>NC_059351.1:6542500-7905000 GCF_019703515.2 Myxocyprinus asiaticus | reverse complement strand
GCTGTTCCTCAATTGACATTCACTTCTCACGACCTCTGTTTCTCTCAGCTCGGTTGGAATTGGACTTTCACAGTTTTGTCTACAGGAGGACACATCGTTCAGATCAGCCTCTGCCAGACATGACTGTCTTGCTTCAGCCAGGTTAGCTGTTTCTATTTGCTGCAAGCCGCCCACGCTTGCTTAAACTACCAGTCAGGCTGCCCGCTTTTCTCTCTCACCACTTCCTCTGCTCCATGGGTGCTCGCCACAGATTTTACGGAGTTTTTCTCTAATATGGCGCTTTCCAAACCTATGGCAACCCCCGGGGACAACTTATCACATGCCTGCCCGGCCGCGTGCGGTGCCCTCATCGCCACCAGAGACCCTCATCCTTTCTGTGTTGTTTGCATGGGTCTCAAACACGTGGAGGAAGCTCTAGAATTCCCGGAAAACTGTAGCCACTGCCTGGCGCTGCCCAAAAAACTTTGGTGCTGGAGGCTCAAGGTTGCCGCTACCCAGTGCGCTGATCCCGAACTTTCCGACTCTGACGGGGGAAACGGTGTCAAACAACAGCTTGGCAGGCTGTGTCGGCTCCCGAGTGGGTGATTCAAACATAATGAACGGGTACAGACTCCAGTTCGCCAGGAAACCCCTGCCTTTCGGCGGCGTTATCTCCTCTCACACAGAGGAGAGCGCTGCTCACATTCTGAAAGAGGAAATCTCCTTCCTCCTTGGGAAGGAGGCGATTCATGTAGTACCCCTAGATCAATGCAGTCAAGGGTTTTGCTCCTGTTATTTCCTCGTTCCAAAGAAAGATGGCTCTCTCCATCCTATTCTGGATCTCAGAGTGTTGAGCAAACATTTGAGGAAATACAATTTCAGAATGTTAACACACGGCACACGCACTCGCTCACTTCATCAAAACGACTGGTTCACATCAGTCGATCTGAAAGATGCTTTTTTCCACATCAACATTTACACCCCGCACAGGAAATTTCTTTGTTTTGCCTATCAAGGCATATGTTACGAATTCACAGTCCTTCCTTTGTGTTCTGTCTATGTGTGGAGGCGGGCTTAGCGCCGCTGAGAATAATGGGTCTAAAGATCCTAAGATACATAGACAATTAGTTAATCATAGCCAATTCCAAGGAGAAAGTGGTGCAAGACACTCGCCGTGTGCTCGCACATCACATCGCTTGGGTTCAGAGTGAATGTGAACAAGAGCAATTTTCCTGGGTCTGGAGCTGAATTCAATCTCCATGCAGTGCGCCTCTCACAAGAGTGTGTTCTCTCTCTAATGAATTGTCTATCACAATTCAAGGAGGGGGTGAAAGTGCAGTTTCACACATGTCTCAGATTACAGGGTCTTATGGCATCAGCTATTCAGGTTTTGCCTTTGGGCCTTCTGCGAATGAGGGCATTCATGAAGTGGGTTTTATCCCTCCACTTCAGCCTGTTATGCAATCTCTGTCGCTCTGTTACAGTGATGCGCTTGTGCACAGCAGCCTTGCGCCACTGGAGGAGTGCAGATTTTTACGCACACGGGACCCCTCTTGGGGCTGTTATGTTGCGAAAAGTTGTAGCGAAAGACGCGTCTTTAACAGAGTGGGGAGCCACTCAGGAGGGCAGGACGGTGAACGGTTCATGGCCGAACGAACTTCGTTCAGCCCACATAAATTATTTGGAGCTCATGACTGTATGGAAAGCTCTGAATCATTTTGTGCCCCACTTGCATGGGCATCATGTGCTCGTTTGCTGCGACAATACCACAGCAGTGGCACATATCAATCGCCAGGGCAGAATGTGCTTGCCTAAGCTTCATGCTCTAGCTCACAGGCTTTTAGTGTGGAGCAGGCGGCACTTCCTGTCGTTATGTGCGACCCATGTTCCAGGCATTATGAACAGGGGCATGGACCTTCTGTCAAGGGGGAATCCGCTCTACGGAGACAGGCGCCTCCACCCTCAGATAGTAGGCATGTTGTGGGAGAGATTCAGACAGGTGACCATAGATCTCTTCGCCTCGCACGAAAACTCCCATTGTCCTATGTTCTTCTCGCTAAAGGACGAGGACGCGCCCCTCAGCGTGGACGCACTATCCCACCCGTGGCCCAAAGTGCTGCTCTACGCATTCCCCACCCTGGCCAGGGTGAGAGAGCAGGGCCTGTCCCTCATTTTGATAGCACCCAGGTGGCCCAAAGCACCATGGCTGGAAGAGATAATTCCTCTTCTGCATGCCCAGCTGTGGCCCCTCCCTCTATTCACAGACCTGTTGTCTCAAGCAAACGGGGAGATATATCACCCCACCTGGACAGGGTGGCTCTTTGGGCTTGGCCCGTGAGAGGACAAACTTAAGCTCGATGGGGCTCCCCCCACGTGTGGTTGCCACTATACAGAACACTAGGGCCTCCTCCACAAGGTCGTTATATGACTGTAAGTGGCAAGTGTTTGAAGGGTGGTGTGATGGGTGAGGTTCCACATCATATCAGTGTTCAGTCTCTGATATTTTGTGTTTTTTACAAGACCTTATGGATAAGGGCAGGTCATTTTCCACTATTAAGGTCTACCTGGTGGCTATTTCTGCTTGTCATTTTGGGTTTCATGGCTCAACAGCAGGGCAACACTGCCTCATTCATAAATTTATGAAGGGCGCCCGCCGTTCTCTCCCAGTTACTAGGAGAACTGTTCCTGAGTGGGACCTCTCTACAGGGCTGGAGGCTTTATCTCAGGGTTTTTTTGAGCCACTGGGAAGCATTTCCCTAAAATTGCTGTCTTTCAAGACAGCTTTGCTCCTGGCCTTAGCATCAGCTAAATGTGTCAGTGACTTGCATGCACTCTCTGTTCATTCCTCATGCACTAAACTCTCTCTTAGTGGAGATAAGGTTTTCCTTAGGCCCAACCCGGCCTTTATGCCTAAATGCTTCCCAGCGTTCTCATGTGAGGTAATGGAGCTTTCCGCTTTTCACCCTCCCCCTTTTTCCTCTGCGGAGGATCAGAGGCTGAATGCTCTGTGTCCTGTCTGTGCCCTGTGGGCATACTTGGATAGGACCAGTGCTTTTCGGAAGAGCAATCAGCTCTTCATCTCTTGCCTCTCGCACTGGCTTGTGGAAGCTGTAGTTTTGGCATATGAATCTAGGGGAGTGCAGCCTCCAGGAGGCCTCAGAGCCCACTCCACAAGGGGCATGGCCACCTCTTGGGCTCTGTTAGGGGAGTTTCATTGCAGGACATCTGTTCTGTTGCCAGCTGGGCTTCTCCCCATACTTTTGTATGTTACTACTGGCTGGATGTTACCAGGACCCCGGCAGCTCATTCTGTCTTGGGGGTGGGTTCTTCATAGCCCCTCCCCTATTAGCTCCTTTTCTTTCTTTTTATATTTATAATATAAAGAGTAAGATAAAGGGGTTGTGGGCTGGTTGGCTGTGCACATTCATGTCACCAAGCATGCATTTACATGCCTGCCTGGGTGCTATCTTCACTGTATATATGCTGCTGGGCTGATTTTTATGTTTGTGCCACTAACATGTTATTCATGATCTGCCTGTGCACAGTTCTCACTTGTGTGCTTCAGGGTTGCCAGGTGTGTGATTATGGGACAAGTCAAGCACCGCTTCGAGTGACCATTTCCTTAACTGGCTTGCAGGCCTCACTGTGTATTGGGCAATCGGGGAGCTGTCAATGTCTCCCATAAGTGGATCTCGAACACAAGATGGTGAAAGAGAACAATAGGTTACTAGCGTAACCCCGGTTCTCTGAAACATCGAGTGGAGAGATCCACTAAGCGTGCCCCACTTGCTGCACAAGAAGCGAATATACTTACTGAGGAACAGCAGCGCGTGCAGGTTCTTATATGCTCTTAGGTAATGTCTGTCTAGCCAGACTTGTTGCAATTGGATGCTTTTGCAGAAGTCAGGTACGGATGACCTTCCCATAGGTGGATCTCTCCACTCAATGTTTCAGAGAACCGTGGTTACGCTAGTAACCTATTGATTTATGAGCCTGGTCTTTCATTTCCTTCCATGTTGCAATCCATCAGTCAGGTGGTTGGCTATACTGTAGATAGTGTCTGTCTTTCAAACTAATTGAAGCCATGATACAGTGCCTACTGCAACAGAATGTCTGACAGTTACTTGTAGAGCCACCCATCTTCCAGATCTCCTGCCTGCAATCTCATGGCCTTTATGCACAAAATAAAGAGAGGATTTGGGTGGTTTTGCTTGGGGACATTGCCCTTGAGATATTGTATCGGATGCATGTGTATGTGAGATAATTTCACTGTTTATGCTCTGACAGTCTGACTAATTATGGTGGTGAGTTAACGAGTTATTGATGGGTGGTTAGTGATAATATTACATATGGTATGAACTTCATGGCTGAATGGTTCAGCTGAGCCAAATACAATTACACACATGCAGATAAACGTAAATGCCAATGTTAGTGGGAAAATGCATTTAATCTTTGGCATGAATGCCAACTCTGGTGCCAGCTGTTTTTCTTAACGGGAATAATCAAAACCAACTAAATCACAGTTGTTTAATTTGGAAGCTGCTTCATTATAACAACTAACAACAAAAGTTAATGAGCCAACACATGCTGTTGTTCGCCCTGGCCAGGGCATCAACTAGAACTGGGCCAAATTTAGTTGTGAACGTAATTAAATTAACTCAACAATGTAATTTTCAACAATGGAACAAAATTAAAGTAATTTGTAATGGGAAAAATGAGAGTAGACCATGTAAAAAGTGATAATGTGCCATTGTTATCTTAAGAATTTATTTCTACCTCTATTTGACCCTTAAGAATTACTTTAGTTGCTAAAGTCTAATGTTATCTCTAGGTCGCCGGTTCCACTCAACCCGCCCCAAGCGGAATTCGATCCGGTAATCCCCAGCACAGGAGGCGGATGTACTAGCAAGGAGGCTAGAAAAGCCATGGCCTCTAGCGTTGGTCGCTAGTGCGTCTCTTAAGGCCTGGAGAGTGAAATTTACACACTGCACAACTATCACATACTAGCTGGCTAACGTTACATATAGAGAGACAAATTTCAAAAAAATAAATCATTGCATATTTTGTAAAATATTTAAATAAATAAAAAAAATAAAAAAATCTATAAACCATTACATAATTAAACACCACTAGCTTGGTTTTTTTAAGCACAAGCTTCGCATCTTTTTATTTTCAGGGTTTCAGTTATCAGCACAATTTTCAAACTGATCTACTAGGAAATGTTCACACAGGACACATTTTGCCACCGCCTGTGCTGTTTTGGAATGTTTTTTTTTTTTTTTTTTTATGTCAAGAAGTGCTAGACAGACGTCTTTTTTTAGATGTTGTGTTGAAAAAAAAAAAAAAGAAATTCAAAAGTTAAAAGAAATTCAACTTTTTAAAATATGTTTTGAGAGATCTGCATGCTGTTCCATTAATTGTGCTGCATTCTGTAAAGTTTAGAAAATGAAAAGAGCAAAGCTTATGCATACATAAAAAATAAACCCAAAGCTAATGGTAAGTTCAAATTGGATGCAAAGCTAGATAATTATGAATTATTTATAAATGTAACAATTTATTTAATCATTTAATTTTGAGACATTTGGCCCTGTAAAGTAAACAGGCTGATTCAGTCAAATTAAATTATAGTTTTTCATGAATAAAGCCAGTTAATATTTGGTGTTACACACATGAAACATATTTTTAGGTTACCAGATAAAACATTTTTACAATGCTTCACATGTAACCAAGTGTAAAGAGCCAATACTTTGTGTAGAAAATCTAAGGCAAGCATCACTACGGTTCATACTTAGGGTTAGTGATTGAACTAACTCCTAACCCTACATGTCAAATTAGTCCAAAGTTTGATTTTCGCCTGCTAGATAGTAAAGCGGGTGTAAAAATTCATAAACTTACATTGAAAGCGGGACTAAAGCCAATCTGAGGACCAGGGTCAGATTCACGAAACATTAAGAATCAAATTCATCATAACCACTATTTTCTTCCAAGTTCCTAACTTTTAAAAGAAAATAATTAAGGATATTTTATGTTTCAAAAAAACTTAGGAATTTTCATATGTTTTTCCTTTGTTTTTCACATTTACATTTACCGGTAGTCATTTAGGAGACACTTTCATCCAAAGCGACTTACAAATGCAACCCAGTCTTATAGAATGAATGTTACTATAACAAAATTATTATTATTATAATAATTATTATTATTATAAAAAAAGTTAATACTAGAAACAATAACAACTGTGCATTTTATTCACTTTCACACAAATCACAACTACAACGGCTGTTTATGACTTTATAAACACTTTTTCGCACTATTACTCACCAGGGTTGGGGAGTAACGGAATACATGTAATGGGAATACGTATTTAAAATACAAAATATAAGTAACTGTATTCCACTACAATTACCATTTAAATCAATGGTATTTAGAATACAGTTACATTCAAAAAGTATTTTGATTACTGAAGAGATTACTTTGCATTTTATTGTCATTTGTTTCATTTAATATTTAGTCCTTTTAGATGGAAAACACTTATACATATAAATGATGCAATCCAAAGTTCATTTGAACAGCTGTGAAACACTTTCTTATGATGTGTTACATTCATACGAGCAGACAGAGAAGTAAGTTTGGAGCAGAAGAAATCAAAATAAACCTTGTGTAAATTGCCAGCTTTACGCTAAGCTAAAATGCTATTTCTAGCCATTTTACATGCACGTTACCAGGCACGATCATATTTTTTTTTTATCAAGAAAATTCACGTTGGATCGTAGTTTCATTTTTTTCTAGTAAGGCCTTTGATATTAGGGCAAAAGTCATATTCTTGATAATAATTTTTGTTTTCCTGTAAAAATATCTAAAAATCCTTAAAACAAGATCAGTTTGATTTTTCTTGTTTTAGAAACAACACTGCATAAGATATTTAGGTTTTTCAGAGAATGTATTTTTATCATGTGTATTTTGTCTTACTGTACTGGCAGAGTTTTTATAGTCAAAACAAGTGAAAAAAATCTACCAGTGCTGAAGAAGTAATCCAAAGAATTTATAATACATTACTGACCTTAAGTAATCTAATGGAATACATTACAAATTACATTTTACAGCATGTATTCTGTAATCTGTAGTGGAAAAAAAAGTATCCCTCCCAACCTTGTTACTCACACACTGCTATGTTATGATATCGAAACACTTTTACTATAATACATCATTTGAAAAAATATTAAATGACATGACAGACATATAGTTTTCCAGTACGGATCCGTTCACACAGCACAGGTTTGCAAATGCGGTTGTGAGACCTGAAAATTTGCAGGTGTCAGTTCGGTTATAAAATGCAGTTGTCACTCTCATAAATATCCGAACTGTATGTGAACGGAATCATATTAATCACTTAAAACAGGACTAACAACCATATTCTGTTGCTGTGTGAATGTGGCCATAGAGTGTTGGACATTGGACTTGGAAGTACATGGTTCGAGACCATTCAAGCACGCAAACTGACATGTGAGATGAGAGTGTCACAGAAGCGCCACAAGATGACATGGTTGCTTCTGAAAATGTGTTTTCCATTTCTCATTTTGTTTTTGGACACTATCGGGTAGGTTTAGGCGTTGGTTAAGGGTAAGGGTGTCTGTTTTGTGTCTACCTCTTATTTGGATTTAGATCACAATTGACCCTTCGCTAAGCTCCGCCCCCCTTGGTTACGGTTGCTCGCTCTAAAAAGCTCTGCAGAACTTGGGAGATTGGTGTGAACAACGCGGTTTTTGGCAAAATATTTTCATACATGGAATGGATCATATTTTTATGTGAGCTGGTATGAAGAGTGACATTGTAATGCATATTTATCTGAAGTTTTTTCAAATCAAATAAAATCAAATCACTTTATTGTGACTCAACCATATACACAAGTGCAACGGTGGGTAAAAGTCTTGGGTGCAGTTCCGAGCAACATAGCAGTCATGACAGTGATGAGACATATACCAGTTTACAATAAACATCAGATTTACACAACACAATTACCAAAAAAATATATACACATAATTACGCACAACACAGTATACAAATAATAATATACAATGTACAGTACACAATACACACAATATAGAATACACTTTTGTAAAATAAAGTTAAATTACACAGTGATTTGATCAAAAACTGTTTATAATGTCTCATAACTCACTCATTTTGATGCTGTGAACTATTTATTTACTATCGCTATTACTATGACTTGAATCAATACACAAATTAATTAATGTTCAGTTCTTAGTTTTAATTGACCTTGAAGCAAATGTAGGTGTCGTTGCAGATGTTATATGTTCATTTGGGAATTAGGGCTGACACAGTTTAATCCATAACATGCTCTTCTCCAGATTTATTTAACGATTATTTTTTAAAAAGAAAGAAAAACACTGCATGTATCTTCTCTGGGTAAATAGTGTCACTATTACAAATGACCCAGCATTTATTTTGATAAAACCCTACTATCGGCTCACATTGGAAAATAACAAATGCATGTCAGAGTAATAGCGGGAGAGCAAAAGTTGCTAAGACAGGATTGGTCAGAAGCACTTTCAAGGCGGGGCTTAGCAAAGGGTCAGTTGGTTAGGTTTAGGTTAAAGTTTTAGGTTAGAGAGGTATGTTTTATTCATTAAAACCATTGTGGAGGTGAGGGCGTGGTCGAGTGCCCATCTGGGGAGAGAGAAAGCGGTAAGGATATCCACCTGAGATAAACTGTGACTAATTACCATCTCTAAGTTCACAGTAAGAGTCGGGGAGATAAAAAGATGGCCAGTTCTCAGAGACAGGTAGACCAGGGTCTTCATGTCTGTTCACTGAGGGAGAGTCTTGTGTTGTGTGAAGCTGAAAAGCAGACTGTTTATTTGAGTGATGCTGAAAAGCCGTCTTAAGTTGAGTGAAGCTGTACAGCGATTGATGTTTATTTGTGAAGTGAAGTGAAGTGGTTCCCGCTTTCTCCTTTATCTGCCCAACCTGAACCTTTTTTTACAACCATCATCTAATATTCACCTTACAAACCACCATTTCAGTCGCTTTTGGCGCCCCCCTTAGGACATCTCACCGGAAACCGCAGTCAAACGTGTTATGAAGCACATCATTTGTTTTGCAAAAATATTTCCACGATCACATAATGTTCATGAGACCAGTCTGTACAAATTAGGTACATAAGCAATTTGTCATACAAAAGTCAACAACATCAGCAGTATCACACTGCCAAGTTCCAAGAGTAGCTAGAGTAGTATAAAAGCTAGCGCAGAAGAGAGACAGAAAAGGAAAGTTTTTTTTTTTTTTTGCAGATTGGGCACTTTGGAACTTCTTACAAACTTTTTATAATTTATCCAAAAAACGTTTTTTATTTTTATTTCTTTCTTTCTTAAAAAGATTTTCTGGAATCCTGCCCCAGAATATCATATACAAAGACTTAGGGAAGGATTCTTTTGCCTTGGGCCAGCTAGGGGGTGATTGTGGCACTCCAGAGATTTGGTTACAGGGATCGGAGGCTCTCACATGCATGTATCAATACACACATCAAAGCCTATAAACAACCAAAAATAGGGAGATGATCTAGTGGGGTTATCTGATATATCGGAGAATTAAAAGTTAGGGGAGGGAGGGTGAAAGTATGACATCCAGAAAAGCAGGAAAAATGTGGATGGAAGAAAGACAGCAAGCTCATGACACTGAAAGACTTGCATAGTAAGCTAACACCTCTGGGTTAAAAGTCACAAGACCACCTGCTCCTCACTGTCAATCACTCTTCTCCAGCTGAAATGATTTCATATTATCACAGCAGCACTCAGAGGGACAGAAAGACTAAGAACCACTGTCAGCCCAAAAATCATTTACTGTCTGCCACACAGAGGTGCAGTCGTGGTCCCATTAGCAGTTACATTCTCCGGTCTTGCGTGCACTCTCTCTCTCCTGTTCACTTCCTCTGTCAGTAACTGTCAAATATCAGAACGGGCTGTTCCCCCCTGAGGTTTTTGGTAACAGAGCCTGTCGGTATCTCTTGCACAGCAATTTTCTCCAACACCTAGGGGACTGCGTTATCTCACCCCTCCTGCATCTCCATACAGTAAAAGCGATCGCGAGGCATGGAGTACACTGCTGTTCACTGTAAATAACAAAAATTGAGACATGCAAAAAACAAGGTAGCAATGCAAAGTGCCACATCAGACCTTACTTCACCTAAAAATATTATAAGTAACATTTATTAGACTTACATTTTTTAATTTTTAAAGAAAATATAAGTGGTGCTTGCATGGCCAAAATGTACAACCACTATGCTAGGGTGTAATGGATGATTGTAAAGGCATTGCTGTGGTGTTCTTAGTGGTTGCTTGGATGCTTACTAAATCCAGGATATAATGTCACATTTTGTGAGGCTAACCAGTTCACTGTCATGACACTAACCCAGTGACTGAGCTGTGGTTTGAAGCAGTCAGAAGGTGAGCCAAGCTCTCAGTCAAATAACATAACAAATAAGAAGTCAACTAAAGCAGAATGCACAGTTTGGGTTTAATACTAGGCGACTCCAGTGAAACTGTATAGTATGACCTACAACATATTCCATTTACAGCAATATTTTAGAGTGATTTCGCCAAGTAACTTAATTGAATAAAAGGTAATAATCAGCAATATGCATTCACATATGGCTTTATTTGAATATTTGAGCATAAATACCATGACAACGGGATGCTAGAATTACATACTAGTGACTTCTTTACGTGATGATCTAAAAGAACAGCTGAATCGTTTTTCTAATGATTTTTTAACCGGTTCATTGAAATGAAGCGTCTGAAAGAACTGGTTCACAATAATAAATCAGACTTTCCATCACCAGATATGACTGACAACTCTCTGCTGATGTATGCATGACTGTTTGCAGTGACTGAAATGTGACACTGTCCATTATCTGCCCCAGTTTTCATAAATAACCAGGGTTTTTACGTTAGAAAATTCTAAACATGGTTTGGAGGAGTGGGTATAAGGGGATCTATACCCCCCCCCCCCCACACACACACACACTCAATTCGAACACTGCCCCTAACTACCTGCTGGCTTGAATTTTTACCATTTAAAAAAGTATAATAGTGAATTTGCATTGCTTTTGGGTTATTTCACGCCAGAAAGCTTCCAGAGGTGATCACTGCTGAATGAAACAGCTGGTTTGATGCAGAGAAAGTTGCTGGAGTTTTTTTTTTTTTTTTTTTTTAAACGCAGGTTTTTTTTTTTTTTTTAGGTATCTTGGGATGTTCAACATGAGTAAATGCTCTTTATTCTTTATGTTTAGTATATTGTGATTTAAAAAGTTAAAACATTGCTATCTTTTACTTGCTTGTTTCACATTCTTGCTCAAGGCCTTGCAAATGTGCTGTGCATATTTTTGAGCTGGTGATGTGTTAATGTAATCAGTTAGATCATTCGTTGGTTATTAAGTCAGTGGAAAAGCGAGCTGGTATTGAGACTGGTTCTTAGTTTCCCTGGTAACCAACTCTGACAAAAGCAGCCTGGTAAAAAGGGGTGTGTGTGTGTGTGTGTGTGTGTGTGTGTGTGTGTGTGTGTGTGTGTGTGTGTGGCAATATAAACTAAAGCTTATTGGCTATTTTTTCAGCCATTCGACATGTCCCGCCACCACTTTCTGTTTCATTAGGGAAAATGTCCAAATACTAAATAGAACTGTGGTTGTCAAGGGACTTCACTGTGACTTTAGTGGTAAGGGCTGGTGTTCAGGACTGGGATTTTATCAAGCAGGACATGTTCTTGGAACAACATTTCTTTCTTTCTTTCTTTCTTTCTTTCTTTCTTTCTATCTATCTATCCATCCATCCATCTGGACACATCCTACTTGTAAAAATCACAGTACCGCACATGACAGGATTCATAGATGAAAGTTTTCTTGTTTGTAACATTTTTAGAAAATAAATAGTATTTTGCTTACTAAGGCCATTTTGGGATCAGGTGTAGCTATAGATTTTGAGAAAATCTCATACTCTTTGACCCTGGGGAAAGCCACACCAATTTGGGCTTTGGGAACAGTGCTGTTCGGACAATAGCTTCAGGCACAAGAAACTGGACTGAAAGATTTTAGTGCAAAAAGGATGTTGAGATCTCTTAACAGACTTTACTCCAGCTGCGTTTTCTCCTCTGCCATGGGTCTCTAACCTCAAATGGACTATAAGCCAGAGTCACTTTAGGGCTCAGCCAATTTCTTGCTGCAATTTGGAGGGGAAGAGATCGCAGCATGAACAACTAGCCATGAAATTTCCCTCTCACACTTCAGGGGGAGGTAACAGGTTTCTCTCGCCCAGTTCTCTCTCTCTCTCTCTCTCTCTCTCTCTCTCTCTCTCTCTCTCTCTCTCTCTCTCTATTCCTTCTGTTCTGTTATGGTTTTTTTTCCATTTCTTTACATGAAGTTCACTGAGGCTTGGGGTCTGCATTTCAATCCAACATTGTTTGTTTATGATCCAAAATATTATATAGATCAAAAGCAAAAAATTATACTTCTAAACATTCTGTAAGGTACGATCAAGCTGGTGATTTGGTGCACCAGAAAAAAAAAAAAAAAAACTGAAAGTAAGTGAAGTAGTAGATCCTGTTTTAGTGGTGAAATATTATATTTATTTATATTTTATATTATTACCTCGTGTGACCCTGCAGAAACATAAGTGGATGTTGTATTGTATTTTAGCTTTGCTATACTAATTTAAATTCATTTAAATCGACTGATCTTAATTCAGGAGACTCTGTGCTGTCAGTAAAGTGTTAAACTTTTGACGGATGACAAAACAACATGGCGCTGAACACAGCAGAGTTTGTCTTTGGAAGAAATGCCAACAAAACTACATCTGGTAAGAAACTTCATTAAGTTTTATCACTGAAACCTGTCAAAAGATTAGTCTCTAATTTCATCCAATATGCCATTTGTTTTTTTTAAATTTGAGCAATTTATCATGAAATGCCACTCTGCTTAACAGAGTGTACACTAATGTGTACTTTGGTGCATTTCTTCCATAGAAAACCTATATTTACTGTGTATTATCACATTGAGAATGAATGGCTTCATCCAAAAGCTGAAAAATGTTTCTTCCAGAGGTTTAATATGGAGTTAGGATAAAAATAAGGTGCATTTCAAACTGTTCTGAGACCAGTGCAGACAGACAGTTTTACAATGGAGGTAAAATCATTCACTAAATAGGGAGCAAGTGAGCATCCTATAACTTTCCTTTGCAGCCAAGTGCATTCACTCCTAAAATCTGACTAAAAGTTTAGTTTTAGGCTGCAGATGATGTTTGCACCACTCAAGATGTTTGACAGACATGGGACAATGGTAATCAGTACATAGATTCAGATTTATGATGTATAATTTTATTTTAACATGGTTGGCAGTGATTGGGTGATGACGGCCATTACTTGGAATCAGAATTATTATATATATATATATATATATATATATATATCATATATTATGTATGTATATATACACTATATTGCCAAAAGTATTCGCTCATCTGCCTTTAGACGCATATGAACTTAAGTGACATCCCATTCTTAATCCATAGGGTTTAATATGACGTCGGCCCACCCTTTGCAGCTATAACAGCTTCAACTCTTCTGGGAAGGCTTTCCACAAGGTTTAGGAGTGTGTTTATGGGAATTTTTGACCATTCTTCCAGAAGCGCATTTGTGAGGTCAGACACTGATGTTGGACGAGAAGGCCTGGCTCGCAGTCTTCGCTCTAATTCATCCCAAAGGTGCTCTATCGGGTTGAGGTCAGGACTCTGTTCTGGCCAGTCAAGTTCTTCCACACCAAACTCGCTCATCCATGTCTTTATGGACCTTGCTTTGTGCACTGGTGCACAGTCATGTTGGAACAGGAAGGGGCCATCCCCAAACTGTTCCCACAAAGTTGGGAGCATGGAATTGTCCAAAATCTCTTGGTATGCTGAAGCATTCAGAGTTCCTTTCACTGGAACTAAGGGCCAAGCCCAGCTCCTGAAAAACAACCCCACACCATAATCCCCCCTCCACCAAACTTCACAGTTGGCACAATGCAGGCAGACAAGTACCGTTCTCCTGGCAACTGCCAAACCCAGACTCGTCCATCAGATTGCCAGATGGAGAAGCGTGATTCGTCACTCCAGAGAACGCGTCTCCACTGCTCTAGAGTCCAGTGGCGGCGTGCTTTACACCACTGCATCCGACGCTTTGCATTGCACTTGGTGATGTATGGCTTGGATGCAGCTGCTCGGCCATGGAAACCCATTCCATGAAGCTCTCTACGCACTGTTCTTGAGCTAATCTGAAGGCCACATGAACTTTGGAGGTCTGTAGCGATTGACTCTGCAGAAAGTTGGCGACCTCTGCGCACTATGCGCCTCAGCATCCGCTGACCCCGCTCTGTCATTTTACGTGGCCTACCACTTCGTGGCTGAGTTGCTGTCATTCCCAATCGCTTCCACTTTGTTATAATACCACTGACAGTTGACTGTGGAATATTTAGTAGCGAGGAAATTTCACGACTGGACTTGTTGCACAGGTGGCATCCTATCACAGTACCATGCTGGAATTCACTGAGCTCCTGAGAGCGGCCCATTCTTTCACAAATGTTTGTAGAAGCAGTCTGCATGCCTAGGTGCTTCATTTTATACACCTGTGGCCATGGAAGTGATTGGAACACCTGAATTCAATTATTTGGATGGGTGAGCGAATACTTTTGGCAATATAGTGTATATACATACACAAATAAAAAATGCACACAGCAGTCACGCTCGGGTCTATAAATTGAATATTTTTAATCTCGCAATCAAGTTTCTGTTTTTAAAGAGTTAAAATTTTAAGTGTAAACCCAATGAGTTTGGAGGTTTTAAACTAAATATTTTTTGAAATAGTTGCAAATATTCTCTGTATAATACTGTTTTGTGTTACCAAAAGAATGTAATCTGAATATTAGTTTTGCTTTCTAAAAGTGTTTTATGAAAATATATGTAGGTCTCATATACTTTTTACTGAATTAATAAAGGAGACATAAACTGTCCTGCAAAGTCAAAACACAGTAACTACACATTTAGTTAAAAATTAGTTATGTCGGAAATCGGGTCTCTTAGACTGATGACAGAAAGGTTTGGCTGAATAACGCTCAGATTTAGAGAAAACAGTGTGAGATTATTTTATAATCAACATAAGGCTGTACAATCAAAAAAGCTGTAAAGCCATTTTTCTCTATTTCACTGTTGGCATAGTTACTGCCTTTTGGCTTTTCAGGGCAGTAAATGTCAAGTCTATTCTTTCTGTTTCCCTTTTCTCAATGTATCCTCCTATGATAGGAAGATTTCTCACTCCTTCCAAAAACTGTCACCTTCACTGACTAGTGCCATGTCAGTTGTCAAAACAATATACACAAAACACACATCATCCAGACAGTTCACAGCCAAGCAGATGTCAAGGTGATTAGCAAAGTCATACAGTAAGGAAAATCAAAACATTTACTATAGGTTGGTGCACTGGTGATCATGAAATCAAGTTCTTTAAATAATGAATCCTCCTCCCAAATGGATGATAGAGTTAATGAATTTTGAATTATGCACTCAGACTCCTTTTAGAGGCTGAAGTACCACAAATCTCTTTTTAATTACATGCTATCAACAGCGGCAAACCCCATCATTTTAGAGTTCCACAAAAATGCGCTCATTCATATACTGCTCTCTATGTTTATGACTGTCTCCTTCTCTCTCCCTGCAGCTCATACACCCATACAGTAGCATTCAAAAGCCTGAGTTCACTTGTGGAAGTGCTCCTAATTTGCATTTTTCTAATTTAATGCAGTTTTTACATTACAAATAATATTATCAGCATAACAATTCAACTAAAACTTGGTATTTGTTATACCCCCCTTTTGCTTTAATGAACACTAGTATGGATTCCACAAGTTTGCGCAAAACCTGATGATCCATGTTATCTCAGCATGATTTGAGAATGTTCCAAAGAGAATCTCGTGTGCTTCAACAGAAGCAAGAAAATCTGACTTTTCATACAAAGTAGTTAACATGGTCAATGTCAGATTTTTTTTTTTTATTAGTGACTTAATAAAGAATCATAAACAGCCTATTACTTATTAATTTCACATCATAGTGTTCATAACTTTCTGTTTATTTCCAGGTTTAAAGTAGATTTAGAATCCCAGATTTTCAATGTTGACTTTAACAACACCACATTTAACACCAAAAAAATATGTTAATAAAGTAGACGTGAGAACGCCTCAAATGCTTCAGCTGCCAAAAGTTTGATTGACAGATTCCACCTTCCTTGCAGGTCTCATTAGCATGTTGTAAAGTTTAAACACCAAAGCACACACACAGTTACAAACAACAGCACCAAGTCACACACACCTAATTACATGTGCCGTAGGCATGTGTAAATTCTATTCAATGGCACACCACTCAGTTTTCTTTCGAATCTCTCTCTCTCTGTTTGTCTCACTCTCTGTCTCTCTGTACTAGTTCTGGTTGTGACAATGCAAAGCACAAGCTTAGTCAGAGCACTTCCCTCATTTGTGTCATGGAGGGCATAGGAGATTTGCATCATAACTCACATCTCTGTTTTTGCCTATGGCACTCACTCTCTGCAAAGTGAATTCGAGTGAATCTATAGGGGGCAGTATGTACTTACACATGGCAATACTGGTGCATTTGCTTGTACTTGTCTATGCACTGCAATTTGCCACACTGTAATATTGAGAAATACCACATCCATGTTCCACATCCACCATCATTAATATATGCCCAACTCTCGGATTGTTAATCTTATATGATGACCACAATGTAGAAAATATTGAGATAGTTACACAATAAATAGTAAGCAGTAAATTCAACTGTACTCTAAGCCAATTGTCACACTTAACATTCAATTCAACAAATCATATATATATATATATATATATATATATATATATATATATATATATATATATATATATATAAAACTGTAGTGCTGCTGTACCGAAACATCTACAGGAGAGAAACGTTCTGTTTTTACCGTTCCTTTGTTTGGAGCTGGACATACAGCATGTTGGAGGCGATCTATCTTTACTCACAACAATACTCATGATGACACTTTTGTCAATGGAGTAGGCAGTCCTGTTAATGTACCACAATACAGTGTAAGGCTTAATAATTAGTCATCAAATTCAATAAAATTATTTTGTATTCAAAATAATTTTCAATTATTTGTGTTGCACAAAAGAATGCACAACTGTAAGACGAATCAAAATATTTTCAGAACATTTTTTGCATTTATGTAGTACAGGGAGGTTTGGATCATAATTAAAAAAATAAATAAAATAAAACTGTTGTTTATTATTGAGCCAATATAAATAAAGGATAATATAATGTCTGACTTTATGTGAACTAACATAAACAGATGGGAAGCAAATAGATTAGCACATCATCACAGGAACAATTACTGAACCAATAATTGAGATGTAAATTAAATCTGTCATCTATGCAGGCAGATAAGCCTGATCTTTAAACCAAGCAGGCTCACAGAATTAAAAACATGGTGTGTAACACGTTAAGGACAAATAATGATCAAGAGTAAAGGCACAGGACAACGCCTTCCTTTCCAAGTGGATTTTCCAAATATTCAACAATATGCATAATACATCATAAGAAAAAACAGAAACAACAATTATCTCAGTCACGTGCCCCCTGTCTGTTGCTAGAGTGCACATGTAATCTGAGACAGCCTCTGTAACGCATTTGGGTATTATTATATTATTATAGTGATTATAATTGATTATTAAATTCCGTAATCGATGCATCAAAGTTTCAGCATAATACTGCTGCATTTTACACCCCTACATACTATTATTAAGCAAAAAAAAAAAAAAGCGTAAATTAATTTGGGTGTGCAAGCTTTCATTTTGGGGGGGTATTTGTACACCCTGGAACACCCGTGGCTACACCACTGCTCAGTTGGCGGGGCACCTCAGCAAAAGGGCAGGGGCTTGAGCCCCTCGAACCACCCCTCTGCACGTGCCTGCCTTGAACCGTTCTCTTGCCCTTTTTTTCAAGGTACAAAACTGTTAAAACCTTGATAACTAATGTATAACACTGGCAGAATATTTCCAAACTGTGCTAGAGTAAAGTTTTGATTGGGGGATTGCCTCTCTTGATATATGGCAACCCCAAATATGTTGAAATCTACGAGCAGCAAAAACAGACATTTTTGAATTCACTGAGTGGAAAAATGAAAACTTTTCTGTGATAAGTGATTTAGAAAGTAACTTAAAAGTAAAGTAATTAGTTAGGGATGTCCCGATACCATTTGTTTTGAGAATGAGTACGAATATCGATACTTAATTTTTGGTACTCGCCGATACTGAGTCCGATACATGTTTTTTATTTTTTTCTAAACTCCATATCAACAGTTTATTTCAATTTTATCATCAAAATGATGTTTAAATAAATGAATGCATTAAAAATGTAATCAAATTAAACATAATATTGTATTATTTTTTATCAGATGAAGTGCTTATATATAGAACCTCCACAGCACAATCCAAAATACAACATTGGAGTTATATTTTGTCAAATAAAGTGCTGCAAAACAGAGCATCACAGATGTTAGATACTGCTTAGGTATAATACAATTATTACTGATTTATTATTATTATTATTATTATTATTATTATTATTATTGTTAGTGTAGTAGTAATAGTAGTATTACAGGGAATATTACATAACTTTACAGTATTGATATATTTCTGTCATACTTTTTTCCTATAAATTTACCTTTAATTTTGGAGCTTTTATTTTGAAGTGTTTCTGTGTTATGTTGACCAAGTAGCTCTGATGTTATGATGGCAGCTTCCCACTCTGGAAAAGTGGTGCTACGTGACTCAAAGTGATTCTTAAAACTGCAAAATGCAGCTTTTTAATTAAAGAAGTATGTACTCTGTACGTGCCTCGCGCTACAACGTGAATTTGCACCCAGTTTACTGTCATCTGCTACAAACAGAGCATGCAATACTTACTGCATGAGCCTTGGAGCAGCCTTAAAAGGTATGAGCAGCCAGCATCAGCACAACCAAAGTCTTTCTAGCAAGTCAGTCCACTGTCGGCCATCTTTAGAATGCTCTCAGGAGGCTATTTCCAGTCATGCCATTGCAGCTCCTATCTACTTGAATGGGGGAACACCGAAATCTAAAAATGGTTGGTCAAAATTATGATCAAAGAACATATTTCAAATCAGCAATTAAATCTGATAATATTGGAATCATAAATGGTGTTTGTTTTTTTTTTTTACCTCATATTACACTAAAACATGCAATTTTCCTGGCTTGTATAGCTAATGTGCATGCGCAGTAGCGAGTTGATTGACAGGTGATGTCTGTATCTAAAAGGTGATTGGCTCTTTTACCTGTAAGGCAGGACTTCCTTTCTACATCCATTGACCACTGGGTGCTAGAGCTTCTTGGTTGGGCGTTCTAATTTCTCCCATTCATTTAAACAGAAGTGGCTCGTCTCTCAACAGTCGCTGGCACAACACTGTCTCGAGACATTCACAAGCGCTCACATTTGAATTACATGCAAACTATATATTTATCTCATTAAATTGCAGCTTTTACGGTTAAATAATCTCACTAGGACATAACATGATTTTAATTTGTGGGCTGAATGTTTACGTAAGATGGTATTGGTTTTTGGTATCGGAGCATTTTTGCGAGTAGGAGCTGTGACGTGCACAGAACGGGGGCAGCAGGTGCGTAAGCCCCGTTTGTTCACAAATCTAAAGGTGCCCTTTTGGTCGTCCAGAAAAAGGGGAGACATTTTTATAATGAAATGAATTAGTTAAATAAAACAAAATTAAAATCTCGTAATTATCTCATAGTAACAGTAATAATGTGTTATTATGAGATTTCTTTGTAAATCACAGGCGTATTAAAGAAAATAAAGTGGAGGTGCCTTTAATAGTGCGCTAAAGCAGATCGGGGGCAGATCCAATCCCAAGTGACCCTCCCTATGCTCTATACTCACTCCGAAGTGCAGAGCCCTTGAAGTGGGTACTCTGAAGGAAACATGGCATTACTGTATGAATGTACCTTTCGCTAACAGTCTTTTGGAAGGGCCCTTTGAGAAAAGATTAATTATCTCACTTTCGTTTTGAATGAGCTTTTGAGTGGCATCCCCTCACGCAGCAGTGCCCTTCAAGGGAGCAAAAATGCAGTTTGGCATTTGCCCTGGAACATCGAAGTGCCGTTACCTCAGACAGGTCAGATAAGTCCATTCAATATATTGTGCTGTAAGTTCATCAAAAGAATAATACTTGATTGCTAGTGCATTTCCGACAACACACACCTGCAGTGTAAACAGATTTATTAATTATTATGGGAGAGATCACGTCATTTTCAGTGATATAAATTCAATGTGTCTTTTATTGAATATTGACATAAACTGAAGTAGCTGTCTGGTTCAGCCAAAGCAAGTTTGTTTTTTTGTTGACACTAATAAGCCATTAGAGTAATCACTTTCAGAAAATACCATGGTATTGCCATTTTTTTGGACATGATAACCATTCAAAACCATAGTACCATCTTGACATCATTGTTGTATTGTACCACATATTAATGCTGTAAGGTCCTTTATATTTATAAATATTAATGACAGAATACAGAAATAATATGAATATTAAAAGAAATGAAGAGAAAGTAATATAAGAAGTGTCAGTTACATAAAGAGGATAATCCGAGGTCTAAGTGGAAGCAGCAGAAATGACAGGATAAAGTGAGGGAGCAGAGATGAGAAAAGTGAAAAGAGTGATGAGACAAGAAAACATTAGAGCCCTAACAAAAAAGACTCTGTGCTGTTACCAGGGTAATACCATGGTACTGAATGATTATTATATTCATATTTCATAATACTGTCATGGTACTCAAAGGTACTTTAAATAATACAGTGGTTTTGCTATGACACATGTTAAAAACATGGGGTTATCACAGACCATGTCTGAAAATACTGTAAATAAATAAACAATTGTAATACCATGGTGCTTTTTCTGAGAAATATTACAGAATAGGCTATTATTTGTGATAAAGGGGAAGAAAATGAAAAATTATGCACAGTATATAACACAAAAAAAATGCTTAAATACTCAAAAAGCAAAGAAATGAGTTAAGTATATATAATTACAAAAAAAATAAATAAAAAAAAATCTGTGCCCTTTTTCATCTTTCTGCTCCTGTCCCTGCTAAGGTCTGTGCACGTCACTGAGTAGGAGTACCTGTACATTAATCTGATTACAATGTTAGAGAAGTAATTAGTAATGGATTACTTCTTTGAGTAACATGTTTATATGCTTAATAAGATTTTAGTGGCAAAAATATAACAGAAAGATAGGAGGGATGATGGAGTGAGAACAGACACAGGTTTAAATAGAGGGCACAGATTTGGAAAAAAATGGAGGTACGGTAGCAGGCCAATAAACGAGACTGAAAAAACCCACACACAAGAGAGAGAGAGAGAGAGAGAGAGAGAGAGAGAGAGATGTTCAATAATTGACAACCTGTGTATTTTTAACACTATCCCATTCATTAAAGATGCGGTTGGATAAGAGTCACAGTTACTCCAGTTGCTCGGGGACTGACAGACTGTAAATCATTCAGCGCCACCGCGTGTGCCACTGCTCTTCACTTGCGCTAACCAGCGGGGACCACTGCCTCATAGTGAGCCTCTGTGATTTCAGCACCAAGCTAACACTAATGTTAATATTTGGAGCGATGCGCTTCACCTGCGCTAACCAGCAGGGACCGCTCCTTTGTAAGGCTAATGCTAGCTGGAGGAGATGATTTATTAAATAGCAATTCTGTGGATGCATGGAATATGGTATGTGGCTTTCAATTTGAAGCTTAAGACACATTGTTAATCATATACAGTACTGACACATTGCACACAACAACACAGCTAAAGAGACCAGGATGGCAGGTCATCAGCATATGGTGTGTTTTTGGACACTTGTCCCCACCATATGATCTTGGTGTGCTGATTTCCACTGCAGGCTTCTAGCTAACTTCAAACTAGCTAAACCAGCAAGACTTTGTCAGCTTCACTAGTTACATTTTTACTGGTGAATATCTTTACTATAATAGTCCTTTACCTAGACTACCACCCTACAAATGTTTAATATATGTACAAGTACAGCTTTCTGTACTTAAATGAGGAAAAAATGAATTATCAGAAACATAAGTCATGATTACATTTCAATAACATATTTTAAATCAGCATTACAATTTGAAAACACTGGTATAATACATTTTGCTTCTTTAGAAAACGAAATCTATTTTTTAGATTGGTCCAGCTAATGCATGTGTTGTAAAAAAAAAAAAAAAACTTTTTGGTTTTTAAAGAAAAAATTATCTCTTTTAAATGAAATGTGGGACTTCCATTCCTACAGCACTGTGATTTCTATTAATGATTTTCCTTAGATTTGTCTTCTGTTTCTGGGACCACCCACAGTCCATTCACTGACCATCTGATAAAAACAAATGCAAACATGCAAACTGGAAAGCACTGACAAAAAACACAAATGACAATCAGATTGCCTAAATGGATAAGCAACTTCTAGGAGTCCAGAGTGCCCAGGTTTATATCAGTTTGCCTGGAAACAAAGTCGTGTTTCCAAGATATCATGCTTCTGCTGTGAGAGCTTTTCAGGACAAAGTATTCACTGGATTACCATAGCTTTGCAAGTTAATGGAATCAAACCTTTGAAAGATACTCTTCAAGTTTTGTTTTAGCAAGTCAACAACCCACAAGCATAACTGCATATTACATCAAAGCCCCTTTCAAGGCAAGTCAGTCCACTCACCGGCCATCCTTGGAATGCTCCAGGGCAGCAATTTTAAATGGCATAAAAGTACAGCTCCTATCTACTTGAATGGGGAATGACCGAAATCTCCAACCCGATCTCATGAAAAGTCATATACAATTTACAACTTCATCACGTGCAAATTCCCGGATGTCTAATGCGGAAGTAAGCGCAAGTTCCGCGCACGAGGCGTTTAGGACATACTTACTAATATTATACCATTACCCAAACCCCTTATCTAATCTTAACCCATCAGTAGAGTGTGTAAACATGATACGAAGCTGTTGTGTGTAAGTAATTGCCAAGTATTAGATGGAAACGATGTCCAGCGACATCATTGGCTGTAGTGAAAGTCGTAGGAATTCAAACGAGTGCAGTCACACGATATCATACAAATTAGGCAAATGTAGAAAAATCATACGAATCCTGACGATTTCGCCATGAGAGTGTGTTGGAAATCTCAAAAATGGTTGGTCAAGATTACGATCAAGGAACATATTTAAAATCAGCAGTAAAATCTGACAATAATGGTATCATAAATTGTACTTCTTCAGCTCAGATCATGCTATAAAACAGTATTTTTGAGGCTGGTCCAGCTTATATACATGTGCATTCTCGAGCTGACTGACAGGCAATGACTGTATCTAAAGGTGATTGGTTCTTTTGCCTGTAAGGCGAGAATTCCTATTCTACATCCGCCATATTAAAGTAGGAAAAGCTCCAGGGTTACTAAAAGGGGGTGTCACATCTACAAATGGTTAGAGAAAGTGTTAGGTTAGGGGCTTCGTATATTTTTGCTGGTGGTTTGGAGCTAAAAAGACTTTGTATGCACTTCTCGCCATATTGGGTGTTCCATTTTCTCCCATTCATTTTAATACAAGTGGTCCGTCTTGGGCTAAACAGTCTTTTACACTTTGTTTCCTGAGCTATGTCAGTAATAATCAGTATTAGATAAGTCAACACCCTTCTGCCATTTTCTTTGGTGTTTGTAGTTTTTTGCATTGCATGTAGATTACATCACAAGTGGTTGTGACCAGAATAATTTAAAAACTGCATCAGACTTTATGACGATAGTCCAAAGTCTGGCTACACTGAAGACTAAATAGCTACACTAAATAAGACTAAATAGCAATAGCCTGCCCTGGACCAGCATGGGAAACAATTTTGGCCTGAAATGGTGAATTTAGCAAAGAACAGGCCTGGACTACCACAATTATTATGACAGTCATTACTGTGTTCCAATAATTTGGAGATTAAAGGAATAGGTTTAAATAGTTTAGGTCACATTTTGGTCTTATACTGTTGTTTTATGGTGATTTTTGTCCTTTTTCGAGCTTGACAGTGCAGAGTCACTATTTATTCACATTATGGCAATAAACACTGTGAATAGTTTTTAAAAATTCACCTTTTGTTTTCCACGTAAAAAAGTCATGGGTTTGGTGGGACATTAGGGTGCGTAAATAATGCCAGACTTTTAATTTTTCTGCAAACTATTCCTTTAATGGGCAGTGTACTGCTTTATCAATGCATCCTTGGTTCATAGACTGTAGTAGTTCTTCTTACCCATCAGAAAAATAAAAAATTGCAAGTCACAAAATGTCCTAAATGTCTCATTGGGCTCATGTTTCCATCATAATAATAGACAGACCTGAACCATCTGGTCTACCCTATTGCACCTGCTCAATTCTGGCATTTCCCTGGCACTGAGGTGTTTGTGATTTAGCAGAGCCTCTCTGCTGGGACTGGACTGGTCATTGTTAATCTGCTGTTAAAGCTGCGAACAGTACATCTCTGAAGGGAATGGCAACAAATACTGCTGTCAGATTTACAATTCTTCTTCCTCTCTCGCTCTCCTCCCTCTCTCTTTCTGCGGTGGCTGATTATCACAGTGGATACATACGGATGTTAGCCTGCTCATAATTGGTTTAGAAATTACAATAGGAGTGGCAACATTCTCACAGTAGTAATAACAAACTGAGGAGGAAAAATGCATAATTCATTTTGACTGCATATAAGACAGCATCTGTGAATCTTATTTTCGCTATGTCAGTGAGGTAATTTTGTGTTTTGGCAAAATCTTGAAGACAGAGAGAAGGAGGGCGAAAAAGAAGTGTAGAAACGTTCTAAAATGAGAAACATTGTGAAAATGAAATGACCTGAAAACCCACAAATGTATAAATACAACATGTTCTCCACTCTAATAATGATCTTATGTACATTTTAGAAAGACTATCACATGTAAACTCATAATTTAAAACATATATTGGGCATGTATTGAAATGACATGTACAATAGTACATATACAGAATGGGTCTGTGTGAACTATAATAGAGGGTCAAGGCCGAGGTCCTTTTTTGTTAAACTCCCTTGAAGGGTAAAGCATAACATCTTAACTCAAGGACTTCTGCAGTGCTAGTTTAGCTGGCAAAACACTTGTTCACTTTTCATAGTCATAATCTTTTGGAGACTGTGTTGGATTACCCACAAATGGGCATTTTTTACATGGATTTGCAGCTTGGATTAGTGAAGTCATACTCTGTGGGAGCATATTTTAAACAAACAAATTTTAACACCATGGGGATTTTTTTTATAAACTATTTTCATCTCTGGCAAAACAATCCCCCGCTCTCAAACAGATGCAATGCACCAAATGATTTGTGCATAGCTGTTGTGTTTTCTTAATCCTCTCTAAACAGTCACACTGCTGTGTTTTATCTCACAAGATGATCTCAGAGGTTTAATTATGAACTGGATTAGCATCACAGTGAGAAGTCTTCCAGGAGCGAATACACTAAACTGTTTCACTACTTTTGCGGGGTATTTAATTGCAAAAAACTGCATATTATTCACCAACTACCTGCAATCCATTATAATTGGGCGCTGAATGTGCTGAAATAGCCATGCTTCATATTTAAATTAAGTCACTGTCATTCGTTTCTGTGCAAACGCGCCCCCACTTTCAAGGGTATTAAGGTCATTATTGATTGTACTTTATTCACAAAACTTAGCGCTATTTGCTTGGTTCAGTAAACGTTGCACTATTATGGCAGCAGTAATTCAGAAAATTAAAATCATATGATAGAGAAGATCTTAAAGAGCCTAAAAGTTGAAGATATAAGTTGGTAGTCCAGCTGACTGCGATCTACAGCACCGAATGCTGGCCTGCGACAAAGAAGCAAGAGACGGCATTAAACGCAATGGAGATGCGAATGCTTCAATGGGCACTAGGGCTTACAAGGATGGATTGTGTGGCCAACACCGATGTACCCAAGGTGCTAGGTGTCACCCCGATCCAAGACAAGATAGATGAGGCATGCCTACGGTGGTATGGGCACACGGTGCGTAGCGAAGAAGCGTCTGTGGCAAAGATGGCATTGAGATTACATCCAGCTGGCCAGCGTCCCATTCCCAAGAAACGCTAGATGGGCTGTTTTAAAGATGATATGCGTGCCATTGTAGTCAACCCGGAAGATGCTCTGGACCGCAGGAAATGAAGGGTGGCTTGAAAAATAGCGGACCCTGCACTAGGGCGGGAAAAGCACTAGGAAGAAGAAAATGATTATGGAGAAGAGCATTCTAGCCTGGCATATATCCAGATGCACAGTGTAGACAAGCACACTTTCTGCATTTTTAAGAGCCGATTAAGGTGCCTGCAACACAGTTGTGCAGCGATGTTGTACAATCGTGGCAGTCTGCTGCATCCTCCACAATCTAGCACTCGGAGCCGACCTGCAAGCTGGGGAACTGCATTGTCCAAATTGCACTCAGCAATTGTTTGGGCTGTTTCCTGATATACATAATTCCTTTAGTAAATCAGGTGCTAAAACAAAGCAGGTGGCACATGCAAATAAATGACGCTATCGGTGGGTGCAATTCAATTCTAAATAAATCCCACCTGTCTTTAAACCATGTGTGGGACTGATCTCATCATCTCATTTGAGTTTTCAATATTTGAAAGCTTCCAAACAAGTAATGCTCCACATTTCTCTCAAGAGCCTCACCGGAGATACAGTGAGATTCTGTAAGGGGAATCTGTGTCTTCTTAAAGGAATATTCCAGGTTCAGTACAAGTTAAGCTCAATCGACAGCATTTGTGGCATAATGTTGATTACCACAAAAATTCAGTTCGACTCGTTCCTCATTTAAAAAAAAAAAATATCAAGGTTACAGTGAGGCACTTATAATGGAAGTGAATGGGGACAATACAAGTGAATGTGGCAAATTTTTGGAGGGTTTAAACACAGAAATGTGAAGCTTATAATTTTATAAAAGCACTTGCATTAATTATCCTGTCAAAACTCATGTATTATTTGAGCTGTAAAGTTGGTTAAATTGTAATTTTTTACAAAAATTTACTTTTTAGGGTTTGCTGACATTACATTGTCATGGTAACAAAGTTGTAAAATTGGCTATAACCTTACACAGAAAAGGTTTGTAAGTGATTTTATCACACTAAAATCATGTTTACATGCATATCATTTATGTCTTGTGGCTATACTTTTGAAAAAGTTAGTATTTTTACATTCAAAAATTGGCCCTCATTCATTTCCACTGTAAGTGTCTCACTGTAACCCAGATAAGGAGGAAAAAGTTTAAATACGTTTTTGTGGTAATCAACATTATGCCACAAATGCTTACCATGTACTGAACCCGGAACATTCCTTTAAACCCCCAAAGAGCCACTTAAGCAATTAGTCTGTGTTAATCCCTCTCTGGGGATTGCAAATATGCAGTTTTACGAACCCAGTTTGATTATAGTCTTTAGAAATTTTAGCTTTGCATTAATTAAAGACAAATCTCTCCGCCACATGCAACCATCTTTACCATCTACTATGAAACTAACTAGGGCATCAGTGCCTGCATACATGAACACACAAAACAAAAATGGCTTCTTGTGTAGTAAAGTATCCCCAACTCAAGGAGTGGCTTTGTTTTTCCTCCAGGTTGATGGATTTTCAGCAGATGAGTTTTGAAGAGTCGTAGACTCACTGACTCTTAGCTCAAGAACACATATACGCATACACACAGCACATATTTGAGGCAGCATGATTTTCAAGTCAGGCCCTAAGTGGCTTTCATCGTATTGACAGAGAATCAGGAATTTAGACCAAAATTTGTATCCATATGACCAGAAATCTGGAGAGGAAACTAATCACAAGTCATGCATACACATATATCTCTAATCACTGTGATTTTTGTGCGAATAGGATTATTTATCAGTCAAATCAGTAGCCTAAAATAAGCTGTTTTATTTTACTTGGAGTGGGTCACCTCACATGTTGAGATCACATGACAGCTAAATCCCAAAGTATACTTCAGTCAGACGTGAACAGTGAGTGTCCACGTACAGGACGCATAACGCGAATCTTATCATCAGCAGAGTGCTCGAGCACTGAACACGCTCAGCCTGATTTTTCTAACTGTGCGTCTTTGAACGCGCAAAATGCGCATATGCCTGGATTTATTTGCAATAATTAGTGGGTCCAGAAGGTGGCAAAACTCACATTTGAGCAGTTGTTAATATAAAGAACGCTAGAAGAAGATGTAATCACCAGTGAACAACAGTAAAAACATGAACAATGGATGTGCACGTCAAGAACATGTGTGTGGGGAGGTCAGGAGATCCCTACATTTATATAACATCAGTTTGACAGAATAGAAAGACATCTTTATGGGTCTACACTCCTGCAGAGAAATAGAAAGACATCTTTATGGGTCTAAACTCCTGCAGAGAAATAGTCCGCCATCTCATAGCAGTCGTAGCGTGCATGCGGCAGACACCTGTGTATGTGCACACTGTCAAATGGAGAGGGCTTTCAGCTTAACTGACTCTAGCGGCTCAAAGGGGGCTCCACGAAGGCCCAGGAGGACCACAGAGATCCCATGAGGGGAACGCGAAAGTACGCGTCCTTCAGGTCTACTGCCGTGAACCAATCTTGACGCCGGACACACGGCAAAATGTGCTTTGGTGTCAGCATCTTGAACGGGAGTCTGTGCAAGGCCCGGTTCAGAACTCGCAGGTCCAAGATTGGCCACCATTCTTCGGTACGATGAAATAAAGGCTGTAAAACCCTTTCTTCATCTTGGCTGGAGGGACAGGCTCTATCGCACCCTTGCGCAGAAGGGTCGCGATCTCCGCACGCGAGGTAGTGGCATTCTCTCCCTTCACCGAAGCGAAGCGGATGCCGCTGAACCGGGGCGGGCACCTGGCAAACTGAATCGCGTAGCCAAGTCAGATGGTCCTGGCCAACCACCGCGACGGGTTGGAAAGTGCTAGCCACATGTCCAAGCTCTGGGCGTGGGGCACTAAGGGGACGATATAGTTTAAGGTACCTGTGGGTGGGGCCTCGTGGCGGGAGGGAGCAGGGGATGCCACGTTGAGGAGTCTCGCTTCGTCTCGAACTCGTGGCTGCGCTGAGGGGACCCTCGAAGCACTTACCTTGCTCCATGTACCCAGCATCGGGGGGGTCGGCGACGGGGGAGGAGGGACTTTTTGACCGTCCTCATAGTCCGTCACAACAACCTGGCCGTGGGTGTGAGTGTGGTGCGACCGGACGCGCGAAGGCGGGGGGGCCGCGTTTGCGCCGTCTAAGTCGCAGGTGCCCGGTTGCCATGATAACGGCGGTCGTAAACACTGGCTATGTGACCCACGGAGTGAGGAAACATTTCCTTTAGTGCCTTGGCCTGGTGTACTTGCAGGAGGGCCATGGCATGCAGGGCAGAGGCGGCGCTGTAGGCTTTGGCCGTCAGAGACGACATCATCCTACAGGCCTTGGAAGGGAGTTCCGGGAGATCCTGCCAGGTGGCTGCACTTTGCGGGCACAGGTGCACCGCAACCGCCTTATCCACCTGAGGGACCTCTGTATATACGTGGGCCACCCCGCCATCGAGGGTAGTGAGCGGACGAGCTGGGAGGTCGGTTTCGGGCAGAAAAAGGTGCCCTCCACGACCTCGTCAGCTCGTCGTGCACTTCCGGGAACAAAGGGACCCGGAAGAAGGAAAGCCGCGACCGCAACGTTGCCATGGTCATATTCTCGCAATGAGAACATGAACCATCCATGAACGCTGCCTCAGTGTGATTACGACCCAGACACGTGAGGCAGCGCTCGTGGCTGTCGGAAGCGGAGAGATAGCGACCGCATCCAGGAATCACACAAAGATGGAAAGGCATCTTGAAAAAGACACGTCTTTAAAAAGACGTTCACGTCAATGTGTTTGCTCTAATAGAGAAAATATACTCTTTGCCAGAATATAAACTTTCTTAGCGCTGTCGCAGCGCCCAGGAGCGTAATCTGCACAGATCTGTGCAGAAGGTGAGAAAAGCCACTGGAATGCGCCGTATATCCAACAGCAAACGCTTCTTGGCAGGTCTTAAATTCTGTTTTGATGAAGAAAGAAACTCATATACATCTTGGATGGTGGAACGGAGGCAGATCTGAATGCGAGTTTGCAGTGGACACACACACCCCTACCACCGTACTGCTCGAGTCGGTTATCAGTGAAATTGAGCAGTGATCTCAACACATTTATGATCAAACTGACAACATAAACGCACGAGTACATCGTAGTCTTTGCTTACGAAGAGGCTGTAGCAGTTGAAAAACGAGTTAGTAAAAGATAACCATATTTTAACGTTTTGAATCACAATACACTCAATAAAGAAAAAAAAAACACTTACTCATGTTCTGCATCCCAAGATCACTGCATTCAAAAATATAAATAAACTCCAGAGGCTTCTGAAGCGTTGTATTCATTAGTGATCACCTCAGCAATTCAGGTGTGAAATGTCTTGAACACAACTGCAAATTCACCTTTATTCCTCCTCATTCGAAATGTAAATTCAAGCCAGCTGACCTGTTACCAAGTAAGTTTGGTTTAAGGAACGACAGTTTTGAAGGAAAACAGACGAAAATACACCTTGCGATCTTCACCAACATGCGATTGATGCTTCGTTCAACTCTACGCAAGGTTGTGGTATTTATAAGAAAGGGGCAGGGTTTAAGCGGACTAAATGACTGGAGAAGTCCTGCATACGTCACTAGAGAGAAGTCTGTCGTTTCACCTGAAGATCATGTTATGATATTTTGATTAAAGTTTAAGGTCAAAAAAATTTTAAAAAAGAAAAAAATAAAAATAATATATATATATATATATATATATATATATGCATGGATGAGTCATTCACAGTAAGATCAATAACATGCATTTAGAAAATAGATAGGGTGAATTTTTATTTCATGCCAACTTTAAACGACTATGATTACGATTTCCCCTCATCATAAAAAGCCCCCTACTCTCAGGACAGTTTCGCAAGTGGAATGGATGAATCATGGCTGACTGTGAATTAGGGCTGGGCGATATGTCTTAAATAATTATATCTCGATATTTTTCAGCCTGTTGACGATATTCGATATATATCTCGATAATTATGTATTTGCTCTAAAATGGCTCAGAAGTGTTTTTTTTTTTTGTTTTGTTTTTTTTTTCAGAGGAACCATCATTTCATCCATACAGCCAATGTAGCCAAGTAGATTAAATATTTTGAAGACATTAAATAAAAATCTAACAATTAATTTTTCATTAAATAAACACAAGGGAGAATGAAATTCTATAATTTTCATTGATATGTAATTTATATTTATATTTCATACACAATGATACATAGTAGCTTAATAAAAAGCATTATTTACTTTCAAATGTTTTTACTGTGCAAAGCTACTTCACTGACTTATTTGTGAAACCCCAGTTGAACATTGCATAATACAAAATTATTACTGTGGGACATGTCAAGTTGATTATTATAATATAATGCTGAATTATCATTATTATTCTGATTATTAGATTTCCGTTATACAAAAGTAATATATTTCTGTCCTGCTTACTTCATCTTCACCTGGGGCTTTTATTTTGACACTGAACGTGCTGTCATATTTACTTCAACTTCACAAGGAGCTTTTATTTCGACACAGAAAAGGCAATGTGTATTTGACAGTTTACAGTGTTCTACATTTCCTGAAATGCTGTAATCTAATTTTCTGTTACTCTGTGCCATGTTTGTAGATTTGTATAATAGCTTGTAACTGTTACTAATGTTTGTAATTGCAGGAATGCTTGAACCTGCATTACTTTGATTTCACAATGCACGTGAACTGATATGAGAGCACCGCCATGCGCGTGCACACAGATCAGCGCGTCACTGGTTTGTTCTGAATCACACACAGACCATGTTTATCTGTCTTTAAATCACAGCCTTTTGTGGATTAATAATCACATTAGGGCTGAAACGACGTTATCGACAATGTTGACAGTAAAAAACTGACGTCAAAAATTTTCATTGTCGAATAGTCATTTGATCTCATTTAATGTAACATGAGATCACATTAAACTCTAATGATGATGTGCGAGAACAGCACTGCAGCTCGCATCTGAATGAGGAGAGGAAGAAAACAGCTCACAGTCCAGATGCACTCTAAACTTCCACAGCTTCAGGTGATGTAGATTGCAAAGTATGAGGGATTAATAATGCAAAAAATACAAAATAAGTAAATACAGAAGCACTCTCATTGTGGAATAAGTGGAGATGGAGCTGCTGCTCCACTGAAGCAAAACTTGCGTGTCGAGCATCTTTAAAGGAAACACCCCGGTGTTACATCTTTAATGCAGTTATATTTAATGCGTTATAGCTTTAATAAAGTTCAAATAATATGGAAGCAGGTCATGTAAATAACTACAAACTCCGAAACTGGCATTTCTCTGTCCAGAGAGCACCTTTTCTATGAGTTGTGTGAATGTCCCGATCTAAGGGGGAGAGACTGAAACTGTACCTGGCTGAGGCACACACTGGGGATGCTCATCCCTCAAGCGCGCACTTGCTGCAGCTAGATTATAACGTGATGGCTCGCAACTTGTTGAATCATAATAAATGTCACTGTGCATTTCTTATCGTGAAGAAAATACGCAGCTTTATTAATTAGAGTGAGTCTTTTTTTTTTTTTAGACTTGCTTTTAGAGAACAGATCATGAATATAAGTATATTTTGTCTTTACTGCATTCGCAGAAGTATAACCAAGTGAAAAATACACATACAAAATACACTTATATTTAAGATACATTCTCTTAAAGCAAGTCTAAATATCGTATAGGTTGCTTCTCAAGTAAATGTTTTAAGGATTTTTAGACTATTTTAAATGGAAAACAAGACAAAAACACTTGAAAACAATAGAATTTTTCTAGTGAATTTCTTTACTGAATTAAACTTAATAAAAGTATTTTTTCGCCTTTATATCAGTGATTGTCATTGAGGTATTTTTAAAAGATGATTTTGTCCTCTTTATTGTTAGTAAGCATGTTTAATACAACCTTTTAAGTCGGGGCTCAAGCTGAATAATCGGTTAAGAGCTAATTATTAATCGTTGCAATAATCGCTGAATAGTCTAATAATCGTTCTGATAATCGTTAGATTAATCGATTATCAAAATAATCGTTAGTTGCAGCCCTAAATCACATATGACCAACATGCCATTTTGATGTTATTTTGTTTAATTGTGCAGCACTGAAGGATCGTGAAATTAGTCTACTGATGCACTCTTTATGAAACGTAATGGCCAAATGAAAGCACTTTAAAATCATTGCGATATTCACGATATTGGTAAATTTTACATCTTCAGCAAAATTATCTCGATTATATTGTTACTATTTGTTATATTGCCCAGCCCTACTGTGAATAGCACATTTCTACAATGGTAACTGAAAATTTTGCTTACACATCCATGCCGCTAAATGTTAGTACAAGTCCAAAGCGACTGCCATATTAGCCAGTGCAACATATACAAACAAAAAAATTATTGAGTGCACCTTTATAATTAAAGTCAACATGAAATAAAAATGTACCCTGTTTACATTCTTAAAGAGCACCTATTATGGTTTTTCAAATATTACCTTTCATGTAGTGTGTTATATAGCTGTTTGTGAATGTAAAAAAGTCTGCAAAGTTTCAAAAATCAAAGTGCATGACAAATGGAGTCATTGACTCCCAAAAGAAAGAACCGATTCTGAACACCTGAAATGAGTCGTTAGTAATTCCAGACTTACTTCCTGTACTAACATACCTAATTTGGTAACAAAAAACCCGCCTCTGGTCTTCACTGGCTGCTCGCTAACAGCTTTGACCCACCCTCAAATACTACACTAAGCGGTAGACCAATCATAACAGACTGGGACATCTGACCAATCAGAGCAAAAGGAGGAGCTTAGAATGAATCATTTAGAACAGATCACTGAAGGAGTCGTTTTTGACACTGGGAATAAAAGGTAATGCTGCAATTTAAATTATGAGCAAATTAAAGTGTTTTTTGACCTTGGATGCATGTAAATCTATTTTATGAGACCTTTAAAACAAAATGAGGCACATTTAAAAACCATAATAGGTGCTCTTTAAAACACATTCTTGTGTAACTCCAAATAAACAGTATATCTGACCTAATAATCTTTTGCTAAAATGTAGATTCTTTTTTTTTTTTGGCTGATGTCACAAATACTTATTAATTTTCAACATCTTCCCCCCCAACCACTCAGCTTCATTCTAGTATGCAGCTTACACTTTTAAAGATCCCATCAAATCTCAATGGATAAAATCAAGTCCTATATCCTCTTTTAATAAGAAATATTATGGAGGTAAAATGGTTGAGAATGCTGTTTCATGTTGACTTTCAGTTGCTCAAATATTTTTGTCTCACACAGTCCTTGATAAATTGTTTCAAACTGTTTCACAATGGATTAATTAACATGCTTTAACGCAGGGGTTCTCAGTGGGGGCGTTCAAAGGATGCCGGGGGCGCTGAGAGCAAAGAAGTAGAGAGGGGGCCATTAGGTTACAAATGGGGGGGCGTTTATAACTCATAATAATCAAATCTATCGTCAAGTTCCTCTTTGCATTAAAACGTTTATCTAGATTTGGAGTATATCAGTTGGTTCTCAGTTATACGGGTTGGTATGCATTTGTACCATGATTCATCTGATTTTGAAGAGTAGCAACACATCGAAAGTATCTGGTTTAGCAGCGTCAAATACATAGGCATTGGCACAACCTCCGCTAATGCACCTGTATGAATGGTCTGTAGATTGATATGGCTCAATGGAAAGAGCAGCGTGAGGCAAAGAAGGTGCGTTTTTACTCACAGACCAGTCTCTAACTCTTAAACACACAGCTCTGCGAGAATCAGTGAGAAGCGAGAAGCAGAAACCATTTGAATTCGGCACAGAATTCTACATCACCGCCCTTGAATTTACTACAGTAACACTAACTGTACTTTAGGCAGAAATAGATTGACAATAAATATTATCATATCAATACTTCATTAAATTTGTCATAGGCTACATTAGGGGAGTGAGGGAACATAATAAATTTTTGTTACAACTTAGAGCTGCACGATGAATCGTTAAAAGACTGCGATCTAGATTCAGACACCCACACAATCTTATTTCTAAATGACAACGATTCTGCAATGTATCTTAACGTTCCAGTGGCATGCCTTTGTAAGGCGGTCAAATTGAAATTTGAAATTCACTTCAAGACGAATTTTTACATTTTGATAAACGTTATATGGCATCTACAAAACACAGAGCTCCTGCAAGAGATGCTGAATAAACTAAAACGCAACGGCCAAAAACGTTTGTCCAGCATAGTGGTTTACAAACGATTAGCAAGGAATGTGACAGAATCTCTGCTCAATTCAATATTTTAATAGCCACTGATGCTACAAAAATACCGGCATTACCAAGATCTGACAAAATTCACTTCCCGTGAGCTGTTTGATCACATCCGGCTGCTTTCAAATAGGGGTATACGATCCATCGATCCAAGAACCAACGATCCTATGTTATCGATACAACGTGTAAATATCGATATTGAAATTTTTTTAAGATGCACCTTTTTTTTAATACTCTCATGTCAGCCACGTCCATACGCATTTCCGTCAGGCGATGAAGCAACCTTATTACATTCATTTCACTTTATGAGCGCTAAATACGCTTTTCATGTGGGACAAGGATGTGTGCAGGGTCTGTGAAGCCAAATTGCGCTGTGCTATCCGTGCGCGCGTACGTCAACCGAGCTTCCCGTGAAAGGCAAGCTCTAGACCAGTGACAGGATTCATGCAAACACGTCAATCGAGCGCTCCTTAAAATGCGGGCTTCCATCTCTTTCTCATAGCTGAAGCGAAGCAAAGTAATAATCTAATATGTTAATAAATGACAGACAAGCAAGCACAAAAACAGCACACAAAACACAGCAAATAGAACTAGCAAGAGTTAGTTGTTTAGTTTGATTTTACAGTAACACATACAAAACCACAATGACCAAAGAGGGTGCTACCAAACGTGTTTTTACATCTTCGTGGCTATAAAACCCTTTGAAAATAATGTGCGGACATATACCATTAGACGATTAGAGCGAACAACAACACAGCAATAATGTAAATAACATTAGCTATGTTCTAGACACTCACAACTCTCCTGCTACTAAATCTAACATCACAACAACAGCATATATGGGTTTTGTGAAACATAGCAAAATTTGTTACCCACCTATCGAGAAAAAAAGAGCAACTTCTGCATCCGTCTTCAAGCCTTTTACCTCTCGGAGGCCTCTTCACCACTGAAAAGCTTCGCCGATGTTGATGCGGCTCCTAGCCCTCGACTTATCTTTTTTAGTTTATATTCGTCTGACCTTTTTCTCTTGGTCTGTTTCTCAGCCGTTTGTCCTCCTTGGAGTTTAGAAAGTTCACATCAGCCAGAGTTGCCGTCACTCTTCTAATGAATTTTCCTCTCGCTCTGCCCCCACCCCCCATCCTGTGCACGTGCAAGAACTGTTGCTGATTGGCTGGAGTAGTGTAGTGTGGATCGGTCTGATCCACTTTGTTTTTGTCCCATTTACAGAGCCAGGGCTGTGTACAAATACTAGATTTTTTTCAGCCCACCCACAGAACAGACAGCTAGCAGACTGTGTGGAGATATTTGCAGAATTTGACAAAAAGTGTATTGGATTAGAATTACTGTGTGCACCTTTAACTGTAACAGAATTTTTCATTACAACTGTGGAAGTTGTAGCCAAGAAAACCGTAGATAGCACGGCTAGTTGGAAACAAGTCATGGGTATGTAAGTACTTTGAATGGGATTAAACTGAAAAATAAGCTGTAATCAAATGATTGATGATCACTTGTGTGTGACATTATTTTGTATATTAATATCTGTATAATTTTTTTCAACATCTGAAGTACCTTATTTTATTTGCACTTTTCAGAGAGCTCAAATTATTCAAATTATATTTTGGTTGCATCTGAGGGCAAAAAATGTGTAATTGATTGTGTAAAATAGGCACATAATATTGGAATATCGATCGCAGATCCCAGAATTTAATCAAATCAAAATCGTATCGTGGCAGACTTTGAAGTATCGGCAAATATCGGATCTATCACACAGTAAAGAGTGTCAAGTATTTAATTAGTTTCGTTTTGCATTAAAATACCTTTTTTAATGTTTTAGATTATTATTTTTTAAATGTTTAATTGCTTCTATTGCTGAAAAACTTGTTGGCTGTTGAATAATTCCTTTACAAGCTTGAAGCAATTTTTACAAGAGAAACACTGAAGGCCTCATTGTTTTAATTTAAATTGTTAATATTTATTAAAAAAAAATTATAACAAAAATTTGTAAAATAATAGTGTATATTTTTATACATTTTATACATTTTTATACATTATTGCATATTTGCTTATAAGTGTAATACCAAGTTAACATAGAACTGTTAATGAAGCTTTTTTCTGCTCGTTTGGCTTTTTACTTAGCATTAAATAGGTTAAAGGTTAAATACTGTTTTTATTTTTTATTATGCAGTTTTTTAACAGGTTTTTTTTTTTTTTTTTTTTTGGCAATAATCATAAGGTGCTGTTTGGTTTATAATGTATTCATTGTGCCCTTTTGTGGACTTAGGGTTAGGGTTAGGTTTATATATTTGATTTACAACTTTATTAAGTTTTTGCATAGATTGAAGCAGAGAACATTTTGTGGTTTTGTAAATCACTGAAAAAATATTTTTTCTTCAGAATCGTGAGAGAATTGTAATCTGTAATCTAAGCATAAAAAAAATAGAAATGATTCTCAATTTATCCAGAATCGTGCAGCTCTATTACAACTTATAAATATTTATATTTTGTATTTATTGTTTTTACATATGTTTAGAGTAGGTCTACTGTCTATAATTTCAAAAATGCCATAGTTTGTTTTATAGAAATCATGTTACATCTAACCATGGTAGTGAAGAAGATCCATGCTTCCATGTGCTTACTATGGTCTTGTTACAAATACCATTGTTAAAACTATAAAATAAATAATTAATGAATAAATTTACATTTTCAAAAGGGCAAATGCAAAATACACAATTTTTTTAAAGATGAAATAGAAATGTGTAAATCCTAAAAAATAGGCTAAAATAATTTTGTTTGAGTGTAAGAAAAAATAACTGGTTTATTTTCTATAGATGTTACAGATAACCTTACTGTTGTTGATATGAGCAAAGGTGGGTAGAGTAGCCAAAAACTGTACTCAAGTAAAAGTAAAATTACTTAAAAAAATAAATAAAATTACTCAAGTAGAAGTAAAATTGCTAACATAATTACTTGAGTAAGAGTAAGAAAGTATCCAATTAAAAGAGTACTCTAGTAACTCGTTACTTTCACAAATGTCATAATGGATGTTAACCCCCATATATTCCATTACATAATACACATTTAACGTGTTACAGAATTATAATTTTTATTATTTTTATTATTAATGGAAATTCTGTCATCATTCATCATCATATGGTTCCAAACACATATGACATTCTTTCTTCCATGCAACACAAGTAGATTTTATACAGAATGTTATTCTGAGTCACCATTTACTTTCAGTGAATGTGTTTTTTTCTCTATATTTTGAAAGTGAATGGTGACTGAGACTGTCAGTCCCTAACATTCTGTATAATATCTTTTGTGTTCCACAGAATACAGAAGGTCACATGGGTTTGGAACAACATGAGGATAGGGAAATGATGACAGAATAATAAATTATGGCTGAGCTATCACTTTAAAGGGATTGCTCACCCAAAAATAAAAATTCTCTCATTATTTCCTCATGCTCATGCCATCCCAGATGTGTATGACTTCCTTTCTTCTGCAGAACACAAATTATGATTTTTAGAAGAATATTTCAGCTCTGTAGGTCAGTACAATGCAAGTGAATGGGTGCCAAAATGTTGATGCTCTAAAAAGCACATAAAGGAATCATAAAAGTAATCCATACGACTACATTAGTTAAATCCATATCTTCAGAAGTGATATGATAGGTGTGGGTGAGAAACAGATCAATATTTAAGTCCTTTTTTTGCAAGAAATTCTTCTCCCAGCCCAGCAGGGGGTGATATGCAGAGAAGAATGTGAATCACCAAAAACACAAGAAGAAGAATGTGAAAGTGATCTGTTTCACATCCACAGCTATCACATCGCTTCTAAAGATATTGATTTAACCACTGGAGTCTTATGGATTACTTTTTGAGCTTTAAAATGTTGGCACCCATTCACTTGCATTGTATGGTCCAAAAGAGCTGAGAAATTCTTCTAAAAATCTTCATTTGAATTCAGCAGATGAAAGAAAGTCATACACATCTGGCATAAGGGTGAGTAAATGATGAGAGAATTTTCATTTTTGGGTGAACTATCCCTTTAAGGGCTCTTGTTAGATCTGGATGAATTTGTCAATAAGAAGAGAGGTTTAGAAACCTTTCTAGTAATGATTACAGAGAAAACATGAACAATGTCCCACAGGGATATAACATATAATGCTAAAATATAAACCAAAGCAACATCATGTCTTAGTAATGCCTCCTTTTGCTATTTCATAGCTTTTTAGTTCTTATAGCAACCCATAGTAGCTGCTATAGTTTCCAGTACACACGTGAGGGTGCGGGGTAAATGTGTAAATACTGCTTTTGACAAAGCCTGCGTTATCACTAGATCTAAAACTCACCTCAGCGTGCTGCCTTAAGTTGGATCTGCAATTTTAATCTTGAAATATCTGCTTGTCTTGGTGTTAAATGAAGGTATTACGAAACTATTCTTTTATCACTGTGCGAAGCGATGAAAGTGTTTCACTATAAAAAGAGCTTGATGCTGCAGCAGTGATGGACTCGGCTTGAGAGACAGTCTGTGACAGCAGCACACAGCTGTGTGAACTTCTGCTGTCGTAAAAGTCCCATTTAATAATTTCTCAATAAATTACGCATTAATTAAAATGAAACCCACTAATGTAACGACAGGAACGCCGCCCACTGTAACAAAGTAAAAGTAAATTTTTTTCATTAGAAATGTACTTGAGTGAGAGTAAAAAGTACCCACTTTTAAACCTACTCTAAAAGTATTTTTTTCTTCCAAAAAGTTACTCAAGTAAATGTAACGGAGTAAATGTAGCGTGTTACTCCCACCTCTGGATATGAGTAAATTTACATCTGCATCCAACTCAAAATCAGTGCTGTAATGTAGAATGAGCATTTCAATGGGACAAAATTATTGGTCATTTAACTTATTTTTGAAATATATGATCGTCACTTCTATTATTAGTTTCTGTCTTCGCATTTTCATTTTATAGGCCCCAGATATAGCCCTCTATCTGTTTGAATTCAAGAAACGCAAAGTTTGGTCTAACATTTATGACGTGTAAGCCTGCTGAATTTATTAACAAACTTTAAACTTATGCAATGCATTGAAGTTGCATCGAGCAAATTAAGCAAATAACTAGGGATGTGCAAGACTAGTCAACTAGTTGAATAAATGGTTCTGATACTGCTAGTCGACACTGGAATTACTAGTCGGTTAATATTTCTCCCTATTAAACTGATCATAATTTTTACACATTTACATTTGGCTTTATATTTTTACAGAGGCTGCAATTAAATTACTGTCATATTAATGTTACATATTTTAAATAGAATTAATAATACAAATAATTTTTTAAAAAGAGGATATCTGAGAAGATACAAAGTTTAATTTCACCTCAGGCTGCGCGTGCTTCTTCACTCTCTCACTCGCGGCACGCGCAGGAATATATCCTATTAGCCTATTTTTTTATCCCATAGCTAAATGTTTTTTACATCGTAAACAGTGTTGGGTGTAATGCATTAATATGTAATTAATTACTGTAATTAAATTACTTTTTCATTGAAAAAGTAAAGTAAGGGATTACTCTTAATTTTTCAATAATTTAATTATAGTTACTTCCGATGTAATTGCGTTAAATACTGTATAGACTTTAGAACAATTCTATATAAAACAATAGTGAATTTAAAATTGAAATTTAACGTCCAATGTTAAAATGTATGTTTTCTAATTTAATGCAGCCCCTTTAAATTCTTTGGCCAGTTCATTAATAATTTATTTGATTTTATATGATTTATATAAAAGATAACAGTTGTATTTTTCATCTGGTTGAGGTTGATGAGGGTTTTAGAAAGTAATTAGTAATGCAATTATTTTTCAGACAGAGTAATTAGTACAGTAATCTAATTACACTGTAGAAGAATTAGTAGTTAGTAATTAATTACTTTTTTAGAGTAACTTACCCAACACTGATCGTAACTGTTATTGGTTAACGTTCTTTACCGAACAGCTGTCATATTAGATCAATAGCTAATGCACGACTGCACGTCGTGAAATACGCGCAAAGTTTCAGCGCATTTTTTCTCTCGTAGATTTCGCTTAGTCTACCTATTAATTATTTTCAACAGTGTCCTGACTGTTTTAATATGTTAAGTAACTTTAACGTAGTGAATTCCTTTTAGAACAGGCTGGGTTGCTCTATTGGTCCTGCACTATTCATTCAATTGTTTTCAATAAATATGCCTGTTAAATATCTCGCTAACGTTCATCAAAAAAAGGTTTAGGACCACTGCTTTAACGCATGGGTGCAGGAACATCCTTTCTTGAATTGCCATGCAATGTTCAACTAATGTCATGACTATAACATAAAGGAGTAATATTCAACAAAAATGAAATAGCAGCCATGATGAATAAAGCCCAGCCATTGATATAATACAGACTCTTGACAGCATAAATTCAACACATTTGTAATTTGACAGAAAGCTTTAATTGTAAAGCTATCCATCCTTTTATTTGGCTAATATTTTTGAATAGCATCCCTAATGGTAAGTAGTAGCGACTGAAGGGGTGGGCATACTGTGAATTTTTTCACCCCATTCAAAATAAATAATAAATAAATAAATAAATTAATAAAAATGCACATATCCAGTCTCTAATATGTAAAATATACATTTTCTGAATAATAATAATAATAATAATAATAATAATAATAATAATAAAACCTTTATGGTTTGTTGAAATTATAGTCTCATATGAATTTGCAGCAAAGTAAATATACATCAAAAATGATGGTGACTCCAGCGCTGCTGGCGCATCAGCATTTAACTATAGGCACTAGAATTGTCCATCATCTCTCCCAAGATCATATCCAGAACCATATCCTTTCCCATAAGCAAACACCCTCCAAATACACATCCATACACACATGCTCCCTCTTCATCTCGTTAATAAAACATGATCTCCTTAATCAATAAATCACAACCTCTCAGAACTAAAAAGCCCAACTCCAACTTTCCATGTTGTTTTAGAAAGCATATAGGAGCAGTCAAGTCTTCCTCACTGTCAACATCCACAACCGATGGGAAGTCAAAGGTCTTTTAATGTAAACAAATGGTAGACACACAGTCACACAGAGTAAAGCAATAAAAATGTAATGGCACTGCTTATACTGAAGGTAAATGTATGTACAGTAGATGTCTCTTTGATTGTTGCCTTCACAGCCTCAAAAGGCAACTTTTATAACTATCAATCTCACTATGTGCTGGTTAGGGTTTGCGCCAACTATTTGATTAGTCACTGTAAAAAATGAATCTCTTAGATTTACAGTAAAATACTGACAGCAATTTCACCAGCAATTTACTGCAAATATACAGCACACTTAATGTAAGGCCCAAATGCAGCTTTTTACTGTATTCATCAAATACTGACAGCTACTGTTTTTCAAAATAATTACAGTACAGTTCTACAGCACTGTCGTCGCTTCAGTTCCCAGCATGCACTGCGACATGAAGAAATTACATGAATTTTTTTTTTTTTTTTTTTTTTTTTTTTTACTGTTTATTGGTTTATTTTGCTGTTGTTTTTGTTGCAGATTTGGTTACTTATTTTTTAAAGTTCAGGTTTCACTTTTTATCTAAAAGTACAATTGTTGATTGTTATCATTGTTGATTTTTGTATGCTGTGTGTTGATATCTGTATGTGTCTAGTTGACAATTCACAAATTCCCCATTAACAATAGACACTTAGTATAAAAATCTGCATTGCAGAACTCTTTTTGAATGCTTATAATTCAATTCATTATGTATTGTATAATGACATAATGCTGTTGCCTCATTAAGGGGCATTTGCGTTTATGATCAGACCTTAAGTTTAGCTTTTTTCCTTCCAAGTAACACAGTGAAAATAATTGTATTTTACTACAACACATTAACACTGGCTGGAAGGACATTAAGAAAAAGAAATAAGGTCCCAGGTCCCAGACCAAGGGAACATCAATCACCATAATGGTGACTTTAAACAAAACAACCATTTAGGATAATAAATAAATTAATAAATAAATAAAAACACTAAATAGTGCTAAGAACTCTATTAATTCTGAATTAAAACTTCTGTACATGTCCCTGTAAAACCCTGATGCAACCCAAGCATATAGTACTTATTCAAGCACAAGGCCTGATCTGTATTTCACAATTTTAGGATCCCACAATGCAGTGCAATACTGTTATTTTACATTTATATAGTACTTTTTTTAAAGGTTTAATTATACTTTTTTTAATTGCATTTAGACAAGTGAAGAATGAGGGTGACAGGGTTGGATTCAGTATTGTTTGTATGTGTCAACAGCAGTGGCGAATTCTCGGGGCCAGCAAAGCCTTCTCAGCTGGCCTAACATGCCAAATAAATAAATATTTTTCATCCTTTCATTCTCAATCACCTTTTTACCTATGTATTTTTAATTGCTTTCCACTCTTAATTAATCTACAAACAAATAGAGAAAAAGGAAAGTTTATCCAGTCAGAATTTATTCCTTGATGCTTACAAGCGAAGCGTGACAACTGTTTCACAAATCACATGCCCAAAGCCAAGCTCATTAGCCGAAGCAGTGCGTGAGTTTGAGCTCCACCCCCTCAGGCCTTCAGAATTTCCACAGAATCCCTCAACAGTGTAAATGAATGGGCAACTAAAGTCAGATTGTCAGATTCATCAGCCAGTCAGATTAATTTATTTGTTCTTGGTGGGTGTGATCTTTAGGATATGTCCCGGTGGAGGCCTTCTAGCTGGCCTTGAGTGACGCAATCACGCTTGACGTAATTTGAAAGCGAAGAGCGTGAGATCTTGCTGACGAGTCGACTGTCATTACTGCCGCTATCGCCATTGAGAAAGAGATCCATATGGATTTACAAACCTGAGATGCTCTGCGTGATCGTGTGATTGCTTAATTTATTAATCATGAAAGGAGGACTGATTTTCACTTCAAACAAATTGGTAAGAGCTTTTTGCATTGTTATAGCAACATCAGGAGTTTTCTAAGTGTAAATTAGGCTGCTTGAGAATTCAGTGTCGGATCAAGTTTTGAAAAGTAGTGCTGCGTTCCATTCAACTCGGAAAGTCGGATTTTACAACTTCCTACTAGGAAAAGTGTAATGGAATGCATCTTGAAGTCAGAATTACAACTTGAAGGCTCGTGCAGAAATTCTCAATCGCCGACAAACATGTGGACACTCAGGGAGATATACAAAGTAAGTGATAAACATTCACTTTATTAAGTAATATCGATAAATGAGTTAATTTCCACATTACATGATATTAAAGCTTGTTTAACAAATGCCTGCAGAAACAGGTGTATAAAACATTATAATCCCTTTTGATAATCATACACCTGAAACACAAATGCTAGCACTGCAGTATTGTTGATCATTTGGGTTGCTAGGAGACTTCTCTAATGAGAGTCAAATCCCTGCTAAGTAACGGGAGTGTTGCAGGTCCAAATATCGGGGAATGGAATGCATTCATGGGCGGAGATATCAAGTAGGTATATCCCACATCCAACTTGCATGGAACGCAGCATAACCGTGTACTCTGACGAAACGAAATTTATTGCAAGCAACATTTAAATCGCAAATATTATTAGATATATTTTTCCAGGTATTATAGACCTTCTTGGTAGATTCATATGAAAAATTATGATTTTTGAATGTCTGTTCGGAAGACGTTAATTTCACAAAACAGTCATGCTGCTTGAGCATTAAGTCTAGTTTCAAGTTCTGGCTTTCATGCATGGACGTGTTTTTAAAATGTCAATTGGTATTATTAGTTAGCTGTGACATAATGTATGATGCCCAAAGGCATAGGGTGTCTTATTCATTGTGAAACTGTATTTTCTTAATGGCATGAATCACACTGAAGGCCTAGACTTTTAATGCACGGCCCGCCACTGGTCAACAGCGTGAACACTGACAATAAGCCACAGATCTATACTACACTTTGGGTTTTAAATTATATGGTTCAAAATTTAAAACTTTCACCGAGATAGCACTAGGATTTTTAATGTTCATCTTCCCAAAATGCTTGGCAAATAACAGCTTTTTACTGTTAAACTAGTCACTTCACAATGAGCCTGCTCTTTATCTCCCAGAATGCAATTTTTTTTTTTTTTACAGTAAACTGTTGTATTTAAGAATTACAGTAGATTGCTGTTAGAATTCAACCATAAATATACAGAGCATGACGCATAAAGCATAAAGGACAAAGCACGTACCTGTAAGTGAATTGTGGATTTCGTGCTTAAAATTTAAAGGGATAGATCACCCAAAAATGAAAATTCTCTCATGATTTATGTGTATGACTTTCTTCTGCAGAATTGAAGATTTTTAGAAGAATATTTCAGCTCTGTAAGCCCATACAATGCAAATCTTAAAATCTTACAATGTTAAATCCATGTCTTCAGACATGATATGATAGGTGTGGGTGAGAAACAGATCAATATTTAAGTAATTTTTTTATCATGAATTTTCCTCCTTGCCCAGTAGGGGGCGATATGCACGAAGAATGTGAATCACCAAAAACAGAAGAAGGAGAAAGTGAAGGAAAAAGGACTTAAATATCGATCTTTTTCTTACCCACACCTATCGTATCACTTCAGAAGATTTGGATTTAACCACCAGAGTCATCTGGAGTACTTTTATGTTGCCCTTATGTGGATTTTGGAGCTTCAAAATGTTGGCACCCATTCACTTACATTGTGAGGGCCTAAAGAGCTGAGATATTCTTCTAAAAATCTTTATTTGTGTTCAGCAGATGAAAGAAAGTCATACACATCTGTGATGGCATGAGGGTGAGTAAATGATGAGAGAATTTTCATTTTTGGGTGAACTAGCCCTTTAAGACACAAAAGTGGGGAGAAGACCTTTCAACCAGGTGATTTTTTAATCAAAGATCTACTCCTTTACTGACAAAGACGCTTTCTTCTCTGCACACACACACATATAACAAAGAAAACACTTACACAAAGTGAGGATAATTATAATATTCTTTTTTGCATGTGGTCAGGAGATCCTTGGCCTGGAGAAACTGTGGTCAACCTGAAAGCTTAATGTGAGAATGTGAAGCTTTTACTAAGCAGTGGAACAAAGCTAATCAGAGACAATAACACAGCAAAGGGGCCACTACTGTGATCTCCACCCTAACACAATCACTTCTGTTCTCTTACATTATTTAAGTCTCTCAGTGCACAGTCTATTTATAATCACTCTTTTAAGCATTTTATATATATCACTGCTTTTCATGTATATCAGCCTGTTTAATCTGTAGGAGTGTTTCATGTGTGTCCCTATGACTTAGATCTGATATATGAGGAACAGATCACCGAACTTGGTGACATTTTTTGATAGATTTATCTCTGTTTAGTATACAATAAAATAAAAAAAATAAAAAAACGTAAAAAAAAAACAAAACAACAACAAAAAAACATGAATTTTACTTTAAACTTTTCATAGGAATAAAAGCCAATTTGCAAGTCCCTGTCACCATTACATTGTAATGGGTTTTATATATATATATATATATATATATATATATATACACACACACTGGCGGCCAAAAGTTTGGAATAATGTCCAGATTTTGCTCTTATGGAAAGAAATTGTTCCCTTTATTCACCAAAGTGACATTCAACAGATTACAATGTATAGTCAGGACATTAATAACATGAAAAATTACTATTACAATTTGAAAAAAAAAAAAAGTGGCCTTTTCTTTGCAATTCTTCCCATAAGGCCTGCACCCCTGAGTCTTCTCTTTACTGTTGTACATGAAACTGGTGTTGAGCGGGTAGAATTCAATGAAGCTGTCAGCTGAGGACATGTGAGGCATCTATTTCTCAAACTAGAGACTCTGATGTACTTATCCTTTTGTTTAGTTGTGCATCTGGCCTTCCACATCTCTTTCTGTCCATGTTAGTGCCAACTGTCCTTTGTCTTTGAAGACTGTGGTGTACACCTTTGTATGAAATCTTCAGTTTTTTGGCATTTTCAAGCATTGGATAGCCTTCATTCCTCAAAACAATGATTGACTGACAAGTTTATAGAGAAAGCTGCTTCTTTTTTGCCATTTTTGACCTAATATTGACCTTAAGACATGCCAGTCTATTGCATACAGTGGCAACTCAAAAACAAACACAATGTTAAGCTTCATTTAATGAACCAAATAGCTTTCAACTGTGTTTGATATGGCCAGTGATTTTCTAGTACCAAATTAGCAATTTAGCATGATTACTCAAGGATAAGGTGTTGGAGTGATGGCTGCTGGAAATGGGTCCTGTCTGGATTTGATCAAAAATGTATTTATTTTTAAATAGTGATGGTGCTGTTTTTTACATCAGTAATGTCCTGACAATACATTGTGATCAGTTGAATGCCACTTTGGTGAATTAAAGTACCAATTTCCTTCCGAAACAGCAAAATCTGTACATTATTCCAAACTTTTGGCCGGCAGTGTTTATAAGCCAATTCTATCAAATGTAGCTTTTACTGATATTCAAATATCATACATTCAATGTTCATGCAGTTTTTTTTCTAAAATGCTTTATGCATTTTTTTTTCATTGTCCCTGTACTTTCTGTTTAACCCTGTTATGCTGTGATATTCCGCCTCTAAAAATAACAGTTTGATTATGAAGAGAGTGATATAATTTGTGTTTGTTTGGTTCTCATGTGAGAGTAAAGAAGCAGATGTTTGTCACTACCTGTTCAGTTAGTGACATCTTTTGAGGATCCTTTCCCCATCTCTTAATAAGAATAAGAAGTATATGACTGCCCAGTGCCTGACCTTATCAACTCAGTTAGATCAATACTCCCTCATCAACACACAGAGACAGAGTGCTTATAATACTGCTACAGCATGTCCTGTCCATCAAATCTTTTGGCAAAGGTCAAGGTGAGATACAAACATCCAGACATTGAATGAGTCTGCAGAATAAATGTCTGTGTTTTTATTGATTTCCAAGGAGAAATTATAGCAGAATTTATATATATATATATATATATATATATAGCAGCTAAGCATCCATGCACACAGCTCATAAGAGAATGTTTCTGCAAGACAAATGACAAAATTTTACACCTTGATTTCATGCTTAATTTACTATACAAACCAAAGCATTGGTAAGGGAGAACCTTATCAGATCCAAAATGCAACCATTTGTTTCCTTGCAGAGCAGGAAAGTTTGTAAAACAGTAGGTCTCTCAAAATCTGAAGCATTCAAATTTTAATTTATAACTGGATTCCAGAATTACAAATCCATTAATAATCTAGATTACACCATGAAAAGTTACAGTAGTAGTGGCACAAAGAATCTCAAGTGTAGATGCTATTTCTAAACCATCAATGGAATACATACACAATAGAAAAGAATAGCAGAAGAGACTGATGCAAAGTTTGTTCACTGTCAGTTGAAATCTGGGTGGTCATATGACACATCAAAGTCTTTTGATGGGACTTCGGGAAAGATTAAATTACCCTGGTGTTATCAGACAAAGGCTAGTGAGAATGAGCTGTTGGAACAATATTATCTGTTAATGTCTGACTGGTAATCCAAAACAAATCCCAGGTATTTTAAAGACCAACAGAACACTGTTGAAAACTTTGACAGATGTAGAGTGAGTGTTACTGAGAGATCAAGGCAGGAAGAAAAAAATGTTCATTTATGTCAATATCCATCTTAAGAGTGACTGTCCAATAAGTTTTTAGTTTTTGGCTGGGGGTTGTGGGTGGTTGGAGTGGACTTCAGAGGGCCCACTTTTTTGGGATGCTGCCCATGTCGCCTATGCCTAAATCCACCCCTGATCCCACGTCCTCTTTTTTACAGTCTAGCCACAATGCCACTGTCTGACACAATAAAACTGCTTCACTAGTGAGTCCAGTGAGGTCAGTACATGATAGTGGTGAAAAACAACGAGACAATAAACATAAAACTATAAGGAGGTTGAGAACACACACACACACACACACACACACACACACACACACACACACACAAAAAAACAGGCAACCATCTTCAGCACTTTTTAGAATTTCTTCAACTTAAAGGCAAATTAGTTGTATCAGCTGAAAGGGATTATTCACACACACACACACGCATGCACACACACAAAAGAAGTGACATGATAGGTGTGGGTGAAAAACAGATAAATATTTTAAGGGATAGTTCACCAAAAATTTAAATTCTCTCATCATTTACTCACCCTCATAAATTTCTTTTAAAAGCAGAGCACAAATGAAGATTTTTAGAAGAATAGCTCTGTAGGTCCATACAATGCAAGTGAATGGTGATCAGCACTTTAAAGCTCCAAAAAGCACAAACAGCCATATAGTAAAATTAGTCCATATGACTCCATTGGTCCAATCAATGTCTACTAAATCGATATGGTCACTTTGGTTGAGAAACAGAACAATATTCAAGTCCTTTTCACTATAATTGCTTACTTCTGGTCGCTTTCCAATACATGTTCATGAGAGGACTGTGTACACACAGCCTCTAGCGTGACATAGGCTAAATTCACATGAGAATTTATGTGATACAACTGGATGTGCTGCTCAGTTTATTTACAACAGAACGCTGTTCACAAGCTTTATTGGGTTTGCTTTCATTTGAACATGCCAATGCTCTTACGTCACACGAAGTCATATACAATTTAAGTTGGTCTGTGCATCTAGTTAACCAAATAAAGTCCAAAAAACTCAGAAATATAAGTGATTTCAACACATATACCCCTCTACGAGGCACCTGTACGCCTTGAAGTGGCATCTGTTCGCTAAGTGGTGTTCTTCCCGGCGCGAAGACCCCCAGAGATGCGCAGTCCCCCCTCCGGGCGGGTTGTGGTCTCCGCAGTGTTTTCTCCTTGGGAGTGACACCCCCTGACGTGGACATTTATGGCCCCCAGTCGGTTAACGATTTCCACTCTTTTTGGGGAGAAAAAAGAGGAGAAGAGGCCACGGCTGGGCTAGCCTGTCCCATTTTTTTGGGTGGGACTTTTTTTGGGTGGTCGACTTATCCCCAGGTGCGGGGGACCATTCGACGCTCGTAAGAGCATTGGGGAAGGTTACGTGATGGCCTGGTGCACTGGCCACGAGGCACACAGCGGTCTGCCCATCTCACACCGCCAGTCCACGTAACACAGTTCAGTCATTGTGGCTTTTTGTATAAGGACCCCCTAGTGTCACTACATTGACACAACGTCGAGTGAGTGACAGATAGGGAACATCCTGGTTACTTTCGTAACCTCCGTTCCCTGATGGAGGGAATGAGACGTTGTGTCCCTTTTGCCACAACACTGAACTACCTGCTGAAATGGCCGAGACCTTGTCTCGGCTCCTCAGCACAAAACCTGAATGAGTGGTTGCAGGCCAGCTCCTTTTATACCCGTATGTCCGGGGGAATGGCATGCAAATTCCACTCGCCAATTCCCATTGGCCTTTTCTCAAAGATCAGAGGTGTTCGGGGCTCCCAAGAGTGACCCCTAGTGTCACTACATCGACACAATGTCTTGTTCCCTCCATCAGGGAACGGAGGTTACAAAAGTAACCAGGACGTTTTCCTGGTATCAAAATTTTTTTTTTTTTTTTACAAGATATTATTTGTTAAGCAGACTTTAATTTCCACTGAAGATCATGGGTCAGCCCCACCAGAATCCCAATTAGTTGGGCTGACATATAAAGCAGAGTAGGTGACCAACACTAGTAACATCAAAACATTCAGCCAATCTTAAAAACTAAAAGAACTTCACCAAAGCGAACACTAATCAATGTGATGCTGACTTAAACAAAAACATTTTTTTTTTTTTTTTTACAGCAAGACATCATTAAAAACGCTAAACAAAGCTAAATGAATCTATTAATTCTAAACAACAATTAACTACATGTCCTTGTAACGGGAACCAGCTGGTATGTGATAGCTGTACGGTATGTGTAAACCTCACTCCCCTGGCCTCAAGAGGCATACTAGCAACTGATGCTAGAGGCTGTAGCTGTAGGCTATGGCCTCCTTGATAGCACCCACATCTTATGCCAGCTGATGCCGGTTCGCATTCCGCTTAGTGCAGGTCGAGCAGGACCGATTACAGTGGTGCCATGACCCGGTTGGGAGTGAGGTTTAGGGGTGTGAGTGTAACAGGAGCCAGTTGGTATGTGATAGCTGTGTGTAAATCCTCACTCCCCTGTCCTCAAGAGTCGCACTAGCGACTGATGCTAGAGGCTGTAGCCTTTAGCCTCCTCCTCAAATTCTGGCTGACACTGGTTTGAATCCTGCTCAAAGTGGGTCGAGCAGGACCAGTTACATCCTCATATGTTACATGCCATGATCTAAGACACATAAATATATTCAAGATCAAGGGATTATGGAAATTGCCTCCAGACACACTGCTTCTCCAGTGGGCATGCTCAGTAGCAGATATATATGGTATCACAGTGCTTAGCCTAACAGGGTTCCCACATCTTTTGACCCATGAATTGTCAAAATTATGTTTTTGTTGATCATAATGAATGTCATAAAAGTTAACCGTAGCGATTTTTTTTTAAGTAATCTCAAATTTTTGTTCTTTAGATAGTTCAATCAACTTTGAAATTAGAGTGTATCTGACAAATTTGAAGTCTCACGTAGCCTTTGATTGAAGACCTTTGTAAAATGACCAACCACTACGCTTGCTGCTACTGCTGAGAAAGATGATTTTGATTTGGTTGTTTAAAACTTGGAAATCATAGTGCTATTTCTATATATAGCTTAGTGAAGAACTGGACTGGTAACCCAAAGGTTATATATTATATGTTGTATAATAGTGATTCGTGCTTTAGCAAGCACCACTATTTAAATTAATAATATAGAGAACTTTCTGTCTTATTTACGTTTTAACTGAATTGTTTAGAAAGTAAAATACAGTAAGTTGTACAATAATCTCTTATATTATCTCAATTTGTGATTCATTGTCTCTTGATTGGTATTTAGCAGCTTGAATGATGCAGATCATCAGCTTGAGTGCTTTATGCAGTGTGCAGTATTGTAAAATGCTGTCTTGGTTCAGATGCTCAGCTGGGGTACTGGGTCAATGCTGTTCCTTTAGAATGTGGCTCTATTTTCAATCCAGATTTAGCAGAAAGGTAATGTGACGTCCTTTTTAAGTCACTTGGCCTTGCTGAATTCAGGTGCTAATGCTGTCAAGTAATTCACAGAAGGTATGTAATTTTGTTCAATTTAAGAGATGTCCCGATGAGTCCTGGAACATTGCATTACTGCTTGTCCTCTCCTTTTGCACTTTATCCCATCCTGGTGTTCATCATGGATTATACAGAGAGAAAAAAACCCAACAGAAAATTTCTGGTCATATTTTCATCTTCGTATCAGGGCCGTTTCTGAGCATATGGGGAATCTGTGACAGTTGCAACAGTTGATGCTTTGGCTTCTTTTGGATCAATTTTCGGTAGAAGAGTAAAAATAGACAAAAATAACTAGTCATATTATGTCTAAAATGTAAGTTACTTGATATAAACTTATTGTTTATAGACTTGTTAAAACACTAACACTCTTGTGCTAAACACAATTGCACTGTTGTACTGAATATAAGCATGACTGTGATTACCTGTGAAACTCAGTCTGTGGACTTGTGCCTGTGGCTGAATAACAGTTGTGCCGATATTCAGTACAATAACACTCTTGCTTGTGTGATATTGCTTAATTTTATGTTTATCTTAATTTTTTTTGTGGCAAAATAAATATTTCTTATTTTTCCATGTAGACATACCAATAGAGGACAAAATCACTTGTTCTTAATGTTTTCAGTGTAGCCAAGAGTTGTTTGGCATTTAAGCTATTAATTGAATCTCTCATTATTACAGGCAACATTAATTAGAATTGAAGATGCCTTTTTCTGACTTGAGCACCACCTGAAGCTTTTCTTTTTAACAACCTTCAGTTAATGCATATTTAACTGTACAAATAGGCCTTTCCAGTTAGCATTTTTTTTTCTCTTCCGAAAGACTTGTGAATTCTTTGACTCTGCTGTTAACATATTTAATAAAAAAACAGGCCACACTGGGATCTCTGTGGTCATACTTTCATACTGAATTGCCATATGCACTGGGCTCTATTGGTATGTTTTTACACCAGAAATTATAATAACCTATTAATAAAGAAAAGTTCTGCAGCCTCAATGTTTTCACAATGAGAGTAAAATAGTATTTCTTGTAAATTTATGAGCAATGAGAGGAAATGCAGTTATCACAGGTCTCCTCTCCTCCAAATCCCTTATTAGTCCAATCCACCCATCTTCAACAATGTCTTTAAAATCTTCAATTTAGTTTCTGGGAAGCTTATATAATGCAGATATTTGCAATCTGTGCTGCGATCTGGAAAAATAGAGAAAATGTCTTAAAATTCCATAGAGCTTTATTCTAAAATAATTTCCAGAAATCTGCATGCATACAGAGAAGCTAATTCATTACACTTGTTATCTGCAGACATTGAGTTCTGGGAGTAATATCACTTTACTTACTTATATTACTTTTTATGACATTTTAAAATGAGATTGAAGAGAGGACATTACTGTGCTTTCTAAACTGTACTGCTTTACAGTCTCTCTTATCTCCCTCTCACAGCTGTCTTCTAGCTCTCTGCCTGGAGCGCTGATTGACAGGTTTCTTTTTCCAATTATTTTCTAAACATGTGATGTGTAGATCAGTGCTGCACTCAATGATCTACACATCACTATTTTAATTTTTTTTAAATAGGCAGCCATCTTTACAGCTAAGCACATACAAATGGTAAATACACTGCAGGGGACACAACTTTTGGAAATTGAAATTGGACTGCCAACTTTGGTTTGCTGTTTAGCTAAATTTGCTGTATTGCATCACATAGTCGACTGGTTTTCAGCCTTTATTACTCCAAGGCCCCACATTGTCCAAGAAAATATTTAAAGGCCCCCTCCCCCCGGAAACTAAGTGCCAATAGATTAAAGTAAGCACAATTAATTTCCTGATTCCAGAAGTTTCAGGAACTGTCAGTTTATCGTTTGTTGGCCTCTATCTTGATTTTTTTAATATATATATATATATATATATATATATATTTAGCATTTTAATTAAGTTAGATTATTTAAAAAGAACTTATTTTAGATAATTTTGAGTCATCTTGCAACTCCCTTGGAAGTTTGCTAAGGCCACCGAGTGGAAGTTGTTCCACTGTAAAAATGTTTCACTTTGTAATCTAAAAAGTGCTTCATGAGGAAACACATAAATTAATAGTTTTTCTTCAAGGTCTTTTTGAAGGTTCAGAAATAGATACTTAAGGTAATATCACATTTGCACTTTTTATAGTGTATCATTTGGATGCTACTCAAGTTTCAAATAGTCATTAATAATACTTCAGCCTACACCAACATATTCTTAGCTTTCTCAACATTTATTAGAATATTGCATTCAGTGGGTAGGGCCAAGGGTGCAATGACAAAAAATAGGTGTTGATGTTTTGCTGAAGAGGCAGTCCTATGCAAATGTATTTGGTCCTTGTGACCTAACAAGTTCCACAAATTCCAAATGGCCCGTTTCTGGAGCCTGGTTTAAATAAATGCTATTTTTCTATTAAAAAGGACGTTTTTAGTTCTGAAACTTACAGCATGTTTTTATAGTACAATGACCTCTTATATGTCAAAAGATAAAAAATAAAAAAAATTGATTCCTCATGTCATGACCCCTTTAACACAAATCTTATAAATTTTGTTTCATTTAAATGACAGTGAATGTCGGGGACTTAATTTGATGTTTCACTTTATTTTAAGAGTTTGGACATTAAATTTATTATTACCTGCTGGTGGAATCTCCAATCTGCAAATAAAGAAACTGAGTTTAAACTTTGTGCTAAGATAAAACGTGGTTTTGAAATGTCTTAGCGCAATTACCTATTTCTCAGGAAAATAGCAAATTACGCTTCGTGGCACTTCATTACCCTACAATATACCCACAGTTTGCGTGCTTACACCCACAGATTGCGCAAACACTCTCACCCATGGCCACTTGCACTTTGCACTGGCATGAAAACTGCACTTAGAATGAAAATTGGATAAGATGTTGCGCACAGACGTAGCACGTAGCGCTGCGATTTATGCACTCAGGATAACAGAGCACAAAATCTCTTAACCCTCATCCTCCAAAACATTAATGGGTCGGCAGGCTGTGGCTACTCACTTTGCCAGTGCAAGCGTCAAGCGCGGCTTTAAGTTTGAGCTCCACATGAAAAGGGCTGCAGAGAACAGATATCTATGCATGGTATGTATGGTAGTATGTCATTCCGAACACGGCCAACGTCTTGACATGGAATAACTTTTGTGTGTGTTTGTGGTGTGTACATCAGTGTAATGAACTTGGACACATCTGAGTGTCCAACACCAGTTCACAGTACAGAATAAAACGTCAGAATCTAATGTCAAAATTAATAAATGCATAAATTAACATTTTAAATAAATCAAATGCGTTAACGCGTTAATTTTAACAGCTGTACTAAAAATACATTTAGTTTCTTAGTAGAAATTAGCATTTTGTCTGCTGTGTTTTGACAAAACTGTCTAGTAACTGCTTATCTTTTTATCTAATTAATTCGTTTTTATTTAAACTGGCAATGTCTAAAAAAAAAATAAATAAAAAAAAACGTGAATTACAAAAAAAATCATACTAGGGCAAGTAGCATTCTTCACAGGAACATGTTCTACTGCAAATAAGGAAACAATTAAGAAAATAAAGATAGATGAATGGCATCTCTCCTGACATGGAAAACCAAACATTTACTCTGAGAGAGCACACATGCTCTTGTTCACTCACGCATACACACACAAATGCACACTGTGAGGAAGAAGCAATTAAGAGATAACACAGATACAGAAAACTAGTGTGCCAAATGTTTGTGTCTGAAACACACACACACACACACACACACACACACACACACACACACACACACACACACACACACACACACACACACAGGGAGAGAGTTAGAGCAACATGTTGAGGAAAAGAAAGGACTTTGTCTCCCCTAATTAATGTGTGTGTGTTCGTTGAAGTAGATAATATTGTGATAGCTAATATAAACAAAAAATGAAAGTATACTTGGGTATTTGGAAAGATGAAAAAAAAAAAAAATTCTATCAAACAAGAGGACCACTTTCAGGCTAAACGAGTACATCTGGAATGTACATACAGTATGATCTTTAAAAGGATGACATTTTCCATTGTATTTAGCTTGCAAACAAATTGACTCACCTTGGTAACCATTAAATCAAGATACTCTCACACAGGATAGAATTAAACAGTTTAGAATCTGACAGGTCCTCCTTATCTCTGCTAATCATGGACAATAAACTGTGTATTATTGAAACTGTTTATATATATGGTAACTGCTTTGCCTTATCACAATATGGTTCTACTTTATCTCCAGAATACAAAGATGCAATTGACAGCCAGACTTAAGGAGAACCGTCAAACACCCCATAATCACCTAATAAAGTAATAAACACTAGCTGATGTTGCCGCTGCAGTGATATAATGGTGCCACTATGTCTGGTTATGAAAAAAAAAATTGTTCTTCTTATCTGTGGCTAAAGGCGTCATAGCCTTTGTCCAACTAATGTAATGTCTATTGATTCACCAGCATTTATTTGCATACTGTTGCATGAAATTGAGGTTACAAAAACTCAGCAGCTCATTATCAAAGCAAATTAAACTTGGTTTCAAATTGGATACTGGCTTATAATTGCTTTAAACTCATTTTCAACACAACCACCAACCTGCTTGGAAGAGCTGTTAGTAAAATTACGATGGATTGCTTGAATTCTTTATGTCAGTGTTCCTCAACCAGAGAGGCCTCTGGGACAAATTTGACCCGTTAATCATTTTATAAGGCCCTTCGATTGATTTTAATGAAAACTCTGTATAAAACTCTGTGTTGTGTTCAAGAGCATTCCACAGTCATCTGTTAGCAGCCTGCTGTCTATTTACAGACAAAGTGAGCATGTTTACACTGACAATAGATCAGCTACCCAACAATCAAACATGAACCAGCACACTTTAGGACAGTAGTGTAGTCTATATCATATGCTGGCATACACCGTATGCCCACCTAACTTTCTTTGGATTTTGCGTATGCCCACCTAAAATAAGTGATGATACGTATGGCCGTCAGAACGAGTAGACTTTTGACTTGGAGCTTTTAATCTACTAACGCAATGCCGCAGAAACGATGAGTGAATTGTGTTTTTTATTTTATTTTAAAAGTGTACAGAGCTTCTCTTTAAATGCGCATGGAGCAGGGGAAGGCAGGAGCGTGACTGATGGGACTGGCAAGACAGACAGTCCAACTAAGCTGATCCACCAATCAGAACCTTCAATTCAGACGCGAATGGATATTTGCTAACCAATCATATTTTCCATTTCAGTAAGGGGCGGGACATTTCCAGCATCTAATGCTGATGCACAACCCTGGAGTAACCATAATTTGCGCTGTAAATTTATTTCCCTGCTAAACATAAATATAGACATTTAAAGAGGCCCTATTATGCTTTTGGGGATTTTACCTTTCCTTTAGTGTGTTCACGCAAAAGGGAGTTATTCTCTCCCACAGACAACACTGCTCAAGAACTACAGGAAACAGCTGGTTTGTAATCCAGCCATTTCTTCCGTAAAGTATCTACGTCACTATGTAAAACATTTGCATAATGCCTGCCTAAGGGCTAATTTGACCTGCCCTCAAACAAAGGTAGTTATAGCTGTGGCCAGGATGAGTTGGGTTAGTGTTGTCGCCATGTTGAGAAGATGCTGTTTTCTTCACTGCGAAAGCAAAACCTCTTTGTTTGAACTTACAAAGGCAGACGAATTGAAGAATCAGTGGTTAAAATGTATTTTAATTATTTAGCAGTCAAACCACAACCAATGCCGGATTTTCAAGACAGTTACTCCTGAAAGATGGTGCAGTCACCATTTTGTTGGGACAGTCTGGCGCTTCAGGATCACAACCTGTAAGTATGCTTGATTATTTGTGGATTTATCTGCTACCGAGAGTTCAAATACAGCGTTTTTTTGTTGTAGCTATGGTGTACACACAGTGCACAGATGTAGGCCTCTACTAACCTGCTAGCTAATGTTATTGGGTTGAAATAGTTTTGCTAATCAGCTGCGGGCCCACTTTTACCTACAATTGTGTAGAATTATGCCGATTGTTTGTCGTTCTTACTATCATGAATAGTGATCAAGTGTGGAGATGGATTTATTTTTACAAACAGTAATTTTACATCTGCAATCCACGGTAGTGCTCGGCTAATTTGCTATGTAATGTTATTGTTTTGGTAAGGATTTACTATTCAGCTGTGGGCCGGCTTTTACCTAAAACTGTGTAACAAAATGGTCGATCTCAATAGTCTTATATAATTATTATTATTACAAGCTGTAATGTTACAGCCGCTATCCACCGTAGTCCATGGCTAACTTGCTCACTAACTCTCTAATACCCCCAGTAATGTCCAACCGGGAGTAAACCTCTGTTCTCCATTCATAGCTTGGGTAAAAAAAGTTTGGCTACACCCATTCCAGCAAAAGATGTCTAACTTAGATGCACTACGTGTCTTTTACTTGAATCATTGTTAGGTTCACAATAATCAACAATGTATTTGTAAGAAAGCTACTAAAATAAAATTAACCACTGTGAAAGTCCTGCTCAAGTCGTGCTTGCGAAGGTGGTTTGGGTCGATCAGCTTGTTCTTCCAAACTTTCATTTTCGGACTCAGGCTAGAACTGGTACGGCAAAAACCAATGCCACTGTTACCATAGTTACAGCAGAGTTTACAGAGCTGCTCAGGAAGAGTCAAGAGCTTAAACTCAGTTATGGTAAGGGCTGTTACATTTCTGACACACACTCTACGCGGTTGACCAATCACAACAGACTAGGCCAGCTGACCTGTCAGAGCAGACTGGGCTTTTCGGAAAGGGGGGCTTTAAAGAGACAGGAGCTAAATCAGAGCGTTTCAGCCAGAGTATGAAGAGAGAAGAAAAGTATGAGAAAAATAATGTGTTTTTTGAACATTAAAGCATGTAAACCTATTCTAGTAGACCCCCAAAATGAAATTATAACCTGTAAATTAGCATAATAAGGGCTCTTTAAATTTAACTTAAGCAATTAAACTTGAAATTGAAAATACTGCATGTTTTTGCAGTGCTAGTTTTGATGCTCTTCGCAGATGCTGGACAACTGTGTCCCTTAATTATATACACATTTTATAACAGTCCTTTGGGAACAAGTCGACTGCCCAAAAAATAGGGACAGGCTAGCCCAGCCGTGGCCTTTTTTCCTCTTTTTTCTCCACAAAAAGAGTGGAATTTGTGAGGGGGGGTGTCAATACCAAGAGGAAGACACCATGGACACCACACCCCTCCCAGAGAAAGAAGGGGGGGGGGGTATTTTGAGTGGAAATATGTCATATGGTCTTACCGAGTCTTGTCGGAATTATGTCATGTGGAGAAGTCCCATGGTAGGGGGGAGGAGTTTCTATAAACATGGTGATGTAGATGGGTATGCCAAAGAGGCGCCACTGGTCAGGGCTCAGGAGGCCGCTACACTCCTAGTAGAGTGGGCTCGTAACCCCACGGGGGTAGCACTTCCTGGGCGTGATATGCCATCACGATGGTGTCAACGACCCAGTGGGCGATCCTCTGTTTGGAGACAGCGCTTCCTTTCTGCTGTCCACCAAAGCAGACAAAGAGCTGCTCAGAGCTTCTAAAGCTCTGCGTGTGATCCAAATAGATGCATAAAGCATGCACCGGACACAGCAATGCCAAAGCTGGGTCTGCCTCCTCCTGGGGTAGCGCTTGCAGGTTCACCACCTGATCCCTAAATGGAGTCATGGGAATCTTGGGCACATAGCCCGGTCGGGGTCTCAGGATCACGTGAGAGTAACCCAGACTGAACTCCAGGCACGATTCGCTGACAGAGAACGCCTGCAGGTCCCCTACCCTCTTGATGGAAGTGAGTGCAGTCAGGAGGGCAGTCTTCAAAGAGAGTGCCTTAAGCTCAACTGGCTCCAGGGGCTCAAAGGGAGCATCCCGTAAACCCCGAAGGACTACAGAGAGGTCCCACGAGGGCATGAGGCACGGTCTGGAGGGATTCAATCATCTAGCGCCTCTCAGGAACCTGATGATCAAGTCATGCTTCCCCAAATACTTACCATCCACTGCCTCGTGATGTGCCGAAATGGCGGCTACATACACCTTCAAGGTGGAGGGGGACAGCCGCCCATCCAGCATCTTCTGCAGGAAGGAAAGCACCGATCCGACTGCGCATCTCCGGGGGTCTTCACGTTGGGAAGAACACCACTTAGTGAACAGATGCCACTTCAAGGCATACAGGCGCCTCATAGAGGGAGCCCTAGACTGAGTGATTGTGTCTACCACCATGGGTGGTATGCCACTTAGGTCTTCCACATCCCGTTCAAGGGCCAGACGTGGAGATTCCCGAGGTCTGGTCACGGGTACCAGATGGTGCCCCGTCCCTGAAGGTCTTTCCTCAGGGGAAGTGTAGCCGAGTCAGACGGTCCAGGTCAGCCATCGCGACGGGTTGGAAAGCGCGAACCACGTGTCCAAACTCCGAGCGAGGGGGACCAAGTGGATAATCACGTTGGATGTACCGGCAGGTGGGGCCTCGCGCCGGGGCGGAGCCTGAGGCACCACATCGAGGGGGCTCAAACCCCGTGGCCGTGCTGAGTCCAGAGACATAGAAGCACTTACCTGGCTCCTAACGCCCACCATAAGATTGGTCGAGGAAGGGGGAGGAGGAACATTGTCCCCGCAGTCCGTTGGAACTAACAAGGTGTGGGCATGTTTTTGCCACAGCTGGGTGCGCAGGGACGGGGGGTCCACTGCTGGAGCGCCAAACCTGCCAAAATGGGATGGTGAACGGCGGTCGTGATGACGGCTGTGCGCACCTGACATGTGACCCAGAGAACAAGGAAACCATTCTTTTGTTGAAGTTTTGGGTACCACAGCCTCTTGGAAGCTCCTCCCGGCCCTCCACTGGGGATGGAGTGGTCTGTCTACCAGCTCTGTAGAAGTGGGTCTCCTCGTCTCTGGGTCACCCATCTCAGGGGTGCTTCGAAGCCTTCCAAGAGTTCTTGGCAGCCGGCCGTGAGATGGGTGGCATCTGCTTCCTGCGGTGGGCTCCACGCCGGGTCCGGGCCGCGGGGGCAGGCTGCGGTGGAGCCAGTGCTGTTGCTGCAGGAGGACGCCCTTGGCGATGATCAGACGGGGTGCAGGGTCTTGAGCTGCGCCGGAGCAGGATGTGTTGAATGGCTGCTTCACCGCCGAGAACTGCTGGGCAAAGTCCTCAATGGTGTCGCCGAACAGGCCAACCTGGGAGATGGGGGCATCAAGGAACTGTGCCATGTCAGCCTCTCTCATGTCGACCAGGTTGAGCCAAATGTGGCATTCCTGGACCACCAGGGTGGACATCGCCTGACCGAGAGACTGTGGCGTGACCTTCATCGCCTGGAGAGTGAGGTCGGTAAACGAGCGCGGTTCCTGCATCAATCCCGGGTCAGAACTACCCTCATGCAGCTCTTAGTGCTTTGGCTTGGTGTACCTGCAGGAGAGCCATGGCGTTCAGGGCGGAGGCGGCTTGTCCAGCGGTACCGTAGGCCTTAGCTGTCAGAGATGATGTAAACCTACAGGTCCTGGACGGGAGCTTCGGGTGCCCATGCCAGGTGGTGTATCGCGAGCGCCTTATCCACCTGGGGGATTACCGAGTACCCCTTGGCTGCCCCATCATCGAGGATAGTGAGAGCGGGGGAGCTGAAAGATTGGGACCGGGTAGTAAAAGGTGCCCCCCACGATCTTGTCAGCTCCTCATGCACTTCCGGGAAGAAAGGAACCGGGGCGGGGCACGGCCGTGAGCAGCGCTCTGGGCCCAGGAACCAATCATCGAGCCGCGAGGGTTCAGGGGAGAGTGGAGGGTTCCACTCTAGCCTGACGCTCGTGGCTGCCTGGGAAAGCATGTCCATCATCTCCACGTTGGCCTGAGACTAGGTGACTACACCCGAAGGGGGAAGCCCAGCCGAAGCCTCCGCGTCAGATTGGACGAGCCTACTCTCCGATGCTGCGCTCGATAGCTCATCGTCTTCCCAGACCCCGAATAAGAGGTCGAACTCGCCCTGACACGAGCCGGCGGTCTCATCCGAGAGCCCGACCAGGGCAAACGAGCGTGCTGAGGAATGGGAGGTCCGTGGGGGGTTGGAGTCCCCAAATCGCCCCCAGTGCTAACTGACGCGGCCTCATACCCGTAGGTAGAAGGACCGAGGCAGGGAGCCGCTGGGGTGGCTTGCTTTCTTATGAAGGCAAGCCGCGACTGCAATGTTGCCATGGTCATGTTCTCGCAATGAGGACAAGACCTATCCACGAATGAAGTCTCCACGTAAGTCAGACACGTAAGACAGCGATCGTGGCTGTCAGAAGCGGAGAGATAACAACCGCAACCAGGAATAAGACACAAGCGGAAAGGCATCTTTAAAAAGACGATCCGTGTGTGCCGCTTTTTGAAAATATACTGTTTTAGAATATACTCTTTTTCTGTTGTTCTGCCGAAGTGCCCAGGGGCGTTCTCTGCACTCCACGGGTTCAGAGGGGGAGAAGACGCTGAAATGCGCCGTAAATCCAGCAGATGAGGTGAATGAACTCGGCGGATGAATTCAGCTCAATGAATAGAACCGATCGGCTCCGAAGAGAAGAATCTGAATGAGTGGTTGCATACCAACTCCTTTTATATCCGTATGTCCGGGGGAGTGGCATGCAAATTCCACTCACCAATTCCCACTGGCCTTTTTTCAAAAAGCAGAGGAGTTTGGGGCTCCCAAGAGTGACCCCTAGTGTCACTACATCGACACAACTTTGAGTGATTGACAGATAGGGAACAATTTCACTATACACAGTAAAGCACATTATAGTAAACAAATAAAACAAAGAACCATTAATTCTTATGTAGGCTATATATGGTAATTCTAGATAACATGTAAGTGTGAACATTACTACACTAATATTAGCTATACAATGCTTAACATTTTATTGCCTATTAAGTATGTATTAGTTTATTCATTAGAGTAATTATAAAGTATTAACAATTTTCATAGTAGCCTAATGAAAGGAACATTAATGACACCTAATAATTTAAATACATTTTTAACATCAAGTTACCATACCATGGTTCTTAGTAGTGAACTGCACACCATGCCAGCAAGAAACTTACCCTGGTATACATTTTCATGTTCATGTGGGACTATAATTACAAGCCAATAAAAAGAATTCTTACACATTTTCCTTGCGAATGTACTGTATATAAATGTAAATATATGAATTTCAGAGACCGGGTGCATGTTTTATTTTATTTTTTTTAATTTTTTGGGTGGGGTACATATAGGTGCACATATCCAACCAATTTAAAGCATAAATTAAGTTACAAAGTTTCAAACTGCATTTAACTTGACACGTTGTCCTCAAAATGCAATGTTTATGCATGAGACACTGAAAAACAGTGAAACGAGGGACAAACCAAAGTGAGATGCTCACTGTCAATCTTCTGCTATGTTTGTTTAACTACAGTTAAAAAAATATTAGTGTAGTTTCATTATACAATCATATCGATATTTTAGATTCCCTAACCCTACCACTACAATTTAATCTAACCTATTCTCATTAACATAGAAGACATAACATGCAGATGCACGTACAGTCACAATCATTTATTCCAAAAAATGACACAAAAGCACTACAAAATATTCCAAACCTGCTTGATAGATTTGTGTGACGAACAATGCAAAATCTGAAGTTTTAATCGCTGAAAATCTTCCCCCTCCAAAATTGCTAGGAGCAGCAAAACCTACACATTAAAAAGTGCACGTACTGTCTCACTCTCATATAACACTCTACAGGTTTCAACAAGGCTCGCTCAATCTCAGCGGTGCTCAATTCCAGGGAAGAGAACTCCTCTGAACTAATAGCATTCAGGTTATATAGGCTATTTCCTCACCAAACCATAATGGATCATACCATTAGTACAGGGTAGCGCTACTTCCCAAAAACACATTCCTCAAAAAACATATTTAACATATAAAGTCGTGACATTTCCAAACCATAAAAAGGTAAACAGAAGCACAATGAAAAACTTGCATAACAGTAAACTGACATTAAACAAATAACTCACATTAACACAAACATTAGTGACACCCTGTAATAACGGGAATACGTATTTAAAATACAAAATATAAGTAACTGTATTCCACTACAGTTACAATTTAAATCATTGGTATTTAGAATACAGTTACATTCAAAAAGTATTTTGATTACTGAAGAGATTACTTTGCATTTTATTGTCATTTGTTTCATTTAATATTTAGTCCTTTTAGATGGACAAATTTATACATATAAATGATGTGATCCAAAGTGCATTTGAACAGCGGTGAGACACTTTCTTATGATGTGTCACATTCATACGAGCAGACAGAGTAAGTTTGAAGTAAGTTTGGAGCAGAAGAAATAGAAATAAACCTTGTGTAAATTGTTAGCTTTACACTAAGCTAAAATGCTATTTCTAGCCATTTTACATGCACATGTTACCAGGCACGATCATATTTTTTTATCAAGAAAATTCATGTTGGATCACAATTTCTTTTTTCTAGTAAGACCTTTGATATTAGGGCAAAAATCGTATTCTTGATAATAATTTTTATATTGTTTCCTGTAAAAATATCTAAAAATCCTTAAAACAAGATCAATTTGACTGCATAAGATATTAAGGTTTTTCAGAGAATGTATTTTTAACATGTGTATTTTGTCTTACTGTACTGGCAGAGTTTTTATAGTCAAAACAAGTGAAAAAATCTACCAGTGCTGAAGAAGTAATCGAAAGTATTTAGAATATGTTACTGACCTTGAGTAATCTAACGGAATACGTTACAAATTACATTTAACAGCATGTATTCTGTAATCTGTAGTGGAATACATTTCAAAAGTAACCCTCCCAACCCTGCCTGTAATGAATGAATGGTAAATTCCTTGTTTACATAAGCATGCTCCATTGGTTATGTGCGATCACCGGAACAGACCAAGAAACAACGGGAGAAACAGGTACATATCAAATAATATAACATGACTGTGTAGTGAAACGTTACCAATAAATGACCAATTAAAACATATATTGAATCTGTGTGGTTATTTGCATGAGATAATGCCGGTATTGTATCGAATTGTGTTCCCCGTCGGAATCTGTTTCCCCCCTAGCCCCGATAGGTATGGGGTTATGGTTAGGGTTAGGGCAGGTAGGGTATGGTAGAGTTGGGTAGGGAAGGGTTAGGCTTAGGTTTGTGCATGGGGGAACGCATTCTGACAGCGGAGAATGTTACCATCAGATACTGTTCCCCCCCATACAGATACTTTCAGATACAGAGTTTGACACAACACCGGCAGATAGCTTTAAGGAGATGGAATGTGACTCAGTGTCCATTAATATATAAATCTTTGAGAATGTCTGCATGTCCAGATGTATTAAATAAGAATGAACACAGAAGCATGATAAGTATGACTTAAAATTGTACTTGAAACGAACATAGACAGCGTGCTGAAAGTAGACTAACAGATACATGTAAACAATAAACAGAGGCGCACTGTATACGGCGCTCTCATGATGACTTCAGCACTACGGCCCATCATCACTGTTGGTCTCTACTCAGATTTTCATTTATTCTATCTGGCCATCAGAAGAAAGTCTTTGAAAAGCTCTGTTTTGTGTCTTGTTTTGAAATGCAGTACTCTGCTGTTCTTATTTAAGCACATGTATAATAAAAGCTTTGGATATTTTGAATCATGTTACACTGAAAGTACCATCATAAAAATTAATTTGTGACAAAATGGACAGTTTTCCATAAACTGCCACTGCAGGCTATATCATGTTCCATGTTATCTACTGGATTATGCAAAGAAATGGAACCCCTCACCTGTTATTTGCATAAATCAGCATTATATTCTTCAGACTCATTATTCATAACTGTCTGTAATTCCCTTACAGGCAGCAGTGGAAGCTCTGGCATAAACTCTCACAAAAAGAGAAGCAGTGTTGTGTGAGTGTGTGTGGTATCTGGGAGGGGGCCGTTGATTAATACTCATAAGTGGTGGCTTGTTCCAGGGGGATTGGTGTGTGTGAAGAGGGCTGGAGATGCTCCTTCGGTGGGGTGAAAAACAGTGTGGCCTGACTGTTATTTAGGGCTTCCAGAGAGCTCTTGACAGAGAGAAAGAGAGAAAAAGAGCTAATGTTCTGACAACAGGATTATCATTTCACTGGCTTCATAAGTAATAGCACTGGAAACAACGTGCCAGCAAGCATGAAATGCAACCATGTGGATTAGAACAAGTTTAAATTTGAAAAAATAGAGCAAACTTCTAATATGTAATATGATGCGACTGCTATTTTATCAGTTGCAATTTGTCCCACTCTGTGTTTTTTCTAAACTACAGCAAAAAAAGTGTATGCTTATCAGTCTCGTCACAGATATCAGACACCACATTACCCCATGAGGCTCAAAATGTATTGCAGAATAGTTTGTAACTAACCAAAAAGTTTTTTATGGCTATTCTGATTTTGTTTACATCATTCTCTGGAATCATTGCAATTGGAATATTTTACAGGTTATATAAAGCAGTAAATTGAATATCTGAAAAAATAAAAAAAAATAAAAAAAATAAATAAAAAAATAATAAAACAAAATACTGCAAAAACAATTAAGCATCAAATTTGAAATCTTAAATATGAACAGGTCTTGTATCACCCTGAAGGGGTTTATTATATTATATAATGTTTATTATAAACATTATATGTTTGTTATCACACTCCCTCATATTATATGGCTACTTTTCAAATAAATAAATAATTAAATGTACATAAAATATTGACCTGAGCTGAAATTATTTTATGTGAACAGAAAGAGATCTTGGAGTGATACAATAGACCATCGGCAGACATTTTACAAAACATTTTTGACTACAGAATGCTGTGATTGACCAATGACCAGTCAGAATCAAGTATTCCAGAGAGCTGTATAATAAATTCTAATATTTAGTGTGACAACTGTATGTTATTATCTCTCACCATACAGCTTATAAGTGCACATTAAACTTACTTGTTGACATAAACAATCTGAGTGTATATGACCATGAAGACGCTCATTGTTTAAAATATGTAAATCTTTGAGTTCTCTGAAAAGCTCTTAAAAACTTTATGCTTTGCTTTATTGTTTCATTGTAAAGTGTTTTAATGATAAATGAATTTGGAAGACTTTGATGTCCTGATTTACCTGCAAACTAGCTTTTAGTCCCTCCTCATAAAGCTGAAGTGTCTGTTTGGTTGAAGTTAATCTGTAGTGGATACTGTAAACACATGAAAGACTCTCAGCTATCTCAAGACCACCCGTGAGCATGCCATATTTATCCGACATGGTAACCCATGGAACTTTGGGCTCTCTAATCCACTTAGAGTTATTTTTAACGGTTTGATTCAGGTTGACAGCATAATCCCTTTCATCTGTTCTCCTTCCTCTGTGTCATGATTTTTCCTCTGCATCTCTGCTATAGCAGGTATGTACAGATGAAGTCAGAAGTTTACATACTCCTTAGACAAATACATTTAAACTCAGTTTTTCACAATTCCTGACATTTAATCGTAGAAAACATTCCCTGTCTTAGTCAGTTAGGATTACTACTTTATTTTAAGAATGTGAAATGTCAGAATAATAGTAGGGAGAATGATTTATTTCAGCTTTTATTTCTTTCATCACATTCCCAGTGGGTCAGAAGTTTACATACACTTTGTTAATATTTGGTAGCATTGCCATTAAATTGTTTAACTTAGGTCAAACATTTTGGGTAGCCTTCCACAAGCTTCTCACAATAAGTTGCAGGAATTCCTCCAGACAGAACTGGTGTAACTGAGACTGGTTTGTAGGCCCCCATGCTTGCACATGCTTTTTCAGTTCTGCCCACAAATTTTCTATCAGATTGAGGTCAGGGCTTTGTGATGGCCACTCCAATACCTTGACTTTGTTGTCCTTAAGCCATTTTGCCACAAATTTGGAGGTATGCTTCGGGTCATTGTCCATTTGGAAGACCCATTTGCGACCGAGCTTTAACTTCCTGGCTGATGTCTTGAGATGTTGCTTCAATATATTCACACAATTTTCCTTCCTCGTGATGCCATCTATTTTGTGAAGTGCACCAGTCCCTCCTACAGCAAAGCACCCCCACAACATGATGCTGCCACACCCATGCTTCACGGTTGGGATGTGTTTTTCGGCTTGCAAGCCTCACCCTTTTTCCTCCAAACAAAACGATGGTAATTATGGCCAAAAAGTTACATTTTTGTTTCATCAGACCAGTGGAAATTTCTCCAAAAAAGTAAGATCTTTGTCCACGTGTGCACCTGCAAACTGTTGTCTGGCTTTTTTATGGCAGTTTTGGTGGTTAAGCAGTGGCTTCTTCCTTTATGACCAGCATTTCAGGTTATTTCGATAAAGGACTTGTTTTACTGTGGATATAGATACTTGTCTACCTGTTTCCTCCAGCATCTTCACAAGGTCCTTTGCTGTTGTTCTGGGATTGATTTACACTTTTCGCACCAAACTATGTTCATCTCTAGGTGACAGAATATGTCTCCTTCCTGAGTGATATGATGGCTGCGTGGTCCCATGGTGTTTATACTTGCGTACTATTGTTTGTACAGATGAACGTGGTACCTTCAGGCATTTGGAACTTGCTCCCAAGGATGAACCAGACTTGTGGAGGTCCACAATTTTTTTTCTGAGGTCTTGGCTGATTTCTTTTGATTTTCCCATGATCATGTCAAGCAAAGAGGCACTGTGTTTGAAGGTAGGCCTTAAAATACATCCATAGGAACACCTCCAATTCAGTACACCTCCTATCAGAAACTAATTGTCTAATTATCTAAAGGCTTGACATCTGTTACAAGGAGGGAGGTCACAGGAGCAGGATCTAAACGCAGCTTAAATTATTTAATAAAATACACAAATTACAGATTAACGGGGTAAACACAGGAACAAAAGAAACATCCACGATGGGAAAAACACATGAACAGATTAAAGATGAACGATGGGAACAGGTCAAGAACAGGAGGTCAAAACACATAACAGCTGACAAGGACTGAACAGAAATCAGGGCATTATATACAAAAAGACTAACGAGTTAATGAAACACAGGTGAGGAACAACGGGGAACAGCTGGAAGTGATCAAAGCAGGGGATCATGGGAAGTGTAGTCTGGGGGTAACAGATGACATGCAAAACACAGGGCAGACAACAGTGAATCATAACATAACCCCCCCAATGGGTGGTTCCTGATGCCCAAGGAGGGCAGGAAGGGGAGGCAGGGCCAAGATGGAGCCAGAGAACAAAGAGTCCAGAGCAGAACAAGCTGGTGGTCAAAGTACCCAGGAGACCAGATCAGATCAGACAGATGACCAGGGGACCAAGGAAACCAGGGAAGGTCAGGCGGATGACCAGGGGACCCAGGAAACCAGGGCAGACCAGGCAGATGACCAGGGGACCAAGGAAGCCAGGGCAGATCAGGCGGTTGACCATGGGGCCAAGGAAACCAGGGCAGATCAGGCGGACGACCAGGGGAACAAGGGAACCAGGGCAGATCAGGCAGACAACCAGGGGACCAAGGGAACCAGGGCAGATCAGGCAGACAACCAGGGGACCAAGGAATCAAGGGCAGATCAGGCAGATTACCAGGGAACCAAGGAAACCAGAGCAGATCAGGCAGACAGCCAGGAGACCAAGGGAACCAGAGCAGATCAGGCGGACAGCCATGAGACCAGGGATACCAAAGCAGAACAGGTGGACGATCTGAAAACCCAGAAGACCAGAGTAGATCAAGCAGATGGTCAGGAGACCCAGAAGACCAGCGCAGATCAGGTGTATTGTCAGGAGACCCAGAAGACCAGAGCAGATCAGGCAGACAGCCAGGAGATCCAGAAGACCAGAGCAGATCAGGCGGATGGCCAGGAGACCAGAGCAGATCAGTCGGATAGCCAGGATACCCAGAAGACCAGAGCAGATCAGGTGGATGGCCAGGAGACCCAGGAGACCAGAGCAGAATAGGTGGACGGCCAGGAGATCCGGGAGACCACCTCATGGTAGGGACTGGATCAGGAGGCCTGGTTGATGGCCACAGAGCTGAAACAGGGTCAGGAGGCCTGAGTGGTGACCACAGACTAGAGACTGGAGCCATGGAAGACTCAGAGGGCGGAGCCGTTGAAGGCGGAGCTGTGGGAGGCCCGAGGGGTGGAGCCATGGTAGGCAGAGCTGTGGGAGGCCTGAGGGGCAGAGCCATGGCAGGCGGAGCCGTGGGAGGCCCAAGGGGTGGAGCCGTGGAATGTGGAGCCATAGGAGGCTCAAGGGGCGAAGCTGTGGAAGGCAGAGCCATAGCAGGCTCGAGGCTAAGAGTCCAGGATGACTGTGAAATGACCTCAGTGGTTGTGAACATGAGCAGAGTCTCAGAAGTGACCTCTGTGGTCGTGGGCGTAGACAGAGACTCAGGTAGGACCTCTGTGGTAGTGGGCATAGGCAGAGACTCGGAAATGACCTCTGTGGTCGTGAACATGGGCATAGTCTTGGGAATGACCTCTGTGGTCGTAGGCATGGACATAGTCTCGGGAACGACCTCCGTGGTCGTGAACACTGGCAGAGACTTGGAAACAACCTCTGTGGTCATGAACACTGGTAGAGACTTGGAAACGACCTCTGTGGTCGTGAACACTGGCAGAGACTTGGAAACGACCTCTGTGGTCGTGAACACTGGCAGAGACTTGGAAACGACCTCCGTGGTCGTGAACATGGGCAGAGACTCTGAGACGACCTCTGTGGTCTTGAAAATGGGCAGACATTTGGAAACGACCTCCATGGTTGTGTACATGGGCAGAGACTTGGAAACAGAAGCCTTTCTCCTCCCCCTCTTCCGGGAGGCTGAAGTTCACAGCGCAGGCTCTGGGACAGACAAGGCTGGCAATGCAGGCTCTGGGACGGACGAGGCTGGCAACACAGGCTCTGGAACAGGCGATGCTGGCAACGCAGTCTCTGGGACAGGCAAGGCTGGCAACGCTGGCTCTGGGACGGACGAAGCTTCCAGCTGTTGGCCGTGGCAGGCATGGGCGTTGGCTTGTTGGCCATGGCAGGTGTGGGCGTTGGCTCGTTGGCCATGGCAGGTGTGGCCATTGGCTCATTGGCTGTGGCAGGTAGGAGGACTGACAAGCTGTGTGGAAGGGTCTTCGTGACCCTAATTCAACTTGGAGACAAGGGCTGAGAAGGGCTTCAAGCAGGGAGTCGCAGAAGGCAAGGTTATGACATGGCATGGAACCAACTCAGACTTGATTGGGACAAGTTGTGGAGCAGACTCAGACTTGACTGGAACACAGTGTGGAGCAGACTCAGACTTGACTGGGACATGGAGTGGAGCAGGCTGAGGCATTGCTGTGACATGACATGGAGCAGGCTGAGGCGTGGCTGTGATATGGCATGGAGCAGGCTGATGTGTGGCTGTGACTTGGCATGGAGCAGACTCAGGCATGGCTGTGACATGGCATGGAGCAGATTCAGGCATGGCTGTGACATGGCATGGAGCAGGCTGAGGCATGGCTGTGACATGGCATGGAGCAGGCTGAGGCATGGCTGTGACATGGCGTGGAGTGGACTCAGGCGTGGAAGACTCAGGCGTGGAAGACTCGGAAACCGGAATCGGGATAGATTGAGGAGGATCCGCTGAAGTGAATGTCTCTAATATCAACTCAACATATTCTTCCCACGTATAGTCTCCAGTCGCCGGCAACTCCCTCCACTGGTGTGCAATGAGACCGATAGAGTACATGGACTTCAGGGTAGAATCGGTGAAGTCCGTGCACTTGGCAAGGACACAAAACAGACGGGAATATTCTGGGATGGGTAAGTTCGCTCGGGTCAGCCGAATGAAGGGTGTTGCTAGATCTATTTTGTTGGTTCAGTTGTTCTGTTACAAGGAGGGAGGTCACAGGAGCAGGATCTAAACGCAGTTTAAAGTATTTAATAAAATAAACAAAGTACAGATTAACGGGGTAAACACAGGAACAAAAGAAACATCCATGATGAGAAAAAACAGGAACAGAGAAAACATGAACGATGGGAACGGTTCAAGAACAGGAGGTCAAAACACATAACAACTGACAAGGACCGAACAAAAATCAGGGCATTATATACAAAAAGACTAACGAGTTAATGAAACACAGGTGAGGAACAATAGGGAACAGCTGAAAGTGATCAAAGCAGGGGATTATGGGAAGTATAGTCCAGGGGGAACAGATGACAGAGGCAAAACACAGGGAAGACAACAGTGAATCGTAACAACATCATTTTCTGGAATTTTCCAAGTTGTTTAAAGGCACAGTTAACTTAGTGTATGTAAACTTCTGACCAACTGGAATTGTGATATAGTCAATTAAATGTGAAACAATCTTTTTCCAACAAAAAATTGTTGGAAAAATTACGCATGTCATGCACAAAGTAGATGTCCTAAACAACTTGCCAAAACTATAGTTTGCTAATATGAAATCTGTGGAGTGGTTAAATTTTTTTTTTTAATGACTTAAGCCTAAAAGCGTATTGGTTGACTGCAGGGCCGGAATGGGATTCATATTCAGCCCGGGATGTCATGTCCAAGTCAGCCCACACCCAAAAGGGGGGTTGGAGGTGAAGATGATAACAATAAAACAAGATTACAGCAAAAATATTCAATATATGTAATTACTTGAAAATTATTCAAGCTCTCTATGTCATTATACCACATACGGCATTCACTAAGATTTTCACTTTGTCATAAGACATCACTGTATGTGTTGTAAAAATAAGTGAATGTTAAAGGGACATTTCCTCACCCTCGTGCCATCCCAGATGTGTATGACTTTCTTTTGCAGAACATGAATGAAGATGTTTAGAAGAACTGTTGGTCCATTAGTAAATGAGAAGCGGTGAGAAACAGATCAATAATTAAGTCATTTTTTACTATAAGTCTCCACTTTCACTTTCATAAGCACTTTCACAGTTTTTGGTGATTTACATAAGCATATCGCCCCATACTGGGCAGGGAGGAGAATTTATAGTAAAAAAAAAAAAAAAAAAAATTAATGTTGATCTGTTTCTCACCCACTCCTACCATATCGCTTCTGAATACATAGATTAAACCACTTGAGTTGTATGGATTACTTTTATGCTGCATTTATGAGATTTCTGTACCTTCTGAGTTCTGATCACCATTCACTTGCATTGAAAGGACCAACAGAACTGAGAAATTCTTCTAAAAAGCTTAATTTGTGTTCAGCAGAAGACAGAAAGTCATACACATCTGGGATGGCATGAGGGTGAGTAAATGATGAGAGAAATTTCATTTTTGGGTAAACTAAGTTTATTTTAAAGACTATCTAGGAATATAATAACACTATAGAACTGTAAATGTTTATAACTATTTCAAGATGTACAGGCTCACACTTTAAATGGTCAGTGCTTTGTATGTTAGATAATTAAAATAGCAACAGATCCAGTGAAACAATTAAGGTTGAGTGATTGTTTTTAAATTTGTACATGCCATTCAAAAATGTGCCATTTTACAATGATAAGAGTGAAACAAAAGACTAAAAATAACACATTTGTACTTTTCTTTTACTTGGAATGTAAATGTTCAGGACAAAGGCAAAATGGTTACTGTCTCTTTAAGAGGGTTTTATAGCATTATACAACATTGTAGGCACTCTGTGCAGTTTGTTTCGTTGAGTTTAATGTTTTGAGAGCTGCAAAGTCCCATTATTTTCATACCATGTTGTGCTGTTGCATCTGTATTCATTTATTTTAAGTATTCTGTTATTTTGTGACAAAAATAATTTTGCTATTATCATTCTGCACTGCTAAGGAAGAGGATTTCAGAGATTAATTGATTGAGATTGTGAGACTGCAGTCAGTATAAAACTTGTGATGATCTTTTAGGCTACCTGAAGCACGTTCATCCATTCAGCTATTAGTAGCCTATCTGTACCTCGATGGATCGTCCATGATCCTTTCCATCAGTTTTGTCTCTCACAGGCTACTCTCTCATTTGTTTGGGTGTGAGATGATAAAATACAGACTGCGTCTGCTATAATAGGGAGTGCAGTTCCGATTCTTTAAATACCGGATGTTACGGATTGTTAGCAATTGTTATGCGACATATGATGAAAGTTTGTCAATCAACATGTGGACCTAACCGGCCCAATTTATGACCGGCCCAGCGGGAATTCTCCCGATCTTGCCACTCCAGCCCTGGTTGACTGATGAGTGTGCCGCTCTGCACGTGTGTATGTGTGTGCATGTTTTAGCTCAACACGGTGAAAAAAACTCTGGCAACATCTACGACATCAGGGGGTGCTACAGCTGCATGCAGACAGAGAAGTGTTCATTTATTTCTTTTTCGTTATTTTATTTATTTATTTATTTTCATTGAATCACAAATGTCATGGTCCCAAAGGCGCAAGTCCGAGTCAAGTCCGAGTAAAAATGGATCTGAGAGATAAAACATCTCTCACCCTTCTTAAAGCCCTAGTCACCTTTTTTTCCCCATAGTTCATGAGATAAGTAGCAAGGTTTGTTTCATGAATGAATTGTTCTTTTGAGTTGGTCTTACAATAATGAATCAACTGAAGTTCATAAAACCAGTCTGAATGATCTCGTCTCGAATCAGACAGTTCTAGAGTTCAGTGAGTAACGACTTTGATTTGGGTCTGTTCCTCACACAAAGCTATCAAATGACTTTAGAAGACCTGGAATGTAGCACACAAATCATATGGACCACTTTATGATACTTTTATGGTATTTTTTATTTTTTATTTGTTTTTAAGATAGAGAGCCCTCGATCTCATTCACTTTCATTACATGAAAAATCTGGCCAGCATATTCTTCAAAAATTCACCTTTTGTGTTCCACAAAAGAAAGAAAGTTGTATTTGGAATGACATGAGGCTGAGTAAATGACAACCGAATTTGAATTTTTTGGGTGAATTTATAGAATTCAGAATGACGGAGCCTGCTGTTCACTCAATTGCAAATAGGTTAAACTTGCATTAAAACTGCAGGCCTGTGAAAGTAAAACATTCATTCACCGTATGAATAATCACATTGTTACATATTTCCATCAACGCGTTATCAACCTGTGGGTGAACCATCATTAGCCTTACTGTTCATTATAATCACTAACACCATACACAGCAATTTCAGCCAAAAACTGTGAATGAACACAAACACCTTCCATGATGGCAGATAAGTTTTTCTCCAATCTAGTCTGGTAATGTATACGCGACAGATAAGTCCAGGCATGCTTAATTCAGTTAGTACACAGCTCTGTAACTACTGGATTTTATTCCCCCCTGTTTCTCACCTCTCCTTACTGGCTTTCTGTTTACCAACTAGGGCCAGACTCATTTACATAGTAATGACAAGAGACTATGCTTGCAAAGCAGCAACTTTAAAATGCATTAATTGGCTCATATTTATTAATGGAATTCCAGGGAGATTCCAGCCACATAAAAAATGTGGGTATGAAATATTTTTTATAATAAAGTATAGGTTTATATACTATATATGGTGTTGCAAATGCTAGAAAATGCAAATACCAGGATTAGTTTATATTTTGAACCATATAGATTTACCTGGAACCTTAAAATTATATTTGACCAGCTACCGTTAAAGGAGGACTTTTTTGTTTTGTTTATGTTGTGCTAGTCGATTTATGTTTAGCCAAGCGCACACTGCATGACTTGCAGTCGGCACTCTGTGCACACCTAAAGACTCGCAGTCTTTTGGTCTTTACATTCCCAGCTGAAGCCCTTCTTACAGTGGGTTTTCGCCGGTAGATGAGTTTTGGGTGATCTGATCACAAGTGGCTTTTGTTCACTGTGTGCTAGGCTTTATACTGACACCTAGCGTTGTGAATGCAGTATTTCGTAAAAGCAAACATTTTCGGTTTCAGTTACCAGTGCCATTGTAGCAATGCAATATTTGGAAGGGCCAGATAATATCAGGATTACTAAAATGAAGTGAGTACAATTTGGCTGTTCATATGATCTCAACATGTCGGCACCACATGAGGCTACCCTGCTCCATTTAAAATAAATCAGCTTTTTTTTAATCAATCAATCAATCAATCAATCAATCAATCAATCAATCAATAATAAAAACAAAATGTCTGTTTCCCACAAACAGTTGCAAAAAGTATAATTAGCCTCATTTACATTTGGACTGAAAAGAATGACAATGACTTTAATTTAAATTTAAATATGCTTGGTGCAGTGCTTTATCAGCACAGATACTGTAGCACCAGGTGCCATTGGTTACTGAATAAGACGCAGGCTTTTGCAAGTGAATTTACCCCAATGTGTGCTAATCTGGAATAAAGATACAGGATTGCAACTTTGGATATGGCTAAAATTAAGGTTATTGTTTTTAATAATAACTGTAACAAGGTTAAAAATGGGCAAGGAGGAGGCGGGAACCGGCTGAACAGTCAAAGTAATATTTAATTTAAACAAAAAGACACAAACACAAATACACAAATACAGCCATATGTGGCTCTCTCTCTCCTGAACTGCCGCATCCAAATGCATTTATCCCTCTCCTCGGCTGATTAGCCCGATTGGGGGCCGGGCGTGCGTAGTCACGACCCGGCCCCGCCCTCCTCCTCGTCACACCCCTCCCTCCTTTGCCTCAGTCCGGGGAACCCCCGGCATGATGTACATGGGGGCGTTGTCCTTCTGGCTTTTCCCCACCTCTCTAGAGCTGGGGAGGGGGACAAGGGGAAGGAAAAAAAAGAGGAGCAGGAAAGGGCGAGGCGGAGAGACAGTGAGAGAGAGAGATGAGAGAGAGAGAAAAAAAAAATTGCTTGCCGGTTCCCAGACATGCCATTGCCTGGTCCTTGGCCACTCCTCCACCCTCTGGCGGATGACAGCCACTCATCCCCGGGCAGACAGGAGGGAGTCCACCGACCCCTGTCGGATGGAACACCTCTCCGCATTCTGGGGCTGGTAGCGAGCCCCTCCACCCCTGGCAGAGGCTCCACCTCTCCAGGCGGCCGTCAGCAAGCCCCTCCGTCCCCCGGCAGACGGCCACGGCTGCTCCTTTGGGCGGACGGCAGTGGTGAGGACTCCACGACAGTGCATCCCTCCTCCTTCCCAGGTTTTGGAACCAATGTAACAAGGTTAAAAATGGGCATGGAGGAGGCAGGAACTGGCTGAACAGTCAAAGTAATATTTATTTTAAACAAAAAGACACAAACACAATTGCACACGGCAGCTGCGTGTGGCTCTCTCTCCCGAACTGCCGCATCCGGCTGCACTTATCCCTCTCCTTGGCTGATTAGCCCGATTAGGGGCCGGGTGTGCATAGTCACGGCCCGGCCCTGCCCTGCCCTCCTCCTCATCACAATAATGAAATAGCTTGGATATAAAAATTTAATTAACATGTTTTAGCATCTCAGCTGTCAAAGACAGATTCCTAATGGCATGTTTATATCTTAGGCAGTGCGAAACTGTCATCACGTTTGTAAATTCTCTGAGGTTTAGAAATCACACCTGGTGGATAAAGTCTCTTCATTAACATTTTAACCACTGCATTTCAAATCATATTCATGTGTTGTTTACATAAAGGGAGTTTATCTGTCAGGAGGTGGTAAACATCTGGTGGCTACACACACTTACTGTTTGCTCAGCTCCACGTCGAGATTAAAATATTGGCTGAAATCCATCAAGGATGTGTCTAGTACAGTACACAGGGACTATAGATCTCTCTATGATAGCTGCAGGAGAACAATGAACTTTCCCGAGCTCACCATGGGAGGAGATCACAATCATCTATCTATCCGAGGGGTCAGTCACACCGCTTAAGTAATTTTCTGTCAGTAAGTACCAGAGACCTACTGGTCTGTAAATTGGTGCCTATTTCAAATACAGGACCAGAAGTGTCACACACTGGGTTTCAGAAACTAGTGAACTGACTAAATTTCTGCTACCTACATTGGCACCTGTCTACATAAACAACATGCTTACTGAGATGGAAGCACACTAGAGATTCCAGTAGCACTCACAATTGATGTTAACATTAGCATGTAGCTAGGCTAATGATTCAGTTCTCTAATACCCACCACATACACAGCGCACAGTGATTGGGAATTTTTGAGAACACTATTTGCTGATTATACTTTCCAGTCCTGAATAAAAATATATACTTGCATTGATAATTGATATTTCCCTCAGCCGTTTTACCATCTCAGATGAAATATTTTACTTTAGCATCATGGAATTGTTGTGATGCTGATTCAAAATGAGATATCACAGAAAGCAATTTCACTACCCTCACTTTCCTAAATCGATGCCCCAAAATGCTATTTACCCTTACTAAAAGGTATACCATGCATTTCCAAAACATCTGAAAATTTAGTTATAAATCTGAATATTTAGTTGTAAATCAGAGTGCATAATTATAAATCAGATTACATAGATGTAAATCTGAATATGATTATATCCTGAATATAGTTCTATTTTTAATGTATAATTATAAATCTGAATAATTGTAAATCTGAATATAAAAATATGTTACAAAAAATAAAATAATTTAATAATAATATAAAAAGATAATAAAAAAAAATATTTTTTCCGTGAAAATATTATGAGGGCAAATGTGAACTACTGGCCAGCAGAAACAAATTCTTATTGTTGAGCTCTAACTAGCCACATAAGCATAACGCTGTGTTAAATAGGGAAACCATGATTGTGGCAGTACCATGGTACACTGATGGTATCAGATGGTAATACCATGGTACTGAATGATTAACAAATGTATATACCTAGGTATTTATTTGGTACTCCAAGAAAAGAAATACCATGGTGCTACCATGTCTCGCAAAGGTCAAGGTTGGTAAAGGTTAACAAATGCTGCTAGAACTGAGGCCGCTGTTGTCTCCTGAACTGATGATGTGTGGAGGTATTCAAGGACTTTCATTTTGAAAGGTTTTTTTTGGAAAACACTGAGATCGGAAGTGGAAGTGAGACGAGCGGGAGCACGAGTGAAGCGGGGAGTAAAAGAGGGGGAAAAAAGCAGTTTTTCTCATGACTTCTTCACTTTTACGTGGGCAGCATATGACAAGTGTCAAGGTGAGCTGACGAGAAGCTGGACCGAGCTTGTGTTGTCAGGAGTTTCAGCCGAGCGTGATCGCTGAGGAACTGAACTGCACGTCTGTGTGATACGAAGAGGGGCATTGCTCATCGTGCTTGCTGAGACACTGTGTTGGCCTGAGTGTTTGTCTCAGATTGAAGGGAGCTGAGGTACTGTGAGTTTTCTTCACTGTTGTTTAATTACAGTTGACATCTGGAAGAAATACACAGACATTATTTTTGTTGTTGCTTTGAAATAAAGCTGATTTGAATCGAGTGATTTTTGCTACTGTTGTTTTGAGAAAAATCCTCGCTCATCATTTTGACACACTAGTGCTACTGTGTGAATACATATAGCATTGCGAACTCTTTGACGCTTTTTCTTTTGACAGTATTTCCCGTCCTATTTTGAGTATTCAGCCATTGCCCTGGGAATTCTTTTTTCCCCTCTATATTTCATAGTTAATTTTTTTTTGGACGCTTTGCAGTGTTTTTCATTTCAAGATTTGGAAATCCTTGGACATCTGCATGAACTGGTAACAGAGATTTATTTTGAACGGATCTGCATTACTGTGTGTTTTTCATGGATCAGACTGCCATGTCTATTGGAAACGCTCACGTGGATGTTTTTTTTTTTTTTTGATTTTCTGTGAACTGTTCTTCGTGGGTTTGAAAGGGAAAAGACTTGTTGTTTTTGAACAGATCGCTGTTAGTTGATCTGATTACCCTGCCATACCTGGACAGTCCAATGCCAGCCCAGTTCTGCAGCGAGGTAAAATTCAAATCTTGGGTTGTGAATCTCACTCAGGTATGTTGACTGACATGAGGAAAAGTATCTGATGTGGAATGTAACATTTATTGTGGAATGTAACATTTATCGTGTACTGTTGAGTGAACTGGGTCTCATTTGAATGTTCTATTGGAACTGTTGTTCCCTACCTGTCACTCACTCGACGATGTGTCGAGGTAGTGACACTAGGGGTCACTCTTGGGAGCCCGAAACACCTCTGATCTTTGATAAAAGGCCAATGAAAATTGGCGAGTGGTATTTGCATACCACTCCCCTGGACATACGGGTATAAAAGGAGCTGGTATGCAACCATTCATTCAGATTTTCTATTCGGAGCCAAACGGTCGATGTTCACTGAGCTGACTGTTCATTCACCTATGCTGGATCTGATGGCGCATTTCAGCGGCTTCTCCCTCCTCTGCACTGGTGCACTGCAGAGAACGCCCCATGGTGCTTCGGCAGAAATAAGAGAGTATATTTCTCTAAAAGAGTATATTTCTCTAAAAGAGCGGCACACACGGAACATCTCTTTAAAGATGCCTTTCCGTTTGTGTGTTATTCCTGGTTGCGGTCGTTTTCTCTCAACTTCTGATGGTCACGATTGATGTCTTTCGTGTCTGTGTACGACCCACGCGGAGACAGCGTTCGTGGATGGATCATGTACCCATTGCGAGAACATGACCATGGCAATGTTACGAAAGCAAGCCACCCCAGCGGCTCCCCGCCTCGGTCCTTCTACATACGGGTATGAGGCCAGCGTGGCTAGCACTGGGGGTGATTTGGGGACCCCAATGGGACCACCTCTGCCGGGTTTCCCCCTCAGACCTCCCATTCCCCAGCATGCTCGTCTGCCCCGATCGGGCTTCCGGATGAGTCCGCAAGCTCGTCTCACGGCGAGTTCGACCTCTTGTTCGGAGCCCGCGAAGCTGATGAGCTCTCGGGCGCAGCATCAAAGAGCGGGCTTGTCCAGTCGGACGTGGAAGCCTCAGCTGGGCTCTCCCCCTTGGGTACGGTCGCCCAGTCACAGGCTGACGCGGAAATGACGGACATGCTTTTCTGGGCAGCCGCGAGCGTCGGGCTAGAGTGGAAACCTCCGCTCTCCCCTGAACCCTCGTGGCTCAATGATTGGTTCCTGGGCTTGCAGCGCCGTTCACAGCCACGCCCCGTCCCAGTTCCTTTCTTCCCGGAAGTGCACGAGGAGCTGACAAGGTTGTGGGAGGCACCTTTTACTACCCGGTCCCGATCTTTCAGCTCCCCCACCCTCACTGCCCTCGATGGTGGGGCCTATGCCCGTGGTCTGCCCGTCACACACCGCCAGTTCACGTTCAGCCAGTTGCGGCATTTCGTATAGGGACCCCTAGTGTCACTACATCGACACAACGTCGAGTGAGTGACAGATAGGGAACATCCTGGTTACTTGCGTAACCTCCATTCCCTGATGGAGGTGTCCCTCCTGCCACAACACTAAACTACCTGCTGAAATGGCCGGGACCTTGTCTTGGCTCCTCAGAACAAAACCTGAATGAGTGGTTGCATTACCAGCTCCTTTTATACCCGTATGTCCAGGGGAGTGGTATGCAAATACCACTCGCCAATTTTCATTGGCCTTTTACCAAAGACTAGAGGTGTTTCGGGCTCCCAAGAGTGACCCCTAGTGTCACTACATCGACACAATGTCTCGTTCCCTCCATCAGGGAATGGATGTTATGCAAGTAACCAAGACATTTTTTTTTGGCTTGAGTATTATTGCAGAAAGAAAAGAGACTGAACAAAAGATTGAAGCTAAATAAAGCTTTATTTCTTTGTTTGTATGTGGAATCATAAGTGAAGTGAAACAAAGGTTTATCTGTGGTTATCATTACTATTATTCTCTTTGTTTTATTTTTATTTTATTGAACATTAAGAAAAATAAATCTAAAACGTCTGTCATCTTGGAGTAGGGGCATTCCTTCTGTCTTGTAGGCTGGTAGAGGTGAAGAGGGGTTAATTAATTTCATCACACTCTGGGAAGCTACCGTGTACACTATTTGTTAGTCCTGGAGTCTCCTCCTCACCAGTCATTGCTAAAAAAGAAAACAGAGTATCAAGGCAGATAAAAACATACTTGGATAATAAGTTCAGGAATTAATCGTACTACGAGTTGGGGCCTAGATCCTGTCATTTTCCTAGTCGTCCAAGATATTGTAGAAGAAATACTTACCCCTACATTGTACTGAAATTTCCTGCTACAGATGCATTTCCTGAAGTATAGGCTAACATTAAGTGAATGCTAAAAAACATTCATTCATGTAGGAGCGTCATGTTGTGATTGCATTTGAAGTTACTAATCTTCCTTTATTTCTTTCTCTGTTATGTTGTGACGTGCAGGACAATTGTCATGGCAAGCAGCTTCTTGTGTGTGTTAAAATGTATGGATTGACAATCTCCTCTCATCTTGAGAAGATGCATGTGACATTCAGAGAATTGTACATTACCTGCTTTTAAAGCAGGTGCAGATCAGCAGTAATTTAGAAGAAAAAAAGCTCATCATGGTCAACACCAGCATCATCTTTCCCCTATGCTTAAATAGTACAAGAGACACAATGGAGATTGTAAAGGTATCAAAGCTGAGAGGATGTTTCAGGACAACAATGAATGACACACAGAGGTGTGTCACACTGCATAGTGTTGATTGATGGGAAACCCTGTAGAGGGAAGGGTCAGAGACATCTAGTGCCATACCTTTCTTTTTCTCATGCGAAGGCAAGCATGACTATCACTTGTGGTCATACTTGAAGTCATTCAACAAAGTGGTTTGCGAACAAAAATCTAGTTCCAAATTGAAGTCAGCTCTGAATTCTAGCAACAAATCATGTAATGTAAATTACATTCATGTAATTTAACTCTAGTCAAGAACCGGAGTTTTGCAACACCGGAGTTTTGCGACATCTGCTTTCCGGCACTCTCTTGTGTTAGAAACGTGAGAACATACATTGTGCAACAGAGCTTCCGGTTTTGTCCATCAGTTGATAATTCTTTAGGTAAATATTACATTTTTACACAAAATACTCATTAATTGCATTAAATGTGTGTTCAGAAGGGTTGTATGTTAAAACTGAATGTTTGTTATGGGTTATTTCTGAAGGATGCATATAGATTGCATGTTGTGGAGTTTGACCACATTTTGGTGCACATGCGAGGACTGGGTATGTAAATTTAGAATTAATCAAATCTTATTTAATGATTTATAGCCCAGAGTGTTTTCCAGTTTAGTGAAAAATTGTAATACGTGTTATATGTAAAAATACATGTAGTAGGAATTCTAGTGTTTTGGACTGTTGTGCATGACTTTAAAGCCTAGTTAAAAATGCATAAAATGCTCTGCGTGATTTAAGCATGTGTTAAATGCATAAAATGCTGTGAATGATATGGGCATATATTGAGGTGATGTGTGCTGAAGCGTATGGGTGGGCTAATACCCTGTTTGTGTTTTCATTTAAAATTAGCCTCTATCATACTTCAGTTTCTGTATTTTCTTTATTTTATATATATATATATATGTATATATGGCCCAGTTGACCACAGTTTAAAAAAAAAAATGTTTTATTAACAACTGTCAGATTAAAAGACAGAAAGACACTGCCAGGAGTCGGTACCAGTCAGTCAGGAAGTGACAGCAACTGTAGATTGTTCTTTTAATTACAACTTTCTACTCATCCAAACCAGGAAGTTAACTCAACCAGGACTGATCCGCCTGTGCTGGGATCCATTCCCTCTTCGTCTGGTGGATCAAAATTAGCATCCTCTAGACAGTCGTTTAATTCGGTTGAAAACCCTTTAATGCCCATCTCTCATTCCCAGGCCTTTGAGGACAAGCCTGACAAAATTAAACTCATCAAACGCCTCCTAATTGGATTGCTTTTTGAAGCAGACCTGGCACAAATTAAAAAGAAGAGATATGAGGAGGTGTTCCCTACAATAATTCTTTAACTACAGTGCGTCTTCCAATGTTCTGAAAGTCTTTTTGAATCAAAAGAGAAACAGCAATGAAAGCCCTGGGAAAACATTATCATGACGTTTATACAAAGTTAACTCTTCAGTGAACTCATGCTCTGTGAGTACTGTATGTTACTGCACAAAGTATGCTTCACGTTGCACCAACGCTTCAACAATAAGGACAGGCTGAGGATGTGAGAGAGTTTCCTGTCATTTGATGGAACTGTTAAACATTTGCTTTTATCTGATGTTTTGATCATTGTTGTTGCGAATTCTGGTGATTTAAATCTGTTGCACTGGTAACATTATTTAGCTGGCTAACAAAGATGAGGTTTTGTTGAAATTGTGATGTTCAGGGAAGCACCAGTTATAATGGGATAAAAAGTAGAATGAAATAAATAATTGAAATAATAACAGATTTATGAAAAAAAAATCCATAAAACGCTTTGCAATTCATGCCATTATTTTTACATTTTCACAAGTGTTCATGAATTTATAACTGTCATAGAATTACATACCGATAGTTTATTATTCAACTATTATTCAAATTAAAAACATAAATTATTTGTTCTAAAAACAGTAAATAATTTTATATATATATATATATATATATATATATATATATATATATATATATATATACATACATACACATACAGTATATACAGTATATATGCTACTAAAAATACAATGTATAACTTTTGTTGGGGGGGGGGGGGGTTGGTGCGGTGCAGTGAAAATATTGGGAAGGGAAGTTCAAACTATGAACTACTATAAAAAATCTTTATATGTGTAAGCTGTACCTAGCAACATGACCAGAATGCAACATTAAAAAAGGAAACCCTGATTGTGATCAGTCACTTGGAAGTATCATGTGCCATGTGTTTAACGGCTATGAGCGTTCCGGTCATAGTTCCTTAAGACGGCACTCTTCTCATGTTTGTAGTGCTTCCCATTTTTGACACACAGGGTCGTGGGAACCAACTAGCATCAAACAGTGTGACCTTATTAGTTAGACTTTCTCTGTTCTCCAACCTCGCTAACATACCGACCCTATCTCCCGTGGTTTGACACGTATCAGTGCCCAAGCACAGTGAATAAAATGTGAACTTTCATTTGACTACTGCTGTATGCGTATCTCTTTCTGCGGGACATTCCGTACGCCTGTTCATCAGAGTCTGTCTCGTGACATTTGGCTGAAATATCACAAAATGTCAGCGCCATGTTGGGGAGAGGGACGGAACAGGTGGAGCGCTCCATAAACCTGACGTAAAGACTGCTCAAGGCATCTGTCTCACTCGCTACTCTGAGACTGTTTCATATGAGCTCTTGCTGTGATGTCACTTACATTTGTTTAGAGACAGGCTTGTTCTTAGAGTACATTGAATTACTTATTTTCTTTTGCTTTCTCGTACACACACACAAACACATGCACACTGGCGCAAACCCACTTGCTTTCATTGCTTTTGGATTAATAGGATCTGTTTTGTAGACATGAGCTCTGAGGGGATTATTATTGTCACATTACCTCCTGCTGTGGTCACTTCCATCATTTAGGTGCACCTGGAGATATACAGAGGCAATTACACTGCAAGGCGTAATGTGCATATCTGATATCTTGACACATAGGCCGCCTGTTTACATTCACTTAAGACATAACCGACTAATTTACATTAACATCCCATCACTAGACAGACAGCATCGATATGTTTGCTATTAGAATTACAGTGCTTGGAAATATAAGGAATTTAATGATTCTGATTCCACTCAATGATTCTGGTTCCTTAACAATTCCATTAACAGTTATTTTTGTACTTATGAGTAGCAAAAGTAACTGTTCCTAAATATTTAACTTCACATTGTCAGATTCAGTGACTGAGTGAGTCGTTTGTCTGATTTAAAATGATATTTCACTTCACTTCACTTCACTTTCACTTCACTTTTATTGTCACACAACCATATACACAAGTGCAATAGTGGGTGAAAGTCCTGGGTGCAGTTCCGAGCAACATAGCAGTCGTGACAGTGATGAGACATATACCAATTTACAATAAACAGATTTACACATCACAATTTACATATCTAATATACACATAAATACACACAAAACAATATACAAATAATAATATACAATATACAGTATACAATACACACAATATAGAATATTGTACAGTATACAATACACACAATATAGAATACACATACACACAATATAGAATACACATTATATAATAAAAATAGTATATATAGTATATATAAAATATACAGTAGGTTGTATTGTACTGTATTGACATTCACGCTGTCGGTTGATAGTCAGTTGCCAGTGTGTTGTTAAGAGAGAATATAATTTAAGACAGTCCAGGATGCTCTCTACAGTGCTGGTGTAGAACCGTGTGAGGATGTGGTGGTTCATTCCAAACTTCCTCAGCCGTCTCAGGAAGAAGAGCCTGATGAGCCTTCTTCACAACGGCCTCAGTGTGGACGGAACATGTGAGTTCCTCAGTGATGTGGACACCGAGTAACTTGAAGCTGCTGACTCTCTCCACCGATGCTCCATTGATGGTGATGGGACTGTGTTCTCTGTCTTTTCTCCTGAAGTCCATCACAAGCTCCTTTGTCTTGCTGACGTTGAGGGAGAAGTTGTGCTCCCGACACCAGTGTGTCAGAGTGAGCACCTCCTCTCTGTAGGCCGTTTCATCATTGTCAGTGATCAGACCTACCACCGTCGTATCATCAGCAAACTTAATGATGGCATTGGAGCTGTGTGTTGCCACACAGTCATGTGTGTACAGGGAATACAGGAGTGGGCTGAGAACACAGCCCTGTGGGGCTCCAGTGTTGAGGGTCAGTGATGAGGAGATGTTGCTGCCCATTCTAACCACCTGGCATCTGCTTGACAGGAAGTCCAGGATCCAGCTGCACAGCGAGGTGTTTAAGCCCAGAGCCCGGAGTTTCACATAAAGCTTGGAGGGCACTATGGTGTTGAATGCTGAGCTGTAGTCTACAAACAGCATTCTCACATATGTATTTCTTTTTTCCAGGTGGGAGAGAGCAGTGTGTATTGTAGATGCAATGGCATCATCAGTGGAGCGGTTGTTGCGGTAAGCAAACTGCAATGATAACTCATGAGACTGAGACGGATTATTGAGGATTTTTGACAGATTCATTATAAAGAACAGCTCATAAAAGTCATTTGTTCATGAATCGGACAACATTGGTGTATGTTTTTGTGTGTAGCCAATGAGGACAACTCAATGGAAAGATGTGCTGTCTTTGCATTATTTTCTCTTTCTTTCTCTTCACATTAAATTTAGACAGCAAGCTCACAAATCAGCTTGAACTTAATTTCTTTTGCTATTTTGTATCTTTGGCATGAGTTGTGTGAGATATCAGCTGTTGCTATACACAGACGCTACACTAGACAGAAGCGGCCAGGGGAAAGGTCAAGTTAGATCAATGACACTCAGTGCTTGTCTTCAGTAGTTTTTTTCCATTAAGCAGACAAATTTGGTCAAAAATATAGCATTCGAGTGTATGATAATTGTTTCCCATCATTGTAATTCTACAATACCACAAACCTATTCATGACACGGCATTAAATTGCATTGCATATATCAGTGCTCGTTCTGGAAGAGAGAGAGAGAGAGAAAAACTGTAGCACTTTTAATACTAAAATTCAGTACAGTACATGTGTAGTTAAAACACTTCATGTGATTTTCTTACATTTCTATACAATAATAACCCATTATAATACATGTTGCTTAAGACATTACTAACTAAGACTTGTACTAAGGTAGTGGCCGTGAATGGGCAAAATTGTCTTTTAGTGATATGTATTTTTAGCACATTAGTCATATCCTGTTTACAAACTGATGAGCCCAATATCAAATGAAAAGCTTGTTTTGTTGAGCGTTAAATGTGAAAAAGGCTATTACAGGGAAGAAAACTCTTAACAGAAAAATATTGTCTCCATTGACTGCATCTTTGTTTTTTGGCAAAAAGTAGTGTTTATTAAAAGTGAAGATTGATAGGAATTTGTTACTCCCTGGTCATTGTTTTAAATAGTTTTGGTTTTGTGTGCTGGGGGCCGTTCACACCGAAAGTGTTTTTGTGTCTTGCTGTTTTTCTCAGTGTCTCGCGTAGGAGCGCCACATTTTTTAAGACAGCTTGTCAAGTTTATTTCAACTGTTAAAATGCATATCGAGACACCTGAATTCTGCACTGTATCTAGCTTTGTTTTAGCACAAGGATGTGTTTGGTGTAGACAGCCCCGCAGAATGTCCTGTCAGTGCAATTTTTTTAGGGGAGTTGTCCCGTATTTGGCTGGTAGAAAGTTGGCAACCCTATTTCCTTGAATAAAGGTAAATACTTCTGTGTTGTAAAACAAGTTAGTATTCCATTTGAGATGATACAATTTGAAAATTCATATACCAGAAGGCAGAGTGCAAAGTGCAGAGTGTATAGTACATCATTTGAGACACAATAGGTGTGTTTGAGTTTAACTGCACCTCGCCTTACCGATTGGCGAAATTTGCCGGTTGCAGTTGGGGGAGGAGTTGAAAAGAGAGCCATCAAGCTGTGCACTTTGTGCTTCATGTAGTGTGCTGAACCTACATCAGTCAGGGCAGATCACTCGATGTTTGATTTCTTTAATGCAAACGAAGTGGATGCAGTAGGGATTCAGATAGACAGACATTTGAATTTTACATGTAATAACCTGAAACACTATTCATTTGAATAGGTTACATGCACCTTAATACAGTGCTTGTATATAAAATACTTTCTTGTCCGAGAAAAGCCTATATTATTTTATTACCAATAAATAATTCATTATTTTTCTTTTTTAATTGTTTTGATAAATATTATATATGACATTAAGATTAACCTACATGACAAGAGATTTTTACTGTTATGAAAACACATACAGTACTAGAGGAAGCAGAAAATGTAGGTCACAGAAAAAACATGAAATACACATTATTATTGTTATTGGAGAGTCTAGCCAATTTTGAACAAGCTGTGTCATCATCAGACCTTGTGTAGACCCAGGCGGCTGGACTGGACTTGCTCTCGCATCACTTTGATGGCTTACGACATGGTGACGAATCTGTGACAGATACTGATAAAAAAAATGGTTGACAAGGAAATGGTTGACAGTGTGAATGCAGCCTATTTGAACAGGAAAAACTGTTAACTCCGAAATGGCCTGAATAGAACAGTTCTTTGCATTTCTCAAAAAAGACTTTCTTCTCTGAGAGCCAATTTATAAAGGTATGTGCTGTAATTTTCTCTTTGTGTGATTGGCAGTCATTGCTTATCTCTCCTCTTTGGTTTGAAAGTGCCCCCCATCCCCTCTGTGCAAGCTCTTTGTTTGACAGGTATTGAATTTAGTCTAGTAAGCACATAATATAGGCAGCCTCTCTCATCTACACGCCTCCTGGAGATGTTTGTATAATGCACACTCTGGTATTCTGACGTGTACCCTACGACTGCATCAGCACATGCAATAAAGAAAGGTTGTAGAGACCATTGGCATCAGGCTCATGAAAGGACACCTAAAACCTTAAGTTCTCCAAGCACGTCCCATGCAGGTGAGTATGGACATACACATGCAAACATGCACATGTTCATGTTATTCCTATGTGATTGTATGACATGTTTGATTTACAATTAAGGACACCCATGTAGTGTTAATATTTCTGGGAAGTGATGATTTTGTGTGCATGGATGTATTGAATCCATAGATGGAAATACAAATCCATAAATTAAAAAATGCAGAGGAGAGTAATCAGAATAATTTATGTTTATTTTGTTTTTTACAGTATGTATATATTATCTTTAGAGGCAGAAAAACATATTTGAAGGAGAATTGTGTAGGATTCATTTTTGAGATAGTTCTTTAAACCTTGCATTCTTGATCTACAGTAGTTTATTGAGACTTAGATTTACATTAAATATCTGAGTTAGAATGCAATATTTTGGCCAATAAAAATGCAAAAGGAAGCACTGATTCTCCTTTTTCAGTTCCTCAGAGACACATTGGGGCTATTTATTTTTATTTTATTTTATTTGAAAGGTTTTCATCCTAGAATACTGAAACTGCTGTTTGAAACTTTACAGTTTTACTGTCAGATCAATCTATTATTGATTATTTAAAACCTACACATTAACTTTCTTTTAAAGCCTCTTTCTATAATTCTATACTTTCTCCCTTAAGCAGTTTTAAACAGTTTCTCTCTCTCTTTGGACAGGCTGCTTGCTGAGAGCTGAAGAATGGAAAGAAATGGGTTTCAAATCTCTTCTCTGATTGGCTTATGAAAGGACACCTAAAACCTTAAGTTCTCCAAGCACATCCCATGCAGGTGAGTATGGATATGCACATGCAAACACATGCACACGCAGAGGTGGGTAGAGTAGCCAAAAACTGTACTCAAGCAAAATACAATTACTTTAAAAAATAATTTCTCAATTAGAAGTAAAAGTACTAACATAATGAATTACTTGAGTAAGAGTAAGTATCCAATTAAACGAGTACTCAAGTAGTGAGTAACTCTTTACTTTCACAAATGACATAATGGACATTAACTCCCATATATTCCATTACATAATACACACTGAACATGTATTACAGAATTATTATTATTATTATTATTATTATTATTATTAATGGAAATTCATCATCATGGTGTTCCAAACCCATATGACTTTCTTTCTTCCATGCAACACAATAAGGAGATTTTAGACAAAATGTTAGCCTGAGACACCATTTACTTTCAGTGAATGTGTTTTTTGTCTCCATATTTTGAAAGTGAATGGTGACCGAAACTGTCATTCTCTAGCATTCTGTCTAACATCTTTTGTGTTCCACAAAATACAGAAGGTAACAGGGATTTGGAACAACATGAGGGTTGGGAAATGATGACAGAATATAAAATTATGGCTGAGCTATAACTTTAAAGGGATAGTTCACCCAAAAATGAAAATTATCTCATCATTTACTCACCCTCATGCCATCCCAGATATGTATGTCTTCCTTTCTTCAGCAGAACACACATTATGATTTTTAGAAGAATATTTTCGCTCTGTAGGTCAGTACAATGCAAGTGAATGGGTGCCAAAATGTTGATGCTCTAAAAAGCACATAAAGGAATCATAAAAGTAATCCATAAGACTCCAGTAGTTAAATCCATATCTTCAGAAGTGATATGATAGGTGTGGGTGAGAAACAGGGCGATATGCAGAGAAGAATGTGAATCCCCAAAAACACAAGAAGAAGAATATGAAAGTGATCTGTTTCTCATCCACACTTATCACATTGCTTCTGAAGATATTAATTTAACCACTGGAGTCTTTTGGATTGCTTTTATGCTGATTTATGTGATTTTATTTTGCTTTAAAATGTTGCCACCCATTCACTTGCATTGTATGGACCAAAAGAGCTGAGAAATTCTTATAAAAATCTTCATTTGACTTCAGCAGATGAAAGAAAGTCATACACATCTGGCCCGAGGGTGAGTAAATAATGAGAGAATTTTCATTTTTGGGTGAACTATCCCTTTAAGGGCTCTTGTCATATCTGGATGAATTTGTCAATAAGAACAGAGGTTTGGAAACATTTCAACCCCGGTCGCAGAGCACTCGCTGTGTCTGAAACCACCCCCTATCCACTATATAGTGCACTTTCTGGTATACGGCATTTTTTAGGAGTGTCTGAATTCTGAGTGAGCCACTCATTCGAATGCAAATGTGCATTTGATGTACACTCGACAACGGTTAATTGCACATAATCCACCGTGGGGAAGACATACGAGCTGTGAGTTCACTCCTTCACTCCTGCAATGTTTTATTTTATGCTTAATGTATTAAATTTTTGACAAATCATTACTTGATTAAAATAACATTATAACATATAGAGAGGCAAAACATATAGATGCATTTTAAAATGTACTCTTTATTTATATTTATACAGAATTTTGCCATTAAGATTCTTTATTTACTAAATAATCCACTGAGGTGATATTATTTTAACTCAGGAGACTGCACACAGTGGAAATTGTAATTCTGTGTATGATTTAAATATTTGGTTATAAGATGCAGGTTATGATAACTTTGGTGCTGTTTATGGTCGGATGAGGGCTCTTTGCACCCAGAAACACTACCAACCTTTTATTGGACTTTAAATATACTAAAATATAACAAATACATACAATAATGTTCATTTGAAAAAATTTGTTTACTCTTTATATTAACATAGATATTAAAAATGACAAACAGAATGAAGATGTATTGTATTAATATATTATTTAATAAGAATAACAAGTAAAGCCCAAGTATTTTAAAAGTTAATATGTGACATGTTTCTGCGACAGCCCCAGAGCTCCGATGTTCAGTGTATACGTCAGCGTCCGCATTCAGTCGCTCATTTTGTTCACTCAGTGCTGAGATATAATGCACTTACTGCCTTTCACTATATAGGAAATAGTGAATGAGCGAATGATTTCGGACACAGCCACTCTCTTCGCCATACGATTGCCTCGCGTCCGCACATCTCGCTGTGCATGCGCAGAAATGCTGCCTGTTCACGCTCCAGTTGTCAATCACGCGAACGGCAGAGAAAAAGGCATTTACACTTAACTTGGACGTTTACATGGATTTATTAAGTTAATCATCCTGAAGTAGCTGCGATAGTTGCCAGTACACCCGCGAGGGCACAGGGTAAATGTGTAAATACTGTTTATGACGTGCGGGACAAAGCACACTGATATATTATTGCTGCACTGGTTTAAAAATGTACACTTAAAAACCCATGTTGGGTAGATTACTTTTCAAAAAAAGTAATCCACTACTGATTACTAATTACTGTTGGAAATTTTAATTAGATTACTAATTACTTCATCTGGAATGTAATTAGATTACTAATTACTTTACTTTGAAGTTACTTTCTAAAACCAATGAAACCTGCGAAAAAACATACAAATGTGACACTAATAGCTCTTTTAGTATTTTAATATTGACTGAAATATTAACCAAATAACAGCAATATGACAAAGACAGCAACTTGGCTAAAAAGATCCACTGCATTTCTAAAAATGCAACTTAACTTTCTTATCTAAAATATGTTGTAGTAGTATCTTCAGGTATGTGTATGTGTGTGTCCGCTATCTACAACCTTCTTAGCTGTGTGTGGCATGTATGTGTACAATAAGCTTGTTTACCTGTGTTTGTGTGAACTGAAAACATTTCTGAAAACCCATTTGCAGACAGCTTTGATAGTAAAACCATTATGTTTTTGAATGCTTGTTTAATTTCGGTGTGCATATACAGGTTTGCTCGTGTGTTGCTTCATGCATGTCTGTGTGTTTGTATATCTGTTTGTGTGTGTACATGTGCAGCATGTGTGTGTTTACACAACTTTACAGCTAGTGGATTATTTCTACCTCCCTGCGTGTGCTCGGATGAATTGAGTATCCTTTATCACTAGCGCATCTGTAACGCTATTGCTGTCTGTGTTTTATTGTGTACAGTACATAAACCGATCCCCTCTCCTCCCACGGAAGCTGCAGAGGGACACATGAGGCGAGTATGGGGTAGAGTGTGGATATTTAAGGATGATTTGCGTGCAGCAGTGATAGACTTGGCTTGAATGACAGTCTGTGACAGCGCGTGCAGCTGTGTGAACTTTCGTTGTCATAAAAGTCCCATTCAATAATCTCTCAATAAATTACGCATTAATTAAAATTAAACCCAGTAATGTAACGACAGGAACACCGCCCATTGTAACGAAGTAAAAGTAAAAAAATGTCATTCGAAATTTACTTGAGTAAAAAGCACCCACTTTTAAACCTACTCTAAAAGTAAATTTGTAATGGAGTAAATGTAGCGCATTAATACCCACCTTCATGTTATTCCTATGTGATTGTATTACATGTTTGATTTATAATTAAGGACACCCATGTAGTGTTAATATTTCTGGGAAGGGATGATTTTGTGTGCATGGATGAAATAAATCCATAAATTAAAATATGTAGAGGAGAGTAATCAGAATAATTTATGTTTATTTTGCTCTTTTACAGTATAGATATTATCTTTAGAGGCAGAAAAACATATTTGAAGGAGGATTGTTTAGGATTCATTTTTTAGATGAACCACTAGGTGCATTAAACCTTGCATCCTTGATCTACAGTAGTTTACTGGGATTTAGATTTACATTAAACTTCTGAGTAAGAAAGCAATATTTTGGCCAATAAAAATGGAAAAGGAAGCACTGATTCTCCTTTTTAAGTTCCACAGAGACACATTGTGGCTATTTATTTTTATTTCATTTTATTTGAATGGTTATTCATCCTAGAATACTGAAACTGCTTTTTGAAACTTTACAGTTTTACTGTCAGATCAGTCTATTTTTGATTACTTAAAACCTACACATTTACTTTCCTTTAAAGCCTCTTTCTATAATTCTATACTTTATCCCTTAAGCAGTTTTATATAGTTTCTCTCTTTCCTTGGAAGGCTGCTTGCTGAGAGCTGAAGAATGGAAAGAAATGGGTTTCATATCTCTTCTCTGATTGGCTCTGTGTGCTCTGTTATTCAGTTGAAGGATTTCAAGGATTTTAAAGAAGTTTTAAAGAAATGATGTTCATCAATTTACAGCTTCTGTGATGGGTTTATCTGACACACCTGCACACATAAATAAAATGTCATGGTTACTTGTGTAACCTCCGTTCCCTGATGGAGGGAATGAGATGTTGTGTCGATGTAGTGACACTAGGGGTCACTTTTGGGAGCCCAAGACACCTCTGGTCTTTGATAAAAGGCAAATGAAAATTGGCAAGTGGTATTTGCATGTCACTCCCCCGGACATACGGGTATAAAAGGAGCTGGTATGCAACCACTCATTCAGGTTTTATGCTGAGGAGCCGATATAAGGTCCGGCCATTTCAGCGGCTAGTTCAGCGTTGTGGCAGGAGGGACACAATGTCTCGTTCCCTCCATCAGGGAACGGAGGTTACACAAGTAACCATGACGTTCCCTATCTGTCACTCACTCGACGTTGTGTCGATGTAGTGACACTAGGGGTCCCTATACGAAACGCCACAATTGGCTGAACTGTGTTACGTGAACTGGCGGTGTGTGGTGGGCAGACTACTGTGTGCCTCATAGCCAGCACACCAGGTCGACACGTAACCTCCCCCAACATAGTTATGAGTGTCAAACGGCCCTTTGGGGACAAGTCAACTACCCAAAAGATAGAGACAGGCTAACCCAGTCGTGGCCTTTTTTCCCCTTCTTTTTTTCCACTCCCTAAAAAAGAAGGGGGGTTATCTGACTGGGCCGCCAGGTCTAGTCGGGGGGTGTCCCTCCCAAGGCGAAGACACTGCGGAGACCACACCTCACCCAAAGAGAGGGGGGGATATTTAAGTGGAAAAATATGTCACATGGTCTTTCCAACCATGTGGAGAGTCTTCAAGGTAGATCCTACCCAACGGGGGAGGAGTTACTACAAACATGGAGACTGGGGCAGAGGGGCTCTGCCCAGGAAGATGCAGTTTGCCAACAGGGAAACGAACTAGCAGAAGATATATATCGCATGGGGTTAGCCTTACAGGGAACCACCACATGCGGAGCACCTACCCCAGAACAGGACTCTTAGTTAGCATGTGTACTGGGCCGGCAGCGAGTGTCTCCGAACTGCCACAGGGCTCGGAGGAAGTCAACCAGGGAACAAAGTTTGTGAACACTATTGGGAATTAATGGCACACGTCTTCAGCTCAAAAGGAGGTGGAAGGCACTATGTGCAAGCGATACACCCGGCCGGCTATCCCGGGCTTATCCGCTTGTATTGCATGCCACTACCTGGGATGAAACCAGTTCCACCCAGAGGTTGTAGAACCTTGCAAAGGTGTTGGATGTTGCCCAACCTGCTGCTCTGCAAAGTCTATTGGAGAGGCACCCCTGGCCAGGGCCCAGGAGGCCGCTACACCCCTGGTAGAATGGGCTCGTAGCCCTACCAGGGTGGCATGTCCTGGGCGTGATATGCCATAGTTATGGCGTCAATGAGCCAGTGGGCAGACCTCTGCTTGGAGACAGTGCTTCCTTTCCGCTGTGCACCAGAGCAGACAAAGAGCTGCTCAGAGATCCTAAAGCTCTGCATGCGATCCCAATAGATGCGTAAAGCGTGTACCGGACACAGCAACGACAGGGCTGGGTCTGCCTCCTCCTGGGGCAGCACTTGCAGGTTCACCACCTGGTCCCTAAAAGGGGTCGTGGGAACCTTGGGCATATAGCCCAGTTGGGGTCTCAGGATCACGTGAGAGTAGCCCAGACCGAACTCCAGGCACGTTTCGCTGACAGAGAACGCTTGCAGGTCTCCTACCCTCTTAATGGAAGTGAGCGCAGTCAGGAGGGCAGTCTTCAAGGAGAGTGCCTTAAGCTCGGCTGACTGCAAAGGCTCAAAGGGGGCTCTCTGTAGACCCTGAAGAACAACAGAGAGGTCTGATGAGGGAACGAGGCGCGGTCTGGGATGATTCAGCCTCCTGGTGCCTCTTATGAACCTGATGATCAGGTCGTGCTTCCCTAAGGACTTACCGTCGACTGCGTCCGGCGTGTTTTTGCATCCGCATCTTGAACGGGAGTCTGTGTAAAGCCCAGTTCAGTACTCACAGGTCCAAGATTGGCCGCAACCCACCGCCTTTTTTGGTACGATGAAGTAGGGGCTGTAAAACCCCTACTTCATCTCAGCTGGAGGGACAGGTTCTATCGTGCCCTTCCGTAGGAGGGTATCGATCTCTGCGCAAGGTAGCAGTGTTTTTGTCCTTCACCAAGGTGAAGTGGACACCGCTGAACCTGAGCGGATGCCCGGCGAACTGAATGCTTAGCCGAGTCGGATGGTCCGAACCAGCCATCGTGATGGATTGGAAAGCGCAAGCCACATGTCCAAGTTCCGCGCAAGGGGGACCAAGGGGACAACATCGTCGGACATACCGGCAGGTGGGGCCTCATGGCAGGGCGAAGCTCGAGGTGCCACACCATGTCGTGGCCGTGCTGAGTCTAAGGACATCGACTCAGAACAGCCTAGGACGGGGGAGAAAGAGGCCTGTTCTTGTGACCCATGGAGACTGTCACATCGGGGGCAGATTTGTGCCACAGCTGGGCGCTCAGGGGCGGGAGACCGCCGCTGGAGCGCCAAACCTGCCAAATAGAGTGGTGGACAGTGATCGTGATGACGGCCGTGCACACCGGATACGTGACCCAGGGAACAAGGAAACCGCTCTTGCTGAACTCTTGAGTACTGCAGCCACTTGGGCATGCAGCGCAATTAAATGCAAAGGTAACAAAAAGATGGAGAGGTCTGCTTACCAGCTCCAGAGCAGCGGGTTTCGTCGTCCCTGGGTTGCCCATCTCAAGGGCGCTTTGAAGCCTTTCACGGGTTCTGGGCGGTTGCGAGACGGGTGGCATCTGCTTCCTGCGGTGGGCTCCACGTCAGGGCCGGGCCGAAGGGGCGGGCTGCGGCAGAGCCGGTGCAGTCACCGCAGGAGGACGCCCTTGCCGACGAGTAGACAGGGTGCAGGATCTTGAGCCACGCCGGGGCAGGATATGCCGTATAGCCTCCGTCTACTGCTCCACCGTCGAGAACTGCTGGGCAAAATCCTTGACGGTGTCGCTGAATAGGCCAGCCTGGGAGATGGGGGCAGCAAGGAATCGTGTCCTGTCGGCCTCACCCATCTCGACCAGGTTGAGCCAAAGGCGGCGCTCCTGGACCACTAATGTGGACATCGTCCACTTGAGAGACCACGCCATGACCTCCGTTGCTCGAAGAGCGAGGTCGGTCGCTGAGCACCGTTCCTGCATCAATCCCGGGGCAGAACTACCCTCGTGCAGTTCCTTTAGTGCCTTGGCGGACTTGCCGGGAAAGCATGTCATCATCTCCGCGTCAGCCTGTGACTGGGCAATCATCTCCGAAGGGAGGAGCCCAGCTGAGGCTTCTGCGTCCGACTGGACGAGCCCACTCTCCGATGCTGCACTTGAGAGCTCATCACTTTCGCGGGCTCCGAATAAGTGGTCGAACTCGCCGTGAGACGAGCCGGCGGACTCATCTGGAAGCCCAATCGGGGCAGACGAGCGTGCTGGGGAATGGGAGGTCCGCGGGGGGATACCCGGCGGAGGTGGTCTCATTGGGGTCCCCAAATCGCCCTTAGTGCTAGCCTCATACCCGTGGGTAAAAGAACCGAGGCAGGGAGCCTCTGGGGAGGCTTGCTTTCTTACGAAGGTGAGCCATGACCCCATCGTTGCCATGGACATGTCTTCGCAATGAGAACATGACCATCCACGAACGCTGTCTCCGCGTGAGTAGTGCCCAGACACGAAAGACAGTGATCGTGACCGTCAGAAGGCGAGAAATAACGAGCGCAACCAGGAATAACACACAATCGGAAAGTCATCTTTAAAAAGACGCGTCTTTAAAAAGACGTTCCGTGTGTGCCGCTCTTTTAGAGAAATATACTCTTATTTCTGCCAAAGCGCCCAGGGGCATTCTCTGCATTGCACTAGTGCAGAGGGGGGAGAAGCCGCTGAAATGCGCCGTCAGATCCAGCAGAGGTGAACGAACAGTCGTGGGAATTCAGCTCAGTGAGCATGACCGTTCGGCTCCAGAGAGAAAATCTGAATGAGTGGTTGCATACCAGCTCCTTTTATTACCCGTATGTCCGGGGGAGTGGCATGCAAATACCACTCGCCAATTTTCATTGGCCTTTTATCAAAGACCAGAGGTGTCTCGGGCTCCCAAGAGTGACCCCTAGTGTCACTACATCGACACAACTTCGAGTACGTGACAGATAGGGAAATGGGGTTGCTTAAACTCAATGCACAGGTCAGAATTTTTTACCTGTGCAGTGTAGAATAAGAAAGTAAGAAACCAAAATTAGCTTTAATTTATTTGTATATATGACATTTTTGCTAAATCTAGCAATTATCACTTTTTGTAATAATGCCAATAATGTTACAAAATACTTATTTGGACAGACGAATGATGAATTCACAAGTCATGTGTAATGACAAAATAGCAGAAGCAGAACTCTGATCACTCTTCTTTTTTATTTAAGTGTCTTCACAGCACAAATGTTTAAAGAGAACATCCATATGCTGTTAAGAAGCCGATGGCTTATTGCATTGTTTATATTGCATTTGTACATAGCATAGTGTGGCTATGGAATTTTGGAATTATTTCGCTGGGGAAATAAGATATTGACATAAACAGTAGTCAGCTGCTTGACACAGCAACATGGATAACTAGGATTTTAATAATTCAGAATGCATAATTGAAAGAGAAAAATTTGCTCTCTCTTTCTGCTCTTATAAAGTTAATAATTCATACAATTCTGTGGAATAAATTATACAAAAATGTTTTGAAATCCACAAGGATCCTGACTTGGAACTATTGAACTCTAAATATATCTCATGAACACCAATTTTCATGTTGGTTAGAATTCTGCACAGATTCCTCAAATAAATCAATCAGACATCTACCTCCTTTCCAGCCTAACAAGGATAGGCATTTCAAACCCCATGACCTCTCTCCATGCTGTTCTCTAGCCAGCTCATGCTCAGCTGTAGTAAAAAGATCAGCTTTACAAGGAAATGGAGATCTTAAAAATCCAATAAAATTGCCTTCATGAGAACCAATGAGTCTTGCTTTAGTTGTTCTTTATCAATAGGCATATATCTGAATGACTGTCATGTTTCTAAAAAGGCTAACCATATATAAAACAATACTACTGATAAATGTAATGTTATTGTTTTTGTTAGGTGTTTCTAGTACATGTACATTTGTGTATGCTTGAATACACATTGAAATGTAGAATATCATTATATTGATACATCTAAAATGTAAACCTTTTATGTAATTTAAAAGAATAGCTCACCCAAAAATGAAAATTCTCTCATCATTTACTCACCTTCATGCCATCCCAGATGTGTATGACTGTCTTTCTTCAGCAGAACACAAACAAAGATTTTTAAAAGAATATGTAGGTCCATAAAATGCAATTGAATGGGTGCCAAATTTTTGAAGCCATAAAAGTAGCCTAATCCACTGGAGTAGATTAATGAATGTCTTCTGAAGCTAAACACTATGTGTGTGTAAGTAATAGATCAATATTTAAAACTTTAACTAAAAATTCATGAGGGTGGAGGTCACGCAGCCTCTCGCATGATGTAAGCACGTTGGCAGGTTCACTTGAGAACTGATGTGTGAAATATGAAGAAATATGGAAGCGCAGTGTTGTTCAACAGAGGAGCATAGATAATCATACAGATGCCTCATTCGGCTGGTTTAGATACATCTACTGTGGCACCATTTTGGAACAGTGAACAAGGAGAGCTGTTTGAATCTGTTGGAATGCAAGTGAGTGAGTGGAGGAGATGCCTCCGACCGAGCTCTTTGCTCAGACCACTGCATAAACTGCTTTTGTGTGGAAAACATTTCACGTTCTACAGCCTCAATCCGAATAAGTTGGGACAGTTTGAAAAATGCTAATAAAAACAATAAGGAGTGATTTGTAAATTATATTCACCCTTTGCTATATTGAAAGCTCTACAGCTAAACATTATATGACATGATAATATGAATTTCATTGTTTTTTTGAAAATGTACAGTAATTTCAAATCAGATGATTGCAACACACTCCAGAAAAGTTGGGACAGTCGAGTGTTTACCACTGTGAAAAATCACCATTTCTTCTAATAACACTTATTAAGCATTTAGGCACTGAAGACAAGTTTGTTAAAATTAAAAAGTGGAATTTTCCCCCATTCATCCATTATGCAGGTCTTACAATTGTACGGGGTCTTCATTGCTGTATTGTGCGCTTCATAATGCACCACACATTCTTAATTGGAGATGGTCAGGACTGCAGGAAGGCCAATCTAGCACCAGCACTCTCTGTTTATTCGGCCAGTATGTGGTTTAAAGTTGTCCTGGTGAAAAAAAATTCCGGGATGTCCCTGGAAAAGATGGTGCTGGATGGCAGTATATGCTGCTTAAAAATGTGGATATATCTGTCTGCATTAATGGTGCCCTCACAGATGTGCGAGTTATCTCTGACACACCCCTGGCCCATACAGACACTGCATTTTGGTCCTGACCCTGATAACAGCTTGGATGGTCCTTTTCCTCTTTGGCCCGTAGAACATGACAGCTGTGTTTTTCAAAAACTATTTGAAATGTGAACTCATCGGACACTGTTCTACTTTCCATCTAAGATGAGACCGAGCCCATAGAAGTCAGCAGCGCTTCTGGACAGTGTCGATGTATGGCTCCTGCTTTGCATAGTAAAGTCTTAACTTGTGTCTGTGGATGCAGCGGTGAGTGGTGTTGACTAACAAAGGTTTACTGAAGTAATCCCAAGCCCATGTTCATGATATCCTTTACAGATGAATGATTATTTTTAAGACAGTGATGTCTGAGGGATCAGAGATCACGTGCATTCAGAAGTGGTTTTCGTCTTGCCCTTTAAGCACAGAGATTTGACCAGATTCCCTGAATCTTTTAACTATATTGTGCACTGCAGAGGGTGAAATGTCCAAAATCCTTCCAATTTGTCTTTGGGGAACATTGTTCTCAAAGTGCTGGATTATTTGCTGAAGTATCTGTTGGAAAATTGACAAGTCTCGAATGATCCTTGCTCTTGAAGGACTAGGCTGTTTTTGAAGACTCCTTATATACTATGACACGATTGCCTCACCTGTTTAACATCTCCTGTTTCACATCGCCTTGTTATTTTAACTCGTCATATTGTTTTTAATCTTAAATTGCCCCTGTCTCAACGTTTTTGGAACATGTTGCAATCATCTGATTTGAAATTATTGTACATAAAAAAAAAAAATTAAAAAAATGAAAAGAAAAAATTGAAATTCACAAGGTAAAACATCATATAATGTGTAGTTGTAGTGTTTTCAATTTAGCAAAGGGTGAATATAATTTACAAATCACTACTTTTTGTTTTTATTAGCATTTTTCATACTGTCCCAACTTTTTTGGAATTGGGGTTGTATAGAAACAGCTGCTAATAAGGTATCTACATATGAATATTTATGCAGAGGAGGCTTTCACGCTTCTCGCGAGAGGCAGTTTGAACTCCACCCTCGTCAACAAGTTGGTCAGAAGCAAACATTTTTAGTAAACATTTTTTTTAATATTGATCTATTCCTTACACGTAGCATTTCACTTCAGAAGACACTAATGAATCCACTGAAGTCATACCCATGTATTACTTTTATGATGGCTATGTGCTTTTTGGTGCTTCAAATATCTGGCAACCATTCACTTACATTTTATGAACCTACAGAGCTGAAATGTTCTTCTAAAATCTTTGTTTGTGTTCTGCAGAAGAAAGGAAGTCGTGCACATATGGGATGGAATGAGGATGAGTAAATGATGAGAGAATATTCATTTTTGGGTAAACTATTCCTTTAACGAATCTTTTGAGGTACATAGAATATTTGAATGGTTGGTTCAGACTGATCGCCCTGTGAATTCGGTGACAGTAGGTTGAAAGTTATGCTGCTGAAATTGGTCTGTGCTCACCAAAATTTGAACCACTTCCCCACAGTGGCTGAACCAAATTAAACATTATAACGGTCTAATTCTGTGGTGGGTGATTCCTAAGAGCTGGTCAGCACCTTGTACACACAGATAGGTAAATGAGTTAGACTTGTTAATGTTATACAGTAACACTGGTGGTGTGTTTCACTTACAGTATATTTCATACTTGTTGAGCTTTGGAAATAATTAAATTCAGCCATACAAAGAGTGCATGTGACTTCAATTTAATTAGTCCCATCTGGATTTCATTTATATGTAACTTGCCATTAAACAGTCTTCTCTGACAAGGTTTCTCCATCCTGTACCCATAAATGAGAATCTCTGAGTATTGAATTTGGTCAATTGTGGCGGTAGGCTCACAAAGGTTCAGCCAATTTCAGTTCCAAAAAGCTTAGTTGTAAAGATTTGTACAAAAGGTTTTAAAGCTGAAGAGTGTAATTTCTGCACCACAGGCTTTAACAAATGGAAAATAATCACTCATTTCAAACAGTTACCAGAAAACTTCCCCCATCTCCTTTGCTTATAAAAACAGAGACAGTCCTGCCCGAAAGTCACACTATTGGTTGAGCCAATGTTGTGTTGGGCTGGACAGGTCAGTACAACAAAGATGAATGTTTTAATAGTGCCACAGAACCTCAGTGCTACACTCTGAGGTGAAATCAACCTACTAATGGCTTACTTATATCTGACCCTGCATTTTAAGTTGGTATATGAGAAATAGTAAAAAAAAATACACACATCAGCTTTAAGTTTTTGATACTACCAGTACTGTATGTTAATACTGTAAGATACAACGGGGCTAAAGGCTCCACAGGGTAAAAGGCAACTTTGGTTTTATTTTCTCCCAAAACACTAAATAGCAACAAAAACTACCACAGGACTTTTTCTAAACACCTGTTTGTCATTATACACTGGAATGTTTTCCTGTTTCATGAGATCATTGCGTGTTTTGTCTAAATGTTGATTTTGAGGCAATTTGATCTAATATTTAATAATTTTTAAAATATTGCAAATTTATGTAGTTAATGAATATCCTGGAAATTATCACATTTATTTGAGACAAAATGCTTATTTGTCATTTTTTTATTTTGTTATTTAAGATGATTATATCAAAACAATTTAAATAACTGTCCAATATGTGAAAGGATAGTATTTGGGGTAAAAAGCACCCTGTTGCAGGGGCTAAAGGCCCCTATTAAACACACAGTTTTTCTTAAGTGGAGGGATTAGATTTGTTTTGAAGAATATTCAAAGTGGGCTCGCATTGACTGATCCAATGATAATGTCGTTTAATTTGTTTATAGAATACTTAATATGTAATGAAAATGTCAAATATGATTTAAATGAACAAGAAATTGTGCACCCTTTTCTGAAGTGGAAATTTTGAATAAGCTCCCTCGCCACCTTTTTTTTTAAATTAATTTATTATTTATTTTTTAATGAATTTTATTCAAAACAACCTTATGTTGTTATTTATTTTCACATAAATTGTTGCTCCATCAATATTCAATAAAAATAAATGTATTTTTTGAATCTTGATACACTTTGTGCCTTTAGCCCATTGTATGCTACATTTCAGAGTCAATTCAAACACACAAAAATGTACTGTATGTGTATACTTGCGTACAAATACAGACAAATATGTAAGAGAACACCTTTTACTCTCACAAAGGTGCAAAAATATCAACGGAATATTTTTACAGATGAAAAGTGGTAGAGGTTCTCTGATGGTTTTCTTTCCAGTATCAATCACACAAGTGTTTCCCTTCTCTTATAATTCTCTGAATTCCCACATGGTTACAGTCATCTGAAATATACGTGGCCATATACAGTTCTCACAAATGCGCTGTTATCCTACACAAGGTACTTTTTCGTACCTTGAAAAAGGCTAGCAAGCCGAAACGTTGGTCAATAAATAAGATTTCATTTTGAGTATATTTTTTCCTTTATACTACATACAGTAACACAGAGCATTTATGTAATATACTTCATTAATTTTGAATAATCTACTCTAATTTAAAATTAGATAATGGTAGCATCTAATGCTACCAAGCATTAAATTATTCTAAAATGTAGAACTGAGTCTACAGCTAAGGTCTCGGAAATCTTAACAAATGGAAGATGGTGTGTGTGTCAAGATTAAAGGTTCTTGCGCAAGCACAAGATAAATTTCCTATTGACATCCATTCCTGCAACCCACTAAAACCTTCCGCTCTGTCTTCTACACAGATCAGAGGAAAGAAAAGGCATTCTAAACACTCTGTGAAGTACGGACTCACTCTGACCTTCTGTTTTCAGTCTTGCCGGTTTCCCCAGACTTACAGTGCATCTGGAAAGTATTCACAGCGCTTCACTTTTTCCACATTTTGTTTTGTTACAGGAAAATTCATATTTTCCTCAACATTCTACAAACAATACCCCATAATGACAACGTGAAAGAAGTTTGTTTGAAATCTTTGCAAATTTATTAAAAATAAAAAAACGGAAAAAAAAATCACATGTACATAAGTATTCACAGCCTTTGCTCAGTACTTTGTTGAAGCACCTTTGGCACCAATTACAGCCTCAAGTCTTTTTGAGTATGATGCTACAAGCTTGGCACACCTATTTTTGGGCAGTTTCTCCCATTCTTCTTTGCAGGACCTCTCAAGCTCCATCAGGTTGGATGGGGAGCGTCGGTGCACAGCCATTTTCAGATCTCTCCAGAGATGTTCAATCGGGTTTAAGTCTGGGCTCTGGCTGGGCCACTCAAGGACATTCACAGAGTTGTCCCAGAGCCACTCCTTTGTTATCTTGGCTGTGTGCTTAGGGTCGTTGTCCTGTTGGAAGATGAACCTTCCCCCAGTATGAGGTCCAGAGCGCTCTAGAGCAGGTTTTCATCAAGAATGTCTCTGTACATCTGTGCATTCATCTTTCCCTCGATCCTGACTAGTCTCCCAGTTTCTGCCGCTGAAAAACATCCCCACAGAATGTTGCTGGTGCCACCACCATGCTTCACTGTAGGGATGGTATTGGCCAGGTGATGAGCAGTGTCTGGTTTCCTCCAGACATGACGCTTGCCATTCAAGCCAAAGAGTTCAATCTTTGTTTCTCATGGTCTGAGAGTCCTTCAGGTGCCTTTTGGGAAACTTCAGGTGGGCTGTCATGTGCCTTTTACTGAGGAGTGGCTTCCGACTGGCCACTCTACCATACAGGCCTGATTGGCGGAGTGCTGCAGAGATGGTTGTTCTACTGGAAAGTTCTCCTCTCTCCACAGAGAAATGCTGGAGCTCTGTCAGAGTGACCATCGGGTTCTAGGTCACCTCCCTGACTAAGGCCCTTCTCCTCCGATCACTCAGTTTGGCCAGGCGGCCAGCTCTAGGAAGAGTCCTGGTGGTTCCAAACTTCTTCCATTTATGGATGATGGAGGCCACTGTGCTCATTGGGACCTTCAATGCTGCAGAAAAAGGCTGTGAATAATTATGTACATTTTTTTCATTTTTTATTTTTAATAAATTTGCAAAGATTTCAGACAAACTTCTTTCATGTTGTCATTATAGGGTATTGTTTGTAGAATTTTGAGGAAAATAATGAATTTAATCCATTTTGGAATAAGGCTGTAACATAACAAAATGTGGAAAAAGTGAAGCACTGTGAATACTTTCCGGATGCACTGTATATTCTTCCCCAGAGTGCACTTGTTGGCCTGCCCTCCCTGAACCTACCTGGTGTGCACTCAGGGTCAGTGAACAGTTAGATCAATTCAATGTGGACCTCAGCCCTCCCCACCTTGTTTCTTAGAAAAAGCCCCAATTCTTGCCTTAAAATAACCCTTATATTCCCAGAAGGTCATAAGAAGTTCACTTCATTCTGAAAGTGAGAGCTGCTCTTTGTCAGATAGTGCCACCATGTCTAATTGAGGGATGAAACACTTTTATTCTCTTGTATGCTGTACCAAGTATCAAAAGCATGTTTCATATGTTTAAATTTCATATTGCACAATGGTGCTGATTTGCAGTTATTGTTATAGGCTTATTTTTTTGCTTTTTGCTGACTATGTTTATGCTGATATTCTTGTTGTTTTTTTGTTGCCACTGTTAGTTAATTGTTGTGTGGTGATTTTAAGAGTTCATCTTTTAACCCATTGAGGTTTATTGATTGTCACCGTTAGTGAGGTTTGTGTGTTAGGTCTTTCGTGTGTCTATCAAACAATTATACATACTGTCTTGCCTTGCAAGACATACCTCTCTTCAGAGGCAAAAGTTTCAGTTAACTTCATGTAAAAGAAATTAAAATGATTGAAATTGAAAATTCTTGAATTGCGAATTAATATTATTAAGATATTTTTAAAGTTTGCTCAACAATTCTTTTGATTAAATAAATCTACAGGTACTGTTATTATCTCTCTACTACACATCTACAGTGTTGAGGTTAAATCTACGATATCTGCTCTTCTTTTTTTGTAACGTTTTTTCACTCTTCTCTCTCATACTTGAACTTCTTCCCAAACTGGGGAGTGTTTATTGCTGTCCATCTAACTTTAGAGCTGGGCAGACCATCTGTGCATCGTCCATCATGTCAATATTTTTGTTGTCTCTAATTTTCTAGTAGTGTCTGTCTGTCTTGGTGTCAAATACACCACTGGTAAAAACATAATTTAAAGCTCTGCCTCTGTAATTACAACAACTATTTTATTTAATTATTTAATATCCTCCTGTAAAAAAAGTACTTAAATGTTGTTCTGTTTCTTACCCAAACCTATCATATTGCTTATGAAGATATGGATTTATCCACTGGAGTTATATGTGTAATCAGTCCTGCTCGACCCACTCCGAGCGGGATTCAAACCAGCATGAGCCGGCATGGGAGGCAGGTGTGCTAACGAGGAGGCTAAAGGCTACAGCCTCTAGGGTCAGTCACTAGTGTGCCTCTTGCGGCCAGGGGAGTGGGGTTTACACATATCATACTGCTATCACACACCAGCTGGCTCCTGTTACACTCACGCCAATAAACCTCACTCCCATCCGGGTCACGGCACCACTGTAACTGGTCCTGCTCCACCAGCTCAGAGAGGGATTCGAACCAGCGTCAGCAGGCATGGGAGGTGGACGTGCTAACGAGGAGGCTAAAAGCTACTGCCCCTAGCGTCAGTCGCTAGTGCGCTTCTTGAGGACGGGAATGAGGTTTACACATTTCGCACAGCTATCACCCCCCAGCTGGCTCCTGTTACATATGGATTACTTTTATGCTGCCTTTATATGCTTTTTGGAGCGTCAAAGTACTGGCCACCATTCACTTGCATTGAATGGACCAACAGAGTTGAGATATTCTTCTAAAATCTTTGTGTTCTGCAGAAGAAAGAAAGTCATACATATCTAGGACGGCATGAGGGTGAGTAAATGATGAGAGCATTGTCATTTTTGGGTGAACTATCCCTTTAAGTGCCTTAAGTGAAAAAAAGGGCACAAGGCTGGTTACTGAAAGGTTTTCATTTTGATTCTACGGACGCTAAAAGATCCACTCAAAAGACTCCAAAAGATCCTCCAACTATGTTGTCACATCAACATTTGATAAAAGTTTTTTGGTTACACATTTCATTGAAATAATAAAAAATATATATATATATATATATTCTAGTCTTTATCATCTGAATCATACTCGTCAGCAGTGCCACTGAATGCCACTGATAAACAAATCAAATCTGTCCTTGTCATTGAAACCATCATTCAAACTGTGCATTTTTTCTCTCTCTCACCCACACATACATTCACAAAAACTCATAATAATAAACAAACACCACCATCTCTACACAAATGTCACACACTCAAATCAATAATATCCTGCCAAATGTCAACATGCAGGCTAAAATTAAAATTCTTGTAAAAGCTTTTAGGGTCAAATGATTAAAGGCTGTGTAACTTTCCATAACCACATTATTTATGTAAATCATGCTTGACAGTTGCATTTGAAAGGAGAAAATTGTTAATTATTGTTTGTCTGTGCTGAAGCCCTTTATTATTAGCTAGCATGGATCTCCTCAGGCCATATCTGATTTCTCTGTACGTCTATATCCCTGCGTTTGCTTTGAACTGCTGGTAAAGCTGCAGTCTGTGTGCATGTTTGTGTGCATATGTATGAAGTGAGGTAGATGATGAAGAGGAGAAATTAATATTTTTCAGCGCTGTCGATATGAGACACCACATTTAGAGCCCTCTGAGAGAACCCAGGTGCAGAGACCATGTGCCCCTTGAGCACATGTGCACAATAACAAATACAATACTTTATTGTATAGGCACATAGTGTAGTTTACAAGAGTTAATAGGAATTGTTTACCAAAAAATGATTATTCTGTCATCATTTACTCACTTTCATGTCATTTCAAAACCCATGACTTACTTTCTTCTGTGGAATACAAAGGGTGAATTTATAAAGAATTTCCTGGTTGCTCATTCCATATTATAAAAGCAAATAGGGACTAGGGCTGTTAAGCTCTTTATTGACTAAAAAATATTGCCCTTTTCAGAGCGATATTTTCAGTGAATAATAACTTAAATTTAGATCTGTTTATCACACCATGCTATCATATACTGTAGCTTTGAAAGATTTGTATGGACATAATTTGATACTTTTATGCTTCTTATTTTTTGTGTCATTTTTTAGCTTGACAGCACCTGTCCCCATTCACTTTCATTATATGAAAAAAGTGCCCAAAGGAAGGGTTTGGAACTTAATGAGAGTGAGTGAAAAATGATTTTTAAAACTCCTTTTAGATGAACCATGTATTCTCTTAATAATGCAAGGCTCTCTCTGGGTATTCACTAACTGCACATATTTTCACATAAAATCTGTGTGCATTTGTTTTTACACAGAAATCATGATTCATCCATACCTGTAGGTTTGCACTTTAATTTATTTGAAATTTAAGATAAAATTTAGATTTAACTGATACCACACATATGCATATTTCATCTTGCAGTTAATAAATGGGGTTAAAAATCCATTACAGACCTGCACTGAAAAAGAGGCGATTCAGAGGATGATTTTTCCCTTTAACATCACATTTTTACTCCACTGATGTGTAGGTTTAGGTTAAAATGCATTCCTTTTCACTGTATTATTGCCTGTACATCTAAAAACAACTCACTTCACAACTCGCTTTTGGTACCCCTCCCTGGACATTACACCCAGAAAATGGAGCTCACACATGCTCAAACGGCCCACAAAAATCTTACCACTTTGGCCACTGTGGGGCAGTGTTACGAATTTTGGGAAGCACTGACAGATTTTACTTAAAGAAAAGTCAAACTACTGTTTCCAGTTTCACTGTGAGATTAGTCAGATCTAAAAGGATACTGGCTCTTCAACCTGTAAGCCGAGACTTCCTTTTCAACATCCGCCATATTGGGTGTTCCAATTTCACCCATCCATTTTAATATAAGTGCTCTGTTTCAGGCTAAATAGTCTCTGAAACCACTCAGGACACTTAAGCAACAGCATAGCAAAGCAATGGTGGCAAGCTTTGCCCTGGCAAGCACTACTCACATTTTCTTTGAAAAATGTAAAGACCTAGTTGTGTGTTATTATAGATGATTACAGTTGAATACTAAGCTGATTTGATCAATTGTTACATATGAAAATGTATCAGATTTAAAAAGCAATTTAATTCTGAGATCTGTCTTTAACTATTTTAGACATCATGTGAATATTAGTGGCTGAGGTCATTACAGAGAGCTCATTTGTTTCTGTCTCTCTCATTTATAAGTTTTATGATGATTTTAATAGAGCCCCAGTGGATATAAAATGCACATGAACTACTGCTATTGATATTGATATATTTAGACTTAGGGCAGACATGAGTATGTGTAAACAGAACATATTAATTAATCATCTTTTGAGGATTAGATACACCTGTCACTATGCTCAGGCCAAATATTCAACTAAAGAATTGTTGGACACTGGCCATTTTATTCAGTTTTATCCCCCAAAAAAGCCCATAGGTGACCAAAATATATAATGTTATAATTTAAATATAAATGTATAAATTTAATAGTGTAAATATACTGCAAATATAATACCTCATAATCATAACACATCAAAACTATGATTTCTCATTATGATACAGTAATACATAATTCACATGAACAGTGATATATAGAAAGTATTCCATGTCCTGCAGTGCCTGAGTATTGATTCTGCAATAGTTCAGTATTCAACGCTCTGGTAAACAGTCCTGAAGGAGAGCTAGTCACCTCATGAATTTGTATGATTTAATTCCCTGTGTGCAAACATTGATCTGTTCTATTAGATGGACTGTAGCCTGAGTACTCTAATGTAGAACACTGGCTTGACAGGTGGAAATGGAAAATAATTGTAAGCTTTTCTTCGGTTAACAGTGGCTGTAAGCTATTTTATTTCCAAGTTTAGTTCCATTTTGATGTCAAAATACTCTCCTATACCATGATGTGCAGAAACAGCTATAGAGCTCAACAGTCAAGTTCTGGAAGTGAAAATCCCATTCATTTTCTGCATAGGCAAATTGACTATAATATATAAACTTTTAAGACAGACTTGCTATAAGCTTAGAAGTTAATCAACTGTACATGCCTCTGCAGGGGCCTCACTACCCATTTTCTAGGATGTACTGTATGCGATATCTACTTTTGTTCTACAGGGTCCTTGAACATTTTTGCCTTCCGGGGTGAAAAACCTTGTTGTACCACCAGCGACCCCCTTAGTATAATGCCCCTATGCATTACGTACATTGCATTTATGTTTTTTGCGCCTCTGTCCCTCTGTCGAGGCCATCAGTCCATGCTATTTCAACTACACTTTTTCAAAATAATTTTTAATAGGGGAATTCCTGGTGAAGAACTACATTATCCGTGATCCAGAAGAGAAAGATCCACCCATCAGAGAATCATGGCCAACAAAGCGTGACAAAAAAGCTGTGAAGCCATAGATAGCAGCAGGTAAGCCCATGACAGTCCCATAAGTGAGGCGTCACTGTCAGTCTTTGGATATTATTGTGTGTTTAACAGCAATATGCTTTACAATACTTAAAAATATATTAGTGTAGTTACATTATGCAATTATATAGATATTTTATATAATCTAACCCAACTCCATTCCTAAACCTAACCCAGTGGTTCTCAACTGGTTTTGCGTCAGGACCCAGATTTTACATTGGACATCAAGTGGCGACCCACCATAGAAAAAAACAAAAACATAACCTGTATTTAATGTATCCTGGGTCATATTTTCTTTCATCTTGCATAGTTTTGTTCATGGTTTTCAAGTATAAATGCATGTATCAAGTGACATTATTTTTGTTGATGTTGTCAATAACAAAAAAATATACAGGAAGTTTTCTCTCCCCCCTTTTAAAAGTTGATGAGCATATTTATTTATATGAGTCTATTATATTTACTGTTCAGTTTATTTCCTAATTTCAAACATCATTCAAACAAAACATATATTACACAGGAAAACTTTGTTCATAATTTGTACACCAGTCTTGGAGGTCCAGACTTTAAAGCCCTTTTATGAACTCAAAGCCCTTATAATTACAGTGCAATGACATATTAGCACAGGTCAGACCATGAATGGCTCCTCATAACCATGGTTAGGTCAATGCTGCTAGTCTTTATAATAATAATAATAATAATAATAATAATAATAATAATAATAAAAATAAATAAATTATAGTGTTTATGAAAAACCTAATACAATATAAAACTATAACATTTTGGTCAAATTATCACAGTTACTGTTACTACTGTAAAATCCTGAAACAGTTTTGTAAGGGTGATGATATAGAATTTAAAAAGAAAAAAATAGCACAGTGTTGCTCTGTTCCACCTCACTGCTGTTTATAATTTCGGGGCTGCTTGTTTGAGAGGTTTGAGCAAGGGTGTAGATTCCAGGGGGGATGGGGGAGGTCCCCCCCCCCCCCCCAATAATCATAACAAGCAAGTACCAACCCCCCCAAATATTTATAGCATGATCAATGGAAACATCTAAATGCTTCACGCTGCAACCCCCCAGTGTTCAAGCCAAATCTACACCATTGGGTTTGACTACATCCATAGCGATTTAAACTATAGAAAAATTCTCACTAGAATTCAAATGGGCGATGATGCGCGCAGAAACACAGCAGATAACAGCAGAGCAAATCATTGACACAAGTTGTTCTGTTATACTCGCGCAAAAAACAAGCTTTATCACACCACACAAATATTGTATGAAAGATGAAAAGCCTTTTGCGCATAAAGCACTGAATGCTAGATTATCATTAAGTTTGCCTCTGCAGTCCTAAATATAACTTTTCACCACGACCCAGTCCGAAAAGATTTGGGTCGCGACCCACAAGTTGAGAAACACTGACCTAACCAATTATCAACAATATAAAACATGAAACAGATTGGTAAATTTAGTCACAATAATTCAGTTTACATTACACTATTATAGAGATATTTATAAGCACTGGAGCCCACCTCAACACCTAAACCCTAACCAGTTCTCAACAATATAATATATATAACAAGAAGATAAATGTACAGTCACAATAATTTATTAAAAACAATTATACAAAAGCCCTATAATAGAATTCTAAACCATATGATAGCATTTTGTGAGGAACAGAGTGAAACTGAAGGTTTCAATTGCTGAAAATGTTCTCAATCCGTGAATGCAGTGACATGCTGATCTATAGCTAGGAGCTGTAACGGTCATTTCTCATTCAAAGATGCATCCAAACCTGAGTCATCACAACCAGTCACGAGACATAAGAGCCAATGCAGTTTGACATCACTGACATCAAACCTGTGTCTGAATACATTTTGAAGCGGCAATTTTTGAATGTGTTAAAATGAGTCGAGAGCAGGATGTGTTACGGCAGATGCCAGGGGACCTTGATTTTCGAATAAAAACATTTTGGTCTGTTCTTCACACGAAGCATTTGGTAGACATGGAACACACCTGGAATGAAACAGGTCACTTCAGCTGAGCAGAATATGTGCAGAAAAAACAGATTAATCATAAACCACTACAGACTGATAAATGTTGTTGATTAAACATTAACCACTTTGATTACATTTTGCTCAGTTCAAATGCAATGAAAATCATACCCCAACATATCATGTCACAATGACAAAATAGTACCCGACTAATAATTTCACTGATTAAAATTCTGATGCTCTTTGCGTTACTCTGTTGACGGCAAATGTTTCTCGTTGAAAACAATGCGCTTGCCGGATGTGTTGGAAATTGACACTAAATGCCTCTTTTAGCTTACACATGTTGATGTGCGAGGCTTTTGAACAAGTGGCAGTATTTGATGCCTTAGGAGTGAGAACGTGTTGCATATACATAGAGTATGTAGCGACTGCCCACTCCTGTGACACACTGTGAATTATGAGTCAGTCTCCCTACACTCTCAAACTACTTATACATTTGCAAATATCGGAATATGTTGCAATAACATTAAAGTATATTGTTTCTATACTTATAATCAACCATTTAAAATCTATTTTTTTTTTTTTTTTTTAAATCAATGTTTTTACAATGCGTAATTCACCTCGGAGCTGTTTTTTTTTTATTTTTTTTATTCACGGCTTAGAACTAATTTATTATGGGTTTTATGAAATCCCTATGGAAAAAATTTATAGGAAAAATATTTACAGAACCTAGATGGCTGAAAAAGTGGGCAGGCACTGCTGTGCTCTATACTTCTGCCTCAAAAACCAACTGTAACAAAGTTCTTTAACTCTCTGAAGGAAGCGGGAGCCGGGCAAACATCCAACTTAAGACACTTTATTGTCAGCACTTTTCAGTTTAACAAAACATTCAACACGACTGCTTTTCAGCAGCACCAACACACATTAACGGGGTGCTTTTCAGCTTCACACAGACACACATCTCTCTCTCCGTGTCTCTCCCGACTGTAGCTCTGGTTGCGGCTTTATCCCTCGCCCGCCAACACCCCAATCACAAACAGCTGGGCGAGATAATTATCTCCAGGTGTCCATCCTGGTGTCACTCTGCACCATTGTCACTCGGCCCCACCCCGCTCGCAACACTAACTTCAACCAGAAAACTAGCTTGGGTTGTTTTTTCAACACTGTGATTCTGTAGCACTTTCAACATTATTTGTTTGAGAGGACCATCAAGTTTTGGCTTAAGCTATGCTGTGAATTTGGTACAAGACTACCTACAATTATCTGTTTAGTGGGGAACTGACATGTGTTTCTGCTAGTGGCTCAAAAATGACAAACTTCACCTTCAGACACAACACTGAGGTCTTGTGGCTTGTAGAAACATACTCATCCACACCCTCACAACTTTTAAAAATTTTGCGATGAACACATATTTACATTAACTTTAATATTGACTGGAAATTAAATTCAACCTTGCAATCGCATGGAACAATTCTACCACAAATATTTGACATATTGTCCCCCTTTTTTTAACATCTTGTAACTGCAAGATCCTCACATGAGCAAAAACACATCAATTCTGTTTACAACTTGATTGTATTCGAATTGAATGGAACAGTCATATGGTAATCAACCTGCATTTGTAGCCATTAATCAAAACCACCCTGTGACATTTAGCTAATTGGAAGGAAATCTCTCTCGAGTCACTGTGTTCGCTAAGCACAGACAGTAAGCAAAAAGACAGATAGAACAAATTACTGGTGAAGTTCATGCATTTGGCTGGATGATGGAGTTTTCAGAGCTCACTGAATTGTCCATTTAAATATGTCTGGGGATGTAAGTAGTTTTTAATAATGCCAAGTGATGTGGGATTAAGTGTATATCTGCAGAGCAGAGGGAATCAAAGGTGACTGTGTATGTGTAGGCTATGTGTGTGACTATCAGTGACATGTTTATTCTATGTTGTCCACTTAAAACAAATGCAACAAGATATGTTTAAATGTGATAGGGAGACTCAGTGGTGGGACTGAATTGTACCTTTCATTGCTCTGCATTTAGCAGACACTTTTCTACCCAAAGCAATCTATGGTACCATTTCTCTGGGGCATACCAAAGAGCTCTTGTGACCTTCAGCATCCAACATGCTCCATCTATTAATGCTAATGATTTTGAAGTTAAATGTTCAGCAAGCACATATGGGAGTGGTGTTCGAGCATCCACATGGGATGCATGCTACCCCACCAGACTCCCTTGGACATCCAGCTTCACCAGAAAAGCTGGGTTGGTTTTGCTAGTGGACAGCATGGCTATGCTGGTTGTGATGAGGAGGAGGACATGGATGCACGCCTGGTGCTGAGGATGCACGCCTGGTGCTGAGTTGCCCCAATCAGCGGAAGAGAGATACGCGTCTCTCTCTCTCTCTCTCTCTCTCTCTCTCTCTCTCTCGCTCTGGCATCTCCTGCTCCTCCTTATCTCTCTCTCCCGCTGATTGGGGCAACTCAGTGCCAGGCATGCATCCTCACGGCCCAGCCACGCCCTCCTCCTCATTACACTGGTCTTTTCAGCAAGGTGGATACCAGTTCTTTCACTGGAGAACTTTGTTCTATGTAACGAAGAAAGCGGTGGAAGCATTAGAAAAATAGTCATATTCATTCCCTGAAAACCAGAAATACCAAAGAACAATCTGTTGAATTTTACAGTATATGGACCTTACTTTCCAGATAGGTAGGGGAGATAGTCAGGACTATTTCCCTATAGCACCTGCTGCTCAAGCTCAAACTGACATGCACTGACATGAGCGGGCAACATACACACTGAAACAATGCATGTCTGAAATAAGATTCATGCAACACAGACACTGCAAGCCTGACCTCACAGATGGTCAACAACACCCCAGCAGTCAGAGATTTGAGTGCTTCATCACTGTCTCTATGTGATAGACTCTGAACTCAACACCTCAGCTGGTGTAAGCAAAAACAAGAATTGGCATAGCAGGAGGATTCCTTTTCTTCAGCCTAAAGATAGTGTGGTATAATTTGTTTTGCGGCTGAGTGGGTCAATTCTGAATGGAATGGATAATTGATGTCCTCAAATGGCTCAGATTGTTTGTCTTAGTTTGTGGTGACCTCCAGTTGTCCCTATGAGAAAGCCATCAGTATAAGGACTACAAAGTAAAAGCAGATCTAGTCTGGGCTGAGTTCTGGGACCTGCACCACTTTGAATTTGAATTAGAAGACGAGATGACTCATGTTAGAGGATATATACATAAGTGTGTGTGTGTGAGTGCAGGGAAGATCTTCACTACAGGGAAGGTGGAAGGGCAGATTAAAAGCTTTTCTTCACTTTCTCATTCTCACTCCTCTCGTGACACCCTTCCTATCAAGACAGAGAGTGTAGTGTGGATTTCTTAATTATCTTTCTCAGAGTAAATCCGTCTGTATTGGTATCTCCAGTGGGATCTAAGCCCTTTCATGTTGGTGGAAATCTCTAATTTCATTATGTATCATTCAAGATACGGTGCACAAACTCAGCATTCTGAATCAAAGGTAAATATTCAAATGTAAAGCTTGGCTCACTAAGCAAACGAGAATTCAGTTTAACTAGTAGTCTAAATGGGGAATCTGTCGTAGGTATTCAGGACTGCAGCTGGAACAGCACCATTTAACTTTAACACACTTTCTATTACTATCTATGGCTCTCTTGAATACTTGATTCTGATTGGTCATTTGCAGCATGGAGTGTGAAATATTTTTGTTTAACAACCACTAAACTGTATATTTGTCCATTGTCCATGGCAAGATACTGGTGCTACTTTTATGTCTCTTAGATCCGTCCACAGTCTCTCTATTTTCAGATAAACTCAACTGGCCCCATCTTGCAACTAAAAATGGTTAGCTACTGACTATTGTAAAAATGGATTTGGAGGACTTCAGTATTTATTTTTAAAATGGTGGTTATAGAACCTTTCATAGTAAACCAGAGTTTCTAGCATTAATCTAAACCGATATTGTGGTACTGATCATTTTGTTGGCTCCTGTAGGATTAATTGCTTGTGATTTTCCACATTTGTAAGTTGCTTTGGAGTAAAACGTCTATTATATAACTAACTGTACTGTACATGTTAATGGGGAAAACCATTGACCTAACTACAGATAGCACTAAATGTACAAAACATACAAGCATGGCAGTTTTTGAGAAATTTCAATACAGTCTGTTGGGGATTTTAACTTCCTGAGACAGCGAAAGACTTTAATTCACTGGCCCAAAGCTTCAGTCCTGTAAGTCTGCAGAGTCTTATGTGCCCAGAACAGCTTGTTTAACACACCTACAGATACAAATAGTACCTGTACCACAATCCAGTCACAAAAAGGATGGGTGTCTACCTACAAGCACAATGCAATATTATCTGAAAATGCTCAGAGATGAATGAAGTAAATCAAAACAAAAAGAGTAAACATATGCACAACTGAGCAAGTGCACATCTGTGACATATGAATGCACACACTTATGATTTTGCTAATGTAATGCTGGACTTCTGCCATTTGAAACCATTTGTGTGTGTGTCCATGTTTGAATAATTCACATGACAAAAATTATACCTGCATTAAATGACATGATGTGCTGTAGAGGTTAAAGATCTAAAATGATTTGTGGTTTAAACCCTTGCAAGGAAGGATTCATGAACTCTCATCAATGCTCATTTTCACAGCTTCTTTTGATTAAAAATGTCTGCTAAATGACAACTTGGGGGCTGTTCACACAAGACATATTCTTGTATTTGCTTTTTATTTGTTGGTCAAAGTACATGTGTCAGACTGACATTTTGGACATTGCAACATTACTTGTCATCAAATGTCTGTATGAACTCTACAAACACAGTCTGATTTATAAGTGCTGCCTTTAACCTGAAGAAATCATAATGGTACAAATATGCACCTGTGCTTTGAATTATACTGATGATGTATTGAGAATTAAAATCACCCATCGCATATACAAACAGTCTGATGGAAGCCCATAAAAACATTTCTTCAAGTAATCCTGTTGTTCCTCATGGGCAGCGAAGGGCACCAAGGGAAGAGAAACTGGTGTCATGGAGATATAGGCGCTTGCAGCACTCTGAAGAGACATACTTGAGATTAAGCCAAAACATGATAAAAATCCATCTGAGCATACAGTATAATTTATATAAGGGCAGGCACTTGGGTTGCACTCATGTTTTAGGTCTATTACCTCTCTATTAAGACTTCATTTAAGAACTGTCTCATAATAAACAATAAGCATTATTTGACTTAAAATTAATTTGTGGTCATTTTTAGTTTATTTTTGTTAGATTTGGAGTCATAAAAATTTATTTTAGTTTAGGATATTATGTTAGGTTTATTTTTATTTCAGTTAACGAAAAGATGTCATTTTGTTTTATTAGCGATAATTCCAAGTCATGTGAAATACCGCATTCAGAAATTTTACACTAACATATATACAGTATTCTTTGCAAAACAGTAGAAATTACTTATAATTTTTCACTGCTTGAGCTGTGACCATTAACAGATCTAAAATACATGACTTGACATGATATGAGAAGAGACACATGAACACACAGTCTACCAATTTTCTTTTGTTTTTGTGAATTTGCAATTGTGTAAGAGGATTATTGTGCTCTTTTCTGTAGCATTTGAACCACTTTGTCGGATATAGTTTTAGGTTGGCTTTCTTTATAGCAAAGAAAGAATAAAATAAATAAATAAATAAATAAATTATGTGATTGCATCAAATGTTTCATAAGTGTACAGTGCCACCAAAAATATCCCTATTATATTATAAATGTTTTTTTTTAAGTATTTTTTTTATTCTTTAAGTATTTATTCTTTAAGATTTTACAGTATTACTAATTAACAGTTAGTATTTACAGTAAATATTTAAAGTATTTAGACGCTTTCTGCTTGCTTGAGGGGAACTGACTTCCACTAAAATGGTCTTGGGACCAGTTGGTTAAAAGTAATTGCAAAAATGTGAAAAAAATTTAGCATCATTTGTTTGCAGATGCCACTTGGTTTGACATGTTATCTAATGCGATGAAATTATACATTTTAAGTGTGACTTTAGTGTTCAAATGCTTTTGAGGACTACTGTATTGAGTTGAATTAAATATATTACAACTACTGTACATAAAGAAAGCCACACTGAACACCAGTCTTAGTCCAGAGTAATGCATGTCTCTTTACCTTAGTTCCTCTCTTTAATATACATGCATAAAGCTTTTGCCGTAATCTCTTAATATTTGTACAGTACTTGTGCACTCATCTACAGTACATCACCATTAACTTTCTTTTAGATTTATTCCTTTTACCATCTTAAGCCTTTGTGTGTCTAAGTCTTTAAGAGAAAAAAAAAAAAGATTGGGAACTTTGTATTGAGATATGTATTTAGCACATAATGACAATATACTGCACATGTTGTCCATTCAATTGTCATCAAGTAAATTTTTGATACAAGAAGGCTTTTTCACTCATTCAGATTTTTTCTTCTGAGCCAAATGCATGTGTGTTCGTCCTCTCACCTATTGCTACGCTGCTGGATTTTTTACGCCGCATATCAGCGGTCACCCTCGCACGGTCGAGTGTGGTGCTTCCCCTGGGCGCTTCAGCAGCCTGAGTCTGCGGGTGCTAAAAGAGTATATTAAAAAGAGTATATTTTCTCTAAAAGAGCTCGCGCAAATACTTGGTGTCTTTTTAAAGATGTCCTTCCGCATTTGCGCTACTGGATGTGGCCGTTATCTCTCCCCTCCGGATACCCATGAAATCTGCCTTGAGTGTCAGGGGCGCCAGCACGCCGGCTTTCGTGGAAGGGTTGTGTTCTCATTGCGAGAACATGACCATGAGAACTTTGCGGTCGCAGCTCACTTCCTGCTTCATGCCGGCTAAGGGATATGTCAAGCTTCCCCAGGTAGAGCATGCCATAGCGGTGCATTTATGCCTGCAGGGCGCAGCCACCTGGCGTGAACAACCAAGGCTCCCTTCCAAGTCCTGTAAGTTCTCTTCCTCTTTAATGACGAAGGCTTACAAGGCCACGGGTCAGGTCGCTTCCGCCCTGCATGCCATGGCCATCCTGCACATCCACCAGGCCAAGGCGCTGAAAAATCTGTACGAGGGTAGGACCGACCCAGGGCTGATGCAGGAACTGCACACTGCGACCGACCTCGCCTTATGTGCGGCGAAGGTCACGGCGCACGCCCTGGGCCGGACTCTTGTTGTCCAAGAGCGGCACCTGTGGCTCAACCTTGCAGAGATGCATGACGCCGAGAAAGTCAGCTTTCTTGATGCGCCCATCTCCCAAAGCGGGCTTTTTGGCAACACCATCGAGGATTTCGCCCATCAGTTCTCAATGGTGAGGAAGCAGACTGAGGTGATTAAACACATCCTGCCACCTTCAGGCCACCATTGGAGTCCGCACGTCAGCTCCACCTACCCATCAGCCGGCCCCCAAGAACCCCAGATGGGCTTCGAGGTGGTCCTGACATGGCCCGCCCAGGGATGAGGCAACTACTCCTGACCGGTCTGGCCTGGGGCATCTCTCCAGCCCCACCATCGCCCCTGGGCCAGCGCGTGGTAAGTATTACATCGCTGAGTGCCCTCTGGGCCTCGGCACCCACATGGTCAATAAAGGAGCAGTTTCCTCATTCCCTGTGCCAGTGCACTTGCAACGGCCAGGCGCTGGAAGTCTTTCTGGTCAATCAGGTGAACGCGAGTACCTCCCGTTCCCTTGTTCTCCATCGAGAGACAGCCGGCGAACAGGTAAGTGTGCTGGTCTCTGGGGCCTCTTGCCCGCCTCAGTCACCAGCCACCATTGCGGGCTTGAGGAGCAGCACGTCCCCCTTGGGCTGTCTTCCAGATGGGGCGCCTGCTCAGCCTTGCTGCGAACCACCCTGCCCGGGCACGGTAAGTCCAGTCGTCCCCCTGGTGCCACTGTCGCAGAGGCTGGAGGCCTGGTTAGCGCTCTCCAGCCCCTCGTGGTGGCTTATCAGGACGATTCGCCTCGGCTATGCAATCCAGATCGCCAGATACCCGCCCCGGTTCAGAGGAATTCTCTCCACTATGGTGCAAGGTGAGGGTGCCTCCATCCTCCGGGTGGAGGCTGCCACCCTTCTGGCGAAGGGAGCAATAGAGCCCGTCCCCATAGCCGAGTTGCGCAAGGGCTTCTACAGCCCTTATTTTATCGTGCCCAAGAGAGGGGGAGGGTCGCGCCCAATCTTGGACCTTCATGCCCTGAACAAGGCCTTACACAGGCTTCCGTTCAGGATGTTAATGCAGTAGCACATCCTGGCATCAGTACGACATCAGGATTTGTTTGTGGCCATCGACCTGAAGGATGTGTACTTTCACGTATCGATCCTTCCTCGACACAGAAACTTTCTTTGGTTTGCCTTCGAGGGACGAGCATACCAGTATAAGGTCCTCCCCTTCAGTCTGTCCCTGTATCCTCCTGTCTTTACCAAGGTCGCAGAGGCTGCCCTGGCCCCGCTGAGGGAGCAGGGCATACACATTCTCAATTATCTCGATGACTGGCTAATCCTAGCTCACTTGCTATATCTATTGTTTTCACACAAGGACCTTGTGCTACAGCACCTCAACTGACTCAGGCTTCAGGTCAACTGGGAGAAGAGCAAGCTCTCCCCTGTGCAGAGCATCTCTTTTCTCGGTATGGAGTTGGACTCATTCACTCTCAAAGCACGTCTTATGACCGAACGTGCTTAGTCAGTGCTGACCTGCCTGAAGACCTTCAGGCAGAAGGTAGTGGTTCCAGTGAAACAATTTCAGAGGCTCCTGGGGCATATGACATCCTTGGCGGCGGTTCTCCCCCTTGGGCTGATGCATTATGAGACCGCTTCAGCACTGGCTACAGACTCGAGTCCCGAGGTGGGCATGGCGCCACGGCACACGGCATGTGACCATCACGCCACAGTGCCATCAGACTTTTAGCCCTTGGTTGGACCTGGCGTTTCTACGGGCAGGTGTTCCCTTAGAGCAGGCCTCAAGATGCATCGTGGTCACCACAGACGCCTTGAACTCGGACTGGGGGGCAAGCAGTGTTGGGGCTCTGGATGGGGCCCCGACTCCGATGCACATCAACTGCTTAGAGTTGCTGGCGGTATTGCTGGCCCTGAGGAGGCTTTGGCTGTTGATTCAGGGCAAGCATGTGTTGGTCTGAACCGACAATACAGCAACCATAGCGTACATAAACCACCAAGGCGGCGTACACTCACGTCACATGTCACAACTCACCCGCTACCTCCTCCTTTGGAGTCAGCAGACCTTGAAGTCTCCGTGAGCCACTCACCTTCCGGGTTTCCTCAACAGGTAATGCTCCACGGGGAGTGGAGACTCCACCCCCACGTAGTCCAGCTGATTTGGGAGAGATTCAGGGAGGCACAGGTAGACCTGTTCACCTCCCAAGACTCCTCTCACTGCACCCTGTGGTACTCCCTGTCCGAGGCCCCCCTCAGCACAGATGCCTTGGCGCACAGCTGGCCTCGGGGGCTACGCAAGTATGTGTTTCCTCCTGTGAGCCTCATTGCACAGACTCTGTGCAAAGTCAAGGAGGACAAGCAGCAATTCCTGTTTGTTGTGCCGTACTGGCCCAAAAGGACTTGGTTCTTGGATCTGATGCTCCTGACAGTAGCACCTCCCTGGCGCATTCCCCTGAGGCAGGACCTTCTCACTCAGGGGCAAGGCCTTCCGCCAGTGGTGGTAGACACGATCACTCAGGCCAGGGCCCCCTCTACAAGGTGGCTGTATGCCTTGAAGTGGCGTCTTTTCGCTAACTGGTGTTCTTCCTGTGGGGAAGAGATGCGCCATCGGGTCTGTGCCATTGGACACAGAGATGCGCCATCGGGTCTGTGCTGTCTTTCCTTCCGGAAGGGCTGGAGAGACAGCTGTCTCCTTCTACCCTGAAAGTGTACATGGCTGCAATAGCAGCTCACCACGATACACTGGATGGGAGACCCTCACGACAGCGTGACCTGATCAACAGTTTCCTCAAAGGTGCGAGGAGGTTGAATCCTCCTAGACCGCACCTGATCCCCTCTTGGGATCTCTATGTGGTCCTACCTGCCCTAGAGAGAGCCCCCTTTGAGCCCCTGGAGCAGGCCGAGCTCAGCACTCTGTCCCTGAGGTCGGCCCTCCTGGTGGTGCTCACTTCCATCTCTGTTACCAGCGAATGCCTGGAGTTGGGGCCGGCACACTCTCACGTGATCTTGAGACCCCGGCCCGGTTACCACCATTCCTTTTCAGGACCAGGTGGTGAAACTGCAAGCACTCCCTTCAGAGGAGGAGGACCCTGCCTTGTCGTTGCTGTGTCCAGTTCGCACCCTGCACATCTATCTGGACCGCATGCAGAGCTTTAGATGCTCGGAGCAGCTCTTTGTCTATTTTGGAGGACAGCAGAAGGGGAAAGCTGTCTCCAAGAAGAGATTAGCCCATTGGATTGTGGATGCCATTTTCCTCGCATACCAGTCTCAGGATTTGCCATGCCCCTTGGGAGTCTGGGCGCACTCCACTAGAGGTGTTGCATCCTCATGGTCACTGGAAAGGGGGGCCTCTCTAGCAGACATATGCAGAGCTGTGGGTTGGGCTACACCCAATACCTTTGCGAGGTTTTATAACCTATGCATAGACCAGGTTTCAACCCGAGTGTTACACGGTAACATCAGGTAGACCGGGTGGCAGGTTTGGTGTACCATTTGCATTGCACCTTTCCCATTTTTCAAAGGTGATAATGTGTACCTTTTTGTCCACAACAGTTCCACGTACCCGGTGAACTCCGGACACCTCTTTAATTCTTAAGCACTGTTCGGTGATGAACTCGGCAAAGGAGTAACACCACCAGGCCCAGTACTCATGGTATTCCCCTTTTTCAATTGAGCCCATGTGCTCGGGCTCAGTGCTCCATGCACGGTGGTAAGTCCATGTTAGGTATGCTCCACACGTTAACCTCCCTCCGGCAGGATGTGGTCTCCATAGTGCTCTCCTTCCTGGAGAGGGAAGAGCACTTCCCAGCGCTACTCTAGAAAGTGCTTGGCGGGAGATTCTTAACAGCAAATTAAGAAAGGCACCGCCAGTAGCCTACTTGGGTAAGTGCCTCCTCCCCCCTTAATGGGACTAGGGAAACTCCTTACCTAACTCGCTGGAAGGTCACAACATGGTTGAGCGCTCGCTGCGAGGCATGCAGCAGCTTGCCCGTGTCCACTATTCCGTACCTCGTGACATGGTTCAGCACCTGCGCCGTTTCTTATAGGAACCCCTAGTGACACTACATCGGCACAACATCAAGTGAGTGACAGACAGGGAATGTCTTTGTTACTGATGTAACCTCTGTTCCCTGATGGAGGGAACGAGACGTCATGTCCCTCCTGCCACGACACTGAACCGGCCACTGACATGGCCGGGACTCTCTATCGGCTCCTCAGCATAAATCTGAATGAGTGATGCACGCCATCTCCTTTTATACCCGATGTCCGGAGCGGAGAGTGGCATGCAAATTCCACTCGCCAATTTTCAGTGGCCTTTTCTATTTTAAGCAAAGGTGATTGGGGCTCTCAAGATAGAACCCCTAGTGTCACTACATCGACACAATGTCTCGTTCCCTCCATCAGGGAACAGAGGTTACATCAGTAACCAAGACGTTTACTTGCACATGCTGTTTGCGTTGTTTTAGCACTGTCAAAAAAAAAAACAAAAACAAATTTGTGTTGAATGCAATTTGCATTGCTCAATTCCCAATCTTAAGGCTTTTTTGACTGAGGATATGTATACCTGGACATATGCCCAGATAAAGTGTTCTTCTCCATCATTTCATGAATTACAGCTTCCATGATTGTTAGTAAAAATCTTCCCTTTTAAATAAAATACCATTTTCGTCAGGTGGCAATAGTGCAACAATAATTGTGTGAATAATGCACAATCTATAATCAGTTTTATTAAGTTAAAAAGGAGGCGTGTTTGCGCTGAAAACAGTGATTTATGGAGCAGTGCTATTTCAATGCATTAAGTGTCTGGTTAAACTGTGTTGCGGGTGTATATTGAATAAGATGCAGGTTTTTGCTATGAAATATTATGTGCAAAACTGGTACAACTGTTTAGTGAATTCGCCCCACTATGCGTGTGCGGGGTGTTCAATATGACTAGGGAATCTTGAAACTGTGAGAGACAAGCACGCACACGTTTAGTACTGAGTGGGTTGATCCTCTGCTTTGCTTGTGATGCCTCTATTTTATCTTGGGCTGGAGAGAAAGCAAATAATCTGCTGTCTAATCAAAGTTTGGAGATCTGCTTCACAGATGTTCAGTACTGCAGACATTTGTCCACTCCTGTACAAATGTGTATATTAATTAAAATACTTCTGTGTGTGGTGTGTTTAGACTAAATTATTAAAAAACATGAGCATATATGTTCAGTAATAAAGATTCATGGGCCCTCTTTTTACTGCCCAATTATCAGGTGTAAATTGAATGATTTGAGAGCCAGGTGTCCACTGGTGCGGTCTATTCCACTACATTTCCAAATTTCTGAATGTTCAGTTTATTACTCCTTGGTGATCAGAGGTGGGCTCCTGGTTTTCTCTTTTAATTTACAGCACACCTGGATATGTTTACTTACAATATGTGATAGTTTCAAATTGAGGAACATTTTAGAAGCATACAGTGCAGGCATACACATTAGAATGAGAATGAGAAAGCTGGTCCATGGGTTGTGTGAGTGTGTGTGCGCACATATATCTGTTCTCATGTGCATAATGGATTTTGGATTGCATAATTGAATATGTTAATATTTGCAGGGCAGCTGCACTTAAATGGGGTTTTTGGCTAGACTGTACTCTTATTCTGATTAAAAAATAACTATTTGCTGGCATTTGTGGAGAATGCCGTTCCCTGCTAAAAATACCAGCTGAGCCAGCATGCCATTCCCATGATTGTCTAGACTGGTTTATGCTGGTTAGTGCTGGTTGCTGGTCTAGCTGGTGGACCAGAATGCTTTTCACTAACAAAACCTTGCTGTAAAAAAGTACTTTGGTTTACACAAACAAAAAAGGGAACACTGAGATAACAAATAAGGGGTAGTTGTGGTTAATTTGACCATTCTGAGAGCCAGAACTATCATTCCAACCAAGGTCGTAGAATATTGGGGCGTTACAATGTGAAGAATTTATACTCAATAACCAGTTATGCTGACTCACGTTTATGCTAGTTTTCTAATATGCTTAGTGTACCCTGATAGCACTTGTACATTAATCAGATGTCTATTTGATGTTTACATCTGGAAGATATATTTTTTAAGGTTGTTTGCTCATCTGCAATACATCTATTAGACATTTTCTCTCTGATGTCAATAGGACATTCAGCAGAATGTTTTAGAATGTTTGTAATGTTAATGTTCATTAAAATGTGAGGCTTTCCAGATGAAAAAAAAAAGAAGAAGAAAAGAAAAAGCAGACATCTCTGTAGCTGTCACAACATCATTTTTATGATAGCATAGATGTCTGAAACAAGATAAAAAAGATTGTGCAAGTCATTATATATTCCCTGGGGGAAAAAAAAAAAAATTGCTGTCATTTATAAAACCGTCTTCATTCCAGATGTCTTAAGATCTGCCTTACTATTTGGACACATTCCAATGATATTGTGACCTTTAGCAGAGTGGAATACAATCGGTTGTCCTGGATGACTTAAAAATGTGATAATGGCAGTCAAATGTGATAGCAATCTTGATTGATACAGACAGAGTACCTAAAGCTCATGGCTAAGCTAATTTTTTACATTAACATTTATTCATTTAGCAGACACTTTTATGAGTACAGCAAAAGTGCCCTAAAGGCCTTTGCACACCAAAGGCGAATTTTTGTCGCAATTTCTCGCTGCGATTAACCTTTTGAATTGAAACAATGGATTCCTAACGACCATTCTCATCTGGAGCGAACATTAGCGGCGAATCACGCACCGACAAAGCCATACTTTTTTTTACGGAGAGTGTTTACATTTTTTTTCTACACAGGGCGATGAAATGCCCCGACCAATAAAATAAGAGTTTTGGATCAGTAGCTGCTGCAGTTACAAAAATCAGCACAGCAGGTGGCGCTAAAGCACAGAAAGCTGTTTTGACCACCGGCATTAAATGCTGAAGGAACTCGAGGAGGCAATAACATGAGAAGTGCTGCTTTACAAAGTTTCAAATTGCTCAGAGAAGTGCAAGAAGGGAGGATGGTGAGAGACAGTAGTGAAAACATTTATTGAGGATTTTGTTTGCAAGTTTCATCATTACCAACATAGTTCAATAATTTGGTGTATGTGGAAACCATAGTTTCAATGATCATTAACAAAAAACATCACAAAGTTGTGTGGTTGGAACAACACCTCTCCACCAGTGGTTAGATACAAATAGTTTCTTGTTAGATTGCGTGTCGACGTCATTTTGACTTCGCTGAGGCTTGGTAAGTCTTGCATTCTATACATCTTTATATCTATATATCTATATACAGTATATTCTATATATTTCTGGCTTTTTAAATGGAAACACACACAGATGTTTGCTTCAGTATATTAGTGAGGACATTTCATAGACAAAACGTTTTTAATGCAGAGGTAATGATATTTTCTATTTCCCAATCCTAACCCTACTCCTTTCTCATAATCAAACACCTTGACATGTCCGTATTCACTGGACTTGACCAATGACATGTTTCGACACTGTTGTCGACACTGAACGTGTTAAACACAAAACGGTTATTGTAATATGCAAGTATTTACTGCAAGAGAGCATACTTTTATAAAATTGTTCTAAAGCACTTATAAACCAATAAACTCCTAAATAGAACTTTGCTGTCCCAAACTGTTGGCTACTACGGACATGAAATCTCCTTGGGTTTTATGAATGAATAGCTAAACTGCAGAATCACAAAGAGCTTAATTGGCTACTAAAGTATGTACAGTGAAATGGCTTGACAGCTACAGAATAAAAGGAGGTAATGAAACCACTTTATCTGTTCTCTAGTACCACTAAGAAAGGTATGTGTTGAATTATGGACATGTATACAAATGAAAGAAGAAGAAGAAAAAAACTATTTATATTTATACATTTATTACTCCTTGTCTCGCTGTTTCTCTCTCCCCATAATTTCAATTTGTATATACTATATATATATATATATATATATATATATATATATATATACACACACACACACACATTTAGCAGGGAAATAAATTTATAGCACAAATTATGGTTACTCCAGAGATGCTTGTGCATCAGCATTTGATGCTGGAAATGTCCCGCCCCTTACTGAAATATGATTGGTTAGCAAATATCCATTCATCTCTGAAATGAAGGTTCTGATTGGTGGATCAGCTTAGTCAGACTGTCTGTCTTGCCTGTGCCATCAGTTGTGCTCCCGCCTTCTGCAGCCCTGTGCGCATTTAGAGAGAATCTCTGTACACTTAAAAAAAGAAAAAACATTCGCTCAACGGTGCTGTGACATCACGTTATTAGATTGAAAAACTTCCGGGTCAAAAGCCTAGTGATACGGCAGTCATACATATCATCTCTTATTTTAGGTGGGCATACACAAAATCCTTAGAAAGATAGGTGGGCATATGGTGTACTGTATGCCTGCATATGCCCTAGACTGCACTACTGTCTTAATCACAACAAACAAACAAACAAACAAAACACTATGTCTGGAAATGAGTCTCCATGAGTGAAGAATTCAACCTGCGTGCTTCCGGTGGATCGTCTTCCAGCTGAGCAACTGCCATTAAGATGAATGGGAATGCTAACAGAAAGCTCTCTCCAGATACAGAACTTATTGGTTCACACTGTCACTATTCATCAAAAATCAAAGATTTCATCAGAAAATTAAACTGCTTACATTAGACTGAAATTGGTGGGTGGTACCTGTCAAGAACTGACATAACGCTGACAGTTACATTTCTCTTATTTTATGATTAATAGGTTGAGTGAGAGAGATGTCTCAGCTGAGGGACTGTGAAAGACCGAGAGAAAGGAAGAGAATGAGAGGAAGACAGCTCTGCTGAAAAAAAAAAAAAAACTAAAAAAACTAAAACGAGTCTTAGTTGGGTAGCTGGACTTAGCTGGTCTCTCTGCCTGATCAGACTGGTCTGTTGGCTGGTTTTAGAAAAGTTTGTGGCATTTTTCTAGCTGGGAGTTTAGCTGGCCTCCCAATTAAGCACCAGCTTGGCCAGGCTGCCAGCTTAGCCAGCTCCTGCAAGACCAGCAAGCCAGCTTAGGCTGGTTTATAGGAATAGTTCACCCAAATATAAAAGTTCTATCAATATTTACTAACCCTAATGTCGCTCCAAACCCATATGACTTTCTTTCTTCCGTGGAGCACAAAAGGTGATTTAAAAAAAAGGCTTTACAGGGATTATTCGCCATAAAGTGTGGTCTGTCAAGTAAAAAGGACCATATAAAACACCTTAAAACCACAATAAAAAATAATCAAAATGACTCATGTACTATAATCCAAATCTTCTGAAGTGATATGATCACTTCATGCAATGAATAGAACAAAATGCATTATTCACTCTCAAATAAATATGGCAGCCATGTTGACAACATCAAATCTCATAGGTTCTCAGTGCATCTTGTGACTAAACGTCATGCCGTCATGTCGCACGTTTGGTCATGAGACTTGATGAATATGGTACATAGTATAATCAATAAAAGAGCTCCAGTTTATTTTAGTACCTATTTTTCACAGATTAGTGAAAAACATTGTTACAATACCAGGCAGAATATTATGGATTTTACTTTATCGCTTTAAAACCATATATGGCCAAAGGTCTTTTGAATTTGGAGCACAGGAGTGGAATAAGTTACCTATGCATATCAAGTGTATAAAAATTATGGTTGATTTTAGTCTGAAAGTTAAAAGACATTTATTTTTTTTATTTTTTTAGATAAATTGACTTATTGATGAATTGTATTTTTTAATAATGAGTATATGTATAATTGTGATATTGTATTGTACGTGTGGACATTGTGAAGTAGTACTATCACTGCCAGTGTACCTATCACCAGGAATGTCATCTATATTATGTAATATCAAGGACCACAATGGAAATAAGTTTATAACTTTATTGTGTTATCCTTGACAATTTGAGTTGTGATTCATTTAACTTTTTATTGTAAACTAAATCAAATCAAAATCAAATCAAATCAAAATTGTTACTGGAACCATTAAGGAGCAGGAATCATTAGAATCAAGGGAATCATAATCGGTACCAGAGTGGTTAAATTCCTTACGACTCCCATCCTTAGTCATGTGGTTTGGGACTTTCAACTACATTCCTTTAGGCTTTGAAACTAAGAAAGAGGAAAAAATAAAGAACAAGCAGCATATAACTCTGGGGTCTCAGCATAGTCATTCTATCAGCATGCAAGGCGAGTGGAAGTGAGAAAAGGAAATCTGAAATAAATTGAATGACCTTTATACCAACTCCATTTAATATAGCAACTCTGTCCGCTGCTTCAGCCGTCCTGCTCCGTAAACGAAAATGGTATCGACTTCTGTGGGAAGTGAAATAATAACATTCTGCAGGGTTTCTCATGATCGCGGCGAGCTAATTTACCTCTGAAGGACACCCAGCTTCGAAAATCAATATCTTATGTCAAGTGAAGAAATAATAAGCAATTTAAAGAAATTCCTGTGATACAACTGCAAGTCCTGTGGATCATGAACCTTGTCAACTCCGATAGAAAGTAAACGTCTGCACTCGTGAATCGGAAATCATATCAGGGGAGTCAGGCAGAAGTGGGAGGATGTGTCTGTTTTGTTTATTAAAAATCGTGTAGAGTTTAAAATGAAAAGTGATTTCATGAGTGCAGAGTAGTGGAGCATCTCTGGGGAGAAGCAGAGTGAAGGAATGAATGAGCACTGTATCTCACAAAACACTTTGCAATCCTTCATCCTCATGACACCACAATTACCTAGAGCTTATCTTCCATTATAGCTCTACAATCAGCAAGTCTTTTCAACATCTCTCTTTTTCTCTCTCTACAGTCAGGCAGAAGCGACATGCACCTTTTCTTATTCAAGGGGGCGTCAGTGGTCATGGTTCACTTGGTGCTCTAGACATGATGACCAAAGAAAATACAATACCTGCTCCTATGCTTTTTGTAGTAGTATATGTACGTATTTTAGAATGTAGGATATAAAGCAAAATAAACAAATGTTTAAACAAGAATAATTATACAAAATATAATAATCAATTCCAGCTTACGCAGACAATCTACACCGGTTACACTACCATAGCGGGAACATTTTTATTCAGCATACAAGGAAACCGGGTTCACCTCATATCCCAACCTTACACACAATGTTAATAAAGCAAGGTCAATTGCAGCTGAGCTTGACAGCCAGTGATCACAATGGACTTTTGTTGTGTGGAAAAGACCAGGACATTTTGCTATAAAACATCCTAAATTGCCATAAAAGCAGTCCATGCATCATATTCCAAGTTTTCTGAAGACATACGATCACTTTTATGATGAACAGGCTGCAATTTAAGTTTTTCACTCTTAAATAAAATAACTGATCAATTGTAAACAGTGCTGAATGCAATATGGCAACAATGTCGATAGCACCAGGCATCTCGTGACCAAACGTCATGAAGTCACGTGGCATGACAAAGTGATTGTATGCCTTCAGAAGACTACTTTTATAACACTTTGGAGTGCTTTATTAATAGGGTGACCAGATTCAAGCTTGTGGAATATGGGACAGCCCACTCCCAGCAAAAATGAAATTGACGTATCCTTCCCTAGGCGCAGATCAATGCGAAGTAGAGGGTGCATCCGCATCTGTAACTGTTGTCACCTTGTACTTTTTGCTGGCAGCAACTTTTCTCAGTGTGCACTTGTCTTACAAGAGTTTATCATAAAATGCAGAGTGGTCCAGTCCAAAATTAATATGTACAAAAAGCATTGCGTTCATGACTGTTACACTGAGTCGAGATTTATCATTATTCAGGTTCATGCTGCATTCATTAATGAGAACACACGCTCCACAGATGCAGATGTCCCAGGCAGGCATAAAACAAACTCCATGACCTTGGCTAAGACTCTGAAGTTGATGGTCTTGCTCTCCGGCTCACGAAAAACATCTGTCCATCTCTCAGACATGGCCGTCTTGTTCATGTTCCACTCAGTGATGCAACGAGTGACAATGTTTTTCACGCAAGCCCACTCATCAAAGAGCGTCAATCAAACTGAGAGCAGAAATTCTGGAGTAGAAGTGTTTGAGGCTGCTCTGAATGTCTTTCCACTCTGGGATGTCTCTCAGTAGGGCCCACTCATGTTTTTCTGTGTTCTCCAATTTTGGAGTAAAAATAAATAAAAAATAAAAGTTTCTCACTGCACAAAAGAAATCATCCGCTCACATGTCACCAGCTTCAAACAGGGCATCCAACTACTTTTTAAAGTCAGAGGGTATGAATGATTCCTCCAGCCTGGCCTGCAAACTTTTCTCAGGTCATGAATGTGCAAAGCTATGGCTGTGCACAACAGAATGATAAGCAAAAAGTCTTTCATTTGCGTGCACCTTGTCAGATTCTGAACTTTGCTTCACAAAACAATCGCTAACACTTAGCGTAGCACACTTACTTTTAGCAGCATCCACATGCTTTTTTGTATGAACATCTGAGCGATGTCGGTGCGGCCTCCATGGGCGATAGAAAATTGAGCTCCGCAAATGTCACACCTCACTTTACTAGGCTCTGTCTGTGACTCCTTTTATAGAAATTGTAACTTTTTTTCAATATCCTCATTAAATGTACATGAACACTTCCTTGACATTTTTCCAGCTGCAATTTCATCTGTGTGCTCTTTCAAACTGAATCAGTTCACTAACTGGACGTCTATTGATAGGGGATTGTGATTGGATAGTTTAATCCAATCATGTACTTCAAATAACACAGTGTGATTTTATTGGTTTTACAAGCCATATCTTTGGCTACCTTTGATAGGCGATAGAGAAATTTTAGGAGAGGGGAAATACGGGACAAAACATTAGTTTTTTCAGAATAAGTCAGGATACTAGAAAAAGTGCTTGAATATGGGACTGTTCCAGGAAAAAAGGGACATCTGGCCACCCTATTTATTAAGCAATAAATGAATAGTTCACCCCAAAATTAAAATTCTCTCATCATTTAATCACCATCATGTCATCCCTGATGTGACTCTTTTTTTCTGCTGAACACAAACAAAGATCTTTAGAAAAATATTTCAACTCTGCTGGTCCATTCACTGCAAGTTGAAGCTCCAAAAAGCATTAAAGCTTCATACAAGTAAACCATTAGACTCCAGTGGTTAAATCCATGTCTTTAGAAGTGATGTGATAGGTGTGGGTGAGAAACAGATAAATATTTAAGTCCTTTTTTACTATAAATGTCCTCTTTCACCAGCCTCTCCAAGCCCTCTCGTCTCTCCTAAGAGTTCTTCTTTTGTTTGTGGTGATTCACATTCTTCGTGCATATCACCACCCACTGGGAAGGGAGGATGATTTATATTAAAAAAGGACTTAAATACCTGTTTCTTACCCATACCTATCATATCAGGTTTAACCAGTGGAGTCATATGGATTCATTTTATGCTGCTTTTATGAGATATTTAGAGCTTCAAAGTTCTGGCCACTATTCACTAGTACTGAATGGACCTACAGAGCTGAAATATTCTTCTAAAAATCTTCATTTTTTGTTCTGCAGAAGAAAGAAAGTCATACACATCTGGGTTGCCATGAGGGTGAGTAAATTATGAGAGAATTTTCATTTTTGGATGAACTATTTCTTTAGTCACTGTGTACTGCCATTGTACTGAATTCAGTCAACAAGACTGGATTAAATTACGATTAAATTATCTCATTTGTGTTCTGCCTGTGGATTTTTAGGGATGTTGCACTCAAAATTAAATCAGATCTCTAAGAGGGCATGTACCCCTTCACTTTGAATGAGCATGGCACTTCTGCAATCAGTGGTTTGTTTGTCTCTCTGGAAAATCTTTAAAAGCAGAGAGCCAGAGATGCATGTGTAACGGGAGCCAGCTGATAGATAGCTGCAATGTGTATAAACCTCACTCTCCTGACCTCAAGAGGTGCACTAGCGACTGACGTTAGAGGCTGTAGCCTTTAGCCTCCTTGTTAGCGCACCTGCCTCCCATGCCGGAGATGCCGGTTTGGAGTGGGTAGAACAGGACGTAACACATGGCATGCTAAATGTTAAGTTGCTAAAACGTTTTCCTCTTTTTCAATGGTTGACATGGACTATACTGTGCAACCTCTGCATTTATTTCGACTTTTCTCTAACTAAACTTTATGAGAGTAAGAGTTGGCATGCCATTGCTAAGTGTGCATAAACTTCTCAGCTATAAACACACCTTGTACCCACATTAAAGGCATGGAACCTCCTAATCAGGAAAGAAAGAGACAATCACCGCTGTATTCCAAATTCCAAATTGGAAATATTTGGAGAGAGTGCACCCTAACAATGTCAAATAACTGCGGTGTGCCTTCTGAAGTGTCTGCTAAATTGCCTCTTTGGCTTTTCTTCTGCACATTTATGGTAGTATAGTGCTCCCGCACTTTCCCGTACATTCACATACTCTTAATAAGAACAAATCAATAAAAGCACACGCAAACAAAAGCTCACTCATCAAATACTACTTCCTCTCCTGTCCCTGAGATGCCATTACTGGTGTTGATGTGTCTCTTAAAGTAGCAAGGACTCTATCAATTTGCAATTTAAGGCAGCTAAGCCTAAAGAAAGGCACATTTGGAAGGCTTCTAGTTTCCTTTCAGCACCAAGACAGCACATGAAAGACCTCCTTTATGGCTCACTTTGGAGATGTGATTAGATTAGAGTAACATCACAAAATGCATCGCTGTTGCTGACGGTGCTTGGCATGGAACATTGAGACAGTATAAACAGTGTGCCATCAGCTCGGTGAGCATTTGGAATGTGTTTGGTGGGACAGGGTGCTGAGATGTAGGTGACTACGTGGGATGAGCTACCACTGAGTCTTTTAGGCCAGCAATGCCTGCCATGCATCGGTGGTTGTGTATAAAGGAAGAGCGCACCCAAAAATGATAGTTCTCTCATCTTTTTCTCACCCTTATGTCATTTAAAACTTGTATGACTTTCTTTATTTTGCTGAACAAAAATAAAGATATTTTAAAGTATGCATGATGTGTCAATGGGGTCCAAAACTTTAAAGCTCCCAAAAATACATTATAGCTGCATAAAAGAAATCCAAATAACTTGAGTGGTTTAATCCATGCCTTCTGAAGCTATATGATTGCTTTGGGTGAGAAATAGACCAAAATGTAAGTCCTTATTTACTATAAATCTTGACATATGCAGTCGCCTGTACACAAACCAGTATTGCCAGATTCACAGTTTGTATGCCCAGTTGGAAAAAAATGCAGACGAGAGCCAAAATGATAGAGCCGCTTATTTAGTTTTTTTAGATGCTTTTAAAATGAACCGCAGTCACCAAAAGCTTGATGATAAACACTAGAAAATGAAAATGCAATGTCTTATTGATGTATAATGATGCCAGGATTCAGTACCTGGCAATCGTGTGCACCAATCAGGTCGGATGCCAAGGTTTTTAGTGCAACCAAAGTGATAAATCACTTCAGAAGACATGGATTAAACCATTCAAGTTTTTGAGTGAAGGATTACTGTTTACTCACCCTTCGTGTCCATTTTGGAGCTTTAGACCACATTGACTTTTATTGTATGGACAAATACACATTATACATCCTTTAAAATATCTTTGTGTTCTGCAGAATAGAGAAAGACATACAATTTTGAGACGATATGAGGGTGAGTTAATGATGAGAGAATTATAATTTTTGGGTGAACTATTCCTTTAAGGGTGCTTTTTATTTGGTGTGGGCCCCATATAAGTTTGACATCAGAGTTTGGTTCTTTTGGTTGGTGCGAAAAGTGGTTTTCTGAACTCATCTGTGGTTACTTGGAGCTTGAAAAGGTGGTCTGGGGTATACTTTATATGAAGTCTGGGACGATTTGTGATTCTTATGAAAGCAATCCAACCTAACTTACGGAAGTGAACTTCCCCCGGACCCAATTATTACACACTGTAACAATTTTATTTCAGGTAACCTAAAAATGTGCTTCCTGTGGTCAAATATAAGTTATGGATTTAAGAAAAAAAAATAAAAAATACAAATCAGCAGGACTAAATAAAACTAAATACATTAGGTTACAACAAAAGTAGTTTGTAGGGGTCAGATCAGTTAGCAATAGCACCCTAGGTGTAGAGGTGTGGAATCAAACTTCAGACCAAGCAATCAAACCAAGTGTGAAAAGTGGGCTTTTTTATACAGTATGTATTTGTGAATGTTTGTGTGTCTATGGGTGTATAATCCTCCTCCAGTCTGGTCAGAGGCCAGAGTCATTATAAAGGATGATGAGGAGTTGCACACAGTGTCCAGCAATTCCAAGAGCTGCTGACTCATCGTGTTCTCTCTGCCGTTTCTCGCCATGTGGCAGAAGAGTCTGACTGAGAGGAAGTTGAGGGTGTGTGCGAGGGAAGGAGGTGTGTGTGTGTGCATGTGTACACGTGCGTGAAGCTTTGGGAAGACAGGAGGAAAGCATTCTTTGCTATGAAATTTGCCAAAATATTTCTGGTCTGACAAATGTTTTGGACCACACAAAACAAAGTTTACAAAATGTATGCACATGTCAGCTAACAGTGAGCTGAGTGGAGCTGATAAACAATAAAAATGAGTAAAATATACACATATTTTTAACACTGTGGCAAGTTTAATATGACTCATTGAACGGAACAGTCCACCCAAAAATAAAACCATGTCATAAAACCAGTATGACTTTCTTCTGTGGAGCACAAAAGAGATTTAAATGGTTTCTCTTGTACATGCCATTACAATAATTAGGACTGAAGCTTTCTGGCTTTCGAGCTTCAAAAAAGTAGTAAACGTATCAAAAGTAGCGTATCATAAAAGTAGTAAAATAGACTCATGCACTACATTCCAAATATTCTGAAGTCATGTAATAGCTTTGTATGAGGAACAGATGGAAACGTAAGTCGAGTAAATAATGATTTATTATTATTATTATTATTATTATTATTATTGGGTGAACTATTCCTGTAAATTGAGATATAGCGATTGTTGGATATAGCTTTTTTGACTTCTTTAAATTTGTCACCTCATATCTTCAGATTCTTGTAAATGAACAGCACTTATTGTTTTCTATTTATTAACATAATGTTGCATGTACTGTCTCCAATCAGCACATCTCTTCCACATCATAACTTCTAAATTGAATTCTGGTAATGTTTCTAGCTGAATTAAAAAGTTTGCATAGCAGAAACTTTTATTAGGCTTTTTAGCTGTGGGCAGAAGCTATCGAAAAAAAATAAATAAATAAATAAATAAATAAATAAATAACTACAATCCAATCTCTGGAAAATGAAACTGAAAGGCAGGATTGAAATAATTGTGAAGAACATTTTCAGATTATAATACTGCAGCTTAACAATTATTCATAATGTGCCAATTAAAATATAGCTGAGCTATGCAGCTTTTCAGATGTTTTGGATTCCTAAGTCACATGAACTCTGAAAAAGATCCTTTCACATGGCTGTTTGAACACACTAAAAATGTATGTAGTACGTAAGGTTGAATATAATTCCTTATTAAGTATGTATAATAAATTTCATAGGTCATTAATCATTTTATTATATTATGTTTTTAATATGTATTGTTAAAGTTCAACAAGTTATTAATGTGCTTTCAAATATTAGGAAATGTTACGAAATTGTATTAATATAATTACATGTATTTTTGTATTTGAATGTATATCAGCTACTTATCTGTTAAGCATATCATGTTTGTTAATGACTTAGACCTTCTAATGTCCTTAGAAAATGGTCCCTACTCTGATCCTTCGTCTAAAATGTGACCCAAAATTTACAAATGTACCAAATATTCATAAATTAATTATTATGAAAAAAGGTGTCATTTACTATGACCTGTTCACAACTGGACTATAGTATATACACTGGCTGCAAAAAGTTTGGAATAATGTACAGATTTTGCTGTTTCAGAAGGAAATTGGAACTTTAATTCACCAAAGTGGCATTCAGATGATGACAAAGTATAGTCAGGACTTTACTGATGTAAAAAATTTCCTGCAGCCATCACTCCAACACCTTATCCTTGAGTAATCATGCTAAATTGCTAATTTTGTACTAGAACATCACTTGCCATTATATCAAACACAGCTGAAAGCTATTTGGTTCATTAAATGAAGCTTAACATTGTCTTTGTGTTTGTTTTTGAGTTGCTACAGTATGCAATAGACTGGCATGTCTTAAGGTCAATATTAGCTCAAAAATGGCAAAAAAAGAAATAGCTTTCTCTAGAAACTCATCAGCCAATCATTGTTTTGAGGAATGCAGGCTATACGATGCTTGAAATTGCCAAAAAAAATAAAAAATAAAGATTTCATACAAAGGTGTACAATACAGTCTTCAAAGACAAAGGACAACTGGCCCTACCAAGGACAGAAAGAGATGTGGAAGGCCAGATGTACAACTAAACAAGAGGATAGTACATCAGAGTCTCTAGTTTGAGAAAAAGATGCCTCACATGTTCTCAGATGACAGCTTAATTGAATTCTACCTACTCAACACCAGTTTCATGAACAACAGTAAAGAGAAGACTCAGGGGTGCAGGCCTTATGGGAAGAATTGCATAGAAAAAGCCACTTTTGAAACAGAAAGACAGAAAAAGGTTAGAGTGGGCAAAGAAACACAGACACTGGACAACAGATAATTGGAAAAGAGCGTTATGGATCTTAACTCCATTGAGATTTTGTGGGATCAGCTAGACTGTAAGGTGCGTGAGAAGTGCCCGACAAGACAGCCACATCTATGGCAAGAGCTACAGGAAGCGTGGGGTGAAATGTCACCTGAGTATCTGGACAAACTGACAGTTAGAATGTCAAGGATCTACAAAGCTGTCATTGCTGCACATGGAGGATGTTTTTTATGTTGGTGCAGCTATCATTATGAGGACTCTCCATAGACATAATTATTTTTATACTGTACGAACTATAGATTCTATCCCTTAACCCTAATCCTACCCCTAACCCTCACAAAAAACTTTCTGCATTTTTGCATTTTCAATAAAACATCATTTAGTATGTTTTTTTTTTAAGTGATTTGAATTATGGGGGACACTAGAAATGTCCTCATGAACCACATTTATAGCATATTACCCTTGTAATTACCAGTTTGTAACCTAAAAAAAGTCCTTGTAAACCACTTAAACCCCACACACACACACACAAATCGTTTATGTACAGTATGAATAACATGTTTGTGTGTAGGTATATTACAATTTACATATATTGGAGTTCAACCTTATGAAAGATTTCAAAAGTTATTAAGTTCATTATTGAGGGTGTGTTGAGTTGACCTCTTTTCTCCTTCACTGTCTTTTTCAGAATTTGTGCTGTGGCAGCATTAACACAGAATGTGATGCAATGAAGCTTCTGTCCTGAATGGCAATCAGACAGAGGGGAGAGGAGAGGGAGACAGAGACAGAGCGGGCTGTTAATGCTTTTACTAGACTCTCATTCACTGTGACCTCAGGGTCATTTTCAAATAAAGCAGTCAATAATCATGATCATACTATTAGTATCACTGTTTGAACTGAGGGGGATATCAATGTAACATCTTGGTAAACAGCCTGGATTTGAGCTGTTTTTTTTTTTGCTGCTGTATTCAGGATGTGAGTGTATGTGGGTACGATAAATAGTAGCAGATTGTAAATTACATGAATCATCTCAGACAAACATTTCCTCTGACTAAAACTCCAACAGCTGCTGAATCTTATCCCTGCTGACTGATTGGTGCAGATAAGAATGAACATAGCCAATCACACACCATCTGTACCTGAGCTGTCCAGAGCTAGAGCCCCTGAAATGATGTGTTGAAGCCAAAGGCAGCTGTTTTACTGCCTTACTGCCCAGACAGTCAATGATGGTAATTAGTGTTGCATTGGCCAAAATAACTGTTGTCTTGACCTGTTTCTATGCAGCATAATAGAAAAGCAATAGTTTTCAGTCACTGATGCCATTGTAGAAATGTGCTATTTGCAGTCAGCCATAATGAATTCATTCCATTAGAGAAAATGTCCAGTAAAGGAGGTTACCAAAATAAACTTAGCTGAACTGGCATGTGATCTCAAGATGCCGGAATCCATGAGGCAGCCCAGTTCCATGTAAAATAAATCAGATTAATCAGAAATCAGTTAATCACCACATGAAGCACATTTTTCAATCATAAATGATGATAAATTAATGAACTAAAAACAAAAAAATAAAGAAATACATAAAGATGTATTGTAAAGAGAAATGTAATTATTATTTATAATAATAATTATACTAATACTACTACTAATAATAAAAGGCACATAGTTTCAGCTTATACAGTAGCACTGCAACTATTAATTCATACAAATATTCTTCCTCTGTGGAAGCGTTTTAGCGCAAAAGAAAATAAATAGTGGAGTTATGGGATTAAAATGGAGTTGGCCTACTTGCAGTTTGGCCAGTTACTTTATTAGAAACTGCAGCATAATATACATGGTTTAATGCTTCAAAGGGAGCATTTTTCAGGTTTTCGGACACGGCCTAGAGCTCTCTAATTTGCAGACAGAAGTTATTTTCTAATTTGCCCTCTTTACTCGGTCCATTTCTCTTTTTCTGTGACCTACAGAATCATTCAGTGAAGCTAATGAGGAAAGAAGTGGATTAAAAATGCAGCTGCACATGCAGCAGATTAATTACACACATCATCTTTGGTATAATGTGATAATGTGCTTCTAGGGTGTTAATGTAAACTGCGGTAAGAACTTCTGGACTAAGATAGAGAGGGAGTGGGAGTGAGAGAGCTATTTGCCTGTCTTGATTAATGGCATGGGGAAACTCTCTGGACTTCTGTCCATGTTCCTGTGTGGTACAATGGGATGGTATTGATGAGCTGACGGGATGTTGAAAAGCAGATTGGAAAGGAGTGGAAAGAATTGCATATTCTTTTCAGGACATATTGATTCAAGGAGAAGTAAAACCATAGGGAAAAGAGGAGAGTTTTTCAGAAACAAAAGTCGAAGGCCTCCTTTAGAGCTACAAATCATATTTACAATCAAAACCCCACTGTGCTCTTGTTGATAGGCACAGACAAGTGCCTCTTCAAATGGTTGATACAGAAGTGCATAGATGATTTAGAAAACCTCTTTGAGTCGAGCACTGACTGTGGGAGGGCTCTTAAAGAACCTGTGCCGCTGGCTCTCATAAGACACTCCAGTACAACATTAACAACAATATAAATGTTGATTGTTTAATTAACAACAAATAATTTTAGAGCTGTTTCATGTTTGGGCCTTTGTGTTTGATGTCCTGGGTTATTAGTGCATGTAGTTAGCAGCTTGCTGATATTCTTATGTTTCCATTTCAGGCCAAAAGGAATGAAAATTCTCTATCATTTACTTAAAGGGATAGTTCACCTAAAAATGAAAATTCTCTCATCATTTATTCACCCTCATGACATTTCAGATGTGTATGACTTTCTTTCTTCATCAGAACACAACCAAAGATTTCAAGAAAAATATCTCAGCTCTGCAGGTCCACAAAAGTGAATGGTAACCAAAATTTGAAACTACAAAAAGCACATAAAGGCAGCATAACAATAACCCACATGACTCCAGTGGTTAAATCCATGTCTTCTGAAGTGATCTATTTGTTTTTGGATAAGAACAAACCAAAACATAACTCCTTTTTCACTATAAATCTTAACATCAGCAGTCTTCTTGGCAATTTACGATTATGTAATCTAGCGCTCTGCGTATGTGTCAAGCAATAGGAACTTTAATCGAGCTTGAAATCATGATTGTGCCTGCAAAGTGAGACTGCAAAGGTAACATGTACAGTAAAACATGATTTACATTTTGGTCTGTTCTCACCCAAAATTGATTAGATTGCTTCAGAAGACATGGATTAAACCTCTGGAGTCATATGGATTACTTTTATGCTGCCTTTATGTGCTTTATGGAGGTTCAAAGTTTTGGTCACCATTCACTTGCATTGTATGGACCTACAGAGCTGAGATATTCTTCTATAAATCTTTGTTTGTGTTCTGCTGAAGAAAGAAAGTGATACACATCTGGAATGGCATAAGAGTGAGTAAATGATGAGATCATTTTCATTTTTGGGTGATCTATCCCTTTAACCTCACAACCCTCTTAAGCTCCAAAATGACAGAAATGCACCATAAAGTTTCATAAAAGTAGTCAATATGGCTGTTGCGCAAATTCAAAGTCTTCTAAAACCATATTATAGCTTTGTGTGACTAAGTCGTTATTCACAAAAAATCTTCCGCTCAGCTTTAAAAAATATTTTTTCAGGTAACCAAAAAATAAATACATTTAGCTTTGTGGTAACATCTAAATTAAATGGTCAAAAATGTCATTTAATCTGACTGGCTACACCAATGTTAGATCAAGTAGGAAATAAGCAGTAAAACTGAGGTAACAAATGCAGGTTGCCTCTTTTTTTTAGTGTAGCTATCAACTCAAGTATGGCACCATTTATTTCAAAGATATATTTTTACTTCATATGACACTGATAAAAAAAAATAAAAAAATAAATAAAAGGCATTTCAATGGCTTATATTCACTTTTGCTCTCTTAATAATGCTCATACCCACGAGCTTGATTGAAGGGTTATTAGAGTAAAAAAGGGTGTTTTAATTTGCCACTCAGTCACCATAAATTTCCTGAGACTGTGACATAGGAAAGGTTTTTCCAAGATAAATTATTCAACAATGAAATAAACTTTTTTATTGTGCAAACTTGTAAGGTAATAATTCAGACTTGTCAGTAAGTTTGATATTGGATTTCTCAACAGAAAATTGGCTGCTTGTGACATCTATTGACCTGATACAACACATAATGAAAAGCATGTTGTTATTTCCTTCCGCAACAACTGATTTTAGATTCCAGCAATTTCCTGATAATAATTTGGGGGATGTGAAACAGAAACATGTTTATTTCTAAGCATTTCTTAGCTGCGGTTAACCTCAGACAAGGTCATTTATTCCAGCTACCTCTTGTAGAAGCGTTTACCCATTTAAAAGTTGTTGCAGTGATGTATTGGTTTAAGGAACCCTATCAGCCTTGCTATTACAGACAGACTTTCTAATTTTGTTCAATTTGTGCTGGCATGTGGCAGTATGACCAAGCAGAATGTACTACGTGAAAGGGTGTAACAGGTACATAACTGTGTTGATAAAAATTTGGAAAATGCCGGAAGCACATAGGGATCAGGGAAGGGAGAAGTTCAGCAATGTGAATTTCTTCCGTCTTGTGCAACGTTAAAATGAATGCCTAATTTCCAAATGAATGGAGATAATTTTGAACTTTTTTTTTTTTTTTTTTTTTCACAATTTCTTACATTTTTATTTTTTGAAGGAAGGTCTGTATAATTTATCTGACTATACAAAGCAGCATTTCAATAAACAAAAGGTGTGCCGAACTGGCACATTTGAGTGGCAGTTGATTAATTATTCACATTGATTTCTTATTCATTAACATAAGAATTCATCAGCTTTCTTTCTAATGTCAAAGCACACAGGGAACCCATGATGCTCATTAAATGAAAATGAAAAACAATTAATTAACTCGCATGAAAACAAACACTCAATTTAATGAATTATAAGCAATTGCTGACAATGAGACGTCTTTGTTGATGGCTTTCTAAAGCACCACTCTCAAATCTTTGTGCTACTTAAAACAATTTCAGGAGTTCATGTATGCATTTTTAATAAAAACAAAAGAAAAATAATTTTGAAATGCCACATAATATTGAAGACAATTATTATAACTATGCATATATATACAATTAAAAACATATTTGGGATGAGTGTACTGTTGCATTAATAATGTGAAATAAGGCAATATATGATATCTTGCATCAGTTTTACCCAAAAAACTAAAACACTATTTAGCTCACTATAAAGAGCTGATATCATAATAAATGCACAGTTCTCATTTCAATTTTTATGTGAAGAAACCATGCTTCTAAGAATCCTTGTATATTAAAGTCATCGGGAAAATCTGCTTGAATTTATTTTGTTAGTATTCTATAACGAGCACACAATAGGAATGATAGCTGCTTTTGCAATGCTGCTGCATCGCATATTATTGTTGCCATAACAACTAGAAGAGACTGGGCTTTTCACTGGCCCTTGACAACTTCCTCATCATTAATTTGTGTAACAAGTGACCTGTGAATCATACAGTACCTCATGCAAATTTCTATTAAGTCATTTGATTACAATAATATAATATGGTAGTGAATAAAATATAACAGAATGATTTCACCACTGTGTTTAATGTCAGAAAAATTGCCTTTACATTGGATGAAATGAACATGGAATTCAGGTAAAAAAAAAAAAATAAAAAAAAATCCAGTAGCTAAGTCAAGTGTGGAATCTCATTCATATATAGCATGTGCTCGAGGGCATAGCAGTTTAGGGGCATTAACATATCAGAAGTATTTTGACATAAAGTGGTTCATTTCCAAAATAGCCCATGGGACTAAAATAAAAATATGCTTAGTATTGGACCATTTTACTATGGGCAGAAGTGCTCCTGCATTGTTGAGCTTCATTAGAATGTTCCTCTCCACCAGTCAGTTACTCAGTCACCAAACCGCACCACTTGAATAATAATGTGGATATATTTACTGACAGTGAGGTGCATCTAATTGATTTGCCCATGCTATCTGCTTTGTTTTTTCACCCGATTCACTAAAGGAATTATGCAAATCAGGTAATGAAGCAAATGCCCCAAAAATGTGCATGCCACAGTTCACAATCTTGCAGTGCTAAGTTGTAGAGGATGCGGTCGGCTACCACCTCTGGCATACTTTTCACGCAACATTGATTAACAATAATTGCATCAGACACAGCACTGACTTTTGTGAATATGGCACAATCTATAATAAGCCTAACATACTGTACATAGAAGGTGTTTGAGCTGAAGAAAATGACAATGACTTAATTTTAGCTTAAATACTCATGGTGCAGAGATACTGTATATTAGTGCAAATAACACCTGTCCATACTAGATTGCATAAAATTGCACTTGGATTTAGTGTTTTCACTAAAATTGGATGAGACTCAGTGCACATCATAGCGCATAGTGCTGCACCTAACACAGGCATTACATAACATTTATAAGCTTGTGTAACGCGAGCCAGCTGGTACGTGAGTCAATTCGAGACGAGTTTTGAGCCGAAAGTGTCACAGAAGCACCATAAAATTACTTGGATGTTTCAGTAATTGCGTTTTTTATGTCACATTTGCTTTTATGACAGTATCAGTTAGGTTTAGGGTAGGGAGATAGGTTTGATGGAGCAGTATACCTTAGAAACCTCATCTGTCTGGGAGAAAATTTTACTTTGTTTTAGCGCCACTCTGATATTTCATGAATTTCTAAAAGACAATAAATAAATAAATAAATAAATAAATAATAAAATAAAATAAAATATGCACCCAGTCTCAAAAATTCATATATTTACATTTGAATACAGTACATAAGTAAAATGTGTAAGAAATATATTTTTTTCATAAAAAAAAAAAAAAAAAAAGAATATTGGCTGTTGTAATTATATAATGTGCTTTTTTGTTTATAGTGAAATTGTTTTCCTTCTTAGAAATATAAATTGAAATGATTTGATATCCTGAGAAAAAGGCACCACTGACAGCATTAAAAGGCAAAAAAAAAAAAAAAAGAAAAAAAAAAGGACATTTTATATAATTAAGGGACACAGTTGTCCAGTATCTGCAATGACCATCAAAACTAGCACTTGTGCAAAACATGCAGTATTTTCAATTGCAAACGGGGAATTTTTGTAAATTAATGGTCTGCGAGCGAAATGACCTAGAAATAACCTTAGGCAAATAGCCCATACAAGGTCTTAACACAACCAGAGGGGACAGTGCGACATCTTGCTCGAAGTGAACAGGTTCACTTCCGCTCTGCCGAAACTCCTCCAGATTTGTTCCACAATCTGAGGATGTGATGTCCATTCTCTGGGTATCAGACCCAGTCTGGACCCAGATAGTACACGTACATCTCCAAGATGTCTGTTTTAGATCTTTTCATCTGGAAAGCATCATAATCTAATTAACATATGCTAAACATCTAAAAAAGATCACGTGGAAATGTCTTATTGACGTATTGCAGATGAGCAAACAACCTTAAAAATACGTCTTCCAGATGTAAACACACACATCAAATAGACGTCTGGGTGATGTTTGTGTGCTATCAGGGGACAGGAGATCCACCGCTAAACTCAACTGTTAAAGTGCGTGGTGCCAGAGTGAGGACTGAAGGATGCAAAATTGGTTCGCTTTGCCCCAAAAAGCGAAATTGAGAAAGTGCCTGTGCTTTGCCGCAATCTGAATATAGTAATAAGCGTCCTTCAAATCTACTGTCACAAACCAGTCTCCCGGCTGTACTGACATTATTTGTTTCTACATCAACATTATGAATTGACATTGCATTAGAGTGAAATTCAAACATCTCAAAGCCGCCGTGATAAAACCATGCTCTATAATTCTAATTACCCATTTCGAAACGTATTGCAACTGCTGCCAAGCCGCTAAACGGGCAGACAGAGGAATTAATGCATGGCTCTCTCCTGTAGTGCAATGTGTAACCACTAGATGGCGCTCTTAGCTTACTTTTGGTGACTGTTCTACAGTCAGCAGCACAGCAGAAGGAGACCCCTGTGCCTTCGCTGCTGCGGCCTATTGAATGATAGTAAACAATGTTTTGCCTGTATTATATCCAGGCATGCATAAAAAAAAAAAAACATCCTGAAGCGCATACAGCAGTGATGCTCATGGAATAAAACATCTTCCCTGCCATGTTGAATGGGGAAGAATTTAGGGAGAATTACCCCTATTATATCTAGGTATGTATAAAAGTTGCCCTGAAGTGTTTATACAGCAGGGATGCTCATGGAATAAAACATCTTCCCTGGTATGTTAAACGGGGAAGATTGTAGGGAGAATTACCCCAATTATATCTAGGTATGTATAAAAGCCGCCTTGAAGTGTGTATACAGCAGGGACGTTCATTGATAAAACCTCTTCCCAGGCATTTTGAGCGGGGAGGAGTCTGTGAACATGGGGGATATTGGCAACAAGCTGGTCAGCCACAACGGCCCCAGCATTCCTATGGGGGCTTTCAAGGCACGTACAACTCATCCCGATACTGACTGAAGGGCAAACAGGGGAAAAACGGATATATTTATATGGTCCAATTTCTTTCACTGAATGGGGGCTGTCATGGCAGATTCTTCAAAACAGCAATTGAAGCATAGTTGAGTCAAAAACGTCTAGGAGGTGCAAAATTTCTGATTCCAAAACTAGACTTTATTATAAAAATAACAAAGCCGAGATGGTTCATGAAGCATCTGAAATTACACTTTAGAACATGCCTTTTTATACAGTTTCTGTTCTCTTTGAGGATGGCCTCTTCATCCAATAAAATTAACCCATAATATCATCCAATAATATCATTCAGTGAAATCTTATGCCTCGATTATTTACGTCATCACTCCTTCTAACAGGACATCCTGGCTTAACTTACTTCAGTGGTGGCAAAAGCATAACTATTTCATTTTATATGCATAAAACACACTGTAATCACTTCATATGGTTACATATTTTATATAGTACCTAACAATTATTACTTTCTGCATTAATTTGATTAGTATATTAAATGATTTCCCTTATTTCAGTTTATTGGTCACACACAATACATCCCTGTGAGATGGATAAGTGTGTGTCCTGCCACATGTGTTCTTCTTTTTTTATCCTTGAGACTCCCTATTCCTCTTGATGCATGCATCCCAATTCATCCCAATACTCCCTATTCCACATATTGTCTGCATCAAGTCATGCATTGTCTGATTCTATTCTATTTAAAGCATTCATAGAGAGGGCCATACAAGGAGACACAGTGAGAGAGACTGTGACTCTCTAAACTGTATTTTTCCATTGTTCTGCACCTGGATTATCAAACTTAGTAAATGATAATTAAATCAATAAATTAATGATTAAATATGTAACACATTTAATAACATTCATAATGCAGTTTATCATAGTATGTTGATTACACATTGTCATTTTTAGATCATTGCATATTGCATACATGTTAATGCAATCATCAAAATTGATTAACTGAATGATTAAATGAAAATATACCATATATTCCCTCCTTTGGGACTTATATAGTCCCACTAATTTAGCCTAATTCAAGAGTGCTACTTCACAATCCAGTCCCTTCACTCATCACTTTCTACTGACCAACTGTATGTCAGTCAGTCTTTCTTATCAATTACCAGATCATGGAACAGCACTCATATGGAGCATCAGGACCAAACGTCTCCCCTCACTCTTAACAAGAGAGGAGTAAAAGATCCTGTCTCCCTCAACCCTAAACTCAAGAGATATAATATTGTGTTATAAGCATGAGTATGTAAATGGTTCAGCACTAGCCTGTGGTTTCATGGTTATGTAGAATATAACAGAAAACATCATTCAAAATCATAACATTTTGATTAGAGTAGCATGAAGATCAAAATCAGTAAAGATAACAAAGACAGCAAAAATAAAAAAATATTTTCTTTCAAAGATACTGTTGACAAAATATCTTCAACCCAGTCACTTTGCGTAAGGTAGAGGGCCACCACTGGGGAGAGGTTAGGCTAGCACTTACATCCCAGGGCATGGCTCATCATTCATCTCCTCATATATACAGTACTGTGCAAAAGTCTTAGGCACATAAGATGTTTCACAAAAACTTTTGTCTTAAGATGGTTATTTATATCTGCTACTTTAGTGTGTCAATAGAAAATATACATTTTATACTCCCAACCATTCTTTTGCAAATAGAATAGAATAAAATAGAAGAACAGGGAGCCCTGCAACAGATGGCATGGCCCTCACAGTGCCCCACACTGAACATTGGGTCAGTCCGGGATTACACGAAGAGACAGAAGTAATTGAGACTAAATAGATAGAAGAACTATGACGAATTCTCCAAGAAGCTTGGAACATCCTATCTGCCAACAACCAAGAAAAACTGTGTCCAGGTGTAAGTAGGAGAATTGGTGCTGTTTTGAAGGCAAAAGTGTTCACACCAAATATTGATTTAGCTCTTTTTCTGTTTACTGGACTTTGTATGACGTTAATTAATTAATGAAAACTATTTATGTCTTTTTTTTTAAGAAATCCTCACTTTGAAAGTTTTTCACAAGTGCATAAAACTTTTGCACAGTACTGTATCTTCATTGGAGGAATCAATTTCCTCCCATTTTGGTCTTTCTGTCCATCCAGGAAAGCTGTCATTGTATTGCAGTGGACCATTCACATTGATCAATGTCATCTGCTTCGCTGCTTCTCGGATCAAGAATGATTTGATCAGTAGTAACACACAACAGAATATTATTCCTCACACAATTAATGTTATCCCAATCATTATACCAATTTTAGCCAACCATGCACCCCATTTTTAATCTTTAGTCACCACCATGTTTTTTGCATTCTTCATTACTATTAAAATATACATGAGTTCAATAAAAGCATAAGTAAAAGTAATAAATCATCTTCCAGTCTTAATTATTCAGCATACAAACATTCCCAGGTTTGTTTAATACTTCTTTAATAAGTCAGGCACTCCTTTGTCTGCAACAGTTCTCAATAGCCAACCTCCAAAACCAATCTATAAATAATGTTTGGTCTTATAACGCTGTGATAAGTTATTTTAGTAAAGCGGTTATTAAAATGCAGTCGGGTTGAGTGGAACTCACAATTTTCGGGCAGGTTTCTTCTAGACTTCCCTTTTGATGCTTCCGACCTAAGAGCATCCATCCACTTCCCTAAACCCATATCACACCTTCCTTCTGAGGCAGATTTCCAGGGCAGTGATGTGCTGCCTTAGATTTTTTTTTGCCATTTGAGAGTCTTACCTGTCATTGGGTCATCAACTCTTGCCACTGGTCTAGATACCGCTCAGTCCTATTGGCCAATCCTTAATAATTTGGTATCAGTAAACAGATATTTTCTTTTGTTTCAGGGAGTATCACCTGAGAACTGTCACAGCCAATGGAACCATCTACAACTGCTTAAATATGGAGACAGTTCAAAACATTGTTAAATTCACAAAGCATTATCCAAAGTTCAACAAAGCTATTAAAAATGTCCAAATTAAAAGTAAGAATGCTAAAATTGAACTAATTTACAGATCATTAATTTCCCTTCAGGTTATATTTCTGCTACTTTAGCAAACATCACAAAAGACCATATATCACGGTGGGGACTAACATTAGAACAAAACAAAATAAAGGGTTTCCTATTTCAAGCTTCTAGGAAGCTTAATTTAAAAACATCACCTTAATTCAGTAATAGTCTCTAGATTGTTTTGAACCTACATTTATACTTTCAGATGAACATTCAACTGAATCTCTTATCTTTAGTATAAACACTTACCTTCAAATTGCCCTCTGAATATATAAAATCTTTAATCATGATGAGGAAAGCTGATTGAACCTCTACTTCATATCACTGTATCTAACATTATTGTCAAGTCACATAATTTTTCATATAAAAGAACATAAAACCAAAAGAAAATAAAACAATTTAGAGATGTGCCTTTAGCACACTTCAAATTTTTCTTGACTTTCACTGCTCTTGTGTTTCTGTCTCAAGCAGACATTTATCAAACTTAGGATGTGTTCACACTTTGCAGGTTTGGTTTGATTAAAACAAACTCTTGTGCCATTGCTCTGTTAGTGCGGTTCATTTGAACAAATGTGAATGCTGCCATCCGAACCGTGGTGCTCACCAAACAAGCGGACCGAGACCACCTGAATAGTGGGTCTCGGTCCGCTTCCAAACAAACTCTGGTGCGGTTCGATTGATATATGAATGCAACATGGACCAATGACATCTAAACGGACCAAAAACAGAAAGTAATTTGCCTAATACTGACCTCAAGCAAACCTGGTTCTTCTCATCATAGGAGCAATGTTGCCCATTATAGTTCAGTACAGGCGTCAGAACCGCCGTCAGCCGTCCTTGCAGCATATCTTCGTTTGTGTGCAACGGAGGAATTCTTGGCACTGTTTTGATTTCTCCACTGGTAAAAATACCACCATATATACATATATAAATCCAGCGAGCGCATTTAGCCCAGCAGCCAGCATTGTTTTGGATATTCGGCAAGTTCTGTCACAAAATATACGTCATAAAAGCTGTCCAATCAGGTTGTGACTTTTTCCTGATGACTTTTGTTTCGTATCTTTAGGTTTGGTGTCAAAAATGCCAGTGTGAACGCTAAGCAAACCAGGACTAAATGTATCATTTTCTTTTTTGGTCTGGACCAAGAGGACCAAGAGAACCGAACTTCAAGTGTGAACACACCCTTAAACTGAGAGTGAGAGAGAGAGTAGGGCACGGGAGGAATTCAGAGGGGGACATTCCACTCCCTCATGCTGTTTCTAATCTTGTTACAGTTGTTCCTTCTTTTTCATTTTAGAATCTCACAATAATATATTTAAGTTATTCTTCAACAGTGAAAATAGTGATAATTATAATAATTCATTATATTAACTGCTTTTCTCACAAAGCATCTCCAAAGGTTTCTTTCAAACTTTCCCATCTTAAAGAAAACCTCTTCCAGAACTTTCAACTTACTTCTATCATCCCCTACTTTCTTTTGTTCATTCATACAACATACATAAAAAAACTGTAGAACCTTCAAATCTTTAATAAAATACAAACTTTGCCTTTCTTTTTCGACATTCTCTTTACATTCAATAAAACTTATGTTAGCCTTCTGTTCAAGCAGAGCTTTAAATTTACAACACCTATCTTGTAGTCCTGTCATTTTATTAGTAATATAATCCCTTCTTTTTTTAAGTCAAATAACTCTCTTATGATTACTTTCTCCCTTTGCTTAATCTTTCTCAGGAGAAGGAACTTCCATTCTATCTAATGAAACAACATAAATTACCTTTTTAAACTAACAGAAAAGTAAGTAAAAGCTTAAACAGAATAAAGTAGTAAAGAAGCACAATGGAAATTCAAACTAATCTCTTTTCTTGTGTTTTGAAATAATCAATCAGTAAAATACACTACGTCCTTTTAATTTCTCATGTCTCTTATTTTTTTTATATCCTAATATTTCAGCATCTTTTAACAATACGATTTTTTTCAGTTATTTTTATCTTATACTTATCAGCATTTTCTGACAAATTATTCAGTTAAATAGCAGAGCCAAACATCACAGTGCATAAACTGTATGCCTCTAAATTGATACTTTCATAGATTAATCTCAAAATAGTAGTACTAGAAGAAGACACCCAATGCTTCTTTGTAGCACCCACTAACCTTTATTTAAAGTGAGGGTACTCTCTGGAAAATTTGGGTGAGTAACCAATCCAATATGTAACTCTAACTTTTCTAACAAATTAAATTTGTAATATTTACTCTTCAAATCAATAAATCAGTGGTTAGATGCTGGATTTAAATTGAGACCCTCAGAACAATTTAGACATGGGTATTGAACCCCTGATGGCAGTCTGGAAAATCATAAATCCAATTGGTGGTATAAGACTGAAATCAACTTATCCAGAGAAATTTGAATCCACATTAGAAATGGCAGTATAAAATCAGTAATGATTACCAGCAGTAATGAGAGTGGGAGGACCAATCAGATAAAAGCTCACCTCATTTTCAGTCTTCTTTTTCTCCAGACTTCCTCCTGCAGTATTAGCAGCTTCAATAAATCATCTGGCTCAGCCATCTGCAATGGTGAGAGACTGGTTCCAGAATGAGTTAGTGAAACAACATACACATAATGATGACAAAATAAAGGGTAAAACATAGTTAGTATCAAATACACACACAGAATAGATGCATGAATATGAAGTTATTAACATTCATAGTTGAGGAAGTTATGATGTTCAATTTAATCTTAACGTTTCTCCATGGGTCTCACTTACTACCACTGACCAATTTTTCCTTAGCATTATCAATAATTATTTACAATCAAATACATCCAAGATATTTCTTAAATCTTCAAATCAGAACTTCTAACACAAATAACGTTTTACATTTTATGTACTTCCAAAAGAAGAAAACTTCAATTTGATTAGATATCAGAGCATCTGAGCAAAACTGTTTTTGCATAGTTCTGCCTCCTATTGGAGGTTGGTACTTTATTTTCCATTTTATCTGGCATGATTGGTCACAGATAAAACCCAAGGAAAAAGCATCACAATATCGGCAAGGCTGCCACACATAAAAATCAGGAGAACAGGTATTAAGAGCACAACTTCAGCAAATTGAAAAGGCAGAGAACATGAAATGATCCAAAGCATTCTTAGATGTCTTTTCCTTTAATTTTAGTCTCAAAGGCAGATCTCAGTGTACCCATGATCAACTAATGCCTACACAGTGTATATAAAACAAGAAAATAAAAGAAAATAAATATCTAATCTAAAATAATCTGCTATCTATCTTTCCTAAATTCGGGGTGCCCCTGTCTGAGTGGAGATAACAAGAGAGATGAGTTTTCCCATTCAAAGTCTGCAGACTATTATTTGCGCATCATTCTCACAGAGTACGGGTTGTAACCCCTCCCTCTAACTCTCCTTACAGAGTGTCTTAGCTCTCTTTTTATTCAGGTCACTAACAGCGTCTCACTCAATCTCTTCATCAGACAGTCCCTAACAAAATAATAAACTCTACCTATCTTATTTTTGTTGGTTGATCAAATTTACACTGATAAAGTTGCAACTCACAAGTAAATTTGTTCTCCAGACATACTTAAATACATAGGAAATCAAAAACAAAACAAATAATCATGGGTTCTTTCATTTAGATATCTAGATTTTACAGTGTTTAATTTAATATTGTTAAAAATTGTATTCTCTCATAAACTGGACCAGACAGAACATAAAACAGACACATGAATGTGAAGTTTTCACATTTAAGATTTGCTTTTTATACTCAAGTTACAAAATAGAATTTGGTTTTGGAAAAATTGTTCTTATTAGTTTCACCCCCATTGTTTTTTTTTTTTTTTTTTTTTTTTTTTTGTACTAATTTCTCTCCCATTTCTTTGATATTTTATCAATCAATTCATAACACAGTGGAATTCTAGATTTTACTATTTCCACTGGATTGTTTGCCATGATTATACCTTATCGTAATATAACAACACTTATCTTCAATACAACCTTTGTTTAAAATCCAATTATTTAGTTGACAAAGTAATACACTGGACTCAAATCTTTATTGTTTGTCCAGATAATGTGATTTCCCAAATGGAATTCAATCACTTTAAAATTCTTTATAATTTCAATAATCTTACTTGTCACTGTGGTATGAATTTTAACTCTAAGCACAGTTATACCACTTGAATGTATAAATTCTCCATATGAAGTCAAATAAATTTCTATGCTACAGTCTAGTTTTAGGAGTTATGATCTGGCACACATCCAACAATCACAACAGCTGCTCTTTCTCAGTTTAGTTAACCATATATCTCTCTTCAAGGCAAAATTTTGTCCAGCCATCTGAGTTAAATTTTTGCTTTCATGTACATTTAGTTAAATGGGTTACAGCTGTGTTGTCTCACTGTTTTTATTCTTTTTCCTATTGTCAATTTATACTGTATTATATTTTCCCTTCCATATTTTTATCATTGGTACTAACTCCACTATCATACAACCAGGATATTTTTTAAGTGCCATCTCTGCCTCTAATGGTCAGATTTCTTCTACCTCATATATTGATGGAAGGTTGAGAATAGGCCTAAATAGATTTTCTTTTCTGTAAATTATATATACACTCCTCATTATTTACACAGCAAAGGTTGAGTCTCTCTATCTGGATCACAAATTCTACAATTTGAAGAATCACAAAACAACCTACAAAGCCTGTATCTCGGAACCTTTTTAGTTTTCTTTGTTTTAACAAAGAAAATTCCTTTCCAAATTTTCACAAGAGACAGGCTTTCATTCCCAACATTCATTCAACATATAAAAGACAATTCTTCTTTATTAGACAACATTTACTCCATTCATTGTGTCCCCTTATTTTTAGGGCTCATAAAACATTCCATTCACACCTGTACCTTCATTGATAGGACTCATAAAATATACACTCTGTGTTCCTTATTATTTTTAAGGACTCATCATACATTCCAGTCCCTCCACTGGGCTCATGAGCTCATTCACACTTTTACAAACATTCGCACTTCACAGTCACTTCACACACACTTTCAGACACCGATACAATCACTTTCACAAACACAGAAACTTTCACACTTTTTACAAACACAAGGCCTTTGTACACACAGAGCTCTCAATAAAAAATACAATCAAATTCTAAAATACAACTATCCTACCGCCTCTCTTAGACGACCTACCAAGCAGCCCTTCTCACCAATTCACTTCCTCGACATGACGAAAAGTGGTATTAGTAGGATTTTTGCCTACCCGTGCAGCCCTCTTGCTAATATAGCAGAGCAGTATCCGTAGGACTTTCTTTTCCTGCCTACCAGTGCAGACCTCTTATTGCTACACAATAGAGCAGTTTCTGTAGGACTTTCTTTTCTTGCCTACTCGTGCAGACCTCTTATCGGTAAGCAATTGAGCGGTATCCGTAGGACTTTCTTTTCCTGCCTACCTGTGCAGATCTCTTATTGCTACGCAATAGAGCGGTATCCGTAGGACTTTCTTTTCCTGCTTACCCATGCAGACCTCTTATCGTTATGCAATAGAGTGGTATCTGTAGGACTTTCTTTTCCTGCCTACCTATGCAGACATCTTATCGCTACGCAATAGAGCGGTATCCATAGGACTTTCTTTTCCTGCCTAACCGTACAGACCTCTTATCGCTACGCAATAGAGCGATATCTGTAGGACTACACATTAATTTATTTTAAATTCTCACTGTTATCCAGCAAGGCCCACTTAACAGTAAAACATAATTTAGGCATGCATGCAAGTAAATTCTTTTGGAATCAGAAATTTGTCTGTTCTTTAATTTTGAGAAGCCTTTTTAAGAATGCTCTTACCACTACGGGCAGACCTGTGGTGAACTATGCAAACAATTTATACTAAAAGCAAAATTGCTTACCTCAAGTGGCCACCTGTTTGTGCAGCTTGCCCCCTGCCAGCCCGACGTGGCAGCCTTCACTCCGCTCCTGTTCCAATACCACTTCTCTGACACCAAGTTATTATTTCAAGGCAGATTCTTCAAAACAGCAATCGAAGCGTAGTCGAGTCAAAAAATTCTAGGAGGCGCAAAGTTTCCAAAAAGTTGATTCCAAAACTAGACTTTGTTATAAAAATAACAAAGCTGAGATGGTTCATGAAGCATCTGAAATTACACTTTAGAACATGCCTTTTTATACAGTTTTTGTTCTCTTTGAGGATGGCCTCTTCGTCCAATAAAATTAAGCCATAATATCATCCAATAATATTATACAGTGAAATCTTATGCTTCGATTATTTACGTCATCACTCCTTCTAACAGGACATCCTGGCTTAATTCAGTGGTGGCAAAAGCATAACTATTTCATTTTATATGCATAAAACACATTGTAATCACTTCATATGGTTACATATTTTATATTAACTAACAATCATTACTTCCTGCATTAATTTGATTAGTATATTAAATGTAGTATATTCCCTTATTTCAGTTTATTGGTCACACACAACACATCCCTGTGAGATGCAGAAGTGTGTGTGATGTCACAGGTAGTATTCTTTTTATCCTTGAGACTCCCTATTCCTCTTGATGCATGCATCCCGATTCATCCCAATACTCCCTATTCCACATATTGTCTGCATCAAATCATGCATTGTCTGACAGTTGTATTTTTCCATTGTTCTGCACCTGGATTATCAAACTGAGTAAATGATAATTAAATAAATAAATTAATAACACTATGTAACAAAATTTTTGTTCCTGGGTAGTAAGTGTTATTTCCTAATTGCTTATGCCTCAAAAGTATAGAAAATGGCTATTATTCCCCACAAACTTTGCTTTTGTGACCAGGACAGTGTTATTTTGAAATTTCCCAATTTCCAATGAGAAAATGGGCGAATTTGTGTCTTTTCATTCACATAAAGTCATAAAAAAACAAAAGAATCCAAATTAACATGTATTTATACTAAAGTAATACAAAAATGACTACAAAAGATTTAGAAGTGAGTAGTTTTTCAAAATGTACGATTATACTGTAAATCACTTTCACAAATCAGCCCCCAAATGTACTCATCATACTTCAAGGTGTCCAGCAAGGTCTTGATGCTGTTGTAATCCTCTTTTATGTGCACCACGTGAGCCAGGGGAAGAGACATGTACTTGTTACCATTATGGAGCAGCACGGCTTTGAGGCTCCTGGATGAGCTGTCAATGAAGAGACCCCTCATTCTGGTTACAGGTGATTCCGATTGCCTCGAACAGACTGGTCACATTATGGCAGAAGCAGAGCCCATCTTGATGGGTGAAGAAGCTGGGAAAAGGTTGGTGATGCTTCGTCTGATCTGCGACTTGCACACTTTCATCCAACAAGTTCCACTGCTTGAGCCTAGACGTCAAAATCTTGGCATTGGACTTGGTGAGACCAAGTTCTCTAATCAAGTCGTTGAGGTCTTTTTGGTTGGGGTAGTATGGGTTTCTCTCCTCAGCTCCACATCTGAAATTGTCATCTGGATCTACAACGACTTCCTCGCTCTCTGACTTGCTGCTCTCTTCTAATGACGGCTGCTCTATCTCCGGAGGAGTGGGTACGGGGAGCTTATGGCAGTGTGGCACCTGGGCGATGGATGAAGGAAGGCCGGATACGTGATAGCATGTGCATTCTTGCCAGTCTGATGTTTGGAAGGGTCCACCATGCAGAAGTAACAGTTGCTTGAGTGGTCAGTTGCTTCCCGCAGAATTCTTGGGATACCAAACTTTATGGCTCTCTTTTCCCCTCTGTACCATCCTACAAAAATACATTTATTTCACCCATGACTAATGTGTAAGAGATTCTCGCAACATTTTTCATATATGATATATTTTTTCAATAACATTGAAAATTGTAAAACATTTTAAAATTAAAAACTTTTACAATTTTAAAAATTAACTAATTTTATATTAACATTTCGAGCAACAATTTTCCATCTTACCTTCCAGAGTTTTTTTGCAGTGCTCGTAGGTGAAATGTGGTGCCCAGGGTTTGTCTTGATCCCTGACAGGCATGCCGAAATATGCCTTGCAGGCCTCACTCATCTTAGCATATGCTTCCACGGAGTAGTTTTTCGCTCTTGTCTTGATAAATTGGCCGCAGACATAGCAAAATGCGTCTGTCGGATGTTTGCAGCCTCTTGATGCAAAACCATCATGTGTAGATCCAACAGCTGTCTGAAAAGAGCGACATCCATGCCGCCATCGAAAAATTGAGCAGAACTTCTCTCGTCAGAATGCCCGCGTGATTCACCAAACAGGTGAAAGAAAAACTAGGTAAAATACCTCACATTTTTTGATAGAATCCGAGAGAATAATGGCACCAATGAAGCACTCCATGCGTTGGTTGGCCATCACTCAGTTGGGGAATATTCTCTTATTCCAGCCCCTCGTTCTGCGGCTGGGCTCACCGGTCCATGCAGGATCCCCTCCGCCACGAGCAGTGCTTTGAATGGGGAGGGGAGAGAGAGAGAGAGACGCCGAGGCTGCTCCTCCATTGCCTTATTCATGTGCATTCTCCCAGACCAATGCAGAAAAAGACAATAGGGAGAAAGGGGCCCATTTTATTTCCTTACCATCCAACAACAAATTCTCTCATACAGCATTTTTTTATGGCGATGGCTCTTGATGTGCGTGGCTCTTGCACGCATTGTTCATCAGAAAATGGCCACCGAGCTAGTCCTCAGAGCATGTCCGATGAGACTTACACACGGAGCTCCAAAAAGACAGAACACGGAGCTCCAAATCTGAAGGCCGTAGAACTGGAACAAGTGGGGATAACACCTCATGGTGAGAAATTGCGAGTCTCAATGAAGTGCCATTGTCCTCGTCGGTCCCTTGTAATGTTCGGAAAACCACACTGAAATTGCTCTGAAATTTACGCTGTGTCAACGACGTCCTTACGAGTTTGCTACTCAAAAGGGAAAAACATAATCCTCACTTCGACTTGAGTCGCTAGAGACAAACACAGGCTTAGACAATTCTTGCACTGAAGAACAGAAAATCTGACTCAGTGGCACGAAAGCGAGCATCTTTATTGAGCCCATGATGTAGCTCCCTAGGGGCATCGCTTAAGCGCCATCAGCCAATAAATTGCCGTGGTTGTATAAGGGCTTCAGACCACGTGACACTCGGACAGTGTCCCATAGCGTTCATACGCAGCGCGATTTCCTACGAAAGGGGAACAGACATCCTTACCCTAATACAATGCCTGAACCATTGATACTGATAGTGCACTTATTCTTGAGATAAGGGACAAAATATTTTTAAAATCTAGGATTTTATTTTTTAATAATAAATTATTTTGTAATGTATATATTTGTAGAAAAAGGTCTCAGCTAACGAACCATGTAAGGGAACAGATTTGTATAAAAATGCTGTTTTCTGAAATTTACATTTATTCACATCATAACTTACATCTTACTGTAATTTGTGTCAACTCCATCAGACAAAAGCATGCTATTTTATCCATCCAATAAGACTGTAAATTCTGTAATTATCTAATAATAGTGTTCAGTAAAGGAGTTAAGTTTTAAAATACATCATATCATTTTTTTTCTGTTTTCATACTATTCTGAAGATTCTGATGGAGCTGACAAAAATAAATATTTTTCCATCTTAACCATGTGTTGTACACTGGAGAAATTGTGTGTTTTCCTCAGTTGAAACTGCCTCTATAACCTAAACTAAAATGCCCAAATTTATCCCACAATTTTAACCGAAATTTTCACAGTGGGAATGACGGAGTTGATATGTTGAAGCTGTGACCACAGAGACTTAAGACTTGGACTTTAAAATATGAAAAAAAAAAAATATCAAACTCACCAGACCATGTGTCTTACTGTTGCATCCACCCTGATCAGGAAGTGGAAAGGGGGTACTTTGAGTTATAGCTGACCATGACATTGTCTGATTTATTCAGGATTGTATATATAAAATAAATAAAAATAAAATACAAAAGTAGTTGAAGCAAAGTGAGGACACAACTTTGATAGGCAGTTTTTACTTTATGTATTGTTTGATATCTAACAGAGCTCTACCTTTCATTTGATATTTATATTTATGAAATTGTTGCATTGTTTGGAAGTTTAACATTATGACCTCTTGCTGAGGACAGGTTAAGTTACATGTGCTTCCAAGTATAAAACATGCATTTAAAACAATTCTAATGAAATTATTTAAAAATATCAGTAATGAATGCCTAGGTAATGAGTAAACACATTTCCTTTAGATTTTACATTTCCAGTATTTCAATTATTATGAATTTCTTGATTTTTAAAATAAAGATGACTTTTGTTTGTAAGACATGTTTTGTCACTAATCTCAAGAATCAGTGAGTATCCAAAAACAAAATGCAATGAAAAGCACATTTTCTGAAGCAACTGTGTCATTTCTATGACACTTTCATCTCACATGTCAGCTAGCATGACTGGCTGGGCTCAAACTGAGGTCTTTTGAGTTTGAAATCCAACACTCTATCAGGTGAGCTACCACAGAAGCTAATAACAATACTGTAAAGTGATGTGTTAGAGTAAAAGAGTTTCGCTATCATAACATAGCACTGTGTGAATAATAGTGCGAAAAATAAATGTTTATAAAATCATAATCAGCCGTTGTAGTCATATTTGTAGATTTGTGTGGAAGCGAACAAAACGCACAGTTGTTATAGCGCCTCTAGTGTTAATTTTATCAGGAAATGCGACAAAGCGTAGAACGCGGCACGTAAAAGTCAGTTTGCAAAAATATAGTTAATAACGTTCATTCTATCAGACTAGATTGTGTTCCGTTCATGTTTTCCATGTGGAGCGACAAGACAACGACACCGTCATTACTCACCCAGCTCCGGAGGATCAGCGGACGTCAGGTCCAAAAGCAAAAGTTCTGATACCCTTTGAGACTGACCCGGTCTGATTGATTAAAAAGGACAGTGTACACACATACATCTAAACTTTACCTAAGCAATGAGCTTGCTTTTTAAAAGCTTTTCAAACCATAATTCACATCTCCCCTAAAAGCCTTACATTAGCAAGAGCCAGGGGTTTACTGTGCTCCTAATTTTTAAATACAGCAAAGTAAATGTTCTCAAGAGTGTTCTTACCACATAAGGAGGAAAAGAGATGTGAATTAAAATGGAAGACTTAAAAAAGGATGACAAATAAATGGAGATCTTAATGGTCATTATCATAGTTGTAAAAAATGGCATATTCGTGGTATAAAGATGATTCATTTCCTCTCTCTACAATACTAGTGCAATCTTTGGCTTTGCCAGAAAGAGTTCTGTTAATATTCTCTCCAAGGAGATTATTCATGCTGTGCAATAATGGTTGCACAACTGGTCATTCAAGAAGAAAACTAGAGACATTTTATGGCTGGTTAATCTCATTTAATGAACTTCAATCATTTTCCCACTCAGTGCCACCCCAACCGTAATCTAAGTTAGCTTTGCAGAACATTTAGAGCAAAGGGTTGCTTCAAAGCCTGGTTTTAGACATTGGACTAATGAAAAGAAAGGAATCTAACTAGCAAAACCATTTCCTTTGGAACTTATTTTCCCTATATCAACACTCGGCTCATACTGTAATTTAATTGCACATTTTTTTGTTTTTTTTATATTTATATGAACTTGATCTCATATTTTATTAGGAGATATGCCCACTTATGTATTTGTCCTGTATTTCTTTCAATGCACTGTTTAATAAAATAAATAAACTTCGAAAAGTTTCTGAGAGAAGTTTGCAATCCCCCAGGTAAGCACCAGCCAAGCACCGGCTCTGACACTAGAACCAGCACCATTGTGGTGGAAAATGGCTACTAGTATTCTAAACAAATCCACGCTCTTGCAAATTCTTTCTCTCTTCCTGTTAGGCAATGGTGGATTTCTGCCTGCATCTGCGCTGTTGATTCTCCACAGTGATTTCTGGAAGCACTGGAGGGCGGATGAGCCCTGGAACGAGAAGCCCTGTCTCCCGAGGCCCTGCTACCTCACCACTTTGGGCATGAAGTTGTCTCTCTCAGTCCCCCGAGCATGCATGGCCACTGGCTGTTTAACTTTATAGCTACAGTTCAGGAGCAGAGAGCACCGAAATTAGATTTGGCTGTAAATAGAGTAGCTTGTGTGTGTACTGTGTGTGGTAAAAATGGCATAAATAGATTCATCACACGCCACACTTTCATTTGCTTGACATTGCACGCATCACACATGTGCATGTGTTATGAGCAGCTATTATTTACTGACTGAAATAGGTTCATGAGATGTCTATATTTGTAGCTTATATTATGAATACAGTATATCATGGTTTTAAATGTACTGTAGCAAATCTTGCACATCAACACCACTTTAAATTCAATGTATTTTGACCCCTGAGTGTCAAAGATTTTGATGAGAAATTCAAGTCATTTCTATTTACCACAAAAAGAAAGTAATGTAATCATATTACTTTTAATTATTTTAATAGTAAATAAAATCAAGAAAAAAGCAAAATGATCTCGAAGACTTTTAATTATATCTTCTGAATGCAAACAAACCATGTTTGAATAATGTTATGAGTAAAGTAGCTATTATTGTAAAAAAAAAAAAAAAAACATGGAAAACTTAGTAATATTATCAATTCATTTGATATTTGAGTATAAACACTTTTTAACAAAGAAAAAAAAAGAAATGCTGTCCCAAATGCTATTGTCATTATATCATGAAAGCATTTCAGAGAACAATTTTAAAGTTTTAACAAAAGTTATGATGGAAACAAGAAGTGACAGTGAAGTTTCCACAGTACGAGCGTCCCGTGTACGGAAATATAGGTCGTTCACCGGGAGGAGTGCTCGTTTCTCCACTTTAATACGGAACATATTCCTTTCTGCTGTACTGTCAATGATGCAATTCATGTCACAGTACTGGCAGCTATTCCTGCTCTCGTGAAAATGATCAACAGACGGTGAAACTATTAGGGAACTCTTATGACCAATTTTAGCTAATTTGATTTTCGTGTGGGTCTTACCGTCAAATCAGTGGTGTAGTAGTGACTGAAGAGGTGGGCATACTGTGAATTTCTCAGACTATTTAAATTAATAGGCTTGATTAAATGCTTGTTTAAATTATGAAATTATTACTAGAAAAACTGGTAAAACCTTATATTAATTCAAATTAATAAACTATTACTTAAATAAACATCAGAAAGCTGTTTTGAAAACAAAGTTTATTTTTGCAGTTCCATTTTTAGGCGAGTGGTGCAGAAATGACATATTTCAGATGAAGTTATAGTCCAATATTTTTTTTTTTTTTTTTTTTTTACTAAGAAATATTAATTTAATTGATTTGATCTCACAATGAAAAAGGCTCCACTGACAGAAATAAAAAAAATGTAAAAATGACATTTGATATTACTGGACAACTCAGGTAACTTGGCCAGCATCTGAAAAGATCTTCAAGAATATAATTGCTTTCACAAATTTTAGTAGCATAAGTTTTATTTAAATGCAAAAATATATTCAGGTTTAGCAATAAAGTAAATTATGGCAACTCTTTTTTTTATATTTTTTTTTATATGGAATGGCCAATTCCCAATGCGCTCTGGTCCTCGTTGTGGCATAGTGACTCGCCTCAATCCGGGTGGCAGAGGGCGAATCTCAGTTGCCTCCGTGTCTAAGACTGTCAGTCTGCGCATCTTATCACGTGGCTTGTTGAGCACATCACCGCAGAGACATAGCATGTGTGGAGGCTTTACGCTATTCTCCACAGCATCCACGCACAACTCACCATGTGCCCCACCAAGAGCGAGAACCACATTATAGCAACCATGAGGAGGTTACCCCATGTGACTCTACCCTCCCTAGCAACTGGGCCAATTTGGTTGCTTAGGAGACCTGGCTGGAGTCACTCACCATGCCATGGATTCGAACTCGCGACTCCATGGGTAATAGTCAATGTCTTAAATTATGGCAACTCTAGCGCTGCTGGCACATCAGCATTTCACTGTCCCACCCCTAACTTAAACAGAAAGTATGATTGGTTAGCAAACATCTCATCTCGGCTGAAACAAATGTTCTGATTGGTTGGTCATCTGAGTCAAACTGTTTATCGTGCCCCAGCCTTCAGTTCAGCTCTCCCGCCTCCTGCTGCTCCATGAGCGTTTAGAGAGAATCTCAGTCTATTTATTAAAATAAATCACAATTCATTTAACGGTGCTGTGACATCACCTCAATAGATTGAAAAGTTATGGGTCAAAAGCCTACTCACCTTTGCCATACGTATCATCACTCATTTTAGGTGAGCATATGCTAAATCCATAGAAAGATAGGTGGGTATAAGCCAAGTGCTTGCTTATTCGCTAGACCGGAGACTATTTAGCAGAGATGGATCACTTCTATTCAAAGTAATGGGATAAATTGAAACACCCAACGGTCAACGGATGTAGAAAGGAAGTCCCGACCTACAGGTAAAAGAGCCTTTAAGAGACAGACATCGCCTGTCAATCAACTCGAGAATGTGCATTTTGTTTTTTAGCCTAATCCGAGGTAAAGAATCACAATTTATGATACCAGTGTTGCCAGATTTTACTGCTGATTTTAAATATGTTCTTTGCTCGGAATCTTGTCCAGCCATTTTGGAGATATCATTAATTTCCCATTCAAGTAGATAGGAGCTGCATTTGCATGCTGCATGTTAACATAGAAAAATAGCTGCCCGGGAGCATTCCAAAGATGGCTGTTGAGCGAAATAGACTAAAAAGACTTTGGCTAGACTACACAACTGCGTCAAATTCTTCACAAAACTATATGTCGCCTCCTTGGAAAATGACAACATCTTCACAGCTGGAAGGTATAAATCGCACTGAACTGTAATGGTGTTTCCCTTTTCTTCTTTTAAGAGACATGATTGTTAAATTTCTACGACAATAAAAAAAAAAAAATTCTCCAGTCGCCACCAAAATGAGACAGCTCTTTTAATGGTTTGACCTCGTTTACCTCGAGAGCACAGTGGTGATTTGAGACAGGTGTTATTTGCTCTTGCTCCTGATTCACGTGAGTCACGAGAAAGAACTAGGAGAGATGTTGAGCGTGCATCTGAGCATCTGTACTCTAAAATAATCAGCTGTCTATATCATTTTATGTCAAGAGTATCTTTTGTTGTAAATTTAAAATTGTAATCCTGCCAGTAAAACCAGCAGAATATGTTGGGTTTTTATGTAACTTTAACACACAATTAATTACACAAATTGTGAAAAGTTACACAGTTTTTGTTTCCTGATTTTGTAACACCATTTTCAAGTATTCCGTTCGGTTACTCCCCAAGCCTGCCTTCTACTAACAGGACTATGTTAACTGGATAATGCTAATCTTAGCTCTATTCCGTACAGTGCTCAGGGTATGTTTATTGAATTTCATGTTCAAATACCCTTGAAAACTGGGAAATTACTGACCACCATGTCTGTCTTTATTTTGCCATAACAACCATCCCTTACATTACCATACATTATCCCTTACTTATTCTCTCCGTCTTCATTTAAGTTTCTCTCACGACCTATTTTAAGTATATCTGTTACATATGTAATTATAAATATTTATAAAGCCAGTATCACCCAGTATCGGTATATGATATGATCAAAATGAGGCAGGAATTAATACTGTGAAAGCAAAATGATTCAACTGTGTTACAAATCTAACAAGATGTCTTATTTTACACGGTGATTTAACTAATATTCAGTGCAGTGGTGCCTTTTCTGAAAGCAAAAAAGTAATAACAAAATAGTACTTAAAGCTGAAGTGCATTGTTTCTGTGCCACTAGCATCTCCAAACCAAATTGCAAAAAGAATAATTATTTTCTAACATGTTTCCCAGACATTTCCATGTCTGCAAATGTTCAGCCAAACCAGTGTCACTCTGGTTGGGATGCTCAAACAAAAAGAGAACCTCAGTGTTTACCCCTTTCGGAGAATTAACCTAATGACTTCCTAATTGTTGTATCTGAATATTACTGTAAGCTAGGATAGGAACAAATATATATATATATATTAACATTGAAAAAAAAAAACACATTTCAGCTTAAAGTCTCAGGTTTGAGACTCAAGTATCACAATTGTATTTCATCATGGTGGAAAGAAAACAAAAGCTCAACAATGAAGGGATGGTTACATTCTATCAAAACTAAGGGCTTGGCCAGTTCTCTTAGAGTGTCAGCAATTAACTTCAGACCGTGTTGCTATGTTTGTATTATTACACTTGTTAAGAAACTTTTGAGTTTTGCCTATGACTTTTAAGGTGATAATAAACACTTTTATAAATCAAAGTAAAAAGTAAACGAGAACTCCATGTACAAATCAGTTCAATTAAACATAATCAAAATGGTAAATATACTTTTGCACACACCCACATAAATTATCAGAAACTAAACAGCATAATGGCTAGTGCACTGACTTTCTTACTACAAGCAATGATTAACACACATTTCCCTTTTAGTCCGTGTGTGTGGTAAGAGTAGGCAGGTCATATTTCAGTATTATGAGTTTCTAATAGCCGCATTAGCTTTCTGAATGGTTAGAGAAGTGTTTCTCTTGTCACTGATACAGATTACAGTACCAGGGGGACAGGGCAGGGTTTTTAAAAAGCAATTTTGTTCATTCGATTAGAGGAGATTTGTTTTACAGATGGTGACACCTCAAGATGAGATGGTCAAAGGTCTTGAAGAAAGTCTAAGAAATAATGATTATTACATAGAAAGAGGGCTTATTCATACGCTACAATCTTATTGGCTGATATTCTGGCACAGGTCCCATCTTCAGCTAGAGTTAAAAGCAAATAATAAAAGACAAATGTGACAGTAATTACTGTAGAATTGGCCAAAATGTAAGGCCAGAACTAACCTTTCTGTCCTCTCCATACTATTAAAAATGAATATAAATTGAGTAAATTAATATATATATATATATATATATATATATATATATATATATATATATATATATATATATATATATTATTTTTTGTTTTTGTTTTTGTGACGCACATGAAAGAATAGGAGGTGATGGTTATAACATTTTAATTATACTAATAATTGGGTTTCCCTCTCTAGTTTTATTTACATCACAGTTTTTGTAAAGATAAGGTTATTTTCTGTATACCTCGACTATCCTAAATAATAATAAAACACTACAATATATATTTATAATTTTCTATAACATAATTTCTCATTGAATATCCTGTTTCATTAAAATACACTATTCGTTCAGATGGTTTTGCATGGTCTTAACAAATAAATAATTTTTACAAAAAGTAACAAAAAATTTCAAATAGTTAAGCATGACTACCTACATCATTTAGAGTTAATGGTTTTAAAATCATGAAAATGGGCAAATTAAAGAGAAGCTTAACCAATGAAGTGTAACCAATTTGTTGAACGAGTGAACATCATTTATAACAAAGGCAGGAAATCTGTGTATGAATTTGTACTTGTTTCCTTTTACCTGAAATAGTTCTGTACATTTAATTGAAACACCAACTGTATAATGAATGACATGATGCATGTCATCTAAATGTTTCTCTGAACGGCTCTCTCCTGACAAGAAAATTGCCCGTGAGGACATTTGCAGTCTTTTCTTCTGTCTCCTCTTTTTCTCTGTCTAACGGTGTGTGGTTTCCTCAAGTCAAAAAATGAAAATGGAGGGTTTTCTATTTTGAGAGGTTGTAATTATCTTTTTCCTCAACATGTGGTGCTGGGCTCCACTCCTCCGCTTGGCCTTCAACGATTTTAACTGGCATAGTGGCAGCAAGTGCTGTCGGGACAATGGCAGAATATTGGCAGGATCCTGGCCCCACATTAACCCTGACCAACTCATTATAGAAAGACATTTAAAAAGAGATTCTGCCTTTTATAATTTTACTTCTACAGTAAATCTGTTATTTTTCAGTGTAGTCCCACAACTTTATTGTTGTCTTTTTCACAAAGGAATAAATGTTTAGTGTTAATCACATCTATATTTAATCACTCAGGAAACAGAATGTATTAATGTATTTAATGTTTAGGTACTGTTTCATTCAGTTTAACCAAAAACATGCTAAAGGCATTCAGATAGTTTGAAAGCAAAAATAGAATGCACAGAATTGAAAGAGGGATGATATGTGATGGAGTGAGGTTAAAAATTCAATTTTCCATAAAATATCTGCCAGTCAACTTTGAAGCTGAGGGATCATCAAAGAGAAGGAAAAGAGAAACAGAGACAGAAGAAGAACAAGAATAAAATTGGGTTGCACTTTATTTTACAGTACATGTACTTTCAGTATACTTACAGTGTACTTACTCAAGAAAGTACTGAGTAATATTAGGTAACTACATGTACTTAATATGGGTTAAGGTTAGGGTTGGGGTTAGGTTTAGGGTTAGTAACCATTAATTACTTACATATGTATCACAGGGGATTCTCTAGGAGATTCCAAGGGGTACTTAGAAAGATTTAGATTTTGTTTGTTAAACTAAACAGAAATTATATGTCATTAAAGTTATGTTGACTGTTCTGCCGGTTCCCGACTCCTTCTTGCCCATCCTTGAACCCTGTTACAGTATCATAAATACATTTTATTGGAAAAATAAGAAACCCAGAATAAGTTTACACATACTAGGTGGTTTAGCTGCTCCTAAATTCCAATATTACTATCTTGCATCTCAATTACAATATCTTTGTAAATGGATTAAATGTAACCACTCTCAAAATCCATGGATAGAATTAGAACAAGCCGAATGCAAAAACACAATTAAATGCCACAGTCTATTTAAAAACACTAGGATCAGAACAAATTAGCAAAAAATAATGTTTCAACACCACACAAAAATTCTCCTTTATGGCATAACCCAGATTTCAACATAAATACATTTTTACATTTGGCAGACACTTTTATCCAAAGTGACTTACAATGCCCTTATTACAGGGACAATCCCCCTGGAGCAACCTGGAGTTAAGTGCCTTGCTCAAGGATACAATGGTTGTGGCTGTGGGGATTGAACCAACAAACTTCTGCTTACCAGTTCAGTGCTTTAGTCCACTACGCCACTGCCACTGCCACTCCAGCAAATAAATGACCTCGTGTTAACACCAGATGGAGAGCAAAATAAATTACACACTTACACCACCTCCACATCGATCATAGATTTATTACATTTTCAGAACTGGCACAAAAGTATAATTTTGGTACAGACCAACATTTCTGCTATCTACAAATCAAAAGTGCCATCAAAGCCAAAATGGGAAAGAACAATATAGAATCAATGACACTCTTAGTATCAACAAGATCAGTAATTCAACAAGACTACTTACTAAACTATATATACTTATATCATCTATAGACACTACATTATCAGTACCAGCAATGGGAAAGAAATCTCAGCATTACCACAGATAATAGCAACCTCAGAAATATACACTCACTGTAGTCTCAACACCCCAGACAATTACTTTCACGCACTTTGGTCTTGTCCTTTAATCTCCACTTTTTGGAATGAAGTCTCAGCTAAGATATCAGCACTGTTAAAACACAATATTTCAGCCATCCCATCCATATATCTGCTAGGCGACTTTTCACAAATAAAACCCCCATTTGAATACACAATTCCCATTCTGCTGTCTCTAGCCATTGCCAAGAAAATAATTTTTAACAATTAGAAAAACAGAGACAAAATACAGTATCAATCACTCAGTGGATACACTTACTAAAGGAACATGTCATTAAGGAAAAACAAGTAGCTGTGACTGACAAATAATTAAATAAGTTTACTCTTATCTTTACTCCACTCCTTGTGGCCTTAGACCTTGAGGTAACTTGATTGGTGAAGTGATGCCCTCCAAACACATGTAGAAAAAGGTTGGCATCATAATGACAAAACACTCACTCTTGCACAAATCTATTACTACTATTACTGCTATGCTCTCCATTACTTATTGTATCTAGTAATAGTATTATTAATATAATTAATAGTAGTATTATTAGTAGTATAATTATTATAATTATTATAATTATCAATATTATTTGAATTGTTTACAACTATTAATGCTGTTATGACTATTATAATTATATGACAATTCATTCATCTTTTTATACAACTACATACATGTATAGATATTGGAAATATATTTATGTGTAAAGTCTGATATATGTAAGTGTGTGTGTGTGTGTGTGTGTGTGTGTGTGTGTATATATATATATATATATATATATATATATATATATATATATATATATATGCACTGTATATATTTAAAAATGTGTACAAATCTATATTATACAAAATAATTTTTATTGTTTTTTAGTTTCCCCTATCTAAAATATATACGTTAAAAAATGATTGGATATCCATCTTAAAGGAATAGTTCACCCAAAAATGAAAAGTTGCTGATAATTTACTCACCCTCATGCCATCCAAGGGGTCTTGGCAGTAGGGAATAATCAAATAGTCCTCAGGCCTGGGACCTGAGCACGGCTAATGTGGAGGCGGCTCCTAATGATCTGGGGGCGGCATACCGCATTGGGGGCCTGGGGTCTGGGTGCCTCGGGGCCGGACTGGCTGGGTGGATTCTGCCGCTTTGTCCCGTTGGGTCTGCATAGACATCTGCCTATCAGATGCCATTATTTAGAGAGTCAATCAATAATAAAGATGATTATTATTATTATTACTATTATTACTATTACTATTACTACTATTATTATGAATATAGTCTGTATAATTATTTATATATCATTATTATCATTGCTAGTAGTATGATTGTTTATTTATTTTCATCAAATAATTAATTATTATTATTATTATTATTATTTTATTTTTTTTTAAATATAATTTCTTTCCACTATTATAATTAACTCCTTTTAAGGGAGCTGGCAACAGAAAAACAAAACAAAAGAATTCCATTGAAAAAATGTAATCAGGTTTATCACAAATCGTTGATGTACTTACAATGAGCCCTCTTCTAATATGAAATGAACCCACTTGCTATTGTCTGTCATGTGTATGCTTTACAAAAATAGCCAATAGCCTTTAGTTGGCGATAGGCTAAATACCAATAACTAGACACTGAATTTGTTAAATAAATAAAGGATAAGTTGAAGTATCCAAATAGAATCCAAAATATCTATACATATATGCTCTTTCATTTTGACTAATGGCAAAAACAAAATAGTTATTTTGTGTGTGTGTGTGTGTGTGTGTGTGTGTGTGTGTGTGTGCTGATGATACAAACAATTACTGTGCAGCACTCATTTTGTACCAGAAATGTTATTGTTTTAGTTTTCAAGTCACTGGGGGATGCAACTTTACCAACCAATGCCATTCTCAAGTGATTCTCTTTATCTGTTCTCACTAAAACAACATCCTTCCATAAATCACTTCATTATCATCTCTTGATTTTAATTAGGGCCTTTAACTCTGTACACAGCACTCACTTGTGTGAGTCAATTGAACAATTAATTAGTCAAATAGGTCTCACGGCCTTGTAAATCATTTCAATTGTTCATTGCCGCTTACTAAACCGTTATTCAGTTTTGACAATATGTGTAGGTATATGTAATATAATTAAGATCCACATGAGGAACTGCTGAATAAAACAATGAAAAAAGGTGACATATATGTAGATATTAATATATATTAGGAATGTCATAAAATATTGATACATAGATTATTGATCAGCACATTGTTTTTGATCATCAATATATTAACATTAGAAGCATATTAAACTAAAAGCTTAAATTGTGTGCTTTCCAATTCACTGTCAGCTGGCCTTCTGTATAATGTAGTCTTGCATTTGGGAGAACACAAGGGGGTGGTATGACATGTACTGTACTTAATGCTGAGGATGCATTGATGCAGTGCAGGTGGCAGTCCAAAGTTGTGAATCTAGTCACCATACACACAAAAGTTACAAAGGTTTTTGTACATCTTCAAGAATGAAAAAAATAAAAAATAAATCAATAAATCAAATGCTGGTATACAATAGAGCATCTGGAAAATATTCAGATTTTTGATGCGTGAAAAAGGCATCGATCCCAAGACTAATTTATAGGAATGCCCCGATACAATTTCTTTTGAGAACAAGTACGAGTACCGCTACTTTTTTTTTAGTACTTGCCGATACCAAGTCCGATTTTTTTTCTGAACTCAATATCACCAGTGTATTTCAATTTTATCTTCAAATAATTAAATAAATAAATAAATGAAAACTTTAATCACATGAAATTGTAACAATTTTCAACATGAAAGTGATTTTATACAGAGCCTCACAGCACAATCCTAAATACATCATTGGAGTTATTTTTGTCAAATAAAGTGCCTCATAATAGAGCATCACAGATGTGAGATATTGCTTAAATATAATACAGTTACTATTGATTTATTATTATTAGTAGTAGTAGCAGTAGTAATATAACAGTGAATATTACATAACTATACAATAGCGATCTATTTCTGTCATACTTTTTCATTTAAAATGAACTTTTATTTTGGCTGAGCATTTATTTTGATGGGTTTCTGTGCTGTTAGACCAAGGAGATCTGATTTAATGACGGAAGATTCCCAATCTGGAAAAGCCTGTCGCTACGTAATTCACAGTAATTATTAAACCGCAAAAGGCTACTATTTTAAATAAATAAATATGTAGTCTGTAGATGACCCGTGCTAAAATGTGAATCTCTGCCTGCTGTCATCTGCAACAATCAGAGTATGCAATGCTCATAATAGTGTTTCCATGTATGAGCCAAGGATCTCTTAAAGGTATGAGCAGTTTGTGTCTCTATGCCTGCACAACACCGGCTGCACACATTTACAAGCACTCACATTTAAAACACTGCACGTGCAAACTATTTATCTCATTAAATCGCAGCTTTTGCGGTTAAATAATCTCACTAGGACATAACGTGATTTTAATCTGTGCGCTGAATGTTTACATAATGACATTTGTAAGTCCGATGGTATCGGTTTTTGGTATCGGAGCATTTTTATGGGTACAAGTATATTAACGCGGTATCGGGACCGATTCTGGTATTGGTGCATCCCTACTAATTTGTATGTAGATATATATATATATCTATCCAAATATACAGTATATGTCAGTTTATTATGTGTATGCATTGTACTTAAAGGGATTGTTCACCAAAAATGAAAATTCACTCATCATTTTCTCACCTTCATGCCATCCCAGATGTGTATGACATTCTTCCATCTGCTGAACACAAACAAGGATTTTTAGAAGAATATCTGAGCTCTGTTGGTCCTTATTGTTCTTGTAATGATCCATCTTTAATTGCTGTTTTACCATAAATCTCTGCTTTCACTTTTAAAATGTGAGAGGATGTGAAATTGAAAGTGGAGATTTATAGTCAAAAAGGACTTAAAAATGTATCTGTTTCTCACCCACACCTATCATATCATTTCTGAAGACATGGATTAAACCACTGGAGTCTTAAGGATTATTATTATTATTATATGGCCTTTATGTGATTTTTAGAGCTTTAAACGATCACCATTCACTTGCATTATAAGGACCTTCAGAGCTAAGATATTCTTCTGAAAATCTTTGTTTGTGTTCTGCAGAAGAAAGAAAGTCAAAGACATCTGGGATGGCATGAGATTGAGTAAATCATGAGAGAATTTTCATTTTTGGGTGAACTATCCCTTCAAATGCTAACTAAAATTTTGTTCTGAGTTTATGTTTAAGGGATAATTCAGCCAAAATGGGTCATCAGTCTCATCCTCATGTTGTTTGAAATCTGAGATTTTTTGTCAGTGGAACAAATAAGGAGAGGTGTTGTAGAATGTTCAAGCTGCTCTTTTCAATACAACAAAAGTGGACAATGACCAGTAGTTGTCAAGCTCCAATAATACAGGTTCCAACATGAGATGTCATTGAAATTCAGAAATTTCAACAGAAATTGCTTAAATATCTGAAAGCCATTAAAAATCAGTCCAAAACTACCAAACTTAATTGATAACATTCATGGAACATCAGAAATGAAGCATGAAACAGATATTTAATCTCAGATAGTAGATATACAGTGCATCCGGAAAGTATTCACAGCGCTTCACTTTTTCCACATTTTGTTATGTTACAGCCTTATTCCAAAATGGATTAAATTCATTATTTTCCTAAAAATTCTACAAACAATACCCCATAATGACAACATGAAATAAGTTTGTTTGAAATCTTTGCAAATTTATTAAAAATTCATTAAATTCATTAAAAATGAAAAAAATCACATGTACATAAGTATTCACAGCCTTTGCCATGACACTCAGAATTGAGCTCAGGTGCATCCTGTTTCCACTGATCATCCTTGAGATGTTTCTACAACTTGATTGGAGTCCACCTGTGGTAAATTCAGTTGATTGGACATGATTTGGAAAGGCACACACCTGTCTAAATAAGGTCCCACAGTTAACAGTGCATGTCAGAGCACAAACCAAGCCATGAAGTCCAAGGAATTGTCTGTAGACCTCCGAGACAGGATTGTATCGAGGCACAGATCTGGGGAAGGGTACAGAAAAATTTCTGCAGCATTGAAGGTCCCAGTGAGCACAGTGGCCTCCATCAACCGTAAATGGAAGAAGTTTGGAATTACCAGGACTCTTCCTAGAGCTGGCTGCCTGGCCAAACTGAGTGATCGGGGGAGAAGGGCCATAGTCAGGGAGGTGACCAAGAACCCGATGGTCACTCTGACAGAGCTCCAGCATTTCTCTGTGGAGAGAGGAGAACCTTCCAGAAGAACAACCATCTCTGCAGCACTCCACCAACCAGGCCTGTATGGTAGAGTGGCCAGACGGAAGCCACTCCTCAGTAAAAGGCACATGACAACTCGCCTGGAGTTTGCCAAAAGGCACCTGAAGGACTCACAGACCATGAGAAACAAAGATTGAACTCTTTGGCCTGAATGGCAAGCATCATGTCTGGAGGAAACCAGGCACTGCTCATCACCTGGCCAATACCATCCCTACAGTGAAGCATGGTGGTGGCAGCATCATGCTGTGGGGATGTTTTTCAGCAGCAGAAACTGGGAGACTAGTCAGGATTGAGGGAAAGATGAATGCACAGATGTACAGAGACATCCTTGATGAAAACCTGCTCCAGAGCGCTCTGGACCTCAGACTGGGGCGAAGGTTCATCTTCCAACAGGACAAAGATCCTAAGCACACAGCCAAGATAACAAAAGGAGTGGCTCCGGGACAACTCTGTGAATGTCCTTGAGTGGCCCAGCCAGAGCCCAGACTTGAACCTGATTGAACATCTCTGGAGAGATCTGAAAATGGCTGTGCACTGTAACATCTGTGTAAGATCAGTGATGGCTAATTACACTTTGTTTGAAAAAACTTTGTTTGAAAAAAAACCTTTTAGCCTTTTGACATTTGCATATAAATTACTGACCTGGTCTCCACGTTTACATTTATATGGGTGCTAAATTGCAGATGGTCTTTATCACTATCAAAAGGATGCTAAAACAGGTCTCCTCTGAAGTGTCTCCATCAAGCTTCAAACACATTCCACAGAAAGGGGGGTGACCCCCCGTGCCAGGCACCAGAGCAGTTGTCTGCCTCCAGTAATTCCAATACACGTCACACACACACCTAAAGACATTTTCTCTATTTAGGCCATAGTAAGCAGTTATAAATGTATCTGCTATATGCATGTGTTGTATGTATATTCCCCTATTATATTAACTTGGTTAAAACCCTTTACTTGTATTAGTTAGACGTTAAACGCATATATTCAAGTGTATGAGTGTATCTCTGCTTTAATATCGTCTGGAGGTTACCTTCTTGGTATCAAAATGATCTTCTCTTTATTTCTCACACAATAATGTACACCATGTGATCGTGAAATGCATCGAACAATTCTTACTATGTTTTGAATTAAAAGCTGCACTAGCGGTCCAGATCAGCAATAAAATGCGAATGGGCCATAAACGGAGACAAAGGATGTTTCTCCCGCTCAAAATGCATGCCTCTGATTGGCCACTCCACCCACAAAATGGGTGCGGCAATGAACTATCAAAACTCCAGAGCGCAGACTAATCATCGCTCAAAACTCTTCTTCTTGAGACCAACCCACTCCAAAACTCTCTCTTGAGTTTAACCTTCTGGCAGTGTTTACCTTCAAGTAACTTTGTGGATTTCCTGTGGACTTCTTCAACTCACTCCTAAAGAAATCATCGAGAACCTCGTCTACCGCATCAAGACTCTTATTCAGCAACAAACCAATGCAAGTAACCATTTACAACTGATTAGATGCGTGTTTAAGTTTGAACCCCTTTTAAGGTGAATTGTGCCTCTGATGATTCTCATTTAGGTTGTGGTTAACTGACGTGAAATATTGCCATTCTGTGCTCTTCTCTCTCTCTTTTCTTTACTTTCCTTCATTCTATATATGTATGTTTGCTTAGTTTGTTTGTATGTTAGTTATAGTTTCATTTATTAAATCCCTTATATTCACAATTGATTGTCTCTGTGTTCCGCTCACAATTCAAAGTCACTGAATGTTGCTCCTTGCTACATGCTAAACTACTGCTAGCACTGTATAAGTAGGAAGGCTATTGTTCCTTGGCCAGGAAAGTAATCTTCCAAGAATTGATAAATAACTTTATTGTCTGCTCGCTGGACGGACAGATCAAGTAATTGTAATATCGATTCTGCTACAGTTAATTCTAAGATCTAATCTAAATATTTATTATTAATTATAACCAGTTATAATTAATTATAAATAATTCCCTTTTAAGCTAATTTGCTACAGCACCGACGCTCCCCAGTTTGAGAGGTCCTACAAAGAAGAATGGGAGAAACTGCCCAAAAATAGGTGTGCCAAGCTTGTAGCATCATACTCAAAAAGACTTGAGGCTGTAATTGGTGCCAAAGGTGCTTCAACAAAGTATTGAGCAAAGGCTGTGAATACTTATGTACATGTGATTTTTTTTTTTTCTCTCCGTTTTTTATTTTTAATAAATTTGCAAAGATTTCAAACAAACTTCTTTCACATTGTCATTATGGGGTATTGTTTGTAGAATTTTTAGGAAAATAATGAATTTAATCCATTTTGGAATAAGGCTGTAACATAACAAAATGTGGAAAAAGTGAAGCACTGTGAATACTTTCCGGATGCACTGTAAATATTGTAGATGCAAGGGAGACCAGGGCAGGTTGTCTCACAGAATGGTTGTTAAAAGGGCTACATCTTAGCAACTATAAGTTTTGCAGTTTTTTTTTTTTTTTTTTAAATACAGTAATAGGATATTTAATGTCAGGTTACCATTGTAACAACTCACCCCACAGTGTGACAACATGCCAGATTTTGGTGCATGTTGTCCAAAAATGTCAGCATGTCTACCTAAAAAAAAAAAAAAAATAAAAAATAAAAATAAAAAAAAATAATAGCATTTAATGAACTTAATAAAATTCATGAAAACTTTCCTATGCAATTTTACAGTCTTTTTACTAGACTTAGGGTTTGTTACATGTCTCAGCTATGAACTGTGTACCATTGTAAGGGCTAGCTGGAAAGTTTCAATGTAGTCACCATTGTTTTCCATAAGTTGCATTGTTATTAAAGACATGCGATATGAAGTGGAATTCATAATGTTTTCAGATCAATAAAACTGAGAAATATTCAAGCTTGAGGCTCTCTTCAGATCCTATAAATGGGAAAATGACAAGACTAATTGTTTAGGGAGTAAAATCCATTACCTGCAGCCAGCAGAAAACAAAATGATGCAGAGGATTGGAAACTCATAAAATGTAGAAAGGACACAACCAATAAGAGTGGGACTTACTGTACTTCTGGAGAATACAAGATTAGTCAGATCTTCAACAAATCAACTACAAGTGAGAGCTTGACATATTTTTGGTATATATAATGTAATTGGGAAAAAATAATTGAAATGTCCATACACTACTGTACTAATAAAGAGATTCATCTGTTACTGTAATAGTGTTGGGAGTTATCACTGGCAGTGCACGACACCATGTGAACACTGCAAGGGTACTGTGCAAAGCAACAAAACATTAGAAAGAATTCTAATAAAAGAAGCTGTCTACATTGCCAGTGGTTCAACGGCTATTACAGGGCCATGGTAGTTGCAGGTAAATTATGTTGGGGAGACAAATTACTCCAAAGTACTAAAATAGGCAAATAGATAGTCCTATCCCAAGCTCATGTGACTGACTGAGCAAATGTTACTGTGTCAGGCTGGTTAGGATGTTCAAACAAAATGTTGTCAATTTTTGGGTTAGAAAAAGCAATGTAACTGCAACAAACCTCTTCCTTCCCATGAAAAGTATTTGCGTAACTTAATTATGAAGGGGTAACAAAATAATTGTTCTACTTCTGAAAGTAAAATCCCTAACAGTGTCTATTTAATAGACTCTATTACAAAGTTGCAGTAAAAACTTGGTTTTATATGAATCTACAATATATTTGTTTTCCACTCCTCTCTATTTTAATGAGGTCCAGATATAATTATTGCAACTATTGCTTTATATATACTGTATATATATATATATATATATATATACACACACACACACACACACACACACACACACACACTGGCGGCCAAAAGTTTGGAATAATGTACAGATTTTGCTGTTTCGGAAGGAAATTGGGACTTTAATTCACCAAAGTGGCATTCAACTGATGACAAAGTATAGTCAGGACATTACTGATGTAAAAAAACAGCACCATCACTATTTGAAAAAAGTCATTTTTGATCAAATCTAGACAGACCCCATTTCCTGCAGCCATCACTCCAACACCTTATCTGTGAGTAATCATGCTAAATTGCTAATTTGGTACTAGAAAATCACTTGCCATTATATCAAACACAGTTGAAAGCTACTTGGTTCATTAAATGAAGCTTAACATTGTCTTTGTGTTTGTTTTTGAGTTGCAACAGTATGCAATAGACTGGCATGTCTTAAGGTCAATATTAGGTCAAAAATGGCAAAAAAAGAAACAGCTTTCTCTAGAAACTTGTCAGTCAATCATTGTTTTGAGGAATGAAGCCTATACAATGCTTGAAATTGCCAAAAAAACTGAAGATTTCATGCAAAGGTGTACATTATATTCTTCAAAGACAAAGGAAAATAGGGCTCTAACAAGGACAGAAAGAGATGTGGAAGGCCAGATGTACAACTAAACAAGAGGATAAGTACATCAGAGTCTCTAGTTTGAGAACTAGACACCTCACATGTCCTCAGCTGACAGCTTCATTGAATTCTACCCGAACACCAATTTCATGTACAACAGTAAAGAGAAGACTCAGGGGTGCAGGCCTTATGTGAAGAATTGCAAAAAAAAAAAAAAAAAAAACAACAACAAAAAAACACTTTTGAAACAGAAAAACAAAATGAAAAGGTTAGAGTGGGCAAAGAAATACAGACATTGGACAACAGATAATTGGAAAAGAGTGTTATGGATCTTAACCCCACTGAGCTTTTGTGGGATCAGCTAGACTGTAAAGTGCGTGAGAAGTAGCGACAAGACAGCCACATCTATGGTAAGTGCTACAGGAAGTGTGGGGTGAAATGTCACCTGAGTATCTGGACAAACTGACCGCTAGAATGCCAAGGATCTGCAAAGCTGTCATTGCTGCATGTGGAGGATTTTTTGATGAGGACTCTTTGAAGTAGTTCAAAAGGAGCAAAATCTGTACATTATTCCAAACTTTTGAACACCAGTGTGTGTGTGTGTGTATATTAATATATATATATATATATATATATATAGAGAGAGAGAGAGAGAGAGAGAGAGAGAGAGAGAGAGAGAGAGAGAGAGAGAGAGAGATAGTACTGTGCAAATGTTTTAGGCACTTGTGAAAAATGTTGCATTGTGAGGATGTCTTCAAAAATAATAAATAGTTTGCATTGATCAATGTCATGCAAAGTCCAGTAAACATAAAAAAGCTAATACACATACACATACATACATACAGTATATATAAAGCAATAGTTGCAATAATTATTAATAATGTGTGGTGAGTGTGTTTGTTTGTATTGTGACTCAGATCTCAGAGTGTTTTCACTCTGGCCCCAGTTTGCCATGCCATTATTGGCTTTACACTCACAACACTGTACTTGTTCTCTGTTAGTGCCTGAATTTTGGCTTGAGGGTGATTTATAGCCCTGTCGTTTGCTGTTCTTGTAATTGCTCTAGACTGTGACAGACAGACTGGAATTCTATTATAGAAACTGAAGCCACTGAACACCATCTTTATATGCATTATGGAAAACAAATGATGCACAAACGAAAGACACAGGGGGTTACCCCCTGTGTCTTTTGTTTGTGCATAATTCTGAAAAATATGGGATGGACATAAAGGTGCTCTTGTAGATCCTGTGAATCCCAAAGGCCTGGGGTAAGTGCCTCAGGTGCTTGTTGGAGTGTGGTGATATTTAGGTATGTGGTGGAAGTGTCAGACAAACAGGGTGGTCATGGAACATTGGTTAGCCAAGTCTAGTAGTCACTTCCTGAGAACCCCTTAGGACTACTATGGGAGTTATTGTTCACCTGACTGGGATGGCATTGCTCCATTTGTTTTCATCTTGAGACTTATTTGGCGACAGGTATAATAGAATTAATTTACCACTGCCTTGTGAGATTGTTGGTAATGCTGAAAGATGCATAGAAGGCTCAACCTCTCAGCATTAGCACAAGTTGAGTTTCGCTGGAAGTACAGAACAGATAATCATGAATGAGAGACCTGTTAAACATATATGATTACCTATATGATCTCCTAGACTGACCAAGCTGGTTAAGGCTTGTCTGATTTGATGGTTTCATAGGGGTTTTGTGCTTTTGTCAGCTGGTCATACAAACACCAGCTTACCAGTGTTTGTATGACCAGCAGGAAACCAGTTATACACCAGCTTCACCAGGCTAAGAGACCAGCTAGACCAGCTTAACACCAGCTTGGCAAGGCTTGGAGATCAGCTTAAACCAGCATTCTACCTTAGGCTGGTTTAAGATGGGCTGGTTTAAGATGTGTTTTAGGTAATCATGAAAAATGTATTTACAATATAAAACTTACATATGCCATGAACCATGAGCATGTCTGCTCAAAAGCCAAATTTGCATCTTTATCGAAGCTTTTAACTGCCTTTTGAAATCATTAGCTATTCAATATTACCTAATACAATTTGTGCACGTGTAAGCATGAAATCAACATTGAATTGCATTCAAAAAACAGAATTTCTCAAATCACACAGAGTCGTTCACTGACTGTCCAATCCAATGCATATTGTCTATAAAAACGATAAAATGTTGACTGAAATAAAATGTTGATCAGTCCACCAGGAAGCAAAGCTGATGTTAACAAGGGCTGATACAATAAGTTGTTTTAAATATGAACTCTTCACAGTACACAGCTGTGGCAATATTTGAATTCGTTTTTATTGAGACTTTTATCGTAGTTATTTTGTTAAACGGTAACAAACTTGGGTTGGTCACCTTACATGTCCTTCAGATGGTCTCTTCCTGTCTACGTGGGTGATTCTTGACTAGAATAGGCTTCAATGAGGATCAGGCTTTAAGTCTGGCTATCCAGCACTAAGAGATTTCCACAGAAGTACACTGTCAAACTGCTAAGCTGATGTCTCCACATTTCAGATCAATGCAGGCGGAGACGGGAAGAGAACTAAAGAGTGCCACTAGATCAGTTTCTCTGCCTTAAATATAATAATTACACCATCAGCTTGAGACAAACTAATGAGTCTCTAAGGATGCTGGTGCCAGACATGCAGTCTACCAATGCTAAAGTGGAATCCAATGTGCTGGTGATCAGAGATGCCCATCTGGCTGGAGGTGATTGGACACATTATATCAATGCCAGGGTCAGTCTTAAGATAGTCTGAAATCATAGGTTTGTGACAGTCACAGTAAAAAAAATACAGGGAATCTCCTCACTTCTTTACAATGCTTAACTAATTATACATTAAGGAGGAGGAGCCATTTAATTCATGATTCAACATGAGAATAGTCAACTATGAGACAGACCATACTGTAATGTAATAAATAGGTAGTCAGCAGGGGAAAAAAAGCAGTAATACAGACCTTGAAATTGTTTTTCGAGAAGGAATAATGTGATACCGAATTTCTTTGAACCAGTTTTAAGACTTGATCAATTAAATAATTTTTACATCTTAAAAGCGCTGCTTTTAAATTAACTTACTATATGGTAATGCTGATCACAAAATAAAACCAGACCTCAGGTGGCACACAAGTCATCCATGGCTGCTCACTCATTCATTACACAACTACTGAGGCAAATCCCACCCTCAAATCACAACCGAGGCAGAACATCGAGAATTAAACTACGTTGCATGATACATTACATGGTCAAAAGCACCATCGATCATGAAGATGAAAAGCAAGAGAACATTTCCATGCTTGTTGGAGTACAGGAGATACATCTTTTCAAGGCACGGTAATTGGCCGGCAGAATGCTACAGGATATAAATGGTTTCTTTGATAGCCCCTCAAACGGTCAGCATCTCACTTTTCTCTTCGCTTGACTTAATACTTATCATCCCTCACTTCTCAAAACAGCCTGATGTATTGAGAAGTCTCTTTCTTACAGTGATGTGATATACAGCCAAATAATACATTTGAAAAAGTTACTGTACAGACTATGACACTACCTCCCATTTGTCTAAACTAGGGGTGGGTAAAAATATAGATTTTCCGATGCATCGTGATCCTTATTTGTATAATCTCGATATCGATTCTTAAATCCTAAGATCTATTCAATTAAAGCACACGCACATGTGACTGAATTTTATGGGCTTTGCACTATTGTAATGTAATTTTGGAACGCTTGCTTATACCGGGCTTCCCTCGCTATCAGTGCTCCAGAGATAGGATAGTGTAGAGCTGATCACTTGATATCGCAGTGGCTTCCATTGATGATCACAAGGCTTATTTTGATATTGTGGCACAGACTTGAAAATATGAGACCCATTTGAATTCTGAAAATTTCTAGTTTAAAGCACTAAGTCAAACCTCTCAAACAGCTGGACAGCCCCGACATTCTTGTCAGCACTGACAATAAAAAAGGCAACACTCTGCATGCGCCAAATAAAAGTTTAAATTACACGTCATTACCCTTGCTTACATTTATCACGATTTTACAATAGTAGCAGTAACTTTGGTATTTTGACAGAAATGTTATAGTTTTAAATAATGTATTAAATATTAATTTATTACACAGAAATGATTACCTAGCCTAAATCATTAGGAGCCTGATGAATGAAAAATGATGTCTGTGATGGAGTGGAAAACAAACATTTTAATTAGCACAGTCCCAACTCAGTAAAGTGCTCTGCTCATGAGTACAGTCAGAATATAGTAACTAGCCCTTTAGAAATAAGGTGTTAATTAAATTTAGTTTGAACTCACATAGCATCTTAAACAAAAAAATCAGTGTCAAATTCAAAAGGTTCCAGATGCTAAAATTATGCAAGTAGTGCTGTAAATGTACTGTATATATATAGTAAATATACAGTATATGTGAGGAATAATTGAGAATGGACCGTTGAATTGTTTAAAAGTAATGCACACCCGAGGTGGTAATGCATGCAGCGGAGTGACGTTACACCTCGGGTATGCATTATTTTTAAACAATTTAATGGGCCAAAGTCAATTATTCCGCTTATACCATGTTTACCACACCTTAAGACATCGTTCAGTGTTTGATCTCAAGACATTTTCTGGTTTTCGTCCCTAGAATGCTGTTATGAGAGGAACAATGTTTTTTCCCCCACAGATTCAGCGTCTTCCTTTAATACAGTTAGAGCCTTCGTTGCTAATTCGAAAACATCACGTTAGAACCAGCAACGGAGGATTGTGAGGCTTGCGCTGCTTTACTTGAGCACTTACTGGAGTAACAAGTTAGAGTGTGTGTGCGTGTGTGTGTGTGTGTGTGTGTGTGTGTGTGTGTGTGAGAGTTAGTGCGTTTGTGTGAGTTAGTGTGTGAGTTTGTATTTGAGGGATCGAAAGAGAGAAACTGAGAAAATGAGATATCTTGCTTACCTTTTTTTGTTGCAGCTCTCGTCAGAAGTAACATCGCTTCAAAATCGCCAAGATGCGTGTCACCATATTCCCATTGTAAACCTTACAGTGCGCTGACATGACAACTGTTTTTCTCTCATGAGTATGCTTGGGCCTAAAGTGTGTGCCCACGTGTGTGGGAGTGTGTGTGAGAGGGGGCGCAAGGGTGTTTCCCACAGATATCTCAGATAATATAGAAACTGTTGTATTGATCAAGTGTATCTAGCTTTGATACAGCTCAAGCCTTCGTTGCTAATTCAAAAATGTCACATTAGAACTAGCAATGGAGGATGTGCAAGCGCGTGTGTGTGCGAGCATGTGTGTGTGTGTGTGTGCGCGTGCGTATGTGTGAGCGTGTGTAAGTGCGGGGGAGACGAGGGAGCGCCAGGTCTCTTTTTAACCAAAATTGAAATAAATGTAGGATCTTTTAGACATTGTTTTGACGTTTTCAACCGATTTACTTTAACCTGTTGCCTGTAGGGCTCTTTGAAATAACTGAAATAATTTGGCGAAGTGATATGGAACCATTATGCGGCAAAGTCCTGGAACTACTTTATAGCCGTACGTTTCCTTGAAAAATAATTGCACACCTTAGAAAGTCCGTGAACCAATCAGAATCAAGCATTCAACAGACCCGTGGTATAACTCAAGACATTTTCTTGTTTTCGTCCCTAAAACACTCTTGTGAGTGGAACTGCTTTCTTTCGCCACGGATTCAGTGTACAGCTCAAGCCTTCATTGCTAATTTGAAAACGTCATGTTAGAACTAGCAACAGAGGCTTGCGCCACTTTACTCGAGGACTTACTGGAGTAATGAGGTACTGCGTTTGTGTGTGTGTGTGAGAGTTTGCATTTGAGGGATTGAAAGAGAGAAACTCAGAAAATGAGAGAGATCGCTTCTGGGATTACCTTTTTTTGTTGCAGCTCTCGTCAGAAGTAACATCGCTTCAAAATTGCCAAGATGTGTCGCCATATTCCCGTTATAAACCTTAATCACTTTTTTCATCCCCACTTAGATGCTGGAGTGTACTGACATGATGAATCTGTTTTTCTCTCACGAGTATGTTTGGGCCTAAGGTGTGTGCGTTACGTGTATAATGTCTGTGTCCACGAGTGTGGGAGTGTGTGTGTGAGAGGGGGAGCGCAAGGGTTTTTCCCACAGATATTTCAGGTAATATAGAAACTGTTGAATTGATCAAGTGTATCTAATAATAATTTATAATAATTTTCTTTATTTATCACACATTATACATTTGCACATATACAGTGAAATTCTTCTTTTTCACATATCCCAGCTAGGCTGGGGTCAGAGTGCAGGGTCAGCCATGATACGGTGCCCCTGGAGCAGATAGGGTCAAGGGCCTTGCTCAAGGACCCAACAGTGGCATCTTGGCGGTGCTGGGGCTTGAACCCCCGACCTTCTGATCAGTAACCCAGAGCCTTAACCACTGAGCTACCACTGCCCCTGTTTTCACATATCCCAGCCAAGCTGGGGTCAGAGCGCAGGGTCAGCCATGATACGGCGCCCCTGGAGCAGATGGGGTCAAGGGCCTTGCTCAAGGGCCCAACGGTGGCACCGTGGCGGTGTTGGGGCTTGAACCCCTGACCATCTAGTCATTAACCCAGAGCCTTAACCGCCAAGCCACCACTGCCCCTAGGCAGATAGATAGATATGATACAGTTCAAGCCTTCGTTGCTAATTCGAAAACGTCACGTTAGAACTAGTAACTAGCGCAGTGCTTTCCACTACAGCTATGTGAGGCTGATTAGGGCAAAATACATTGAAACATTAAAAGTTATTTCGGATAATAGAAATTGTTGTATTGATCAAGTCACGGGGGGTGCGGATCTATTTGTCAGTCGCGACTCGAGTCTCAGTGTGTGTGTGCGCATGTGAAAGTGCGGGGGAGACGAGGGAGCGTGAGGGCTCTTTTTAACTGAAATTTAAATAAATCTAGGACGTTCATGTTCTTAACCGATTAACTTTAACCAATGACTTTGTTTTAATTGGATATTTTGTTGTGGTAGCCTGTAGGGCTCTTTGAAATAACTTGGCGAAGTGATATGGAACCGTTATGCGGTCAAGACCTGGAACTACTTTATAGCCGTGCCTTTCCTTGAAAAATAATTCCACACCTTAGAACATCCGTGAACCAATCAGAATCAAGCATTCAAAAGACCCGTGGTATATACACTACCGGTCAAAAGTTTTGAAACACTTACTCATTCTTTATTATAATTATTTTTTTTTTTTCACATTTTAGAATAATAGTAAAGTCATCAAAACTATGGAATAACATAAATGGAACTATGGGAATTATGTTGTTACTAAACAAAATCCAAAATAAATCAAAACTCTGTTATATTTTAGCGTCTTCAAAGTAGTCACCCTTTGCCTAGAATTTGCAGACATGTACTCTTGACATTTTCTCAACCAACTTCTTGAGGTATCACCCTGGGATGCTTTTTAAACAGTATTGAAGGAGTTCCCATCTATGTTGAGCACTTATTGGCTGCTTTTCTTTATTATTTGGTCCAAGTCATCAATTTCAAAAACTTTTTTTTTTATTATTACATTTTAGTTTTGTAATGAAATAAATTAATATGGTGGCACAATTATATTTTTGTCTACAAAACTAATTTCAAACATTTAAGCATACGCCTTCAGATCAAAAGATTTTTAAGATCATGGGAAACATTTCAGTCAAGTGTTTAAAAACTTTTGACCGGTAGTGTGTATATATATATATATATATATATATATATATATATATATATATATATATATACAGTTGCAATCAAAATTATTCAACCCCCCCTGACCAGCAATACATTCTGGTGATGTGAATTAAAACACATCAACTAAAACCTCAGTAAATAGTCAAAGTAAGTTTTTAATACACATTTGAGTGATTTTGAGAACAATTCAAATTTTAAAATAAAAATAACTAATTCCCTCCACAAATGTCATGTCAAAAATACAGTATTCAACCCCCAAAGTCAATCATTTGTGGAGCATCCTTTTATCCTTAATAACAGCAAATAAATGTTTCAGGTAAGTGTTCTCAGGCTTCGGACTCCTCTCTATTAGAATTTTTACACATTTCTCATGAGCAAAAGCTTCCAGCTCATTGACATTCTTTGGTTTCTGTGCTGCCACTGCTTCCTTGAAATCCCAACAAAGGTTTACAATAGGATTTTAATGATGGATTGAAAGGGCCATTTAAGGACATTCCACGACCTATCCCTGAACCAGATTTTGGACAACTTGGATGTATCCTTGGTGTTATTGTCTTGCTGGAAAGTCCAGTGATCACCGAGCTTCAGTTTACACACTGAAGGCATCACATTTTTTATGCCAAAATAGCCTGATACCTGAAAGAATCCATGGTGTCAGTCACATAGTCAGGATAGCTGTTTCCTGCAGCCGCAAAACACCCCCATAACAGGATTGACCCACCTCCATGCTTGACTGTGGGGATGGTGTCGTTCTTGTCATCACATTGTGATCTTACTCCAGATGTACTGCTGACCCATGGGTCTAAAACTCATTTTCAGTTTAGTGTCATATGTCTATAAAACCTTCTTCCAGGACTCCACAGGTCTTTCCTACTTTTTTCCTATTACTTCTTGAATATTCAAGTCAACATTTCCCTTGGTGAAGTTCTGATTTCTTCCATACCCCAAGAAGGTTGCTGTTGTACCATATTTAAAAAATGTATGAATGGCGCTGCCAACTTTGTCTATTGGAAATTGAAATGCCTTGGAAATGTACTTTTAGCCATGACCTTTCTTGTGTAATGAAATAATCTCCTCTATTAGTTTTTGAGACAGCTTATTTTTTTATTGTATTTTTTGCATAGAAATACATTTTTGCTTACAATGCTAAACTTACATTTTAAAACTTAAATAAGTGCCATTGCAAATTGATGACTTAATTTTGTTTTAAAACAATTACTTGTGTAGCCTTACATATTTAAGAAACAGCTACATGCAATAGGGGTTGAATAATAATGACATGGCTGTATTTAAAATTTTTTTTTTTACAAATATTAGGTTATATATTCACACTATGACTTTGAATGTGTCACTCAGCTGATATAGATGTAAAGTTTAAAAATTCTGGGTCATCAGAAAAGCTTACCTTTGTAAATCCAGGGGGGGTTGAATATTCGATTGCAACTATATATATATATATATATATATATATATATATATATATATATATATATATATATATATGTATATATATACTGAAATATACCCACATGAATCAATATCATATACAATCAAAATCAAATCGAATAGAGAGCTTGTGAATCAGAATCAAACTGGGAAATCTGTATCAGTACCCAGCTCTAGTCTAAACAAGGTGAAGAAACCATGTGCAATTGAATACAGTATCTCAAAAAATAAAATAAAATAAATAAAAATAAAAATAAAAATGCTCTTATGATTCAGTTTAAAGACCTAATGAAATTGCTTGATGAGCAAGTTTTCTGCCATATTGACATATTTCCTGTTGAAACAGGAAGTTTGGGTGGGATATTTTAAAATAGCCAACAGCCTTTAAGTCACAGCCATGAACCTAGCATAATAGCTGTTCACTTGCAGGTGGAGAGATATTCTCATCCTAGAGAGCATTTAACAAACTAAAAATCTAAAAATAAAAAAGTTCCCATAAGGACAGTAGAGTGAATCTTGGTGATGTTATCACATACTTTTATCATCATCCTTTAGCTCAGAGCCAGCACTGGGTCCCCTGGGACTGTGTCACTAGCGCATATCAGTTATAATGAGGGGCCCCTGAACCCATCAAAACTCATTTAGTGAGTGGACTGACACTTACTGTACAATCTTATATTTTGACACAAGCTGTTGCATTTACCTGAATGTCCTGAAGGTCTCTAAGGAGGACTGTATCAGAATTTTATTGGCCATTCCAGTGGCCTCTGTGTCTGTACTTGTGAATAATATCAGTCATGTCTAATAGAATCATTCTTTCTGAGAAACACGGTATCTGGTGTCTTCAGTAACTATTTTTTTCTGGCTGAGTGTTCTAAAACTGAAACTAAATCCCTGCTATGCAGACCTGGATGATTTTTCCATAGCAGTACAGTAAATTCAAGTTTTAGCCTTAAAGGAACAGTTCACACAAAAATAAAACTTTTGTCATAATTTAATCACCCTGTCATGTTGTTCCAAACCTTTATGACTTTCTTTCTAATGCAGAATACATAAGGAAATGTTTTAATAAATATATTATTCCTTCTTTTCAATGCAATTGCAGTCAATTGTGCATCACTTTAAGCTTAAAAAAGTACCCAAAAGTATTGTATAAATAATTAATGTGACTTGGGTGTTATATTCTGAAGGCATATGAGAAAAAACCTAAATGTACGGTAAGTAATTTTTCAATGAAAGTCTTGGTGTAGATGCTAGTTCATGAATGCATGAGAGCAGTGGAGACTGCAGCTGTCCCAGTCAAGGCCTTCTAGCTGGCCTTGAGTGACGCAATCATGCTTTAAGTGATGTAATTTGAAAGCGAAGTGCGTGAGATCTTGATGAGGAGTCGGCTGTCACTGCTGGTGTTGCCGTTGAGAAAGAGATCCTTATGGATTTAAAAACACGAGATGTTCTGCATGATCGTGCGATTGCTTAATTTATTAAACAGGAAAGGAGGACTGATTTTCACTTCAAGCAAATTGGTAAGAGCTTTTTGCTTTGTTAAAGCAACATCAGGAGTTTTCTAAGTGTAAATTAGGCTGCTGGAGCATTCAGTGTCGGATCAAATTTTGAAAAGTAGTGCTGCGTTCCATTCAACTCGGAAAGTCGGATTTTACAGCTTCCTACTAGGAAAAGTGCAATGGAATGCATCTTTTAGTCAGAATTACAACTTGTAGGCTCGTGCAGAAATCAACAACTCAAACAACTCAATTTGGCCAAGATGCAGGGGCATGAGGTCACACAAACATGTTGACACTCAGGGAGATATACAAAGTATGTGATAAACATTCACTTTATTAAGTAATATCGATAAATGAGTTTGTTTCCACTTTACATGATATTAAAGCTTGTTTAACAAACGCCTGCAGAAACAGGTGTATAAAACATGGTAAATAATAATCTCTTTTGATAATCGTACACCTGAAGCACAAATGCTAGCACTGCAGCATTGTTTATCAGTTGGGTTGCTAGGAGACATCTCTAATGAGAGTCAAACCCCTGCTAAGTGTAGTGGTGGCGTAGTGGGCTAAAGCACATAACTGGTAATCAGAAGGTTGCTGATTCTGATTCAATCCCCACAGCCATCACCATTGTGTCCTTGAGCAAGGTACTTAACTCCAGGTTGCTCCAGGGGGATTGTGCCTGTAATAAGTGCACTGTAAGTCGCTTTGGATAAAAACGTCTGCCAAATGCATAAATGTAAATGTAAATGTGCTAAGCTAATGGAGTACACCCGCGAGGGCACGGGATAAATGCGTAAATACTTCTTATGACATGCGGGACGCGGGACAAAGCGCACTGATATATTGCTGCAGATTTAAAAATTTACACTTAAAAACTGATGTCACAAGAGTCCATATTTACAGAATCACCCTGAAAATGACCGTCACCATGACACAGAAAAGCCCACGTTATCATTAGAGCCACAACTTACCTCAGCATGCTGCCTTAAATTGGAGCTGCAATTTTAATCTTGAAATACCCGCTTTTTTCACTGTGCAGAGCAAAGAAAGTGTTTCACTTAGTTAGAAGATCATGATGCTGCAGCAGTAATGGATTCAGCTTGAGTGACAGTCTGTGACAGCGTGCGCAGCTGTGTGAACTTCCGCTGTCTTAAAAGTCCCATTCAATAATATCTCAATAAATTACGCATTAATTAAAATTAAACCCAGTAATGTAACGACAGGAATGGCGCCCATTTTAAGTAAAAGTAAAATATTTTCATTAGAAATTTACTTGAGTGAGAGTAAAAAGTATCCACTTTTAAACCTACTCTACTATTCTACTTTTTTTTCTTCAAAAAGTTACTCAAGTAAATGTAATGGAGTAAATGTAGTGTGTTGCTACCAACCTCTGGTGATGAGGTAAACAGGAAAACATTTAATTCACAATGGTAATTACATTCTGTTCAATCCTTATACTTCACCATTCTAATTGTATTCCAGTTAGTAACACTAACTGTAGAAACTATGGTGTTTTGGCAGAAATATTTAAAAAATGTCACTTTAATTACAGTTATACTAAATATTGTATATTAGGAGAATATGTCATTTTTATGGCAGTTTTTTTACTGGATCTCTACATGGAAATTGTTTTTCAGAATTTTAAAGGTGCAGTATGTAAGATTCAGAAATCCTTGTTATTAATGACACCTGTGGCTGTTAAGTGAACTGCAGCCAGCTACACACGCGAGCGAGCGAGGATTGGCCAAAACAATGACATAACATACAAAGAGACTGAACGTGATCCACTGGCATCATGCTGACAGATGAGGTAGCATAATTAAAATTACACAGTTATGATTGTTTTACTGCAAACTTTGAGACTAAACTAAAACTACTAATCAGCTAACATAGCATACTGATACATGACAGTTTATTGTTGCACTGCACTGTTGTGTTGCACTATTGTAATGTCTGTATGTCATATGTTGTACTACGATCAAGAAACCAGCGTACCTGACATTTAGTATAAAGAGAAGATCATTGAAATTATTTGAAAGTTACAAAGCAAGGTAGCTTGCAATTCGTCAGCGTTAGCAGGCAAGATCAAATTAGCTAAAATGACACAGATCAATCCTTATGGCACTATATTTCACATGCTTTGCAGTTATGTAAGCTTATCTGTCCAATAAAAAGAATGCCAATTCAGGGTCGGTTTTGATCCCCAAAACCGAACGACGGTCCCTCCAGGAATCAAATGCCCTGCCATTGTTCACTCTAGTTTTCGCTTGACCATGATCACGTTCCCGCTTAGCCAGACGGGATTCAGTAGAAGGCTCTCAGGAACACGCATAAACGTCACATACTTTGGATTTTCCTGGCAAAACCGACCCGCTCCCCTCGCATCAAAATCAGTCTTACAGGCTTTAATAGGCAACCTAGGAAGTCCGGTTGGGCTGAATAGTTACAGGGCCGTTTTTTAGTCCCGGTCCAGCCCTGATTCTAAATGTAACTGGAAGCCAATGTAAAGACCTGAGGACTGGAGTAATATGCTCAGATTCAGATTGTACTGAAATCAGTTCTGAAATTTGGTAATATGAGTCTTGATTTGAAACTTGGACTTGAAAGATGGGCATGATGCAAAACATATTGGGTTTCTTGTTTGTGTGTATTGCGAAACACCTTTGGGAAAAGATTGCACATATGAACAACTGAAAAGCGCAATCATATTGTCCAGGTAAACTATGTGAATCAGAATCAGCTTTATTACCAAGTATGCTTACACATACAAGGAATTTGTCTTGGTGACAGGAGCTTCCAGTGTACAACAATACAAAAACAATACAAAAACAGCAGCAAGACAGATAATAAATAAATAAATAAAAAAAACTAATTATACACATACGTACAGACACACACATACATACATAAACACATACACATGGGTAGTGCAAATCTAATACAGTCTGTTATGTACAGTGCAAATAAAAATCTGTTATGTACAGTGCAAATGTTTTATTTTTTTATTTTTTTATTTTTTATTTTTAATTAGAGGAATGAAATGGCAGAAGAGGTTGGGTGTGTTGGATAAATATAAGAAAGACTAAACTGTGTTGGGCCTCATGTATTCAGATAGAAGACAAAGGCAGGCCTAATACAGTCGTAAAAACCTAACTCAAGCCCCCACCTTCCAAGTCGTAAATCTTACAGATAAAAATCGTGCCAAAATCAAACAAAGGGCATCCAAAACAGACTGCAGCCTTGCTCACTAAAGGATCAAACTCTCAACTCCTATTGGATGAGGCACACAACAGAACGTCCCTCAAACATGACATCATCAGGAGTTGAAATACCTCTGAAATGTTTCGTGAGTTACTTCCAGCGACTTTGTTCACCGAATATAGACGTAGCTCAGGGTATTAATTATGACAAATTTGTTTTGCTGTATTGTGGTCCAACCAAATTGGATTGTTGTGCAATTTCTCCATCGCGGGTGAGACAGCAACTGAGTTCATCCATTAAAGAGTCAAATAACGCGGGACTGTTTACGAGCCGTCCACCACGTCTCTGAGTGATAAACTGACAGCTGTTTTCTCTCCCACTATCGCGAAATCGGCTTTAGGGCTGTCACTTCTCTCTCTCTCTCTCTCTCTCTCTCTCTCTCTTACTAACCACACACCCACCCACACACACCCACACACACCTTATGTGTTATAGGATTATTTTTTATTTCCATATCTAATCATATCACTGTTTAGTTTGTAGTTGTAAGTCGGAAGTTTATTGACTGCATTGTATTAATTATTAATTGATACTACTGCATAAATAAACTTTTGTTTATATTACAAAGAGAAGTGTTTTGGTTTGTTTTGCATACGCCTGTGTCATGCTGACGGGATGTCAGTGCTCGGATTCAAACCTTCATTCATTGTTTTTTTTTCCAGAAAATCGATATTCTTCGGATGCCGATTTTCCTAAGAAAACAATCTAATATTGAGACTGTTTTACTATCTGGTTATTAGTCCCTGATTCCAGGGCGGTGCCCCGTCAATGTTAATCCTTATTAATATTCTGTTGATTTTTGATAATTGATAATTATCTTTGATGATTGAATTTGAATGATCAATAAGCTAGTGTTAATTTTAATTAATGTTTCATCGATGTTAACAATTAACGATTATCTTTGATAATTGTTGATTTAAAGGATTAAAAAAGCTAACATTGATTCTCATCAATGTTCTATTGATTTTAATAATTAATAATTATCTTTGATAATTCTTAATTATTGCTAATAACCAAACTTGCTACTAAACATAGCACACTACATTTACTGGAGCCCCATATGAGGTTTTAATGAATTAGATTCAATTGATTAATTTAAATATTAATTAATAACTACAGAAATAATTATTAATTATTTCTGATAGTAACACTGATCTAAACAACCAGTAAAGCCCTACATAATAATTGGTGCCCCATGTGAGGCTTTAATGAGTTAGATCCAATTAATTAATTAAAATATTAATTAATAACTACTATTAATTATTTCTGATAGTAACACTGATCTACACAACAAGTAAAGCCCTATAACTGTGTATTGCACATAGTTATTGCTCAATGGGGCAATTTAACTGTTCGTGAGATGGATAGCCTGAGGGAAAAAACTGTTCCTGTGCCTGACGGTTCTGGTGCTCAGAGCTCTGAAGCATCGGCCAGAAGGCAACAGTTCAAAAAGGTAGTGGGCAGGATGAGTGGGGTCCAGAGTGATTTTTCCAGCCTTTTTCCACACTTTGGAAGTGTATAGTTCTTGAAGTGGGGGCAGGGGGCAACCAATAATCCTCTCAGCAGTCCGAACTTCTGATGTCTGATTTCGTAGCTGAACCAAACCAGACAGTTATTGAAGTGCAGAGGACATACTCAATGACTGCTGAGTAAAACTGTATCAGCAGCGCCTGTGGCAGGTTGAATTTCCTCAGCTGGTGAAGGAAGTACAACCTCTGCTGGGCCTTTTTCACAATGGAGTCAATGTGGGTCACCCACTTCAGGTCCTGTGAGATGGTAGTGCCCAGGAACCTGAATGACTACACTGCTGCCACAGTGCTGTTTAGAATGGTGAGGGGGGTCAGTGTTGGGGTGTTTCTCCTAAAGTCCACAATTATCTCCACCGTTTTGAGCGTGTTCAGCTCAAGGTTGTTTTGACTGCACCATACAGCACCAGAGAGGTACCTGTGCACCAGAAGGCATTCAGAGAGACCCTTGCTGAGGAGCTGGCAGAGTTGGGGTCTCACTCCACAGCCAGACCCATATCTCTTGCTCCACGCAGAGCACATCACAGGTCAGTGCATATCAGTGGACTCAGCACTGCTGGTCGACTAGAGTGCAGGCAGTGCCATGCAAAGACATCCAGTGAAGTGCTCCTCCTGTGATGTGCCATTGTGCTTTGTCCCCAAACTTGACTGCTACAATGACTGGCATGTTGCCAAAAACCTGTAAAAGGTATAATTGTATGTAAATATGTTGTGTAAAAAAAGTATATAAATAGTTTGGTGTGTATTTCTTATATAAACTGCTTTTCCACCATAGCACTTGTTTTGAATCTTTAAGGGAAAAAAGCACTCTAATGTGTTTATGCTTCAATTACTCTGTGTCAGCAATACTAATAGTGGATCTGGATATGGGATATGATTGCTCTACGTGTCACCTTTCATTAGAGCCCAAAATTATGACTGTATATTAAAGCATTCCAAAACAGTAGCCTTTTTATCCTAGGTATGTGACCATGGTTACCAAGGGTCCTTTGGAGTATCCAAAAGGCACTTTTGGAAAACATCTGGACATACTCTTAGAAAAACGTGTAAAATTTTCATTTTCTGTAGTATTGTTATATAATTTTAACTTGGACTAGGTAAGGCTTCATGCTGTGGTCCCTATTTCAGTGTGTTCAGACTTCTATTATTCAAAACCAGTAGCACTTACAGTGATTCTGACTGCTGGGGAAAAAACTCAAGAGTGTCAACTTTCAAAAGAGACCAAAACCATGTACTCCAAATTGTTCAAGAACAGCTTTAAATATACTTTGGGTATGCCTTGAACTGGCGTTTTAGGCTAATTTTACAGGACTGTTAATAAACTTTTAATGTTAAAACTGATACTGAAAAGTTATATTGTTCTGAATAGTGGTTGAGGGAGCCTGGCAGTCTCATGCTCAATAGAAACACAGAAGGGCATACAGTATGTGTTCTGACTAAGCCCACATGAAATCTGCAAAACTCAACAGAAAGCTATTTAGATTTCCCCAGAACCGCCACATCCACTGCCCATAGTGTGTTTGGTTATTAAAGGAATAGTTCACCCAAAAATGAAAAGACTGCAATCATTCACTCAATACTGTCATTATTTATGTCGTTCTAAATCCGAAATGACTTTCTTTCTTCTGTGGGGCACAAAAAGAAAAACATTTTATGAATTGAATTGGTTGCTTTTTCCATGCAATTACAATGAAAAGGGACTGAGGTTTGAAAGCTTCAAAAAGATGGCAAAAGCACCATAAAAATATAATCAAATTGGTCCACACAATGTACCTGCTCTGTTATAAGACTTCAGATTATGACTGTGTGTGAGGAAAATACCAACATTTGGTCATTGTTAACTGATCATCTTCCAGTCTTCCTCCAGTAAGCTAATTCAGGAACAAATCATTCAGACCAGTTTTGTGAATTGGATCAACAAATTAATTAAAACAATCCTTCCCAAAAGAATGATTTGTTCATAAATCAGTCGCACCTACTTGAACATGGCAAGGAGAGCTAGGGTGGATTTCAGTGAATAATGACTTAAATTTTGGTCTGTTAGTCACACAAAGATATTGTATGACTTCAGAATGTGAAAAATTGCACACAAGTCATATAGCCTATGGACCACTTTTATGATACAGTTTATGCTGCCAATAAGCATGTATTACTTTCAGCTCTGTTTAACAGTTTACCATAAATTCATAAATAAATAAATAAAAATCAGCAGATTTGCCTGGTTCTTACACATTTATAAGTGCAAAGCTAAGATCACACACAACAGGTTACTTTATTTTATTGTCATAGACATGCTTATATATAATACCTCCAACATTGCGACAAGAAACCATGATTAATAAATCAGACCCTTATTAAGACTGCAGTTTCTCTTTATCTGTAATAATTAGCACTTAATGTGATGCTAACCCTTGATCATTAGCATTTCCCACAGAGACAGCACCTCCACATGGCGCTGGATAATTGTAGACACTTCATCAGCATTTCGGGAGCATATTTTTAGAAGATAGTCATACATTTCTCTCTTACCCTTCCATAAAGTAAAAAAAAAAAAAAAAAAAAAAGTGGCTGACAACAGAGGTCAGAATCGATCTGTCGCTGTTTACGTTTCTTTCAAGGTCTTTTGACCAACAGAGGTGCTCCAGGGGAGAGAAAAACATCACTATCTTTTCTCCAGAGAGGACAGACCGACTGTGCACCAGGAGGGAACAAAAAGGTTTAGTGGAGAACCAGAGGACGTTAAGAGAAAAGTGGAGCTGCTTTTACCCCTTCTTGACCTAGAAGCATTGTGCCAAACAAAAAACACTCTTGACTTAGCAACTAAGTGCCCACAGAAACCCACCTGGAGGTCTTGGGCCCTACTTACTCTCATGAAAAGAGATACCTTTTTTATTTTTGCTTCATTTTGATCACCATTAGCTTTGTGTGGCTAGTTTTTCTGGGGTCCATATAAAAACACACACAACACAAAACTCAGCACACAGTTGAAGTCAGAAGTTTACATACACTTAGGTTGAAGTCATTAAAACTCATTTTTTAACAACTCCACAGATTTAATATTAGCAAACTATAGTTTTGGCAAGTCGTTTAGGACACCTACTTTGTGCATGACACAAGTAATTTTTCCAACAGTTGTTTACAGACAGATTGTTTCACGTTTAATTGACTATATCATAATTCCAGTGGGTCAGATGTTTACACACACTAAGTTAACTGTACCTTTAAGCAGCTTGAAAAATTCCAGAAAATGATGTCAAGCCTTTAGACAATTAGCCAATTACAGTAGCTTCTGATAGGAGGTGTACTGTATTGGAGGTTTACCTGTGGATGTATTTTAAGACCTACCTTCAAATTCAGTGCCTTTTTATGTGACATCATGGGAAAATCAAAAGAAATCAGCCAAGACCTCAGAAAAAAAAAACTGTGGACCTCCACAAGTCTGATTCATCCTTGGGAGCAATTTCCAAACACCTGAAGGTACCACGTTCATCTGTAAAAACAAAAGTACGCAAGTATAAACATCATGGGAACACGCAGCCATCATACCACTCAGGAAGGAGACGCATTCTGTCTCCTAGAGATTAACATAGTTTGGTGCGAAAAGTGCAAATCAATCCCAGAACAACAGCAAAGGACCTTGTGAAGGTGCTGGAGGAAACAGGTAGACAAGTATCTATATCCACTGTAAATCGTTTCCTATATCGACATAACCTGAAAGGCTGTTTAGCAAGGAAGAAGGCACTGCTCCAAAACCACCATAAAAAAGCCAGACTACAATTTGCAAGTGCACATGGGGACAAAGATCTTACTTTTTAGAGAAATATCCTCTGGTTTATTGAAACAAAATTTGAACTGTTTGGCCATAATGACCATCGTTATGTTTGGAGGAAAAGGGGTGAGGCTTGCAAGCCGAAGAACATCATCCCAGCCGTGAAGCATGAGGGTGGCAGTATTATATTGTGGGGATGCTCTGCTGCAGGAGGGACTGGTGCACTTCACAAAATAGATGGCATCATGAGGAAGGAAAATTATGTGGAAATATTGAAGCAACATCTCAAGACATCAGCCAGGAAGTTAAAGCTCGGTCGCAAATGGGTCTTCCAAATGGACAATGACCCCAAAGTTGTGGTGAAATGGCTTAAAGACAACAAAGTCAAGGTATTGGAATGGCCATCACAAAGCCCTTACCTCAATCCGATAGAAAATTTGTGGGCAGACCTGAAAAAGCGTGTGCGAGCAAGGAGGCCTACAAACCTTCCAGCAATTTATTGTGAGAAGCTTGTGGAAGGCTACCCAAAAAGTTTGACCCAAGTTAAACAATTTAAAGGCAATGCTACCAAATACTAACAAAGTTTATGTAAACATCTGACCCACTAGGAATGTGATGAAAGAAATAAAACTGAAATAAATCATTCTCTCTACTATTATTCTGACATTTCAGATTCAATAAATAAAGTAGTGATCCCAACTGACCTAAGACAGGGACGTTTTCTACGATTAAATGTCAGGAATTGTGAAAAACTGAGTTTAAATGTATTTGGCAAAGGTGTATGTAAACTTCTGACTTCAACTGTATAATACAGCGCAAATAAAGCAGCTGTGATGAAAATACAAACACTTTGTTGCAAATTGATTTCATTCACTCGAAGATGAACAATGCCCAAACAGTTTATACCAGCCACCAACCATTAAAGCGTGGTTTGCTGGTCTTAGTTAACCACCCAGCTGGTTTCCGCTGGTCTGGTTTGATGGTTTAAGAGGGGTTTTGGGCACTTGTCAGCTGATCAGGCAGAAAGATCAGCTAAACCAGCTCAGAGCAGCAAAAGAGGTTGATTTAAGCTGTTTTTTTTTTTTGTCCAGCAGGACGGTAGGCTACTAATTTTTTCTTGTCAAAATAAATAAATTAATTAATTAAATTAAATCTATAATAAAAATATTACTTAAAAAATCTACATAAATTGTCCAGGACCTGATGAAAAGAGCAGCATCAATTATGTTATCCACAATTCGTCTTGGGTGTTGGTGGTCTCTGTAGAGTCCTTTTTTCACTTGGAATTCTGCCATTAAACAGAATATAAAAAAGAATTGAAGTTGTAATAATGTAGACTAATGGCTTCAAAAGTAGCATAGGCCTATACCACAGATCAATTCATGGAGAAAATGAATAGGATTTTTATTTCCTGAACTGGACTGTTGCTCTAATTCCCTTTTGGGTCCTCAGAAAGTTAAAGAAACAGTTTCCAGAAAAAAATAAATAATAATAATAATATATATACAGGTGCATCTCAATAAATTAGAATGTCGTGGAAAAGTTCATTTATTTCAGTAATTCAACTCAAATTGTGAAACTCGTGTATTAAATAAATTCAATGCACACAGACTGAAGTAGTTTAAGTCTTTGGTTCTTTTAATTGTGATGATTTTGGCTCACATTTAACAAAAACCCACCAATTCACTATCTCAAAAAATTAGAATACATCATAAGACCAAAAAAAAAAACATTTTTAGTGAATTGTTGGCCTTCTGGAAAGTATGTTAATTTACTGTATATGTACTCAATACTTGGTAGGGGCTCCTTTTGCTTTAATTACTGCCTCAATTCGGCATGGCATGGAGGTGATCAGTTTGTGGCACTGCTGAGGTGGTATGGAAGCCCAGGTTTCTTTGACAGTGGCCTTCAGCTCATCTGAATTTTTTGGTCTCTTGTTTCTCATTTTCCTCTTGACAATACCCCATTTCTCTATGGGGTTCAGGTCTGGTGAGTTTGCTGGCCAGTCAAGCACACCAACACCATGGTCATTTAACCAACTTTTGGTGCTTTTGGCAGTGTGGGCAGGTGCCAAATCCTGCTGGAAAATGAAATCAGCATCTTTAAAAAGCTGGTCAGCAGAAGGAAGCATGAAGTGCTCCAAAATTTCTTGGTAAACGGGTGCAGTGACTTTGATTTTCAAAAAACACAATGGACCAACACCAGCAGATGACATTGCATCCCAAATCATCACAGACTGTGGAAACTTAACACTGGACTTCAAGCAACTTGGGCTATGAGCTTCTCCACCCTTCCTCCAGACTCTAGGACCTTGGTTTCCAAATTAAATACAAAACTTGCTCTCATCTGAAAAGAGGACTTTGGAACACTGGGCAACAGTCCAGTTTTTCTTCTCCTTAGCCCAGGTAAGATGCCTCTGATGTTGTCTGTGGTTCAGGAGTGGCTTAACAAGAGGAATACGACAACTGTAGCCAAATTCCTTGACATGTCTGTGTGTGGTTGATGCCTTGACCCCAGCCTCAGTCCATTCCTTGTGAAGTTCACCCAAATTCTTGAATCGATTTTGCTTGACAATCCTCATAAGGCTGCGGTTCTCTCGGTTGGTTGTGCATCTTTTTCTTCCACACTTTTTCCTTCCACTCAACTTTCTGTTTACATGCTTGGATACAGCACTCTGTGAACAGCCAGCTTCTTTGGCAATGAATGTTTGTGGCTTACCCTCCTTGTGAAGGGTGTCAATGATTGTCTTCTGGACAACTGTCAGATCAGCAGTCTTCCCCATGATTGTGTAGCCTAGTGAACCAAACTGAGAGACCATTTTGAAGGCTCAGGAAACCTTTGCAGGTGTTTTGAGTTGATTAGCTGATTGGCATGTCACCATATTCTAATTTTTTGAGATAGTGAATTGGTGGGTTTTTGTTAAATGTGAGCCAACATCATCACAATTAAAAGAACCAAAGACTTAAACTACTTCAGTCTGTGTGCATTGAATTTATGTAATACACGAGTTTCACAATTTGAGTTGAATTACTGAAATAAATGAACTTTTCCACGACATTCTAATTTATTGAGATGCACCTGTATAAGAGCCCTTGTAGTTTGCAGTTCTGTCATCACAAAATGCAGGCACTTAGTGACACTACCCAGACAACAATACCAAATGATGGTCTACACCACAGAATGATATACAGTACCTCCATATGTTTGAGTAATAATATAATACAAGCTATCATTAAGTCTAATGAGTATTTGGCACAGATCATGTTTGAGGTGATTAATTTATTGGGAATATGAAGAGTGTAGAGCAGTGAGAACAATTCATCAGAAAGAACATACTGTAAGTGAACGACAGTTTCATGCCCCCTTGACCTGAGCTACAGGCCATTACTTACTGTTTTGGAGAATTAAATGTTATCGGTTGGTTTTACATCACATATGTTCAGTTCAAAGAGAACAAAAAAGCTGTTTTCTAGTAGTACAAAAAACACCATATGTCTGAATTAAAAAATAACTCTAGGTCAATACCAAAGTGATTCCTTCTCTGAAGTGTTCATTGTTGAATCTTTATACACCCATTTTGCCAGAGAGGTCAGTGTGTGTGTCCCTGCTTGATTTTTATTGACTTGCTGATGTACTGTATGTTATGCTCTTAAAAATATAAAGACTTTGTTTAACTTCAAATAAATAAGCCTGGTAGTGATCTTGGATCAATGTTAGCCCTCTCCATGGCATTGTGGAGTTTTTACAATGTGTTAAGTGAAAGTGATGTACAATAATGCTCCTAGCACCATTTGATATAACTTTAATATGGGCCAGCTGCGTTTTGTCTAAGTAGGCAAGGAAGGAGTTGCCTCCTAAAAAAAAAAAAAAAAAAAAAAACAAGATGAGAAAACCGACTGACAGTACAAAAATGAAAGTCAAACAATATTATGAAGTATGATGTCACACCAGGGTTGCCCCGCTGAGAAATATCATTGGTCCAGAATCCTGCTCCTCAACTGTACATTAAACATCAAATATCTTCTGACTGGCTGTGATCTTGTCATGTCGAACAGCTGGAAACTTGTTGTACAGCTAGAAATAGCACCTGATTAGGATACACTGTTGAGAGTTACAATCCTCCCTGGAGAGGCACATGGCTTATGGAACCTTTAACAAGCAAATATTCTCAGTAGGGCATGTGTGCATGCATGTGTTAGAAAATGGCATGTATTTGCATAACATTAACTACATGTGAGGAAGAGGATATGTGTGAGTGTGTGTTAGAGGTTTGATGTGTAAAATGTGATAAGTATGCACTGTAAACCCTAAATGGAAAATACTTAAAGAAAATGAGTACAGTCATAACCTCAGTGTTATTAAATAATGATCTATTTGAAAACTTGTGTGAGCAAATTTACATTGAAATGGTAATGAGTGAAATTATCATGCCATTATTTTAATTTAACTAGATACAAGTAGACCTAATTAGATTTGCAATTAAAATGGCATTATTGTCACATAATAATTTGTTAATATTTTTTAATGATTAGGATTATTATAGAATATTACATTACCCTGATAGCACACATACATCACCCAGACCTCTATCTCTGATATCACACATACATCTCCCAGATGTGTGATGTGTGGGAAGATGTCTATTTTACATTGTTTGCTCATCTGCAATACATCCCCTCATATGTCTATTAGACATTAAGCAGATGTCTTTGAGACATTTATGATTTGGAATGTTCATAAATCTGATCTTTTTAAGATGTTTAGCAGATGTTTATTAGATTGTGATGCTTTTTAGATCAAAATATCTATAACAGACATCTCAGAGATGTGCGTGTGCTGTCTGGGATATTGTACTAAAATTATAATATTTTATTAGTACCCTGATCACCCAGATGTCAATTTTATGTGCAGGTTTACATCTGGAAGGTATATTTTTTATGTTGTTTGCTCTTCTGCAATCCTTCTATAAGACATATGTCAATAAGTATGTCTCAGATGTCAATAAGACATTCAGCAGATGTCTTTGATATGTTTATGATTTTGACTGTTTGTAACCCACCAGCCTACTTTAACCTCTTATTATGGGTGGACTGTAGAATAATATCTATATGTATCGCCACATACTGTAGATAAGAATTTGTTTCTATGACTTTGACACAATGTCACCATAGAACCTTACCATGAATTAAATACAGAGGTAATCCCCTGGAGCAACCTGGGTTAAGTGGCTTTGCTCAAGGGCACAACGGCAGGTTTCAGTAATAATAGACAACACTGTATGAAAAAACAACAAACTTATGCAGAAAAGTAATTATGCTTGCTTCCAAGGCTGTTATGGTGGTTAAATCAGCCTATTTTATCACTCTCTAAAAAACATCAGCCCTGCTTTTAACACCAACCCCTTACACTTGGCAACAATTTGCCAGTTCCTCAGAACAAATAATTATTTTTAGTCTCACTCTTATCACACAGGCACCAGTAATCATGAAAAAACACTTTGAAAGATGTAACAGAGAAACTACTGAATACGAATTCCTGCAACCCTGGCTCCTATATCAGCAGGTGGTACAAATTAATCTCCCATCGTGTGAATTCGGATGAGGTGGTGCTGTTTCAGCCGTATTGGAAAATTGATCGTGAGAAGCAAAGCAGGGAGAGGCCTGGCTAAGCCTAATTCTCCACCAGGTTTTGGAAGAGGCCCCTGAGAGGATGTATAAGGATTGTGTTCTGAGGAGCAGTAAACTAATAGTCTACACACGCACACATGCTTTGTCTCTGTGGCACTATAAAATTCAGGTGTTTGTTTAGAGCAACCTGCTTGGACCTGTCCCAACATCATGACTCAACCAATGGCGTGAGTTGATGGCAGGACTATCTGATGGTTTGAACCACAGCAGACGAGGGGGGTATCCACAATATTCTCGGCAAGTCCACTGTATTTCGCAAGGTGGGCGGAATTTCTGGTTGGCTAGCGGAAGTGCAATCGGTTGCCGTTTTGTGTAGCAGGTCACTGTTTGCTTGCGTGTCATGCGGTTAGATTCTTGCTTTTTAAATGTTGTAAGATGTCTTAAAAATTTCCCGGACAATGTGAGCAGTTAATTGTTATCCTAATAATCAAGCGAAACTAAAGTTTTGTCTAAAACAGCAATGTTATGACCTGAAACCACACGAAAAGCACAGCGCTCCTGTCTCAGATGCTGCTTTTTCCATCGGCTGCCTTCAGAAGCATTGACTTAGGAACATCTGTTTGAAAAAGCTTTTGTTTGTGTGCTCTTTTCACTTTATTGGCAAGAAGTCAACAGCGGGGATTACTTATATTATCCACCATTATGGTCCGGCTACAACAGACGTCCAGAAACGGAGCACAATGAATTACACATAAATGATAGCATTATTGTGTGTACATGTGCTGAAAGTTCATTAGACATTTTGAGAGTTTGTTCATTTCTATTTAGCATCTTTTTTTTTTAATGCTTCACATGTTTTGAAATGGCATTATTACTGAGTATAAAAAGGAATGGTGTTTTCCAGTGATGATGTTTTCAACTGTTTTCATGCTGTAATGCTAAATGGATCAATTCTACAGTGGAAGACCATAATTATTAGATGAGACATGTACAGTAGTGAGATGTTTTATGACATTTGAAATGAACTGTATTCTGATTTTCCTCTTTCCTGCATTTTTTCTGCCTACAATTCACTTTCTTTTGAGTGTCTTTGCAGAATATGCATGTCTCCATTAAGGAGAAAGGTGATTTGGAAAACAGTGCTTTCAATAATACATACTCTTTTATAGTTGCTTTACAGAGAACATTGAACTTTCGTGTACAATGTTTATAATGTATGTCCAAATAAATATGTTTATTTGTATTGCATGTAGTTCTTCTTGTACAGTACGGTTTATTGTGTGGCTGCTAATACATCGTTATTTTCTACACAAGAACAATAAATTCAATCTGTTAACAGGATCAGTTGTTCAGTCAACACTAAAAAAATTCATCTAGGTTATAGCATTTAGATACGGAGATTATGTATGTAAACTAACAATTATATATCTAGATTGACCTTACTACACAGTCATCTCCCACAAAATAATTGTATTTTAACCCAAAAATGGCAGCATGACAGTCTCATCGCCTGAGTCCTGCAATACACAAGCATCCTGCTGTCTGGACCTCTCCTGTATCTGCAATAAGTACATAATCTCAGTACAACAAACTCTTCAGGTTCTGACTAGACTCAAAATATGCTTTAAAATAACCATAATTATCTACAGTTCCCTATCTGTCACCCACTCAACGTTGTGTCGATGTAGTGACACTAGGGGTCACTCTTGGGAGCCCGAGACACCTCTATTCTTTGATAAAAGGCCAATGAAAATTGGCGAGTGGTATTTGCATGCCACTCCCCAGGACATACGGGTATAAAGGAGCTGGTATGCAATCACTCATTCAGATTTTCTCTTCGGAGCTGAATGGTCATGCTCATTGAGCTGAATTCTTACTGTTCATTCAACTCTGCTGGATCTGATGGCGCATTTCAGCGGCTTCTCCCTCCTCTGCACTGGTGCACTGCAGAGAACACCCCTGGGCGCTTCGGCAGAAAAAAGAGAGTATATTTTCTGAAAGAGTATATTTCTCTAAAAGAGTATATTTTTCTAAAAGAGCGGCACACACGGAACGTCTTTTTAAAGATGTGTCTTTTTAAAGATGCCTTTCCGATTGTGTGTTATTCCTGGTTGTGGCACGCTCGTCTGCCCCGATTGGGCTTCCGGATGAGTCCGCCGGCTCGTCTCAAGGCGAGTCTGGCCTTTTGTTTGGAGCCCGCGAAGCTGATGAGCTCTCAAGCACAGCATCGGAGAGCGGGCTTGTCCAGTCGGACACAGAAGCCTCAGCTGGGCTCCCCCCTTTGGGGACGATTGCCCAGTCACAGGCAATGACTGGATGATGGACATGCTTTCCCGGGCAGCCGCGAGCGTCGGGCTAGAGTGGAACCCTCCGCTCTCCCCTGAACCCTCGCGGCTCGATGATTGGTTCCTGGGCTCATGCTCACCCCGTCTGCTTGTCGCCAAGGGCGGCCTCCTGCGGTGACTGCACCGGCTCCGCCGCAGCCCGCCCCTTGGGCCTGGCCCCGGCGTGGAGCCCACCACAGGAAGCAGATGCTACCTGTCTCACAGTCGGCTGCTAAGAACCCACGAAGGTCATCAAAGCGCCCCTGAGACGGGCGACCCAGGGTCGAAGAAACCCACTCAACTGGAGCTGGTAGGAAGACCACTCCTTCCCCCGGTGGAGGGCCGGGTGGAGAATATTTTGTTGCCTTTTTGTTTGATTTCGCCGCATGCCCAAGTGGCTGCGGTACCCAACAGTTCAGCAAAAGAGCGGTTTCCTCCTTCCCTGGGTCACATACCCAGTGTGCACGGTCGTCGTCACGACCACCGTCCAAGGGTTTTTCCTTGCAGGATTGGCGCTCCAGCGGTGGTCTCCCCGCCCCTGCGTGCCCAGCTGTGGCATACATCCGCCCCTGATGTGACAGTCTCCACGGGTCACGAGGACAGGCCTCTTCCTCCCCCGTCCCAGGCTGTTCCGGGGGTGGTCACAAGGAGCCAGGTAAGTGCTTCGATGTCCCTAGACTCAGCACGGCCACGACATGGTGTGGCACCTCGAGCTTCGCACTGCCGCAACGCCCCACCTGCCGGTACATCCGACGACGTTGTCCCTTTGGTCCCCCTTGCGCGGAACTTGGATGCGTGGCTTGTGCTTTCCAATCCGTCGCGATGGCTGGTCCAGACCATCTGACACGGCTACGCGATTCAGTTCGCCAGGTGTCTGCCCAGGTTCAGCGGTATCCACTTCACCTTGGTGAAGGACTAAAATGCTGCTACCTTGCGTGCGGAGATCGCTACCCTCCTACGGAAGGGTGCGATTGAACCTGTCCCTCCGGCCGAGATGAAGACTTCATCGTACCGAAAAAAGGCGGTGGGTTGCAGCCAATCTTGGACCTGCGAGTACTGAACAGGGCTTTACGCAGACTCCTGTTCAAGATGCTGATGCAAAAACACATTCTGACGAGTGTCCAGCATCAAGATTGGTTTGCGGCGGTAGACCTGTAGGACACGTACTTCCACGTTTCGATTCTACCTCGACACAGACCCTTCCTGCGGTTTGCATTCGAGGGTCAGGTGTATCAGTACAAGGTCCTCCCTTTTGGCTTGTCCTTGTCTCCTTGCATCTCAGAGGCAGAGGCAGCCCTTGCCCCATTAAGGGAAGTGAGCATTCGCATTCTCAACTATCTTAACGATTGGCTAATCCTAGCTCACTCTCGGGACATGTTGTGTGCACACAGGGACTTGGTGCTCTCACACCTCAGCCAACTAGGGCTTTGGGTCAACTGGGAAAAGAGCAAGCTCCTCCCGGTTCAGAGCATCTCTTTCCTCGATTTGAAGTTGGACTCAGTCTCTTTGACAGCGCGCCTCATGAACGAGTGTGCACAGTCGGTGCTGGCCTGTTTGATGGCGTTCAAACAGAAAACAGCGGTTCTACTGAAACTCTTTCAGAGGCTCCTGAGGCATATGGCATCCTCAGCGGTGGCCTCCCTGCTCGGGTTGATGCATATGAGACTGCTTCAGCACTGGCTTCAGACTCGAGTCTGAGACACATTGCGTGGTCATAACGGCGGTCTGTTACCATCTTTTCAGCCCTTGGACCGACCTCTCATTTCTACGGGCAGGTGTTCCCCTAGAACAGGTCTCCAGGCACGTCGTGGTCATGACAGACGCCTCCAAAATGGGCTGGGGCGCTGTTTGCAATGGGTACGCAGCCGCCAGCTTGTGGACGGGCCCGTGACTGCATTGGCACATCAACTGCCTCGAGTTGTTGCCAATTCTGCTCGCCCTGCGGAGGTATCAGCCATTGATCCAGGGCAAGCACGTGGTAGCTCGGACAGACAATATGGCAACGGTGGCATATGTCAACCACCAAGGCAGTCTGCACTCTCGTTGTATGTCACAACTCGCCTGCTGTCTCCTCCTCTGGAGTCAGCAGCACTTCAAGTCGCTGCGAGCCAGTCACATCCCGGGCGACCTCAACACTACAGCAGACGCGCTGTCACGGCAGGTTACCCTCAGGGGAGAGTGGAGACTCCACCCTCAGGTGGTCTAGCTGATTTGGAGTCGAGGCCATGACTGGGTTAGCCTGTCTCTGTCTTTTGGGTAGTCGACTTGTCCCCAAAGGGCCGTTCGACACTCATAACTATGTTTGGGGAGGTTACGTGTCAGCCTGGTGCGCTGGCTACGAGGCACACAGTGGTTTGCTGTCACACACCGCCAGTTCACGTAACACAGTTCAGCCAGTTGTGCTGACACAACATCGACACATCGTCGAGTGAGTGACAGATAGGGAACATCCTGGTTACATGCGTAACCTCCGTTCCCTGATGGAGGGAAGGAGACGTTGTGTCCCTCCTGCCACAACGCTGAACGCCGACCTTGTCTCGGCTCCTCAGCATAAAACCTGAATGAGTGGTTGCATACCAGCAGTCCGGGGGAGTGGAATGCAAATACCACTCGCCAATTTTCATTGGCCTTTTATCAAAGACCAGAGGTGTCTCGGGCTCCCAAGAGTGACCCCTAGTGTCACTACATCGACACAACATCTCGTTCCCTCCATCAGGGAACGGAGGTTATGCAAGTAACCAGGACGTTCTCAAAACATGTCCAACTTTACAGCTGTGAAGGCGCTAATAGACTACATAACTTTTCAGGTTAGTCTGCTCAGGTTCTTCCATCGATGGATAAAGACTGAACAAAATAACTAAAATGCTTCTATTTGCGATATTTGGCCATCATCCTCAAACCGGTAATCATTAACAGATAGGTAGGGAAGAACAATATCGCCTCATTATAATTCTGTGATCAGTTGTTCTCAAGTTTCTGTAATTTTTAATGCTGTGTTAGTACATAACATAACAAATGTTTAAGCTTAACCGTAAGTTCCGCCCACATCGCCCGTAAAGCATCATTGGATTCAGAAAGCTGTTTTGAAAACATTGTTTTTTTGGCAATTCCATTCGGTGGCACTAGTGTCACAGAAATGACATACTTCAGCTTTAATATGCAGCTAGCAAGCAAAAAAAAATTATAAATACACACAAAAAATACAATACATTTAAGATGTGAAAACCGAGATCTGGCTAATATGGGTTCAATGGAAGACCCTTAATTATGTTTATTTAAAAAAATGTTCTGCCTCAGACAATGCAAGTAAACTTTTGTGTGGTTAAAATAGTAGACCTACAATAAAACTGTAAGCTAAAAACACAAAAGTAGATTCAATATTATTCCTGTCACTATTATTACATCACCTGATCGCAATCATTTGATTTACCTGTTATAGCATACAATGCTGAGATTAGCTGAATTTTTATAAATTGTTGCAACTGAAAGATTGCAAATTCCTGAAAGGGACTGGTTTATCACAAAATATTTTTAATTAAATCTTTTTGTATACATTCCTGATTAATGTCTGTGTTTAGGTCTTAGTGAATAAAAAAACATTTAATGCACATTAATGTTCTATGTGCCTGATATACTGTAAAGGAGCGGGAAAGAGAAACACACATACTGTAGGGTGATATAGAGACAGAGTTAAATGGGGGTATAGATCAAGACAAGAAAAAAAAAAAACCACAGAGACATGAGCAAGCTGATAAAACAAGTAGAAATTAGCTTTGATGCTCTGCAGGCTCATTAGCTGTATTTAATTATCAGGATGAAGTTCTTTGAGAATGTCAGTAAATGAATGGTGGATGTCATTAAAGGGTAATGAGAGGTTAAGATGTGGTTCTCCACCTCTCATGCTCTCCCCTCTGTTTATCTGTACCCAACATATTGGACTCACACCAACATTGATCAGTGCATGTCCAAGGAGAGAAGTAAACACTGGAGGTATACTAGGGCTCTATATAAAAGGATAGTTAAGACAAGTGAACAGGAAAGGAATATTTTCAATGTGTTTTAAAGTATTCAGTGTTTAATGCGATATTACATATTATGTAAGTTATATGTACCTTATCACACAAAATACACATCACAGACACATATGAAGTCACAGGTTTCAAACTTGTCTAAATTAATAAATAAGAGAGAGAGAGAGAGAGAGAGAGAGATTTCAAACAGAGAGATGTACATATGAAATACAGCAGTTATACTTCACTTAATGCCAGTAATTCACGAGAGACCAGGACTAGTTGGTTCACATGGGAAGGATCTATTAAGAGTAAAGTAATTATACGTTTTTGAGTCAAAAGTACAATTGCAGAAAAGCTTATTTTCTCAGGCAACGGTTTTGCATGTTGGTTTCAAACACCTAGTGAAAATGGTTTGAAATTAGAACAATTCATGTGAATTTTGTCCTCAAAAATGTTATTCCAACAACATATTTTTACTATAGCTGTTGAGTATACAAGTGAACACTGTAAAACCACACTGTTATATATTACTGTTGCCTTCACATGCTATGAGAATTATCCTACTCCCAATTTCTTAAGTTGTTATTACGAGTAAGCCACGTCCAAGTGCTTAGTTGTTGGAAACATGGAGGACACCAGGTTCATTCATGTATATTGTTTTTTGAGGAACTCTTATTTTGACAGCATAATACATGCTAGCCAACTGGCTGATGGTAATGGAATTTTGGTCAAATACATGCTATTTTCTCTGTCTATGTACAATAGAGTATGTGCAAAATGTACAATAGCCTAAGTATCAAATCGTTTCTGCGATATAACTAAATGTAAATGACTTAAAAAGCAAGTGATTTAGAAAAACGAACAAAATCATCACTTACTATTGAAACTGTTCTCTTGTCTGCCATGTTAAATGTTTACATCTTCTGCCAACTCAGAAAGTTTCCCAGTCGTATTTACGACTTGAGTGGGCATTCATGTGCAACTTCAGAGTAGAAAACTCGTATTTACGATAATTCAGGTAGCATGAGAAAGCAGCATAAGACAAGGGTCACTAATGATCCTAATGCTAATTCAGTACAATTATTTTATTTATTTTATTCTTTTTTTATAATACCTGTTGACCACAGCAATGGTTTGACTATTATTATATTTGTCATTTTTGCTGTTTTATTAATTGTTTTATGCTTCATAATTGTTTTTATTAAATTTAGCTGAAAGTCATTAAATAACCTATATGAGAACATTGATTTGCATGGAATGACTAAACAATGTGTAATAACCCAAAAACACATTTAATTTCAATTTAGTCAGATATGTTTGTGAAAAGACTTTTGTCAATGGGAACAAGAGTCTCTATGAAGATTTTCAAAAATTCATAATCAATAATAATAATAATAATAAATCTACAAAAAATAAAAATATCCTTTAACACAAATAACAGTGTTAAAATTATACGTTAAAATGTTTCAAACTTTGTGCATTATGCTATGCCTGAATGTTGTTGCATATAATCTGTCTCTTAATACCTTGTTGTTGTTGTTGCTGTTGTTTTCTTTCTTTTCTTTTTTCTTTTTTTTTTTTCAAAGAAACATGATACAAAACATTTTAAGCTTCAATAAATACTTTCTGAATGATGCAGTGTCTACTCATGCACACATCAGAGTCTTCCCAACATCATGGCTCTATGATGCTCATCATTTACATTTTTGTGTAATTACAAAGCATCTGGACAAATCTGCTCTCCTCTCTTGTTAGTAATTAATTCCAAATGAGCTGCTGCCAGCATCAATGCAAAGTCACAACCAATGACAATAAAATCCTCACCATATCTTGCAAAGTACATAACAGCAAGCAGCATGTCCTTGCAGGCAATTAGCCCAGAGTTAATTAGAAAACGAACCATGTGATTCCATTGGAGGAGACAGAACAGAGGGATTGGATGAGGATGATTCAGAGCAGAGCTCTAATCATGGCACACAGACTGTCCTGGAATTAATCGCACATGTGTTTGTATGTGTTCAAATCAGTGAAATCACAAAATAACATGCAAACAAATGTGTCCCCACTCCTGATATGCATCCACTGATGTTGATGATATTTGTCAAAACAGTAAAAGATCATGCTAAATTATTTGTGCATAACTTATTAAGATTTATGAGCTTACCACAACCTCTATCACAATGTTTAAAAAGAACTACTAATAAATATTGTAATATTGCATGTACAATAACTGTACAAGATTTGGTTTCTTGTTCACTTGCCTTCAGAGTTTGTCATAATGCACAACTCTTAACGAGCTCTTAACCACAAGAAGAGCTACTGTAAGTGAGATATGACAGCCTATAATTGAGTGTCCATTTTGCAGTGCAGATGAGAGTTGTCTGAAGTCTGTGTGTGTCTGTGAAACGAAGGACTGAAGATAAATGTGATATGTCTGAAGCAGAAGTCTCTAGAGAGTTAAGATTGCAGACCCTGTGAGCTTTTCCTTTCTCTCCTGAATCCCTATGTGTGTGCTGCTGGACAGGGTTTGATGTCCCTGTTCAGCATCCTCCATCACTTCATTCCCAACCTTGAAGAAAGCACCTGTAACAACAGGATGCAGACAGATATATGATCTGCAGCCTGACAGAACATCTCCCACGAGGTTACATATATCAGTCACCCAGTCATACTGTACACAGGTTTCACTGTTCTGTTACATACCTTTGTATTTCCTTGCATTCTACTTTGTGTGTTATTAATTCATCTTTTTTAATTTTTTATATTATGCAGTGTGAATATATGGGACACACTGATACAATTTTTGTGTCATATAGTGGTATATAATTACTTAGAGCAACATCTGCTGATACTGATAGTTTTGGTGGTTCTGCAAAATGTCTATTTTTCCTCCTTGTTCACTGACTTGTTAGAGGCCACACACTATTCTATATATTGACGTAAATCATGGTTTAAATGTATTCTACATGATCAAATATTAGACATGTGTAACCCATGTAAAGTAATTGACTTAACTGAGTCAGTAATTAAAGTCAGGACTAGATCTGCTACACTGCTTCTGCAGAACAAGTAGGGAGACTTCTGCTAGAAAATACACAGACATACTGAGTTAATCAAGTGGACATGCTGCTGCTCAATTAGACAAAACGCAAGACATGCTGAATCAAGCATGTAGGATGTGGAGCTTGGGTGAAGGTGGATTTTAGAGAAAAAGCTGTCGCAGTGAGCTGCAGTAAAACCAGCTTATCTATCAAAAACTGAGCAATTTAATGTTTGACAAAGTGAGACGCAAGTTTACTTATTACTAATTACTTTCTAAAACCCTTATCAACCTTGACCAGATGAAAAATACAAGGATTGACATGAAATTGTTCTTTTAATTTTTTCAAATAAATCATATGAAATCTGTTTTAGGGGGCTGCATAAAATTAGAAAACATACATTTTAACATTAGACGTTTAACTTTAAATTTCTATTTTAAATTCACTATTGTTTTATATAGAATTGTTCTATAGTCTATACAGTATTTAAAACAATTACATCAAAAGTAACCGTAATTCAATTACTGAAAAAATAAGAGTAATCCCTTATTTTACATTTTTCAATAAAAAAGTAATTGAATTAAAGTAATGAATTACTAAGTAATGCATTACTTGCTGAGGAGGAAAGACATCCAGGGTTCACTGGTACCGGGAACTCACATGGATGAAAAAAGTGCACGTTTTCCCCTCAGGGAGGGGAAAGGTGCTGTGTGCAAGCGATACACCCAGCCAGCTGCCTGCATACTTAACTTTTCATACCTGCTAATACACAGGACGAAACTGGCTCAACCCGGAGATTATAAAATCTCGAATAGGTATTGGGTGTCACCCAGCGCTCTGCTCTACAGATGTCTGTTAGAGAGGCGCCGTTCGCCAAGGCCCAGGAGGATGCCACACTCCTAGTGGAGTATGCTCGTACTCCCAGGGGGGACGGCGCACCCTGGGCCTGGTATGCCAAAGTGATGGCATCCACAATCCAGTGGGCAATCCTCTGTTTGGAGACAGCCTTCCCCTTCTGCTCAGAGCGTCTAAAGCTCTCCGTGCAGTCCAAGTAAACACACAAAGCGTGTACCGGACTCAGCAACGACAAGGCTGGGTCTGCCTCCTCCCAGATCACCATCTGATCCCTAAAAGGGATAGTGGGAACCTTGGGTACATAGCCCGGCCGGGGTCTCAAGGTCACGTGAGAGTATGCCAGACCGAACTCTAGGCACATATCGCTGACAGAGAATGCCTGCAGGTCCCCAACCCCCTTGATGGAAGTGAGCGCAGTGAGGAGGGCCGTCTTCAATGAGAGGGCCTTTAGTTCGACTGGTTCCAGGTGCTCAAACGGGGCTCTCTGTAGGCCAGCAGGACCACAGAGAGATCCCACTAGGGAACGAGGTGCGGCCTAGGAGGATTCAACCTCCTGGCACCTCTAAGGAACCTGATGATCAGGTCATGCTTCCCCAAGGACTTACCGTCCACCGCATCATGGCTGCATAGCGGCCACATACACCTTCAAGGTGGAGGGGGACAGCTGCCCCTCCAACCTCTCCTGCAGGAAGGTTCCTGAGGTCTGGGTGTGGGTGCCAAATCGTGCCCCATCCCTGAAAAAGGAGGTCCTTCCTCAGGGTAATTTGCCAGGGAGGGGCTGTCACAAGGAGCATGAGCTCCGAGAACCAAGTCTGGGTGGGCCAGTATGGTGCTACCAACACAACCTGTTCTTCGTCCTCCCTGACTTTGCACAAAGTCTGTGCAAGCAGGCTCACTGGGGGAAATGCATACTTGCACAATCGCCTGCTCCATACTGCTGTGTGCCAGCACGTCCGTGCCGAGGGGGGCCTCGGCCAGGGAGTACCACAGCGAGCAATGGGAGGATTCCTGGGAAGCAAACAGGTCTACCTGCGCTTTGCCGAATCGACTCCAAATCAGCTGAACCACCTGGGGTTGGAGTCTCCACTCTCCCCTGAGCGGCACTTGTGGCGACAGCGCATCCGCTGTGTGGTTGAGTTCGCCCGGGATGTGAGTGGCCCACAACAACTTCAGTCGCTGCTGACTCCAAAGGAGGGGATGGCGGGCGAGTTGCCACATGCGACTTGAGCGTAAGCTGCCTTGGCAGTTTATGTACGCTACTGTCGCCGTGTTGTCCATCCGGACCAACACATGCTTGCCCTGGATCAATGGCTGAAGCCTCCGCAGAGCCAGCAATACCATCAGCAACTCGAGGCAGCTGATATGCCAAAGCAGTCAAGGTCCTGTCCAGGAGCCCGAGGCTGCGTGCCCATTGCAAATGGCGCCCCAGCCTGAACTGCTGGGCAAAGTCCTCGACGGTGTCACCGAACAGGCCAGCCTGGGAGATGGGGGCGTCAAGAAAGCGAACCTTGTTGGCGTCCCTCATCTCCACCAGGTTAAGCCACAGGTGGTGCTCCTGGACCACCATGATGGACATCGCCTGCCCGAGAGCCCGCGTCCCACGTCCGACTGTAATAGCCCGCTTTCCGATGCCCCGAATGAGACATTAAACTCATCCTGGGGCGAGCCACCTGACTCATCCTAGAACTCGACTGGGGCAAACGAGTATACTGGAGAATGGGAGGTCCGTGGGGGTTCACCCAGCAGAACTGCTCCCATTGGGGTCCCCAAATCGCCCCCAGTGCAAACCGTTGCGGCCTTGTGCCCATAGGCAGAAGGACCAGGGCGGGGAGCGGCTGGAGTGGTATTCCCTCTGAAGAAGGAAAGCCACGACCGCAACGTTGCCATGGTCATGCTCTCGCAGTGAGAGCATGAACCATCCACAAACGCTGTCTCAGCGTGCCTACGGCCCATATACGTGAGGCAGCGATCATGGCCATCAGAGTTGGAGAGATAACGACCGCATCCAGACATCTTTAAAAAGACGCTTTCCATCAGTGCTCACTCTTTTAGAGAAAATATACACTTTTAGTTGCTCAAGTGTGGCTGCTGAAGTGCCCAGGGGCGTTCTCTGCACTTATCTGTGCAAGAGGGGGAAAACCCGCTGTAATGCGTCGTATATCCAACAGCCACATATGACACTTTTGCTTCATCAGAGGTGAATGGAACGGCAGTGGATTTCATCGACACCCCTTTGCTCCAAAGAACAAATCTGAATGAGTGGTTGCAAGTCGGCTCCTTTTATACCCGTATGTCCGGGGGTGTGGCATGCGAATTCCACTCGCCAATTCTCAGGTATTTTGGGCTCCCAAGCGACACAACGTCGAGTGAGTGACAGATAGGGACCTAGACATGCTGCATTGAGCATCATGTAAGATCCGATGTAGTGCTTACATCTCTTTGCACATGTTAATATTGTTATAATTAGTATAAAATGCATTGTTTATTGCAAGTTAGTGTACATTGTGTATATAATTTATGAAAATAGGTCACTAAATTTGAAACTGGACATAATGACTTGGTTTCATTACTTAATTTGATAATTTATACATTTATACTGCATTTAAAATTGTTTGGGATTTTTTCATATAAGGTTCAATGAGACATTTTGAATTTTATTTGTATTTTTGCATCTGTGCTGAGAGTATAGCTTTTTAAATAAATTTCTCGTGATACGGTAACGCGAGGAGAGAAACGGCTGAATGAATATTCCTGCTAATGAGATGGGAGCCGGTGATTAAATCACCCCAACGCTGCATTTGAGCATATAAACTCAAAAAAGACTGCAGCCTGAGTAGCTGAATCAGTTCAGAAGAGATGATAACTAATTTCTATGTATATTTTATTGTGAATCATTGGTAAGCAGACCATACAGAAGAGGTAACAAGCATTATTCAAGACATAGCCACAAACACGTAGTGGAAGTAACTTTACCCTGTGGTGACTTAGTTTCCGATTCATGTGAAAAAGGCTAATTATAATCAGCAAGGTGTAGACACAGTGTAAATAGATTAATGTGCAGTGTAGACAGCTTCATGATTATAATAAGAGCATTTAGAGTACAAAACTGCACATGAAATTCAGGCTGAAACAGTAACATAAAACTGTGTAAAACCTGATGTGAATTACAAGTTCAGTGATTTTAATGGGATTTTTAATGGGAGGTGTTTTAGTATTGTTGTTGTGCTTGCTTTCTGCGCATAATTTATTCAAAACTTGAATAACACTTGTTTTTCATGCTTAAAGTTGCTTGCCCATCCAAAGCAGTTCCACACTTCCATCAACCGATACGATGATTGGCCAATACATTATGGAGTGACCGTTACACCTCGGTTGTGCATTATTTTAAACAATTTAACGGGTCAGAGTAAATTATTCAGTTTATACCACGGTAACCACACCTTAAGACATCATGGTTTTCATCCCTAAAATGCTGTTATGAGAGGAACTACTTTCTTTCGCCACAGATTCAGAATCTTGCTTTAATACAGTCAGAGCCTTCATTGCTAATTCGAAAATGTCATGTTAGAACTAGCAACGGAGGATTTTGAGGCTTGCGCTGCTTTACTGGAGCACTTACTGGTGTAACAAGTTAGTGTGTGTGTGTGAGTTAGTGCTTGTGTGTGTGTGAGTTAGTGCATTTGTGTGTGTAAGTTAGTGTGTGAGTTTGTATTTGAGGGATCGAAAGAGAGAAACGGAGAAAATTAGATATCTCGCTTCTGGGATTACCTTTTTTTGTTGCAGCTCATGTAAGAAGTAACATCGCTTCAAAATCGCCAAGATGCGTGTTGCCATATTCCCAATGTAAACCTTAATAACTTTTTTTTCATCCCCGCTGAGATGCAGGGGTGCGCTGACATGACGGCTCTGTTTTTCTCTCACGAGTATGCTTGGTCCTTAAGTGTGTGCGTTATGCATATAATGTGTGTCCACGAGTGTGGGAGTGTGTGTGAGAGGGGGACGTGAGGGTGTTTCCCACAGATATTACAGATAATATAGAAACTGTTGTATTGATCAAGTGTATCTAGCTTGGATATAGCTCAAGCCTTCGTTGCTAATTCGAAAACGTCACATTAGAATTAGCAACGGAGGATTGCTAATTCTTTGAACGTATGCATGTGTGTGAGCGTGTGTAAGTGCGGGGAAGACGAGGGAGCACGAGGGCTCTTTTTAACCAAAATTTAACGATTTACTTTAACCATTGACTTTGTTTTAATTTGTTATTTTGTTGTGGTAGCCTGTAGGCCTCTTGGAAATAACTGAAATAATTTGGGGAAGTGATATGGAACCGTTAGGTGGTCAAGACCTGGAACTACTTTATAGCGGTGCGTTTCCTTAGAAAAAAAAATTGCACACTTTAGAATGTCCGTAAACCAATCAGAATCAAGCATTCATCAGACCCGTGGTATAATCTCTATGAATACATACTTACTAAGCAAAGATATGTATTCTGCAAAACAACACACCCCATAGAGGTGCATCTACATTTCAATGTGCTAGAAAGCAGTAATGATGGGAAGTCCAATTCTTTCCCGTGAACCGGTTGTTTCGCATGGTCCGTTTCAATGAACTGGTTCAAAAAAACGATTCACCAGTTCATTTACGTCATCACGTAATGACGTCACTATATATAATGCTAATACGCCTGTATCGTAGAATACATGCACAAACACATTCAATAAAGCCATGTGTAAGGGCATATTGCTGATTATAACATTTTATTTAATTAAGTTATAATAATAAGTGTGTTTATTGTCATCAGTGTTTCATTCAGTGATCTTACAATACATCCTACATTAAAGTTTTGCACCTAAAGCACCCAATACTGACACTGATATACAAACGTGGATGTTCTACACATGTTTAAAGCATAAAAAGTGATTAAACTAGTCTTAATCATCTCACCCTTTTTACAGAAACCATGATCCAGCTCATCACAACTTCAGATATAATCTGCATGCACAATACTCAATAGTAATATTTGTTTACATCTCTCGACTGAAACGTTTTGCCCCCTCAGTCCTCGGTTCACTCATTCTCATCAGCTGGTCACTGATCAGCAGTTCTCAGTATTATGTTCGAAAGAGGAAATTCTCAGTTCAGTGTACTGGTGACACGCAAACTGCTGTGATCGACTCAATTTACTGCTGACGCGAGAGCTGCTGTCCTCGGATCAGTGTACTGTTGACTCGAGAACTGCTGTGATCGACTCAATGTACTGTTGACGCGAGAGCTGCTGTCCTCGGATCAGTGTACTGTTGACTCGAGAACTGCTGTGATTGACTCAGTGTACTGCTGACGTGAGAGCTGCTGTCCTTGGATCAGTGTACTGTTGACTCGAGAACTGCTGTGATTGACTCAATGTACTGTTGACTCAAGAGCTGCTGTCCTCAGATCAGTGTAATGTTGACTCGAGAACTGCTGCGAACGACTCAATGTACTGTTGATTCGAGAGCTGTAGACTGGATCATCTTCATACATTGATAAAACAGTAATACAATCAAGTCATAAACATATTTCCAGTATGTTTTATTTGTTACACTCTCTGTTGTTCAGCAAAATACACCTGAAACATACATTTCGCCCCTTAATCACACATGCTCAATGTCAGCAGCTCATCGGTTCTCAGTGTGTTGGACACCTCCGAAAGAGGCGATTCTCAGTTCAGTGTACTGTTGACTCGAGAACTGTTATGAGCAACTCATTGTACTGTTGACTCGAGAACTGTTACGAGCAACTCATTGTACTGTTGACTCGAGAACTGTTACGAGCAACTCTTTGTACTGTTGACTCGAGAGCTGTTGTGACCCGAGCGTTCAGTCCGATTTGTGAACTAGTTTGAGTGGTTAATTGCAAAGAAGAGTTGGCAAAAGCAGATATCACTAGTTCTAGGATAATATTACTCCTGGTTATCGGCTCATTTCAATTCAGAGTGTCAGGCACATCCGAGAGACAGGTTATGATATCGATCACGATTCAGTCTGATTTGGTGAACTAGTTCAACTCGTTGACTAAAAAGAACTGGTTCAAAATAAGGATTCGTTCAAAAACTGGACATCACTAGAAAGCAGTGGCAAGTGGTGACTTTTTCAACTGGGTATGCTGTGTATACAGTTATGCTGTGTTAAGTTGTTTCCATGTTGCCAGATACTGTGTACTTTGTGTATGTCAAAAATGTGGGGAAATATGTTTCAGTGAATTTTCACAAATTGATTTGTTTGAGAAAATCATGAAAATATACAGTTATTGTTTACTTTTTTTAATTTGATTTGAGTTAGTTTGGCATCAGCTGCATTTAGTTGATTTTCTGTAATCAAAATCTGGAAACATTACCTTGTTTTTCTTCTTGGGTGAGCAATTTGGGTACAGCTTTTCTAGCACATTAAGTCATCTGCATGCAAACCAACCAATGATAATGGGGAACAATGACACCGATTCATAGCATTAGAGTGTAGGCGCCAAAGCTACTGTGGATCCTCTCACCTGAATCTCTTCATAACTGAAAAAAGATTGCAGAAAACTACCGTCATTTGGCAGTGGAATAATTGAAGGACAGAGACATACATATTTATTATTTATTCTATGTCTATTATTATGGAAAGTCAAACTGATTTTCCCAAAACTATTTCTCTTTCTCTTGATTGCTCTCTCTCTCTCTCTATTAAAGCCTGGTTTGTGCAAAAGACTAAAAATGGTTTGTTGTGTTTTTGTGTTGTTTATGTAAAATTTGCTCTAAATTGTAAAAAGCCAACTAAAACTGCTACATTTTCTACTCTTTCCTATATATTTTTGTCACTTTTACAAAACATTTTCTGGCTCTAAGCTACACAATTTTCTGCACTCTCATTAAATTGTAATGTGAAGAACCTCTCTGAAGGTCTGATTATAGTTATTAGTCCACTCTCCAGCAGCGAGAAAGATAATCATCCATCTCTTTCTCACTCTTTCTCTATGTACTGCCATTTAAGCCCTCTAACTGATATTTTTACAGGTGTTCAGTCAAAGAGCCAAATGAGCACTTATTTTTGTTAGAAAAAGAGAGACGCAGATGTTTCTCTTTCTTGCAATCATTTAAAACCATGTTGAGTACAATGTCTCATCTGTAAAATAAAATAAAATGCAATACACTCTACTGTTGTCATTCCTGGAAAAATCAAGTTGTCTTAATTAAACTTTACTTGAAATGTTAAGTTTTGTTGGGCTCATAACTCAAAAATCCTTGAACTTATTTTTCTTAAAATCCATAGACTTCAGATTTTAAGTGTTAAATGTTCTGTAAGCAATTTTTTTTCCCCCTTAAAGATATTAATGAAATAAGTGTTCTGAGATAACTCACCTGTCTCTGTGACAGCTGTAGATTTTGTAAACTGCAAACAAAAATGTGTCTACTGACCGTGGACATTGATGCTTTTCACCTGTCAATCATTTTGCTTGTTCTCTTAGTGTTGTATTTGAAGCGGATCATTGAGGCTATGATTCATAATGTTTGTCATTTGAGAGCGGTATTGTGTCACTGTTGAATTTGACAGCCAAAGAAACAAACAATGCTGCTCTTTTGCTTGGTTTTGGTCTCAAAATGATCTTTGGAGGGCAGGGTTTTGGAATGAGAGGGCGTAGCTAATTCAACGGCTCAGTCACGTGAAAGCTTATGAACGCTAAAACTGGGGGCCTGGGTAACTCAGCAAGTAAAGATGCTGACTACCACACCTGGAGTCACAAGTTCGAATCCAGGGCGTGCTGAGTGACTCCAGTCAGGCTTCCTAAGCATCCAATTGGCCTGGTTGCTAGGGTGCGTAGAGTCACATTGGGTTAACCTCCTCATGGTCACTATAATGTGGTTCTCGCTCTCAGTGGGGCATGTGGTGAGTTGTGTATGGAATAGCATGAGCCTCCATGCACGCTAGGTCTCCGCAGTAACGCGCTCAACAAGCCACATGATAAGATGCGCGGATTGACTGTCTCAGACGCGGAGGCAACTGAGATTCATCCTCTGCCACCCGGATTGAGGTGAGTCACTACGCCACCACGAGGACTTAGAGCGCATTGGGAATTGGGCATGCCAAATTGGGGAGAAAAGGGGAGAAACCCCCAATCTCCCCCCCCCCCACCCAAAAAAAAAAAAAAAAACACACAAAAACACTAAAATTGCTTACAGGACCTTTAATAACAAACTACTGAGAACAAAACTGTGGCTATATGGGGAATACCCACAATGTCTTGCGCTTGAATTATTTAATTATGTTTCCTTGGTCAAAGCGAACATATGTGGTCATTTAAATAATTGTTATTAAGGATACATAGAGGATTTAACTCTTTTGTAGTATTATGGTGCATTCACGTCATGTCGGAATTACGAGATTCCTACTTGTAAAAAGTGTTCACGTCTTCATAGAGCTCGTAATAACAAGTTGGAAACTCAGAATTCTGTGAAAGCTCTGACATGACAGTTGTGACGTCATGTGAAAACAACAGTTGAAGGTAGTGAACATACTGTATTTCTGTTTAGTATGCTATTTTATTATGCCATTTATGCCTGGAGCATTTCTTTTTGTTCTTAAACATTTAGTAAAAGCATATAGAGGTGATTTAATGAAGTGATAAACATTTTATTGTTATTAACAACAAAGCCGTTTTGGCATTAAAAGTGTTGAAACAAATAACTTAAGAGACCTGAGGATGTGAACGGCTCTGAGTAGAACCTCTGAGTTCCCATCTCGTAATTACAGTAATTCCAACATGACGTGAATGCACCATTATTTATGTTGTTTTTTACAAATAGTTGTTTTGTGTCACCATTAGGGTGAACTGTCTTCCCTTCGGTCAAGTTGGATCCTGTAAACACTATATTAGCTGCACTGGTACATGTGCAACTGAAGTTCAGGCATATATGCATTTCTGAGTAGAAATAAATTTATTTGATGATTGACCTAGAATCAGTTACAATCTTCCTTATTAAGTTGTATTATTGTATGATCTAAATTTGAGTCCATTCAATTAAGTTTAAACAAAAACATTTAAATAGCTAAATCTACTTGCATCTAGTTCAAGTAGGTATAGCTGCAGGCCAGAGACCTCCAAATGGGGGCGGAATCTCCAAAAGTGGGCGGGGTTCCTCCAAATGGAGATTGTGCCAACTCCAAAAGGGGGCGTCACTTCCACTCACAGTTAAAGTTAGAGAAATGGTTAGGTAAGGGGCTCCCTACTGTACATCTTTAGTGGTGGTTTGGAGCGACTGCCCCTTTTTGGAGCAATGCCTGCAGCTGTACCCTTCTCATCTAGTTAACTTAAATAGTTAAGTGCATTCTATATGAACAATAAAGTTAAGTGAACTTAAATCACACAAGTTGTGGAGACGCCATTACTCAATTCAATTGAGTAGAGTCAACTTATTATGGTTGCCTATCTGTCACTCACTCGACGTTGTGTCAATGTAGTGACACTAGGGGTCACTCTTGGGAGCCCCAAACACCTCTGATCTTTGAAAAAAGGCCAATGGGAATTGGCGAGTGGAATTTGCATGCCACTCCCCCAGACACACGGGTATAAAAGGAGCTGGTATGCAACCACTTATTCAGATTTTCTCTTCGGAGCTGAGCGGTTCTATTCATTGAGCTGAATTCTCCGCGATTCTCATTCACCTCCTCTGCTGGATTCTATGGCGCATTTCAGCAGCTTCTCCCCCTCTGCACCAGTGCAGTGCAGAGAACGCCCCTGGGCGCTTCGGCAGAAATAACTAAAACAAAAAGAGTATATTCTAAAAGAGTATATTTTCTTCTAAAAGAGCGGCACACACAAGGCAAAGATGCATTTCCGTTTGTGTGTTATTCCTGGTTGCGGTCATTATCTCTCGGCTTCTGACGGCCACGATCGCTGTCTTACGTGTCTGGGCACTGCCCACACGGAGACATCGTTCATGGATGGGTCTTGTCCTCACTGCGAGAACATGACCATGGCAATGTTGCGGTCACGGCTTGCCTTCGTGAGAAAGCAAGCCACCCCAGTGGCTCCCCGCCTCGGTCCTTCTACCTACGGGTATGAGGCTGTGGCAGTTAGCACTGGGGGTGATCTGGGGACCTCAATGGGAGCACCTCCGCCGGGTATCCCCCCACGGACCTCCCATTCCTCAGCATGCTTGCTTGCCCCGGTCAGGCTCTCGGATGAGACCGCCGGCTCGTCTCAGGGCGAGTTCGACCTCTTATTCGAAGCCCGGGAAGATGATGAGCTCTCGAGCGCAGCATCGGAGAGCGGGCTCATTCAGTCCAACGCGGAGCCTTCGGCTGGGCTTCCTCCCCCGGGTACGGTCGCCCAGTCACAGGCTGACATGGAGCTGTCCGACATGCTGGCCGACAACCCTCCACTCTCCCCTGAACCCTCGTGGCTCGACAATTGGTTCCTCGGCTCAGAGCGCCACTCACGGCCATGTCCAGCCCCAGTTCCTTTCTTCCCGGAGGTGCATGAGGCACTGACAAGATTGTGGAGGGCACCTTTCATGTCCCGATCTCTCAGCTCCCACGCCCTCACTACCCTCAATGTTGGGGTGGCCAGGGGCTATTCGGGAATCCCCCAGGTGGATAAGGTGCTCGCGGTGCACTTGCGCCCGAAGATCCCATCCAGGGCCTGTAGGTTCACGTTGTCTCTGACGGCTAAGGCCTATGGCGCCACTGGACAAGCCTCCTCAGCCCTGCATGCCATGGCTCTCCTGACAAGCCCCCCCAGCCCTGCGTGCCCAGCTGTGGTACAAACATGCCCACACCAGGATGGTTCCGAAGGACTGCGGGGACGATATACTTCCTCCCCCCTCCCCGACCGATCCTATGGTGGGTATCAGGAGCCAGGTAAGTGCTTCGATATCCCTCGACTCAGCACGGCCACGGGGCTCAAGCCCCCTCGACATGGTGCCTCAGGCTCCGCCCTGCCATGAGGCCCCACCCACCGGTACATCTGACGAGACTGTCCCCCTCGCCCAGAGCTTGGACGTGTGGATTGCGCTTTCCAACCCGTCACGATGGCTGATCTGGACCGTCCCACTCGGCTATGCAATTCAGTTTATCAGGCGTCCACCTAGGTTCAGCGGCATCCGCTTCACCTCAGTGAAGGGCGAGAACGCCACGACCTTGCACGCGGAAATCACTACCATTCTACGGAAGGGTGGGATAGAGTCTGTCCCTCCGGCCGCGATGAAGAAGGGGTTTTACAGCCCCTACTTCATCGTACCGAAGAAAGGCAGTGGGTTTCGGCCAATCTTGGACCTGCGAGTACTGAACCGGGCTTTGCACAGACTCCCGTTCAAGATGCTGATGCAAAAACGAATTCTAGCAAGCATCCGGCATCAAGATTGGTTCGTGGTGGTAGACCTGAAGGACGCGTACTTCCACGTCTCGGTTTTACCTCGACACAGACCCTTCCTGCGGTTTGCTTTTGAGGGCCATGCGTACCAGTACAGGGTCCTCCCCTTCAGCCTGTCCTTGTCCCCTCGTGTCCTCACGAAGTTCACAGAGGCAGCCCTTGCCCCGCTAAGGGAAGTGGGCATTCGCATCCTCAACTATCTCAACGACTGGCTAATCCTAGCTCACTCTCGGGATATGTTGTGTGTGCACAGGGACACCTCAGTCGGCTGGGGCTTCGGATCAACTGGGAAAAGAGCAAGCTTTCCCCGGTTCAGAGCATCTCTTTTCTCGGCTTGGAGTTGGACTCAGTTTCGATGACGGCGTGCCTCACGAATGAGCATGCACAGTCGGTGCTGAACTGTCTGAAGGCATTCAGACAGAAGACAGCGGTCCCACTGAAAATTTTTCAGAGGCTCCTGGGGCGTATGGCATCCTAAGCGGTGGCCACACAGACTCGAGTACCGAGATGAGCATGGTGCCCGGGACACATCGCGTGGTCGTCACACTGATCTATCGCCGCCTCTTCAGCCCTTGGACCAACCTGACATTTCTACGGGTAGGGGTTCCCCTAGAACAGGTCTCCAGGCGCGTGGTTACGACGGATGCCTCCAAGACAGGCTGGGGTGCCGTATGCAACAGGCATGCAGCCGCCGGCTCCTGGACTGGCCCGCGGCTACATTGGCACATCAACTGCCTCGAGTTGTTGGTAGTACTGCTCGCCCTGCAGAGGCTTCGGCCGTTGATCCAGGGCAAGCATGTGTTGGTTCAGACAGACAACATGGCAATGGTGGCATACATCAACCGCCAAGGCAGCCTACACTCCCGTTGCATGTCATAACTTGCCCGCCGTCTCCTCCTCTGGAGTCAGCAGCACCTCAAGTCGCTGCGAGCCACTCACATCCCGGGCGATCTCAACACCGCAGCGGACGCGCTGTCACGACAGATTACGCTCAGGGGAGAATGGAGACTCCACCCCCAGGTGGTCCAGCTGATTTGGAGTGGATTCAATCGAGCACAGGTAGACCTGTTTGCTTCCCGGGAGACCTCCCACTGCCCGATTTGGTACACCCTGTCCGAGGCACCCCTCGGTATAGACGCGCTGGCACACAGCTGGCCCCCAGGATTATGCAAATATGTGTTTCCCCCAGTGAGCCTACATGCACAGACCCTGTGCAAGGTCAGGGAGGACGAGGAGCAGGTCATCCTGGTAGCACCCAACTGGCCCAACCAGACGTGGTTCTCGGACCTCACGCTCCTCGTGACATCTGGGCGGGGTGTGGTCTCCGCGGTGTCTTCCCCTTGGGAGTGACACCCCCCGACGTAGACATTTATGGGCCCCCAGTCGGTTAACAAATTCCACTCTTTTTCACTACATCGACACAATGTCTCGTTCCCTCCATCAGGGAACGGCGGTTACGAAAGTAACCAGGACGTTTTCAGTGTATGTTATGTTTGGGCTCAAGAATGTCACAACAAATGTATATTATAATTATGCTATTGTCATCTTTTCACTGTTTGTCAATCTACACCATTTCGGATAGCACACAACAGCATACACTAGGGCCTATACCCCTTGATGCACCTTCAAAGGCAACATCTTCATGCACAGCGATCCATAATGGATGTGCAGATTCTTTACTCCAGTGCCACATCTAGCAGCTGCAGGGTGAAGGCACTGTGCCTTTGTTGCCTAATTGACTGCATGTAGTGGAAATAGACATGAATGGGGTGTCAGACCAGAGCCAGAATGGAACATTTGGATGCAAAACTAAAGAAGCTGCCTTATCGGTGAACACACACAGCAACTGTTTGGTTTTACAAAGAGATAGAGGAGACGTGCACATGCACACATCCATGAAAAAACTGAATACAGTGTCCTGTGATAGTCTGATAACATTGGAGCAATTTGAAATCTTTTCAGGAATGGTTTTTACTGCATCTCACGACCCATCAGGAAGATAAAACATGTTGTATGAATTTATAAATTTAGATTTATAGTGGTACTTTGCTACTGTGCAACTTTTGAGGAAAATAAGAGGCTGTTAAACAGGCAAGGCTGAAGCCTACAAAATCACATCTTATTTGATATAGCAAAAATAGTGATTTGTAGGTGCTCTTTTGGTATGCACTAGATTGGGAGGATAAAAAATGTTGTGTAGTCTGTTCCAGTAAGCAATAATTTTATTAATATGCTTTTTCCATTCTTAAATGCATTTCCTGTGTACAACCTTTGTATTGTTCCTTCAATCTAAAGACACAATCAACAAGCAGCTTGCAAACAGCAAAAGCAATTTCTGCTCATTCCCATTTCCTCCCTTACTGTCTATCTGGGGTCTATTTTTGCACGTGTGTGACGCTCACTTACAGTATGGCTCTCACTAAATAATTTTTATTTATTTTTTTATTCAATATCACATTTATTGGTGTTTATTAAATACATGTATTTATTTATAGGATTATACAATATAATAAACAAAACAAAAAAATCCCTGCTATTTAGCAATTTTAAGACTAGTTGATGAATATACCAGTGTATGACACTTCTCTTTCACTTCTCTTTTTTTTCTCTTTCATGCGGAGCATGAAATCGCTTCAATTCATAATTCACAAAGAAGAAAATACAAAATCATGTGCACATTAAGACAACGCACCACTGATGTATAGCGGAAGATGGGATACCGCACCCTGCTCACCTCTTAATCTTGATATTTCTTCTGAATATCAACATTTGTGAGATTTATTCCATCCGAACAGTTTTGAGGTTAAATGATGTAATTTTTTTGTCTTTGGAAAATAGTGATCTGTCACATTCTATTATGTTGGATATGAAAAGTTTTTATGTCTAATTGTTAATGGGAGATCTGTGGACACAGTAAAGTATTTAGATTTTTGGAGTAAAAAAAATATTGTTTTTATTTTAAAGTGACAAGGTAAAGTTAGACCCTTGGTGTAAGATTGTGTTTTATATATTTCATTCTCAAAGTCTCGGTTTTGTCACAATGATAGCATGATGCACATTTCGAATCAAATTAATACTGACTTTGCAGGTTCAATTTAATTCATTTGCATCACCACCTCCCTTTATTTTGCGCATTTAGAGGGACGGCTCTAAATTGCATAGTCATTTTGAGGAAATGCAAAAATTGCCAAGACGTGCTATTTTGCGCATCTGAAAGATGCAATCTTTAAAAGATTGCGTTAGTAGATCAGCTTGTATCAGCTTGGTTAGTAGATCCTTTTTTTAATTTATTTTTTAATTATGCTATCAAGTTTGCACATGTTTTTATACACACAAATCCTTAGTAAGCCAGGGCCCATGTCTGGTAACATTAACTATATGTTGTTTCTATGAAATTATAAATTCATCTTGGTAGCCAGTGCATAATTAAAAAAATCTAAGACTCAGGATTCTCAAGATACACACGTTGTACTCTCTGCATACACATTGGGCCTCATTCATGAAACTTTCGTAAATATATGAGTAAATTCAGAAATTATGAGTAAAAAAAACTCAATTCACACTCCCCAGATTTGCTAGTTAAATGTGTATGTTAATGAATTCCAAACATTTGTAAATACGTGGTGTGTGCACGTTCATTCACAATTATCATAATACAAGGCCACAAATTCAGCCTATGTGGAAGGCATCAGACACACTAAATGTTAATAGGGATATGCAGAACAGTAATCAATGGGTTTTGAAATGAGGTGCATTCAAATCACTAAATTTTGACTTAGCAAATGCACTGGTGTGGTTGCAAAGAAAATGAGGAACTTACTGTCATTGCATGTTCTGGCTGCCATCGGAGGTACTTTTGTGAATGGTTTGACATGAAGCTTTAGTGTAAAATTTTTTTCACGTGGGCAGGAGGAGGTCCACCAACAATAACGTTATCTGGTTCAGTTGAGCGCATCGCCAGCATCATTGGTGAAAATTCTATGGTAGGCTAAATACAATAATGATGATGGTAACAGTGATATACAGGTGCATCTCAATAAATTAGAATGTCGTGGAAAAGTTTATTTATTTCAGTAATTCAACTCAAATTGTGAAACTCGTGTATTACATAAATTCAATGCACACAGACTGAAGTAGTTTAAGTCTTTGGTTCTTTTAATTGTGATGATTTTGGCTCACATTTAACAAAAACCCACCAATTCAAAAAATTAGAATATGGTGACATGCCAATCAGCTAATCAACTCAAAACACCTGCAAAGGTTTCCTGAGTCTTCAAAATGGTCTCTCAGTTTGGTTCACTAGGCCACACAATCATGGGGAAGACTGCTGATCTGACAGTTGTCCAGAAGACAATCATTGACACCCTTCACAAGGAGGGTAAGCCACAAACATTCATTGCCAAAGAAGCTGGCTGTTCACAGAGTGCTGTATCCAAGCATGTTAACAGAAAGTTGAGTGGAAGGAAAAAGTGTGGAAGAAAAAGATGCACAACCAACCGAGGGAGCCGCAGCCTTATGATTGTCAAGCAAAATCGATTCAAGAATTTGGGTGAACTTCACAAGGAATGGACTGAGGCTGGGGTCAAGGCATCAAGAGCCACCACACACAGACATGTCAAGGAATTTGGCTACAGTTGTCGTATTCCTCTTGTTAAGCCACTCCTGAACCACAGACAACGTCAAAGGCGTCTTACCTGGGCTAAGGAGAAGAAGAACTGGACTGTTGCCCAGTGGTCCAAAGTCCTCTTTTCAGATGAGAGCAAGTTTTGTATTTCATTTGGAAACCAAGGTCCTAGAGTCTGGAGGAAGGGTGGAGAAGCTCATAGCCCAAGTTGCTTGAAGTCCAGTGTTAAGTTTCCACAGTCTGTGATGATTTGGGGTGCAATGTCATCTGCTGGTGTTGGTCCATTGTGTTTTTTGAAAACCAAAGTCACTGCACCCGTTTACCAAGACATTTTGGAGCACTTCATGCTTCCTTCTACTGACCAGCTTTTTAAAGATGCTGATTTCATTTTCCAGCAGGATTTGGCACCTGCCCACACTGCCAAAAGCACCAAAAGTTGGTTAAATGACCATGGTGTTGGTGTGCTTGACTGGCCAGCAAACTCACCAGACCTGAACCCCATAGAGAATCTATGGGGTACTGTCAAGAGGAAAATGAGAAACAAGAGACCAAAAAATGCAGATGAGCTGAAGGCCACTGTCAAAGAAACCTGGGCTTCCATACCACCTCAGCAGTGCCACAAATTGATCACCTCCATGCCATGCCGAATTGAGGCAGTAATTAAAGCAAAAGGAGCCCCTACCAAGTATTGAGTACATATACAGTAAATTAACATACTTTCCAGAAGGCCAACAATTCACTAAAAATGTTTTTTTTATTGGTCTTATGATGTATTCTAATTTTTTGAGATAGTGAATTGGTGGGTTTTTGTTAAATGTGAGCCAAAATCATCACAATTAAAAGAACCAAAGACTTAAACTACTTCAGTCTGTGTGCATTGAATTTATTTAATACACGAGTTTCACAATTTGAGTTGAATTACTGAAATAAATGAACTTTTCCACGACATTCTAATTTATTGAGATGCACCTGTACTTCCTATGCAACTGAAAGAATCTTTAGAGAAATTAATAGAATGTCTGAAGAAGATTTTTGACTGAAACAATTTGCAAGCGTAAGAACAGGGCTTTTTCTATTTATTTATTTTTTTCATTGTATTGTAACATTTGTTTATTTATAGGTTCAACAGCATTAACATTGACCAAAAATTATCAACTGAAAGCAATTTATCAATGCCTATACTGAATTAGTGAAACCTAAATTGTAGAGCTCAACTGTCCATCCAGTCACATTAGAGGGCATACATGTTTTTGAGAAAATGCCAAGCACTGAAATTTCATGAGGCTCAACTGGCTGTCAAACACATAATGAGCTACACATAAACACATCAGCTACACATAAGCTACACATAAGATTCACATAAGCTACACTTATGTATTTTCTCAGGCACTTTTTGAGTCTAAATAGATGCACAACTTTCAGTAGTACACCCAAATGACAAACAGTTCATGTGTTGTAGTTGCTATAGTTTACTTCCACGTTGCTTCATCCTCAAATGGCAATGTCAAATGTAAATCAAGTCAATCACTGAAACAACAGCGCCACCTTGAGTAAGAAATACCATGTATAATACTGTATGTATGTGTATGCATATGGGATACGGATAATTCACCATTATTGCACAGAAAATCAATGTAATATAGTGGTTATTTGTATGAATATTGTACTCATTTATCTTGTACTAAAAATAAAAATAAAAAATGATGTCCTGTGATAGTAAACTTATATTGATATGAAATAATCATAAAACTATAATGTATGGAAACGCAAAAAAAAAAAAAAAAAGAACAACAACAACAACAACAACAACAAAAAAAAGACATACCTAGGGTCTCTAATGACCCTATGTGCTTTTGGGACTCAAGCCATTATAAAAATTGGATTTTTGCAATTTTTGCTTATAAATGTAGACTATTTATAAAATAAAGATTGAGGAACATTTAAGAGGTGTGGGCACAACTCTGGAATGAGGTACAGGAGGTGTGTGTATGTGGGTGCCTCGTGTGAGCCGCTCCCACCGCAAGATGCCACCCTGGGCAACTGCACATGTCGCCCATGCCTAAATCCGCTACTGGAGGTGTGAATCCGAGAAAATATGTCAGAACGGCTTTACAGATGATTTACACAAACATTCATTTTGCTCGTGTTTCATGAATTAGGGCCATTAAGTGTGAGGAAGTGTAATCAAGCTTTAATCATGATTGCGGAAAGAAGATGCAGATGTCAAGATTTATAGTGAAAAGTGAGTTTCCTTTCTGTTTCTCACCCAAAACCATTCGTATCACTTCAGAACACATGGATTAATCGTATGGATTACCTTCATGCTGCATTTCTGTCCTTTCTGGAGCTTGAAAGTTTTGGACCCCACACATCTCTATCAAAATATCTTTCTTTGTGTTATGCAGAAGAAAGAAAGTCATACGTGTTTGAGACGGGATACAGGTGAGTAAACGAAGAGAGAATTATCACATGGGTGAACTATTCCTTTAAAATGCATAAACAAAAAAGGAGCTCATACCTGTTTCACTGTATGTAATAATATTCCTAATATTATATTGTGACCCTGGTATATAATAAATACAGTATATACAATGTGAGCTCAATATCCTATTGGGTAAAACAATGCAAGAAGCATATTTTCAACAATATGTCATTAAAGACATTGATTTTCTACATAATGGAATTCTGAAGTGCAGATTCGCTAGAAACTAATTAAATATTACCGTAGATATTGATATTCTGGAGCATAAAGCAACATGTACGAGAGCCTGTCAAAGATGATATAGCATGCCATATTGTCTAAAATGATTCTGCACAGTAGAACACACCAATGGCACACCAACAGCACACTGAAAAATTAGTTTGCAGGACAAAAGTAATTATTGGTCATAACAGAGTCACCTCAGGGCAAGAACTAGACTCTGTTGAGAAATTCTGCTTTGTTGGATTGGATTAGCAGTTGGATGCTCTCTCGCTCTCTGTTTACCAGGCAAAAAAAAAAAAAAAGAAAAAAAGGGGGGAGTGAATGCTCTCAACTCTTTTTAGATTGGATTAGTTCAGCAATGTCAAAGAGTGCGTGTCATCTTTTGGCCCCTCCAGCACATATGTGCACTGTGATGTTGGGTTTAGATTTTAGAACGTAAAAGAACCATTCTGTCAGCAATCATAAACAGGTATAACTTTGAAGCTTCCAGTCTCTCATCTGACTCTGTTTTAGTTAGCTTGAACGCACATTCTTTGGTAGCTAAATACATCAAAGACACAGCATATATTGTACAGTGGAGTTCAAAAGTCGGAGACCACTTGGGGAAAGTCTTCTATTTTGCATTTTTCTAATTTTTCTAAAAAAAAAAAAAAAAATTTCATTACACATTATATTATCATCAAAACAATTTGAATGAAAAGTTGAATTTAAAAATATACATGAATTTAAGAATTTCTTAGTATTAAGGATTAAATGTCCCCTTTTTGCTTTAATGACACCAAAACTTGATGATTCATGTTATCCCAGCATTACCTGGAAATGTTCTTGTGCACTTCAGTGGAAGCAAGGAATTCTGGCCAATTTTACAAATACGTTTACATGGAAGGTCAATGTCAAAATGTGCTTCATTGATTAGCAACCTAGAAATAGTGTAGAATCTTAAGTATTTATTTTATTTTTAACCCTAAAACATTGTTTAATTTCATGTTTAATTACAATCTGAATCCCAGATTTTCAATGGCCACGTTCGCACAGCAGCAGAATACCATTGTTACGGTTACATTCACACACCATTGGTTATTTACGTGAGTGACAACAACCGCATTCTTGGAAAACCCGTGCTGTGTCAATGGAACCGTACTAGAACACTAGTTATCTGTGACATAATTTAATGTGATTGAGCCAAGATGCACTGTGCACACGTGTGTTTCATGTGGGATTTCGTTAACTCATGGAGACGGAGATCTTAGCTGCTTGTCATCTGAAGATTCAGCTGCTGTTTTCCATGGGCTGCTCACGGCACAAGCCACGTGACACAAAAGCTGCGCACTGCACACGTTTCAAAAGCATTCAAAGCCACTGTTGGTTAATTATGATCTAATGGATGAACTCATGCCTGAATTGGATTTGTTTATTTACTAACACGACGTCAATTGTGATAAGACATGCCGGTGTTGTGGACATCACCATCTTTGATATTTACTTTAGTAACTCTCACTAGGGTTACAGCTGTTAGAGTATGGTTGTGACTTCGATTGTTTGTTTATACAGACGATTTTCGAACTGCTGTTGTATGAACAGGACATTTCAAGACTCATACCTGTAAGTAAATACGGTTGTCAATCCCAAACATGACTGTGTGAATGTAATCAATGAGGTCTCAGACTTTTGGACCCAACTGTACAATATGTGTCTAGCTTTTACAGCTATAATAATCAGCTTGCACACAAATAGAGATATGCAGGCCTACCGTTTTTCAGAAGCATGGTATAATGAAGCTCAATTGTGTTTGATTTAAATGTGCTGTAACTGATGTTTTTAACAGAGTGACTATATGCACTAGGTATTATGTCACTATAGTGCCGTGTGGTGTAACAACTGTGGATGTTCTTTTTTTGAGCGGACGACGCAGATTACAATCCGCCTTTTGTCCCACTTGTTTCCTGTCTCCACTCTTAAAGGTGCTGTAAGTGATTTTAGCATTCTCAAGCTTTCACGTGACTATGCCGTTGAATTAGCCACGCCCCCTCGTTCCAAAACCCAGCCCTCCAAAGATAATTTTGAGACCAAAACCGAGCAAAAGAGCAGCATTGTTTGTTCCTGTGGCTGTCAAATTCAACAGTGGCACAATAGCGCCCTCAACTGACCAACATTATGAATCATAGCCTCAATGATCTGCTTCAAATACAAAACATTAAGAATGAGCAAAATGACTGACAGGTCCGCGGACACATTTTTGTTTGCTGTTTACAAAGTCTACAACTGTGACAGAGATTGTTGAGATATCTCAGGACACTTATTTCATTAGTATCTTTAAGGGAGTAGGAACATTTTCTGCATATTTTTCCATGAAAAAATCACTTACAGCACCTCTAATATTTCCTTTAACATTACTTATAACAATAAATAAAAATGAATATGAAAGCTGATTTCCTTGCAGTGATTTGGTCACTGTGAAGATTGGAAAGAGAAGAGAAAGGTTTGATGCAGGTAAAATTACTAATGGTTTAACTACAGTAATATTGCAATAACCATGTTTTTTGCTGGTTTTAATGCAACAAACCATGGTGTTACTCTGTGTTGAGTCAGAGCTATTGGGGTACCCCTTATACCGATCCTCCTCTTTAATTCACTTCTTCAGTCATAGATCTTTATAAAACTATTATCTCCTTTCTCTTTTCTTTGGGTTTCTCTAACAAAACAACAGGACCCCACATGTTAAGCTAACCACAAACAAAGTTTACCTCATTCAGCTGAGCTTTTGTGCTGGAGATGCTCAAAGCTTGAAATTGTTTCAATGTTGCCTCGTGTTCTTTGTCAGCTTAAATCTCTGTTGTAACTCATCACTGAATTTGGCACCGTCAACTAATGCATTAATATCATTTATGTGTCGAAAGATGCCGATATCACAGTGGAAAGAGAGAAAAAAATTTGGAGCACCAGAAAAATTGCTGGTAGCAGTGAGACAGCGAAAGCACGAGACTGTCTACCCTGTTTGAACAGAAGAATTATGGCAGATGCACACACGTCTCCCCAAAAATCCCTACTGGAATCCCTACCTAAAATTCACCAAATTATTCTATATATTGATTAAAATGAGTCATTTGGATATTTTTAATGTGTTGTAAGACAAGAGTAAGATTTCACTATGTAACTTTTGGCCCTCTAGCGGTTTAAGTATACAACTGCAAGTTACTTGCAGAGGAACACTGTTATGGTAATTATGTCAGTCCGGCTTTGACACTACACTTCCGTGCGGATGAATCTGATGGTTTGAGGTGTACCGGTGTAACCATGGATACAGATGATCATCTTATTAGAGTGAATGTCGCTAACAACAACAAAACTCACCCCCTCCCCTCCAAAAATAAAATAAAGAAATAACGAAGGAAGAAAAAGATGGATTTCCGAAATTTATGTCTTATTAACAGGTAAGTAGCTGTTGTTTTGACTTATTGGAAATAATTGTTTTAAAATAAATAACGTTACAAAAGTTAGGCAACGCTGACATAAGACAACGATTGCTAGTCATATCAGATAAAGTCAAATGGTGTAAACTATTAGGCCTTAGCTAGCAGGCAAATACACCAAGGTAGTAACTGGTTTAGAGATAGGCATTGTTACTAGCATAAAGTTTATTTATTTTTTTCCATTGTCATTCCTCAAAAATGAAATCAAGCACTGCGGTACCACAATCCAGGGCCGTAGCATGTTAATCTGGGCCCCTTGACTGTATATTGCTCTGGGCCCCTTTCCAATAAAAAAATACAGTTTAGAATTTGTTGTGGGGCCACCTGGACCTTTGGGCCCCTAGAATTGTTACCATCTTTCCCCGCACTAGCTACGGCCCTGCCAAAATCCATAATAAAACGCCCCATTAGAGTGGCTAACACTATCTAAAGAACTACAGTGCTAAGAGAGCTTCCTAGCTAACTACTGGTCCAATTAAATATCTTACCTGTCGAGCAAGAAAAAGACATCTCTTGGTCAGTTTAAAATCCTTTCAGATCTTGGAGTTGTTGCCACCTCTGAAAAAGCCAAGCTGATGTTGTTTTGTGTTTTATTATTATTTTCCCTTTTTGCTTGCAGACTCTTCATGGTTTGAGGTTTCTTTATTTTGAAAACAGGTGATTCCCCAGAGGGTTGCCTTTTTGAATGATCCATGGTCAATGTTGCTCATTTGCTGTGGCTACAAGCTTTCATCTTCAAACTGCAGTGCACCTACCACTGCACATGCTATAGAAGAAGCCTTTATCTTTGTCACACGTTATACATACATGGGCTTACATATATACAGTGAATTTTTTTTTTTTTTTTTTTTTCCCACAAATCCCAACTAAGCTGGTGTCAGAGTGCAGGGTCAGCCATGATACCCCTGAAGCAGATAGGGTCAAGGATCCAACAGTGGCATCTTGGCAGTGCTGGGGCTTGAACCCCCAACCTTCTGGTCAGTAACCCAGAGCCACTGAGCCACCACATCCCCCTATATGACTGAGGGAAGTATGCAATTTCCCACCAAATCCGTCCTGACAGCTCCAAAATATAAATTATTATTATGGGCTTACCATAGTGAATCGGGTAAGGCAAATACATGGTTTGGAAGACAGATTGTTGGTGTACTTGATCATTAATTAAATTTTTTTCATTTCTAACAAAAAAATCTTACATAGTGTAGCTTTAATTAACCTCTAACCTCTAGTAATCTAATAATTACTTAATTTTAGTATTTCAAGAGTACAGCTATCATAAATCAAAGACAAATTACTGTATATCTTACCATTATTGTGAGGTGAAAATGTGGATCCACTCTGTCAGTGTTACTCAGTCACTGTCTTTTAGTTCCTTCAGAAAACAGTGTGTGGTGAACTCTGGCTTGTTTAGAGTTTTACGACATAAAAAATCTGATTTAGATTATTTATGAAAACTGGTACAGATAATGGACAATGTTGCGCTGTCACCACAAACATTTGAAAAAAAAAAAAAACTAATTTAATGTCTAGATATTAAATATCTATATAGATATATAGATATATATTCTAGATTTGATAAAACACCAGGTGACCCCCCAGGTTACATTTTTTTTTTTTTTTTTTTTTTGCCTTATGGGGGTCCAGGACCCCCCAAACCCCCCTCAATTTGAACACTGGTGTTACCACAGTGATATGCTGTCAATATAGTTACCATGTTTAATTTTGTGGTTACTATGGTTTTACTACACAATACCATGTTGATACTATGGTTAAAGTAGTAAAACCATGGTTAATTTTGTAAGGGAAGGTAAGGGTAAGGTTTAGTGGTATGGGTATGTGTTGGTTTAGGATGTCTGTGGGACTAAATAAACACAGTAAACTCGCTGCAGTGATGCCCCTATACTATATGTTAGTATTTAATTTGGGCAAAGAAGATGCTTTTTGTTGTTATTAACACTTTTTAGTGCAAATAGCCTGTCTTTTTTTAAATGGAATAGCACACATAAAATGTCCCTACTACCTGACAGATATCACTGAAATAGGTGTCCTGAGATACCATACTCTACATGTCTCTGTGACAGCCTTTGACTCTGTAAACAGCAAAAGAGAATCTGTCTGTGGGATGCTATTGAAAAGCCAATCAAAACATTTTGAGGTGATATCTGCCTGTCAGTCATTTTGAGTGTTCGGGTTTGCTGATATGTCTTTGGAAGACAGTATTGTGGAGGGACGGGTGGTCTAATCCTGAAGCTATTTCTTCTATAAGACAGCAAGCCTTTATAACACCAAAGGCCACTGAATTTCCTTTACAACACATCTGAACAGAAATTTTTAACCTTGTCTGAAATTAAATGATTGTGGTAGCTCTTAGTGGCTGGAATAAGTGTTCACATAGCAGTGCTCATTATCATACAAACGAACTTGGATTTTATTAAGGCCATGCTAATTCAAACAGGAAGATGACTTGAATCTAATCAGTATATTTGCTGTTCTCTTTTTATGTGAGAGACCTGTAAATCAGTCTATGTAAGTGCTTAATTTCAATTAAAACTTTTTCCTTCAAGTCATGCTGAAGTTCGACCTAATTAATTTGACCACTGAGGACTTTGGTCTCACACAACAGGTTGTATGAACAGACAGCATAATAAGTTATTACAAGCTTTTAACCCATATGTAAGGTCAAGTGTGTCAAATGAGAGAAGCTTGCTCACAGTGTGAGTTTGCACAAGAACTACATTTTAACACTAAACAACGCATGAACGTTTTGCAAAATCATGCATGCCATTGTGAATGATCTTTTAGCGATTATGAACACACAATGCTCAGCAAGATTTTTACTGAAAAATGACTTAAATGCTGGGTTGTTTCTCATCAAAACCTATTGTATGCCTTCAGAAGATTTCAAATGTGCCACACAAGCCACATAGATTATTGTTATAATATTTATATTATTCCTTTTTAAGCTTTAAAATAAGTCACTTTTAGCTATCACTTCATTGAAAAGACAGAACAGGATATTCAAATTCTCCTTTTGTGTTCTGCGTTAAAATTAAGGACATACAGGTTTGGAACAACAGGAAGCAGTATGTTAATATTTCATACAGAACAGTCATCTGGCTGCAGACCAGAGGCTGAGGCTAATAATTATGACTGTTATTCCACCTGTACCGCAGGTCTTCATTTAAGAGAGACACCTCTAAAAATACAGACAGGAATAATCAAACACTCATCTTATGCAGACAGAAATAACTGAGGCATGCTCTCACTGATTGCAAACTTCAGCTTCACTAATAGCAGCCCACACATATCAAGAACCCAACAGACAGTTTGAAAATTAGAATGTCTTTGTCTGTATCTCACTAATCAAACACATGTCAGTATCCTGAAGGTTTGATCTTAATGGAAGACTCTGAAGAAATTCACTTTAAGGAAACTGTTTATTAATGCTTAATATTTGATTTGGTTTATTTATACCATTACCAAAGTTTGTATGACAGATTGCAAAATTGACCAGTGGAGGTAGTTAAAAAAGAAAAACTTCTCTTGTATGACTATTATATTTTATAGTATTATCTAGTTGTGTAAAACAAGCTAAACTGAAGTCATGTTCCAACAACTAGTAAACGCCTAGGGGTCAGGGTTTGGCTGGTTAGCATGGTCTAGTTAGCCCCTGCTGGTATCTGGACTAGAGGTCTGCATGGGCCTTAAAATGAAACCCGAACCCGACCAATACCCGAGACCGTGTGGCCTGACATTACCCGGCCCGAAGGACACCATCAGATTTTAAGCTCGAACCCGTCCCAAACCCAAAATTGCTTACTATCTAATTTCTTCTCCTAGCAAGTACTGTTGCAATAGGCTGTATTTTATGTAAGCATATAGGCAACATTTGTAATAGTATTGAAAATGTAAACATACACAGTTTTAATAAGGCACGGCAGCCCCTTAATACACTAGAGCAGAAGGGAAAAAAAGCATTGACTTACTGTTTATACGCTGAAACTTCATCTGGTACAGAACAATCTGGAATAACATGAAACAATGCAACAGTCCCCTCTATGCAGCCTGAACTTGTTTAGAATGTTGAATCTCTATGACAACTGCTTTAAAAACAATCTAGATGCAGCATAAAGAATGAAACAGAGCGCAGGTGTCTCAACATACGTTTTTGACAATTTCAAGGTTATTTTTTAACTTGACATGGTGTTTAAAATATGCCGGTCCTGCACGGGACGCTGAAGAAAAAGCGAGACACGGTGCAAATGTCAAAGACATTCATCCAGCATGTGTTTAAACAATGGAAAAACAGAACAGATGCACGCAAAAACACGTTCGATGTGAACGGCCCCTGACTCGTCCATTCGCGCTTCTGTGAGTGAGAGCGTGAAACAAGTTCAGTAGGCCTGTTTATTTTTTCATTAATTACAAACCCGAACCCGAAGTCCTACTTGAAAAACTGACCCGAACCCAGCCCGAAACCCATCTGGTTCTTGGGTCCCATCAGGCCCAGGTTGGGTTGCAGACCTCTAATTTGTACCCAAAGAGAAAATGATAAGTAGTATTATTTGGTATAAGTGTAACAAACGGCAGATTTCAAATCGCTTAATTCACATAATGTACCAGCCGAGCAATTGCCATTGAGATCGATGTGGATGCTAACAGACAGCTTTCTCCAGAACTAGTGGTAGAAGTAACTGTCAGCTAGTAGATGCAACCTCTTGCATATATGATATTGTTTATTACAGAAATGGTTGTTTCAGGGAAAAATATGTTTCCTTTGCTTACTTAAACTGAATTGATGCCACTATAGGGTGTAGTTTACATTTAAAGTGTACATAAAGTTTTTCACATATATCACATCAGGAATTACTTTATTATGTATTTCCTGTATGTTTAAAGTCTTTTAATAGATTCTACAATTTTTGTAAACTAAGGTTCAACCTGGCTGAGCAAACGGATAATTAGAATATTGATCTTGACATTTCACAAAGAAAAGACATGATGCTTTGATAAATTGAACATATTTTCATCATAGGAGACCTTTTCAGGTGGTCAGTCTCACTTTCTTTAACTCACTATATACTTGCCTTTATATTGACTTTATGAACATTAGCACTGCTTTCTACTGACTGCTCATAGAGTGAACTGCTAAACATCTTTCAAAATGAAATGCACTGTTAAATGTATTAGTATGCCGTCGTCTTAACTGCAGGAGGAACAAAGGGGCAAGTTATTTGTTCTTTCTCATCGTCTCTCACTCTATTTCTTCCTTCATTGAAAAATAAACTTCAGTCTGGGTGTCTATAGCCAGACAGTGTGAATAATGAAATTCCAGGGCAGGGCAGTCTGGACAGAGAGGAGGAATGTTCACAACTACAGTACACAACACACATACGCAAGTATAAATAGTGTGCATAAGCACAGTGACACACACACACACACACACACACACATGCATGTGCACGCGTGCGCACACACACACACACACACACACACAATTACTTATCACTTATTAGGCACTTTCTACATAAAAATTATAAAATGATACTTAAAATTAACAGCCTGAAAAGTAGCAAGTTTTAAACACATCTAATGTCTGTATCTCCCTTAAAATGGTGATCTTGGCCTGTCCCACCTCAAAAGGTCTTGATCTGTATCCAATAATTAAAAACATACAGACATTTCCTCTACTGCACTGATATTTAATTAATTGTATTGAAAATGTATATATATATATATATATATATATATATATATATATATATATATATATATATATATATATAAAGAAACAATTATTATCAACAATGTTATATTTAGCTGTGCTCTATATTTTGCGTGCAACCCCGTGACACCCAAGAAGTAACATCATTTGGACAATTTCTACAGCATGGCAGGAAATAAAGTCAATAATTGAATTCATGAGGGTGAGTAAATGATGAGAGAATTTTCAATTTTGAGTGAACTATCCCTTTAAGCATCAACTTCAAATTTGTTAAATTTTATAAAGAGATTCAGACCCTATTGTGTTGGTGGAAAGTGCTATTAGCTGTCAACACATACAGTATACACACAGAAATGCCATGTAACTTGCAATTACATACCCCCCAATTGCCTCTGATTTTTGTACAGCTCTCAGCAACTGACATTAATCCACATATGAGGTTTGTGTTTCTCCAAAAATTATACTTTTGCTTTAACACAAGCATGATTAGTCAAGATGTATGTGAAACAAACAGTCAACATCATGGAAATAAAATGCAACTGGGCTAAATTCCTCATACAGTAGCACTCTTTTCAAACAGACTATGAACATTTGTTTTTCCTTCCCACTTCCAATTTCTCTCTGGTTTTTTTTGTGCCAGGGGTCATGGCTAGCCCATCCTGCAGACAGAGTCTGCCCCTCCAAGCAGACAACCATTTTGGATCAAAGTGTGGCACTTTCAATCTGCCAGCCAAATGCTGTGGCCTCCAAATGTCCTCAGAGCCAAGATGGAGATCTTGTGGTCAGACAGTGAATGCTAGTTTCCACTGTAGGTGTGGTCGACCTACCAAGAAGCTGTCAAATTAGTGGATGTGAACATGCAGTCACACCGGAGGATTTGTTGTGTTTTATGTCTTTTCGAGTTTAATTTTTCATAAATGTCAGGTCAGGCAAATTGTCACATGTTTTAAACATAATTTAAATTAATTTAATTAATAACAATTTCAGTTGGCTTAAACAGTGGTTCGATAGTTTGTTCAATGGACTGTTGAAGGTACTGTATGTGCCTCAACAAAAATTGGTCTTTAAAAAAAAAAAAAACCTAACCTGAGAAATTTTCACTGGAGTAAAAAGTGGGACAACTAGCCCTGGTCTCTCCTTCATCATAAATTCATACTTTTTAGTTGTTATTAAATTAAAGCTCTGAAAAAGAATCCAGCAAAACTAAACTAAGAGAAGTCAAACGCATAACAGGGATGAATTCTAATAACCCTTAATAACACCACAATCGAAATATATATATATATATATTTATTTTTATTTTATTTTTATTTTTTTCAGAGCAAACAGTACACTGTGTTGTTCTCTAACACATTGGTATAAAGATGGACACTGCAGAACTAGTCCCTTTAAGAGGATGTGGAGCACTAGCACTTCACAGATCTCTGTGACTTTTCTTAAAAGCCCAACATTAGATCCTGTGTCTTTGAGAGGCTTTTTAGCATACACACAACACAATCTCAAGGGAGGAACTGTTTGTACTTCAGCTTTCCTTCTTCCTGGAGATTAGTTCACATTTATAAGGAACAAGAGAGCACACGTTAAATGGAAGAAAATAAATAACAAGCTGTGAAGCAACAAATGTGTCTGGTCTCCAGTAAAATATAACTAATTTACCCCATTTACACCTTGTATCAAGATGCATCTTGGGTGATCCGATCACATGTGGTCAGGTAAGACACATTGCCGTTTACACCAAGTCACTTAAATATGTCTCCTGTGACCACTTGTGTTTGGATTTCAAGGGGAGGGTCTCTGATTTCATTATGACATATCAGTCACTATGTCAGTGTGTTACTGCATAATAATAAACCACAAAAAAAGACATAAAAGACAATGAAAGCAAAAACAAACGGTGCACTGTTTCTCCCAGATACAGCTGAAATTTAATCTAAGCAGAAATGCAACCTTTCGATTAGAAATTTCCATTATTTTTGTGGATTACCTGTATTAAAGGAGTTTCAGATGTTTGTGCTTCTCATCTGTGTTGTTATCAGATACACTGAAGAAGATCCGTGAAGTTCTAGTGCTTGTGTATTTATCCGCTTTTTTACATTTTCAGATCAGGTGGTTATTTCTGACAAAGTTTTAACTCTTGTTTTAGTGCAGCAGTTGACTGACATGTGATGGGTGGCGCTTCACTGCTGTCAGGGACGCATACAGGACGGATTAGCATTTACAACTCAAATGCAGTGTGGTCACGTGTTTTTGACCACATTAGTATGTGGTTTTTGTGATCCAATCACAAAACTTTTTAGACCCCATTTAGACCTGTGGCACTGACCACATGTGATTGGATCACCCAAAATGCATCTTAATACCAGATGTAAATGGGGTCATTGTGTCATTGCGTTTGGTGGGGAAGAAAAAGAAAACCTCATTTGTAATTTGGTAAGAATAATTTAAACACTTTGAGATTCTATGTGGCTAATTTTCAGACAACCCTTTAGATCAGTGATCTATTTCTGTGGAATTCAGTGGCAAAGTAGTAGTATAGCATTGTTAGACCTTTGACTACTGGCATAAAGTCTGGTTTATTTTGTAGATTGTTCTGGCCGCACACTTAGACATGAAGGGTCTGTCTGACCAACATGTAAACCATAGTTTGCTCTGTTTTTACGTGACATATAGGGGCAGGTTCATTTTAAAAATCTGATACCACAACGATAGACCAGCATTGAAAACAACATGAGAACACAGGAAATAGTCTTGCTGCTTCCGAATATTCATATACTCTGAAATCGACCCCATCTCACAAATTACTTACAAACGGTATTTGCTATAAGCATGCTAACCTTTCCTTATGGTGCTACTGATAGCATGTTGCATGAGCACATGTTCTGGTCCCATGGAAACCATCAAATAATTGTGTTCACCTAGACAATAGTGAGCTGTAATCGGTGGCTGCTTTTTCACTCTTAAATTAAATTTTTACTCTACTGGTTAGGTGTAGGGTTGTGGTTTTGGGTAAGGGGGTACCCTAACCCAAAACCACAACCCTACACCATATTAGGATCTATAAATATGCATTCCTGTTGATGGTATTACATCAAAATGCAACTTCACCTTGTGGAGCATTTCCCGTGGAAACTGGTCAGTAACACATTGGAAATAATTAGTTCCTCCTCAGAAGCGCTTATTATATCAACCTCAGATTGGACTGGTGCAGCCCTTCTCCTGGTAGTTGCATGATGCCAGCCAATTGGATTAGAACAACTGATCTTTGCAAGCTCTTGCAATTTTTGCATGCAGTATGCATCAGAGAGTCAACAAACAGTGGGCAGTTTGTGGGAGTGCCATCTGAGGCGTAGTGAGCTGTTTAAAATGGTTTTCAGCAGAGCTAAAGCCTTTTCAGGTCAGGGGTTCTCAAAAGCATTGAGTGTGGGCTAAGTAGTATCCTGGGCTTAATCTGGCAGGGAATAAAAAGTTATTGCTATTGTCATGTAAATCAGGTTTCTCTTAATACCCAGTATGCAGAAACATTCTCCATCCCTGTTCCTTTAATAATCCCTGATAATGACAGGCCTAACAAAGCCTACTATGTTGTTGAACATTTTTGTGATAAGACAGAATGAAGTAGTGTTAAGACCCCTGCCTGTGTATTTGTGACTAGTGTGACATGTTTGCAAAATCATCTAGGACAGAAGTCTGTGTTTAGAGGACTTGTATGACAGTGTATTGCTGTGTTCATCTCATGTTGTAATGAATGAATGAGAATTCTCAATAAGCCCCAAAAAATACTCATTCGGACGGTTTATGAGGCGACTGGCTTGTACAACCTAATGTGTAATACTTTCCTCTTTATTTTGTTGCATTAGCACTAAAATGCTTCCTGTCTTTGTCTGAAAGTGAGAGATTACGAAATTTGAAATTGTCCAGCGAGTCATTTATTATGACCAAAATCACTTGAACCCTCATCACATCACAATTACAACTTCTGCACTCATAAGTATACAGAAACTTACCAGGACGACTTGAATGCAGCATATGACTTGGTGTTCTTGGTTTAATTTAAGTAAATTAAGACAAACAGACAGAGGCCAAACTCAGCTCTCTCTACAGGAGAGAGGGAGATGCTTAAATGTTTACTTCCCATACGGCTCCTCCTACTGACATGGTTAAAATCCAACATTACATTCTTGAAGTTCTGACAATTTTGTGGTGGCCAATTGAATAGGTGGTCTCAGTCCCAGATGTGCTGACAGATGGTTTGGACTGTAAGAGAATGTGTGTGTGTGTGTGTGAGAGAGAGAGAGAGAGAGAGAGAGAGAGAGAGAGAGAGAGAGAGAGAGAGAGAGAGAGAAACCAAATGTAGAGCCCAGCATTGGTTTGGATCATACTGTGCAGGTAAAGACATGATTAGCAGATGTTTAGCTAACTGTTAACAGTGAGTGTGTGTGCATCTTGCTTTTTATTAAACAGTATTTAACAGATGCTGTGATTACAGGTGCCTGAATTGAGCTCTTAAGATCCTGACTATATAGAAAATCCTACTGGCTTCAGTCCAAGGGCATTGCAACAGAACATTGAGGCTTGCATATGGCACTTGTCAGAGTCACTGTCCCAATTCAATTACAGCACTGCATTACTACTGCAGTGGCACATTTCACACCTCCCACTCAGTCCACTGTGGGCAACAATATTAATGAGCTTTGTTATAAACTGCTATCCAGCATATGAGGAGTGTTTGGGTTAATTCCCCACAACTCACCTGAATCTACACAAGTTGTACAAATGTAGTATTTAGGCATTTAGAATAAGACATTTTAAACCAGAAAAAAATTATCAAAACACATAAATTATTTAAAATACATTAACTTCTGCATTGGTTGTTTTGTGGTTCTTTTTCTTATTTTGGGTGTGTAAACACTGCCAATAGGGAGAAGGCAGTTTTCTTTTGTTGATAGATACTTAGCCTTAAAATCTTTATTTGTATTATTTAGTTAAGCAATTACGGTCCATTGTCTTGAAATACAAATAGTCTATTTAAGACAAATAGTTATTCTTCCAGCTAACAAAACAAACAAAATATCCATTAGCTGCAAAATGATGACCTCGGTATATTAACACATAATTAAAGTAAATAACATTTGACATTTGTTTGTACTCCATTTGGTAAAAGTCCATTAATTCAGTGCTTTTAACAGTGAATGTCAATAAGATTTGAATTGATTCATGTGTGCATGTCTTGAGGATAATTATTCTAGGTGAAATTAAAGGCTGTCATGTGAATAAACAATTTGTGAGCCAGACAAACTGCACTAAGTGAACAGGTTAGCAATTGCTCAGAAACTTTAGGAAACTTGCTAGCAGTTCATGAGTATTTAAAGTTCATTGGGTTTAGTTTATATAAGTTGAACACAGGTCAGGTTAAGTAAAACTGAGTCACACTGAGTTGCATACTCTTTGTGTAAATGTCAGAATTACACAAATTAGAGAGTGTCTCTGTTTTAATCAGTTTTGTTTGAATAAAAGGCTTAATTAACGTGGCTAATGACTAAAAACGTCCTTTTTTATTTTAATTTTTACCCTATTTTACTGGACAGATATAGTGTATAATGACAGAACATTATTAGGGAGAAAGAGGAAGGAAATGATTATGGGACACAGACCAGAATCAAACCTGTGCAAACCACATGACCGCAACAGCTCAACATGTCTGGGGCACATGTGCTAACCACAGCACCACAGCTTTGACACTTTGCCTCATGTCATACAATCTCTGATTTAGATGCATGTAAGCATCATTGAAACAATCCATGTCTATGTTTTCTCAAATTGTCATCTGCCCAGAGTCCCCATGGTGACTTCATAATCCTTTAAGTCAGCTTTTGCTGTCAGCTCCGTTTAGCTCACTGCTAAATATGAAATTACAAACAGCTGCTGAAGTAATTAACACAGTGAGCATTTTGGAGTGGCATTACTGTTAATCTTAGCATTTATATGGACAAATTTAAGATCAAACAGAGATGCCACAGTATAGCCAGCAGGACCCTCACTCCTACTCTGACTAGTATCAGAATAGAATAATTCATTGGTGTACTCTCTAGACCAGCAAAGCCTTTTCTGTTGTGCCTGTTTAATGGTGTGTTAACGTCATGTCAGAATTATTGTAATTACGAGATGGCAACTCATAGATTCTACTAGAAGCTATTCACGTCCTCAGACCTTGAAAGTTATTAGTTTCTATGGCAGCACTTATAATGCCAAAACAACTTTGTTGTTGACCACAGCTATATGTTTATCATTCCATAAATTAATTAATTCACCTCTATATGTTCTTACAAAATGTTTAAGAATAAAAAATGCTTCAGGCATCAATAACATAATAAAATGGCATATCAAACAGAAATGTTATCACTACCTTCAACTGTTGAGGCTGCTGCCATATTGATTCTTTTTACATGGCGTCATGACAGTCAAGTTGGAGCTTTAATAATTCTGAGTTTACAACTTGTAATTACCAGTACTACTAAGACGTGAATGCTTTTTACATGTCGGAATCTCGTAATTTTGGTGATTCCGACATGACGTGGAGGTACCTTTACCGAGTACCAAGATCTTGAGCATTTTTTTTAATGTCAGTAGCCTCTTTGTTCCTATAAGTTGCCTGTAATGTTCCTATTTTCATTATTTATTATTTCCCTTAGGTCCACTTATAATTTTAGTAATGTTTTTTGCACCAAAACAGTCATAATTTAATTTTCCACCCTGTCTGTGGCCCTCTGCCTGAAACGCTCTATATTGCCTATGATCTCCTTTGAACTTCAATGCAAATGCCCACTGTCATGAATGGCTAACTGTGGTGGAATGATCTGCCCCTCCCTCTCGTCATTGACACCCCGCCTCTAATGGCCGTCCTTCAGCCAGGCTTACAATGGAGGTGGGCCTCGTTTGGGTAGCGGATGATGAGGCACACCAGATGTGAGTGGAGCCTCATCAACGCTAACATAAAACTCAGAGCGCACCTCTCCTCTGGGAGCTGATGTCTATCTTCGTGCAAACACTGGCATCCTTTGCAGGTCCAGGAGCAGAGCAGGAAAAGTACCAGCCAAATTAGATGTGCACCGGATCTGCACTGTCGGCGCAGGTTAGATGCGAAGCCGGGAAATTGCCGCACACGTCACGGCTAACTGGCATGGATGCCGGGCCACCCTTCCCCTCACACTCTCTGGCCCTTGAGAAGACAAGCCGCCATGGAACCCGCTGCCCCTCGCATCCCGGAACCTTATGAGGGGAGCACATGTGGCCATCGGACCCCACTCACGTCCTGGACCATCCCATGAACACTCCCATTTCCTACACAGAGCACATCCATGATTTAATCGTAAAAATGGTCTGTCTGAATGTTAAAATGACCTTGAATGTTTAACAGTGGAGGCTTTAATTTTTCAGAAAGACATTCTTTGAGCAAAGAGGCTTTTAAGAAAACATATTTTACCACTTGGATGAAGCAGCTGATTGCCTGTTGCCATGAAGAGCTAACAGCTGTATGTGCACTTACAAACACTCACCCTTTTCACATTTAGCAGTCACTCTGTGTTCTGATAAAAGCCAAAAAATACACTTCCTCCTTTCTTTCATTTTGGATTTTACAAAATATGTGTGTTAAATCAAACAAGATTACTAGCTTAAAGTAAAAGTGCAAAGTTAATCAAATTGTTCTTTTTTTGTTTTGTTTTTATTGTGTTTACCATTGTTTACACAAAGTAGAGAGATCACAGAAAATGAAGTTTTTGGGTGTAGGATTAAGCAACAACACAGGCCGAACTTTAGCCCATGTCTCTAACATGAGCTCCACAGCTCAATGTCTAGTCCACATGTTAACTGCAAGGCTACTGCTCTAACAAATACATTTTACTTATATTATTTGATGAAAATGTATTTACCTTCACATAACCATTGGGTACTATTAATAGAAATGCCATTTAAAACACACATGCAGCCTGTTTTATTAATGAGTAGCCTGATGAATCACAAGTCACAAAAATGGAGGAGAATACAGAAAGCCATGAACACAATTTGTTTATGCAGTAACAATACAGGGACCACTGTATATCAGCATATTTCATTTTCAATAGCACACTAAATCCTTGGGATTAAAAAAAAAAAAAAAAAAATCATTTTGTTTGTACAATAATTACAGGTAAAAGAGCAATAATATGCCAGTGTGTGTTCAAGCATCAGGATGTATGACAGTTGGCCTTGCCAACTGCACCAATAGTAGCATCATTGAAGCAGGGCTGCCAACTTTTGAGTTCAGCTCGGCGTGACAGTTTTTAGGGTGGGGGAGGGGTGTGCTGCTTTCCTCCTGATTGGTCTGAATAACTCGCTGCTGCATGCTGCTGTCTTGTCTGTCCGTGCGCTGTCAGTGTCACTAAGTCTAGATGTAAGTGGCTTGGCGAAATCATACGCACAAAGCACAAGCGAAATAAATGAAGACAGCCCATTTATAAGAAGTTGGTTGCTAGTGTAAATGGGCTGTATGTAGTACATTAGAAGACAGAGATACAGTATACAGAATATAGAAATACAGAAAAATGTGTCTTACATTGTTTTGCACAGTAACTGCAACCTACTTGAATGACAGGTATTCCTCAATGACACATTTTTAAAATATGCATGGAAAAGGTGGTTCTCGTCCAGACTGATCTCAATGTGAATTCGGTGACAGTAGGTCGAAAATTCTTCAGCTGAAATTGGTCTGTGCTTACCGAAATTCAAATCACTACCCCTAGTGACTGAAGATGGAAGTATTGTTAAAGGTAAAGGTATATGTTAGCTCCAGATTCTGGCTGAAATATCCACAGAATGGCAGCAAAAGTGAGATGTAAAGCATACAAATACTTGGAATTTGCACTGAGAATAGACATAGTTCTACCAGAAAGACTAGGTACAGCATTGCATTAAAGAAGTTTATTATAATTGATAAATAACAGAGAATGATAATAAAGTTCTTTGGCGTAAGCCTCCGTCCGTCAAAACCTGCCGGGAAGATGGCAGGGGTGAGGAACCTGCCCCTTGCAGAAAGATAGGGACTCAAACAGTGGTGGAGGTGTGGAGGAGGTTACCACATTGGCACACTGAAGGAAGCAGTATGGTAGTCATTTCATTCATTTCATTTAGATTTAGTTATGCAGAAAATGTCTAGCATCATTTGTTTGCAGACTGGCTTTGTTTAAAAATGTTTATCTAATGCAGTTGTAAGTGTGTCTTAATTGACTGCATTATTTTTGAGTCCACTGTACAAGCATTCTTTTAAATTATTGCTTTTATTATGTGATTACATGTATGTATTATTTTTATTACTTAATCTATGTGGTTCTATGAATGTTTAGATCAAAATACCAATTTTTAAAAACAAGACAATTAAAAAAAACAAACAAAAAAACGTTTGAATGACACGTAGATAATGGTACAGTGAGCACTGATTACCATTATCTTAGGTCGCAGCCACTGTGAAATGAAAATAAATCTGTCAGCAGTAACATGAAAATGGGAGCTTCTCAAAACCCTAACTGATGCAAGGAAAGGAAACAAGGAAATCAAATGAGTATGCACAATTTAGGAAATGATAAGCACCCAAAGAGCACTGCTTCAGGACAAAAGCCCTTGATTGGTTTGTAATTGTGGTGTCTCTCTGTGATTGGACAGTTCCTGTGATGTTTCCCTAGTGTTCTGGTCCATCTGCACAGACTTGGAGAAGGACCAAGAACCCCCAATATGTTCTACCTCAGAGATTTTTCTTCCTCACACTTCCTGTATGGAATTCCATCTGTTCCTCCTCTCTAAAGAGCCACTCGAACAGACAAGCAAAATAAACAAATGGACACTACATGAAATAACACTATAACAGCATCACAGACACTCCTACTGTTTTTCTCTCATCAAATGTTATTTTCACATCATATTAATTGCTGTATTAAGATTCCAGATAAGGTTCAGATACTCTGTAGGCCCTGATAGCTTTATACAAAACTGTATGGCATGTTCCACAAACAGGGTGCAAAAACTTTATTTATTTATTTATTCAACAAATGGTCAGAAGAGGTGCTACACCTTCATAAAATGTTGATTGTCAACCAACGAAATATTGAATGAGCTCAGCTGTTTTATTTTCTATTTATTTTCTATGAGATTTGATTTTTTTTCCCCTCACCTTGTGTAAAAAAAATAAAAATATTAAATACACACGATTTTGTAAATTCATAAATAAAATAAAATAATTATGACAGAATGGTAAAGGTTACATGTAAAATAATTGCAAATTTAACCTAAATTCACCACTGTAGCTAGTTTGGCAAAATAGTTTATCTAACATAGAGTTATCAATAACAATAATATATATATATATATATATATACAGCAGTACCGGGGCCAAGCACACCAATGGCATGTATAGAAGTGACACTGGACATCAGTGATTATGACTTTAAGAAAAGCATCATAAAAACATAGGTAGAATTGCTAAAACTGAATTACAATCTATTATAACTTTGACCAGTAGGTGGTGCTGTAACCAAATGTATATAGTGAGTTCAGGGTGTTGTCATTATAACACAGTTCCATGAAAATACAGCAAAGTGTTGCAGAGATACAGCCTCAGATGCTTTTTTGGCGACTTGCCATCAAATTTGTTAGTGCGCAATTAGAGAACCGTTTCGTCTTTCGAAAAGCTTTTGATAGTTTTTTGTTATGAGTGTACCTAGATGATACACAACACATTTCATACGAATTGGACATTCGGTCTAGGAGGAGTTTGAAAAAGTAGGTTTTCAATGAAATTAAAAATGGCAGACAGGAAGTATGGCTGACCGTGGCAAATTTGGTATCAGCGTATTTAGCATGATGCAAGCGAAAATAGCCATTTTCACAGGTAGCCTCAGGTCATGCTTGTGATGACACATAGTAAGTTTCGTGTCAATACATTAAAGCATTGCGTATAGTGTCACGTCCATTTTTCCATGCTCGAGGTCAAATTTGTTGAAGCGTTTTTTGTGAATGGTGTGATCTATCAAAAAGCTTTTGATATTTTTTGTCAACAGTGTCCCTAGATAATACAAGATTCATTTCGAGCGATTCGGACGAACGGTCTAGGACGAGATTGAAAACGTAGGTTTTTCCTATAATTTTAAATTTTGGAAAATCTAGGGGGCAGAGCTAAAATTTGATGTTACCCATCCCATCTCGACTTGACCCAAGGAATCACAGGAAAAATAATTTTGATTCTAGGCCTTATGGGTTAAAAGTTATAGGCCAAAATGTAAATGAAAATTTGAACAGTTGGTGGCGCTAGAGGGTATCAGTTAGAGGCCCCAAATTTGTGTCTAATACATTTGAGAGTGTCCTCTATCAATGTCCCAAATTTCATAACTTTCCTATGTACAGATCTATGTGCTGCCATAGACTTCAATGGCGGAAACAGAAGAAGAATACTTAATGATTACAATAGGTGCCTATGCACTTTCAGTGCTTGGCCCCTAAAAAAAAAAAAAAAAAATTCTTGGGATTTGTTCCTCTCGTCTAATACATAAAAAAGTCATTGTCGTGGAATAATGAGTACTCACTTTCAGGTGGTTGAGACTTATATTTTTCTACATTCAACTAACAAATATTGCCATTGTACATAAGGCAATACCAAGCTAAGAATTACTAAATATTAATCTATAGCTACAATGTCTCAGTCACTGCAATTTCCAACATGCCAAACAGGCACAGAGATGAGTGGGTTCACAGTTTCATTGATGCTGCAGCTGCTTCTTGCTGATTTCACACACGCTCACACACACACAGCTCCTTTGAGGCATTCTTCCTGAGTGTTTAATCCACTGCTTTCAGCAATACAAATGACCATCTAGTTCTGCTTTTGTGAGGCAATAGAACATCTTTTGTCACTATAGTATTCAATTTGATACAATATGTGGTGCTATTGTGCACAGAATAATTAATCAGAGAAACAAAATGCAGAGAAAACGGCAACAGTTACTTTATTGTCAGAAAAAATAATGGCATCGATAAAAAATAAATCAACCTTTGCCGCTGAAAATAAAGCCTTTCGGTTTTATGTGTTTTGTTAGTATTTGTGGTATCCAAGTGAAGCAAATTTATGGATGTCTAGTAATAAAGGCAAGCGACAAAACAGAGACTGTACAAGAAATGTATTACTACTATATAACACTCATTCGCATTTGTTATTAACATTTCATTTTATTGTCACGTTCAAGATTTAAAGGTAATTTCCTCAAAATTAAAATACTTTCTCCTATTCCAACTCATTATGCAGAGACAACTATAAAGTAAGCCATTCATAGGTTGATTATCCCGAAAAGTGTCAACAATGTGGCTCTGTGTCACTATCAAAGCATCAGTTTTTTTGAGCGTCCCATTCAGCCTGTCACAACACATCTGTTTGTCGACTCATGAAAGATGAGTGTTGAGGAAACCTGTTGGGTCATTATTTTTAAAAATTCTGTTTCACCTTTAACCATTTCCATCTGTTGAAGGGGAGGAGCTGGGGAAAGAGGATTGGAGAAATAAAAACACTTGTTTAATCTGCAAGATTTAGATAGCATGAACTATACTGACATCAAATAAACAGTATATATTTTTTTGGTTTTAAACTGTTAAGGAATAAAATGCACAAGAAGTCTTAGAACACGTCATGGCAAAAGCCATGTATAATGTTATTAAGTGTAAATGATGATAACAACTTAATTGCAATATGCTCAGTCAGTCAACACATTCTGCCATGACAGAGAAACATGAGCTGCTTGATTAACAATTACACATCTTAATTACGATGCATTGCATTTGCATTTCAAATATTATGAACATCAAATAACAGTCCAGGCAGTTTCCTTTTAATGTTTGTTCGAGTGCTGAGATGTAAAATACTCTGCTTTCCTTCCTGGGAAATAATTGTCACTTTTAAAGAGACTACTTTCATTTGCGCTGAACACTGAAAACACTGACCTTTGTTTAGCAATTTTTCAAAAATCCTAACTGAAATCTTTTATTATATATATATATATATATATATATATATATATATATATATATATATATATATATATATATATATATACATGTATTTTTGTACAAAACTCCAACACATACAGGTTCTTATCCTGCACTCTTTTTGCCATATTCATGAAAGATACCTTAAATCAAGCAGAATATTGGGGATAGGTGTGCTATGACTTTACTCACAATTTGGACTTACATTGTTTGCCCAGCTGACAAAAAAGTGGGCGAACATACCCCGTATACCCTGCCTGGCCAAAAAAGAAAAAAAAAAAAAAAGTTGCATACTCTAATATTTCGTTGGACTGCCTTTAGCTCTGATTACGGCAAATTCGTTTGTTTCGACAACCTTCAACATCACAACGTTTATTTCCATCCAGAGTTGCATTAATTTTTGGCCGAGATCTTGTATTGATGAATAGCTCGGCTCTTAATCGGACCACAACTGGACTGCTACGGAAGAAAGGAGGTATTACTTTCTTTCAAAATATTTATTTACAAAAACTTTCTATGCTGCCTTTGACATGTTAAAGGGATAGTTCATACAAAAATGAAGATTATCTCATCACTTACTCACCCTCATGCCATCCCAGATGTGTATCATGTGTATCATATCACTTTTGAAGATGTGGATTGAATCACTGGAGTCGTATAGATTACTTTATGCTGGCATTAAGTGGTTTTTAGAGATTCAGAGTTCTGGCCACCACTCACTTGTATGGACCTCAAGAGCAGAACTATTCTTCTAAACATCTTTAGTCACTTTTCCACGATCTGAGCACTGAGCACAGTTACACAGGTTACATAAGCATTTCCACATGAGCACAGTTTGACATCCTTCTCGGCCTGGAATACTCAACCGTGCTCAACCGTGCTGGTGGAATGGCTTTAGTATGTGCCGACTCACGGTTGTTAATTTGCCAGGTAACTTATAGTGCTTTTGTTGTTTCTAACTTGCCAAGTTCGCTAACATTTGGGTGAAGTTAATAAAAGGTAATAAAAATGGTGTATGTTCAGTGTACAGTATCTTCATGATTTTATGATGATGGTTCAGCTAGTATTGTAGCCTACATTTATTTTTCTACTATTTTTCCTTTTTGATCAGGGAAGTAGATTACTATCTCATAAAACTCAAAATGTTCTCATATACGATTTTCATATAATACTTATATAAAAATAATATTATATAACATATAATATACTGTATATATTATATAATAATAATGTCAATAAATATTATTTTTAGCTAGTCTGGGAACTTAATAAAATAATCCTCTTGCCTTTTCTCGTTGCTTTCCTTTTTGTGACGTGAGACGTGTCTTTCCTGTGTATTAGCAGAGTACAAACTAGGGAAAAGCAGACCTAAAACTAAAATATGTGATCATACTCCATAGCGCACTCACTCCAATGTTTACCTCTCACGCTGTCACCAAAAGACATATCTGTTATGTACATTCTCCTAATTTCTCTGTACCACGGTGGAAAAAGAGACCGTAACATCACCAACTGGCCCAGATCAACATAGAACGCCATGGTTTTGCAACAAGAATTGTTTGGCCCAATGGTGGAAAAGTAGCTTTATTTGTGTTTTGCTGAAGAAAGAAAGTCATACAAATCTGGGATGTATGAGGGTCCGTAAATGATTACAGAATTCTCATTTTTGGGTAAACTTTCCCTTTAATAATTTTGCTGGTATAACATTGTTGGTACTGTAGTTTTTGGTACTGTGTTGGGTGCTCCACTTGATGTCCAATGTAAAATCTGGGTCCTGAAGCAAGACAAATAGAGAACCAATGCTGCAAGATATGCAACTTTCCTACCTGGGAAGTCCTTCTTACTTTGAAAGACTCTTTAAACTCACATCGTAATGTTAGACATCACAAAGCACTGTACGAGCACTGGTGAGAAAAATTTTCTTTTATACAGGTTTTAAACTGTATATCAATAATATTGCTTTTTAGTACAAAAAGTCATTTGATGGATAGGCAAAGATGGATGAAACTACATAGGAACATCACAGCACAACAGAGATAGAAACTCAGCCACCAACATCCTGTGGGCTCATTACATTGATGGTTGGTGGTAAGACCCTGGTGATGGAAACACAGAGAGTTTGTAATTTAGACCAACCAGATGAAAGAGCAACATCAAGGAAATGGAAATGCAAAAAGGTAAACACCACTGCATATCTCTCTCTCTCTCTCTCTCTCTCTCTCTCTCTCTCTCTCTCTCTCTCTGTATGTGTGTGTGTGTGTGTTTATTTGTAATTACTGGCATTTCACATTCAGATGTTCAGATGCAGCATTTACAAAAGCAGCTCAGAATTTGTACTTTGTTTTTGGCAAAGCATGAAAGGACCCACAGAAATGGATGCACTGTAGCAGGCACATAGACAGTACTGTGACTTCTCAAACACACTATACTGTTGATGCTATTCCATTGCCCATGGATCACAGCCTAAAGCTACATCGAGCTCCACTGATCTATTCTCTCCCGAGCTAAACAGAAGCTCTCAGAAAAGGAAGAAGAACAGAGGAAATTTACAATTTCCCTTATTCAGGCCATGGAGTGTAAAACCAATATTACATTTATTTAAAATTGAGTCCTTTGCTGGCTTTAATCTCAGGGAATACTCCATTGTAAGCCCATGTCTTTTATTACCCCCTGCCTCTCATTTTGTTTCTTGTGAGGCTGTTTGAAATTCAGGAGGAATTTATTTTTTTCCTTCTGCCGATCTACAACCTGTGCCCTCTAACAAAGTTATGAGTTTAGCCTCTTTAAGTAAATGAAAGCAATCCTGTACATGAGTCTATAACTGATCATTGTTATTTTAAAGGAAATTAGTGAGATTAAAATGAACATTCTGTTATAATTTACTCTCATAATCACAATTCAAAAATGGGAGGTATAACAACTTAAAATACATTTCGGTCTTTTCCTTGTACAAAGCTATTGTATGGTTTTATAAAAAGGGTAGAAAACAAATCATGACTCATATTGGCTACTTTAATGGTCCTTTTTGGAGTTTAAAAGATGTGTTCATTATAAAATGTTGTTGTATGGAAACAGTTTAGTAAAGATTTTTCCAAAAAATATATATTCCCTGTCTGTCACTCACTCTACGTTGTGTCGATGTAGTGACACTAGGGGTTTGCTCTTGAGAGCCCCAATCACCTTTGCTTTATTCAGAAAAGGCCAATGAAAATTGGAGAGTGGAATTTGCATGCCACTCTCTGCCCCGGACATACGGGTATAAAAGGAGGTGGCGTGTACCACTCATTCAGACTTGTTCTTCGGAGCCGAGCGCATGTGTGTGTTCGTCCCATCACCTGCTGGATTTTACAGCGCATATCAGCAGTCGCCCTCGCACGGTCGAGTGTTGTGTCTCCCTTGGGCGCTTCGGCAGCTGAGTCCACAGGTGTAAAAAAGAGTATATTTAAAAGAGTATATTTTCCCTAAAAGAGCTTGCACAAACGATTGCCGTCTTTTTAAAGATGTCCTTTCACTTTTGTGCTACTGGGTATCTCTCCCCACCGGATGGCCACGAAATCTGTCTCGAGTGCTTGGGTCGCCAGCACGCCGAGGCAGCTTTTGTGGATGGGTCATGTTTTCACTGTGAGAACTTGCCCATGAGAAAGTTGCGGTCGCGGCTCTCTTTCTTCTCCATGAAGCAGAGAGCCACTGTGGCTGCTTCCCAACCTGGTCCATCCTGCATTGAAACTCAGGCGGCTGGGTCGGCGAACGCTGTGGGCGATTTGGATATGGATATGGGAGCTTCTCCACCAGCTCAGTTCTTGCGGACCTCCCATCCCCCAGCACACTCGTTCTGCTTTGTAGAGTTCATGAGAGAGGCAGGCGGTCCACCTCAGGGTGGATTTAATGCCTCGTTCACGGCTCGCGACGAGGATGCGTTATCGGTCGCAGCATCAGAGGGTGGGCTCCTGCTTTTGGAAGCGGATGAGTCTACTGAGCTTCCGCTCTCGGGCGGTAGAGCTCAAGATGAAGCGGATGCTGAGTTGGCAGCCATGCTTGCCCGGGTGGCTGCGAACATCAGGCTTGAGTGGAACCCTCCACCCTGCCCTGAGCGTTCGTGGCTGGATGATTGGTTTCTGGGCTCTACTTCTTCCCGGAAGTGCACGAGGAGCTCGTGAAGTCGTGGAAGGTGCCTTTCTCTGCCTGTACACGCTTCACGAGCTCGTCCACCCTAACTACCCTCGACAGCGGGGCAGCCAAGGGATATGTCGAGCTTCCCCAGGGTGAGCGCGCCATAGCGGTGCACCTGTGCCCACAGGGTGCAGCCACCTGGAGGAACTGACCAAGGCTCCCTTCCCAGGCATGTAAGATTTCTTTGTCATTAGTGGTGAAGGCTTACAATGCCATGGGTCAGGCCGCCTCCGCCCTGCACACCATGGCCATCCTGCAGCTTCACCAGGCCAAAGCGCTTTAAGATCTGCACGAGGGTAGAACCGACCCAGGGCTCATGCAAGAACTGTACAGATGTCATGCAAAGTCAGGGAGGATGGGCAACAAGTCCTGATGGTTGTGCTGTACTGGCCCAACCGGACTTGGTTCCCAGACCTGATTCTCCTGCAAGTAGCCCCTCCCTGGCAAATTCCCCTGAGGCAGGACCTTCTCACTCAGGGGCAGGGCACGCTCCGGTATCCGTGGCCAGACCTCTGGAATCTCCACATCTGGCTCCTGGACAGGACGTGGAGGACCTAGCAGGCCTTCAACCAGCGGTGGTACACATGATCACTCAGGCCAGAGCCCCCTCCATGAGGCAGCTGTAAGCTCTGAAGTAAATTGTTGTTCTTCCCGCAGGGAAGATCCACAGAGATGTGCAATCGGGTCTGTGTTGTCCTTCAGGAGGGGCTGGAGAGACAGCTGTCTCCCTCTACCCTGGAGTTGTACGTGGCTGCTATAGCAGCATATTACGATATGCTGGATGGGAGACCCTCACAGCAGCACGACCTGATCACCAGGTTCCTCAAAGGCGCGTGGAGATTGAATCCCCCTAAACCGCACCTGGTTCCCTCTTGGGATCTCTCTGTGGTCCTACCTGCCTTACAGAGAGCCCCCTTTGAGCCCCTGGAGCAGGCCGAGCTCAGCACTTTGTCGCTGAAGATGGCCCTCCTGGCGGTGCTCATTTCTATCAAGAGGGTTGGGGACCTTCAGGCACTCTCTGTCACCAGCGAATGCCTGGAGTCCGGGCCGGCACACTCTCATGTGATCCTGAGACCCTGGCCCGGTTACATGCCCAAAGTTCCCACCACTCCCTTCTGGGATCAGGTGGTGAACCTGCAAGCACTCCCTTCAGAGGAGGAAGACCCGGCCTTGTTGTTGCTGTGTCCAGTTCGCTCAGAGCAGCGCTTTGTCTGCTTTGGAGGGCAGCAGAAGGGGAAAGCTGTCTCCAAACTAAGGTTGTCCCATTGGATTGTGGATGCCATTTCTCTGGCTTACCAATTGTAAGATCTGCCATGCCCTTTGGGAGTCCAGGCGCACACCTGGGCACTGGCGAAGTCCATGTGAGGTATTCTCCACATGTTAACCTCCCTCCGGTGTGATGCGGTCTCTGTAGTGCTCTCCCTCCTGGAGAGGGAAGAGCACTTCCCCAGCGCTATTCTATCAGGTGCTCAGCAGGAAATTGCTTAATACAAAAATCAGGAAAGTCCACCGCCTGTAGCCTCCTCAGGTAAGTGCCTCCTCCCACCCTTATCGGGACCAGGGAGACCCCTTACCTAACTCACTGGAAAGTCACGACGTGGTCAAGCGCTCACTGCGAGGCATGCAGCAGCCTGCCCGTGTCCAATCCTCCGTACCACATGACACGGTTCAGTGCTTGCGGCATTTCGTATAAGAACCCCTAGTGTCACTACATACACACAACGTCGAGTGAGTGACAGACAGGGAATGTCTTGGTTACTGATGTAACCTCTGTTCCCTGATGGAGGGAACGAGATGATGTGTCCCTCCTGCTGCGGTGCTGAACTGACCGCTGACATGGCCGGGACTCTCTCTCGGCTCCTCAGCACAACTCTGAATGAGTGGTGCACGCCATCTCCTTTTATACCCATATGTCCGGGGCGGAGAGTGGCATGCAAATCCACTTGCCAATTTTCATTGGCCTTTTCAGAATAAAGCAAAGGTGATTGGGGATCTCAAGAGCGAACCCCTAGTGTCACTACATCGACACAACATTTCGTTCCCTCCATCAGGGAACAGAGTTTACATCAGTAGCCAAGACGTTTTTTTTTTGTGTTCCATGACAAAAATAAAACAAATAGCAGTACAGTATATGGGTTTGGAATGTACGAAGGCCCATAGAGGACAGGGAGAGAATTTATATTCTGCAATTGTTTTGCGTTTAATTACAAACAAAAAAAATAAAAATAAAAATTCACCCTTGTAATAGTTTGCATTCAGTAAGTTTTGCGTTCCCTTGCAATAAATTAACCATGGTTTTACCATAGTTATATTGTAGTAACTAACTTTAGTAACCATGGCTTTTGGCAGAAACAATAGATTTACAATAGTAATGTTTTAGTAACCATGACTGTAGTAGCCATGTTTTATTGGTCATGCATTAGTAGTAATGCCTTATTAACCACAACATTTACCATAGTTTCACTACAGTAACCATATTTTAAGCATGATATTCATAGTAAAATGATAAAGGTTAAAAAAGAAGGTTATTTTTACTATAGTAACACAATGACTTATTTGTGATACATGTGCGTTTTAAAAACATGGTTCCCTTTCAAGTCACTCACTAGACGTTACATCGATGAGCTGACACCTGGGAGCCCCAATCTCTTTGAATGGTTTTCCATCATGTCAGTTTCATTGGCAGATGTCTTTTGAAGTCCCGCCTTCCATGCTCAGTGAGCATACAGTATATAAGGTGGGTCGGAAGACAGCCTCTTCAGAACTTCTCCTTCAGAGTCAAGAACGGATCTCTCTCTGTGGATCACGCTCTTAGATTTGAGTTGTGCACTGAGTTCAACGGACAGAGCCATCTTCTGTTCCCTGGGTGCCCGGCAAAGTGTATCCTATATTTATCAAAAGAGGATTGGTACCCTCTTGATAAAAATGCTCTCCACCCTTTGCTATGACACAGCTCTATGAGGACCTCATACCTGGATCTCTTCCTGTCATGGGCCTCCTCAATACGATCTTCCCAGGGGGTGGTGAGCTCCAGCATGACCACCTGCTTGGTGGACTCTGATGATATTAAAATGTCTGGCCTCAGAGTGGTCTCTGCGATCTCCTCAGGAAATCTCAGTTGTTTTCCTAAATCAACCTTTAGGTGCCAGTCTTTGGCTGTCATGAGAATCCCTGTTTGCGGCCTCTTCTGGAGCTTGGTTGCTCTCCTTCCTTGACAGATGTGATGGTAGTATTCTTTGTCGAAGGTGCTTGACCATACTGATGGCAGTAGCGATGGTGTTGCCAATCTCCTTTAGCACCTGCTCATGGAGCCAGTGGTATCACCCTTCTTCCAGTGCTTTTAGACAACAGCTCATGATATGTTCGAGTGTCCCGTTCCATTAATGGGCATGCAGGTGTTTCTACTTTGCCCCAGGTGAAGAGGTTGGATGGACTTGGCAATATGAGATAGATGGTGCGTAGAAGGAATCTGATTTGCTGGGGCATTGCTCTCCAGAGCTGCGGCCATGTGACCTTTCATGCTGCTGCTGCTTCCCATCCGATCCATGCCCCTTTCTTTTTCATGCCGACCATCCTACAGATGCGTGCCTTTTCACACCCAGCTCTAACTTCTTCCTGAACCAGTTTGTGCTGTTCCTTGCCATGGGCCCGGCTGTAGTGCACTGCACTGCCACTCCCCAGACCGGTTCTTCCAGAAGCCATGGTCCCACACCAGCTCCTTATGCCGCAAATGGGATTCCGCCTATTCCACTGCAGCCACTGCTCTCCACTTCTGCCCTGTTCTCGATGCAAGCTTGTGAGACTTTTGGGTCACTAGAGTCCCTGTATTGCATGACATCTCTTTCACGAGCCACCATGAACTCCTCATTAATGCTACTGAAGGGGAGCCTGAGCTTGGTCTAGTGACCATAGAGAGCGATATTACTAAGGCTCCGTGGTAGGCCCAACCACAGACAGAGGTAATGGCTTACTCTTCTCTTGATGCGCTCCACTGTTGTAATGGGACCTCATAAAGCAGTAGTGGCCAGAGAATGATAAGGCTTGATAACTTGCTTCGATTGAAGGGGTGTCTTTAAGCCTGCATTTGGACTCCTTCCCTAGGCGCTTCACAGATTTTTCCGTGATGGATGGTATGTGGATGCTGCTGATGTTAAAGTGAAATTTGTCAGTTACCTAGCCTCCTCTTAGCAACAGTGCTCTTAATTTGGCTGTTTTGAAGCTCATTCTTGCCCGAGAGATGAGCCTCTCAAGCCCCTGCAAGATCCACCTGGCACCGATGTTGTAATTACAGGTCATCCATTGGGGGTTTCCACACCCCCAATCTGGACAAGAGGCCCCTGCACTCCACCTCTGCACCTTTCACTAACACGGAAATATGTCTATATACTTGTTCTTAAGGAGGGACTCTGTCAGTCTTTGGGACACAATACTAAATAATATCTTGCCCTCGACACTCAGCAATGAGATGGTCCTGAACTGCTCCAAGGTTTGAGAATTTTCCTCCTTGAGAATCTACACTGCTGTGGCACCTTTCCCCCCCTCTGTGTGAAAAGCTATAAGCTGCAAAGAAGCACTCGCAGGCTATGTAACATTTCCTACCTAATTGTGCTGCAGCCGCTGAAAAGCCGCTTAGCTTACGATTTTCGTCAGGGCCGCACCCTGCCAAAACTAATGCTCCTCCAGCGTCAAGCGGCGCCAAGCTGGTAGTGAGGCTACTGTTATAATTTTAATCTATTGATTAATTCCTAGATTCCACATAAGAAGAATTCTTATTATAAATAAAGCAGCTCCCCTACGGACAAGCCCTTTTTTATTATAACCTTAGCTATTTTCCTTCATGGAAAAACAGTTATTGTAACTGTTGTAGTCTGGTGATTTATTTCCTAGATTCCACACAGGAAGCTTTCCCTTCCTGTCTCCCATATTTAAACATGCTCCCCATGGGTGAGCCTTTTTCCTATCACCTTATTGTTTCCCAATATTGGTAAAGCAGTGATTTTGATCATTAATCTATTGATTTACTCCTAGATTTCTCATACGTAGAGTCAACTCTTCCTCCAGTTGGTTTAAGGTGACCCCGCTGGTGGCCCCTTTTATTACCATGATCAAAGGACTGTGAATTTAGTCCTCCACCTGACGTGAATTCTGTGGAGAAAATTGGCTACCCTCTGACTATTTTCTTGCCTCCTTTTAGGCAAGACATATATATATATATATATATATATATATATATATACACACAGTATATACTGTATGTTTTAATCAGTGTCACTGATGTGTCACTCACTGGGACAGCTCTTCCCCGCTTAGGTGTGAGAGCGGGCTTTCTGCAAATATTTTACCACATTTTTGGTAACAAGAACAGCCAAATCAGGATTATGGCATTGTGCTTTTGGGACACCTAGTGTCAGCTCATCAACGTAACATGAAAAAGGAATGTCTAGATTATGGTAACCCCGGTTCCCTGAAAGGAGGGAACGAGACATTGCGTAGCCTTGCCACAATACTGATTGCCACTGAAAAGCTTTTAGAGGTTTTCTCGCCTCTTCATTCGAATGTCCTGAGGGTGTCTTCCAACCCACATTATATATGCTCGCTGAGCATGGAAGGCGGGACTTCGAAAGACATCTGCCAATGAAACTGCCATGATGGAAATCCATTCAGAGAGATCAGGGCTCTCAGTAGTGACCCCTAGCGTCAGCTCATCAACGTAATGTCTCGTTCCCTCCTTTCAGGGAACCAGGGTTACCCTAGATGTTCTTGCTATATATATATATATATATATATATATATATATATATATATATATATATATATATATATATATATATATATAATAATAATAATAATAAATTGTTACATGGTAACTGTAGGTTTACTAGCGAAACCATGGCTTCAAAAACCATACTAATTAACCATGGTGTTACTAATTAAATGTTTTTTTTGTTTGTTTGTTTGTTTTTTGCCAGAATAATTAAGATTTTAACTAATATAGTTTTCCTTTTCCTGTGTTATTACTATGGATTTGCTATCAATATCATGGTTTAATATGGTTACTGTAGTAAAAGCATGGCACATATTGTGCTTATGGTTTTATCACAAATACCATTGTTCATCTACAGTTACTATATTAAAACCATGGCTAATTCATTGCAAGGGAACACAAAACTTACTGCAAGGGAATGCAACATTTCTGTATTTCAGAATATAAATTTAGGTCTCTGTAGGAACGACATGAATGTGAAATATTCCTTTTTCTTCAAATCTCAATCACCTTACTAATCTATCTTTAAGCAATGGATGGTTTGTGAGAGAGAGAGAGAGAGAGAGAGAGAGAGAGAGAGAGAGAGAGAGAGAGAGAGAGAAAGAAAGAAATAAAGAAAGAAAGATTTATACTATTTTCTGATGATAGAGTCTCTCATAGTGTAATTTCTTTTAAATGTAGATGCATTGACTCTTCCCTATGGAATTCCGGGAATTCCGGGGAAAAAAAAAAAACAAGAGCTAGAGGAAAAGAATGACGGATAAGGGAGACAGAGAAAGATGAGGGAGCAGTGTCTGCATTTGTTTTACTCTTTTTTTAAATGTTAGCTTTCTTCAGCTACACATGAATAATATATGCTCAGCCAATCAAAACGGTTGCATCAGATGATGAAGTAGTTTGACTGTGGGTTGACCCTGCTCTACATACCTTGTTACCATGTGAAATTATGAACACTACCTACTGAAGGTAACACTAGGAAGTTAGCACAAAGAATTCAGTCATGCCAGATTTATGCTGTGTCTTGTTCTTAGATGATTTTCGTCTGCTCAGATAGATTTTGTTTAATTTGGCTGGGGAAGGAATTAACTGCCAAGATCATAGGGGGAAAAGGAAGAAAGAAAGTAACCTATTTGTATGTTGTCCTTCAAGATTTATACAATCAAATCTGAAAAAGTGCAAAAAATGACCTTACTTACAGAGCTTACTGTACAAATAAAAACGTGATAGGATGTTCTACCACAATATATCTATAAAACAATAAATCTAATTCAAATATCATCACAGACAAAACTGCTTAGTTTTTTTATTTTTTGTTTTGTTTTTCTCAATATTAAACACAAAGTTTGAGTTGGCCTTTGAGATACTTTTGGCTTAAAAAAAAAAAAAAATATATATATATATATATATATATATATATATATATATATATATATATATATATATATATATATATATACAGTATATATTTTTTTTTTTTTTTTTTTTTTTTTTACCACAGCCACTTTTGAACATCTAGAAGTAGGCCATTTATGACATCCTGATCTCTAAAAGTTCTGTAAAGTCTTGAAAAGCTTAGCTCACTTTATCATAAATGCTGTGGTTTGGGTGCAGAAATCAAGACCAGCTTGTGGAAAAGTATGCTCCTAATGTATGACACAAGTTAGTAGTGTCTGTAATACACATAACAAATGTGCTAGGGCATGCATGAATAAATATTTTTACTAGTCGACTAGTCAAATAATCATCCAGAGAAGTAGTCAAATAATTGGCAGCTCAATGTTTACAATAAATAAATCACAATATGCCATGCCGTGCAGTATCAGGGGTCTTTATTGTTTCCGGTAAGTCCTGCATTGAAAGAGAGTGTGTCAGTGGAAATAATAGCTGCATCCCAATTCACAAACTTCTGCATTATTCTGCTCATTTGAAGTGTAACTAATGTGAGTAATGTGTGAATATTGGACAATTTATGCACTCAACGATCGCAGCTTGCCATACGTAGCAAAATGAGTGGGGATATCAGATGGGATACTTGCCTGACAAAACAACTGTCATAATGGTGAATGCGGCAACTATCAAAACTGTGCAGACAACACCTTACAAATGTGAGCACTGCTGAAAAGAACAGCATTGCTGGTCCCACAAAAAAGGCTTCATCGGGAAGACTAAGCTGGACGACCAGCCTCACCATTTAGGTTTTGCTGGTGAAAAACATGGCAATGCTGGTACCAAACCAGCACTAGCCAGCTTAAACCAGCCTCGACTTGTATGTAAATTGCATTACAAAATAATTAAATCGATTGAAGGCCCTATTTTAAGTATTCCATTAGAGACAACACTGCTCTTTGAAAATTCATACACTGCACTTTAACTTTGGGTTAGGGGTTAAACTTAGGAAAATTGTGATAATTCATTGGTTAATTTATTTTTCTCTAAGGGAGTAAACTCTATAAGTTTTTGTACAAGCCAACTCGTTTTTGTACGAGACAACTTTCTTAAGACTTTGCCATCTTGTACTAATTATCATGACTTGTCATGAGACTGAGTTGCTCAGAACACATTTGCAACCGTGCAACTTACATTTTCTTTAGACAATTTTAAATGTGCCTATTTTGTTACAGTAAAATAATTTCTTATCCATATATACCCTTCCCACACTGAGCCTCTATACGATTACACCAATACACAGATAACAGCCCCCCAAAAATAACGTTTATTAAAAACAAAATGGGTTTACATGACACTTGAAATAATCTAGTTGTTCTCTGTTTTTGACATCAAAATGTAAACAGTCGTGCACATAAGACTTGTGCACATGGAATAAGCTGGTAAGAATAAAGGTGTTTACATGAAACATGAAACTGATCTACTTGTGTCAATTGGTTTATTCTTAAAGCTACACTATGTAAGATTTTTTTGTTAGAAATTAACACAGTTTAATTAATGAGCATGTACATCAACACTCTGTCTTACAAACCATGCTTTTGCCTTACTCAGATTCACTAAGGTAGGCCTATAATAATGATTTATATTTTAGAGCTGTCGGGACGGATTTGGAAGGAAATTGCATACTTCCGTCATTCATTCGTGCGTGTTTACATCATGTCTGTAAATAAAGAAAAGAAGGTCCAGCTATAAAGCGTGTGTTTATGTAAGATGATAGGTGTGGTAGTGGTTTGAAACTGAAAGCTTGTGGCCACAACAAATGAGTGACAATGACCATGGATCATTCAAAAAGGCAACCCTCTGAGGAATCTCCCATTTTCAAAAGAAAGAAACTTCGAACTGTGAAGAGTCTGCAAGTAAAAAGGGAAAGCGACAGAGCCCGTAATAAAACATGAAACAACATCAGATTGGCTTTTCAAAGGTGCCGACAACTCCGAGATCTTAAAGGATTTAAAATTGACCCATAGATGGAGTTTTTCTTGCTTGACATGTAAGATATTTTATTGGACCGATAATTAGCCAGGTAGCTCTCTTAGTGTGGTAGTTTGTTAGATAGCATTAGCCATCTAATGGGGCATTTTATTATGGATTGTGGTACTGCAGCGCTTTCAATTTCATTTTGAAGGAAGGACAATAGCAAAAAAATTACATTATGCTTGTAACAACGCCAATCTCTAAACCAGTTACTACCTTGGTCTATTTGCCTGCTAGCTAAGTTATAACAGTTTCCACTATTTGACTTTATCTGATGTGACAAGCAATCGTTATGTCCAATGCCATCTTTGCCAAACTTTTGTAACACTATTTATTTTAAAACAATTGTTTTCAATAAGTCAAAAACACCAGCGGAAGATATGCTACTTACCTGCTCATAAGACATATTTTTTGGATATCCTTCTTTTTCTTCCTTTCGTTATTTATTTATTTAGGGGATGGGGAGAGTTTTGTTGTTGTTAGTGACATTCTCTCTGATAAGATCTCCTGTAACCATGGTTACACCTGTACTCTTCAAACCATCAGATTCATCAGCGCAGAATAGTACAGCCGAAGCCCAACTCACATAATTACCAAAACAATGTTCCTCTGCAAGTAACTTGCAGTTTTATTATTAAACTGCTAGGGCCAAAAGTTTCATAGTGTAGTTTTAAGGCGTTTATGATCTTACCTGGATGAAAGACAGCAGTTTATGGTGTTTACATGACCAGACATTTCGGCTTATTTAGCATGTGTAAGAATGTGCATGTAAACTCTAGGGGTTTAGCATTCCATTGATCTGGATCGATGCATCGATCCAATGACCAACGATCCAATGTTATTGATACAACACGTAAATATCGATATATATATATTTTTTAAAGATGTACCTTTATTTTAATACTTTCATGGCAGCCACGTCCGTACGCATTTCCGTCAGGTGGTGAAGCAACCTTATTACATTAATTTGACTTTATGAGAGCTAAATATACTTTGCATGTGGGACAAGGGTCTTTGAAGCCAAATTGTTCTCTGCTATCCGTGCGGAGTGTGAACGGAGCGTCAACCGGGCTTCCCGTGAAATGCGAGCTCCATTGACAGGATCCGTGCGAACGTATCAACCGGGCACTCCTTTAAATGTGAGCTCTTGTGACAAACACAGAGCGGCTCACATGCCTGATTAATTTGGGCTTCCATCGATATAACTACGCATGCGACCATTTGAATTTTACATGAGAATTTGCTATTTTAAAGTACCATGTACTTTATGGAGAAGTTCAACCATGTGAAACATCTTGACAATGCCAACATTCTGGACAGCACTAACGAGGGAAAGAGAAACACCTGCTCAGCTCCAGCATCAGTTATAAGAATTTACACATCTACACATCAACACCCTTACTAATATTTATCCCAGTTAACTGTAACAGAATTTTTCATTACAACTGTGGAAGTTGTAGCCAAGAAAACCATGGATAGCACGGAAAATAGGAAACAAGCATGGGTATGTAAGTATTTTGAACTGGACTAAACTGAACAATTAGCTGTCATTAAACAAGTAATGATCACTTGTGTGTGACTTTATTTTTTATATTATTTATCTGTATAATTTGTTTTCAAAATCTGAAGTACCTTATTTGTTGTGGATGTCCCAATGTGTATACAGAGAGCTGAATAAAATTATAAAATAATATTTTGGTTGCATTTGAGGGCAAAAAAACCCAAAAACAAATGTAACTGATTGTGTAAAATAGGCACATAATATCGGAATTTCGATCGCAGACCCCTGAATCAAATCATATCTTTCAAATCGCGGCAGACTTTGAATTATCGGCAAATATCAGATTGCAGGCCAAGAGAATCGATTCAAGATCATATCGTGATGAAACGTCCGATTTACACCCCTAGTAAACACTCTGCATTGTTCCTGTTTACAGCTATGAACTTTGGTTATTGTCAAATCATAATGTTAAACCTTCCCCACATGTTCCCATACACTGTTACAGTATGGCTGATCATTACTGATGTGACCTTGCCTGTCGAAACATGCACAAAATGTATTTGTGCCTACTTAATATTTAGATGATCAATTATTAGCTCATTAAATCTCCTCATTAAACTGGATGTTAATTTGATATGTCTGGTTGCAATCTGTATTTGCAATTAGCCTGCCCTGGTCATGCCCGATGTCATCTCTACATTAATTAAGCTATATAACTCGTATAGAGTTTGTTTTATAAACACATGAATACATATGCATCCCCATGCCATGTTCTAACCTCTGTGCTCCTAATTTCCTTTTGTCGAGGTTTTCAAATTGGGGGTCGTTTTCCACATAGGCTATTATTGCATGCTTATGCATCTGTGGCTCCCAAGAAAAGTAGTTTTGGTTATGACAGTCCATCAACATCGGCTTACAAAATTAAATTATCATCAAACCTTAACAAGCATGAAATATAAGTGAAACACCTTTGATGTTACACTGTGCTACTGTAATCTTCTGATTCTTTGAACCCCAAAGGATTTGTAAACATTTGTACATCTCTAAAGTTGTTCAAAGGTTACATTTTAGATGCTGAAAAAACATCAATATTAAAATAAAAAATAAATTACACGTGCTATGGAACCACACTTTCTATACAAACATGTTTGTATACTCACAAATACTCATGGGATCAGGTTGGTACTAATTCATATGCACCAAGTTTCAAACTTGTAGAAGAAGATGTGGGCTGATGGCAGGGCTGTTCCTGAGCATATGAGTGCCCTAAGCGAAATCCTGCTTGGAGACCCATCTCTCCCTCGTTACATATTCCCTTCCCTCTCGGGCCACAAGGGGGCCCCCTAGAACTATGTTATTGAGCCATAACAGCAGCCTGAGTCTTACTTGCAGCTCTTAGTATATTTACTGAAATAAAATAAAATAAAATGTTATACCGCTTATAGCTAGAAACGGCCCTGGCTGTTGGATAGTGCTTCGATGAGAGTCCAACTCATGTCATTTACTGATCGCAGTCCCCCCTCTTCTCCCAGTTTTTATCCACCATCTATTGAATGGCAAAAAGCATTCAAGTACTCTCCGCTTACTTGGTTAGTCTTCTATTCTCTAGTTGATTAGTCTATTACTGTATGCCAGCTGTTGAACAATTACAGCTATTTACATTTTTAAATTCCTTCTTTGTCTGCACAAGCTTTTAATAACTGGTAACCTGAATTTTTTCTACTGAAAGTTTTCAGTAGACTAGCCTCAGATGCACCACTCACACAAGGTTGTAGAACTTCACTGGGGTGGCATAACATACTAAAGTTTAAGATTCTCTGGTCTAAAGCATGCTTGTATTGTATCATTCATAGCTTTGAGAAAATTTCTTGAATCTACTTGTTGACTTCTATCTATTATTTCTGACTGAAGCCCCCTGCTGAGTACTACTTCCTACTAAGTGCCTGTGGTCCTTCCTGCACCACACAAATACACACACTTTGTGCTCTACTTGATCACACATTAATCTAGCTTTGAATAGGAGCCCAATTTCCTTTCTAAATGTCAGATCATATTCACTGGCCCTTATTCAGCATCTGAGCACATCTGATTTCCAAGTAACCATTGAGGTAAAGGTTGGGGTATAATAAAGCCTCCCCTAAGAAACAGAATTGTAATCTGCAGTGCCTGAACTCTATTGTACTTCCACAGTGTATTGGCCTGGCACTGAATGCAATCAGTTGAGTAATCAAAGGTTTTGATTGACAGGGTGATAGGTGGAGAAGTCAAGCCATGTTAAACACAGTGCCAAAATCAGTGAAGGCACTAGAGTGGAAAGACTGAATATGTGTACATGGATGCCCTTCAGATTAGATCCACTCTATGCTCATAAACTATGTGCTATGATCTGCCAATGATCTCAAGGGGCTAAAGAATCCATTCGGCTGTACGCAATAATTGTTAGAGCTGATTGAGATAAACTCCAGCTGCTGACCTCTGACCTCTAGCTCAGAAAGGAATGTAATGGTGCTGCTACCTCTCTGCACAATTTAACTCTTTAACAATTGGAAGACCATAGTTCTGTAGCAGATTAAAAGTGTAAAAACAATATGAATTATGCCCAGATCTGATTTGCTCATTTTCTGACCTATGATCCAATCCCCACCATCAGTGTCATTTAAGTAGGAAATCATATTGCCATTTGGTTCTGTGGAAATTTGTCTCACTGAAATAAGAGCAGAAAATGAAAAACATTCTCACTATATTAAATATCATTTAATTTAAATTTTACTTGAACTCCGTACACCAGCATTTGAAGCCAATCTTCCTTGTGATTGTGACAGAGAAGTATCACCAGTAAATTCACATAAAAACGAGAGTGTAGAGTAAATTGTGATTCACTGTATTGTAGCCTAACACATTGAATCTGTGTGTTTTTCTGTTGAAGTGCACAGGCATAACAAATTATTTTATTTTTATTTTCTTTGGATAATTTGCATTTTAACTGACCAACCATGGCTCCTAGACTTTTTGAAGTTAGTTAGATGTGTCAAAAGGTTTGGCAATACATATCTAATTTTGTGCATATGTCAGCTTGCTTTTTTTTTGCTACAGGCCTGATGTGATCTTTTGATGTGGCTGCTGTTGAAACCTACTGCTACCCACAGTTCCATAGTCCTGTTGTCTTAATTAGGCCGTTAAGCCGAGCTGTCACAAAGCACTCAACAACGCTTTGGTTTGGATAGTGGCAGTGAAGAACATCAAAAGAATTTGAATAGTGTATGTGTGCGGTTTTTTAAATGACTTCACTATGCATCAGGTTGCTTAAAAAACAAGAATTGATGTTAGAAACACTAGGCACTGGTCTGATCTATTTAAAGGGGGGAAGTTATGATTCATATTCAGGAATAAAGGGCCAGGGCTAAAAAACATGCACTTTAAGTGTGCTGTGACAATAGTTAGTCAAACAATAGTCAGTCATATATTCTGTATATACAGTATAGTATATATCAGTGTTAGCCCGTGCATTTTAAGTATAGGCTCTCAAATCGATTCATGCCTTTAAGAAAACACCATTTCAAAATGATTAAGACACCTTATGGACATCATATCATAATTTTTCATATCAATCGACCAAAGAGGTCTATAATACCTGGAAAAAGCTATCTGATAATATTTACAATTTAAATGTTGCTTGCAATAAATTTCACTGAATGCTCAAGACATCCTAATTTACACTTTGAAAAATCTTAATGTTGCTATCATGGCCGTACCCACCGAGGTCCGGACCTCTGTATTTTTTCTGAGGTGTATATAATAAAAGTCATGAAATAATTGCCTAATAATAACTCTACTTTGGTGCTGCAAAGATATTGTACAACGCCAAGATAACTGACTTTCTCATCTGATCACCGGCCTCATTGCTTGTGTGTGGGTGGGTGGAGTGAATGATCTTGTCGTTACTACAAAATCTTTACTCAACACGGTGGTTCTTTGATTATGTAAACAAACTGGACAGGTGAATCCACCGAAGCGTAATACAGGTAACTAGAGAATTTTACTAGTGGCTGCTTTTAGTTCAATGCCATGATTCATACCCACCCAGGCAGACATCATCTGATGAATAGCTTAGTTAAACAGTGGCCGTCCATCATGATGCCGGCTAGTTAGTTTAACTTGAGTGAATTGAGTGAAATTAGTGAATTGGCTAGCTAGCCAGTTAACATTAATTCCATCCATCCAATGTCTGACTGATAAACTTTCAAAGAAAAGTTTGAAATGCATGTTAAAAAGATTATCTTAGCGGAAGCCGATAAAATGTGCATAAAAATATAAATTGAACCTGCGTTTACTTTCTTCACTGACACAGACAAAAATGAATAGACTGCATCAATCAAAGCTTAGCTTTGGGAAGGGAAGAGATATGGATAAGATGAGGAGACTGAGATTAAAAAAGAGATAAGGTGATGGAGATGAGAAAGGAAGAGCAGGTACTGCCCACTGTGCCCAGGATAGGATTAGTATTATGTCCCTGTGCTGTTCAACACAAACAAAAACTGACCTGATTACATTCAAACAATATAGGCCTAATTACCACAGAGATAAATGTTCTTTGGTAATTACAGTGGAACCTATAGGCTCAATTTAACAGCATAATTATAGTGTCACAATATAATATTATTGTATAAATGTATTATTGTATAAAACACATTTTGCTTACGTTTATGTACTGTTTGAGACACATTTCTATAATTCAAATGCAAAATGATGCAAACTCGAACACAAAGATTAAATAAATAAGGTGTGTATAACTTTACTAAATTATTTTTAGTACACTTTGGCAGGAGAGACAAGTCAGGAGTCACAGAGAAAGGGACAGGCAGTGAATACAGAGGAAGAGAGAGAACAAAGAGTAGAAGAGGACAGAGAGAGAAATGAACAGCAGAGACACAGAAAATGTCATGGTTACTTGTGTAACCTCCGTTCCCTGATGGAAGGAACGAGACTTTGTGTCGATGTAGTGACACTAGGGGTCACTCTTGGGAGCCCGAAACACCTCTAGTCTTTGATAAAAGGCCAATGAAAATTGGCGAGTGGTATTTGCATGCCACTCCCCCGGACATACGGGTATAAAAGGAGCTGGTATGCAACCACTCATTCAGGTTTTATGCTGAGGAGCCGAGACAAGGTCCGGCCATTTCAGCGGGTAGTTCAGCGTTGTGGCAGGAGGGACACAACGTCTCGTTCCCCCATCAGGGAACGGAGGTTACACAAGTAACCATGATGTTCCCTATCTGTCACTCAATCGACGTTGTGTCGATGTAGTGACACTAGGGGTCCCTATACAAAACGCCATAACTGGCTGAACTGTGTTACGTAAACTGGATGTGTGTGGTGGGCAGACCACTGTGTGCCTCATAGCCAGCACACCAGTTCGATACGTAACCTCCCCCAACATAGTTATGAGTGTCGAACGGCCCTTTGGGGACAAGTTGACTACCCAAAAGATAGAGAAAGGCTAACTCAGTCGTGGCCTCTTTTCCCCTTCTTTTTTTTCACTCCCTAAAAAAGAAGGGGGATTATCCGACTGGGCCGCCAGGTCTAGTCAGGGGGTGTCCCTCCCGAGGGGAAGACACCGCGGAGACCACACCTCGCCCAAAGAGAAGGGGGGATATTTAAGTGGAAAAATACGTCACATGGTCTTTCCGACCATGTGGAGAGTCTTCAAGGTAGATCCTACCCAACAGGGGAGGAGTTACTACAAACATGGAGACTGGGGCAGAGGGGCTCTGCCCAAGGAAGATGCAGTTTGCCAACAGGGAAACGAATTAGCGGAATATATATATCGCATGGGGTTAGCCTTACAGGGAACCACCACATGCAGAGCACCTACCCCAGAACAGGACTCTTAGTTAGCACGTGTACTGGGCCGGCAGCGAGTCTCTCCGAAAACTCGTCTGCCACAGGGCTTGGAGGAAGTCAACCAGGGAACAAAGTTTGTGAACACTACTGGGAATTAATGGTGCACATCTTCAGCACAAAAGGAGGTGGAAGGGGCAATGTGCATGCGATACACCCAGCCGGCTATCCCAGGCTTATCCGCTTGTATTGTGTGCCACTACCTGGGACGAAACCGTTTCCACCAGGAGGTTGTAGAACCTTGCAAAGGTGTTGGGTGTTGCCCAGCCTGCTGCTCTGCAAATGTCTGTTAGAGAGGCATCCCTGGCCAAGGCCCAGGAGGCCGCTACACCCCTGGTAGAATGGGCTCGTAGCCCTACTGGGGGCGGCATGTCCTGGGTGTGATATGCCATAGTTATGGTGTCATTGAGCCAGGGGTCGATCCTCTGCTTGGAGACAGCGCTTCCTTTCCACTGTGCACCAAAACAGACAAAGAGCTGCTCAGAGATACTAAAGCTCTGCGTGCGATCCAAATGGATGCGTAAAGCACGCACCGGACACAGCAACAACAGGGCTGGGTCTGCTTCCTCCTGGGGCAGCACTTGCAGGTTCACCACCTGGTCCCTAAAAGGGGTCGTGGGAACCTTGGGCACATAGCCCGGTCACGTTTTGCTGACAGAGAACACTTGCAGGTCTCCTACCCTCTTGATGGAAGTGAGTGCAGTCAGGAGGACAGTCTTCAAGGAGAGTGCCTTAAGCTCAGCTGACTGCAAAGGCTCAAAGGGGGCTCTCTGTAGACCCTGAAGAACTACAGAGAGGTCCCATGAGGGAACGAGGCGCGGTCTTGAGGGATTCAGCCTCCTGGCGCCTCTTAGGAACCTGATGATCATGTCATGCTTCCCTAAGGACTTACCGTCGACTGCGTCGTGGTGTGCTGCTATGGTGGCAACGTACACCTTCAAGGTGGAAGAGGACAGCCTCCCTTCCAACCTGTCCTTCTGGAGGGAAAGCACTGATCCGACTGCACATCTCTGGGGTCTTCCCGTCGGGAAGAACACCACTTAGCGAACAGATGCCACTTAAAGGCATACAGGCGCCTCGTAAAGGGGGCCCTAGCCTGAGTGATCATGTCTACCACCTGAGGGTGGAGTCTCCACTCTCCCCTGAGGGTAACCTGTCGTGACAGTGCGTCCGCTGTAGTGTTGAGGTTGCCCGGGATGTGAGTGGCTCGCAGCGACTTGAAGTGCTGCTGACTCCAGAGGAGGAGATGGCGGGCGAGCTGTGACATACAACGAGAGCACAGACCGCCTTGGCGGTTGACATATGCTACTGTTGCCGTGTTGTCTGTCTGAACTAACACGTGCTTGCCCTGGATCAACGGCCGAAACCTCCGCAGGGTGAGCAGAATTGCCAACAACTCGAGGCAGTTGATGTGCCAATGCATTTGCAGGCTGTCCACAAGCCGGCGGCTGCGTTCCCATTGACGGTGCCCCAGCCCATTTTGGAGGTGTCCGTTGTGACCACGACGCACCTGGAGACCAGTTCTAGGGGAACACCTGCCCATAGAAATGAGAGGTCGGTCCAAGGGCTGAAAAGATGGTGACAGCCCGGCATGATAACCACGCGATGTGTCCCGCAGTGCCATGCCCATCTCGGGACTCGAGTCTGAAGCCAGTGCTGAAGCGGTCTCATATGCATCAACCCGAGCGGGGTGGCCACCGCTGAGGATGCCATATGCCCCAGGAGACTCTGAAAAAGTTTCAGTGGAACCACTGTTTTCTGTTTGAACGCCTTCAAACAGGCCAATACCAACTGGGCGCGCTCGTTCGTGAGGTGCGCTGTCAAAGAGACTAAGTCCAACTCCAAACCAAGAAAAGTTATGCTCTGAACCAGGAGGAGCTTGCTCTTTTCCCAGCTGACCTGAAGCCCTAGTCGGCTGAGGTGTGAGAGCACCAAGTCCCTGTGTGTGCACATCATGTCGCAAGAGTGTGCTAAGATTAACCAGTCGTCAAGATAGTTGAGAATGCGAATGCCCACCTCCCTTAGTGGGGCAAGGGCTGCCTCTAAGACCTTCGTGAAGATGCGAGGAGACAGGGACAGGCCGAAAGGGAGGACCTTGTACTGATATGCCTGAATCTCGAATGCAAACCGCAGGAAGGGTCTGTGTCGAGGAAGGATCGAGACGTGGAAGTACGCGTCCTTCAGGTCTACTACTGCGAACCAATCTTGATGCCAGACACTCACCAGAATGCGTTTTTGCGTCAGCATCTTGAACGGGAGTCTGTGTAAAGCCTGGTTCAGTACTCGCAGGTCCAAGATTGGCTGCAACCCACCACCTTTTTCAGTACGATGAAGTAGGGGCTGTAAAACCCCTTCTTCATCTCGGCTGGAGGAACAGGTTCTATCGCACCCTTCCGTAGGATGGTAGCGATCTCCGCGTGCAAGGTAGCAGCATTTTCGTCCTTCACCAAGGTGAAGTGGATACCGCTGAACCTGGGCGGATGCCTGGTGAACTGAATCGCGTATCCGAGTTGGACTGTCCGGACCAGCCATCGCAATGGATTGGAAAGCGCAAGCCACGCGTCCAAGTTCCGCACAAGGGGGACCAAAGGGATAACATCGTCGGACGTACCGGCAGGTGGGGCCTCGTGGCGGGGCGGAGCTCGAGGTGCCACACCATTTCGTGGCCATGCTGAGTCTAGGGACATCGAAGCACTTACCTGAATCCTTGTGACCACCCCCGGAACAGCCTGGGACAGGGGAGGAAGAGGCCTGTCCTCGTGACCCATGGAGACTGTCACATCGGGGTGGATTTGTGCCACGGCTGGGCGCTCAGGGGCAGGAGACCGCTGCTGGAGTGCCAAACCTGCCAAATAGAGTGGTGAATGGTGGTCATGATGACGGACGTGCACACTGGATACGTGACCCAGGGAACAAGGAAACCTCTCTTACTGAACTCTTGAGTACTGCAGCCACTTGGGCATGCAGCGCAATTAAATGCAAAGGTAACAAAAAGATTCTCCTCCGGGCCTTCGACTGGGGGATGGAGAGGTCTGCTTACCAGCTCCAGGGCAGCGGCTTTCATCGTTCCTGTGTCGCCCGTCTCAAGGGCGCTTTGAAGCCTTTCACGGGTTCTTGGCGGCCGCGAGATGGGTGGCGTCTGCTTCCTGCAGTGGGCTCCACGCCGGGGCCGGGCCAAAGGGGCGGGCTGCGGCAGAGCCAGTGTAGTCACCTCAGGGGGACGCCCTTGGTGACAAACAGATGGTGTGCAGGATCTTGAGCCACGCCGGGGCAGGATATGTCGGATAGCCTCCATCTACTGGTCCACCGTCGAGAACTGCCAGACTGGAACCGTGTCCTGACGGCCTCACCCATCTCAACCAGGTTGAGCCAAAGGTGGTGCCGTACGAAGATACATTGCTTTCTTATGAAGGCGAGCCACGACCGCATCGTTGCCATGGACATGTCCTCGCAATGAGTACATGAACATCCACGAATGCTGTCTCCGTGTGAGCAGTGCCCAGACATGAAAGACAGTGATCGTAACCGTCAGAAGGCGAGAGATAACGAGCGCAACCAGGAAAGACACACAATCGGAAAGGCATCTTTAAAAAGAAGCGTCTTTAAAAAGACGTTCCGTGTGTGCAGCTCTTTTAGAGAAATATACTCTTTTAGAGAAATATAGTCTTATTTCTGCCGAAGCGCCCAGGGGCATTCTCTGCAGTGCACCAGTGCAGAGGTGGGAGAAGCCGCTGAAATGCGCCGTCAGATCCAGCAGCGGTGAATGAACAGTCGTGGGAATTCAGCTTAGTGAGCATGACCGTTGGCTCCGAAGAGAAAATCTAAATGAGTGGTTGCATACCAGCTCCTTTTATACCCGTATGTCCGGGGGAGTGGCATGCAAATACCACTCGCCAATTTTCATTGGCCTTTTATAAAAGACCAGAGGTGTCTCGGGCTCCCAAGTGTGACCCCTAGTGTCACTACATCGACACAACGTCGAGTGAGTGACAGATAGGGAATGAGGCTGAGAGAAAGAGCACAAGAAACACAAAGGGAAAAGACTCAGAGAGACATAAACAGAGCAATACTGTAGGAGACCAGGCTGGAAGAGAGGTGAAAGTAGGAGAGGAGAGAGAGATGAGAGGTGAGAGAGCTGATGTCAGTCAAAGAGACACATTTCTACGTTAATTTGATCCAGCCAAGTTTAAAAATAAACCACTAACAGATGAAGATAAGTAATGCCTTGTCAAGAATAAGTGGTTCACTTCAAACATAACCATAATTATCTTAAAACAAAGTTTGGTGAAAAGCAATTACGCTATAATATGAAGTAGGAGGAGAAATATCCTTGGCTTAGATATTCAGTTTCAGAAGATTCCACCTACTGTGCTATTTGTAGGTCATTTAGCAAGTCAAGTCATTTTTATTTGTACAGTGCTTTTAAACAACACACATCGTTTCAAAGCAGCTTTACAGAAAATCATGTTTTAACAGACAATTAAACTCTAATATCTATAAAGTCTTAGAGTCATCATTGTGTAATTTGATTAAATATGATTGTAAATTGTGTAAAAAATAAATAAAAAAAATCATTAAATAATTCATTAATAATTGTATTTAGAACCCCAGTGAGCAAACCGAAGGCAACTGTGGCAAGGAACACAAAACTCAATAAGATGTTGGTTAATGGAGAAAAATAACCTTGGGTGAAACAAGCCTCACTGTGGGGGCCAGTTCCCCTCTGGCTAAACAGCATAAATATAATAACAATATTATTTGTTATTTGTGTGCAGTGCAAGTCATGGTTTAAAATTTGTTAACTAAGTAAGTGTTAAGGTCCAGTGTTTTAACAAAAATGTTGTATGAACTGTAAGATTAATGACTAAAGTCTTTGAAGTCCATCCTTGATTAACCGCAGAAGTTCACACAGATGTATTGTCCTTTGTTAGTTGGATGATGAAGGCTTTTGTTGGCAATTAATTGATAGTCTATGTATTCCATTTCAAGAGTGTAGTCCATCAGTAGACAAAGGTGATGCAGACAGAGATCAATGAGGTGCATCGCAGGTCATTTCGGTGAGGTTCGGTGGGGTCCATCCTAAGTCCAAGTTTCAGGCAGTGGCATATGAAGCTTCCAATGTCTTACAGTTGGAGTTGGCATCGGTTCATCCTCTGAAGTCCATTGTAAAAGACCTAAGTGGTGTCTGGCTAGCACCGGCTGTAGTTTGTCGTCATCACTCAGCGACACGTAGCAGTGAAGTCCGACACCAAGCAGGAACGGAGCTGGATCTGGCCGGCTCTGGTAACCACGGGATATGAATAGAATAGAATAATATTAGCGTAGATGCCATTAAATTTATTTAGTTATAGATTATGAGAAATGTTTCTGGCTCTGGCAGACCTAACTAAAGCAGCCTAATTGTGATCTGATGGATAAAGTAGGTGTATGTCTGGCTAAATAGATTAGTTTTTAGTCTAGACTTAAACTGAGTGTGTCTGCATCCTGAACAGTGTTAGGGAGACTATTCCATAGTTTAGGAGCCAAATAGGAAAAGGATCTACCTCCTTTTGTGGATTTTTATATTCTAGGAACTATTAACAGGCCATAATTTTGTGATCGTAATGAACGTGATGGAATATAGCGTGACAGAAGGTCCCTTAATTACTGTGGAGCTATACCATTCAAAGCTTTGTATGTAGTTAACAGAATTTTAAAATGTATATGGAATTTAACAGGTAGCCAATGTAATGACGACAGAATGTGGCTAATATGATCATACCTCAAAAGAAAAAAAAATAAATGAAGGATTTCGAGACTGGAAGTATGCTATTGGAAAGAAGCGGGAAATCATTTTGAACCACAGTTGTAGTCCAGGGCACCTACAGGCCTCTGAGCTTGCTGAGAATTTTCTGTCAGTTGCACAAGGCCAACAGAAAAGCATTAATTCTGTTCTAAGCAATACATATACTGAGAAGGTTAGTGTGAATCGCAAAGCTCTCCTTTCCATCCTAGATGTTATAATGTCATAGAGGAACATAGCACTGCGTGGTAACTGGACAGGAGAAAGTAAAGATGGCAAATCTTTTCCTCACATGGAAATCTTCATTTGATGCCACACTGAAAGATCATCACCAGCACCAAAAAATGCCAAATACAAAGCACCATGGTGTTGGGCCTCATGTATTCAGATGCAGGCCTAACACAGTCGTAAAACCTAACTGAGGACCCCACACTCCGTCATAAATCTTACTGATAAAAACCGCGCCAAAATAAAACAAAGGGAGTCCAAAACAGACTACAAATCCCATGAAGCCTTGCTCACAAAAAGGATCGAACTCTCAATTCCTATTGGATGAGGCAAACAACAGAACGGCCCTCAACCATGACTTCATCGGGAGTAGAAATAACTCTGAGATGCTTCCGGGATTTGCTTCCAGCAACTTTGCTCGCCATGTATAGACGCAGCTCATCGCTGCTCTCAGGTGTAGCCTCGTGGCACAAGGAAGTAACATCCAACTTGAAAGTGTGGCCATACAATCTCCATCTCGCTGGACGAGTTGAGATTACTCTGTGTTCCACCGAACACTCTAACGGATCCGAAGGAGACCGCCGAGCAATCCTCATTTTCATCCGTTTGCCTGCAGAAGTGAAGAGAAAAGATTTCTCTTCCCTCTTCAATCAAGTCGACATCGCTGATTTCTCCGCCAGCCCACCAAGAATCAGCAGCCGTACCGCCCACCAACAGATCGAGGAAACGTCCTCCCGTCATCACCCGAGCCTCGAGGAACCGAGTCGGAGTTAAAGGACGGATGAACGCACATTCGTCTGCGTCCCCATATGATTCAAGTAAGAGGTTTACGTCTGGGCAGAGATAGAATATTATAGTGTGTTATTCTTGTGTATCAAGGTTATTGCTTGTACAGTTTATGGACCGCCGAGTCCGCTCAATGCTGCTAATAATACTCAAGGTATTACTGTAATGTACTGTTATCACAAATGAGATCTGCTGTGTTGTAGTCCAACCACATTGGACTGTTGTGTATTTCCGCCATCGCAGGTGTAGCAAATTAGCTTAAAAGGGAATTATTTATAATTAATTATAACTGGTTATAATTAATAATAAGTATTTAGATTAGATCTTAGAATTAACTGTAGCAGAATCGATATTACAATTACTTGATCCGTCCGTCCAGCGAGCAGACAATATAATTATTTATCAATTCTAGGAAGATTACTTTCCTGGCCAAGGAACAATAGTCTTCCTACTTATACAGTGCTAGCAGTAGTTTAGCATGTAGCAAGGAGCAACATTCAGTGACTTTGAATTGTGAGCGGAACACAGAGACAATCAATTGTGAATATAAGGGATTTAATAAATGAAACTATAACTAACATACAAACAAACTAAGCAAACATACATATATAGAATGAAGGAAAGTAAGGAAAAGAGAGAGAGAAGAGCACAGAATGGCAATATTTCACGTCAGTTAACCACAACCTAAATGAGAATCATCAGAGGCACAATTCACCTTAAAAGGGGTTCAAACTTAAACGCGCATCTAATCAGTTGTAAATGGTTACTTGCATTGGTTTGTTGCTGAATAAGAGTCTTGATGCGGTAGACGAGGTTCTCGACGATTTCTTTAGGAGTGAGTTGAAGAAGTCCACAGGAAATCCACAAAGTTACTTGAAGGTAAACACTGCCAGAAGGTTAAACTCAAGAGGAGAGTTTTGGAGTGTGTTGGTCTCAAGAAGAAGAAGTTTTGAGCGATGATTAGTCTGCGCTCTGGAGTTTTGATAGTTCATTGCCGCACCCATTTTGTGGGTGGAGTGGCCAATCAGAGGCATGCATTTTGAGCGGGAGAAACATCCTTTGTCTCCGTTTATGGCCCATTCGCATTTTATTGCTGATCTGGACCGCTAGTGCAGCTTTTAATTCAAAACATAGTAAGAATTGTTCGATGCATTTCACGATCACATGGTGTACATTATTGTGTGAGAAATAAAGGGAAGATCATTTTGATACCAAGAAGGTAACCTCCAGACGATATTAAAGCAGAGATACACTCATACACTTGAATATAGGCATTTAACGTCTAACTAATACAAGTAAAGGGTTTTAACTAAGTTAATATGATAGGGGAATATACATACAACACATGCATATAGCAGATACATTTATAACTGCTTACTATGGCCTAAATAGAGAAAATGTCTTTAGGTGTGTGTGTGACGTGTATTGGAATTACTGGAGACAGACAACTGCTCTGGTGTCTGGCATGGGGGTCACCCATTATGGTGTGAGAAATAAAGAGAAGATCATTTTGATACCAAGAAGGTAACCTCCAGACGATATTAAAGCAGAGATACACTCATACACTTGAATATATGCGTTTAACGTCTAACTAATACAAGTAAAGGGTTTTAACCAAGTTAATATAATAGGGGAATATACATACAACACATGCATATAGCAGATACATTTATAACTGCTTACTATGGCCTAAATAGAGAAAATGTCTTTAGGTGTGTGTGTGACGTGTATTGGAATTACTGGAGGCAGACAACTGCTCTGGTGCCTGGCACGGGGGGGTCACCCCCCTTTCTGTGGAATGTGTTTGAAGCTTGATGGAGACACTTCAGAGGAGACCTGTTTTAGCATCCTTTTGATAGTGATAAAGACCATCTGCAATTTAGCACCCATATAAATGTAAACGTGGAGGCCAGGTCAGTAATTTATATGCAAATGTCAAAAGGCTAAAAGGTTTTTTTTTCAAACAAAGTTTTTTTCAAACAAAGTGTAATTAGCCATCACTGATCTTACACAGACGTTACACAGGTGAGACCGACTACAAATCCCATGAAGCCCTGCTCACTAAAGGATCGATCTCTCAACTCCTATTGGATGAGGCACACAACAGAACGGCCCTCAACACTGAGTTTATCCATTAAAGAATCAAAGACCGTGGGACGGTTTACGAGCCATCAACCGCGTCTCTGAGTGATAAACTAACAGCTGCTTTCTCTCCCACGATTGCGAAACTAGCTTTGGTACCGCCACTTTAATTCTCTCTCTCTCATACTAACCACACACACATGCGACCCCTCACAAACATTCTTGCACACATTTTTGGCTGGTAGATAACTTCGTGATAAAGCTCAGCTTTGTCCCTAAGTTATCGTACAAGTGGAGACACGCGGTAAATGGCCAGACGCCATTGACCGGCTTCTCTCTGCCCACATTCGCGGACATATTCTCTGGCCGGAAATCTCGCGTGACGTACTCTCCACGAGAGTCACGTCTGCCATTTTGTGCGCGTCCCTCCTTACACACACACACACACATACACACACACACAACTTCCTCTCATGTGTTATAGGATTATTTTGGTTACCACATCTAATCATGTCACTGTTTAGTTTGTAGTTGTAAGTCGGAAGTGTATTGACTGTATTGTATTGATTATTAATTGATATTACTGCATAAATAAACTTTGTTATATTTCAAAGAGAAGTGTTTTGGTTTGTTTTGCATACATCTGTGTCATGCTGACAGGGGATGTCAGTGCTCGGATTCAAGCCTTCATTTTTTCTTTTCGAAAATCGATATTCTTCGGATGTTGATTTTCCTAAGAGAACAATCTAATATTGAGACTTTTATACCATCTGGTTATTAGTCCCTGATTCCAGGGTGGTGCCCCGGCGATATTAATCCTTATTAATATACTATTGATTTTTGATAATTGATAATTATCTTTGATGATTGTTGAATTTGAAGGATCAATAAGGTAATGTTAATTTTAATCAATGTTTCATTGATGTTAATAATTAATGATTATCTTTGATAATTGTTGATTTAAAGGATTAAAAAAGCTAATATTGATTCTCATCAATGATCTATTGATTTTAATAATTGATAATTATCTTTGATAATTATTAATTATTACTAATAACCAAACCCGCTCCTGAACATGGTGCACTACATTTAATGGTGTGCCGTGTGAGGTTTTAATGAGTTAGATTCTATTATTTAATTTAAATATTAATTAATAAATAAAGAAATAATTATTAATTATTTCTGATAGTAACACTGATCTAAACAACCAGTAGAACCTACAAAGGATTCAAAATGAACTAATAGCATGCTGTGTAGCTGAGATTCAGGAGGACATAGTTAAGGAAATAAAAAAGCCAGGTTTTTCACAGTCCTTGCAGATGAATCAAGATGTGAGTGGGACAGAACAACTGTGAGCCGAAATATGTGAAGAGTTCTTGGGTTTCTGTCCTTTTGCCAAACAAGATGCTGCAAATATTTTAGTCGCCATCCTCTCTCAGCTGGAGAAGTGGGATCTGGAGATTGAATATCTCAGAGGGCAGGGATATGATGGATCAAAACAATGAGTGGGCATGTGAGTGGAGTACAACGCATTAGAGTGCTTCAACCACGTGCGTGAGGCTGCCTCCGCAAACTGTCACTCCCCCCCTCCCCCTGCCTATTCAACCTATTGCATCTAAGCAGAGAGAGAATCCTAGTGTGAGACTGTCTCCGTAAATTGTACCCCCCCCCCCCACCCACCCTTCCACTCCACTTCACTACATACCACTCTTCTCCCTTCTGTTCCTACATTTCTTTCCAATCCTTTTCACGAAGCGGACCCTAGCATGAGGCTGCCTCCGCAAATTTTTCCCACAAGACGCAAGGAGCTAAATGATTATCTCTCCATAATAGCAGAGCTCAGTCTCTCCATCGGAGGCAGTCACTTTTACACGTACCATAAACATTTTGCTGCAAAATGTGCTGCTTGCGTTACCCATTGAAACCAATGCCCAGATTGGGGGGCACTGGACCTAGAACTCTACAAAAGAGTTTTTTTAGAATGTCGAAGCCTCTCTTGTGCCATCTGCAGATCCATAGTTCACACAACTTCACTATGCCTCCAGATCAACCCAGATCCACCAAACCTTTCAGCAACGCCCCAAGCTCCTACATCTACCTCATACGCCCCCCAATCCCAGAGTGACTGCAACCAGACTCTCACCTTTAACTCAGGCAGACAAGTGTGCAACAGCTTCAACAACTCATGCTGCACCAGACAGTGGTGCTGCTTCCTTCACATTTGTAATTTCTGTGGCGAAGCCCATTCCCGCTCTTTTTGTCCTGTACGTCACTCCTCTGCTAATCTCAATACAAATTTCTAAAAGTATCTCTCTACCCCTATTATTGCTTCCACCTTAGCAACTGAACTAGAAAATCATCCAGATAAAAAATTCACTCAGTTCCCCATTTCAGGTCTGAAAAAAAGGTTTCGAACCCAGCCTGGAAAGCCTACCCAACTCCAGTTTGATCTGCAACAACTTGCAGTCCACAACAGCTGAACCCAACATAGTAGAAGCCCTCAACAACAAAGAAATAGATTCTGGATTCATGATTGGTCCTTCAACCCCCCCCCCCATTTGAATTGTTCCGCATATGTCTAATTGGAATAGCCGCAAGGAAATTCTCTGGTAAAAAAATGCTTTATCGTCAATCTCTTTGCCCCTCATGGCAATTCCCAACCCAGTATCAACAGTCTGATTCCACTAGATTAATTCTCCTTGCACTACCACAATACAGACCAAGCTATCACCCTAATAAACAATGCCGGTTTCGGCGCTTGGCTATCAAAAGTAGATATAATGTCAGCTTTTAAAGTTATGCCTATTCACCCCAATTTCTGGCATCTGTTTGGCATTTGCTGGTACGATCAATTCTACTTCTCAGTCCATTTAACTTTCGGCTGCAAAAGCAGTCCCAAAATATTTGACATGCTCTCCGAAGCCCTCTGCTGGATTCTACAAAACATTTATGCAATCCCCTACCTCATTCATCCCCTTGACGACTTCCTCATCATGGAGTGGTGGTGGCATAGTGGACTAAAGTACTAAAGTTGCTTTGGATAAAAGTGTCTGCCAAATGCATAAATGTAAATGTATTTCCCCAAGCCATTTTCCTGCAGCATCCAGATGGTTCTGACCCTAAACTAAATCTGGGTGGGCTGCTCCTGCAGGTGCTATTGGAGTTCTGGCCCAGAACTCACATAAACTCAGTGGAATAAGAGGAAAATGAGCCTAACCATGTAAATGGCAAACAAGAGAGTCGAGTACAGAAGGGCAACGGCTATTTCCAGGTTCCTCCACACACTGCTGTCATCTTTGGTGAAGCAGGCGGAAGAACACTTTTTTGCAATTCTGGGGGGGAGACTGAGTCCTTGTTACTGAATGAAACTACCTCAGTGGGTAATTGATATCACTGTAGATAAAAACATGCCAAAATTCAACAAGATTCCTTTTTATCTCCAGCCACATTCATCATCTGGAGCCAAAACTCTTAAAAAGGATCGTCTGTCTGCCAGTGACATGCTGCAGGTGCGTAAAGTGATGGAACACATTTATGAGAAGATCATCAACCTCGACACTGAGTCACAAACCACCAGCTCTTCAGCCAATGAAAAGCCAGGAGAGCAGGAGAAAGAGGAAGACGTGGCAGTGATGGCCGAAGAGAAGACTGAGCTTATGTGTCTGGATCAGGTTTTGGATTCTAATATGGATCTCAGGACTGTTAAGCATTTTATCTGGAAGAGTGGAGGAGATATGACCCTTCATTATATACAGAAATCCACGTGAGAACAAATGACCACTCTGACTGCTGTAGAGACTCTGGTCACATTTAACACGCTTTTCTCCCACTCCAAAAAAGCGTACCAGAGTCTGCTAGTCACCCGTGAGAAATGTTTTTGTCTCTTCTCATTGTGCAGACACAAAACAGAGAACCAGGAAGAGAGATCTGTTGAAGGTTAAAGGCTAAGATGGGCCATAGATTGACTCAGTAACTGCGATGTGCAGTAAACTAGACATTGTAATTTGTACAGGCCTTTTTCTGCTTTTCCTTGTCATTTTCCTTTATTTTTGCCATTTTTGTTTTTACTGTTGGTTATGTTGTGTCCTGTTTAACAAGCATCATAATGATGGTGATATGATGATGTGTGCATGTGCATATATGGACTCACTATATGAGAAATCACTTCACTGCACACTAGTACTTCCTTTCTCAAACATTCCAAAGACTTTAAAGTCCAAAACAATTCCAAAAATGAAAATGATGTAATCATTTACCCCCTCAAGCCCGCCCCCATCTCTGATTGTGACCATTTTGAGGGGTTTGAATTTATTGCTGCAAATACACCAAATAAATTCACCAGGGTTTGAATTTATTGGCGCAACTAAAGAACCATTATAAAGTAAAACCTTTCTTTTCTTAAAATTTTCTTGGGGCTATTTTTGAATAAACTTTTTTTTCTTGTTGGAATCACAAAGCCAATTCCTGTTTTCTTTGTGCACATAAATCCATCTTTTAAAAAGTGTGGAAGTTAAATATCACTAGCACATTTGTCGTTGGTGACACTTTCTAAACTGATATTTCTAAGCTGAGTTTATTTTATTTCTGTGTATCAGTGCAAATCGTCATACAATGACTCCTGAGAAATCTGGCCCAGACCTTGACAAATAAAGGCAATAAGACTGAATTTTCATTGGAATAAAATTTCTAACATTGAAAAAAAATTAAAAAATTCCTGCAGCAAAACATTTAACAACTGTCCAAAAAGTCTTCTCCGAACTAGGAGTTCCCCTCTCTCCTGAGAAAACCTCAGGCCCATCTACATCCCTGGAATTCCTCGGAAACCTCCTATATTCCATCAAATTCCTAGCCTCCCTTCCCAAAGGAAAAATAGACAGAAAAATTGCCATTGCATCAAACCTGCTAGAAGCAGCTACTGTCCAAAAATCATGCTCCTTCTGAGACGCCTTATTTGTATTTCCGCCTGCAGCCAATTCATCATTAAAGCTGAACATATTCCAGGTCACCAAAATCAAATCGCTGACACCTTAAACCGTTTTCTCTTTCAGAAATTCAAAACATTGGCTCCGGAAGCAGACACCAACCCAACTCCAGTTCCTCCCTATTCAGAGCTCATATTCCTTTAGACCACCCTCTTAGACATCTCCACAACCTATCTATGGATTCAGTACTACAAGCCATCTCTCCCAGAACACTCCAAATTTACTGGACAGCTTGGAGTTCCTTCAAAAACTTCAACAGAGCATGCAACTTATTTTTTCCAGATTTGTCTCTCTTCTCCATATCCTCTTTCATCTCTCACCTCCATAATACCAAATCAATTCAGCCAGGAACAATCAAAGTCTACCTCAGTGCTGTACATTTCTTCTTTAAACTCATCCATGGCCAACAATGCACTGCCATTACAAACCCCCAGATATCTCTCCTTATCAAGTGTTTACAAAAAATGAATCCCACCTGTCCCGACACCAGACAACCACTAACCATCGATATCCTAATCAAATGCCTTGCTACTCTTCGCTCCGGTTTATTTCCCCCCAACAAAACAAGAACCCTAGATGCTATGTTCAGTTTGGCTTCCTCAGAGTCTCAGAACTCACCATCAACTCCACTCTCAACCCAGCAATCCATCCCACCTTCTCCAACCTTCAATTCTTAAACCATGACACAATCCATTTCAACATCAATCAGAATAAAACCAATCAATTGAAACACGGACATTCAGTTTTCATTTTCAATCTGCCAACCCCCATTCAGCCATACCAGTCCCTGACCTTTTTTTTCTACTTCAGAGAAATTCTCAGATCACCTCTCTGCTCGACCCTCTATTTGTTGATGAAAAAAAACACCCCGCGTCTAGACATTGGTTTCAAAAGAATCTAAAAATTATCCTCAACAGATCTGGCATACCTACCAAATATTTCTCTTCCCATTCCTTCCACATAGGGGCCGCTACTTCAGCCACTCAGAAAGGTCTATCTGAACACCAAATTAAAATGCTCAGTCGGTGGTCATCCCACACCTTTGAAACTTACATTCGATCCAACCTTCATCACATCAGACAAGCACACCAAACACTTGCATCTTTTTAGGCTCAGACCACACCTCCCTACTATTACGCACCTCCCGTTGGGGTGCATGTTATCTACCATGCCTGGAGTGGACTCTCCTATTCGAATTGCTGTGTGGGCCCTCCAGTTCGATTTGCATTGTGGGCTCATGAGATCGCAGAGTGAGCTTTCCTGATTATATATCAGGGGCTCTCCCTTTCGAAGTGCAGCGGGAGCTCTCCCGTTCAAATCGCAGTGTGAGCCCTTCGTTCAGGTGCCGTGGGGGCTCTCCCTTTCTGAATCGTAGTGTGATCCTTCATGTTCTCGACCATGGAGGATCTCCCATTCAGATTGCAGTGTGGGCCCTCCTATCTGAACAGTGGACTGGAAGTACTAGGATTTATTTGTCTCCCGAGCATTTTAAGCGCAGCGGGCCCTTGTTATCCTTATGCGATCCAGGCCCTCGCGTCGGAAGGATTGTAGCTCTGCGTCTTATCTATATACAGTAGGCTCCATCTTTCTGATGCTGGGAGGCTTTGCTTTGGATATTGTTTGGCATGTTCCACTTGGAACAAGGACCTCCTTCCCCATCTGTGACATTTGAGAGCCCATGCACCTTTGACTCATGGGCTATATGTCATATAGGCAGCAGCAGGACATACTCCAGCTCTACAACTTTAAACCCTCCTGTCCAAATGCTGCTGATGCAGGAGCAATTTCAGTGTGTCACTGCAGCAGCAGTGCTCGCTCATGACTCTTGGTCGATAAACGCAGCGGCGAGATGCGTCCCAGCGCAAAGCTTCTGAAATACTAATGCAGCTCCCACAAGCTTCCCGCCTTTCACACTGCTACAGCAGTACCTCAATCACAGCTTTCGTCACAAATGCTTTGCTGGGACATGCTTTCCAAATGCAGCTCCCGCTGGAGCCCCTTTCAAAATTATACTGCTGCAGCAATACCCCACTCATAGCTCCACATGGTGGACATAGTAGGGAGATGTCAGTCCAGCCTAAGCAGCAGCAGTGCCTGCTCACGACTCCTGGTCGATAAACACAGCGGCGAGATGCGTTAGACTTTTGAATTTTATGCAACCCCAGTTGACACTGCCACTGCAGTACTCACTCCTGTATACAAATAGACAAATACAGCAGTGTAGTGCATCCCAGCATTAAACTCCATACAGCTCCCCCATAAATGGCAGCTCCCGCAATAGCTACCGCCAACGCCAATGCGCAACAGTGCCTCGCTCACAGCTCCCGCAGAAACTAGGCAACCACCATCTTTTGCCATATATCTTTGTCCCTTTCAATTTACTCCTTTTGGAGGGTTCTTCCATACTACCAAGCCAAATAATCATCAACATCAATTCAACCTCTAAGCATCCAATCCCTTTACATTGAACTTGCTGTCCTAAACTCCTTCTGCATTTTTTGGGGTTGAAGTTGAAGCTGCTTCCTTGAGCCCCTCCACCGTGGACAGCAAGCCAAATAAGTTTAACCTTAATAGCTTAAAGATTATGTGGGCAAACAAACTTGTGAAATTAAGTTCCTAAACGTAAGTCGGGAGGAGCAAGCCCATCTAATCTTTCAATTAACAGCCAGAGTATATAAGCAGCTGTTTACCTCTCTTCGGTCTCAGCTGTTTCCAGCATCCCTCCACCTCCCCAATTCCACCTTTACCCTAGGCATCTTGCCCCACATAATCGTCTCCTATTAATAGTCCTGTTGGGTACTTCAGAGCTTGAGTTGAAGCTGCTTCCTCGAGCCCCTCCACCGTGGACAGCAACAAGAAACAAAATTCTAGGCTACATCCAGTCATTGACTAAAGAGTTACAGTCACCAAATATAGACCTTATGACTGCCTACAAAGAGGCCAGAGAGGTGGCTCAGGTCATTTCTATGCTAAGGAATGAAGAGGGGTTCAGTGAAATTTATGAAAAGTCAACAGAACTTGTCAGCACCATTGACATGGTTCCAGTAAAAAAGTGTGTAACCAATAGGCAGCAAAACAGAAAGAACATACCCTCACAGTCAAAAGAAGAACATTACAGACTCAATCTGTTCTACACTTTTATTGACCATGTGACAAGCCAACTGAACACCGGGTTTGTGGAAATCTCTGAGCCAGCCATGCTTGTTACATACTGTACCTAATACCTTCCACAGATGGAAGGTAAAGAACCAACCTCAAACAGTGCTGGCATCGACAGCAAAAGAAACAATGGATCACACAGACATGCAATACCACCCCAACATCCACTGTATCCTCTCCATCTACCTCACACTACCAGTGACCACCTGTTCATGTGTGAGGTCGTTCTCTGCATTGAGGCAGCTGAAGACCTGTCTACGTTTGAGCATGGGAAATGACAGGCTATCAGGACTTGCAATGATGCACGTGCATAGAAACAGAGAATTGGATCCTGAAAAAGTTCTCAGGTGCTGGGACATAGAAGGATAGCAGTGGCGTTTGATAGAAAAGTAAAATCTATGCTAAATAATCATTGAAACATTTCTTATTTATGGCCATTCGTGTCTGTAATATGTGATGGTGTATTGTCAAAAATCAACATTCATATAGACTAGCCTCTTCTGTATTTCCAGATTGTAGTGTGGATCATTCATTGCAACATTTAACCTGATTCTCATGTATTACTGCTTGACAGATAATTTATGTTACTGTCCACTGACATGGAATTAAAGCTATAGTTATCAAATTTTTGCCCTCCAAACGTCTTAAAATGCACACATGTAGATCAGGGAAATATTTTAAATACCTTACAAACGTTTTAACCTTACAAAGATACAATGCCAATAGTGTCTACATTAACGGGGACTTGTGAAAAATGCCACCGAAATTGGGAAAAATATACCAGAAATTCAAAATAAGGGGCAAAAAATGCCCATGCAATGAGTTCCCATGTTTTATTTATAATATCTGATGTAGTTACAATTACATAGATTGCGATCTTCTTTTGACTTTTCTCTGAACATTATTGTTTTCCCGCCGTCCGGTTCCTCGCACCATCACGGGCACAGATGGGCACTCCACTTCTATCAATCCGCATCAGTTCGGTATTGTACTCCCATGTTAAATTCCGTAACTGTTCACCCCTCTTGTTCAAAATAAACTGTCCTAGTGGGTAACACTCTCGCTCACAGTGCTGTACTGTACTTACCTGCCCTGTCTCACCCGCTAGAGGCCAAAAGTGCGCAAGGGATGAATGTCTTATAAAGAAGGTATGATAAATCACAAAACATAATGTAACCAAATGCTACAATTTACTTAATAATAATGTCTCAATATGTTAAACAACCATAATGTTAATTAAGACTTTGTTATTACAACTGTAATACAATAATACACATACAGAACAGCCACTTTTAGTGTTTGAATCAATCATATTGCTCACTAAACACTGTGTGAAATGTTTATTTTTGACTTATTTTATTCAGTTGGCATGTAGGAGTTGATAACAGTTTGCTTAATAATCTCATTCCATACCTGGATAATTACTGCAATATCATAGAGGATAAATTTCATCCTCTATGATATTGCATTATATTAGCTTTGTACAGTACGTTAACTTAATAGCCAAAATATTTGGACATCCGTGAATGAGAATAAACCTGAAATAGGAATTTGATTCAGTCACAATGCACATTATGTAATTTAGAGATGATTTAGAGACATTTAGAATGTTACAAATGGCTATTTCTATTTAAATAAATGTTGTATTCTTAAAATGTTCTGTTTGTCCAATAATCCTCTTGCAGCAATGCAGGTCTTTGGCATTTAGAAGCTGCTTGTTTAGGACCTGTGAGGTGTCTGTTTCTCAAACTAGATTTTACTTGTCTTATTGTTGTGCATTTGGCCATCCACTTCCCTCTCTATCCTGGTTAGAGATTCTTTTTTCAAAACAGTAATGCATGGAATAGACTTCATCTCTCTAAAACAATAGACTTTAGGAGAAAATAGAATTTCAGGAGAAATGTGTTTCTTTTTACCTATCTTTATAACCAAAATTTGACTTGCAAGTGTAAAGCAACTTGTAAGAACTCAGTACCTCAGCAAATGGGGAAAAAACCCTCTGTATTGTGATTTCCAAATGGTAGCACAACCATTTTCAATTGTTCTAATAATAAGAAAATTTTCTTGAGTACCAAATTAGCACTTTAGTATGTTTTGTAAGGAATAGGTGATACAGTATATGTTCGCCATCACGGGTAAAGACAAAATTGAATAAATATCACTTAAAACAATTATTTCAAACCATAATAATATTTCTATCAGGAAGACTCGCAGACTTGAGTGAAATTTAAGATGACATTTATTTGATGAATATAAAACAGAAATGTAATGTCTCTCTTTGGCGTAAGCCCTGTCTGGCGGTCCGAAGAAGTTGTACTCGGAACCGTCATATCCTGCCGGAGATAGGATGCAGGGGCGAGGAGCATACCCCCATGCAGGACAGGACTGGACTTGTGGTGGTGGGGTGGTGGAGGTTGCCGTGTTAGCACACTGAAACAGCAATGTGATAGAATGTGGGCAGACTTATAAAGCAATGGCTTACATGTGATTGGCCAGGAGTTACCTACCTGATGGTGCGATGATGTACAGCTGCTAGTCTTCCCGCTAGAACAACGCTGCGCTTACATTGGCAATTAATGATTTTGACAGTATTTATGATCAATTTAATGCATCCTTGGTGAAAGGAAGCATAAGTTTCTGTCAAGAACAAAAAAATGTTTGTGTTCTAAAAATGCAAGCGTATATACTATATACAGTATAATATAATTTAAGTAACTTGTAACATAATTACTTAGTAGTTTTTCGGCAAACTACTTATTTACTCATAATTGAGTCATAATATTTGTTAGTACTTCTACTTGTACTCAAGTGAATTATTTCTTCAGTAGCAGTAAAATAAAATAAAAAAATATATAAATAAAATAAAATTACAGTACTCTTTCCACCACTGGGTAATTAGTAGTTAAAGACGCCTAATATAAAGTTGGACCCAACAGTCTTTGACAGACAGGAGAAGGTAAGATATAATAAATCCCTGAAGAAACATTTGTTCACACTGAGGCTGCCAGTCACTCCATCATCTGATACAACAGTTTATATTGGCCAAGTATCTATTATTCAAGTGCAGATCAGGGGAAACATTAACATTCTGAAAGGAGCAAGAAAGCTAATATTGTCCCTCCTTCATCAGTCTCTGTGTATACTGACCTTTAAGATTCTTTAAACGGTCTCAGTCTTATGTTTGAGGGGGTAAACTAAAGCAACAAGCCATTAGAGGCTATGCGTTATAGTGATTTTCTCTCTAGTAAGGGGTGTCAGATGTGAAGCGAGTACTTAAAACCTCCTTCTTATCGGCTAATTCAATGTTTGCAAGTTTTGTGCACATGACAGTTTACATTTTGACATCAAAAGAAGAGAATAATCCGATGATTTCTTGTGTTGTCGGATTTAAAAATAAATAAATAAATAAATAAATTGGTAGTTATCAGCATATTGGTGTGCATTTAAACACATAAAACAAGGCAATACTGCTATACAGTAAATGCTCCAATGTACTGTAGTTTCATAGAAAAGACAAGTCTTTTCTATGAAACTACATGGGAGGATTTACAGTAGTGTGCCGTTCTCTCCTTTTTTTTTTTTTATGAAATGTGTCCTTTTTTGATCATGCACCTGCCTTAATGTTTGAATGTGCACATACTACTTCTATTCTTTAGTACATTTAAACACACTCGATGCCAACTACCAGTTTGCATGTAATTCAAAGTATTCTTGAGGTTATCATTGTTATGATACATTTATTAAATATGAAAAACACAAATGTGTTTTTTATTTAACACCACTTAAAAGTAGATCTGTGCCTTTTGCTTCCTAACACAATTGAGAGTGCAGTTGCAATATTAGATAAAATTATTTAAATACAATGTGGATAAAAAAATATTTACAAATACCTTTCAGTTCTTTATGAACCAAACTACAGCCAAAAGTGCAAGTGTCAACTAAACCCTCCAAATTGTGCCAATCCATGCTCTAAAAATGTTAGCCACACTCATTTGTATGTGCCTGATTTTGTAAAATAAAAGCAATAATGAACCAAAGGAAATGAGATAAGTTAGATATTTTCATCCATTATAATAGGTTTTGTCCTCTTTTCCTCTACCTGCATTTGTATAGTCTGATTTAAGCAACGCTTTAACACAATTTTAAAAGAATTTCTCCATCAGGATTTTCTTTTCTTCTAATAAAAGCTGGCCAAAGTGCTCCTGGACAAAACATGAGAGAAATGAATAAAAGGAGGAGGCAGCCTTGCAGTACATTCACTTAGAGAGCGAATCCAGCAAGAAAGAAGCTAAAGGTTGAATTTGAATTTAATGTAATAGCAATTTTATACTCTCTGGCCCGAAGGAGGAAGATAATGCAAGATTTTGTTTATTCCACTCTCTCCTCTCTGAATAAGTTTACATTTGAGATGGGGATCGCTGGGATGTGCATTGCCCATAGATTCTCCAATAGATTACTAAAACCCTCTCTATACACTACCTGTATTAACATACACAAATGTACTGTAGGGAATATGTGCAATTAAACTAAACTTTAAAGGATGTCTTTTAGGATAGTTATTCATTACCATGAGGTTTTTAATCTATTTTAATGAAACTGAGATTTCTCAGTGCTTAAGTATTTTTGCTAAGCAGCAAAAATATAAAGAAATAAAAAAAAAAAAAACAAGATGTGACATTAATTAAAAAAAAATAAAAAATAAAAAGCCTAAAAGTCTATTTACTCTCTCAAAAGAATTTCCTAAATCCACCAGTTTTGGCTAAATACAATGGAGAGATAACAGAAAAGTATGGGGAGGAGTGGGGGAATGACTCAACTCTTAAACAGTGCTTGTCACATCTGTAGACTCATCTTGCCCTAACAATGGTGTAAATGAGTGTTACCATTCACAGGGTTATTAAATACAAGACAACAGTTAATGGAACACCCAAGCAAAAAAATAGTTCTGTTATTTTTATGGAGGCTCTCTGATTAATTTAGAACATTGTGCACTCTGCAAAGCTCACCTTAAAAAAGGGAGATAAAAAGGCTTCCCATATCTTTGGTTATTGACATCAAATGTTGTACTTATAGTGAAACTCTAGTATTTTGGAGCAAATTCATCTGTCACTTGCTAGAAATTACCCAATTAGGCAGGTGCCAACATGGAAAGGTTGAGTGAAGTGTCCTCATTCCTGAAAATACTACCCACAGAGCCGTCCTCAGGGCTTCAGGGGGGCTGATACAGTGATCGCTTCTACCGCCTCCAACCCCCGGTGCAACCGGTGTGGTTCCTGGAGATCGCTCTGGACAGGGAGATCACTGTCGCAGGTGGCCCCGGAATGCAATCACTACCAACGGGGACAGGAATGCTCTATATCAAATAAATAAATAAATAAATCTAAATCTAATCGGCAAATAAATTGTAATGGTATAAAATTAAGAACAATCTACTTTGACATAATATTGATTAAAATGAGTGAATAAATTCAACTTAAACATTTGAGTAAATACAGTAATATTTACTGACACATTTTATATACATGCTACTTAAATAAATGTAGTAAAATGTAAAAGAATATATTATTTGAACACATAACATTTCAAACTTTCCTTACAAGCACTTGTTTATGAATTATAAGTCATACTGAACCCTCCCACAAGGAAGCTTAATGTAGTCTATTAGACACCATCACCTTGCATTACTGGTGAAAGAAACAAGATTCAGTGCTGTGCACACAGAACTGAACTCCTGGTGCACAAAACAAAATTATGGTAACAATTAACAGAAAACGTTTTGATCATGAACGGGTAATTTTGAGTAGAAATGAACTTCAGACTGCACAAAACAAAAAAAGTTACCAAACGTAACAACAAAATCAACCATGAAAATAGTGTAAATAAACATGCAAATAGTGAAATCATGCAAGCTCATTAAATACTCAAGCCCAGCGCAAGCTGGGAAAACAATAAGTAAAATGTACTTATTTTATATTAGCAAATAAATATGACAAGGTTTTCTACTTTAGGATTAACACATGAGGACACATTGTAAAGATAACAAATGATCATAAATAATACTTAAAGCATTAATGTTTGAATGTAGATTTTACTATGTATTTTCAAGTTCATGCTTTAACTTATTCAGTGTAGACTTAATCTTTTACTTAATCTTTTATTTTCAGTGTAAGCAGTTCATGGTAATATTAATAAATGTAAATCTTTGATTTTAAGAATTTTTTTTTTTTTTTTACTTTTGTACGATAAATAGTTTTGGTACTGTGTGGGCTGTCCTTTGATGTTCATTTTGATTGTTAAACCTGGGTCTTGAAGCAAAACTAGTTGAGAACCACTGACATGGAGGTTATTTGCACTGTTATTTGGACCAGATTTCAGTCCAATAGACTACACCAAAGTTTCTAATAGCAATTGCTTTGTATGACTTTCCTCTTGACGTCATTAACAGCAGTGCCAGTATAAGGAATTGTTGACCGAGAGGTTGTACGGTGAACTGTTTGTTATGTCCAACAATTGACACAATATGCTAAATGTCAGGTGCCAAACATGAGTCAGCTTTCTTTTTCACAAAACAGGCATGTTTGTGGCTATATTTGTGTTCTCTAGTGCACATTGGATGCCACTTTAGCAGCCAAGGCCTGCGGAGGGATTGAATAAGATCAAGCTGCTCTTTGATCCTCACTGTAAACCTAAAATTCACACATCCACACAGTGTGGTGAAAAATCCTAAAATATTTCATTATCAGAGTGAAGGGGGAAATTTTACAGGATGTAGTTTGGTGCATTTGTGTGGGACACACTGGAAAAGTATGTGTGTGTGTGTGTGTGTGTGTGTGGAGAAGAAAGGAACAGATGCATTTCTGTGTAGGTGGTATTTATGAGTGGGAAGGGGGTCTCTGAGATAATGCATACAGCGACACCTTTGATTGTGCTCCAGGTCTGTACAGATGGAGAGCTCCAGGAAGCAGTCACACTCAGTGACCAGTCTGAGTTAACCGAAACAGTCACTGCAATCACAGTGTCCTGTCACAGTGACTTCCCAATCAAAAGCTGGACTGAAGATTATATACTGTATATACAGTATAAAAAAGAAAAAAAACTATAAGTCTTAAAGTGGTCATTAAATGAGGAATCAAATTTCCCTTATTATTTTGAAATATAAGAGGTCATTGCATTATAAAAAAAAAAAACAACTTTAGAATCCTTTAGAATTCAAAGCTTCCTCTCCAGTCCAGTACAATTAATTTATTGTTGCCACCCTGAAAAAAAAAAAAGACTCGTTTTGAAATTGGCTTCATTGTGACGTCACAGTGTATTGTCATTGGTATAGTCCCTACCTCCACAACATACGTAATCGTTGCAGCTGGTGAGTTGACAGAGAGCGGCTGGTGTACTGCAAAATATATCGGTTACGTACGTAACCTTGGGTCCCTGAGTAGGAACGAGTCGCTGCATATGAATGCAATGGGACACTGTCCGAGTGTCACATGGTCTGAAGCCCTTATACAATCACGTCAAATTATTTTCAATTTATTACGGCTTCATAAGGGAGATACGTCACAGGCTTCATAAAGGGGTTCACTTTTCTGAAAGCCTATGCAGTTACTAGAGAGTATGGCCAGCTACACAGCTTCTCATTCCCACTCAGGGAACCAAGGTTACGTACGTAACCGAGATGTTCCCTTTCATAGCTTGAGCTGCGGATGAACGCTGTGGGAACGATATACATTCACACCATGTGAACAGAAGCTGCCAAATGTCTAAGCCCATGTGGCAAGCATACAGCGGCACACAAGCGAGCTAAAGCATCTGAATAAAATTAATTATGGATTTACTCCTGTTCCAACAGAGAACCTGGGTAGCAGGAGTCAAACTTTGTCCAGATTATAAAATCTAACAAATGTATGCAGAGAGCACCACCTTGCCACCATACAAATGTCCTCCAAGAATGTACCTCTAGCCAAAGCCCATGAGGATTCCATGTTCCTCGTAGAATGGGCTCAAATACCTGAAGGCGAAGGTAAACTGCACGCTTCATAAGCACTCAAAATTGCATCAATAAGCCAATGAGACAGTCTTTGCTTGGACAACGAAACACCTCTGTTACAGCTACCAAAGCACACAAACAACTGCTCTGACTTAGGCCATTGGCTAGTACGGTCAACAAACTCGCAGCACCCGAACTGGGCAAAGCATATGTAACCTTTCATGCTCCTCCAACTGAAATGGGGGAGGAGAGAAATACTGTAAATTAATGGTCTGCGAGCGAAAAGATGTAGAATAACCTTGGGCAAACAGCCCAAACGAGGTCTTAACACAACCTTCGAACACCCTGGCTCAAAATACACCCACAAGGGATTGATCGACAGGGAAAATCACTGACACTCTAAAACAATGCCAATTCCACTAGCAGGACTGTTTCAAGAGTCAAAAATGACTAATAACTGTTGTCAAAGGGCTGGAACGGGGCACCCGAGAGTGCCTCTAACACAACAGATAAATCCCATAAATGGACGTGGACGGGACGAAAAGGTCTAAGCCTGCATACCCCGCACATAAAACGAGAGACAAGAGAATGTCTACCAACAGAGACTCCACTGATAAGTGCATGTTCAGCCGCTATAGCGGCAACATCGATTTTAAGCATTGCCGGTGTAATCCCGGCCCCAAAACACTCCTCCAAAAATTCCAGCACTGTACCGAAAAGGGCAGTAAACTGGATTTTCACTATGCGCTGTACACCAAGAAGCGAAAATATGCCACTTAAACGCATATAGCCTCCTTGTTGATGGAGCTCTAGCATTTAGAATGGTATCAACCACAGCGGGGGATAAACCATCATTCAAAAGAGCGGCCAATTGAGGGGCCACACCCATAACTTCCATAAATGTGCATCAATGCGCAGAGGTTTCAGGGGCAAGAGAGAAAACCATTGGGGACAGTGGGACGTCTCGCTCAAAGCAAACAGGTCCACTTCTGCTCTGCTGAACCTCCTCAGATTTGTTTCACAATCTGCAGATGTGATGTCCATTCTCTGGGTATCAGACCCTGTCTGGATAGGAGATTCGCCCCTAAATTCAACTGGCCCAGAACATGTACAGCTCGTAGACAGTACCTTGTTCTGTGCACACAGAAGGATGCAATGTGCCAGTTTCAGCATGGCAGAGCAGCATCGTCAACATATCCAGACAGTGTTTGTGTCAGTCCAAAAGCTGGTGTATACAGCTCCCCAATCCACGGATGAGGCGTCTGTCATTTCCACTTAGCGGCAACACAATTGTCCCACCAAAACGTCCGATATCAGAAAGCGGGTCTGTTTTTATGTTAACAGAGCCTGGTAGCACCTACTCGTCACTCTGAACGGACAAAGTGCATGCCTCAGTGGTTGAAGTCCCTTTGTGGAGTTCATCCAGCACTGAAAAAGTTTTTGCATGCAACAAGCCCAGGGGAATGAAGCAGATCATGAGTCCCAAAAGCCTGTGAAATGTTCTCGCAGGGAGAACATGTCCCACTCTGAACATTGCTAGATACTGGTGTAATGACAGAACGTGAGCTGGAGACAGGCTGCAAGTCTAGCTCTATACCTAGAAACATAGTCTGTTGCCTTGGCTAGATTCACTCGCAGCCCTAGATTGCTCAAATGGCTGAGAACGACATCTCGGTGTTGGGCAGCCAGACTCTCTGAGCGAGCTAACACCAACTAATCACTGAGATAATTCAAAATCCGGATGCCTTGAAGCCTCAAGGGCATCAGAGCTGCATCCATGCATTTTATGAAAGTGTGTGGTGCCAGAGTAAGTCTAATAGTAGGATGCAAAATTAGTTCGCTTTGCTTTCACGTGTCTGAGAAATCACCTGTGCTTCAGTGCAGTCTGAATATTGAAATAAGTGTCCTTCAAATCTATTGTCACAAGCCAGACCCCCGGCTGTCCTTTCGACATTATTTGTTTCTGTATCAGCATCCTGAATTGACATTTCATTAGAGTGAAATTCAAACGTCTCAAATCCAGAATGGGATGCAAGCCGCCATGATATAACCATGCTCTATCATTCGAATTACCCATTTCGAAATGTTTTGCAACTGCTGCCAAGCCACTAGATGGGCAAACAGAGGAATTAATGCATGGCTCTCTCCTGTAGTGCAACGTGTAACCACTAGATGGCGCTCTTGGCTTACTTTTGCAAAAGTATGTGAAAACCTATGATAATGACGTCAAGGAGTTAGCAAACCTGGCATAGAATTAATGAAACTAGATTGGAGGTGTGGATTAAATGTACTTTGACTTATAAAAAGCATTCAAACATTTTGACTTTGCTATTTACAAGAAGCATCTTCTGACATGGACCATGCCTCGCAAAAAAAAAGAGATCTCAGAAGACTTATGATCAAGAACTGTTGCTTTTCATAAAATTGGAAAAGGTTACAAAGTTATTTCAGAGACCTTAGGTTTTCATCTGTCCACAGTTAGACAAACTGTCTATAAATGGAGACGATTCTGTAGCTACTCTCCCTAGAAGTGGCCAGCCAGCCAAGATGACTCAGAGGGCACACCGCAGAATGCTCAATGAGAAAAAAATTGTTAAAGACTTGAAAGAATCACTGGAACTGGTTATCATCTCTGTTCATCAGTCCACTATACGATAAACATTAAACAGGCATGGTGTCCATGGCAGGACCCCGTGAAGGAAGTCGCTGCTTTCCAACAAAAACATTGCTGCGTGCCTGAAGTTTGTCAAAGACCACCTTGACACTCCACATCTATACTGGGAAAATGTTTTGTGGACTGATGAAACTAGGATTGAATTATTTGGGAAGAAATCGCAGTACTACATATGGTGTAAAAAGAGCACCACATACCAACATGAAAACATCATCGCAACAGTGAAGTGTGGTGGAGGGAGCATCATGATGTGGAGCTGCTTTGCTACTTCGGGGCCACTTGCAATCCTTGAGGGAAAAATTAATTCCCAATATTATTAAGAAGTCATCCTGGATAATATCAGGCTCAGTAGAAGTTGGGCTATGCAGCAGGACAATGACCCTAAATATTTAAACAGGCCTTAATCCAGTAGAGATGCTATGGAATGACCTCAAGAGTGCCGTTCACACTAGAATCCTTAGAATATGACAGAGACGTTAGACGTTGTGCAGGTCTAATCCACTGCTACTGTAAATGCTTGGTTGAGGTCAAAGGAGGATCGACCAGTTATTAAATACAAGGTGCCACTTATTTTTTTCACAGCATTGTGAATGTGTATGGGGATGTATTCAATAAAGACATGAAAGATTATAATTGTTTGTGTATTTTTAGCTTAAGCACATTGTGTTTTGTCTATACTTGTGACTTTGATGAAGATGAGATCACAATTTATGACCAACTAATGCAGAAAACAAGCTAATTTTACATATGTTTATTGCCACTGTATTTTTAAACTACACAGATTTAAAAAAATAAAATAAAATATCTCTACTAATGACATCAGACACTGAATGTACCCATACCAGTCATGCTGACTCTTAAGTTACATGCTGTAAAAAAAGAAAAATAATTAAGTATTGAGAAAGCACATATCAGAAATGGCTTTACGAGGATTATCATTATAAACATTTAATTCCTGGGTCCATTTTAGCAATACTATTGATGAATGCTATAGTGCCTATACAAATAGTTACATCAGCAAATGTAGCCCAGATTGAAATTATTATGATGGTCCACGATCTACATGGTGAAAATTATGGTCCTGGATCAGCATCAGCAAATTTACCCAGAATTTAAATAATTATGATTGTGCTGGATCAACATGGTGACAATGACAGTCCAGGATCAACATGGTGAAATTGATGGTCCTGGGTCAACTTCAGAAAATCTAGTCTGGATTTAAATTATTATGATGGTCCAGGATAAACATGGTGAAATTAATGGTCCTGGACCAACATCAGCAAATCTACCCAGGATTGAAATTATTATTATGCTGGTACAAGATCCAGGATCAACATGGTCACAATGATGTTCCAGGATCAACATGGTGACAGTGATGGTCCTGGGACAACATCAGCAAATCTGTTCTGGATTAAAAGTATAATGATGGTCCAGGATCAACATGGTGACAATGATGGTGTTGGGTCAACATCAGCAAATCTAGCCTGGACTGAAATTATTATGATGGTCCAGGATCAACATGGTGACAATGATGATCCTGGATCAGCATCAACAAACCTACCCAGAATTGAAATGACTATGGTGGTCTAGGATCAACATAGTGAAAATGAAGGTCCTGGATCAGCATCGGCAAACCTACCCAGAATTTAAATAATGATCATTGTGCTGAATCGACATGGTGACAATGATGGTCCAGGATCACCATGGAGAAACTGATGGTCCTGGGTCAACATCAGCAAATCTAGCCCAGATTGAAATTATTATGATGGTCCAGGATCAACATGGTGACAATGATGGGATCAGCATCAGCACACCTACCAAGAATTTAAATGATTATAGTGGTCCAGGATCAACATGGTGACAATGATGGTCCTGGATCAAAATAGTGATAATGATGGTCCTGGGTCAACATCAGCAAATGTAGCCCGGATTAAAATTATTATGATGGTCAAAGACAAACATGGTGAAAATGATGGTCCTGGGTAATCATCAGCAAATCTAAACCAGATTAAAATTAATATGATGGTCCAGGTTCAACATGATGATAATGATGGTGCAGGATCAACATACTGACAATGATGGTCCAAGATCAACATCAGCAAACCTACCCAGATTGAAAATAGAATGATGGTCCTGGATAAACACGGTGACAGTGATGGTTCTGGGTCAACAGCAGCAAATCCACCCAGTATTGAAAGTATTATGATGGTCCAGGATCAACACAGTGAAATTGATGGTCCTGGGTCAACATCAGCAAATCTAGACCAGATTAAAATGAATATGATGGTCCAGGATCAACATGGTGATAATGATGGTGCAGGATCAACATGGTGACAATGATGGTCCTGGGTCAACATCAGCAAAACAACACCGGATTGAAATTATTGGTGACAATATAAAATATTTCCTGAATCAATTAAATTATATTTATGGATCAACATCTATTCATGATTCATGTTCACAAAGACAGTAAAGGCCTATTTAGAACCAAAGTTTAAACATGATTTACTTTTAAAAATATTTCCAGACCTAAACCACATAATCAAGAATTGACAGTCAGATTATCTGATTATCAAACATAATTAATACATTTTAGTAATTAATATATATATAAGTAGAGGTGCATTTGTGTAAAACAGTATGACACTAATAAGATTGTAAGGATTTCGCGAGCTAACTAAAGTTAGCCAGTAAACTAATTAGCACATACCTGTTTTATGTAATTGGCTACTAGAAAGTTCATTGATGTGTTACTCTAAGACATAACATGATTTTTATTTTATTTAATAATTACATTTAATAATAAATTTTTGTTTGCAAAAAGAAATGCAGAGAGAGTGAAACACCGAATAACTTACCAACAATTGTTTAAATGAATCAGAGGAGGTGTTGACTGGCACATGTTGATGACATCAAATGGCAGTGATTGGTTGACAGAAATGTTATTCCAGGATCAGCAAATGATGTTGATCCATGAACATGTCCTACTTGGCAAAATCACAGTGACCGAACATAAACAGCCACTATTTTTAATGAACCGAGCTGAAATAGATATTATTGCCATGTCACAAGTCTCCAAAATTCCATTGTTTTTAGTTACCAAACCAATTTTTAACCATTTGGCTGAAGTTGAAAGATCAAAGGGTGTTGGTGTCTTTCTCTCTGCCCCTATTTCTGTCTGTCTCTCTCTTGCTTGAAATTATGGAAAAATAAACTACATTGGCCGAAAAATAAACTCTCTGAGCCAGACAGTGTGAACAGTAAAATTCCTGAGCAAGGTAGTCCGGATAGGGAAGGAACATCCTCATCATTGTTAACACAGACAGAAATGGAGGCACTCACACACTGTGCATGCCTTTTTCATCCCTCTTATGTAGGAAATGTATTGGTTATTTACATGGAATCTTTAAAATTAAAAACTAAACAGCAGACCATCAATGGCTGTGCATGTGTGTATGTATGTGTGTGCATACTGTACAGAGGTGTCCAAAAGTCTGAAATAACTAGTAAAAATGCTTATATTTATTTCATTAAAAAAAAAAATTCCTTTACAAATAATTGTATCTGCATTAATTTTTGAACTAAATTTATTTGATTATTTGAAAGTTATCACAAATTTCTAAATTTCGTAGTATTTGGTATGTCCCTCTTTTGCTTTAATGCCAGTATGCACTCGAGCTGGCGCCACAAGTTTGTGCAAAACAAGATAATTCAGCATGATTTGAGAATGTTCCAAAGACAATCTTGAGTACTTTAATGAAAGGAAGGAAATCTGACCTTTTGTCCAAAAGATTAACATTGTAAATGTACCAAATTTGCTTACATTGTATTAGTAACTTAGAAATTCAGTAGAATATTAAATATTTATTTTTTTATATGTTTTTAAATATTTAATTTTGTAACTTTTTTTAATCACAATTCTAAAATTCCTTGTTTGTTTGATAGATTTGAATAAAAAAGATATAACTCACAAAAACACAACAAAGTCGGCATATTGCTGTTTCCATACAAACTTTAATTGATTCAAAATCAAATCAAATCACTTTATTGTCACACAGCCATATACACAAGTGCAATGGTGTGTGAAATTCTTGGGTGCAGTTCCGATCAACATAGCAGTCGTGACAGTGATGAGACATATACCAATTTACAATAACATCAAATTAACACAACGCAATTTAAACATCTGATATACACATAATTACACTCAACTTAAAACATCACATTAACACAACACAATTTAAGCATCTGTTATACACATAATTACACTCAACTTAAAACATCAAATTAACACAACACAATTTAAACATGTTATACATAATTACACTCAACAATATACAAATAATAACATACACTGTACAGTATACAATATGCTGTTTTTGTTTTTTTTGTTTTTTACTATATAGATACTATATAGATACACATTATTCAATAAAAATTAAAAATTAAAATATATATATAAAAAAAAGTATATATATATATATATATATATATATATATATATATATATATATATATATATATATATATATATATAGAATGTACAGTATTGTACTGTATTGACATTCAGGCTGCCGGTTGATAGTCAGAATCAATGAGAAAAGAAAAAGCAAAAGAATACAAAAATGTCAATAGATCGACATGTAATCTGTCACATCAAAAGTAAAAAAATAAATAAATAAAACAAAATAAAATTGTTACAATAATAGTTATCTGACAAGCATAAAGATTCCAAGTACAGGAATAATTTCCAAAGGTTTTTGACACACACACACACACACACACACACACGTGCTGGGTAGATGACTTTTGAAATGGAATCCAGTACTGATTACAAATTACACAACTTAAATTGTAGTCAGTAACATAGTCTTTTAGATTACACTGTTTAGGCCATCTAATCTGATGATTTTTGGATTACTTGTTGCATATTTTAATGAAAATCTAATCATTCATTTAAAATACCATAACACTCCTTTCATTTAACTTTAGTAAAGATAAAATCAAACAGAAACTTAAAAAGCTATTTGTCAGTTGCTGAGTAAAACAAAGGTGCTTAATAGGTCATACAATTTTTTACCCAAACAAGAAAACTATAAGAACATGTTTGTATTTTTAATTTTCAGAGAATTGTTATTTTCATCTGACTTTTATATCAATAAGAAGTGCATGTCTCTAGAAATTATGTAGATATGAACAATATACTACTTAAGTTACATTTATTTAAAAGACTTGACTGTTGGTTTTGAATGATGCAATTTGGTTTAAAATGTGGAAAACAAGTCTATGAACCATGCCATGAGAAATGTGCAATTTGTCAGCAATTTTAAAGGAAATTAACATCTTTGAGATCTTATAAGTGTCACAGTTATTCACCGTTCTATTCTGTGGACTCTTTTAATATGGTTTTTGTGTCATCCTTCCTTAGTTTCCCCTAGACTACACTTCCTATAATGCACTGCCCTCATCACTGCCATCTGTTACCAATCCTCCTCACCTGTTCTCCATTCCCTCATCAGCACCTTTGTGAAAAATACCCTCCAGTTTTGTTCATTCCTTGTCAGTTCTTGTATTGTTGCGTTGTGTTGTTTAGTTGGTTATTTGATGTTTAGCATTAGAGTTTGTTCCACTCCAGTGAGTTTCCTTGATTATTCTCAGATATTTGTTCCTCTATAGCATGCTTCCTTATTAAAGACTTGAAAGATACCCCTGTGTCTCCTCTCTTCCTCTCCACTAACCTAACGTTACAATAAGCTACACTTATTACCAATGAGGCAGTGCTCATGTAAAAGGCCTGACAAGACATTTTATTGGCAAAAAAGCAAGACTGGTGTCAAATCAAATCTTAATCTTGTCACTGAGGAGACACAGCACTGAAAAAAGGTAAAAATAAAGAATTAATCAAATTAGATAAGAACAAATAGTAACACTTTACAATAAGGTTCCATTCATTAACATTAGTTAATGCATTAGGTATCATTAACTAACAATTAACAATATATTTGTTACACAATTTATTAATCTTTGTTAATGTTAGTTAATAAAAATACAATTGTTCATTGTTAGTTCATATTAGTTCATGGTGCATTAACTAATGTTAACAAATACTGCTTTTGATTTTAAAAATGTATTAGTAAATGTTGAAATTAACATGAACTAAGACTAATAAATGCTTAAGTATTATTCTTTGTTAGTTCACGTTAACTAATGTTGTTAACTAATGTTAACAAATGGAACCTTGTAAAGTGTTAACAAATGTATGTAAATATAAATTAATGTTGTTAAATAAGCCCAGTTGAGGCAAAATTATTGTTAAATTAACTGATTCATAAATGTAATTTCAGCTATTAGTGAGCCATGTAAGTGCATACAGGTATGTACAAGTGCATTTGCTAATGCTTGTCTGCCATAAATCCATGAATTGCTGCCACTTTATTTTACTATATGACTGCCACTGATATAGTTTTGTTCTTGGTAATTTGGAATGATGTGCTCAATCCCTTCTTTAATCTCTCTCTCTCTCTTGTGTGTGTGTGTGTGTGTGTGTGTGTGTGTGTGTGTGTGTGGCTACATAGAGAACATATATATGAATACAAATATAGAAAAATACAGAAACTTCAAGCACTAAAGATTGGATGTGGAATCTTTTTCAATGGATGTACACAATGTATATCCATTGAAAAAGATTCCACATCCAATCTTAATCGAAAGTGTAAAGCAATGATTGCATTGCTCAGTTATTTCCCCCTGTCTCTCTTTGAAAGTCAAGTAATTATAAGTGGTTATGTGAGGATTGGGATGCATATCATGTATATCGTGCTACCTGGCTAGACCTATGTACGTATTTCAAGCTTTGGCTCAGACCGCTCTTTTAAAAATTGAGAGCATAATCACAACCTGTTCTCACTCCCGGGGCATCAAGTAATGCCGCTTGTGCAAGAGCAAAGCACGTCAATGTACAGACACCAAAAGCACCCTCTGGCATCTGAATCCAACGCACACAGAGGGCAGTCTAGGGAGGAATCACTGTCAATATTCGGATAGTACTGCGTGTGTTTAACCGCAATATGTTTTATTATAAATATATTAATGTGGTTATATTACATGATAATGTTGATTATTTTAGATCTCCTAACCCAACCCCATTCTTGAACCAAACCAATTATCAATTATATAAATCATGAATGAGGTTTCATGTTTAACATTGTTGATAATTGGTTAGGTTTAGGGATGGGGTTGGGTAAATTTAGTAACAATAGTTTAAATTTATATTACACAATTTATTTTAAATATTTTATTTGGATATTATATGATATTTTAAAGCACCCGACCCCACCATTATGCCTAAACCTAACCAATTCTCAACAATATTAAAGACATAACCAGCAGATAAAAGTACAGTCACAATCATTTATTTAAAATAAAAATGATACAAAAGCACTATAATAATTCCAAACCATACAATAGCATTGTGTGAGGAACAGAGTGAAACTGAAGATTTTAATCGCTGAAAATCAACCCCCTCCATGAAGGCAGCAACGTCATCCAATACCGGTCACACATCTCATTCAAAAGATACATCCGAAATTGAGCTCATCGTTATTGGTTACGACACGCGAGAGCCAATGGCGTTTGACGTCACGCTGACACTTTCTCGTGGCGGTGATTTTTGAATTTGTTACTAGAACGAGTCAAGAGCTGAATGTGTACGGTGGATTCCGGGGACTGCGAACTAAAAACGTACATTTAGGTCTGTTTAGGTTCACACAAAGACATCGGAATGCATGGAATACACCCAGAACTGAACAGGTCACTTCAGCAGAGCAGAATGCGTATATAAAATAATGGATTAAACATTAACCACTGTAAAATAATACATGTTGCTGATTAAACATTACCATTGTGAATAAACGTGGCTCATTTCAAACATAATGAAAATCATACCCCAGCATATCATGTCAGAGTGACAAAATTCTACCCCAACATATAATTTGACAATGATAAAAATCAGATTCCCTTCGCGTCAGTCTTTGACGACAAACGTTTGTCATTGAAAGCAATGCACTTGCCGGATGCTTTGGAAACTGACGCCAAAGGGTGCTCTTGGCATCCACCTGTTGACGTGCTGGGTTGTTGGACAAGTGGCAGTATTTGACGCTTCGGGAGTGAGAACAGGTTGATAATCAGTAAATGATGCACTGTTTATTTTGCCTTTGGCTAATTGGTAATGTAATCAAGAATGTAATCATGTAATACACAACATAGTAATAACAATCAATTATGCGTAATTACAAGCAACTAACCCTAAACCAAACCCTTACCCTAACCCTAAACCTATAGTAAGTACATGTTGTTAATTAGTAATAATTAGTAATTACTTGTGTAATTACACTGAAACAAGGACACATTAAAATAAAGTGTAACCTTTTGTCCATATTACATGTAATCAGTTACTACCCAGCTCTGCACACACACACACACACACACACACACACACACACACACACACAAATGGACAGAACAAACACACAAAATGCCTGGGGTGATTTTGGCAGTTTAATTTGAGATATTAATAAATAATTTTTGACAAGCCACAGATGTTCTGTGTGGAGACTGTTTCATCCTTTTGGGACTCATTGTCAACCCTTTTGCATTTGCCTCCAAAACTTGTGAATTATTTCAAGTGTCTTTAGGGAATAGTAATCTAAAAGTTACTTGACATACACTCAGGTTATACTGACTGCACACCCTGTCACACATGAATTCCCATCGACACACACACACACACAAAATAATAATAATAAAAATAACCCTGCAGAGGATTAATTAATCTTTTTCTACTTGGTAAACTCTGGTACCTGCTTTATGTGTATGTGTAAGTGACTTCTAACTGGAGCAATGAGATCTCTCGCACTTGTCATTTAGAGTCTAATCTATCCTAACAAGCCACCTGTGCTGGTTCTCTTGCTATATGTGCATGCGTATGTGTTTCTATCTCAGTGCTCAGCTTGTTTTCTTTCGTCTTTTTTTCCAGTCATGTCTGTAAAACCCTGGTGCCTTAAGGTGGGTTGACAACTCCTGGAAGAGCGGTGTCAAGAGATGCATGCATGTGTGTTTGCTGTAACTCTAGAAGCCTCAGTAGATGATGCAATTGCAGTGCATAACGGTGACATACAAAGACGTGCCAGAATATATTTCAGAACTATCTCTCATGAACTACACCTGTGGTTAATCTGCGATAGAGCACCTGTGTGGATTTGAGGGGAATTTACTTCATATATCCATTAAAATTACATTGGGATCAGTTGTTTAGAAATAATTTGCACAAAAAATAAAAAATAAAAATAAATATAAATAAAATGAAGGACAGCAGCATGATCAATGCTGAATGCAAATAATAAAATGAAACTAACAATATAATGGTTACACTTTATTTTACAGTACATGCACTTTCAGTATACTTACAGTGTACTTACCCAAGAAAGTACTGAGTAATATTAGGTAACTACATGTACTTAATATGGATTAAGGTCAAGGTTGGGGTTAGGTTAAGGTTTATTACCTTGTAATTACTGCAGTTGATGTAATTATATAGTATGGAAATATAGAATAGTACTGTAAAATAAAGTGCTACCAATATAATGCATAGTTAGGATAGTATAATAAATATAGGCTTATACATTTTTTTTAAAAAGTGAAGATTACGCTTCCCATATCTTTTGTTGTTGAGATCAAAGGCTGCTTGATCAATCATATTCCACCGCATTTTGGCACAGATTCATCGGTTACTTGGTAATTCGATTACAGTAATACTAATACAATATCTGGCCCAGTGTTTGTTCCATTGGGTTTTGCTGGTAAATCAAACTCCTGTTGTTATTTATGACATTGTAAACTTGTAAAAGTTCCTATTCAGCCTATGTCATGTTAATAATTTGCATATTGTTGGGTCTGTGCAGTTCATGGTAATATTAATAAAGTTCAGTGTTTGACTTATTGAATATTTTTGTTAACTTTTTGTATGATAAACAGTTCTGATAATGTGTTGGGTCTCCACTGTATGTCCATTGTAATACCTAGGTCTTGGAGGAAAACCTCATGAAGACCTCCTTGCTTGGCACTTAAGAAACACAATGGTGAAGTTCAAGGCTCATTCCGTATGAGTCATGAACCAGCAACCTCCTGGTTACCAGCTCTATGCTTTAGCCACTTCTCCACACCACCCCAAGCTTATAACATCAAACAACGGCACATATAATACAGACTTCAAATATACAGACTCCTGATAAAATGGCTCACTTAGCTTTATTTCCAATCACAGAAACTCAATTGAATCACCCTCCAACTCGATAACAACTATGCAGTTCTGTATGCAATTTGCTGATGGCTTTGTGGACCAAAAATTAGGCATTAGCAAGGTAGGTTGAATCATGTGCCTTTATTGTAAAGTGAGTCCAGCCATTCCCAGATGATAGCCAGAAACCGGACCATGAAGAAGATCAAAGTACATTAGAGGTGAAAATAGACTGAGTCTGTACCATAAATTGGCTGCAATCAACTGCAACATAGCAATCAAAATAAGATTGTTTCTATTTCTCCAGGTTTCTCTATAAGCTATTTGAAAAATGGTCTGTGCTATCAGAACACCATGGATACTTAAGTTTTTCTGAGATTATCCATCGAGCGTAGCTCAATTTTCTGCCAGCTCTTATGAAGGAAAGTAAAATATGATTTGCTGTGATATTCCTAATCACACTCCTGCAATATGCAGGGATGTGTTTCTATGTTATTAAGCAATTCACTGCTTAGACTTTGAGAAATGGCATCCAAGCACTAGCAAAAAAAGCCAATGTAAATATGTAAATGCACGAGGCACTTGATAAATAAATGTGATTGGAGCATTTGTTTCTGAATGAAACCTTATTGAGGTCATTTTCTATTTGTTGCAGGCAGGAAATGGCTTTCATTTGTCTCCGTAGCACAGGATGGATTGTTAATTAGGTGCTGAGAAAGAAAATTATTATTTCTGTCTCCGAGACTAAAGGGGGAAAGAAAAAAAAAAGGTCCCTTCCGCCTTGGGTATATCATCATAAATTGATATGTAGCATAGTGAATCAATTATTGTCATTAAGCATGCATCTCTTATGCTTTGTTAATTGTTCACTCAAAAAAATAAAAAATAAAAAATAAAATACAATATATATATATATATATATATATATATATATATATATATATATATATATATATATATATATATATAAAACAATAAATCTATTGAACTGAATTGAGTAATCTTTAACAAAATTAAATAATAAAAAACAAGTTTTATTCGTTTAATTTAGTTAAAAATTGAAATTTTGTTATTAAATTCAAATGTGTAAATCTTAAAAATAGTCTTAAATATTGTTTTTAATTGTTGTATTGTTATTGTAATATATCACTTTATTAAACAGTACTGAGTTCCCATGCATGATGAGTACTTGTTGGCTGCTTTTCTTTCATTATCCGGTCCAACTCATCCATTTATATAAAAAATGCATAGCTAAAATATATATTTGTCTACAAAACTGATACAATTAGAAGCCCTGGAGAATCTCAACCTTTACGTCTGTTTTGGTGAATATGAATTTGAAGCACTTAAAAGAGTGGTTGAAGCAAATCGAAACACCACAGACATCATCAGCTGTTTTATCACACAGACACAAACACTTAAGTATATTTGGGAGAGCTGTTATTAGGGACCAGTACTGGTTATCGGTGAGTACATCAATTAGCTGTCTGTATATGATTACATCTGTCTGAGTCTGACTCCAGAGTGTTTGATTATATCTGTCTCTGTCTCAGGAGGACTGTGACGCTCTTGAAGCTGATGAGAATTGGAAAGGATGGTGTGACTGCAAAAGAGTAAATCAGTCCTAAAGCTGGGTGCTGAATTCAGCCTGAAATTTCTGCACTCACTAGGCTTACATTAAATTATTTGAGCAATTAACGTAAATTTCTGCGATAATTAGTCATGGGTCACACTGGTTTTCACATTTCACTGTTTTTGAAGTTGTTGGATGTTATTTGTCCTTCTTTTAATGGAAGTGAACATCATCTTTCCACATTGCACTTTAAATGTCTATTAAGGTCTCTGGGCACATTTAATGTCCACTAAAGTAATTTGATGAACTGATGTATGCTGACCTGTTTGGTGCAGCTAAATTAAGGTTTGTTGGCTGATTAGCATTTAAATTAATTGGCACTACATCAATATTCAAAGTGAGAAGAGCTCTACTAGCCCACCTCTCTCAACTCTCATAAGCCAATGGCCCAATAGAAACCTCTCTGCTGAAGATCACACCCACCTGCCAGCTGTGCTTGAAGCTATGAGAACTCCCCCACCTCTCACACACTGCACAGAGAGAGATACAGATGATCTCTACATGTGTAACCCCAGTACTCTTTTATCATGGACTTTTCATCTAGTCACAAGTGTGTGATCTGAAGTCTGTACCTCTATTCTAAAACCTAGTCGGCTGTGTTGCTGTCTTCTGTCTACACAGATAGCTGCCATCTGTATTTTAAGCCAGTCGTGATGTGACAAGTTTCCAGCAACAAGCAATGTGTCTGTCCACCCTAAAGACAAAACTGCATGCATAATGTGACATATTCACAGCCAATCAGAAGATATTTGCTGTTTAATATACAGATATGAGAAGCAGGATTTTGGACTAATGACAAACAAGCGATTAAAAAAAAAAATCTGTCACTCGTCGCTAGTTGAGCTCATCGCTGGTTTGGACAAAAAACCAATGTAAGAGATTGTATAGCTTGACACTTTATTGCATCACGCCTGGTAAGGACATGGTGTTAACACTGAAACATACTCTACACAGAACGTATGTGATTGCATTTTCCCAAAGGGCCGAGCAACAGTTTGAAGCAGTGACATGCACAGACCTTAGCAGGGACAATGGCAGAAAGGCACTGATTTTTTTTCATTTTTAATTTTAAAAAAAATAAAAATTTATGAGTATTCAGTAGTTTGCATGTAAATGTTAATCCTGCATTGAGGATAGTGTAAACGTGTGTGGCTCGCTGTCCTGGGTGAAAGGTGCTTGAGGCTCAAGACTCACCCGAGCTTGAATATCCCCCGTACTTAGATTAGTTATTGATGGATAGATAGGAGGAGAAAGGGAGGTGGAGGGATGCCAGAAGACTCGATGCCACGTAGAGGTAAGCAGCTGTTTATATACTCTTACTTTGGCATTATGATTGATTGGGTTAAATGACTTGCTCCTCCGAACCTTATGTAAATGAAACTCCATTTCAGTAGTTCGCAAGTAAATGAAATCCTGCATTGAGGATAGTGTACATGTGTGTGGCTTGCTGTTCTGGGCGAAAGGGGCTCGAGGCGTGACCCAAGCTCGAATACCCCCCAAAAGATGCCAAAAAATGGTACAGTGAGCTGTTGTCTATGGAGCCTTTGTATTTGGGATGAGACGAAGTATTTTATAATGCCTCTTATACCCCCGAAAAAGGAGCATAAAATGGTTAAATGAATTGAGGGGGGTGGGAAAAGGTGCCAAAATATGACGTGAATAGCTCACTCTGCATTTGAACCCTTGCTGTGGTTTGAAAGGGAGAGCCCTTGATGGATTGCGCTGGAGGAGTCTGCCATGCCCGAGTTGAGGCGTGGATGCTGGCCACTCGGGAAGATTGCCCCAAGTGTAGGTGTGAATCGTAGACACTCGGAAACAACATAAGCCTCTCCTCCTGACAACAGGGGCCCTAATAGCATTTTAAAGGGGGTGTCCTCACTGCGCTTCGAACAAGGGAGCCCACGATACAAATAAACTTGAGTTAGCTTGCACTGCATTTGAATGAGAGAACCCCCTGCTGTGATTCAAACGGGAGAGCCCTTGAGTGTTTGAGGCTGGCCCATCCAGCAATTTGAGATGGGGGTTTCCGGGCTGGCCGGAAGGGTCCCCGTAGCTTCTAAATGGTGGGGCTGGCCTATTGAACAGACGAGGATGAATCAATCATCCCCTTGACCCTGATTGTGAACTTTTGTGATTAGTTAAATAGGGCTTGTTGTGCTTTCCTGATATGGAGATGGTTGGTGCGGATGTAGTTGAGATATGCGTCAGATGACCAGTGGCCCAGTAATCATATTTGGTGCTCGGGCAGGCCTTTGTTGGCTGCTGTGGTTGTGGTGCCGATGCAAAAAGAATGGCTTGAGTATAGTTTGTCTGGAATGCCGGAATTGAGCGGAATGAATTTGAGGTGTTTTGGAACCACTATCATCTCCACTGCTTTGAGTGTGTTCAGCTTAATGTTGTTGTTACCGCAGCAGACAGCCAGCTGATCAACCTCCCGTCTGTATGCAGACTTGTCACTGTCGCGGATGAAGCTGTTGACCGTGGTGTCGTCTGCAAACTTCAGGAGCTTGACAGTGGGGTCTTCTGCAATGCAGTCATTCATGTACAGGGAGAAGAGCAGTGGATAACTCACGCGGCTCAGCAGAGGTTGTACTTCCTTCGCCAGCTGTGGAAGATCAACCTGCCACAGGAGCTGTGACACAGTTCTACTCGGCCGTCATTGAGTCTGTCCTGTGTACATCTATAACTGTCTGGTTTGGTTCAGCAAGCAAATCAGACAGAAGGAAACTACAACAGACAGTCAGGACTGCTGAGATGATTATTGGTTCCCCCTGTCCACCCTCCAAGACCTGTACATCTCCAGAGTGAGGAAACGTGCAGGTAGAATCGTTCTGGACCCCACACACCCTGCCCACTCCCTCTTTGAACTGTTGCCCTCTGAATCTGGCCAGCGCTATAGAGCACTGAGCACCAGGACATCCAGGCACAAGAACAGTTTTTACCCTCAGGCCATTTTCACTGTAAATACATATCTCATGTACATATGTAAATTCACATATTTAATTCAATAACTGCACATACCCCTACCTTGCACATACATTACCACTTGCACATGTACAAATGCCATTCTATGTCTTATTATTTGTATGTCTATTTATACTCCTACCTTGTTTTATATTCTGTCTCACTGTAATGTTCTGTGTGCACTTGTTTCTCCAATCACCAAAAAAAATAAAAAATAAAAATAAATCCTAGCATACATGAGAACACTTGGCAATAAAGCTCATTCTGATTCTGATTCTGGTGGGTTGGGATTTGTGGATGCCCTTGATTAGGAGTGAGATCTGGGGATGGCTTATTGTGGGGGAATGTTTTCCAAAAATTAATTTGTGGAAGAAATGGATGCCACTTAAGTACCCTTTAATAGTACCAGGGTGGAGTTTTCTGGAAATCGGGAAATGGCAGATTATAGATTAGGTGGAAATCTTTTAAGCATTTCCAAGCTGTCTAATATGTTTGTTGGGTTCGGGGGGAAACGGCTTGAAGAATTGAATCCTGGGAGGTGTAGAAAAGGAGTCTGATAGGGTGATTTCTAAAAATTTCAGTTCTGAATGGGGAGGAACTGGGGTTGGTGTTGGGTTCGCTTCTGAGGCCAAGGCTCTGAATCTTTGAAAGAAAAAAATAGAAAAAGTCAGCCATATGGTTAGCTATAATAAGGGGAATGGTTCCAGAGTAGGGGAGATCAAAATGGTAGAAAGAAGGCAGATAAAGTGAAGAGGGGAATGGGTCTGGAGCGGGGTTCTCCAGTGGAGGCAGCCTCACGTGGGTATCTGCTCTAGTGGCCCATGGATAGAAAGGGGTAGTGGGATGGATGTTGGCAGAGAGAATAGGTTGCGTGGAAAAACTGAGGCGTCTGGAACATATGTGAAGCAATGTCAGTATATGTACTTGCATGTGCGTTTGTGATATGAATGGGCTGAATCATCGGGTGCGGGACCACACGGCATTCAATGGTAGAGCATACGATTTGTGTGAGAATGTTTATGATGTATTTTATTGAGCTCGCTCAGAGCTGCGAGTGACTAGATTAGCGGCATGTTTGCAGCAGGTTTATGGCAAGTTTGTCAGAACTCTTGATTCCCTGTCTGTCATTCACTTGACGTTGTGTCAATGTAGTGACACTATGGGTTCGATCTTGAAAGCCACATTCACCTTTGTTTAAAATAGAAAAGGCCAATGAAAATTGGCGAGTGGAATTTGCATGCCACTCTCCGCCCCGGACATATGGGTATAAAAGGAGATGGCGTGCATCACTCATTCAGATTTTTTCTTCGGAGCCAAATGCTTGTGTGTTCGTCCTCTCACCTCTTGCTACGCTGCTTGATTTTTTACGGCACATATCAGCGGTCACCCTCGCATGGTCGAGTGTGGTGCTTCCCCTGGGCGCTTCGGCAGCCTGAGTCTGCGGGTGCTAAAAGATTATATTCGAAAGAGTATATTTTCTCTAAAAGAGCTTGCGCAAACTTTTTAAAGATGTCCTTCTGCGTTTGCGCTACTGGATGTGGCCGTTATCTCTCTCCTCCAGATACCCATGAAATCTGCCTCTAGTGTCTGGGGCGCCAGCACGCTGAGGCGGCTTTCATGGAAGGGTTTGCAAGAACATGCCCATGAGAACGTTGCGGTCACGGCTCACTTCCTTCTTCATGAAGCAAGGAGCCACTGCGGCTGCTCCCCGACCCGGTCCGTCCTGAGCTGATGCTCAGCCGGCCGGGTCGGCAAGTACCGCGGGTGATCTGGATGTGGACATGGAAGCGTTTCCACCGGCTCAGCCCCCACGGACCTCCCATCCCCCAGCACGCTCGTTCTGTCTGGACGAGCTGTCTAGCAATGCAGGCAGTCTGCCTCAGGGTGGGTTTAATGTGTCGTTCGCGGCTCGCGACGAGGATGAGCTTTCGGTCACGGCATCGGAGGGTAGGCTTCTGCTATCGGAAGCGGACAAATCTTCTGAGCTCCCGCCCACGGGCGGTAGAGCACAGGATAAGGCGGACGCTGAGATGGCAGCCATGCTTGCCCGGGCGGCTGCGAACATCGGGCTGAAGTGGAACATTCCACCCTGCCCTGAGCATTCGCAGCTGGATGATTGGTTTCTGGGCTCGGAGCGCAACTCACGGCCGTGCCCCACCCGGGTGCCTTTCTTCCCAGAAGTGCACGAGGAGCTAACGAAGTCGTGGAAGGCACCTTTTACTGCCCGTACACGCTTCACAGGCTCGTCCACTCTGACTACCCTCGACGGCAGAGTGGCTAAGGGATATGTTGGGCTTCCCCAGGTAGAGCATGCCGTAGCGTTGCATTTATGCCCGCAGGGCGCAGCCACCTGGCGCGATCGATCAAGGCTCCCTTCCAAGGCCTGTAAGTTCTCTTCCTCTTTAATGATGAAGGCTTACAAGGCCGCGGGTCAGTCCGCTTCCGCCCTGCACGCCATGGCCATCCTGCAGGTCCACCAGGCAAAGGCGCTGAAAGATCTGCACGAGGGTAGGACTGACCCAGGGCTGATGCAGGAACAGCGCACTGCGACCGACCTCGCATTACTTGCGACGAAGGTCATGGCGGGTTGCCCTGGGCCAGACGATGTCCACACTTGTGGTCCAAGAGCGGAACCTGTGGCTCAACCTTGCAGAGATGCGTGATGCCGAGAAAGTCTGCTTTCTTGATGCGCCCATCTCCGAAGGGGGGCTTTTTGGCAACACCGTCGATGAATTGATGCCCATCAGTTCATCGACGGTGTTGCCAAGAAGCAGACCGAGGCGATTAAACATATCCTGCCGCGGCGCGACCCGGCCGCCTTCGGGCCAAACTAAATTATTGTCCTAATAGACTCAAATAAGTAGGTGTAGGGAGTGGGTTGATTGCCTACAGTATGTGTGTGTCTATGTGCTAGTTTTAATGGTATGGTTTTAGAAACCGTATTGGAATACTAACTAACTTTTAATTTTACTTGATTAATCAGAGTTGACCCATATACATCAAAGTCATGCCAGAATTTAAAATGAGCTTGGCATGAATCATGTCTCTAATAGTTATTTATTTTGTGGCATTATATAAAACCCATGTCATTTGCTATTTTGCACTAAAAGCTACAGAAAGGGCCATGAAGTTTCTGTATTAATCTAAAATGTTTTACACAATTTAATTGGCCAGCATATCAGTCAGCTCACTCTCTATTTTTATTAAAGCACTGTTTCACCCAGTTAATCTTGCCTCAGAGCCCGATGGAAGCCTAGGGTGATATGTAGAATGCTTTAAACGGCTTTGCCACGCCTGAACGCTTGATCTGTTTTCCATAATTGGGCCTCTAAAAAGACTAAGGCTTGTGGCTCTGAATGCAAGGACTTGGCCAAGGGAAATGAAGCCTGATGTACTGTAACGTTCTTCATCATCAAAAACACATTACACTGTTATTTGTCTCATATTTGAAATATGAGAACCCAATCACAGAAAACTGCTCTGTCAGGCAGAAACTTCCTTCCATAATAAACTAGTGCGAGCAAATGGAATTTCTCAGATGCATTTCATAAAGTCATACTGTGTACTTCTGATTCTACTGAATAATGCAACACCTATTTTGGGCAGATGCTAGAAAAAAGGCATTTTGCATTACATACTGTACTTATCAAAGATTCTTACTATTTATAGTCATAGAATGTCTTGTTTGTCCAGACACCATAAAGGGATTAGCCACATCACACTTCAAAGTTTTAGAAGTCACAACCACATTCATTTTAGCTAGTGAATCCTTAAGATGTGTGTGTTTTGTGTGTGTGTGTGTGTGTGTGTGCGTGCGTGTGTGTGTGTGTGTGGGCGTGTGTATGTGTGTCTGGGCAGGTTTAAGTGGTTTACGAGGACTTTTTTTTAGTTACAAACTGGTAATTACAAGGGTATTATGCTATATATGTGGTTTATGAGGACATTTCTAGTGTCACCATAATTCGAATCACTTAAAAAACATACTAAACGATGCTTTATTGAAAATGTAAAAATGCAGAAAGTTTTTTATGAGGGTTAGGTTTAGGGGTAGGGTTAGGGTTAGTGTTAGGGGATAGAATCTATAGTTTGTACAGTATAAAAATCATTATGTCTATAGAGAGTCCTCATAATGTTAGCTGCACCAGCGTGTGTGTGTGTGTGTGTGTGTGTGTGTGTGTGTGTGTGTGTGTGTGTGTGTGTGTGTGTGTGTGGAATTAGACACTAAAATAGTGAAAGCTCTGACAGATATGAATGTGATATGAGGCATTTCAAGGATTTCAAACAAGATCAGTTTGAAATGAACAGGAATACATCAAACTAGATTTCTGAAAGCACAACTGAACCAGCCTCTGAAATTCCCATTGGTCAATGGATTCATACATCAATTTTCTCAGTTTTTGGTTCTGCCGAGTTACTGACAATCTCCCATCAAATACTGTATCTGGGCATCGATTCAAACATGTTTACCTTTTCATGTGGTGTGCTGCGAGTAACCTCAGGGTGGTTTCACATATAATACATTTTAAGTGAACCAAACCCAGTTCGGTTCAAGTGAACCAGAAAGGGAACCAGCTGCAAATGACGTCAGTGCTTTTGGTTTTCAAAATGTAAGAGGACTTAAAAGAGGACCTAGTTTCTATTTTGGTCCTCTTCACATTAACGTGGTCTCAGACCCCTTGTTGTTCACACCACAGCTCCTTAAGAACTCAGACCCCATTGCAGCTAGGGCTGTCATGATTATGAAATTTGGCTGACAATAATTTTTCATAAATAATTGTGATTATTATGATAAGCAGTTGTCATACAAATAGTCATACTTCTTAAGGTTCACGTATGCTTATTACAGATAGGCCTAAACCTTAAGTAGTAATTAATTGATATTTAACTTGAAATCAGATAATAAAATGTGGCTATAAAAAATGCTTTCCAAAATATTGAATTTTTCATTAAAAATTATAGCACAAGGATAGAATTACATAAAAAGTAATATTTTATATGTTATATCATTTATGACACCCAGATAACACAGAAAATTATATTACATTATGCAATATTAATAATGTATACTGTATTCCTTTCCCAAATTCTTCACTCTCTCACATTATGTTAACGCTCTCCGATAAAACCTACAAGGCCTTATTTTGCATGAAGGAAAACATTTGAAATTCTATGTGCATTTGAAAATTTAGATAGTAGCAAATTAGATGATAGTTTCTTTATCTATCATCTCGAGAGTAATGGAGCAAGCAAGTGTCTCCTCCTGCGTATCATTTACATTGTGTGTATGAGCCAAGATCATTTGCCATTACCTCTCTGAGATCGCTTGGAGTGCTCAAACGAACTAGGTGTGAAAATGCCCTCAGAGACATGGGTTCTAGTCCTATGGAAACCAGAAGTAAGTTTGCATTTTCCAACCTGGTCTCATAGTGAAAACGTGACTTTATACACATTTTTGCTAAATTTGTTATACGTGTCTCCAGGTAAAATTTTCTGCAATTTCCAGAAGAAATGGACACTAGAGGCACTGCAACAACTGTGTTTTGTATTCACTTTCACTCAAATTATGACTTTAATGGCTGATTATGACTTTTTCTCTCTATTACTCAGACCCTGCTATTTTATGATATCCACACACTTTTACTCAAACACATCTTTTGAAAAACAAAACATTTTAAAGCTTGTATTACAGACTCACCTACATATATATACATACCCCAACATTAATAGCTTGCACGGTAGGTCACCTTACAGAGCATTTGACTTAAGATCAGAAGACTGTGGTTCAAGTTCAGCCATGAACTCAAGCTGACATGTGACATTGCAGAGTCATAGAAGCAGCATGAGATGAAGTGTTTGCTTCAGACAATGTGATTTTTCATTTTGCTTCTACATTTTAAAACACCAATGGTTAGATTTAGGCATTGATAAGGTAAGGATGTCTTTTTTAGCTTCTGATATATATTTTAAAACACTAATGGTTAAGTTTAGGCGTTGATTTGGTAAGGATGTCTTTTTTAAATGTCACATTTATATTTTAAAAAAACTATTGGTTAGGTTCAGGCAAAAGGTTTAAGTTAGGGAAGTATGTTTAAAAAAAAATAAAAAAAAATAAATAAATCTAAAATTCACCTTAAAACCGCATCTGAATACGACACCACTTTACTTGCTTTTGACGTCCCCAGCTGGACATTTCACTGGAACCCTGCAGCCAAACGTGATATACAGCATGTACATTTTGAATTGCAAAAATGTTGTCATGTTCATGTAAATTTCATGAGACCAGGCTGGCATTTTCACTCCACTAACAGTGAGGTTTAGGGTTGGGGTTTGGGTTAGGACGTATGGTTTATAAAATATGCATTCCTTTTGACTGTATTACATCACTACAAATACAACTCACTTTACAACTCACTTTTGGAGTCACTCTGGACATTTCACATGAAAAATGAAGCTCAGACATGCCATACATTCAACAACATTTCCAGATTTGGCCACTGCGGGCAAGTGTACACCAATTTCAATTAAAGAACTTTTTTAACCTACTGTTGCCAAATTCACAGGGAGATCAGTCTGATGGATTTGCAAAAAAAAAAAAAAAAAAAAAAAAAACTAGTTAGTAAAAGCTAGTGCATTCTTATACAGTAGAGATTGCTTCTAATCTGATTACATCCCCTAAATATCTGCACTGAATAGCCTATGTACAAAGTGGAATTAAATAATCAGAAGTGTATTTAGAAGACTACTATATTTAGCTGCAGAATATATGTGGCCATTGTGCACTGATACGATTCCTATATAACTATAAACAATCAACATACAGTATCTCCCATAACAGGGATTCTTTGTTATCTCTCCATATTGCTGCTTACATTCAGGCAATGAAAACAGAAGCTTTTACCTTTACAGCAGATGTGGAGGGTGTCTACAATAATCCATTTCTATTCTATCGAAAGGAAATTGGCAAAGCCAGTTGTCTTCATATTTTGTTCTCTTGCTCTTGCGTTCTAATCTTCTAGCCCTCCTCCCTAGTCTCTTTGTTCCCATCTCTTTCTCGATAAATGTAAATAATCATTGTGATGTGGATAGCTCTGTGGGAACTCCGGATTGGTTTAACTCCGTGCAGGTGAAGACTGCAATTTAATCACTCGGTGTTCGCTCTGTTCTTGTGGGAAAAAAGCAAATTGCAGAAGAACAAAAGGAAACATCTGCCTCTCTTTAAAGGAATATTGAGATATACTTACAATGGAAGTTAATGTGGCCATTTTTTGGAGGGTTTAAAGGCAGAAATGTGAAGCTTATAATCTATAAAAGCACTTACATTAATTATTCTGTTAAAACGCATGTATTATTTGAGTAGTAAAGCTGTTTAATTCATAATTATTACAGTCATTTAAGGGTTTGTTGCTATTACATCGTCATGGCAACAAAATTGTACAGTTGTATTTCACACAGATAAGGTTAGTCAGCGATTTTACGACACTAAAATCATGTTAACACGCATATTGTTTACATCTTGTGGCTATACTTTTGAAACAGTGAGTATTTAAACGTTTACAAATTGGCCCCATTCACTTCCATTGTAAGTGCCTCACTGTAACGCATGCCCCCATGTCAACAGGCCTGGTCCCCCCATTGCCCCCCCCCCCCCAATTTGGAGTGGTAGAATGGTAAGAGTGGTATTCTCATTTTCCATACCACTGAGAGTTAAGTGACCCCACATCATAATAAATAGATCAAACAAATTATATTTAAACAAAACATCAATGCATTATGAATGCATAATAAAATTTAGGAGGGTAAAGTTTAATTAAAGTTCAATATTTATTAAATATTCACTTATGGTTCATAAGAGTTCGTCTGAAAAGTTCTAAAGACTATAAATTGTATGCATAACTTACACTTTAATTGAATGAATGAATGAATGAATGAATGAATGAATGAATACTTGGAAACCTCAGACGTTTTAGTGCTGTGGGTGGAATTTTCAGATGGTCCCTTACAAGCACTTGTTAAGGAAAGACTTTTTAGGAATAATTATCCAGCTACAACAAGCGTTGACCATTTGAGTTCAGTGTTTTATGACTGTATGATATAGTTATATATTCTATAACTTAATTGTGCTAATGATATCATTGTAAAATTGTCGGCTAAAGAGAGCATGGGTAGGAGAAATAATGAGCCAACAACATCTGGAGATAAGGTAGAAGTTCAGCATTAGTTTCGCATCTTTGGACCTGCCAGCTCCAGTTTCAGTTCTGTACATGCTGGTGTAAATGTAAGTGTAAGTTAAGTTACTTTTATAGCGCAATTTCCCACATTATTATCATGAAACCCGATCTGGATCTGATTTTCTGTCTTATTGAATTCACCTGAGACAAACTCGTTATGATTGAAACTCGTTACAAACTCGCTCTTATTTGGCAAGCATTCATTATAAAATATTTTTTGTATGTGTATCTTTTGGGTTTTCATTTCTGGAACAACATATAGTACACACGTATTATAAATAACATGAGTATTTTTCCTACTGTCTTTAATTTAATGTTTTGTACTGTACAATGCAGAAATGAGACAAATTTAGTGCAACAAGTTTGGCAAAACAAACAATGAAGCATTTCTGATGAAACAGCATGCTGGAACAGATGTAAAGAAACAGGTATAAACAAACAGCAGCTAGCATTACACAGGGGCACACCGCACCTGCAATGGCAAATTTATTATGAATACTCTTAAAAACATAAAATTGGATCCCATATTTTAGGGCCCAGTTATCACTCTACTCAAGCTCTTTCAATGCTTTTTCTTCTTTTAATTTTATATAAAAAGTTTTAATAAATAAATAAGCAGAAAATACTTGGAGAAAGGTGTAACACTTCAGCTATATGAAAGCATTGTTCCCCGAATTAAATACAGAGCTTAAAAACGAAAATAAATAAATGACTGCATTTTCTTAACACGTTTTTTCTTTACATTTATCATGCATTTTCTTTATTTTAATTACTATTTTACTTTTAATAAATTTACATTAAGCATCTGTAAACTTCTAGTTAAGATTCACACCACTCCATTTTCATAAAAAAATAAAGAAATTAAAAAACTGAACAATTTATATTTTTAAGTATTTATGGGACATTTTAATCCAAATCAGCAGATACAGCTGGATACAATTATAGAAATCTATGTCACGTTTGAGCATTATCCATAGGGAATTTGCAAGCGCAATATATTATTAGCCTACATGAATTTTCGAAATTTTGCGTGTCCTATAGGTTACTAATCTAAAAGAAGAGAAAGTTGTACTATAACCCACTTTTTTGTTTTCCCTATATGAACTTTGTCATTTTTCGTGCCACAAGTCTTCTTTTTTCCACAACGAATCTTTGCTTGTGGTTGCTAATTATTACTGTAGGCTACCTCCCCCACTGGCATTTATTCTCAACATCTGTCATTTCTTGTATTTGTGATCAGGATGTCTTATTAAAGACCTATTTGACAGGTGATAGAGTGGTATTGAAGCAATGTAAATGCTGATGCTCTGACTTTCAGAAAGAAAAAAAAATGCTCCTCTGGGCAATTCTCACCCTTTTGCTTCTATTCATTATTAACGATCTATATACTTCTATTATATTAACGATCATGTTCACTGATCGGGACGATTGGGACCACCGATGTGTATCATACAGTCTGACATAATGTCGCACAGTGTGCCATGGCAATCTCAATGCATTCATATCGTACAGACTGACAAGTAACAATCTTAAAGGACTGTAAAAATCCTACAGTGTACAGCGGACTTGACACTGCCAGAACTTCGTCGGAGGCTAAAGATCATCATGAAGGCTATTAAAAGGCCGTCGGTGAGCATGTCACATTAAACATTGTAAAATTGCAGATTTTGCCCTTCAACGACAGAAATCTTTTAGGATTCCCGAAATTTGTCTCAGACGGCAGAATTGTGGCCAAAATCATACAGTGTGCACCGGGCTTTAGGGTGTATTGACTAACTGAAACATTTGTCATGAGCCTGTTTGTTTATTTATTTTAAAATTTAAATTTGTACATTTTTACTCAAATATGGTGAATCTTTGGTTGTCTAAAAAATTGCATGTCCACAAATATTAAAACAGCAAAACAAATTTGTGTATGTGTACAGGGGACATTTACGGTATAATACAGTTGCCCCCCTACAAGCACACCAATGATCATTTTGTATGTTTTACACTGGCCTGACAGAGATCAAGTTTTCCAACAATGAGGGATTGAATCTGTGTGGTTGAGATGCATGTGGAGACATAAATGGAGGAACGGGCATAGGACTCAACAGGATTGAGCTTTGATATTATATTAGAGCACTTTAATTTCACCCTCTAATACTCATAATAATCACCCTCATAATTATGATATGGAAATTCATACATCCCTTTTAGGAGAGAATTTTCGAATAGCTTGCAGTCATACCAGCTATGATAACTTATTCCTTATCCTTATTCTAACTTTAATTCATACCCTCTCTTTCTCTCTCTCTTCAACAGAAGTACTCTTTAATCTGTACTGTTCTGTCTAAATTAATTTAAGGACTTGGTGCCTTCAACTAAACTTTGAAAGTTAGTACGTTTTTGAAGAGTTTGCAAAGCTTTATTCACATATTCTTTTGTGTGAATTTTTATTCTGCCTTCCTTTATGCCAGAAAATTCACACAAATGACACGACACAGCCATGCAGTGCTCTGAACTGTCAAGATAGTTAAGCACTTTGTTAGTTTAGTTTCAATTGAAAATGAAGCACAGCTTAAGTGGTTCAACTGTTTATTTGCATGCACTCTTTGTTTAAAGTGCAACTGTGTTTTAATGTAGTTTAAAAAGAAGTTCCAGTCTTCTAATCAGATTTCACAAGTAGCTTTCCAAGAGATGCAGATGTTTAATAATGCAGCACAGATACTCTACCTGCATGTAATTTAAGTTGCATCATTTTACTGGTAAGTGTGTCACATCGTGATTTTGTTTACATCAAGAAGAAAAGACAAGAGACACACTAAACCCTTGTCACATCATTCCCGTTGAATCAGTAAATGACAGCTGTCTGATTCCTGGCAGATATGTAGCACAAGAAACAGTTCCCACAAGCTGCTGGTTTTATTTAAAGGTTTTCATTTACAATTGTCTTTCCCTCAAACACAAAGCTCATATGGCTTTGGAAGACTCGCAATATACCACACAAGTCATATGGACTACTTTTATGGTACCGGGGTACCAACCATTTGCCATTTTGTATTAATTAGTGGAAGTTACTGTAATAGATACATATATTGAAACAATAAAAGTGGAGTTGGGATGATGGAGAGATGCTGATATTGTTGCTGGAGAGCAAGTGTGTCTTGATTGCAAGATTAGATGAAAGTGCTCCACCTGAACTTTCATTTTGGACTGCATTTCGTGTTTTCGCACTCTGTACTCCAAGATTGTCCTTCTCACACATGATTTCAATGTATTCTTCGTGCTAGTAGCTGCTAGTTTAGCGACCCTAGGTCTACACACACTTTTCTCACACATTCACACACCTGTTTACCTCTAAACACTAATCACTGCACCATTCACTTCAGAGCTATTATGTTTGTTAAACAAGCATGCACTCACTCACATGCACGCAAACATGCACACACGCACGCACACACACACACACAGTAGTTTATGTATCATATGGTGGGGACATTTTCTATTGACTTCTGTTGTTTTTACACTGAGCTAATAATATTTTATATCCCCTAACCCTCACACAAATATTTCTGCATTTTTAGATTTAGGCATTATTTATTAAGCATGCTTATTAAGCCATTTTCCTTGTGCATGTGATATACAAGGTGATTTCAGTTTTTACTAGCCTTTACACACACGGCCAAAGCTGGCCTGAGATGAAGATTTTATTTTTATTGTTTCTTGAAATTTTCTAATGTCAAACCTAATGGTTGCTCACAGTTATTTTTTATTTATTTATTTAAGTCATGTATGCATGCATTTATGGATTGGGTCTGATCAGAAGATACAGTACATGCAAAGTTCACATACTGCAGCTGAGCATCAAATAAAGATGCATGTAGCAAAGGATTTGACATCTTTTTTATCTTATTCTAGGAAAAGAACTCAGTCACTTTAATTGCATTTAAATACTCTTAGATTTTTGATTTACTGCTGACATACATGAGAATACATTGTGATAACACATCAAATACTCAAGTGCAGTATAGTATGGAGTTAATTAAATCAGGTTTAAAAGCAGAGCTAGTGAAGGTATGGAAGTGACAGGAGAATGTTGAATTGCAGTATGTTTACAAGCTTTCTATGTTTTGAGGTCATAAGACCCTTTAGGTCTTACAGTTTGAAGAGCAAAACAAGCATCTGTGTGACCATGTGTGGTGGTGGTGGTGTTTGTTGTTGTTATTATCACATACGTATGCACAAATACACAACAATTAAATAAGCATTAATGAAATATTGGTATGACAGCAGTTCTCCGGTATTATTTTACAGAATCAGTTGACTATACTGTATTAATTCTGAAATTAAAACTGCAACATTGATTCTGCTCAGCCATTACTATACAGGAAACTACTGCTGCTATGCAGAGCAGGAACATTGTTTAGATGCTGTTTATTTGTGCATGTTCCCTGTGGGTAAGCGGATAAGCTTAATTTGAAAAATTCACCATGGTGGATTATTATTGTGCAAATGCAGTAATAAAGATAGACTGAGATACATTTGAGCTGGTTTCTGGCAGATAAGCTTTATAAAATGTTATTCCACTTTCTCTCTCTAACTCACCGCTCACTAATTTTCTTTTTCACTTTTTTCACTTTTAATATTTTATGAATTTCTATGACATTTCCAGGCCTTGGAATCACCATTATTTCAGGTTTTTCATGACTGTGGGAACACTGTTTGTTATTAAAGGTCTGTTATAGTGTATGACAAAAAAAAAAAAAAAAAAAAAAATCATCAATGATTGATATGCAGTATGCATTAGCTATACAATATTCAATCATATAAGTATGCCAAATACAATGAAATGTGTAAAATAGCTCATTTCACAAATGTCAAACCATCAGACAGTGATTCATAATTATGCTAACACATGACAGACACAAGAAAGTACACACACACATGCACACATGTTGGTGCAGCTATCCTTATGACTCTCCATAGACATAATGATTTTTATACTGTACGAACTATAGATTCTATCCCCTAAACCTAACCCTCACAAAAAAACATAATTTAGTATGTTTTTTAAGCGATTTGAATTATGGGGACACTAGAAATATCCTCATAAACCACATTTATAGCATAATACCCTTGTAATTACCAGTTTGTAACCTAAAAATCATCCTCGTAAACCACCCAAACCTGCCCACGCATGCACGCACACACACACACACACACACACCTGACTTCATATTCAGAACATACACAGAGAGTTTCCTTTGATACAGAGTTGCATAATTTTGAAGCAGAATTAGCCTCAGGCATTTTAAAATAATGATTTGCTTCATCTATTGTCATGTAATTTACAAATACCAGGGCCAGGGCCACCCCATTCCACCCATCTGGACATGCCCCTGTTCAAAGAGGTAAGTGAAAGAACAGTTGCGAAGGTGTAGTTCTATACACACGGCTGTAGTTCCAGCTTCTGTCACTGGGGAACTTCGAAAATTCAGAAAGCATAGACTCATTTTAACAGACAAAATATTCAACCTCCTGTCACCGATATTCCCATGAGATCAGTCTGCAGGAGACAGAGGTTATCCTCTTATTTAATTAACAAAGGGAGTTGATGTTTTTATGACTATATCATGCTGGACTTAAAACTTCATTGCAAGTTACTGGTCTAATGTTCTTTTGTCTAAGCAAACTCCTTATCTTCCATTGGGTCTTTTTTGTATTACTATAGACTGTACCAAAATTGTGAAGGATCCCTGTAACCATACAGTACACATTGGTGTCTATAAAATGAAATGAAATGGCTGTTTCACTTTTAATATACACAGATAAGAAACAACATTAAAACCACCTGCCTAACATTGTGTAGGTCCCCCTCATGTCACCAAAACAGCATCAACCTGCATCTCAGAATAGCATTCTGAGATGCTATACTTCTCACCACAAATGTACAGAGTGGGTTGAAGTTACCGTATACTTTTTATTTTTAATAAATTTGCAAAGATTTCAAACAAACTTCTTTCACGTTGTCATTATGGGGTATTGTTTGTAGAATTTTGAGGAAAATAATGAATTTAATCAATTGTGTAATAAGGCTGTAACATAACAAAATGTGGAAAATATGAAGCGCTGTGAATACTTTCCGGATGCACTGTAAGTAACTGTATTCCACTACAGTTAAAATTTAAATCATTGGTAATTAGAATACATTCAAAAAAGAATTTGATTACTGAAGAGATTACTTTGCATTTTATTGTCATTTGTTTGACAATTCACATGTTACCAGGCACAATCATATTTTTTTTTTATCAAGAAAATTCATGTTGGATCATAATTTTTTTCTAGTAAGACCTTTGATTTTAGGGCAAAAATCATATTATTGATAATCATTTTTGTATTGTTTTCCTGTAAAAATATCTAAAAATCCTTAAAACAAGATCAATTAAATTTATCTTTACAACATTGCATAAGATGTTTTAGTTTTTCAGAGAATGTATTTTTAACATGTGTATTTTGTCTTACTGTACTGGCAGAGTTTTTTTTTATAGTCAAAACAAGTGAAAAATCTACCAGTGCTGAAGAAGTAATCCAAAGTATTTAGAATACGCTACTGACCTTGAGTAATCTGACGGAATACGTTACAAATTACATTTTACAGCATGTATTCTGTAATCTGTAGTGGAATACATTTCAAAAGTAATCCTCCCAACCCAATATACAAATACATAATTGGACTTGACACAATTTAAAACTGAAGGGAAGTCTTTTAAAGCGCAATCTAAATAGCTGAGAAGTTCAGTTCAAATAATATTCCTGTTCAACCTCTATGTACTGTATAAGCTGATTAATTCAAACCAGCATTAAATAGGCTATGCATGTACTGTGAAGGAGGAAACTGGCTGTCTTGAGGGCTGCCACTTCCAAAAGGATTAAAGGAATTTAAAATGATTTTAGGACAAGACCAAGAAACCTCCACTACTGCACTGAGGTAATAGAGGATTAAAATATACATGGCATGCTATAACCTTTATGAGCCAACTGTGTCAAGCATTAAACATTTTAGTTTACCCAAAAAATTTAAATTCTGTCACCATTTACTCACCTTTACTGTATGTTGTTCCAAACCTGTATTTTGTTCTTTCTTTTATGGAACACAAAAGATGTTTAGCATAATTTAGTAATAGAGAGTGAATGAGTACTGGGGCAGTCAAGGCTAAAAAAAAATAAAAAATAAAAAGCAATGGAAAATCACCATAAAACCTGTCTATATGACTTGTGAGCCATTTTCCATGTCTTCTGGAGACTGACATTTAAGTCACTGAAAATCTCCCCTCAGCTAAAGCTCTTAAATATTTTTACACTTGTGCATACTCAAACCTGGCGACAGGGTTTAAAGGGCAGTTATGCCAAACATAATTGGTTCTTGGGTGTCTCATGATTATTCATTTTGCGGCATTAAATGATCAGAATTTTGGGTGAATAATGCCAGATTGTTGATGTCCAGCATTTTAATGATGTAATTTTCCATAGGTGTACAACGTACACCATATAAAGTTATAGGCCTTAGTCAAGGTAGATGCCATATTTAATTTTGAGCCAATAAAAACAAGGCTGTGAGGGATAGATTGTCTTCACAATGGGTTGTAAGGTCTTAAAGGAATAGTTCACCCAAAAATTCTCTCATCATTTACTAACCCTAATTCCATCCCAGCTGTGTATGACTTTCTTTCTTCTGCTGAACACATTTGAAGAAAAATGTCTTAGCTCAGTAGGTCATTCAAATGCAAGTGAATGGTGCTTTCGACTTGAAGCTCCAAAAAACAAAAAAACAACAAAAAAAAAAACATGCAGTCAGCATAAATGTCATCCATATGACTCCAGTGGTGAAATTAATGTCTTATAAAGAGAAACGATCACTTTTGGTGCTAAAAATATAAATATTTAAGTACTTCTTAGCAATACAGCGGTCAGCAACAGAATGTGCGTGTGATGTAATTGTGCGAACGCTGAGTTCACGTGGTCTCTCGTGTGATGAATTCGCATTGGCATATTACGGACATAATCTCATGTTCTTCTCTCGGTTGAGACATTCAGCATAAGCATACAAACGGACTATTGTGAAAAACATACAAATACAAATACAGATCTAAACCAAAACAGACGAAGCTTCTGTACAGCGTTCCTCCTACTCATTTGTAAACATTGATGCTCTTCTGGCTGTGACACATGTGGGTCAGTTCTCGCGTGAACATGCCAATGCGATTACGTCACACACGCATACTGCTGCTAACCCGGAAGTGATGCTTTATAGTTAAAAGTACTTCAATTTTAATCTTTTTCGCACCAAAAGTGATCGTTTCTCTTTATAAGACATTAACCACTGGAGTCATTTGGATGATGTTTATGCTGACTGCCTGTTCTTTTTGGAGCTTCAAAAGTCAAATCACAATCCACTTGCATTTTAAGGACCTACTGAGCTAATGTAGCGGATTTCACCTAGCACCACAAATGAACCACTGACACCAGCTCTTTGGCAGATCACATTTGCAGTTTATTAGAAACAGGGCAGGAACACACACACACACACACACACACACACCCTCAGATCTCTCGGCTGACTCTCTCTAGTCACAGGCATGGGCGGCTCCAGGGCTGGGCTACCAGGGCTTAGCCACAAATGTTTTCTGTAAAGCCCCGAATGTTTTGATCATCTTTTTATAGTGACGTCATAAGTACCAGTGTTTGGGTATCAAGTTGATATGAAAACATATTACATTTTATTATTTTAACATTACATTTTAAAGTTAGGGTAATATGCTGTATATAAATGAATGATTTCTGTCTTTCTATGGTATTGACAACACCAAATACAGACTCAATTCAGTACCCATGACCCAGTCTTGACAGCAGCTGCTTTCCAGCTCTCATGTAGCCTTTGTGTGCATGCAAGAAGAGAGCTTGCAGCATGCGATTGTGGCTGTGTCTTGGAAACTATGTTGAGTTGGTCCATCCAGATGGAGCACCCGACAAATCAATGAAAACCATATACAGCCGTGCATAATGTGTATAGATGTTAAAAGCATGCAATTTCTGATCTTCGACCGTATCTGAGACAAAAGTTAGTGAGACTTTTTTAGTTTACTATATAAATGACACATCATAGATATATTTAGATTTTTATTATAAAGTGTATTATATTCTGATATTTCATCAAAATATGGCCCCATATCCACAAAGGTCTGGGCTAAGCCCTGAATGTCCACTGACCCTAGTACCGCCCCTGGTCACAGGCCATTCTCAGAGAGACTATTCTCTTCAATAAAGTCTTACTTTACAGTAAACAATCTCTTTCTGAGCCTCACTTAACATATATCTCACAAACGTACACAAATATTCACATAAAACACAAATTAAATGATAAAATTCAAAAAATTTATAATTAAAATTGTATTTATTTATCACACATTATACATTTGCACATATACAGTGAAATGTTTTTTTTTTTGTTTTTTTTTCACATATTAAATTCAACAACACATTCATTTACACTAATATTACACTTAAAGGAAATTAAATAATAAACTCCAGCCAATATGGCTCAGTTATGTGATTGTATAGTGGTTTTTGATAACATACCTGCAGTTTATTAGAAACAGGGCAGGAAACACACACACACTCTCAGATCAGTGGTCTCTCAGTTGGAGAATGTATGAGAGAAAACACATCAAGCCCTGCCCCCCTTTTTACAGTAACTGCAAGTTCATCAACTCTCTGGGCCACGAATATGGCTATAAACATACATTTTGAGGTCAAACCGAAAGCTACACTCGTTCAATACACTGCATGACACTTTTGTGAAATCAATCCACCATATTTATATGTATAAAACTCATATTAACATAGAGAACCCACATTTTAAATTGGCGTGCATGCGGCAACATCAAATGAAAACATTTACACTGTTTGTTAATTAAACTCGGAATATCCCTTAAACTATTGTCAGATAAGCACATACATGAACTCAATCAATCTTTAGAACACTTCTGTAATCAGTATTAAACCAAATTTTCACTTAATATAAAAATGTTTTACTAATTGACACAGAGAGCTCCAAAAACATACCTGACTCTCTCAAGTCACAGGCCATTCTGAGAGAGCAGGATGCAAGTTGCGACCAGCTGATTAGGAGCGACATCACTCACAAGCTAAACTCAAATTAATGATTACAAACAAAAATACATATTTTTCTTTTCTACATAAGAAAATAAAGATAATCTGCACAGAGTAAATAAAGAAAATATATAATTTATGAAATTATTTTTTTCAAACAATCTCTATAATTTCACCAATTCAATGATAAAACAACAAGTTTCCTGGAATGATTATATAAAATGCAAAACATTACACTAAGATATTTTCCTGTTCTTCTTCAAATGTGTTTATACATATACACCTGCGATGGCACGAGGGTGAGTAAATGATGAGAGAATTTTCATTTTTGGGTGAACTAACCCTTTAAGGTCTTAATTTTCACATCCCATTTGAAGAATTTCTTTTTTTCTTTTTTTTTTTTTTTTTTTTTGCATCATTTTAACAATAAAAAGGGAACACAGCAGTATGTCATTTGAATGGACTGTACTTCTGTCTCTTACAGCCTCGTTTTCATTTACGTCCAATTAGATATGATGTCTACCCTGACTAAGATCCATATGCTGTTAGGTAATCTAAAAGATTAAGCACCACTAAGGCAGAAATGTCTGTGAGTGTTGCCTATGCTAGTTAATTGTGATTCCTTATATTTGGTTTTGTAAATTCCCATGCACATCCCACGCTTAAATTACAGGAGGATATTACAATGTTTTACATCAGACTTGAGGCAGCGAGCGTTCATGGGCTTCCCACAGTACTCTCTCTCATCCTGATACTTGTGATGGAGTGTGACATTAAAAGAGTCACTCCCATGAAAGCTGTCATTTCCAGCTGCTGGCAGAAGCAAGCTAAACGTGACGGGCAACTATAGTAACTCATTCACTCGCTCTGAGCAACCATTCCATTACACGCTGATGAATCTATGATGTATTGGGTGATATGTTTGTGAAGCGTGTTGCTTATGGTGACATGGTAGCTCCTTAAAATGCGATTGCTATTTAAAAATAGCAATTTGTTTGCCTGTTATAATTAATTTAGCAAACATGGTGCTGCACAGGAAGTGTGGGCTTTTTTCTTCATTAAAATGCACATTAAATTTTCAGACATCTGATGTGTCAATTAATATTCATGAATTATTGAAATACAAGCATAGGAATTCACCAAAGTACATTGCGATGCAAATGGGAGAAGATGGTGACTTTTCAAACGCCACCGCTAAAAATAGATGTTGAGAGAGAGAATGAGAGAGAGAGAGAGAGAGAGAGAGAGAGAAGGCTGTAAAAGAAGAGGGAGTGAAGTGGAAAAAGAGAGGAGGCAGAATATGAGGGAGAAAGATTACAAAGACTTGGGACAAAGTGGTTGAAGATGAAAAGATGGAGTAAAGAGAAAAGGAACACTTCTGGAAGATTGAAGCTCCTTTTCTCACAGAGATCTGTGTGGTTACTCGTTGTAGTGGGTGGGCTGTAGGGTATGGATATTAGTCTCACTTTTCAAAAGCAGTACCTCAAACTCTAACACAAAAAATATTTAGCAAATGGGTAAAACTTTTACATCCTACGATATAGCAAACAAGGTTGTAGCCTACAAGCTGCTTTGACTGGTGCCCTCAAACTGTATAGAATCGTTGAGCTACTGTACTGAATATGGTGCTCCCATCAATGCCTCTGGAAAAATGCTTTCAGTGAACCAGAACTAAGAGTGCATACATTTTAAGCCCTGGTGTCTGGTGTTTACAGCAGAGGAGTTTTTAGTATTTACCCCTAAGGAGTAACTGACTGTAAATTCATTGGAATCAAAATCCCATTCCATCTCACATCGTTCTTTTGTCAGAGCGAGTCAAAGAGACCCAAGAGCAGAGGAACAGTTTGAAGGATTTATTAACAATAAATAGCAAATTAAACTGTGCTGGAGTAGCAGGGGGAGAAGCTTGTGGATGCATGCACGCTGTGGCTGCGCAGTGAACAGATCCGTGAGGACTCCGTGAATAGAGTGTTCGTAGGCGAGTGTGCGTTGTGGTAGTCAGGAGCAGATTCGTGAGGAATCCTCTGTCGAAGCGTAGTGAGGTGCAGGGAACCAGCGCACAGCAGACTGGAAGGCAATCACTCTCACAACACGTGGGCAGAGACGAGGAATCCTCCGTTGAAGCTTCGTGAGTGCAGAGAACAAGCGTACAGCAAACTGGAAGGCAACCACACTCCCGACACACAGACAGAGATGGGCAACCAAATAGATACACGAGACAGGACCAACTATGCAGAGAGAGTGAGGTAAGTTACATCACGCCAAACAACAATCTAACAAAGATACTGACAACACGAAGGGATTAAGTAGGGAGTGAATCAGTGGAGAACCAGGTGCTCCTAGAATGCTAATTAGGGGCATGATCAGCTTTCCCCTGGGAACAATCACTGTTCCCATGGAAACACTTATCATGCATGCCGGCAGCGCCTGCGAAACATGAGGGAGAGAAATTACAAAACAAACAGAACAAACTGACAAACTTACCAGAGCTGTGACATCTTTCTCACTGGAATTGTGGCGTTATGCGGAGATTTTGCATTTGCATTTGTATTTTTGTGCGTCTATATAAACTTGCAGAAAATAGTGTGTAATTTGTGTGAAAAAATGTGTATGATTTACCATGGATACCCTGTACTGTGAGTCTGCATCCGCACTAGTTTGATTTTAAATGAAAAAGTTTACTCCCCTCATCTGTCACAGGTTGAAGCAGAGGCAGGACCCAAATGCAGAGTTAAAAAACAAAAGGATTTATTTATACAAAATAAACAAAACCAAAATAAAACTACCCCATAGGGGAAAAAAACACAGTCCAGGGCAACAAACTAGATGACAGGCAGAGGGGTATTTCAGAAAGCAGGTTAAGTGACTTACCCGGGTAAGTTTACTCAGAGTATGTGGATAACCTCACTCCGGAGCAGGTTATGTTTGTCAGTAAGTTTCAGAGATTGTCAGTGCATGTGTGCCCTTTTGATAGCGGCACAGAGGGCATGGAAACTCAGATTATGCACAATGTTATACATTTAAAGAATTATTATGATAAAAAGCAATATTTATTTTACCTCACAAGTCTTGTTTTCCCCAGCATTTCCAGTCTCACATGCCGCAGATTTGCATTCAAAATTTAACAAATTGTGCACATTGTGCTTTTTCTTTTAATGTAGAGTTTTTAATACTGTAATATTTTTAACATAGAACACATTGGAAAGGCTTCCACATTTATATTTGTATATATATTTAGCCTTTTATAATAAATAATGCTATTTCATGATTGTAATTTAATGAACATATCTATAAATATCAAATAATAAAATTATTATAGCAGCCACATCTTTTTACAGGTTGTTCAGTCAATGAATATTCATGTTATTTATAACATTACATTCCATAGTATTAATATGCAGGTAATATCTGCCAATTCAAAGCTTAAGCAATTAATCACTCATTCTTCTTCACTAACTATAATATGTGATTATATCACAGATCACAGATATAGCATAGAGGTTAGAGATAAGATTTCTCATCACTTTAATTAATGTACATATAAATGCACACATTTCCAGACTTGTTCATTGTACTCTCTATATTATCTGAAAATATAAATGAGACATGCTGTCATTTAGAGCAACCTACAGTGACCTCCTTTAGCTGGTGCAGTGTTGGGTGTAATGCATTACAAAGTATTTAATTACTGTAATTAAATTACTTTTTCATTGAAAAAGTGAAGGGATTACTCTTAATTTTCAGTAATTTAATTACAGTTCTGATGTAATTGCGTTAAATACCGTATAGACTATAGAACAATTCTGTATAAAACAATAGTGAATTTAAAATCGAAATTTAATGTCTAATGTTAAAATACATGTTTTCTAATTTAATGCTGCCCCCTTAAACTCTTTGGCCAGTTCATTAATAATTTATTTGATTTTATATGATTTATTTGTAAGAATTAAAAGAACAGTTTCCTGTCCATCCTTGTATTTTTCATCTGGTCGAGATTGATAAGGGTTTTAGAAAGTAATTAGTATAAGTAATGCAATTACTTTTCAGACAGAGTAATTAATACAGTAATCTAATTACACTGTAGAAGATGTAATTAGTGGTTTTTAGAGTAACTTACACAACACTGAGCTGGTGGTTAAGTGATTCAATGAAAAGATGTCTTTCTGATGCTCAGCCTTCTCTCCTCCTTCAGAAGCTATGTTCCTTCTCTAAATTACATGTTTAATCTGCCTTTCAATATGGACCTTTTACAGTTTCTTGACAACTAGGAAGAGATGAGTTACTTTTCTCTAATACTGAGATCATGAATATCTATAATGTATAACCAGACACATGATCTTCTGTTAAAACAACATTTCAAGTTGTTGGAGGTGGATGGACCCATTACATGAGACTGCACAGCCATTGCCTTTTAGGGGATAAGTAAGCAAGTTACGTTGTCCATTATTAGTGTTGAGTGGGGGGTGGGTGGTTGGGTTTTGGTGGTGGACGGGTGGAGAAGGCCGATTGTGCCCCCTTTAGGGAGCCGCAGATGCCCCCCTTTACATGGCGCTCCTATGCGTTGCATACCTTTCATATATGGTTTTTGTGCCTCTGACTTATACTAAAGTACTTAATCTGATACCAGTACACACTTATAAGTAAACAGTAGTCACAACACTATCAAGCTTGTGAAACGGGAAGCATCTGAGAGCAGCTCTAAGGGAATAGATTAGATGATGACTGTGAGAAAGCCAGACCTCTTTAAAATGCATGGTTGAACTTGTCTTTGTGTTAGATTGATTTAGACTGGAGAGATTAATGGAACTGTATTTTTCATTAGCCATAGTTCAACCACTCCTGAACAGTGTCACATCCAGGTGAACTTGAGATTACTAGGTAACTGAGATAATTTCTCCCCTTATTCAGACAAAAGACCCCGCTTTTACCCTTTCGATAAGTGACAGAATTTGTTTAAAAAAGAATCTCCATAATTGTGTTAGCATTCAGTTTGGCTATCCTGAGGATTTTGTACTTCCAGTAAACATAACTAAAAACTGAAATATTTTCTATCAAATCAAACAATAGATAGAGAGAGAAAAGTAGAAAAAAATACATTTGGTAAACCTTTCTTTCATCCCCATATATGTCTGTCAAAAAGTGATTTGCCTTTTTATACACACAATCATTCTTTTCTTTGAATCCAGAAACATAACAGAGAAACTAGTCTAAAGTTTGCGTCTGTGATGTATATATATTGTGTGCCGGTTTGTTGTCATGACAGTGAGAAAGAAAGAGCTCGTATTTACCCCCGTTATGAATGAAAGTCTGAACGTCACCTTCAGCGTTCAAAAAAAGAGCACAGAAATAGAATTCAACTCTGATGAAACAAACCCAGACACTTTATGGAATGAAGTTCCAGTTAAACTAAATCTCCATGAAAGGAGTTTGAAATTTCCACCTGCCAGGACAATAATTCTCCTCGCAGTGCGGTAAAGAAAAGAATTGAGCGATGTTATAACTCGTATTACAATGTGCATCACTGTCCGAGTGTAATTTTGAATGGGAGTGTAAATGTTGCTAGAGATTTGCAGTAAATCTGTTTAACTTCAGTGGACAGACCCTGCTGTGTATCTAGAAACTGACACAAAATCCGCTCTGATCAAATTACGTTGTTATTTAAACAGCCGCAGTTAACCTGCTGTTTAAAAATAGATTAATCTTGCTCCGTATGAGTTGAAAGTATAAGCTGCACTCTGTAAAATAATTACATGAGTTGTCTATAACTTGCGTTGCTTAAGAATTGCTCTTTAAAAGAACTAGAGTGATAAATACCACGCTGCAATTGGCTAAGCGTGTTACTTTATTTGTGCATTAAGATTCGCCTTGAATGTATTGAGATCACAAGTGCCATGTTGAGTTACGCGCGGACATTCATGTGAATCAATGAAACTGTGTTTTCATTAGTGTTAAAGAAAGATCATAAATCACTGGTGTTGGTTGCTATGAAGACGGGAGTTCACGTGAAGTCCTAGGAGACTCTTCCGGGGCAACTCACCATGCACGCGTAATCTGCCGATGCCATATTGTCAAAATAGCACAGCATAGCTAAGCTAATAACATAGCACAGCATAGTCAACATAGCACAGCATAGCTTAGCTAATAACATAGCACAGCATACCTAAGTTAATAACAAAGTATAGCACAGTCAGCATAGCACAGCATAGCTAAGCAAAAAAATTAGAGGTCTTTCATTGAAAGCTTATACTAAACCCTAGCATCAAAAGCTAGCTGTTAGCATCCTGTGGCCTGTTACAGTTAAATACAGCTTGTGTTTGAACAAACTTGAAGCGATTTAACCCTTTAACTTCTCAAACTTTAAACACACTTTAAAGTTTTCTCCCTCTCCATTATCTTATAACACAAATTATTGTCTCTCAATGAACAACTGAGTTGAGTTTAATTTGAGTTTGGAGAGCCAATTAAAATCTATCTTTTATTCACGTTTCCTTTATTATCACTTTTAACAATTTCTTATCAAAGCTGAACTACTTAAGGTAATAATAAGTCTGAAGCAGTGTAAAGTTTACAGAAAACTTACGGCTGCCTCTCATTCTTATATTACCTACCACCCATCAGTTTCCAGCTTATTTTTAATTACTTATTGGCTGTTTTATTCTATTTCACTTTTATGTGTTGGGCATTGAGCTGATTCATTCATGTGGAGGGCCCCCATGAGAGCCGGATCAACTCAACCCCCAGGCCCACAGTATAAGACTCTTGCAGCTTCCCCACTGTGGAATTGTGGAATTTTAAATTGACAAAATCCCTAAAATTGTCCTGTTACACAATCACGATCAACAAGCACCAAGCCTCAATTAGAATCCCTGATATTGCTATTAAGCATAACAACAGAACATTTATTGGTGTATTTTGTTCATTTAGGCTTGTTTATCTTTTATTTTAAATGCTCTGTCTCCCTCTGACTTTTCTCACCTTTCTGTTTACAGTCTAGAGACAAAGCCTGTTGAACCACAGATAATTCTGGTTAAAACATTTGTCATCAATAAGAGTCATCTTGAAATGTCAAATCATTAACCAAATTTTGTGTATTCTTCCTAGTCTACCCTCACGCAACTTCTCTCTTTGTGTTTATCAACGCAATCCAAATTCCGGAATCCAAACGCAGCCACGTCCGAATATAAAGTGCCAGGTAACCGTCACCACCCCCCAAGCATGCCTTTGAGGCATCTGTGGTAAGCAGTTCAACTGTATCGCAGTAAACAGGTATATGGTGTCAATCCTGCATGATTGAAAACAAAATTAATTACACTTCATTAGTCACTCATCTTCACTAAAACAACACTTAGCTATTACTACCCTTTATTTGTGTCCCTACACATTGAAGCCAACACCTAGCTGTAACACTACACCTAGGCCCTTAACCCTGTGCAGATCTGTGTCAGCTCTCTCCCTAGTCTTCCACTACGGTTTGCCAACATGTCGCTGAAAACTGACCCCACGGCCCACTGGAAAGACTTGAAGGCGATACTGAGTGTCATGCTGGAAAACAATCACCAACTACCCGGCCCCCAACCTCATAGGCCAGATGAAACTGAGCAACAAGAACACAACCCATCTGACAGGAATTAAACGACCAAAAGCTGCAATCCACGAAGACCCAAAAGGTGCTAACGCATGCCATGTGCTGCATAAACCAGACGCAAGGGGTCCAACCAAATTGAACAAGTGTCAAGGAGAGAAATCAAACAGCCCCAGGAAGCCCTTACAGCTGACAAGCACAGAGAGCAGCAGGCTAAAGCTGTCCAAGAGGTCCTGGAAAAGAAATTCCAGCACACCAAAGCACAACTGGAAAAGGCCAGGTTTGATTTCAACACCATGAACTCTTGAAACAAGGCCTTGGAAGGCCATCTGGAAATGTCCAGAACTAAAGTTGAAACCCTGACCCAACAGTCTCACCAAAGATGTGCTTGACATGGTCAGAGATGAACTGAAACACCCTTACGAGTTAAGGCGACAGCTTAAAGTGGACAGGAATCCCATAGCAGCACCCCTCTTCAACAAAGCAGCATGCTGCCATATGGTGGAAGAAACGAGGGCCCACAGTACAAAACTTCACCAGCCCTCTTCTAAGAACCCCTCTCCAACAACAGTGAAAGGGTAAACATCCCAACGAACCCTGAAGCAGCACTTGGAATGGATTTTAAAGACCTCGACAAGCTGGTTTAGAGCAAGAGAAGAACAGAACTCAAGGGAGTTGTCCAGGCTGGTCTTTTAATCCATTCAGGTTGTTCACACCCCAAAGAGGCTCTAAGCAAATCAGAGGTGGCTTTTTAGAGGCACATGGTCAAAAGTGTCCTTCCCTCAAGATAATCATTTGATGGCCTTTGTTCCAAGGTTTGTCAATTTCCTGCTCAAAAACTGAACATTTTAATCATGAATTTCATAAGAAAACTATAACTGCAAATAACCTGAAAATACTTCACACCATCATTCTGGAATTTAAGAGACAATCAATTACATAACAAACACTTGTACATTCTTATTAAATTACAGTTATAATTCAGATATAATGCATGATAAAACTTCCTACTAATTCGTTTTTATTTTTTTATTTTAACATGGATAATTCATCACACGTTATGAGAAACACAATTTTCAGGGTATATTATCAGGTTAAACCTTGAACGAGAGTTCTATGCACTTAAGCAGATTATGTGCAGGATAAAATTACAGTAAAGTAAGTTTTGTGATTGTGTCAAAGTTCCTAAATTAAGATGAGATGTCCAGAGATACACGTGTATACACTTGAAAATATATTTGAAGTTATGAGCATTAGTTTGTCCTGCTAAAGAGAAGTTCAACAATCTCTGTGTCTTGAACATGAGCATTACAATATATATATATATATATATATATATATATATATATATATATATATATATATATATACACTACCGGTCAAAAGTTTTGAAATACTCATTCTTTAATATATATATATTTGCCCCCACAGAGCCCCCCACTGAACATCGAGTCAGTCTGGATTACATGAAGAGACAGAAGCAATTGAGACAGCTGAAATAGATAGAAGAACTGTGGTGAATCCTATCTGCCAACAACCAAGAAAAACTGTGTCCAGGTGTACCTAGGAGAATCGAGGCTGTTTAAAAGGCAAAGTTGGTCACAGCAAATATTGATTTAGCTTTTTTTATGTTTACTGGACTTTGTATGATGTTAATTGATAAATGAAAACTATTTATGCCATTATTTTTGAAGACATCCTCACTATGCTACATTTATCACAAGTGCCTAAAACTTTTGCACAGTACTGTATATATATATATATATATATATATACTATAGTGATAATGGCTTTAGACATGTTATATAAACGAGTAAAATCATAAGATCTAAGATGATTCAAACTACACATCTCACTTGAGCTTTCATACTAAAGGACTTCAAAAGCAAATCAGACTCTCAAAAACACAAACTGACGAGATCTTAGACCTCTAGAATCAATAAAGCTTAAAGCTACTTAGTCTCTAAATAAATGCATACCAACACACTTGTTTAATTTAATGTTTTTCTTATGTGTTAAATTAAAAGAACATTTTAAGTGTAGTAGCCTGAAGCATATGCATTTATACAGCACGTATATGTATCAAAACTAAAATAAATTTCAGCCTGCTCTTGATCAAACTGTAATATTTATGAGGAAGTATGTTCATAAAACATTTTGAAGAACAGCTTGTGTACATGAAAGCAAAATCATGTTGTAGAGCCGAGGAGGGCGGGGCCGGGCTGGAATGAGACACACTCGGTCCCCAATCAGCCTGATGGGGCGCGCGAGGGATAAAGGCGGCCGGGAACGACAGTTCGAGAGAGAGAGAATTGCAGCCAGCTGTACTGTGTGTTTTTGGTTGTGTGTTTTGTTTAAGTTGTTTATTTAATTATTATTTAAGTTGTCAAGCCGGTTCTCGCCTCCTCCTTTCCACTGAACCCCTTTACACTGGTGCCGAAACCCGGGAAGGAGGAGGGATTCCCGTCGCATAGTCCTCGACACTGCCGTCCACACAGGGGAGCGCCGCTGCCGTCCGACAGGGGACGGAGTAGCCCGACCACCCGGACGCGGGGAACGGCCGCCGTCCGCGAGGCGAGTGGATACGGGACTCCCCGACCGCCTGGAGCGAGGGAGCTGCTGCTGGGGGCGGAGGAGTGCCCTGCCGTCCCCCGGGAACACGGAGGGGTCGAGAGAAGACCGCCGTCCGCGGGGGGAGGAGGGAAGCGACTCCCCGACCGCCTGGAGTGGTAGGGCCGCTGCCAGGGGCGGAGGAGTGTCCCCACGGGACGCCGGGAATGCGGAGGGGTGTTCTGTCTGCTGGGGGTCGGAGGTCTGACTCCGGTCCGCCCAGGGAGGAGCGGCTGCAGTCCGCCTGAGAGGGTGGAGTAGTGATTGAGGACCATGTGACGGCGCATCAGAGAACCGGTGAGTTTCTTTTTTCTCTCTCTCCTCTCTCTCTCTGTCGCTCCGTGTTGGCCTTTCCCTCGCCATTTTGTTTTGTTGTTTTTCCCCTCCTGTCTCCTCCCAGGTCGAGGAAGGCGGGGATGACCCGCCGGCAGTCGGGGCGTAAGGCACGCCCCCCCCCGGAGAGGAAGGGTGGGGGATGTACGTCATGCCGGGGGCTCCCCGGCCTGAGGCAACGCCGGGAGGAGTGTAGAGCCGAGGAGGGTGGGGCCGGGCTGGAATGAGACACACCCGGTCCCCAATCAGCCTGATGGGGCGCGCGAGGGATAAAGGCGGCCAGGGACGACAGATCGAGAGAGAGAGAATTACAGACAGCTGTACTGTGTATTTATAGTTGTGTGTTTTGTTTAAGTTGTTTATTAAATTATTATTTATATTATTAAGCCGGTTCTTGCCTCCTCCTTTCCACTGAACCCCTTTACACATGTGTATACATCAATAACTGAAATGCAAAAGTTCATATCATGTCGGTATACACAGGGGAGCTGCTTTATTTCTACACACATAAATAATATCTGTATTCAGAAGAATGAACACCAAGCTTTACAGTATATTACGTTCTAAATTGTTCTTTTCTAAATCTAGAGAAAATTCTACTGTGCTGGAGCTTGCATTTGCATCCATCCATCTTCTATAGCCACTTGTCCTATGCAGGATCACAGGTAGTCTCAGGCTGAAGGCAGGGAAACACCCAGGACAGGTGGCCAGTCCATCAAAGGGAACACAGACATGCATACAGATTCACACTCTCACTCACACCTACAGGCAATTTAAGGTCTCCAATTAACTTAACCTGCATGTCTTTTTGGACTATGGGGGAAACACTCGAAGGAAACCCACACAAACACGGGGAGAACATGCAAACTCCACACAGAAAGGCCCAGATGAGTCAGGACTTGAACCCGGGACCTTCTTGCCGTGAGGCGAAGGTGATACCCACTGTGCTGCCCCGCTTGCATTTTCAGTACAACTATATTCACAGATTATGAATTACAGCACTTGCTCCCGAAGAAGCGTGTTTATGAGTTGCCACTTTGAATGTTTGCATTGTTTTTTCATTTTAATGAGCATCCCTTACTCTGCATCACTTTAACTCTTGTGCTCCACCAGCAGCAATAAATGGATTTTACTCCCTAATCAATTAGTCTGTTATATTGTCTGTCGGATAGATGGATGGATGAATGGAAGAACTATCCCTTTAAAAAAGAAGACTCCAAAATGGACACATTTTTCTATGTTAATTGCTGTGAAAATATTTATGTTAAAAATGGAAATTCCTCAGGCAATGAAAACCCAAAATTATTTTTTCCCCAAATGAAAGCAGTGATTGCTTGCAGTAGGCTATGCAAGATTGTGACTGTGTGTGTGCGTGTGAATGTCTGTGTGGGTTGTAGTGATGTTCATGGATGTATTATTGGAGCCCTGCTGTTCCCCACCTGTCTTTGTTCTCTGTTGTGAAACATGAAGACAAACCACTGCTGAACCTCGGAGCTCACAGCAGGACACACACACTCACACACACACACACACTCACACACACACACACACACACACACACACACACACACACACATACAAACATGTTGGTGCGGCTATCCTTATGAGACGGACTATAGATTGTATCCCCTAACCCTACCCCTAACCCTTACAAAAAACTTTTTGAATTTTACATTTTTACATATTACATTACATTTTTACATTTGTTTAGTATGTTTTTTAAACTATTTGAATTATGGTGACACTAGAAATGTCCTCATAAAGCACATTTATAGCATAATACCCTTGTAATTACCAGTTTGTAACCTAAAAAAATGTCCCTGTAAACCACCCAAACCTGTGCACACACAAACACACACACACACACCCCATCAGCTGATCTGTGTTTACTGTCTCCATTTCTAGAAATACGAGCTGACACAAATACATGTACAGCGAAAATGTCAATATGAGTTTCTCACTCAATCATTCTTCATTCCTTTACTTCATTTAAAACCGCAAATATCATCAGTCCAGGGATTAAAGACAACAGCAGTTTTGATTCATGAGAACGTTAGGCCTGCTGTCAGTGCAGCTGCAAATGATTGTTTGTTATATGGATTTGTCAATAGGCCTAGACAAAGCATAATTGCACCTGTTTGCTTCAAACATGGGGGTACAGTTTCTTATATTATCTTTCTTTCCTATTGATTGCAGCTGTGCCTAAAGTTGATGAATGAGCATTAGTGGTTTAGTGGCAGAATGCTTGGCAGCCATGCGGAAGACTTGATTTCTGGGCAATAAAGACAAAGTGTACTTTTTGAGTATGAGGGTGGAAAATGATCATGTTTTACAAATATATGACTGTTTTTTTTTGTGCAAGAAGTGTACATGTATTATAAGTGAACCTCAAGGAATATATTAAGATCATTGAAAAAGACATGTTATGACCACTTTAAGTTATATTATGTCACATTGGAGAGTTTGAGATCTGATCATTGGACATATGGAGATCTGATCATTTCCTGTCATCTCTCAGAGTGTCACAATCAATAAAATGGCAAAAAGTCCAAAAATAAAATGCAAAATTAAGAATTTACGGAAAGTAACCTATTAGTTACAGTACCTTTGAGTTACTTTTAGAGTCTTCTCTCTATACCAAAATAGTAGCACAAGGATTGAATTGTAATTTTTTTTTATTTATTCATTTTTTTTTTTTTTATTGTTTTCAATATGTAACACACATTTCGTGTAACATGTAACCCCTCTGTAATGAGTGGAGACTGGAGAAGCGAGAACATTTATTTTTAGTAGTTAAATCTTAAAGGAATAGTTTAAAATCATCTCATCATTTACTCACCCTCATGCCTTCCCAGATGTGTATGACTCACAAACAAAGATTTTTAGAAGACTATTTCAGCTCTGTAGGTCCCTTCAATTCAAGTAGATGGTGATCATGGGCGCCAGCAGGATTTCATCTGAGGGAGATGCATTTTTTTGTCTCGTGTATGAGTAGCATTCATGCAATTATTGGCTAAAGCATTTCTTCCAGTAACCATTCAGAATAAACACGTTCTCATGCTAAAAAAGCAAAACACACCACAACGAATAGAGCAGAACGCAGATGTCTCGAGATGCCTTTTTAACAGCTAAAGTTCTCCCTAGAGTTCACTGCAAATTTGCCGAAAATTCGCCACAGATAAATTTCACATGCAAATGAGCTTTGCAGCAAACTTGCAGCAAATTGTCCATTGTTGTCAAAGGTTTGCCGGAGGTTCACCACTACCGGTGAAGAGCTGCAAACTTCTGGCAAACATTTGCGGCAAATCACAAGCTAATTAGCATGTAAAAATAACGAGTGGCAAGTTGGCGGCTAGTTTAGATTTTTTGTAAGGGCTATTGAACTTGACACTTGAAAATGCAGCGCTTCCGTGAGAGATGCTAAAAACACAGTGAAACGTGACCCAGTAGTCAAAAGACCATCTAGCAAATGTTTACATGGAAAACAATTGAATAACACATTCAGTTTGAACAGCCCCTTGTTCACATGTCACAGCCTTTTGTTTTAGTTGATTGTTTTTTTTTGGGGGGGGGGGAGGGATTTTTCCCCTTTTTCTCCCAATTTGGAATGCCTAAGTCCTCGTGGTGGTGTAGTGATTCGCCTCAGTCCGGGTGGCAGAGGACAAATCCCAGTTGCCTCCGCGTCTGAGACAGTCAACCCGCACATCTTATCACGTGGCTTGTTGAGCGCTCAATTCACCATGCGCCCCACCGAGAACAAACCACATTATAGCGACCACGAGGAGGTTACCCCATGTGACTCTACCCTCCCTAGCAACTGGGCCAATTTGGTTGCTTAGGAGACCTGGCTGGAGTCACTCAGCACGCCCTGGGATTCAAACTAGCGAACTCCAGGGGTGGTAGCCAGCGTATTTTAGCACTGAGCTACCCAGGCCCCGTTTCAGTTGATTGTTGGTAAATTTCCACTGTATCCAGTGCTGTTTGTTCTCTGTGTTCATAAATATCTTGATACTATTTACTGTGTGAGAAACCGCTCCAAATTATTCCGTGAGAGACCACTCCGAACAAACTGTACGGAATCATAAATTGATTTAGACCGTTTTGCAAGCCCCTTTGGCCAATTCACTGAAAAGAACCGACTCAAAAGAATTATTTATTTGCAAATTGGGCATAGCTAGTTCTTTTAAACAGCCAACAGAAAAATGGGACACATGTCATTGTTGGTGAAATATTCTGAGAGTAATTGTTTCTCAGTTAAGTCGGACCACTCATGGTACGCACAGTGTGTACGACCATACAGCTGCAGGCACCACTGATCAGCACTTTAAAGCTCCAAAACGCACAGGCAGTTGTAGTAAAAGTAATTCCTACAACTTCAGTGGTTAAATGAATGTCTTCTATGATCCAATTGCTTTGGGTGAGAAACAGATCAATATTAAGTCCTTTTCACTATAATTGTTTACTTCCAGTCGCTCTCAATGCGCGTTCATGAGAGAACCGTGTACACGCATCCTCTCTCGTGATGATGGCACGATGGCATGTTCACGCAAGAACTGATGCGATCCAACAGGACGTGCAGCTAGGTACATTTAAAAGAGAATGCTATTCACAAGCTTCATTGTTTTTGCTTTCATTTGAATCTTGAAACACGCTTAAGTCATGTGAGAGGCTGCATGTACTCAATCCTCTCATGAACCCGCATTGGAGAGTGACCGGAAGTAAACAATTATGGTGAAAAGGACTTAAATATTGATCTGTTTCTCAAGTAAAGTGATCATTTCACTTTAGAAGACATTAATTTAACCACTGGAGTCATATGGATTACTTTTACTATGTTTGTCTGTGATTTTTGGAGATTTAAAGTGGTGATCATCATCCATTTGCATTGTATCGAACTGCAGAGCTGAGACATACTTCAAAAAACTCTTTGTTTGTGTTCTGCTGAATAAGAAAAAGTCATACACATCTGGCATGGCATGAGGGTGGATAAATGATGAGAGAATTTTCTTTTTTGGGTGAACTATTCCTTTAATTAAAACAACTATTTAGTTGGAACTCTGCAAGGCATCATTGAATATCTATTTTGGGTCAATTCAGATAAGTGATTTGTTACATTAACAGTAGCGTACTGAATCATCATTAGGTACACACTTTAAAATAAAGGTTCTTTATCAGCAGGTATGGTTCCATGAATAATCTTACACATCCATGGAACCTTCCCATTGCACAAAAGGTTCTTGGTAGGAAAAATATGTTGTTTAGATTATACAAAGGCTCTTCAAAATTGTTCTTTTAAGAAAAATGGATCTTCAATGGCATTGGTGCAAAAAAAAAACTATTAGAACCTTTATTTTTGAGAGTGTATCTTGAGGAGATGATAGAGGGCTGGGGAAGTCATCAAACAACCAACTATTAAAATGATTCACAAGGCTGTGAGACTTATTTGACTAATTAATTGTCCAATTGACTCACACAAGTGAGTGCTGTGTACAGAGTTAAAGGCCCTAATTAAAATCTGGAGATGATAATGAAGTGATTAAGGGAAGGATGTTGATTTAGGAAGAACAGATTATGAGAATGGCTTGAGAATGATGTTGATGTGTCAGGTGAGTTACATGTAACTCCTGAGTTACATGAAAACAGTACCATTAATTAATGATAGAAAAGGAATGGGGACACAGTGCATAAACACTCTCGAACCGTGCACGATCTGCACATATTGAATATTCAAAACAGGAGTCACTGTGCAGACAGAGGTAAGTGAGTGTTAATATATAATTCATTCTTGCTGCTGCTCTCTCATGACACTCATTCTGTGTATCTTTTAAGACTAACATCCTCCTTCAAATGTTGCATCAGGTTCTTTTTCATGACTTATGTAACATACCTTACTTTTAAAGGGGACAAATAATTAAAAACAGGATTTTCCTTGCTCTTTTTAATAAAAGAGGCAGACATACTCTAACATTCGCAAATCAAAGCTCACTCACCAGTGCCATTGTTCATTATTTATTGATCTATTTATTTAATAAGCTAAGATAGCTACTGTCCCCATTTATGGTTTAATTAAACCATAAATGTTACATACTTCAACCATTCATTTTGGTAATATTAAACTGTAGAATAATACTTTCTATGAAGCCCATATTTATAATGCATTGTAAAGGCATTGTAATGCAATAGTTAATGACTCATAATACACCTTATGACATATAACTTCTCATAAATTATTGTAACCACAGTTATAATACATTATAATACTTGCCTATTCATAGTAATACCTTAGAGTATAATACATTATAACACAAGCAACATGCAATTTTATCTGCAGAAGTTATAATGTATTATATAAAGTTGTAATATAGGTATGCTTTAAGTAAAGTGACAAAAGCAATGTCTTCTTATAAACATCCATAAGATATTTTAAGTGGTCATGAGAAATTACAAGTCATGCTAGAAGTTATTTACATTACACATTTACAAAATACAAAATAACACACATTCAATGTAAATTTTGAGATATTACGAAAAACGCTTGTAAAGCCACAGGATTAAAATATATCTTGAAAAAAATGTGTGTGTGTTGATCACACATCTAGCCAGTCTTGTTGGGTGTAAAACACACCCAAGAATAATAATAATAAAAAAAATAAAATAAAATAAAATTATATATTCTATATTGGACTCTATTCAATAAACTTTAATGTGTGTGCATCTTATTTGGATACTTATTTTACAAATAACATCCATTATATAAGTTTGACTTGTAATGATTTGTATGTTACAAGTTTATGTTATGGCTGTTTATAAGAAGTTTTGCTTTTGTAACTTTGTTTAAAGCAGGCAAAGTCCACCTTGTCGAGCTACACTTGTTCCAACCTGATTGCACTCCCTACATAATGCCCTCATGTTTCTCTGTTTCTTTGCCAGATTATTATTCTATGTTGAATACTTTCCTCGCTCTCCTAGTTTAGCTGGTCCTGTCTTGTCACTCTGTTGATTTGCACGTGTTGTTCGGGTTGTGGTTTGCCTTCCAGTCTTCGCTGAGTTCAGCCTGGCAATCCACAAAAGAATTCAGATCAGATCAGCTGTTGCTCGCATTGTCCGCTGGATGCCCTATTCCACGCCAAGCTTCAACGGAGGATTCTGCCAAGCACCTCCATGACGTACACACTCCACTGACGAACACACTACTCTCTGCGCGGTGGCGCATCATTGACTTTGTTAATAAATATTTTGGAACTGTTACCTTTGTTCTTGGGTCCGTTTGTCCTGCACTAGAAAGTTACAAACTTACAATATGATCACGTCATAAAGTCTTTTGACTGTTTATACTGTACAGCATTTATACAATTAACTATATTATCTTCTGCATTAAAATGAGATGTTGTTTGTGTTATAATGCATTATACTCTAAAGTATAACTATGAATAGGGGAAGTCTCATAATGTATTATAACACTAGTTATAATTATTTATGAGAAGTTATAAGGTGAGACATTATGAATGCAGTATAATGCATGTATAACGCCTTTACAATGCATTATAAATATGGGCTTCATAGAAAGTGTTACCATTTTCCTTTATTAAGATTTATTAAGAAATTAATTGAATACCAGTAATCTGTTCTAGTTGATGTAGTTGGCAGGTCATATTGTTTTTGGGTGGGGTTTAGTTCACTTTGTGTATAAAGGTTTCCAAAATGTTCTGTCCAGGTGTTTGGGTTACAGATGGGAATTTGTTCTTCTTTTTTGGACTTATTTAAATTGTTCCATAATTCCCAGAATAAATATTGATCAACTGCTTCCTCAATCTTGTTGAGCTTTGTTGTCATATGTTCAGCTCTTTTGCTTTTTAGCAGTGACTTGTACTTTTTAAGAGTTTGTTAATAGATGGTATTTGCTAGTTGATTTGCGGGGTCTCTGTGTTTTTTTATTTGATGACAATCGTAGTTATTTTATTAACATTTGAAATACTTTGTCAAACCAGTCAGTTTAAAATATATATATATATATATATATTTTTACTCCTGTTCATTTTGATTTTTTTCAATGATTTGCTGGCAATTGTGAAAAAGATTGTATTTAATTGTTTTGTTGCCATATTGATGCTTTTCTCATCTTCTCCAAATGTGTTGAAGAGAAACGCATCTATCATGTTCTCAGCCAGAGTGCTGTGGAGTCCAAGGCTGGGCTGTCTTTTCTCCAGAAGAATCTGGTTGGGAGGGGATACAGTTTAAACTTCTGATCTGAAGATGGTAGAAGACTTGTTTAGACTAATGACAATGTAACAGTAGTCTGAGAAAGGTAGCTGTGGCACCACTGTGAAGTAATTTATCTTGTCTTGGTCTAGATCTGTGATGGCATAGTCCACTGTGCCACTGCCTAGAGAAGAGCAGTAGGTAAATCGACCCAGAGAATCACCCTTTGTTCTGCCATTCATTATATAGAGACTCAGGCTTTTACAGAGCTGCAGAACCTGTTTTCCTGAATGTAATGGAAAATATGTTCTTTAAACCAAACATTAATTCCTCCTGAATCTCTTCCATTTTTAACATGAGGGTGTTTCACTGATGGTATATGCAATTCTCTGTAGTTTAAAGGAGTGTATGTTTTAGACTCTGATCGACTCCATGTCTCAAGTAATATTATGATATCTGAACTATATACAATATTTACAAAATCAGGATTCTTGCTTTTTCCCCAAAAAGCAGCAGAAAACAGTCCCTGAATGTTGTAGCTTGTGATTTTAAGTGACGACATTATGATTTTTACCAGAAATAAGAATGTTTGATCCCTGACCCAATCGTAAAGAAATATACTGAATTAAATGAAGTACCTTAGAATATCAACTGTAAAACAAAAAGAGAAGGTGCAATAAAATGAATATAAAAAATAATAATGAATATGCTTAAGTTAAGCTGTTGCTAATCAACCTAATACATTTTCACATAAAGGTTTCAGCATGTTTTTTATCTTGCTGAGGTCATTTGCGTCCGCACAACCTCTTCTTTTCACAACAGCAGCATAGCTGTCTGTCTGTCTGCCGTCATGCTGACTCACCCTCTCCTCACAGTCAGGGGGCGTGTTCTCAGAGCTTTTCAGTGATACATCCTTGATGGTTTTAGCAAATATTCTCATGCACTCTCGATGAATGTGGAGACGAAGGTGCTCATGAGTGATACGCTGATGATTTGCTATATGTACATTTGGCATGAAAGCACACACATCAGCTATCTCTACATTAATGGCAGTGATGATGTTTTGTGGAACGTCTCTGCGAGGCAGCAGTGTAGAGATGATGACTTTGGTGGATTCCTCTAGCTGTTTTCACCACATTGATGAGCGCTTTGGCAACATCCATTCTCCTGGTGCTGAGGTTGTTTGTCCCAGTGTGCAGTATGATGTGTGGTGGTGTTCCCAAAACATCCTCTCTCAGCAGCTTCAAAGCAGAGTGAGAGGTGGGACACCAGAGTTTCCTCACAGTTCTCCCGGGGAACAGTCGTCTCTTGTTGTTGCTGTTAGAGTTACAGAGTATGAAGATGTTGCATTGTCTCTTCTGTTCTCTGTTAGATGTTGTTGTGGTCTGTGGATATCTCTGTCTGGTGCTGATGTCTTTTCTCTTGGAGTTCTTAGAAGCTTGAGAGACCTGAGAAACCTGTAGGGTTGCAGAGGATGGAATGGTGTGTGTTTGTGTGTTGGTACACTGTTGCTGTTGATCTGTGGTTGTGATGTGTTCATTGCGTGTGTGTAGCTGTTGTCTCATCTCCTCCAGTTCTTTCTCCAGCAAATTGCTGTGTTGATCTCTCTTGATCAGCTCCTTTCTCACCCTCCTCAGCTCCTGGTTGTTCTCCTCCAGCTGACAGCAGAGCAGAGCTGATGAAGTTGTTGTGTGTTGAGGTGGCTGGTCTGGTTTTGGAACTGGCAGAGGTTGTTGGTGGTTTCTTCTTTAAACAGGAACTAGTCATGCTCCAGCTCAGCAATGTTGTCTCTCAAAGCCTTGATCTTTGGAGATGCTGGAGAAACAGGGTGTCTGTGTGCTTCAGGGGCGCTCGAGCTGAGGGCTCAGTTTGTGTCTATTGTGGTTCAGAACATCCATTTTAAAGTTCATGAAACTCTTCTGGAATTCATCAAGGCTGGGTTCTGACCTCTGGACCATGACCGTACCATTGTGATACAAGTTTACAGTCAGCTTTATCTCCTTTTCTCCTTCCAGAGTGATTTACTGATGCTCTCTCTCTCTCTGATGTTGCATCCTAGTAGCTCCAAAAATTAAGTATTGGTACTCATACTCATTAAAAAAATGGTATCAGGACATCCCTAATACATACACAATTACTGACCACTTTATTAGGTATACCTCTTCATCTACTTATTCAATTATAATCAGCCAATTGTGTGGCAGCAGTGCAATGCATAAAATGGATGGATTTTTGCATGGATTTTTTTTTTTCTTTTCTTTTTTTGCACCATTCTGAGTAAACTCTAGAGACTGTTGTGCATGAAAATTCCATGTGATCAGCAGTTACAGAAATGTTTCTTTTTTTCATTTAGTTAGTGTCACCTTGCACACTTTCTCTCTTTATTAGTTTTGTGTTCTTGTCTCAATCATGTGGGCTCCAGATCTTTTTATATGTCTCCTCAGACTGTCTCACAGACTGTGCATTTTGTTACAGGTTTGTATTATTTAATTTCTCTCATCTTTCTTTCTTTCTCTCTCCCTCTCTCTCTCTCTCTCTCTCTCTCTCTCTCTTTCTCTCTCTCTGTCTGATATTGTATCCTAACAGCTCCAAGCTGATGGGAGGTCAGGCTACGGGAACATGCGTGGGACGTTAGCTGCTCCAATGACAGCACTTCTTTTTGTTGTCTTACACAAACACAACTGGCAAGTGCTCCTGGGCATGACATGTGCACACACACACATACATATACAACCATCTAGAAACATACTGTAAGTCCCCCTACATACATTTATACGTCATACTTGTGCAAATTCCAGGATCTGCATAGATGCCTATCATCAGATGAAGCACTGGCTATGTTTGGAATAGCATACCAACATACGACTCTAGCAATTTCTTAGGTATAAGTATATAGTATGTACATTGTAATGTAAAATGCTAAATACATGTTTTTATTTCCAAGTTGATTACTAGACACCTCTTACATGCAACATGTGACAACAAGGTGGCATACTATATTTTGAAACATTTATCGGTGTGTAATGCCTCCTGTTTCACGCATTATTTTTAATAAATAGTATGAAATGTAAAGTGTATATTGCACAGTATTCTGTAAGTACTATTCAGTATTTTCGTATTCCATTCTGAACATAGCCACTGTGTCCCACATACTGCATCGGCTATCAACACATGGGCTACCTTTTCACATTAGTACAGGAAATGGTACATGAACTAATTAATCTCCTCTACCTAAAACAGATAAGAACGCAGGGAGCTTTGATTAATGTCAAATCCAACTGCACTCATTAATATTCAATTATGGACTTGCCTCACATGAGTTTCAGTTCGTGCTCCCAAACTAATTAGCTTCCACACCGCAAATGAAATCTGTGTTAAGCTCTGCTATCCCATTCATACACAGTGGCACGGGTTAGCACTCTGCAAATGTTCTGCCAGTGTTAGGACACTGTTTTTGCCAGCATTTTGCGACTATAAATCCCTCCAGTCAGACCAGTGGGTTTCAGCATAAAATCACATATTGGGATGAACGATAATTACAACGTCTCAAAATTGAATGAGCGTACATTTTCATTTTGTCATATTTGCGCTTTACTACAAAACAGTGTCATTTCACTTTCTTCTTTGCAAATGTAGAAGAATGTAGAATTCGGCACATTGGTTTAAAAATGGGTGGGAAAACATTCAGAGCTAACAGCAACCTTTGCTGTTTGAAAGTATGCAAAAATGCAGGAATGGACACTATAAATAGAAGCTACCATACTGCTTACTGTATTATAAGTGGCCATGTGACCATAATGTCATTATATAATGCATTTAATATAATTTTTTTTGTAGTGAAGTTGGTCTGACAGCTAAAGAGGCTTGATTGGCCCAGTATAATATTTTTAATGTGGCACAGTTTTCATCCTATCTGGCTGAAAAACATAACACGACTGTGGGATGGAAATGCACTATGTACATTTCTCAATAATAAGGTTGCCCTCATCAAGAGCATTCAATGTAAATATGATAAACAGCACTGACTGACCGATTCAGAAACAGACAGACATATGAGCCTCTTCAAATAAGAAGCAGCGGACGCCATTAGACACATTAGCCTAGCGCCATGCAGATAACACATTATCATGCTGTGGCATGCATATTAAAATGAGTTAATCAGGACATATTGTCCACTGTGATCATCTGCCAAGTGTGATTAAGGGAAATGGAGGTAACAAAGTCATTTTGTTTCTCCTCACACCTGGAGAACGGGTGTTTACCGTCAGAGAATGCAGTTGTACAGACAGAAACGATGCAGTTTAACATGACAGCATACTGGGATAATTCATGCCTTTAAATAAAAATGTTATGGCTTGTTGTCTTTGTCAGTTTATAATCAAATATGTATAAAGTCAAAGACAAAATTACTCAAGTTCAAACAGTGGAAAAAACATATAGGGTGCTTTTCATTTCTGAAATTGCGCATCCTGGTTTCTTTACTTGCTTACTTTCTTCGCTTCCTAGCTCCTTCCTCTACTGAAAAGAGGAAAGGATGCGAGGAAAGGAAACGAGGATGGAGGAATCAAAGCAAGACGGATTTGTAAAATGGAATGTCCTGCTCACTCATGTGTCACTTCAAAGCGATGTCTCTGCACAGCTGCAGTACATCGGAGCGCTTAAAATAATGTTGTTAAAACTTGATTTATTAATATATTCAGAATAAAAACTAATAATTCAAGATGCAGTGATAAAATATGTGATAATTATTGTTTATTTAAACCGCAAAGGTAAAACGTGAATTAAAACTGTTGTGTCAGATGTGATGGGGGAGGAGAATTTATAAGTGTGTCAGGTGCTTCGACCAAAAAGTCTTCCGCATAGGATGCTCCGGTGCTTCCTCGCTCAAGCGTCCTCAGAAAGCTTCCTCTGTCCTCGATCCTTGCCTCCTCGTGGTGCATTTAGAGAATTGATATGTCCTTCATGATGATGGACTTTGATCGGTTTCCGGGTCACAGGAATATTATGTCCTAAAAACGACATCTTTTCTCGTAATAATGAGGTAATATGTCCTTAAAACAACATCTTTTCTCATAATAACGAGATAATATCTCATAAAAATGACATCTTTTCTCATAATAACAAGATAATATGTCGTAAAAATTACATCTTTTAATAATACAACATAAAAACGACATCTTTTCTCGTAATAATGAGATAATATCTCGTAAAAACATCTTTTCTCGTAATAACGAGATGTGTCCTAAAAACAACATCTTTTCTCGTAATAATGAGACAATATCTCGTAAAAACATCTTTTCTCGTAATAACGAGATATGTCCTAAAAACAACATCTTTTCTCATAATAACGAGATAATAATCCTAAAACGACATCTTCTCTCGTAATAATGAGATAATATGTCGTAAAAATTACATCTTTTCTCACAATGACGAGATATTATGTCCTAAAAACTACATCTTTTCTTGTAATAACGAGATAATATCTTGTACAAACAACATCTTTTCTTGTAATAACAAGATATTGTCATAAAAATGGCATTTTTTCTTGTAATAATCAGATAATATCTCATAAAAACTACATCTTTTTTTGTAATAATGAGATAATATGTCCTTAAAACAAGATCTTTTCTCGCAATAACGAGATAATAATGCCATAAAAACGACATAATTTTTCGTATGGTAACCATGGCACAGTTATTTGAAATTATGAATCTTTATTTTCTTCTCTATGAATCGGTTGTTGAGCTACAATTCTTAAATTACAATTAACTACATTTATTATTATTATTAATAATAAAATAACTCAATAAAATAACTTTTAGATAAATGCATTTTCATTTCATAATAAAATTGAGAACTGAGTAATCTTCAATAGAATAAAATAAAAAATAAACTTAAAAATAGGCTAAAATACACTAAGTTAATTTAGATTCAGCAACATTTATCAAAATATTGATGTACAATAGCTTTTCTTTAACAGTTTAGAATGAAAAAGTTTTATTAATTGCACACTTTAGTAAGTTGCAAATAAAATGTCCACTAAAACAATATTTTATTTTATTAGTCATTACAATGTCTCTGTAGTTTTATTTGTTAAAATGCGCAACAAAATACTGGATTCCATATACAGTTGAAGTCAGAAGTTTACATACACTTAGGATGAAGTCATTAAAACTCATTTTTTAACCACTCCACAGATTTAATATTAGCAAACTATAGTTCTGGCAAGTCGTTTAGGAAATCTACTTTGTGCATGACAGGAGTGATTTTTCCTACAATTGTTTAAAGACAGATTGTTTTACTTTTAATTGACTATATCACAATTCCAGTGGGTCAGAAGTTTACATACACTAAGTTAACTGTGCCTTTAAGCAGCTTGGAAAATTCCAGAAAATGATGTCAAGCCTTTAGACAATTAGCCAATTAGCTTCTGATAAGAGGTGTACTGAACTGGAGGTGTACCTGTGGATGTATTTTAAGGCCTACCTTCAAACTCAGTGCCTCTTTGCTTGACATCATGGGAAAATCAAAAGAAATCAGCCAAGACCTCAGAAAAAAAAAAAAAAATGTGGACCTCCACAAGTCTGGCTCATCCTTGGGAACAATTTCTAAACACCTGAAGGTACCACTTTCATCTGTAAAAACAATAGCACGCAAGTATAAACACCATGGGACCATGCAGCCATCATACCGCTTAGGAAGGAGACGCATTCTGTCAGATATCAGAGATGATTGTAGTTTGGTGCAAAAAGTGCAAATCAATCCCAGAACAACAGCAAAGGACCTTGTGAAGATGCTGGATGAAACAGGTAGACAAGTATCTATATCCACAATAAAACGAGTCCTATATCAACATAACCTGAAAGGCTGCTCAGCAAGGAAGAAGTTTGCACAGTTTGCACAGTTTGCAAGTGCAAACATGCACATGGGGACAAAGATCTTACTTTTTGGAGAAATGTCCTCTGGTCTGATGAAACAAAAATTGAACTGTTTGGCCATAATGACCATCGTTATGTTTGGAGGAAAAAGGGTGAGGCTTACAAGCTGAAGAACACCATCCCAACCGTGAAGCATGGGGTTGGTAGCATCATGTTGTGGAGGTGCTTTGCTGCAGGAGGGACTGGTGCACTTCACAAAATAGATGGCATCATGAGGAAGGAAATTATATGGATATATTGAAACAACATCTCAAGACATCAGCCAGGAATTTAAAGCTCGGTCGCAAATGGGTCTTCCAAATGGATAATGACCCCGAGCATGCCTCCAAAGTTGTGGCAAAATGGCTTAAGGTCAACAAAGTCAAGGTATTGGAGTGGCCATCACAATGCCCTGACCTCAATCTGATAGAAAATTTGTATGGAGAATTGAAAAAGCGTGTTCGAGCAAGGAGGCCTTCAAACCTGACTCAGTTACACCAGTTCTGTCTGGAGGAATGGGTCAAAATTAAGCAACTTATTGTGAGAAGCTTGTGGAAGGCTACTTAAAATGTTTGACCTATGTTAAACAATTTAAAGGCAATGCTACCAAATACAAACAAAGTGTATGTAAACTTATGACCCACTGGGAATGTGATAAAAGAAATAAAAGCTGAAATAAATAATTCTATCTACTATTATTCTGATCATTCTTAAAATAAAGTAGTGATCCTAACTGACCTAAGAAAGGGAATGTTTTCTACGATTAAATGTCAGGAATTGTGAAAAACTGAGTTTAAATGTATTTGGCTTAGGTGTATGTTAACTTCTGACTTCAACTGTATTTGATGTCTAAAGAATAATTGATGTTAGACAAGTGCATTAACGATCATGACGTCCTTTATCATATGCCAGCTGGGTTTCAACAGTGCAATTTAAGCTTTTACCATCAACTTAACTAATGTTGCTCCTTATTTTACGATGGAGTAATGCCTGTTGCTAGTAATGCCTGTTTCCCAAACCAGCACGTATCACTATAACATCAGTCCTGTGTTACGGGAGCTGTCCAGTCCGAAGGTGCTGAAACTTTTGCCAAGATGTCCAGGAGTTTGTCCTCTCAACATGAAAATAATGCAGAAACACTGACAAGCATAAAAATTGGCTGCAACAGCCCCTTTCACACATGCAACAAGGTAAATTATTGGAAAATTGTTGGGTTGCCTTTACTGGCAAATGTACCACATCACACATACCATCAGGAAATTTATGATACAACTTCTCATAAAGGGAAATTGCCAGAGCAAAATTTACCAGTATTTTTGAAAATGTTTGTTCACACATAACCTCTAACCTGAAAAATGTAGTCAATTTTCTGGAAAAGGCTGTATGTGTGTGGCAACAAATGTGCCATAGAGATTTAAGTGCTACTATAATGTATTTCGGGAAACCCAGCTGGTATAAATTTCAACATGATCTGTTTGATAAGTGACTGATGACATTCTTGCATTATTTTAACTCAAATAGCTACTTTTATGATTTTAGACTATCATAGTTTTTTTAGGATCAGTTTCTGATAGTGTTTGATAGTCCGACATAGGTTTAATTTTTGCAAAAGTTATTTTAAAGTCTCTTCAAATATTATTGTAATTTGATTAATTATATAATATATATATATTATCTTCACCTCAGGGGAGGGGAAAGGCACTATGCGCAAGCGGTACACCCGGCCAGTTGTCCCGGAACTTACCTGTTCATACCTGACAACACATGGGATGAGACCGGCTCAACCCAGAGATTATATAATCTTGCAAAGGTGTTGGGTGTTGCCCAGCCCGCTGCTCTGCAGATGTCTGCTAAAGAGGTGCCATTGGTCAGAGCCCAGGAGGCCGCCACACTCCTAGTAGAGTGGGCTCGTAGCCCCAAGGGGGGCGGCACATCCTGGGCGTGATATGTCATAGCGATGGCGTCAGTGACCCAGTGGGCGATCCTCTGTTTTGAGACAGCGCTCCCTTTCTGCTGTCATCCAAAGCAGACAAAGAGCTGCTCAGAGTGTCTAGAGCTCTGCGTGTGATCCAAATAGATGCGCAAAGCACGCATCAGACACAGCACTTCGAAGCCTTCCTTGGGTTCTTAGCAGCCGGCCGTGAGACGGGTGGCGTCTGCTTCCTGCGGGCGGCTCCACGCCGGGGCCGGCCTGCTCGGGCAGGCTGTGGCGGAGCTGGTGTCACTGCAGGGGGACACCCCTGGTGATGAGCAGACGGGGTGCAGGATCTTGTTGGATGGCCTCCGTATGCTTCCTCACTGTCAAAAACTGCCGGGCAAAGTCTCCGAAAGTGTCTCCGAATAGGCCAACCTGGGAGATGGGGGCGTCAAGGAATCGTACCTTGTCAGCCTCCCTTGACTCAACCAGGTTGAGCCAAAGGTGGCGCTCCTGGACCACCAGGGTGGACATCGCCTGCCCGAGAGACCACGCCGTGACCTTCATCGCCCGGAGGGCAGGATCGGTTGCCGAGCGCAGCATCTGCACCTCATGCAGTTCTCTGAGTGCCTCGGCTTGGTGCACTTGCAGGAGAGCCATGGCGTGCAGGGTGGAGGTGGCCTGTCCAGCGGCACTGTAGGTCTTAGTCGCCAGTGACGATGTAAACCTACAGGTTTTGGATGGGTGTCTTGGACGGTGGCGGCGCTCTGCAGGCACAGGTGCACTGTGATCGCCTTATCCACCTGGGGAATCGCTGAGTACCCCCTGGCAGCCCCACCGTCGAGGGTAGTGAGAGCGGAGAAGCTCAGAGACCGGGTCCGGGCAGTAAAAGGTGCCCGCCACGATCGCATGAGCTCATCACGCACTTCCGGGAAGAAAGGTACGGGGGCGGGGCACGGCCGTGAGCGGCGCTCAGGGCCCCGGAACCAATCATCGAGCCACGAGGGTTCAGGGGGGAGTGGAGGATTCCACTCCAGCCCGACACTCGCAGTCACTCGGGCAAGCATGGCCAAAATACAGAGCACAAAAAAAGCAAATGAAAATTATCTTGAAAAATGAATCAAAGGCTAATTAAACAGTCAAGACCAATAGCTCCTAGTTTTGTTACATTTAATTTCATTCTGAATTTGCTTAAATACTTGATACTGCTGTTATTTTTTTAAATCTGTGTTCTTAATTATTATTTTTTTGTTGCTTTTATTTATGTTTTTTTTATTATTTTATTGTTTATTATTATTATTATATTATTTATTTCTCTGTTCTTATTTGATTACATATCTCGTTATTATGATAAAAGATTTTTTTACGATATATTGTCTCATTATTATGAGAAAAGATGTAGTATTTACGACATATCTTGTTATTACGAGAAAAGGTGTAGTCTTATGAGATATTATCTCGTTATTACGAGAAAAGGTGTAGTTTTATGAGATATTATCTCGTTATTACGAGAAAACCTGTCATTTTTCAACATAATTGAGCGAAAAAAAAATTATAAGTACATGGCAGCATTGCACCACCGTAGTTTAACCCTGGGGGGGAAAAAGAGAGAGAGAAAAAGAATTCGGAGTGTCTGGATGAAAAAGAGAATTTACAGACTGTTATTTAATCTCAGTAATTTTAATAGTGCTATAATAATGTGAAAGGAACACTAAATAATGAGATGTTAATGTTGCATATCATAGAGGCAAGCTAGTAACATCTTTTTAACACATCTTCTTATCTAACACTCACATGTCTCTTACTGGTTTTTCATTAGACAAGAGTCATAGGAGCAGTCATACTGCAACACTATGGCCTAAAATTTCTGTCAGAGACAGGCTAACATTCATTGCAAATCCATCTAATTAGCCATCAGTGAGCATGTCACATAAAGCAATGAAAGAATGCTGATTTCCCTTACGAAAAAAAAAAACATAACTTTTACAATTACAGTAATATATCTCAGATGGCAAAATCGTGGACAAAATTGTTCAGTGTGCATCGGGCTCTAATTAAAGGGGCAAGCAAACAGACTATATATACTTAAGATGAATTCTGTAATGAAATGTGAAATAAAAGAAGGGTGAGGCAAAGATATAGATAAGAAAATGAAATATAGATAGAAAATGAAAGTGCCAAAATCAGTATTTCATACTCTACATAGCCTATTGACTGCCATGCAGAAGTGTTACAGTTGAGCACCATTGAAAAGCAAAACCCTCTTTTATTTGTCCTGAATAAAAAAGCATTTTAAAAACACATCTAAACACTTGAAAAGGAAACATGTCTTTCATAATTTACCATTAAAATCATCAGAATATACTGTCTACCTACATTCAGATGTTAGTTAATTAGATTTGCTGAAACTTAGAGATGCTGTCATATAAAACTCTCAAAATATAATTACACTTAAATGGTCACATATTTACACTATATTTGAATTGAACTATGATATGCCCTTCTGAAAAAAAAAAAATGGAAAAAAAAAAAACAGCACACTGTATGTGTTTTTGGTGCTGGTTTTATATACTTCTATGTGGCAGAAAGACCCACTCCTTCCTCAACTCATCATCACCCCACATCTTCTAAAGGTCGTCCTTCAGCCAAGATGATGATGATGCGCACCTGCACTGCTGCCTTTTAAAAACAGAGCACACCTCTCCTAAGGAGGCCAGTCTCTATCTCCATGTGCATGCACACTCGTCCTTGCAGGTACATGAGCAGAGCGGGGAGGGTACCCGCTGACTTAGATATAGGTTGCCGGACCCCGCCTATGCCCTGGACCATTCTCTAGGCACTCTCTGACAAACACAGAGCCCCGCTGCACCATGAGGACACCAGATTTTCCTTGTTTTCGAGACTATCCCCATGGACACTTTATTTTTCTTGTTTTAGACTTTTTATGTTATTTATTATTTAAAATATATTCCTCTCCGAGGCCTGAAGCCACACCCACTGTGTCTCATTCTCACCTCGCCACAGACTAATATACCTGAAGAGAGCAACCAATTAGAGTTTCCATTCAGTTAAATAGAGTTTCCATTTCAATTTAAATGATTATTTTTATGCTGCCTTTATGTGCATTTTGGAGCTTCAAAATTTTGGCAACCAGTCAATTCCATCGTGAGGACCTACAGAGTTGAGATATTCTTCTAAAAATCTTTGTTTGTGTTCTGCTGAAGAAAGAAAGTCATACACATCTGGAATAGCATGAGGGTGATTAAATGATGAGAGAATTTTTATTTTTGGGTGAACTATCCTTTTAAGTCCTTTTTTCCTATAAATTCTCCTCCCTGCCCAGTAGATGGCAATATGGTCGAATAATGTGAATCACAAAAATCAAAAGAAGAAGAATATAAAAATGAAAGTGGATATTGATACTAAAAAAGAACTTAAATATTGTTCTGTTTCTCAACCACACTTGTCATATCACTTCTGAAGACATGGATTTAACCACTGGAGTCATATGGATTACTGTTATGTTGCCTTTATGTGCTTTTTGAGCTTCACAATTCTGGTAACCATTCACTTGCATTGTGAGGACCTACAGAGCTGACATATCCTTCTAAAAATCTTTGTTTGTGTTCAGCAGACAAAAGAAATGCATACATATCTGGGATGGCATGAGGGTGAGTAAATGATGAGAGAATATTCATTTTTGGGTGAACTATTCCATTAAGTTTAGTTGCTACTACTTAATTGCTGAAACTTTCGGTGACAGAGAGAGGAAAGAGTGTTAAATGTCATCTTGTTAATAGACTCAGACTGGTGTCACCTTGTCAGTAAAACCGTCAACTGTCAGTTCCATTTGAACTGTCAGTCAGACAATGTTTCATAGCTCTATTGCTAATAGAAGAGAGTGTCCAGGGGGGACATGCAGTCATGCGTCTCGTCCTCTGTCTTCTGTGCTGGACACACCTGAGGGCTCTCAGCTGCCATGTCTCTCTGCCCTTCATCTCACTTCAATTTCATTGAGTTTAATTAATAGGGATGTAGTCCTCCTCTGGGCCTGGGTAATGAGGTGAGACGTCATGGTCATTGAGAGGACACACACACTGGATGAGTAGTGAATTTGGTAGAACACCACCTCAAATGGCTCTGTGGTCCGACAGGTACCTTATATTTTATTTGAATTATATTTTTAGTTTTATTTATAATTTATTATGATTCATTTACAAGTTTAATATACTGTAGCTTAGTGTGTCTTAGATTATAGCATAGCTAACCTTATTGCTTAAGGACTACAGGACATGAAAAGGTGTTAATCTATGTTTTTAAGCTGTGCTGTACTATAATTTCATTCTGCGCACCAAAAAAAAAAAAAAAAGAATGGAGAAAAAAAGAATAGAGAAAAAAAATTGAGACGATCTATATATTTGACTAATAAACACTAGAAAGGTAGCCTATCAATAATGAAACCAGTCTGTTCAAAATGCTTATAGAAAGTTCTCATTGGCTACATTAGGTCTACTTCATATAACAAATTATAGTGTTTTTGTGCTCAAATTGCACTGCAAAATTTGTATACACATATAGTTCAAGAACCACTGATATACAGTTTGATAACAAATAATGGAAGAAAAAATGTTTAAAAAATGTTTAACTTTGTGTTGCAAAATTAGATGTCTTTCACTTATTTGTATTCACAGACAAGTCTATACCCAGCTACACATTTAAATGTGCAAGTGTATATAATAAATTAATACATTGCTAAAATGTATTTCACCTATTTACACAGAACATCTGAGAAATTGCAGTCTGTTTTTTGGGAGGCACAAGTCTTCACAAGTTCAAAAACATGACTGGGCAGAATTTTAGTTTGAGAGAAAGGGATGGGAACTGCTGAGGGCAGTTTCATATTCATGGACATCGTAGATAATTCAAATGGGTAGATTTTGTCTTTTAAAAATCTAAATCTATCATATTTAATGGCTACTACATATTTCATCTCCTCCAGCACTTATAAAATATATAATATAAATATATGCTTCAAATCAGATTGGTGCAACATAGCCAATAGCATTCACGAAATTCGATGCAATAAAAGTGTAATAGGAAACGTTTCCTTAAAACAAACAAGTCTACACTGAATTTGTATAAGGGATTCAATATAAACACATGCAGGCAGATTATGCCTTGAGATCTATATGGTTAAAAAATGTTAATACATTCTCATACTATACAAACACCCCATCTGTCCATCTCTCCCATTCTGTTTTGGTCTGTCTCCTACAGTGTAAAAATCCTATCAAAATTACAGTAAAAATGGCTTTAGATTCCAGAAATTCACTATAATTTTTTTTTTTTTTTTTTTTTAAATCATGATGACAACACTTAAGACATTATGAGATATAATTTTTGGCCTGCTTTACAGTTAACCGTGTATTCCACTAACTGATAATGTTAAAGGAATATTTCGGATTCAATACAGGTAAAGTCAATCGACAGCATTTGTGGCATAATGTTGATTACTATAATAATAATAATAATAATAATAATAATAATAATAATTCCGACATGGACATTAAATTGAGGTTGCAGTGAGTCACTAATGGAACTGAATGGGGACAATTCTTGGAGAGCTGATAAGTTTAAATTTTATAAAAGCACTGACAGTACATGAATTATTTTGTTAAAAGTTGTGTATTATTTGAGCTGTAACGTTTTTTAAATTGTCGTTTTTACAGTCATTTCATGGTTTTGGGCGTTACGTCGTTATGGCAACGAAGTTACACAGAAAAGGATAGTTACACAAATACTGTCGATTGAGCCTCGTATTGAATCTGAAATATTGATTTATATACAAATCTACTTTAAAGGTGAAGTGTGCAGTTTCTGCAACTTCAGTGGCACCAGACGAAATAGCAAAGATAAAGTATGTTTTAAAACCAATTATGCCTGCATCAAACAACTTTTCACTGGACAGCGGTTCCAGAGGAATCGGGGATGACATCTGTTGTCCCTTTAAATGTATTTTTGCCACTGTATATAGTAGTAAGGTAACTTACAGCTAACCAATTAACAAGTTTCTACTGTAGCATTTTTACATTATTTTCTTGATAAAGTTATTAAAATGTTTTATGTAAAAACGTATCCCATAACTATATATGCAGGTCATGTTTCACTTTCAGCATGAGTTAATGAATAAATAAATAAAAAACAGTAACAAGGAATGAACCCCCCAGATCATCAAATTTCAAATTGTCTCGCACCTACTGTGAAATTTGGTGGAGGATCAGTGATGATCTGGAGGTGCTTCAGCAAGGCAGGAATCAGGCAGATTCGTCTTTGTGAAGGATGCATGAATCAAGCCACTTACAAGGTTATCCTGGAAGAAAACTTGCTTTCTTCTGCTCTGACAATGTTCCCCAACTCTGAAGATTGTTTTTTTAAGCAGGACAATGCTCCATGCTACACAGCCAGGTCAATCAAGGTGTTGATGGAGGGCCACCGGATCAAGACCCTGTCATGGCCAGCCCAATCTCCAGACCTGAACCCCATTGAAAACCTCTGGAATGTGATCAAAAGGTAGATGGATGGCCACAAGCCATCAAACAAATCCGAGCTGCTTGAATTTTTGTGCCAGGAGTGGCATAAAGTCACCCAACAGCAATGTGAAATACTGGTAGAGAGCATGCCAAGATGCATGAAAGCTGTGATTGAAAATTAGGGTTATTCCACCAAATATTGATTTCTGAACTCTTCCTAAGTTAAAACATTTAGTATTATGTTGTTTAAAAATGAATATGAACTTGTTTTCTTTGCATTATTTGAGGTCTGAAAACACAGCATCTTTATTGTTATTTTGACTAGTTGTCATTTTCTGCAAATAAATGCACTAAATGGCAATATTTTTATTTGGAAGTTGGGAGAAACGTTGTCAGTAGTTTATAGAATAAAACACATACATACATAGCAACTCATTGTGTGTTCAGTGCACAACATGAGGGTGTGTAAATGATTTTCTTATTATAACAAAAGCAAATTTAGACATGTGAATGCATGCTTTCTGTTATTGTGTTTTAGACAAACACTGTTTATGCCTACAATAACCATCTAATTACCATGTGATGTTCTTTTTGTTTTGTTGTTGTTGTTAATGTTATATGTTTTGTAGGTGCATTCAAAATCCACTTAGCGCAACAATAATGTCCTTTAAATACATTACTGTATATCTTAATAGACATCCCTCCTCATTAGTAATACATTGCAGCTATTAATACTATTATTATCAAACAGCTCAACCTGCAATTGTGCACACAGAGCGGAAATTACACTGTGCAACAGCCCAGATTTACATCAAGTTAATAGAAAACTGTCTCTTAAGTTATAACATACTGACATGCAATTGACAAACACATTGCTTCAGCCCCGTGACAAGTGATCTGCATGATCAATATATTTACAGATGCTGAAAATTAGGTTAGAGACAGCCAGTGTCGAATGTGTTTAGCATACAGATATTTGCCCATGAAACCAAAGTACTATCAAGAGGCATTACCATTGTACATCACTGACTTCAGCAACAGAGATTCAGGAAGCCAGATCATTAGACTGGTTTGCTAGGAAGTCCAAGCTGTTACGAACAGTAAAGCCATTTGTTAAGAAGCAGTAAATGAACACTGTCTTACAGCCGTCAATCATTATTCATTAGTGATTACAGGGTTTTGTGTTTAAAAAGCTTATAGACTCCATGAAGAGTGCAGTTTTCTTTCCTTGATGCTTCTCATTTCTTTGTATTGAGCATCTTGTTTCCTTTCCATGCACTCTTAGCTCCTCCATCTTATGATGGGTGCCTCTGTTCTTAAATTAATGTAAATTTAATTGAAAGAGTATCCTGGGCGTTTGTAAGGAATTATCAGGACTTTTTTTTTTTTTTTTTTTTTGGAGCGAAAATACACCTTTTCACTGTTTACTGTGTATACTTATATATATATATATATATATATATATATATATATATATATATATATATATATATATATATATATACCTAGCAACCTCATAAAATTGGTAGGGTCCTTGATGCTATGTGCAATGCCTTTCATGTGGATGATGCATACGTTAAACAGTGCGCTGAAGTCCTGATGCAAGTCATGTGAAAGGGTCTCTAGTCAGAATGTTTAATTAACTCTGAAGTTACATTTTGATACATCAAGGTAAAATTTATGTTGAATTTAGAAGGGATTTCCAAGTGATTAAGCTATTGGGATGTTGGGGGGGAAAGTATAAAAAAACACTCAACTGTAATTATGTGGGGGGTTGTGGGTAAACAAAACAAATCAGTTTTATAGAACTCCTAAGAGTTTTGGTGCCAAGGCTGGTGGAAGCTCATTAGCAGTATTTCAAAAATGATTTCACATTAATCTGAATAATTACCTAAACAAAACTGTCTCTATAAGATGTGACCAGAATTGGGAGTAAACACCCTGCACCAAACCAAGTTGCACAACCACCAATGTAGGGTTTGTTTTTTAATCTTAGCAGGGAATTTTTATATCCTTTCAGTCTCAGTAGTTTTTATTTTCAGATTCTGTGGCATATGGTACAATTAACACTTTAAAGACTTGTGGCTCTCATTGGCACCTCTCATTTTACTAAAATTTGAGGGTGAAGAACTCAAAATAACATTATCTAATTAAACTAATTGAACTCATGCTGAATTTAATGCAATGAAATGGTTAGGAAAAAAATTGCTAATAAACCAAATATGAGCTGAGTTATGTTAGGTAATTATCAGATAATTTGCATCAGTTACAGTAATGTTTTGATAGTGCCATGAATGGCTTACTTATAGTTGTCTCTGCCTTCAGTATTGCTGGGATGCAGAGCATAATAAAAAGTAATTTAACATACAAAGGAATTACACATCATCTTTAAGAAAAGAAAATATTTTACTAGACAAGAACACATTTAGTGCATATGTTGAATCTAAATGGGCTTTTCAGTGGCAGCTTACTGTCAATTATGTGTCTACTGTAATTGCACAACACTACACAGACACAAAAGGCTAGTCTTACTCTACAGCTTTCACTGGTAAAAAGCAAAGACAGCACTCTTTAAAGACCTAAAAAGATTAACATGCTTCATTGCACAGCATATAATACCAGCACAGCAAGTCAAGCTCAGAAACAGTTACATATACATTTCTCTGTCACTCATGTGTGTGCAAGTGTGTGTAATGTGAATGAAGAGTGACTGCAGTCCTGTGCTACATGAACTGCACATGTGTGTTTTGTTCATTGTGGGCTGTGGTTTGATGCATTTGGCTGGGGGTATGATATGATATGATAAGGTTGAGTGCTAGGATGGTGCAAAGCTTTATGTGGCTCATTTCAGCAATGCTAGACTCAGGATTAATGTCGGCGATTCGTGGTAAATGACCTGGTGGATGATGGCAGCCTTATAGTTATAGAGCTTGGCTGATAAAAATAAAGGTTACAGGTTTGAACCCAGAAAGAGGTAACTTAGTAATTGGAGAGTTGCAAAGAGTCCATATCTGTCCTACCACTGTGACCTAGAGCCCTTCATGTTGCACTAGGAGAACAGTCTTTCCAATTAAACAGAAGTTCGAGTTGCTTCAGATAAAAAGACATGCACTTCCTAAATGACAAATGACCCTATCTTTAGAAACAACTATTGATTTTTTGAAACTGCTCTAACACAGAAAAAAAAAAGTAGTGTGGGTCTTTAGTTCTTAACAGAACTACTTGATTATAGCTAGAGTGGGAAAAGGTGGGAACGATTCTAGGGGCCCACAGGTGCTGGGGCCCCACAACAATTCCAATAGTAGCCTATTGATGTAAGGTAATACAACCCTGGTTTTACAGAATACATATTTTAGGCTTTGGCCCTCTAAACTGTTGTGACAATTAGGCCATCACAAATACTTATATAGTATATTAATGTACTATAGCCAACTAATGTTTACTCATTGAGTATGTTTACGTTATAATTAAACTACCATGGGTTTTTGCATTGTCTAGCAATAATCTCTGTCCAACCATGCAAAATTGAACCTGTGAAAAAGACCATCAACTGAGGAGGTGACGTAGATGTTTTCCGGTTGACATTTTGCATCGTAGTAGAGCGTCAAAAAAGTCAGCTACAGCAGACTTACACAACAGTCACAACAAAATCACAGACAACCCCTTACAAAAAAAAAATAAAAAATCTAGAGTTCTGGCAAACTTGGCGCAAATTTGCTATTGATTATTTTCAAATACAAGTGAGCTTGTCACAAAGCTCATTTGCAGGTGAAAATTGATGAGTGGCATATTTGCGGCAAGTTTGCAGCAAGTTTTTTGTATGGGACTTTACAGCAATGTTTATTTCTTACATGCAGTATGCGTTGATTTTGGTGCAGAATACATGTATGTTATCCGTTGTGTTTAATGTGATGTCTGAATGCAAAAGATGACGCTATTTGCTCCTGGATTGTTCTAACTATATGAGCTCTGCTTTGCTCCACTTGGACATTATCCCTATAAACTCTGTGCAAAGCATAATAATAATGTTTAAACTGAGGAGAGATATCGTGAATAAATAGACGATTAAGAAAATATATGGTTTGTCTATATTTTCCTTGCGATTGCTGGTATTTCTTGTCTGAATACTTCTGTATCTGTTGCTGTCATATGCTTCAGGCTGCATATTCAATAAAAATTATGCTTTCTGCCTTTTATGAATGGAATCCACATGAGATCTGTAAAAGAAGTGGTTATAACCACTTAATGATAAATGAAAATAATATATCAGAATCAGAATCAGCTTTATTGCCAAGTATGCTTACACATAAAAGGAATTTGTCTTGGTGACAGGAGCTTCCAGTGTACAACAATACAACAATACAAAAAGAGCAGCAAGACATAGATAATAATAAAAAATAAAAAATAATTATACACATACGTACAGACACACACATACATACATACACACATACACATAGGTAGTGCAAATCTAATACAATCTGTTATCTGTTATGTACAGTGCAAATACAAATCTGTTATGTGCAGTGTAAATGTTTTTTTGTTTTTTTTTTCAGAGGAATGAAATGGCAGAAGAGGTTGGATGTGTTGGATAAATATAAAAAAGACTAAACTGTGTATTATTGCACATAGTTATTGCTCAGTGGGGCAACCAATAATCCTTTTAGCAGTCCGAACTGTCCTTTGTAGTGTTCTGATGTCTGATTTCATAGCTGAACCAAACCAGACAGTTATTGAAGTGCAGAGGACAGACTCAATGACTGCTGAGTAAAACTGTATCAGCAGCGCCTGTGGCAGGTTGAACTTCCTCAGCTGGCAAAGGAAGTACAACCTCTGTTGGGTCTTTTTCACAATGGAGTCAATGTGTGACTCCCACTTCAGGTCCTGTGAGATGGTAGTGCCCAGGAACCTGAATGACTACACTGCTGCCACAGTGCTGTTTAGAATGGTGAGGGGGGTCAGTGTTGGTGTGTTCCTCCTAAAGTCCACAATAATCTCCACCGTTTTGAGCATGTTCAGCTCAAGGTTGTTTTGACTGCACCAGACAGTCAGCTGTTCAACCTCCCTTCTGTATGCAGACTCATCGTCATCTTGGATGAGGCCAATGACAGTGGTGTTGTCTGCAAACTTCATGAGCTTGACAGAGGGGTCCTTGGCGATGCAGTCATTGGTGTAGGGAGGAGAAGAGTAGTGGGGAGAGTACACATCCCTGGGGGGCACCAGTGCTGATTGTACAGGTGCTAGAAGTGAGTTTCCCCTGTCTCACAAGCTGCTGCCTGTCTGTCAGAAAGCTGGTATTCCACTGACAGATAGACATGGAAACAGAGAGTTGGTGTAATTTATTCTGGAGTATAGCTGGGATGATGGTGTTGAAAGCCAAACTGAAGTCCACAAAAAGGATCCGTGTATATGTACCTGGTCTGTCCAGATGTTGCAGGATATGATGCAATCCCATATTGACTGCATCATCCACAGACCTGTTTGCTCGATAAGCAAATTTAAGGAGATCTAGAAAGGGTCCAGTGATGTTCTTCAGGTGGGCCAACACCAGTCTCTCAAATGATTTCATGACTACAGACGTCAGGGCGACAGGTCTGTAATCATTAATTCCTGTGATTTTCGGTTTCTTTGGGACAGGAATAATGATTGAGCATTTGAAGCAGCATGGGACTTCACACTGCTCCAGTGATCTATTGAAGATCTGTGTGAAGATGGGGGCCAGCTGGTTAGCACAGGATCGAAGACACGCTGGTGAGACGCCATCTGGGCCTGAAGCTTTCCTCGTCTTTTGTTTCTGAAAGACCCAGCTCACATCATCTTCACAGATCTTAAGTGCAGGTTCAGTAGCAGGAGGGGGAGGAGGGGGGTTGCAGGAGGTGTTGGTGTTTGTCTGAAGTGAAGGTCAGAGTGGGTGTGGGGTGTGAGATTGGGCCTTTCAAATCTGCAGTAGAACATATTCAGGTCGTCAGCCAGTTGTTGGTCCACCACAGGGTTGGGGGGTATGAGTCCTGTAATTTGTGAGTTGTTTCATGCCACTCCACCCTGATGCAGGATCGTTAGCTGAAAACATGTTTTTCAGCTTCTCAGAGTACCTTCTTTTAGCCACCTTGTTCAGTGTGTTCCTGGCCTGATTGTACAAGACTTTATCCCCACCCCTGTAAGCATCCTCTTTGGCCCGACGAAGCTGCCTGAGCTCTGCGGTAAACCACGGATGGTCATTGTTGAACTTTAAATAAGTCCTAGTAGGAATGCATATATCCTCACAGAAACTGATATATGATGTAGTAAATAATGTGTTATTTGTAATGTTTACATCCTGAAATAATAGTACTGATGCTAGCATGCTAACTTTGGCCAATAGTATGCATGTGTTACCATCTTTTATTGTAGTTTGTGAAAATAGTTGAGGTAAGCTCATAATTTTTTTTTCTTGTTTTATTAAAGAAAGACATTTATTGCTACTGCAAAGATTGGTGTTGGGTGATACGAGTGTTACTATGGCAGACAGAAAGGAGGATTATTCAATGGACAAAGAACAGTAATTAGAGGTACAGTTGTGCTCAAAAGTTTGCATCCCCTTGGAGAATTGGTAATTTATGTACCATTTTTAAAGAAAACATGAGTGAGCAGGCAAAACACATTTCTTTTATTTCTTATGGGATTCATATTCAACTGTAGGTTATAACAGAATGGCACAATCATAAAACAAATCATGGCAACAAAGAAAAAAATGAAATGACCCCTGTTCAAAAGTCTGCATACCCTTAGTTCTTAATACTGTGTATTGCCCCCTTTATCATCAATGACAGCGTGCAGTCTTTTGTAATAGTTGTCTATGAGGCCCCAAATTCTTGCAGGTGGTATAGCTGCCCATTCGTCTTGGCAAAATTCCTCCAGGTCATGCAAAGTCTTTGGTCATCTTGCATGAACTGCACGTTTGAGATCTCCTCAGAGTGGCTCGATAATATTAAGGTCAGGAGACTGTGATAGCCACTCCAGAACCTTCACCTTTTTCTGCTGTAATCACTGGAGGGTCAACTTGGCCTTGTGCTTAGGGTCATTGTCGTGCTGGAAAGTCCAAGAGCGTCCCATGTGCAGCTTTCATGAAGAAGAATGCAAATTGTCTGCCAGTATTTTCTGATAACATGCTGCATTCATCTTGCCATCAATTTTCACAAGATTCCCCATGCCTTTAGAGCTCACACACCCCTAAAACATCAGTGAGCCACCACCATGCTTCACAGCGGGGATGGTATTCTTTTCACTATAGGCCTTGTTGACTCCTCTCCAAACATAGCGCTTATGGTTGTGACAATAAAGCTCTATTTTGGTCTCGTCACTCCAAATTACAGTGTGCCAGAAGCTGTGAGGCGAGTCAAGGTGTTGTTGGGCATATTGTAACCGGGCTTTTTTGTAGCATTGGCATAGTAAAGGCTTCTTTCTGGCAACTCAACCATGCAGCTAATTTTTGTTCAAGTATCATCGTATTGTGCTCCTTGAAATGACCACACCATTTTTTTCCAGAGCAGCCAGTATTTCTCCTGAGGTTACATGTGGGTATTTCTTTGTATCCCGAACAATTCTTCTGGCTGTTGTGGCTGAAATCTTTCTTGGTCTACCTGACCTTGGCTTGGTATCAAGAGATCCCCAAATTTTCCACTTCTTAATAAGTGACTGAACAGTACTGACTGGCATTTTCCAGGCTTTGGATATCTTTTTATATCCTTTTCCTTCTTTATAAAGTTCCATTACCTTGTTACGCAGGTCTTTTGACAGTTCTTTTCTGCTCCGCATGGTTCAGTATCTAGCCTGCTCAGTGCATCCACGTGAGAGCTAACAAACTCGTTGACTATTTATACACAGACAATAATTGCAATTTAAAAAGCCACAGGTGTGGGAAATTAACCTTTAATTGCCATTTAAACCTGTGTGTGTCACCTTGTGTGTCTGTAACAAGGCCAAACATTCAAGGGTATGTAAACTTTTGATTAGGGCCATTTGGGTGATTTCTGTTATCATTATGATTTAAAAAGGAGCCAAACAACTATGTGATGATAAATGGCTTCATATGATCACTATCCTTAAATAAAAGACAGTTAATTTGCATGATCAGTCATATTTTCAAAATCAGTGCCAAAATTTCACAATTTCTGCCAGGGTATACAAACTTTTGAGCACAACTGTACATCAAGGTTAAACATTTCTAGCATTCGCCACATGTCCTTGCGTTACAAACTAGATAAATCAGCCTCTGAAGGGCACTTTGAAGGGAGATCAATAGTAGTAGCCATGTTGTAAGATCACTTTAAACAGAATTAACACAAAAAAAAAATAATGTAGATGCTGATATTATTGTGGCAGATATTATTTGCACCCCAAACCTGGTGCAAATAGTGTCAGATACTATTTGCACCATATTTAAATACTAACATACAGTATTGGCATCACTTTAGTCAGTTTATTGTGTTTATTTAGAGTCCCCACAGACACACTACAGTAACCCCTACCCCTATACCTAGCCTTAACCTTACCTTAGAAAAAAAAACTTGGTTTTACTTCAGCACTCCCCAACATTCACCATGACCAAATCACTGCAATGAAATCAACATTTATATGTATTTTTATCGATTATTTTAAGTGGTATTAAAGGAAATATTAAGAGTGGAAACAGGAAATTGTATGGGAAAAATTGTTGGACAAAACATAGATTTGAACCACGGTGGCAAGGACAAAAGTACACATTCACACACTGTCTTTACACCCCACGCCACTGCAGCAACATCTATTGGTTAGTTTGTCGTATATTTCTGTGGTTCCACCAGACTATTGGGGCGCAAATAGTTACCCTGTGTGGCAGATGTTATTTACACCAAGGTCAAAATAAATTTAAAGTTTTTCCAAATAAACGTTATGTTTGAGCCTGGCACCATTCAGCCCTCCAAAGCTGAACAGTGTATGGTAAAGTCTGCGAAGTGAATAGGGCATAGGGATGACAACTTTTGAATGAAACACTCTGTGTTGTTGTTGTTGCTCTTCTCCTCTGCTTTGAAGTGTGCATGCACCTCTGTTTCTTGGAGCATGTGCATAACTGCAAGGCCTATTGCGACTGATTGACGTGTAGACATGCTGGAAGGAATTGATCTACAACAGCAATATCTAGGTCTATTTCGCAAAACAGAAGTATGATTTTGGTCGGACTAACGCATACACATGACATTTTAAAAAGAGGAAGTATTGCTTAAGTCCGATTGAAATCAAACTTTTAAAGTGCACGTAAACACACTCATTGTTTCAAACTGATTATTCACGTCCTTTTTCCTTGGCTTCATTTACTGTTGGTCACGAAAACAGCAACTACATTTTAAAGCTGTTAGCTGCCTGACAGGATTGTATGATGTCCAATAGTTTGCTTTTGTTCAGTGTGAAGTTATGCTGAGTGTGCATTCCTGTTTCCATACATCCACCTACTCACTGTATACCCTTGAACCCACACTCTTCATTAGTACTTTTTGAATTGCTTGTTTGCTAATTGTTACATTTTGATTACATCTGTTTATAGCTTACATCATTACTCCATGTCCTAACCAGCTAGTCTCTCACGACAAGTAATTTGACTGTCCATACTGAAATGCTACATGACTAGGGTTGTAAATTGATTACAATTTTTATTCGAATAAATGACATGACATGTCGGGTATTTAATTGAATTAATCACATTTAATCGCAAATCAATATTTAGTGAGAAGTAAATAAATATAATTCAATATTGTTACAATTATTGTAATACAAAGTAAATATATAATAAATATAAAATTTCCGATATTCAGATTGAAATATATTGTATGGTTGTGGCAAACAAGTAAAGCATTGATTAGACGAAACAAAAAGTAGCTTTAATAGTCAATATATGGTTTGTTTCATTCTCATATCTTTGAACATAAGCCTACATTTGACAGCAATCCATTTTAGAGTTGTGTTCATCAATCTGTCCTTGCTTGTAGGTGTGCGCTAAATTTAATTGTCCGTCTATGTACGTATGAATCAGACCGGTGCTTTTGGAGCATCTCAGCATTTTAAGCTTGAATTGCTGGGATGGTAGGAAATAATTTTAGTAGAGTTTACATACAGGTCAGGAGGCATGATTAGTTATGTTAATGTTTTAAAATGCATTATTTTTTTATTTAATTAATTGCACTAAATTAACACATTAAATCGACAGCCCTATGCACGACATGACACAATCACAGCCAATCAGAACATATTTGACTTGACTACAGCCATTTGAAGCAGGATTTTGAACCAATGAGATTGCACTGTGGGAGGGACTACCCAGCATGCGCAACAGAAAGAGAAACCTAGTGACTGACAAAATATTTTATTGCATCGTGACTGGTTAGGACATGGTGTTCACATTTCTGAACAAGAGAACCCAAAAAATAAATAATGAAATGCAGATTAAAAGAAGAAGAAAAAAAAGTTACAAATTGCTGAAACAAAAGTATCTTAAAACATATTCTGCTCACAATATTAATGCATTTGGTCCATTCATGTAGTAAGGCCATTTTATGTATTCTATTATTTACAGGTTGCACTGGTTCTCCTAGCACACTCATCAATATTTTCTATATTTTTCCAGCAACCAAAGGCCCTGATAAGGCTTCGGTGTGTTCCCTCTCTTATATCAAACTCTCTCTCTCAGGGCAGTAGTCCTTCCTTCAGTTTACAGTAATGCACTATAAGCACATTATTCATGACTTCATTACCAAACCTGATGAGTGTAATTAATCTGCTCTATGTGTGGCTGCAAATGTAATCTGCTTCTCTTCACATTAGCAGCAATCACTAACTGTGTGGTTCACTGAAAGGAATAAATGGACACATTATTTAGGCAGAATTAGAGAGAAACTCCATGACTGTAATTTAGAAAGCTCCGCTTTCAAAAGTTTGATGGCTCACTAATTTATAGCCAGCTTTAGAGTGTTTGGTTACAAATGGTCTGTGATTGGTCCTGTCTGTTTAATTTTGTTCTTGTATGCACCAACCAGTGAGTGAAAAGACATTTCGGGAATTCTGATTGGGCAGCAGCTGTTGATGTATTAGTTGAGGAAAAATGTGTCAGGCATGAAAAATGTGTCAGGCGAGTTTCACTAAAGCACTAAAAACAGCACTATTGCTAACATTTACTGCGGACAAACAAACTACTAGAAAATGAGAAGTGTAACACAAATGTAGAAAGTAGAAACAGATATATTATCACAGAACAATTATAGATAACAGTTCAGTTCCAAAAATGAGTAAACTACCTTCCTAGCATTTTGAGGCGTTAGGTGCACTCCTGACATGAAGGCTGTTCCAAAAGGTAGGCAGCAAACAGATGGTGCCTTCTAAGATACCTTATTAAGCCAAATTCAAAGGTAGCATGTTGTGTGCCTCTCGTGAGTAAGCCAAACCCCAGAGTACATTTCGACGAGTCAAAAAATAAATAAATAAATAAATCATCCAAAAATGTGTTGAAAGAAATGCTACAATTTTTTTTTTTTTCATTCAATACTTAAAAATATATATGGAAAAATAGTTCCATCTAATTCAAATGGACTTCTTCACCCACTGTTTGTGTGTGCTGTGTATTCTTTGTGCTTTTCAGAGAATCATTATGGTTTAGCATCATGTGCTAATGGAAAACTCTATTGGAATCAACTGTGAGTGTACTGAAGTGTCTCTATTTTGTGTTACACATAAGTGACAAGAGTTGCTGCCTATGTAGATTATTCCAAATCAGTCTTATGAGGTTTAAATTGATGAGGTTCCATTATGGTTAGGATGCTGTCTTTGAAGGTAGGTGCCTATGTAGACAGTAAACATTAAGGCATATACTGTATGTTTGTGAAATGAACAATAACTACAGAAGAAACAGAGGTGTTGTAATCATTGTCTCTACTAACATAGTCATTCATAATTACTTCTAACATTATCACTGCTGTGGGTGTGTTTGTAATTAACATGGAATCCAACTTGGTTTTGCTTGTTGCTTCTTTGGTTGCTTTAAAGCACACTAATTGTGGGAACAGTGCCCTTGGAACTGACCTTGTTCAAGGGCACAGTTGCGATTGGATTCGCTCAGTATCTCTCCAATTCATAAATTGTCCCCACATGGGATCAAACCTGTGCCCTTTGTTTTACCAGCCCGTAGCCTTTAGCCCTTGGGCGATCACCTCTGTCTTCCTTTCTCTTTGTCCCGAGTGCTGAAACAGCATTAACACACTCTGTAATGAGATGGAGCATCCATCCTGAATTACAAACAGAGAAGAATGAGAGAGAAAGAGAGACATAGAAAAAGAGAGTTATGGGGTTAAACAGAAACAGAACACTTGTGATTAAAATGTTAATTACCAAAAAGTGACAATAATAAGGCCATATTTCCTTGTTCATGAATAAGGTTCTAAGAGTCAGGAAATTCAACTTAAACCTTAAACTTACATTTCAGCTCATTAGACTGAATGAAAATTCACTAAGAAAGAATTAATTAATTTGCACATGCATGTTTTAGCTCCTGATTCACAAGGAAGCCCAAAATGTAGTGCTAAATGCAATTTGCATGACACAATTCCCAATCTTGCAGGTCAGTTCTGACTACTAGGATGTGGAGGATGCAGTAGACTAATGTGATCTGACATACTTTATTGGGAAAGCTTCATCATTGCTATCCTGGCATCAGAATTGAGGTTTTATAATGCAGAAATTGCACACAACTACGCCGCACGTCTGGATGTATGCATAGTTTTAACACTCTATTTTAAAAAATAAATAAATAAATAAAAAATATGCACAAACTTCTCTTTTTAATAAAATTATGTATAACGCCTGCTTTCAGTGGCCGGTTATAGCTTGACGGCAAATGGCACTAACTTTTGTGAACAATGCTTAATCTATAATAAGCTATCTTTACATAGAAAGGAGGCATGTTTGCACTGAGAAGAATAACAATGACTTAATTTAAATTCTCATGGTGCAGCAATATTTTAACTCACTTAGCACTTGGTTAAACTGGAGTGTGGGTGCTTAGTAAATAAGACACAGATTTTGTGTGGGGTTTTGTGTATTTACCCCTGAAAGAATTTCTATGACGTTATCAATATTGTGTCTGTGTGTGTGTGTGTTCCATTGTCTTAAAACAGATGGTTATCTGCATAATTCATATAATGCATCTCAGCTCTGTCTGGACACAGGAAGGTCAATCACAGTATGGTCTTTGATATGGCCGCTTGTTCTTACTGTTGGGGAATTTTCTGTATGTTTAAGCAGTATATATTTGGAGGGAAAAGTTGTCCTTAAGTCAAACCCATTGAGACATGGCATGATTATTCATCTAACTATCCATCAATTCATTTATAAATGTTTGCCCGGACCTTTCTTACAGTCTAAAAAAATGGTCACATATTTAGACAGTATTTGTTTTCAAGCTGAGATGCATGGCTGTCATAAAATTAGCTAGACAGTACAGTATAATTAAAAATGCACACACATATAAACTGCAGACAACAAAACATGGCCTTTTGTGAATCATTTTGATCTGAGATTTTTTTTTTCACTCCTCCAACATAACCCTAAGATTTTAAGAACTTGATAGGCAAAAAAGCTGTTTGTTGCTTGTACTGTAGGTATAAGTTTGTTTGTTGCATGCATTTTTATTCTCCACTGCTTTTTAAGTGCACATTGGTAGTCTCTAGATTACTCTGCATTTGCAAAGTTGAACTGAACTGAACTCAAATTGCCAAATTTCATCGAAAATTAATGACTTCTGGATACTTTGTGTGACGAGGAGGAGGGCTTGGCCGGGCCGTGATGATGCATGGCCGGCGCTGAATCAGCTGATCAGTGGGAGAGTGAGATAAAGGGGAGCCGGAGGTGCCAGTTCAAGAGAGAGAGAGATGCACGCAGCCGCGTTGCATGTGTGTCTATGTTTATGTTTGTTTTATGTTGAGTTTCTTATTAAACATTGTTTACTGTTCAGCCGGTTCCCACCTCCTCCTTGCCCATCCTTTATATGTTACAGTGGTGCTGAAACCCAGGAGGGAGGAGGGATGCGCTGTCACGGAGTCCTCGCCAGTGCCATCCGCCAGGGAAGAATCCGCAGCCGTCTACCTGGGGACGGAGGGGTCGCTGCCAGCCACCGAGAGCCTAAGGAACCGCTGCCGTCCAGCGAAGAAGGGGAGGAGCGGTTCCGTCTGCCAGGGGCCAGAGGACTCGCTGCCATCCGCTGGGGGAGGAGTGAGCTCATGTCCGCCAGAGGGCGGAGGAGCGGTTGAGGACCGGGCAACAGCGCGTCCGGGAGCAAGTTCTTCTCTCTCTCTCTCTCTCTCTCTCTCTCTCTCTCTCACTCTCTGTGTGTCTCCGCTCACCCTTTCCCTCTCCCCACACCTCCCCTCATCTCTCCCCTAGGTTCACAGGAGGCAGGGTGGACCACCGGCTGACAGAATGGCCGAAGAGGCAGTGTCTTCCCTCCGGAGATGGGAGGGGGAGTTGGTCAGACCGGTGGTGCCCCGACCTGAATGGGGAGGAGTGTGACGAGGAGGAGGGCTTGGCCGGGCCGTGATGATGCATGGCCAGCGCCGAATCTGCTGATCAGCAGGACAGCGAGATAAAGGGGAGCTGGAGGCGCCAGTTCGAGAGAGAGAGTGACGCACGTGGTCCAGTTGCATATGTGTCTGTGTTTATGTTTGTTTTATGTTAAGTTTCTTATTAAACTTTATGTTTACTGTTCAGCCGGTTCCTGCCTCCTCCTTTCCTGTCCTTTATCTGTTACACTTTGTCTTTAACTATTTACATATTGTTTGGTCATACAAGTAACAAGGTGTCCTGACCAGACATGACTCAAGAAAGTGATAAAATCTTTTCCATGTTAATCAGAGTTTTGTCTGATCAGTTCTGTCTATTGCTTGGTTTCTATTTCTGCGGCATTGCATTGGTCTAAAATTATAGGTATTTTTCATGGACTCAAATGGCATAGAGATATTATCACACTGTCAGACCTTAGTAACAAAATGTAACATATAAAGTGACAGATTTGGGTGTAAAATGTAGCAGTACACCATGAACAGACATAACGTACCTGCTAATAGTAACATTTAAAAATACATACAGGCATTGTGGTTCTTTAAATGAGGTCAATTTAGTCAACTACACAAGAGAATTAGCAATAAAAAAAATAAAAAAAGTGCTTTGGGTTGGGAGGAGGGATCATGGGGTATTAAACAAAGTGATGAGTAATGAGGTTGACGCCAGTGTAGAACTAACAAGCAGAGGATCATGTAAAGATAAGTGGGATTGAGGATCTGTGTGTGGGGGGCACTATTTAGGTCTCCAGAGCAAATAATTGGAGTTTACTGGGGTTTATACATACAATTGGAGGAGAAATAGTCAAGAAAGTTGTAATGCTTTGTAAGATGCAAGAAACACACACTCAAACTATGTGTTTGGAACTGGCTGATGAATTCTTCCTAGAATTCCTTCTGTGCATACATGTGTTAAAGAATGTGTATGTGTGCGTGCTAGTGTGTGTTGAGGTCAGCTCTATTTAGAGTGCAGAGACTCTGGACAGAAGGAAAGGCCTGGAAATTTTATATGTGCACACAGAGAGAGAGTGTGAAAATCCCTTTAATTCTTGACCTAATCAGTCTACCCTAAACCAAATGGGCTATTTTGTGGTAGATCACATAGTTTTGCAAATATTATGCAAACAAAGAAGATAAAAGCTAATATTCTCCAGGGAGAGAAGAAAGGAATAAGAGAGAGAATGAGAGAGCAGTAGACAGAGAATTGGTGCTTTGTCAATATGTAAAAACTGATCCACTCAAGAGCTAGATAGTATCTTGCGTGATCTTTATCTAGATGCATTTTAGACAATAAACAACATCATTAGCAGTTTATTTCAGGTCAAGGGAGGCACCTGGTATCTTGCTGTGATCAGCTATTGGGTTATGAACCTGTTGCTCTCAGGCTGTTGCCTTTTAAGTAGGGCTGTCAATCGATTATTTAAAAAAAAAATGGAATTAATAACATGATATGCCCTATTAATTAATCAAATTAATCGCACATATCAATATTTGCCGACAAAGGCCCCCAAATAAAAATAACTTAACATAAAAAATTATGAATAATTAAATGTAAATAATTATAAATATAGTATATATAATAAATATATGAATTCAGATACAATGCAATGTTAAAGCACATGACATTATTGTGGCTGATGAGTAAAACATTGACAATAAATATATTGTTTATTTCCATATTTTTGAACAAAAGCCTATCATTGGCCTAGAGTCCACAGCAATCCATTTTGCAATTTAATTGCTCAATATGTCTGAGGTATACTTATTACAAAGGCTTTTGTCTAAGGACACGTCAATGTACACATGTGCCAGATGGATGATTTGGATTGTCTCCCTTTTCATTGCATCATAATCACAGCATTTTTAGGATGCTGAGTCAAGTTTAAAATAGTTTGGAGTTGTGCTCCATCCATCTGTTTAAGCACAAGAATTCATCCTCATCTTGTGCTGTCTTCTGTCGCTTCAGTTTGGTTTTGTTGCCTGCACAGCTGCATGTTACCTGTACAGCTAGAGTTGCGCTTACTGCCCCCTACTGTCTGGGACTTATAAAAACATGAAGGTGGTACTTTGGTGGTACTTTGCTACAATGGTAGAAATTCCTTATAATGGTCCAAGGGAATGATTAAATGCATTATTTTTTACAGAATTAATAACACTGAATTAACGTGTAAAATTGACTTTTAAAATAAAAGTAATACATCATTCTGAACTACATAAAGTGGCTTTCACACGTTAAGTGCCATCTTTATTGTATTTCAATGTGAAATTCTGACCTCTGGTAGCGTATGAATTCTCTGGAATTTTCATGACATTGTTTTTCGCGCTACAGTATATGGTTTCCATTTTTATCTGAGCAACGACACGTCAAATTATTTGCACGAGGTAAGGTCTTGTGCTGTTTGTTTCATAAAGCCAAGGACATACCACTGAAGCTTGTTCTTTGATGTTTTATGTCCACGGCTATTCTGCAACAAAAAGCTCGAGATCGCAGTTCACTTGTAACCCATCGCCAACCCTCCTGCAGGGTGCGCACTTTTGAGACACATTGCAAATAATTTCTTGTTTGAAATCTAGTGTCAGCTCAGTAACAAGACAATGAATTGCGAGAGAGCGAAAGAACGCAAGAGGTTAAACTACTCAACATGTCTTCCTACTGTCTTATCCATGTTCTTTTTTCCTGTTTTGTGGAAATCAGTGCAAAAGAGCACGCTCTTTCTCCATGTTGTCTGTTGATATGTCAAGAATCAGCTGTTGCTTTAATGTGTATATTAGTTTGTATGAGAACAAATTCATAACTTGAATAAGGATCATAACTTCATTAGGGAGGAAAATGTTCTCATAATTGATGGACCTAGTCTGCTATAAGTCAGATAGCACCAACTGTGTGCACCAACACAACATAAAACTAGAAACTCTTGGTCTTTGCACAGGGCGGAAACCTTTTGTCTTATAGTGTGTGCTTGGAATAAGATTTTTAAGACAATCTGATGCATGGTATCAGCAAATTTATAGAATGAACCAAAAGATGAGACAAAATATCTCTGATTTTAAAGTAATTTTGCACTGCACTAAAGTCTTTTGGTGTTTTAAACAGTATTTTATAGGTAATTAATAGGTTTAGTTGGCTTGTAAAATTTCTGTTGTAAATCCCTCCGCTCTTATCCTGTATTGATCTTCTAAGATCAGTTCTACCTGTGATTGTCTTGTAAGACATGTTACATGTTAAATGTTATGCACTGCCGTCTCAGGAGGCACTTTGTTTTGTTTCTTCCCCTGTACGCAGAAGGAAATGACAATAAAAACCACATGACTTGACTTGATCTTCATTTTATGCCCCTCAGTTCGGCCTGGACAGTGGACAGCAGGCCTACTGTGATTCAATTTCACACTGTTAGCTTGTCAGTGTGTGTGTCATAGAGTAGACAGTAGTATGAAAAGCTGTTGAGGAGCTGTGTGGGTTGAAGGTCTCAGATCCAAATTGGGCACACAGTGGATGACTGTCAGTGAATTATCGATTGTTTTTGTCCAGTTTCTGAAGCATGGCCTTCCCACAGTGAGTGAGACACCTGACTGGCATGCGTTTGGATTTGGTGGCAAATGGAGAAGATAAGTCTAGGTCATGGCCTATTTTGGCCTGTGTGTATTGTTAGGATGATGCCACATTCTTTCAGGTTGTCGCTGTTCTGCTCAGAAAGGAAAGCCATCCCAGCATGAAAAGTGACATTTGACGATAGACTATAACAATATTTAAGCAAAACCCTATGAAAAAAAGAAAAACTGGAAAGAGATTCTCTTCTCTTACAAAAGTACTTTGGCAGTACCATGGTACAGTGATGATATCCAATGGTAGTACTTTGATACCATGGTGCTGAATGATTACCATATTAATGTTATGTGGTATTTACATGTAGCACTCAAAAGTATTTAAAATCATGACTGATAAAACAATGGTTGTACCATAGTACTTTTGGCATCTATTTTGTTGTTAGTCCTAATAGATGCTCTAAGAAATGTTAGAAATAAAGAGCACAGACAAATGTGAAGTTTTTTTTACTCGAAACATTTACTTGCACTCATGCCATATCAAACTCGACTTTCTCCTGCAGAACACAAAGATTTTTTTTTTTTTTTTTTTTTAAGGATGTATGATGTGTTCTTGTCCATAAGTCAAAGGAATCCAAAACTTTCAAGCAAAAAAGAGGACATAATGGCCGCATAAGAGTAATCCATATGACTGGAGATTTTAAATCTATGTCATCTGAAGTGATATGATAGCTTTGGGTGAGAAACAAAGCAAAAAATGTGGTTCTTATTCACCAAAATGCTTTGCTTGTGCCCAGCTCTCATATTCACGTTAATGAGAGAAGCCTTTCACGCTTCCTTGCGCTTGATGCATACGTGCTTGCATGTTGACGTGAGAACTGATGCATGTGCGATACAATGAAGAATAGGTCTCTGTGGAACAATAATGGGCATTTCCTAATCTCTGTCCATTTTCAAACCGGGATGGGCACTTTTCAACTATCCAGTTAAAATAGTAGGGAATCTCAATGTACTAATTAGTGGACAGTTCCATACCAGGATGGGCATTTCTGAACTATCCTTTGAAAGTAGAAACTCTCAATATAGTAGGCAAATCGTGTAAAGCAGGCATGGAAACTACAAAGAAGGCAACATTCTAACTGAAATGGAACTTCAAAATTGACTGAATTGAAACATGGCTTGGGGATCAATTCCATAATCAATCACTCACCCACACTACACAATACACTCCACGTGCAAAGATCATGAGACACTCGAATGGCTGCTTATTCTGAAGTTAACGTTGCTAAGATAAAGAGTCACTGCCCTAATAAATACAAGAATATGAACCATACAAATACTGGATAAAATATCAGATTTTAATTATTAAGTACCTATTTCTTACCAGCGGTTTTTAACACATTTAGAAGAATGTCCCGTGAAGAATACATGAAATTCTCCCTTAGATTTCAGCCAAAACTAAGTATCTGAAAGTGTAATTTTGGAGCAGTTATCTCCTTCAGTATGCGTTCAATTAAAAAAAAAAAAAAAAATGCTGAGCACTATGCAATAAATTGTAAATGTAATCAGAACTCACTCTACATTTGGGCTGAGAGAGACACATGGCCTGCTGTTTTGAGCCCAGTCTAATACTCATCTAATCATCATGATTGCCAAGAACAACAACGCTCTGTCTTTTTAGGATGATAACTCAAACCAAGACATAATAAGTGCTCATATCATATATTTTTTTATCATTTTATTATTTTCCCTAAGGTCCACCTGAGTCAAGGTTTGTTGCACCAAACAATTGTAGTTTCAACAGTCAAAGGATCAACCACTCTTTTCTAACACTGGCATCCTTCAGAAGGTTATTCAGAGCTGCAGGTGCAACCCACAGCCAGGAACAGTAATTTTTGGTGAACTTCCCCAAATCTCCTTATTATCATTACAAACTGAAATAAAGGAAAAACTGGGTCTATCCTACTTCCTCCTCATCACTTCATCATGATTGAACGGGCCAAGTTGGTGACCACTGAATAAATATCATAGATGTGTAAATGTCTGTAATCTTGTGTTACATTATTTATCACATTCATAATTTGATGCTAAAAGAATGAACATTTCATAATAAGATATGTTTAGCTGCTTAATTTTTGTCCTGGACGGGAAGATTTGAATTTTGAAATTTAGCTTACATCTACATTAGGCATGTAACGATACACACATTTCACGATACAAGCACCCACAAATGTTTTGCTCAAACTTATTCAAGGATTCGACATAAATGTCATGTTATGTATATCATATATGTTGACAATGGCAACAAAAAAAAACAGAGCTCTACATAACATAAACACAGCACTGCATTTATTTTGATTGATTGTTGAGAAAAAGTCATATGAACTCTACACGGTCTACACTCTAGTCATTTATATTTGTATAGCACTTTTCACAATACACATAGTTTCAAAGCAGCTTTATAGAAAATCATGAAAGCCCTCTGTGAACAAGCTGAACTGAATGTAGCAAGGAAAGAAAAATCCTTTCAATGTTATTTAGTGGTGAAGAAAAAAAAATAAATGTATATATGTTTTATATGTGTTTATGATATATGTACATAATCCAATATTATTGGGGGCCTGGGTAGCTCAGCAAGACGCTAACTACCACACCTGGAGTCGCAAGTTCGAATCCAGGGCGTGCTGAGTGACTCCAGTCAGGCTTCCTAAACAACCAGTTTGCCCAGTTGCTAGGCTGGGTAGAATCACGTTTGGTTAACCTCCTTGTGGTCGCTATAATGTGGTTCTCGCTCTCAGTGGGGCGCATGGTGAGTTGTGCGTGGATGCCGCAGAGAATAGCGTGAGCCTCCACACGTGCTATGTCTCTGCGGTAACACGATCAACAAGCCGGATTGTGCGGATTGACGGTCTCAGACGCGGAGTCAACTGAGATTCGTCTGGATTCGTCAATACACCCGGATTGAGGCGAGTCACTACGCCACCACGAGGACTTGGCGTGCATTGGGAATTGGGCATGTGAAATTGGAGAGAAAAGGGGAGAAAACAATAAAAAATAAATAAATAATCCAATATTATTTAGCAACTTGAGCAAAAACTGATTGGCACACGTAATTGTTTTTTTTTCCTCTTCCCATTTTACTTTGCATGTAAAATTTACCGCTGTTATTACCGCCTTATAAAGTGCACAAGTCGCTTACGAAAATCGAGGGCTCATGGCAGATTTGCAGCAAACTTGCCGCAAATTCACCACTGGTAATTTTCACATGTAAATGAGCTTTGCGGCAAACTTGCTGCAAATTGTCCATTGTTGCCAAAGGTTTGCTGGAGGTTCACCACTACCGGCAAAGAGCTGCAAGCTTCTGGCAAACAATTCTGGTGAATCAAAAGCTAATTAGCATGTGAAAATAAGGAGCGGCAAATTTGCGTTATGTTTGCTGCTAGTTTAGATTTTTTGTAAGGGGTGTTTTTTCTCAAAGCTGTTTACATTTCGAAGTCAAAAGCAGATAATTATAAGTCTCATGTAATCACGTGTTTCTTACGCTGTCGTTTTTTGAATAAGCTGTTTTTAGATAGTTATGACTCATAACTTATGAGCGTCTTGCTGTGCATGTCACACTCAGTGTTGGCTGGGAGAGGTGGCTGTTAAACTTACTGCTGCTGTTTCTGCCTCACAAATCCACCGATTTGCATGGTGATGTCGGCGTAAAAAAAACAGCATGTTTAATGTACTGTAGCACCAGGACATGACACCATTGTTTGGCAAATTCGACAAGCTGTACCGCTACTGTAGCGCCTATGTACTGTAAGTGTGTTGCTCTGTTTTTCCTATGAGTGCTCAGCGCCGCCTCCCCGTGGACTCTTCCGCAGCTCTCAATAATGCGCTGTTTGGTTTTAATTAGACTATAATGTGTTTGTTTATGTATCATACGATAAAATATGGTATTGTATAGTGAGCGTTGTATCGTACGATACAATTCGATACAATATTTTTTACACCCCTAATCTACATAGTACATTTTACAAATTGTCATGATAAAAATTATAAACTTTATGGGAACAGCTAATGCCAGAACAGCAGGCACTGGGAACCAGGAAGTAATTGTGTTAACATAATTCAGTGGTTGCATTTTTTCTTAAAAATAGTTTTTAACTCCATTGAAGGTTAGGTTTAGGGTTGGGGTTTGGGTTAGGTCATAGAGTTAATAAATTATGCATTCCTATTTACTGTATAACAACAAAAAATACAACTTGCTTTTGGCGCCACATGTACGTTCAACAACTTGGGGGGCAGTGATTTGAATTTCGGTAAGCATAGACCGATTTCAGCATCAAACTTTTTGACCTACTGTTGCCAAATTCACAGTGCAATTAGTCTGCAGGGAATCAAGAAATTTAAATATGTAGTCCCAACACAAATGGATAAGTAAACTTTTATTTTACAAATTCAAATAGATTACACACAATGAAATTAAGTTTTGACAATTAAATTAAGAATTGTGTTACATTAACTCATCTGAATTAAGTGAATTGAGAAATCAGCAAACATTTTTTTGTTTTTGTCATATGGATATGTGGCTTTGAGCTAATCCAAAAGTAATCCTTACAGATAAAAGATTTTAAACTACCCCCCCCCAGTATTTCAAGTACACATTTTCTGTCTTCATATACTGTAAATAAAATAAGCACTCTTCAAAACTATCATGTATAACTTTAACTCAAATCAAACTAATTTGGTAGAGACAAGCTACAGCTAAAAGCTTCTTAAAGCTCTTTAAGTTGCAAAACTGTTAGAGGGGCCAGCATGGACAGAAAAGTTGACTCACCAATTGTGTTTGGGGGATTTAAATTTGCTACAGAGACTGTGAGTGTTAGTTAATGTGTTTTACCAAAATCCTTCATGGGAACTGTAAGGCCAAATTTACCATAAGACATTTGTTGTTATCCAGCTTTAGCATCCATGTCAAATGAGTAACCAAGTATGCCAGTGTAAAAGAGGAGAGACACAAACAAAAAGATTTATTTAACTGAACATTTTTGAACTCAAACAAGTTCTGTCATTGCATTGAAAAAAAAAGAGGTGATATTTCAAACTGTCAATTGTCAACAGTTCTTAATAGGTGGGTGTTATCACCTCGAGAAAAAGAAAAAAAAAACAGTTTTGTCATATTTATCTAAAAAAAAAATATTGTTCTGACATTGAGCATTCTTTCAAAACAGAATATTTAGCATAATATCTGTTGTTTTTGTGCGACAGCAGTTGCTTGGCTCTTTGGCATATCCAATGCACAGATTGCTATTGAGAGATGTATGAGTCAGCTCTGTGGCTATATTTTTATGCAAAAGCTGTTCATTTTGTGCAGAGATTCTTCATTTATTAGACTCCTTAAGAGTCAATTATATTTTTTTAAGGGATTAAGCTAAGATTAAGCTAAAGCTGTTCTTGCACATACACAAAAACACAAATATACTGTTTTCTAGTGCAGGCTTATGCTTACAGTGTATGCACACACACACACACACACACACACACTTGTGACAGATGGCATCCCCATCGTGTGTCAGCTTGGGTCTGTTTTTCATGTGTTACTGTTGGAGCAAGTACAGACCGAGTCAGATGACAAAAATGTGTGCAATCCATCACATATTAAACACACACAGTCAGAGATGTTCCCATTAGTCATGCTCTGTGGATATGGTGATGACATTATCTTGCCGCATTACTAAAAGAGATGCTTTTTAGAACCAATCTTAATATCTGATTAATGTGTTAATCAATCATTTAATTCAGACCAGGACAAGATCCAATGCACATGGCCTCTCATGAGCAATGTTGGGTGTAATGCATTACTAAGTAATTAATTACTGTAATTAAATTACTTTTCATTGAAAAAAGTAAAGGATTACTCTTAATTTTTTAGTAATTTAATTACAGTTACTTCTGATGTAATTGTGTTAAATACTGTATAGACTATAGAACAATTCTATGTAAAACAATAGTGAATTTAAAATTGAAATTTAACGTCTAATGTTAAAATGTTTGTTTTCTAATTTAATGCAGCCCCTTTAAATTCTATGGCCAGTTCATTAATAATTTATTTGATTTTATATTATTTATTTGAAAGAATTAAAAGAACAATTTCATATCTAACCTTTTATTTTTCATGGTCAAGGTTGATAAGGGTTTTAGAAAGTAATTAGTAATAACTAATGCAATTACTTTTAAGACAGAGTAATTAGTACAGTAATCTAATTACATTGTAGAAGATGTCATCTTTTTTAGAGTAACTTACTGTAACATTTGTTGCTGGCACTGGCAATGACGAAGATGATGATGATGAAGTAAAGATGAACCCAAGTGCAATTTATTTACATTAGTGATATCCAATAACCCAAGCTATAAACATGAACTAAACAAAACATACACATGAACTTGACTTAACATGACAACGTTACCAACATAATACCTGACAAAGGACAATGGAAAACATGACGGCTTAAATACATGGACAAGGGGTAAAACAATGATGAGGGAACCAATGAACGGACAGAACTGATAACAAGATAACAAGACAATAACCCAATGAAAACAAGAAACAAGAACATGGAGGGAAACAGGAATCACATGACTAGGGAACACATGACATGAAGCATGAACTAGAATTTCAAAGTAAAAGACATGAAAAACATGAACAAACACATCATACATTACATATCCCCCCCACTAGGGGCGGCTCCTGATGCCCCAAAACATAGACAAACACATTAAACGTGACATAATTTCCAAAGTTCTGTAGGGAGGCATGGCTTGGAATTGCATGGCATGGGGCGTGGCCTGGTGAGACAGGGCGTGGGGCATTGGACCAGGGCAGAGTCAATGGAAGGTGGGGACCTGAGAGGCTCGAGGAGCAGAGCCGTGGAAGGTGGGGCTGTGAGAGACTTGAAAGGCAGAGCCTTGAGAGACTTGAAGGTACACAGGGAACTTGGTACCTAGAGAGTAGACGAAGACTCGAAGGGCCAGGGTGGAGCCGGAGGCAGGGAGGACCAAGGCGGCACCGGAGGCTCGGAGGACCAAGGGGGATCAGAAGACTGAGGTGGAGCCGGTGGGGCTGAGGACCAAGGTGGAGCTGTAGGGATGGAGGTCCCCAGTGGAGCTGACGGATCGGAGGGACGAGGCGTAGCCAGAGGATCAGAGAGCCAAGGTGGAGCCAGGTGACTGACTGACCAATGCGGAGCTGGAGGGACCCCGGTAAAGCCGACAGGCTGAAAGACCACAGTGGAGCCGAGGGAACGTAGAGCCGAGGTGATGTCGAGGGATCGACAGGCCAAGGCGGAGTCCAGGGCTCAGAGGGTCTAGGCGGGTTTGGAGGGTCGAAAGTTCCATCTCCAGTTCCAATAGCTCAGATGTGGTTATGACATGGCGTGGAGCAGACTCAGGTTTGGCTGTGACGTGGCATGGAGCAGGCTCAGGCGTGGCTGTGACATGGCATGGAGCAGGCTCAGGTGTTGCTGTGACATGGCATGGAGCAGGCTGAGGCTGCTCCATGACGAGGAACTCTGACTTGGTGGCCATGAAGTGGAACTCTGGTTCGGCGGCCATAACGTGGAACTCTGGCTCGGCGGAAATGGCATAAGTGCTTTTATAAAATTATCCCATTGTAAGTGCCTCACTCTAACCTCCATTTCTGCTTTTTTTAAAGAAAAGGAGGGACGAGTCAAAATTTATTTTTGTGGTAATCAACATTATGCCACAAATGCTGTCGATTGAGCTTAACTTAAGTTAAAAGTGCTACCGTTTTGCCAAAAGGTTTAAATCCCTAATAAGGGTGCACCAGACAACACAGCCAAAAATTTAGCTTTAGTTACAATAAAAATTAGTGAGGAGATCCATTAGGAGAACCAACTGTGAAAGAAATAATATACCGCAATCACAGACAAAATTTGATTTATCACAGGATGAGTTGCCAAAAAAAAAAAAAAAAAAAACAGCTGGTAATTTACTCTGGTTGTGAGAGAAAAGCTAATTCTGAACCAAACTGATTAATGGGATTAAAAATAACAAAGAATGTCTTACATAATGTCTGAATGTGAAGGAATGGAGCTATGAAGGTGTTTCAGTAATTCATTGTGAAGACAAGAGACCTCAAGCTTGATTACACCTACATCGTATTCTTGTGTAAATAAAAGAGATTTTGAAAGACCAAGCACTCTATGTACCCATCATCTATGAAGATTTAAAAGGTTTACTTCACATGCAAAAATAATACATGGATAAGACATGCAAAAAGATTCTTCCCAAGGTGTACTGCCAGAGAACAAATTTGATGTGATGTAGATGAATACTTGTGGCCAAATGCAGAGTACTGCATTGACTTGAACTACAAGAAATTACCCTTTTAAATTGTGAATTTAGCTTTTTTGTGTTTTGACAATACTGATTTTTTTTTCTTTTTTTTTTTTTTTGCCATACTCTATTCAGAAAAGGCAAATTAAGGCATATTGAGGCATATTTGTTAATGTAACATGCAATGCAGTGCATTCTGTCCATCCTGTGCATGTCTGTAAATGTTGGTTTCTTAAAAAACAAAAAACAAAAAACAAACAAATCCAAGATGCTTGACCAAAAAGAAACAAATTATGCACCATACTGTATCTTACCAGTGTTTAGTGTTTTTAGTGTCATTGTGCTATTAATGACAAACTGTGTTTGCTGGGTGACAGTGTTTGCTATGTTATGGAACGAGCTGATTTTGAGACATGTATCAAGTGTTTTGGTGGTGTAAGTGAATTTTGGAAGATAAATTAATGCTGCATCTCAATGTGCACACTGTCCACCTTAAATAGTATATGGCATAAGAATTAGTATGTCTCATAAGGTAGTATGTTTAGAAAAAGGGTTCCAAAGTAGCTTGGATGATTTACTATTTCCAGTAGATTTGCTAAGGGTGCATGCTTTTTCGGCTAATATTGCCCACAATCCCTTGCTCGGAGGAAGAGGAGTTTGTTGGTTCGCTTCAGAACTACAACTGTGAAACGTGAAAAAATACAAACATGTCGTGACGATGGTGCTTCATCAGTTCTTAAATGTTTTCACATCTTAAGCTTCACATAAGTTTAATGGTTAAACGCTGTGAAAAAAAAAAAAATCATTGACACTGTAGGACGAAGATGCTCCTCGTTCAATTGCGAACGATTCACTTTCAATGGACTGTTGAATGATGTTACCATATGTGATGCTTCAAAAGACAAAAACAATAAATAAAGTGGTCCAGCAGTGTCATGCAATTGTTCTGTTTTTCCGAATTGTTTATGACATTCAAGATATGATAAAAAACTACATTTTTTACTTTAGCTGATTATGAATAAGATCACATTAACTTGATCAAAAATATTTATTTCATGTTTTACTAATTAGATTTAATCTGCAACACGTAAACTTCACACATTCAATGGAGATAATGATAGAGAAATATATCATTTTGGCTTACATTAAATAAAAATTACTACATATGCATCATACAGTATGTACTTTAAAACATCAGTGGATCGCCATACGAAAGACCCGCGATCTTCAACGCCACACTGCTTCTTCTCTCCAATACAGCAGGAATCATTGTGGAGTAGCATAAATTAAATGAAATAATGAATGAATGAAAGTAAAAATGAATGTGTATGTCATGACAACTGTAACAGGATGACTGACAGTTCGTTGTGGTCACAGGATGCACGTGACAATGCCACCAATCGGTATGGTTTCAAGACGCAATTATAGGACGTGTGACAGTATGTCTCAATACTTGCACACTCTCTAGCTACACTCTCAAAAGTGTGCACTTTTCCATAAATAAAAAAAAAAAAAAAAAAAGTAGATACTCTAAGGGCGTAGTATAAGTAGGCCAATCGAGATGCAGGGTAACTGATGTGACAAGCTGCATGTTGCAAAAGACAACTGTGTGAAGTGTATGCAAAAAGGCTACTCAATATTGAGAAAAGTACGTAACCCAGTGTTGTAGTCGAGGCCAGAGAAGGTCAAGTTTGAGTCAAGACCGAGACCAGAGAGGGCCTAGTGCTAGTTGAGACTGAGACCAGAAAGGGCAAAGTCTGAGACAAGACTGTTCATGAATGTATTTAATGTATAGTTTAAACAACTATTGACCCTAGGCTCATATATCAAATATACCTCATTTATTATTTGCTTATGTTGGTTAAACAATATTACCAGTCAAGAATAAAAATGAAATAAATGCCACATCCTAGGTTAAGTAAACACAATTGTGTGACAATTACGACATATCAGTCTTAACAATATGTCAGCGCTGTTCGACACGTGCTTCCTTGTGGTTTTGATTCAGATTTGTGATTTGCAAAGCGAATCACTCAAACCACTTTTTGAATCTTTTTAACTAATTCAAAGTAATAGCCTAAAATGTTAAAGATTTGTGTGGCATGGGGGGCGTGGTCATGTGTCGGTCTGCGGGAGAGGGAGAGTGGTAAGGCTTGTCACCTGGGCCGTAATTACCTCTAACACCTGTCTCTCATTATAGTGATGGCAGAGGGAGACCTGAAAATGAATGCCAGAGCGTTAGAGTGGAGAGAGAGATCAGAGCCACCACCTGAATCTGGTGTGTGTGTGTGTGTGTGTGTGTGTGTGTGGGCAGGTTCAAGTGGTTTACGAGGACTTTTTTTTAGGTTACAAACTGGTAATTACAAGGGTATTATGCTATAAATGTGGTTTATGAGGATATTTCTAGTGTCCCCATAATTCAAATCGCTTAAAAAAACATGCTAAACAATGTTTTATTGAAAATGTAAAAATGCAGAACGTTTTTTGTGAGGGTTAGGTTTAGGGGTAGGGTTAGGGGATAGAATCTGTAGTTTTTACAGTATAAAAATCATTATGTCTATGGAGAGTCCTCATAATGATAGCTGCACCAACATGCATGTGGTGTGTGTGTGTGTCCAGCAAGAGCCCTTTTGTTTGAGTTTAATTAAAAAGTGAGAAAGAGTAATAAAACACTCACCTTGACCGTTCGCTGTTTCCTGACTCCTCCTTTGCCCAGAACTCAAAGATCTTGTTACAATTTGACTCAGATTATTCTTTTCTGAATCAGACATCACTATCACCGATGCAATTAACATGTGCAGCTATTTTGGGTGGTGTTCAGCTGCAAAGTATCGAAAGGGTCAGGAGAAATTTATTAGCATAAATAAATATTTCTTTTCTTTAAAATGTAGTGAAGTGAAAGTCAAAAGAAATATTTAAATTATATTTTAAAAAATATTCAAAAACTGTACTTTAGTACAGTAATGGGGGGACTCAAATTACTGTAAAGGTGCAAAGTGCCTATGTGGCTTTGCATGGCAATACAAACAACCAGCTTCTGTATAATATTATATTCCATTCAAGTCAAGTAAAAATTTCTGCCATTCCAAATATTGTATTATTGTTCTACAGCTAAAATGGGCCTAAAAACCAAACAATAGTGTATTAAATATGACAAATTGTTCACAAAAGTGAATCTAAACCTTTACATTCAATTTGTTTACAATTTCCTCAGTTGCACCACAATATTCCATTCATTGCAAGTCAAGTTAGCATTTCTGCTTAACTCCGCCTGCAGGATTTCATCTCGGTGTACGCACAGAATGTTTTTTTTTTTCTTTAAAAAAAAAAAAAAAAAAAACACCAAACCATTAAATTCTGATGATACTGAGATTATAATTTTTACATTTTCTTCAGTATGTGTAACTAATGGCTAAAGCATTTCTAAAGGACTTAGAGGCTGTTCAGACAAACGCAGTGCATCAAATAGAGTAGAACAGAACACAGGTGTCTCGAGACAAGTTTTTAACAGTTGATCTTCTTTTTAAAAGAACTTTAAAAAAAATTAGGTGCTCCAACACGCTGAACAACACAGCGATACATGGTGCAACAATCAAAGACATCCGTTTAGCACAAATAACAGCATGGATGGATGGATGCAATAACGCGTTTGGTGTAAACGGCCCCTTATTAACATGACACAGCACCAATGGAAGACTCTCAAAGTTAACTCTCAAAAAAGTAGTATTTTAAAAACTCTGAACAGTGAAATGTCAGATTATTAAAACATTTATTTTGGCCTTATATTGCACTTTTGTGTTTTGTTCACAGTGTACCTGGATTTGAAGGGAATGAAATACAAAACATATAAAGAGAAGACAACTACATCAACACAACTTAACCGTTTCAATTTTGTCTTGTATTAAAATGCCCAGTAGTGCTATTAGATTTCATAGAGGCATGAACAGACTCCAATAACACAATGTCAGGTATTATCAAACTTCAACATCTGCCATTAGTTCCACAGGATAGCTCTTTTGGTGTCTCCCTGGCAACCCATTACAATCAGACCTCTGTGATGGTGCCATAGTTAGATCTCAGTTATCTTCAGAATGACACACAGAGGCAATCTGAACAGAACATGAGTGCTGGCCAAGCTCAAACCAAATCCAAAACAGTGTGTGAGTGTGTATATTTGTCTCTCTGTGTGAGGTCTTGGAGAAGATCCAGTCTGGCAATATGTTTTGAGCCAAACAAATGGTTTGAAATGGATGACAGGATCAAAGCTGGGAAAATGAGAAGAATTCTCTGTCTAATCACAGCACTCTGTCAGTTGAATATACCTACATCTCTAAAAGCCTGATGGATAAGACCTACTATGTCTTTGGTCTTCCAGTGTGATTTGTATTACACACACATTCACACTAATATAATTTGTGTGTCTGTGTGTGTGTTAACCTCCATTATCTTTTAGATTAACATCTAAACCGATGTGCTGATATTAAGCACAAGACTTGGAGCATAAATCTCATAGCAAATTAGATTTTTGTTCTCTCTTAACACCTATGATATGATTTGGCTCTATTATTACAGGGAAGAAACTGAAGATATTAGACCGGTTAAGACAAATATTCAAAGATTCAATTTGTACAGAATTTGTCAATTTCCATCTCTGTTACAATTATAAATATAGAAGATTGCATGTACAGATCTGGATAAAATTGGAATCTCTGTAAATTTTACTAAGGTGAGAGTGTCTGATTTTATACAGTTTTATACAGCTTTATACCATGTGTGCTGTTGAAGAGATGCTAAGTCTATTCCTCGTGGCCACGTTTTCAATCAAAGATAGAGCTACTGTCAAAAAGGTCTATTGACATGCATTATATGGACATAAAAACATCATACATCCTTCAAAACATCTTTGTTTGTGGTTCACAAAAGAAAAAAAAAAGTAATATGAGTTTGAGATGGCATAAGGGTGAGGAAATGATGAGAGAATTATAATTTTTTGGGGAACTATTCCTTTACTTCATTAGCTTATTCTTAAATGTGTAGCCAAGTGGAGAAATTACATGTAATTTAACTCGTCATAAATTGGACGTGGCCCCTTTAAGAACTCCTTGTTGCACATGTGTGCTAGAACGTGAGAGCATAGGTTGTGCAGAGAACTCCCGGTTTTGTTGATCGGTTGATAATTCTTTGGGCATATATAATACTTTACACAAAACGATCATAAATTGCTTTAAATATGTGTTCAGAAAAGTTGTATGTTAAAATTGAGTGTTTGTTTTGGGTTATTTTTGAAGGATGCATATGGATTGCATGTGTGGAGTTTGACCATATTCTGTGCACCCATGTAAGAACTGGTCATGTCAATTTAGAATTAATCACATCATATTTAATGATGTATAGCCAAGGGAGTTTTCCAGTTTAGTGAATTAGTTTAATAAGTGTTACATGTGAAAGAAATGTGTAATGAGAATTCTATTGTTTTAAATTGTTGTGCATGTCCTTAAAGCCTGGTTAAAAATAAGTAAAATACTGAGAGCATTTAAGCATGTGTTAAATGCATAACATACTGTGAGAGTTTAAGCATGTGTTAAATGCATAAAATGCTGTTAGTGATATAAGCTTGTATTATGGTGATGTATGCTGAAGCATATGGGTAAGCTTATGTTTTGTTTGTATTTTCTTTTGACATTAGCCTCTACCGTATTTCATTACTGTATTTCATTTGTCATATTTTGTTGTACCGCATTTCATTTGTTGTATTGCCTTGAACCATATTTCATGTTTTTGTATTTCATTACCGGATTTCAGTTTTTGTATTTTTGTATTTTTATTTTGTATTTAATTTTTTTATACAATACGGCCTCACCAACCACTGTTTTGTCGTCAGATAACCCCCCCCAAATATAGTTTTGTGTCCAGCGTGGTTATTTGCAGCCCACCGGCTACAATTGAAAAATATATAATAGTTAGATTTCCCATGTCAGACATTTAATAAACACTTTTCAGTGTATAACAAAACAAAAACACGTACTGCTTTTCAGCCAGCTACATATAAACATAAAGACACAGACAGGCATCATGTGTCTCTCCCTCTCGAACTGCAGCTCCGGCTCCACCCTATCCCTCTCCTGGCTGATTGCGATCATTCTACCCCAGCTGTCCCTCAACACTCGGCCATGCCCCCCCACTCTCCACATACTCAGGCCAGGGAGCCATCCGGCCTGACTTACCCCCCCCCCCATTTCTGGAGGGGAAATATTGCCCTTTCGGACCGTCCCACTGCCAGATGGTTTCCACCGCCTCCTGGGAATAGGAACAGCATGAGGGGAAGGAGAGGAGAGAGAGTGAACAAGAGCGAGAAGTGGAGGGAAGGAGAACAGAGAGAGAGGGAGAGAGAACGAGAGAGAGAGAGAAGGGGGAAACAAAACTTGCCGGTCCCCATACACACCGCCAGACGGTCCACAACCCACTGTACTGCTTCCGTCCACGATGCCGGCGATGGCACTGGACCCCTCAGACATCCCTTTCGGTTGTCGGCTGACGCAGTGCTCCAACACCACCAGATCGAGCGCTCCCTCTGCGTCGCGATCCTCAGTCAGCGCCGATGACTCCTTGATGGCGCATCTTCCTCCAGTCCCGGGTTTTGGCACCAATGTGGCAATTCAGGTTCTCAATGTGGAAATAAGGAAGTGGGGACCGGGTGAAAAATCCATATATTTAATAAACACTTTTCAGTGTATAACAAAACAAAAACACGCTTGTAGCAGAACAAGACTTCGCACTGAATGTGTGTAAACAGGGAACTTAAATAGACAGAGATATTGTGAAACAGGTGGATGAGTAATCTAGTCTGAGCAGAGGGTTATGGGAAATGTAGTTCCTACCACACACACCCCCCCCCCCCCCCACTCTCCATAATGTATAATAATGTGTTTATTTATTTAGCTTTATTAACACTATTTTTTTTTATTTGCATCATTTTGTTACAGTAAAAACATAAAATGCTTTCGGAAGGTATAACAAGGCATGCATCTGAAAATAGATGCTTATAATTTCCTACTGCAGAGCTAGTCAAGCATGTAAAATTCAAAGGTCAAAAACTGCATCCTGTGAAAAGCCTTATATAACTCTAGTCAGCAATAATCTAAACCTTTCAAATTATTCTTTAAGACCAATCAGAATGTAATTAAAGAAACATGTAGTTTAAACAGCCTGCAGGGCAGCTATACGCAATCCACAATCAGGATAGATAACAGCTATGCCGTTTTCCATAACAAGAACTAATAATACAATCTCGTTAGAAAATGTTGGTGAAATTGATATCATTTAAACACACTGGAAATGAGAAACATGAAAGTGCATGAAATCATGGACAGCAGGATTTTTGAAAGGTGGGAATGAGATGGTTGAAATGTAAAGGTAATAATTATGCGCACATGTTAGAGCATCTCATATGCAGTGGGAGTGTGAATGCCATTTTACCTGTCAGAAGAATGAGACTATATAATCCAATGTGCCTCTAGAGCCTAATGATTTTGGTGTTTTACATTAGACAAAATTTAAGCAGTACAGAAAAATCAATATTATTTTACTCCAAATGATGCCCCATTATTACGATGCATATGCCTGGTGTTACGATGTGTTTAAGGCAATCCCATACGGCTGTTTGAATTCACGGGGCATGCGACAAAATTATACAGTAAGTCATCCATGACAAAGAAAGTTCACAAATGGTGTAATTGTAGGTAAAGGCACTTGGGAACTCAAATTAAAATAGGTTGTCTCTTTTTAGCCATTTTGTACTATTATTATTTTATTATTATTATTATTATTTTACTTTTAGTTACAAATTCTAATAATAGAACTACATCAAATCTGTGATTTCCTGTGTGTGTGTGTGTGTGTGTGTGTGTGTGTGTTTGTACATTCTCTCAGCCACTAATACTACTTTTTGATAGCTCGGTTTCTCTATGGAATCTGACCTAAATACAATATCACACATAGTTAAAGCTATATTTTTGCGAACACTATATGAGAGTACATCTGTTTGTGTGTGTGTGTGTGTGTGTGTGTGTTCAAAGGTAGTGGAGCATGACAACAAGCTAGAAAAAGTGAAAGATATGGACTAGGCCTTGAAAAAGATGAAGTGCAGACTGTTATCTTGCACTAATCGGGCAATTTCATCACTGTCAGTAAGTGTAATTAGTAATAAGAGAGTTAGTATTGACATGAAGGCCTTTTTGAGTTTATAATTGTATGTTAAAGATCCTTTTCAAAGGGTGAATGCCAAGTAAATCTGCCACTGCGCCTTCGCTCTTCAATATTCACAACACAGAGGCAAACCCTTGGCTCTGATTCAAGCCATCAATACTCCTGTCCAATACAAACTTTCCACCAAAGTATTAGTAACATTCTCAAAACTAGCATTTGATGGTCTACAGCACTGGTTGTTGAGTTCGACTCCACCTCAGTCGAGTTTAAGTCAAGTCTGAGTTTTTAACCATTTGAGTTCGAGTTGAGACCGAGTCTAAAGGGGGCCAAGTTGGACTAACTAGGCCAAGTCCATAACAGGCCATGTTAGCCGAATCCGCGTCTAAGTAATTCTGAATTGAAATTACAACTGTAAACTCAACACTGAGCCATTTCATCAACATTTAAGCTTATTTAACATTTACAACAAAGAAAAACAATGTGTCAAGATAAATGTAACAAAAACATATCATATTTCATATCAAAATCTCATAATTAGTATACTGCTGAACAATTTTTAAAGTGGTTTCAGAACAAAAGCATATGCTATAAATGTATTAAGGCGAAACTCAATGAACCCAGTTCTTCCCAGTTCTTCCATCAGCCTTCTTATTGTGTTCTATGGACTTTTCAATATTGTGTTGCTTTTCCCCCCTCCATTAAAACATAGTTTAAAGAAAGTGAAAGTATATAGAAAAGAGGACAGCTGCGTTAAAGGCCTAGAGTAATTACAACCATTGTTATTGAAGTTTTGAATTTTAAATTAGTTTTTATTTCATTCTAAATGTGTCCTTTCAATTTATTATAGTATTATCTAAAATGATGCCTATCTAAAAAATTTATATACTTAGATTTGTTTTATGTCTCTATCTGGTGGGGTTAGGGAAAATACATACATATCATTCAACATACAGTTGTTCTCAAAAGTTTGCATACCCTTGGAGAATTGATAATATATGTACCATTTTTAAAGAAAACGTGTGAGCAGGCAAAACACATTCCTTTTATTTCTTATGGGATTCATATTCAACTGTAGGTTATAACAGAATGGCACAATCATAAACAAAACATGGCAACAAAGAAAAAAATCTGCATACCCTTAGTTCTTAATACTGTGTATTGCCCCCTTTAGCATCAATGACAGCGTGCAGTCTTTTGTAATACTTGTCTATGAGGCCCCAAATTCTTGCAGGTGGTCTGCCAGTATTTTCTGATAACATGCTGCATTCAGCTTGCCATCAATTTTCACAAGATTCCCCATGCCTTTAGAGCTCACACACCCCCAAAACATCAGTGAGCCACCACCATGCTTCACAGTGGGGATGGTATTATTTTCACTATAGGCCTTGTTGACCCCTCTCCAAACATAGCGCTTATGTTGTGACCATAAAGCTCTATTTTGGTCTCGTCACTCCAAATTACAGTGTGCCAGAAGCTGTGAGGTGTGTCAAGGTGTTGTCGGGCATATTGTAACCGGGCTTTTTTGTGGCACTGGCGCAGTAAAGGCTTCTTTCGGGCAGCTCGACCATGCAGCTCATTTTTGTTCAAGTATTGTCGTATTGTGCTCTTTGAAACAACCACACTGTCCTTTCCCAGAGCAGCCTGTATTTCTCCTGAGGTTACCTGTGGGTTTTTCTTTGTATCCTGAACAATTCTTCTGGCAGTTGTGGCTGAAATCTTTCTTGGTCTACCTTACCTTGGCTTGGTATCAAGAGATCCCTGAATTTTTCACTTTTTAATAAGTGAATTTCAAGCATTTTCAAGGCTTTGGATATCTTTTTATATCCTTTTCCATCTTTATAAAGTTCCATTACCTTGTTACACAGGTCTTTTGACAGTTCTTTTCTGCTCCCCATGGCTCAATATCTAGCCTGCTCAGTGCATCCACATGAGAGCTAACAAACTCATTGACAATTTATACACAGACACTAATTGCAATTTAAAAAGCCACAGGTGTGGGAAATTATTCTTTAATTGCCATTTAAACCTGTGTGTGTCACCTTGTGTGTCTGTAACGAGGCCAAACATTCAAGGGTATGTAAACTTTTGATCAGGGCCATTTGGTTGATTTCTGTTATCATTATGATTTAAAAAGGAGCCAAACAATTTTGTGATAATAAATGGCTTCACATGATCACTATCCTTAAATAAAAGACAGTTTTTTTTTTTTTGTTTTGTTTTTTTTGCATGATCAGTCACATTTTCAAAATCAATGCCAAAATTTCACAATTTCTGTCAGGGTATGCAAACTTTTGAGCACAACTGTAGTAGTAGCACTCACAGAGAAGATGCATCTCATGATTTGACTGCAAATGCCACATCCAAAATACTGAAAAATGTTTGATTTAATCACCTTGAACAAAACTGAAAAATAATTTAGTCTCAAAATAAATGTATAAATTTCAGGAATTCTCATTAGCTACATAAATTTACAACATTTAACCCTTGTGCTGTGTTCCTCATTGGCTACCACTCCTTGTGTTCCCAGGTCAAAATGACCGGCCCACTAAGATTGTTTATAAATCTCTCATATTACAAATATTATTACAAGATGTTGCATTAGTTCTTTTAATCAATTCCTTTTTTAGTAATTATGACAGGTTTTGTACTCTTATGTAGAGTACAATACCGGGCCAGTGGGGGGCACTCCCTGCAGAAAATCAAATAAAATAATTATAATTATGTAAAGAATGTATAACCACTAGCTTGATCTGAACAAAATAGATGTCGTTTTAAAGCCTAGAATCTGGACTATACAATGCATATAGCTCCTACCAATTCTTAAGTAAAGCTTTTTAATTTGCTGACAAATAAGAACTGTTGCATTCTCATCATTTGCAAATTTGTTATTACAACAATTATATTCAGTTAGAGTTGATAACACCATAAAAAAGATGAGATAGCTATGGGTTATATATTGTTGGAAAGGTCTCAATTAGTAGAATGCAATGAGCATTTTTTTTTTTAACTCAGAGGCCAAACTGCAGTGAGTATTAGTGTATGAAATTCCTACTGACACACATAAATACAAAAAAACAGGAGTGTTTTTTTGTTACGTTTTTCCTTATTGCTTCCTGAAACATACATATAACATAGACAATGACATATCGTAACTTACAGCAGACTATCCCGATTCAAACAAGCCCAAACACAATATAATATGATAAGTATATCTTTAAATATTCCTGAAAGAGTGTACATGGAAAGACGATGCACAAAAGGGAGCTCAACACATATTGTGTGTGTACGTGAGTGTGTGTTTTTGTGTGTGTGAGTGTTGTGTGTACATGTCTGAGGACTTTGTTTGTGAAAACACTCATCCACATCTGGCTCATCTAAAGAATTGGGATGCTCCTGAACACTTAATATTATTTTGCTGTCTAATGCATTCATTTCCAATGCCTGGTCATTTTTGACCGGGAACACAAGTGTAACAAAGTGAGATAAAACCAAAAAAATGTAAAGAAAATGGTCCACATTTTTTGGTGTGTTTTCAGATACCATATGTGAACAAAGTCAAGGATATTTATTTATTTATTTATTTTATTGAAAGAAAAAGAAAAACAACAGTAATCCAGATCAAACTGACCGGACCACAACATAAGGGTTAAGTAGTAGCAGCATTATTGTTTACAGTACTATATGTCCCTAACTAGAACATGGATTTGAAAGTGTAACATTTCTGGGTGTCACTGGTAAGGTCTGTTAAGGGGCTCTTAAACTGATGGGAGACTCCTCTTTGATCCAACTGCTCTCTTTCTGATTGGATGCCAGATGGCGGGAGAAACCCTCCATTTCCTCTCCCCTTGGGCTTAAGAGTACCATTGGACAAACAAATGGCATAATCCTGTTACACACACAGGGTGAGGGCAGGGGCCACAGATCGCAGCTTGTTCATTTAGCTGATGACAGTGAGCTGGGGGTACTAGCAGAAAGAAATCTGTGCAAATGTATGCAAATTCCCTTAGCACTATTAAGAATGTATTCAGAGCATGTTTGCTCTATGCTCATTACTTTGAAAATAAAAAAAGAACATTGACTTTCAGTAAACAGTAAAAGAGCCAAGACATTACAATATCTGTATAGGGCTAAAAAGCTATTCATTTTTATGTTAATTCTCTGAAGTAGCTCTGAATAGGTGTCATTTGTGTGAGCCCACCACTTGAACGAAGAACAAACCATTGCTGTGAGTCATGCATGAATGCATTACAACACACACATACACAAACCCTCTTATATTGTGACACTCCATCAGAATCTGAGCACAGTCCTTCATTCCAGATGTGTGGGCTTCAGTGTCTTCCCTGTTCTTTTACAGTCTTACACGGATCGATGGAAAAGTTCAAAATGCTTTTTTCTCCCTTTCTTTCTCCTGTCCTCCTCCACAGTATTGGGAACTTTTTACACAGTCAGCAAAAACAAACCATCTAAGATGGATGTTGCATCGGCTTGTTGGAGATTTGTGGTCAATAATTGAAAAAAAAAAAACGACTTGTGATATAAGAACAAGCAGACACAGACAAACAAATATACAAACACACACATTTACTCTACTGAGGTTTAAGGTATGAATGATCTGTCTAGTTCTCTACAACCAAGAATACGCATCTTTAGGCCTGCCTACCTACCCACCAACTGACCTACATACTTACCTACAGTACCTACCTATAGAATTACTGCATAAGGTAAGACCTAGTTTACCATTACATGTAATGTTAAATTGAAATTACTTCAGTGGGTAAAACCTTAGCAATTTTCAAGCAGTTTAATTAAAATCAACATCAACAAATTAATGCCTGCAGGTGGAAAGTCTACAGAGAATGTTTAGCAAGTTAATGTTTTGTGCTTCCAAGAGTAAGTAATTCAGTAATATGTTTTGGTTTATTTGATTAAAAAACGGAACAACAGTGCCCTCATTGTTGCTCAGATTAAGTCAATGTTTTAACTTAATTAAAAATAATGATAAGAATCCACATATTTCTCATTTTTAAAAGAAACATTACTATAATAAATTGAATTGGGTTCATGACACTTTGACATTTCCTGAAGAACAGAACTGCCTCAGAATTTCTCAAAAAATGTCTAATCTAATCAGCACCTCACAAGAGGTCTGATTAGGTATGTGCGCTTATGGAAAATGAACTAGAAAGTTTGTTTTATACTCAGTCTATTATTATCAGTGCTGTTATTTTCTATTATGTATTCTATGTACAGCATATACAGTATGCACAGTGGTCCTCAAATTTATTTGGACATTTTGGACACCCTTAAAAAAATACGAATGTCTTTGCTTTATATAACAAGAAATAAACCAATGTTCATTTATTCAAAGAAAGATATCACAAGCATTGATGCAAAACCTGATTTTTTATTTATTTTTTTTTTTTTAGATTCAAATTATAAACATTATTATGACATTGGGGCCAGTTGGTTAAAAAGAGTTGCAAAAACAACAAAGTTAACTTCTAAAAAAAAGTCTAGCATCATTTGTTTGCTCATGCTACTTGGATTGTAATCGAATGTAATAAAAAATACATTGTGTGACCTAAGTGTCCAAAAGTGAGGCCACTGTATGCATGCTGCCCTTCTCCCTAAATAACAAACGTTCACTCTCTTTCCCATACTAACACATTCATATGGAGGACAGATGCATTCTATTAGATAAATTCAGGCTGATCCACATACCTTGCACATTTAAGAAGGTCAGTCAATTGAGCATCACAAATCATGAAGGCCTCGATATAGTTCCTACGAAATTGAAGAATAAACTGATTTGAAGTCATTTAGAACTAAATCTGGCCAAAAAGAAGGTGTTTTTGTGTTCTTTTCAGTGGTTCGTAACAGCTTGCTGGGGCCAATTCTTATTGGCTGCTAAACACCTTCTTACTGCCATTGGTCCACGTCATCGGTAGGTGTGACCTGGAGCTCCACCTACCTTGAGGCGGATGGCTAATTTAGCTTATGTTATTCAGTGAGTCAAAATCAGTCAACATAAACACATAGATGTGCAAAGTTATTAGCGAGCTGGAGCAGATTTACCTACACCTGTACGATTGTTCGTTTAGAGATATTTTCCAAGACCAAGTCATGTGATTGTTTTTTTAGTCTACTAAAGGAATCAAATTTTTTCGAATACTCTCAAGTGCCCATTCACTCATGCGCCATCTGCAGCAAAAGCCATTCACAGATCTGTCTAAAGATATGCCTCTATCATCATCATTTATCTTTGTTCTGCACATTAACACTTTAATACAGTCAACTTTGCATAGATGCTTTTCAGTGTCATAATACATAGTGTAACTGGTGCATATTATGGCCGAGTGTAGCATATTAGCGCATTTGCTCATGAATTCATAATGAAAACAAGACAGTTAAAAAGATTCTACTGCATATATATTCTTTTAAATCATCATAGAGAGGTTAAAACAGCTTCTTTTACTGACCTCGTGTGAATTCTAATCAGAATGAGGCAAAAAGTCATTGATAACACATTTTTAAGGTTTTAAATGTAGCATCCTCATATTTAAATGTACCGGTACTTCTAAATGCCTCCCACATAGGTGTGGCGGGTATCTGAATGTTCGGAAACAGTATACCATTGCTCGGCTGTTTATAACATATTTTTACTTTTGAACAAAGAACAAATAAGAACTTCTACAGAAGCATATCGAGGCCTTTAGGAGTGAAAGGATAGACTTTACCCCTTCAGCCTTATCTGATTATAGTTTTGCTAATTATCTTACAAAGGTGAAAGATCAGACTATGTGAGCCTTATCTAAGGTCAGTATAAATATGAAGTATCTACTAAAAGCATCTTATTAAAACCTCCCTATCTATCTTTGATCTGATTGATATTGGATTAGCTGAAACCATAGGATTAGCCCTCTACGTAGAGGATAAACTCACAGCTTTAAGCATTTTTGGGGGTTTTATATATATTATGGTAGCAAGCAGCCTCATTTATCAATGTGTATTACTATACAGTGCTTCTATAGTGTTGATTATATACAGTAGTTTGTTTTTTTATAAAGGTGCTGAGTAGCAGGTTGCAGTAATCTTGGTGGTGGATTAGATGAGGGATTGTGTCCAGAAAGTGGGGGAAGGATAAATTGAACTTTCTTAAGTAATTCTGTCACAGCTTAGCTTCCCTGGACACATAATGCATGCTTGCAATTAAAACAACCGTAATGCTGCATGTTGTTTGGATCTAACCCATCTGAAAGTTAATCCCAAACTATGATTGTTATATTATTATTATTATTATTAATTATATTATTTCTTCAATTTGACGAGGTAAAATAATTTCAAACTGTTCCTTGCCAATGTTGTGCACTACATTCAGGAGGGGGTTTGGCTATTAGCAATAATTAATAATTATCAAAGATAATTATTCATTATTAAAATCAATAGAACATTGATTAGAATCAGTGTTAGCTTTTAATCCTTTAAATCAACATTCATCACAGATAACCATCATTTATTAAATTCAATAGAATATTAATAAGGATTAATATCGCCGGGGCACCACCTTGGAATCAGGGACTAATAACCAGACAGTATAGCAGTCTCAATATAGGATTGTTCTCTAAGGAAAGTCGATGTCCAGAGAACATCTACATTCAAAATGAAAACATGAAGGCTTTGAATCCGAGCACTGACATCTCCTGCCAGCCCTTGACACAGGTGTATGCAAAACAAACCAAAACACTTCTCTTTAAAGTATGACAAAGTTTACTGATGCAGTAATATCAATTAATAATCAATACAATGCAGTCAATAAACTTCTGACTTCCAGCTACAAACTGAACAGTAACATGATTAGATAATGGTAACAAATAAGCCTATAATACATGAGAGGAAGGTATGTGTGAGTTTGTGTGTGAATGTGTGTGTGTGTGTGTAAGGAGTGACGTGCACAAAATGGCAGACGTGGCTTTCGTGGAGAGTACGTCACGTGAGTTTTCTAGCCAGAGAATATGGCCGTGAATGTGGGTGGAAAGAGACTGGTTAATGGCATCTGCCCGTTTAGCGCATGTCTCCGCTTGTACAATGGTGTAACACATGGTGTGGTGGTGGCGTATTGGGCTAAAGCACATAGGTGGTAATCAGAAGGTTGCCGGTTTGATCCCCACAGCCACCATTGTGTCCTTGAGCGAGGCTCTTAACTCCAGGTTGCTCCAGGGGGATTGTCCCTGTAATAAGTGCACTGTAAGTCACTTTGGATAAAAGCGTCTGCTAAATGCATAAATGTAAATGTACGATAACTTAGGGACAAAGCTGAGCTTCTAGCCAAATGTGTGTGCGGGTATGTTTGTGAAGGGTCGTGTGTGTGTGCAATTAGTATGAGAGAGAGAGACAGAAAAGAGTGATGGCACCGAAGCCGGTTTTTATGATCGTGGGGAAAGAAGGCAACTGTTAGTTTATCACTCAGAGATGCGGTGAACGGCTCGCAAACCATTCTGTGGTCTTTTGTCCTTTAATGGATAAACTCAGTGTGCCGGTCTCACCCGCGATAGCACAAAAACACAATTGTCCAACGTGGTTGGACTACAACACAGCAAATCTCATTCGTGGTAACAGTACGTTACTGTAATACCTTGAGTATTATTAGCAGCAATGAGCGAACTTGGCGGTCTGTAAACTGTACAAGCAATAACCTTGATACACAAGAATAACACACTATAACAATCCATCTCTGCCCAGACATAAACCTATTACTTGAATCACGTGAGGATGCGGGTAGAATATGTTTTCATCTGTTGTTTGACTCTGACTTGGTTCCTCGAAGCTCGGGTGATGACGGGAGGCCGTTTACTTGCTCTGTCGGTGGTCAGTACGGCTGCTGATTCTCGGCGGGCTGGTGGAGAAAACAGCGAAGTCAACTCGGTTGAAGAAGGAAGAAAAATCTTCTTTCTTTACTTCTGCAGGAAAACAGGTGAAGACACGGAATGCTCGGTGGTCTCCATCGGATCCATTAGTGTGTTCGGTGGAACACGGAGAAACCTCAACTCGTCCAGTGAGATGGAGATTGCATGGCCAAAGTTTCAAGTCGTACGTTACTTCCTTGTGCAATGAGGCTATACCTGAGAGCAGCAGAGCTGCGTCTAGACACTGCACATAATGTTGCTGGAACCAATGGCCAGAAAGATCTCAGAGGTTTTTCTTCTCCTGATGACGTCATGGTTGAGGGCACGTTCTGTCCTGCGCCTCATCCAATAGAAGTTGAGAGTTCAATCCTTCAGAATTGTACACATAGGTGTAAAGTGAGCAAGGCTTCATGAGATTTGTAGTCTGTTTTGGACTCCCTTTGTTTGATTTTGGGGCAGTTAGGCTTTATGACTGTATGTAGGCCTCAGTCAGGCTTTATGACTGTATGCAGGCCTGCCTTTGTCTCATATCTGAATACATGAGGCCAAACACCAATTTTCAAGACACACACACACAAAAAAAAAAAAAAAAAAAAAATTAAAAAAAATTATTTATTAGTAGTGGTTGCTAAGCTAACTATTACTTTTGCTCATACTAAAGGTTATGGATTTAAATGAACCTATAACTCCAAGTATTAAACTTTGGCAAGTAACTCATCTACACCGGTTGTGCTATGGGCATAAATGGACCTTCAAATGATGTGGCTTGAGTAGGAGGGTGTGCTATTACTTTCTTAAGCAATCAGACTTAAGATTTTTGAAGAAAACAAACCCATAGACTTACATTGATTGAGGGACCTGAGCCATATAGGGATATCCAGAATATCATTAGCCGCGTGTCCACTGTCAGACCAAATGAAGGCGTGCTATTTTGTGCCATAGTCAGTTGCATACCCACTGTCACTTTCGGAGCTCAATCGTGCCTCCTCGGGGCATATTCGCGGCCAATGGCCTTTAGCAGCCGATTACTCTTGGGCCAAAGAAGGCCAACTGGGGATTGAGGCGGGGTCAATGTCAAAGGTGGAGTTTAGCAAGATACTCATGCTGGGTTTCATTCAGATCAGATGTGGAATATTCCTACTTGAATTCTCCAATGTCCGACCATAAAGGAATTCCATTGCCAGATTCTTGGAAAATTACGTTTAAACAACCAAAACTGCAACGCTTCTGTTAGCATAACAGGGGTTTGACTGTCACCAGAAATATCTCCTAGCAACCCAACTGATAAACAATGCTGCTACGCTAGCATTTGAACTACAGGTGTATGATCATCAAAATAGAGTTTAATTACAGTGTTTTGCAAACATTTGCAAAACACGCTTTAAAATCCTGTAATGTAGGAATTTGACTCATTGATCAATATCATTTAATAAAAGTGAATGTTTATCACTAACTTTGTACATCTCTGGGTGCCGACGTGTTTGTGTGACGTCACGCACCTGCATCTCAGTGAAAAAAACTGCAAATCTGTTAGGATGCACAATGGACAAAGTGGTGCCCAAAGGGACAACTATCCATGGTTCAAGATTATGGACGGTGTGCTGAGACATCATCCCGCTATTAGTGGAGAGACCACTCAGGACACCATGGCAGTTAAAGTCTGTAAGTTGTCAACGTTATCTTATCTTGCTAGCTAGCTAACGATTACATACAATATAAACTTGATATTCTAGATAACTAGATAACATGCGTATTTGTTTTGGCTTTTGAAATGGGAGGTGTGTGTGATGTTTGCACCAGGGCGTCAGATTAAGGGCAGGTTTTAGGCCCGATGATGGGAATGCAGAGCGATTTTGGTCTCATAGCCCAGGGTCTGAGGCTATTAGCCCCAGCTGAGCAGTTTATGGCCCTGGCTTGCACTGGCCTGATAGTGGAAAAGCAGCTATTGAGACTCTCCTTCCTTTTTTTAATACTTAGTAACCACCTAGTAATCACCCAGAACCCATAACAATCACATAGTAGTGCACAAACAACCACTCACAATACACTAGCATCATGGAGCCACCACTCACATATTTTTCAGAACATTTTAATTCTCTATCTAATTTGTCTGCTGTTATTCTTTAATGTTTTGCCTTGTCACTGCACCTTCCACCTTTCTTCCTCCGCAGGAGTTGAGGGTGATTCATCATCTCTAATTCATCGTTCGATTACTCAAAAGAACTGGGTCACAAGTCTTGTTGAAGTTAAACACCTAAAAGCAGATCTGTGCATCTCTCATGGAGTTCTAAACATGAACAGTAATGCATCTCAGCAAAAAAGATGCTAATTGAGTATTTCAAATGTGAACTTCATAGAGGTATTTCAAATAAGAACTCTAATCGCACTCTTAAATATTTTCCAGACTTTTATAAAATAAAATAGGATTTAGAGTGTATTTTTCAGTGTAAGATAATAAAGTGGTTTATAGGGTCTTAAGTGACTTTATGCTTGAATAACTCTTTGTGGTGACTGTATGCTTCAAAAGCAACTTGCATGCAAGTAGATAATATTTAAAAAAAAAAAATTTTTTTGACAACAACCTGAAAAGATACTTGTCATTCTTTTTATGTGCTGTCATTTTTGGGAGTTTCCTTAGAAATGCAACTATAGCAGGTTAATAGACCAGTGGGTAAATCCCTCATCTTTTAAATCTTTGCATTGAAGACCGGTCACTTAAGGTGCTGTATTACTGAAAATCATCTATACTTAAAAATTATCATAAAAGAACTACATTATATGTTCAAAGGAATGTTGAGGAAATAATTCTATTTAAGACATCTTTGGGAACAATTATGTCAAATTAATGGGTTATTTATCAGTATTTATATGATATAAAGCCTAATCTGAAATCACATAAAGCATACTGTATATATAAGGTGTTTTCTAAGTTGAAGACTTTCATTGTATTTAGTCATTAAAATGATGCAAATTTCAACATGTTAACTACAGTATGTTAACTATTTCACCTTTTTAAACTCTTTCACCTTTATCTTTCTTTGTGTGTTTCTATGTCTGAAACGAGACATCCGAAAGCAGCAGGTGCTAAAGACAACAAACAGGTTGATCAACCTTCTATCGTAGATCAGCCCTGATTACATCCCAAAGCCTTGCTGTTTGACCCCATCCGAAACAGACCACCCTGGTGCTCAGCAGGGTTAAGTTGCTCCAATTTGCTAATACGCTTAAAATGATTAAGGTTTGAATGCAGGCGACAGAGGCTAGTCCTGGATCAGCGTGAAAGCTGCTGTTTGGAGCTCTTGATATTGTTGTACGGCGATCAGGTAAGCTGAGAACGCTAAAAAGGAATTCCACTTCATTGGTTTAAGGATAGCCTGAAGCTAATCTCGAATAAGGAGGTGCACATAGATTGACTAATCCTACGTTTAGACTCTGAGGCTAACGGATACCCTCTTAGGTTAAGGTATTAACCAATGAACAGGACATGTACTGTAGCTGTTTTTGTTTTAAGGGGATTGTTAAGTACATGCAACTCACTTTTCTTAATGCCGTGTTTTATAGTTTCCTTTTCTAGAGTAGAGCAAAAAAAAAAAAAAAAAAAAAATGGACAAGAAAGAGAGACAGGAACCAGAAACAGAGAGGGGTTGGACTATCCGGTCATTAAAGGTCATAATAATAGTACAAGTTGGCAGTATCGTAAGAAATTGTACAATTCTGCTTGTAAAACTTTTATTCAGAGGGAAACAAACAAACCAATTTATTATGTTTTTAGGATTTTTCCAAAGTTTAACCCCTAACATAAACCTAACCATAAAGTCTAACCCCTTATCCAACCCCTGACACCTGGCAAAGTGATTGTGTAAGCATACTTGTATACGTGTGCATAGCAGTACTAAATAGCATTCAGCATTAGAGAGAAATATTTCTCTCTAGAGCTGGAATAAAGTGCGTCCAGCACTACGCGTTTTATTCCCGGGCGTTGAACGCGCTTTATTCCCACCTCTCTCCCCGCGATAGGCATGAGGCACTGCATAAAGCCTAATTTACTGCTCCTACGAGTTGTAGATGCGGTTATTTTAACAGCAGTAGCGGAGACACCGTTACAGATACTGGCATCTTTCGCTTAAACACACTGCAGAAAACAATAATTAAGCAAAGTGAAACTATCTTTATCTGTCTGATATGAGATTCAGACGGTTAAGCTAAGCCAGGTTTGATTCAGGACAAGTTAACGTGGCCCTATTAGACTATAACATTTTTTCCGTCTAGGTTTAGCTTTATTAAACAGCATATTACGAACCTTTCATAATAAATAAACAGATTTGTGTTATAATTTTGTGAAATTCATCAGCTGTCATCATGGCATGATGGCAAGGAAAGCCTATTTATACTATATCCCATACATAGGTATAGATTCTGAATGTAAAAATATTTCAACACAAAAACTGGACTGCTGTCATTCAGCTTCAGAATGAACTGTTGATCTTATATTTTAATATTCATATCCAAGTGCCCTCGACTGATGAAGTCTTGATGAAATATTTTAATATTTTGGTAGAAAAGATCTCTCAGACCCCACTATTTTAGCTGTCTCTGGGCCCCCAATGTCTTCATCCCTGCACAGTTTTGAAGAGACTATTTTGACAGTTCCTTTTTTTACAAAGTACTATTGCTGCCAGCGTGACAAGTTATAAAAACTATTAAAAAAAAGACATAATTTCCTAGACATATAATTTCTGACACCATGTAAGCTAGATATTATTATCCGGACCATTGCTGGGAAGGAAATGTAGAGACCGTACCTCTTGGAACTTTAATTGTGTACCCCTGATATATGCATGTGGAGAGCAGGGCGGGGCCGAGCGGCGTCTGGGCAAAGATAACATGCGTATTACTTAACATTATACGTTACTTCCCCCCCCCATTCCCACTCCCAGGCATGCGCAGGTCAGACCAAGAGACCATCCGGACGCACCAGTGCTTCGGGGGGGGGGGGTTTAGGTCACAGGCAAGAGAATTCCCCAACCTGAGTTTGGCAATGGGGGTATGTGGCAAGCAGGGCAGGGCCGTGCGGCATCTGGCCAGAGCGAGGCCGGGAAGATAAGTGGTGAATGACTTCCACCTGTGTGACTGTGTGACACACCGGTCTTGCATTCCAGTGAGGGGCAGTGGGAGTATTTGAGGAGAGGAGACAGCAGGAGATGGAGAGAGAGAGATGTATGTCGACGTGGTTGTGTGTGACATTATGTTGAACGTGTCTGCTGAAAAGCAGCACGTGCGTTGAATGTTACGGCTGACAAGCCTTATTGTGTGACACTGAAAATTGTATGTACAATAAATGTCTACGTGTTGTATCAAGCCGGTCCCAGCTTTCTCCTTTGCTATTCTTTTGAATTGTTACGGTGCAGTAGAAAATGTTTAATTTGTCGTTTACATTATGAATTCATGATGCTAATGCACTAACATGCTACATGTGGCCATAATATGCGCTGGTTACACTCTGTTATTGTAATTTATTATGACACTGATACCATTGCAAAGATTAGTGTATAAAGTGTTAATGTGCAGAACAAAGATAAAACAATAATGATAGAGGCATATCTTACTTTAGACAGATGTGTGAATGGCTTTTGATGGCACATGAATGAATGGGCACTTGAGAGTATTTGAGAAGATTTGATAACTTTAGTAGACTAAAAAAAAAATCACATGACTTGGTCTAGGAAAATGTCTCTAAGCGAACGATCTTACAGGTACATTTGCATGTTGACTGATTTTGACTCACTGAACAACGTAAACAAAATTAGACAACGGCCTCAAGGTAGGTGGAGCTCCACGTCACGCCTACCGATGACGTGGACCAATGGCAGTAAGGTGTTTAGCAGCCCATAAGAATTTTTCCTAAAAGTTCGACCCAGCAAGCTTTTACGAATCACCAAAACTAACACAAAAACACCTTTTTGGCCAGATTTTATTCTAAATGACGTCACACCCGTTCATTCTTTGATTTCGTGGAAAGTATATCGAGGCCTTGAGGCATCTCCTCCATAGACATCCATTCAAATAGAACAGCCTCTTGTCTCCTCGCCAGTGAACCACCAAAGAATGTCTATGGGAGTGCCACGTTGTGCTATTTTAGACTAAGCTTGTAAGCTCCCCTATTAGAAGGGTTCTGACTGAGCCCTTCCTCTTTCCCAGCACCGGAAGTGGTGAGAATGTGTGACGGACGGAATGGGAGAAGGCTCAAGTGGTCTAACTAGTTTATACTGTATATTCTTTGTTTGATGTCAGAAAAAATGTGCTACATTGCTGCATCAAAACTTCCAGCTCTGATGGTAATGACTTTATACTTTTATTTTGTGAATATTTAAATGTTTGTAACATAAAAAATGAAGATATTGTGATGTTGAAAAGACTTTTTGAGCAGCTCATTCATTATGACAACCTCAACGTGAATGCGGATCACACAGGTTTAATCGTGTAATCACACTGGTTTGACTGTACATGTGAAAGGGTGACTTTTTAGCAAAACTTTAACAAATAAACAATTATGAAGCACAAAAATATTAATGAAACTGCAAAAAGGGAAAAATGTTGTTGTTATTTTACTCTCTGGTTAGGTTTACATGCTCTCAGCTCTCCTCTGGTGGCAGTGATGATTCGTATTACATCCTGTATTAAGGTGGACTAAGATGAGGGAGGTGCTGGATGATTTGGCTTGAACTGGTGTAGACAGGTCCTTCAAATAATGCCAGTTAGCTCTTAATAAGTAGCCTTTTCTGAGAAGCTCTTTTGAAGATTAACAGGGCTGTAAAGTGTACTGTGAGTTGAATTGTTTGGACTTTTGTGAATCAGTGATACACAAGGAACAATAAGTCGACAATGGAGCGTTTGACTGGCAAAAATGAGTGAAATGTACTCATTAAAATTGATGCAATATTGTGGGCGAGATAATCTGTTCTGATGAATTTGAACTGAACAATGTTTATCCAAGTACATGATTTACTTTCAGCTATTATCAACTACTGATGTGGAAGCAACTTTGCATTTGGAGCACAGCAGGGACTTAAAATGTTTCAACTGCATTTGCTGTTTTTAATTTTTGTTTGTGTGTTCATGAGTCACTCTGGGTGATTATTAAGACATAAAACCCAAAGAAGTTTTTCACCTGAGTACAGAACAAATTGCAAATGAACAAATGACAATGTTGTACATTTGTATTACATTTGTAAAGGTTAACAGACATGTGTTTGGCAGGACATAGGAATAAGTGGTTTGGGAAACGGGTCATTAAGGACAGCCCTCTACATGATCTCTTTACTACACTGACCTATTTGGCCAGCAACTGCTCTTCCAGATAAACAAGATCTTTCCTCACCCACTATATTTATTATGAAGCCTCAGAAGGTTTGACACCACAGTAAAGCTGAGGATTTCTTTCATTCTAAACACAAAAGACTTGTAGAAGACCTTGCGGAAGTGGACAAAAGAAAGGAGACAGCAAAACGGCACAAGTTGAATTGGCCAGTCAAATGATGCCACTGATCCTGACATGAAGCTAGATATTGCTAAATGAGACCATTAATCTAAATAAATAAATAAATACCCTGGGGAGCTAAGAGGCCACCTGCAGAGTGATATCACAGATAAGCAGAGAAATTGAGTGAAAAAGAGGGAGTTGATGAAATTATGTTGCTTTAAATCAGTTAGTTTTGAATAAGCGGAGACATTTTGATATCAATGGACACTTGCATGCGTACCACACATTAACGCACAATGATATGCATCATTTAAGAGATCAAAAAATGGACATGGATACCATATATACACTTTAAAAATGTTTTTCAGGTATCCTAAAAAATATGTTTTGTGTAGTAACATCAACATGTACTGGTTTCTTCATTTTTATATGTCGGAATCAACTTGACTACAAAGAGCTCCCCAAGGAAACACATTTACATATTCACAGTGTGTTGCCTATAATTACTGTTATACATATTATTACTGTTATACTGTTATTACATACTGTATACACACCATTGTGCATAACAGTGGAAACAGCATAATCCCCCACATGGACATCTAAAAAAGAATAATCTAATATTCTTAAAATGTCAGTTAATATCTGAATGTGTTAAATGAACTGTCTGATAAAGCAAGATTTACAAGCAAGTTATATATTTACATGACAATCTGTCATTGGCATTTTGTTAAATTCTAGACTTGTTTATACAACATCATATAACACTCTGCATGTCCATCCATTTAGCTAAACGCTGGTTGATTTATATGATTAATGACAGCAATAGGTGTTGATTACTGTTTGAACATTATATTAAATTAAAGCTCCATTAGCCCATAAACATGATTGATGGACTCAAGGCCTTGATGTCTCTTGTGGAAAGTGGATGGCAAGTAAAAGGATGTGAGGACATCAATATATATATATATATGTGTGTGTGTGTGTGTGTGTGTGTGTGTGTGTGTGTGTGTGTGTGTGTGTGTGTGTGTGTGTGTCATTGAGTGAATATTTTTGGCAAGGGAAAAGTGCACACAGCCATGCATTAATAAATTCTAGTGTGTTGTCCCAGATCAGGAAAGGCCAGCCTGGTAGATTGCGTGTAGGTCCGTGCTTAATTAGAGGGGGAGTAAGTTAATGAGTTAGTGTGTGGGTGGATGTGTGTGTTGCTCACTTCACGCTGTAAATAGAGGTCACTCAGAGAACAGTGAGTTGTGAATATATGCTTATAGATGCGCAGTCTATTACAACAAACAACCCCTGTGTATATAATGTGTTACTCTTCCATTCATGCAGACAGATCAACACACACAACAGACAATCCTCTTTAAAAAAACTGAAAAGATAGTTAACCAAACAAATGTAATCACCTGCATGTGATTCCATACCCTTACAACCTTCTTTCCATTGTGAAACAAAAAATGAGATGTTCAGCAGAATGGCAGAGTCAGATATCATTCACTTTTATTGTATGGAAAAAAAAGATGCACTAAAAGTGTATGAGGCAATCATTCTGCCTAACATCTCCTGTTGTGTTCCATGGAAGAAAGAACGTTTTGGAACAACAACAAGGGTAATGAATACTTTAAACTTGTGTTCCCTTTGTTAAGGATTTATAAAGGGGTTAACTGATATAAGTAATTTACAAATGCATTATAAATAATGTATATGCAATTAAAGTAACATTCATAAAAAGGGCAACTTTCATCCACTACTTGCCAAATAGTGTTTTAACTTGCATGATATAAATGTATAAATGTACATGTATAAACTTAGGGTGTGTACATTAAGTTACATTTCCATAGGTTACTAATATTGAAAATGTGTTAGTGAGCATTTATAACATGTGAGGTAACAATTCTCACTAATTTGTAGGTACTGCATGAAAGTCTTTTTTATGCATGTTGTTATAGCTATAATTAAAGTTAATAAAATTAAAGTTTTGCTGCTTTTAGTCCATATCTGTTAGCTTTAAGGTAATTTACAGTATTTGCCAGTGTATTTTTAAACGTTGACAACATTTATTTTCAGAAGAAATAACCATTTAAAACTGGAGGGGGGCGGGCCTCAGAAAGGCTGTTCCATATTGTATAATGCTTCTAAGCGTGTTCAGTGGGAGACACGGATATAAACATGGAGTAATATAAACATAGTATTTTTTTCCATACTATGGAAGTCAATGGGGACCAACAACTATTTGGTTACCAACATTCTTCAGAATATCTTATTTTATGTTCCACAGAAGAAAGAAACTCATACTGGTTTGAAACAACTTGAGGGTGACTAAATTTTGACAGAATTTTCATTTTTGGGTGAACTATTCCTTTAACAAACAGGATAAAGACTCAGAGTACTTTCTTTACTAACAACAAAAGTGATATTGCATAAGATTAAAAACAGAATAGCCATCTGTTTCAATACTTTGCATCTGCAGCCTAAATTAAACATACCGGTACAGAGTATATTTCAAAACATCATACTCAAATGTCTTCTTTTCTGTGTAAACAAAACACATGCAACAATAAAACTCAAATTCAACTGTACTTCTGGCAGGGGTGTAAAGTAACAAATTACAAATACTCACGTTACTATAAGTAGTTTTTTCCCAGGAACTGTACTTTTTTAAGTAGTTTAAAAATTGTATACTTTTACTTGAGTACATTATAAGTGCTGTAACTGTACTTTTAATGCGCTATATTCCCACCGTCTGAGTTCGCTACTTCCCTGTCCTGATTTTATTTTTATCTATCAACATGATTGGCTAGGTAGAGTCTCGTGACTCCCGTCAAATCAAATCATATGTAAAAAAAAACTTGAACGGCAGCTGTAGATCTGGTGCCAACTGTTATGGATTTGGAGGATGCCTCAAACACATTTCAACACCTGAATATCACGGCCACACCTGAAAGGGCTTTTTGCAGTGAAAAAGGCTAATAGAGAATGTGAAGCTGACATCACGCTGTGTTGAATTCTGGGTAACTGTTTAGTGTAGACGCCATATTAGGAGGAACGAGCTTCTTTTCTGCTAGTGCGTTTATGGCGGTGTTTTGATTTTCTTTTTGATTTTGGAAAATATCACCATGGTAGGTCATTCCTGCTGCATTAAAAACTGCAAAAGCAAGTCACACGATTGTTCAGGAAATAAACTGAAAAATGGGATATGTTTTTTCCTTTTTCCGACGTGTAAACAATGTGAAGGAAAGCATGTTGGGGAGGTAACGAGAAGACGTCGCATGGCGTGGATAGCGGCAGCAAGACAAAAAGACATTAGTTATAGCAACATCTCTGCGTCAATGAGAGTGTGTTCTCTGCATTTTCAATCACGTGAGTCCCGTGGTGTGTAACTTTGACCTTAATTGTATAATATATTTCTTCAAAGATGTGTTATGATGACATGTGAAGTGTAAACATAGGTTTGTGTGTAAGTGTAGTAATGGGTGAAATCTAAAAAACAGGCAAATGTAAAACCACAACATATGTTCATTTCATTTAGTTCTTCTGCCAGCATGAGATGCTGTTTAAATTATATAAAGATTCCCATCAGCTTGTATAACCTATGAAATTACTGTATTTACAGGACAACTAGCATATGAAATGCTTGACACCCATCCTGACTGGGCACCATCTTTGCTTTTGGGCCACAATGAAGCAAAACCAACAGAGAAAAACAGGTTTGCACGTCAGTTAAGGAGACATGAGAGGTCTGGGGTCAGGACAGGAGAGAAAGTGGAGGACAGGGTTCGAAGTGAAGCAGAGGAGAGGGCTCGATAGGAAGCAGAGGAGGAGGTGGCACAAGAAGACAAAGAGGTACAACAGGAAGAGGTTATTTTATTGCTTATCAAATAACATGACAATAACTGACATTAAAACACAGTATATGAATATGACTTTTCATGAATTTGTTTTTATTAGGAACATTTTTATATTCATCAGACTAAATGTAGTAACTCAAAACCCAACTTTGCTCATTTTCCAACAGCCTTTGAAGTTTATTTAGAATCTATAAAGTTTTTAAATCAAAAAGCCCAAAGAACTGTGCCTCTGTTAAATGAATTTAACATATGTTTGTGATGCCCTTTATTTTTAATTTCATTTTTTTTTTATTATTATTTAGTTATTGGTGTTTCAAATTGTACTTGCAAAATGTGAAAATTGTGAAATGTCTTGAGAAATTGCGGATTTTTTAATTTTGAAAGTTCAATAATAAAAATGAAAAAAAAAAACATGGTATAACACTTTGCTGACAAGTTAACTCTTTGTTAACAGATATACAACAAGGAAATGGAGGAGGTGAGACAACAGGACGTGGAGGAGAGGGCATGACAGGACGTGGAGGAGAGGGCATGGCAGGACGTGGAGGAGAGGGCATGACAGGACGTGGAGGAGAGGGCACGACAGGAAGATGACATGGCACAAAATCCTCATGACTACAGTGTAGAGGAATGTGAGCTCTGCCAGTCCAGGCATGATGAAATAAACTGTCTACTAGAGGAAAACAGGCAGCTGAAGCATGAACTTGATAAATGCAAAATCACAGAGAGTTTTTTTAAGGATGAAAATGTTAAAGTAAAATATTACACTGGACTTCCAAGCTATGCCACTTTTCAGGTTTTGTTGTGCCATATAATGCCATTTCTGCCTCAGGGAAGAAGAAAGTTGACACCTTTTCAGATGATCCTTCTTACCTTCATGCATCTGAGATTGGATCTGCCAATCCAGCATATCGCCCATCTATTCAGTGTGCACCGAGCAACTGTTAGTGCTGCATTTAAGGAAACAGTGAGTGTTTTGTACTCACACTTGTCTCCACTAGTGCACTGGCCAGACAGAGAGAGTTTGCGTGTCAGTATGCCGCACCAGTTTGTGGAGACATTTGGAAATCGTGTTGCTGCCATTGTGGACTGATTTGCTGTTTTTATAGAAAGACCATCAAATCTTCAGGCAAGGGCACAAACATTTTCAAACTACAAACACAGTCACACACTGAAAAACCTCATATGCATTACCCCACAAGGAGTCATTTCTTTCATCTCCAAAGGGTGGGGTGGGAGCACTAGTGACAACAAATAACTGTGGTTTTCTAGACAAACTACTACCAGGTGACATAGTATTAGCAGATCGAGAGTTTGACATAAAAGAGAGTGTGGGATTTGTGTGTGCTGAAGTAAAAATACCAGCATTTACAAAGGGACAACATCAGTTGGAAGCAAAGGATGCGGAGGAAACGAGATGAATTGCACACCTCAGAATCCATGTGGAGAGAATTATCGGTGTTGTACGCAACAAATATAAAATCCTGTCTTCAACTATTCCTATCAGTGTAATTCTGCCATGTGAGGGTGAGAATGTGACAATTTTAGACAAAATTGTTACAGTTTGCTGTGCTCTGGCAAACATGTGTCCAAATGTTGTACAATGGTTACTTAAAAATTACACTGCAGCCCTGTGAATTTGTGTGCTTTACATTGATCAGTTTTTACAATAATAAATGTTTTTAATGAAAAGATTTCTTTAATGCTTGTGTTGGGCCTCATGTATTCAGATAGAAGACAAAGGCAGGCCTAACACAGTCGTAAAAACCTAACTCAGGCCCCCACATACCAGGTCATAAATTATACTGATAAAAATTGCGCCAAAATCAAACAAAGGGAGTCCAAAACTATTCTATTGGATGAGGCACACAACAGAACGTCCCTCAAACCATGACATCATCAGGAGTAGAAATACCTCTGACATGCTTCCGGGATTTGCTTCAAGCAACTTTGTTCGCCGAGTATAGACGTAGCTCATCGCTGCTCTCAGGTGCAACCTCGTGGCACAAGGAAGTAACGTCCGACTTGAAACTGTGGCCATACAATCTCCATCTCGCTGGACGAGTTGAGATTACTCTGTGTTCAACCGAACACTCTAACAGATCCGAAGGAGACCACTGAGCAATCCGCATCTTCATCCGTTTACCTACAGAAGTGAAGAGATTAAAGATTTCTCTTCCGTCTTCAATCAAGTCGACATTTCTGATTTCTCCTCCAGCCTGACGAGAAACAGTAAGAGCGAGGAAAGAGCGAGGAAACGGCATCCCGTCATCACCCGAGCCTCAAGGAACCGGGTCGGAATTAAAGGATGGATGAACACACATTTTTTTTTAGGTTTACGTCTGGGCAGAGATAGAATATTATAGTGTGTTATTCTTGTGTTTAAAGGTTTTTGCTTATACAGTTTACGGACTGCCATGTCCGCTCATTATTAATACTCAGGGTATTAATTATCACGAATCTGTTTTTCTGTGTGGGCTAACCAAATTGGACTGTTGTGCATTTTCGCCATCGCGGGTGAGACCGGCAAACTGAGTTTATCCACTAAAGAGTCAAAGAACGTGGGACTTGTACGAGCCGTCCACCGCGTCTCTGAGCGATAAACCAACAGCTGCTTTCTCTCCCACTATCGCAAAATCGGCTTTAGGGCCGTCACTTAATTCTCTCTCTCTCTCTCTCTCTCTCTCTCTCGTACTAACAACACACACACACACACACACACCCTCATGTCTTATAGGATTATTTTGATTTCCATATCTAATCATATCTCTGTTTAGTTTGTAGTTGTAAGTCGGAAGTTTATTGACTGCATTGTATTAATTATTAATTCATATTACTGCATAAATAAACTTTGTTTATATTACAAGGAGAAGTGTTTTGGTTTGTTTTGCATACGCCTGTGTCATGCTGACGGGATGTCAGTGCTTGGATTCAAGCCTTCATTCATTGTTTTTTTTTTTCCCAAAAATCGATTTTCTTCAGATGTCGATTTTCCTAAGAAAACAATCTAATATTGAGACTGTTATACTATCTGGTTATTAGTCCCATATGGTACCATATAAGAGAACCACTTATTAGAAAACTCCAAACATATTGGAATAAAGTAAATTGAATGTTACAACAATCAAATGTAAACAAATTAATACATTAAGGGCTATTTAAAGGAAGAGCTATCCTAAGCATGCTGTTATTTTCCCCATTGAACACTCAATACAAATCTTATCGTAGATTTTTACCAACAAGTTCATAATGACTACAGACTGTCAAGTTCCAAAAAGGCCAGATTCTGCATTGAACAGAAGAACCATTGCAGAAGCATAGAAATGTTTCTGCTTTGCTTTGGTCAGCATTTCTGACATAACGTTGCAGATAACTGAATCCCATCTGTTCTTTCTGAGAGTGAATCACCTGTGATGTTTGAAGTAGCTGTGCCACTTTTTTGCCAGTGGCCTTCTTTGTGTCATACAGAGACACTAGATTTTCTTTGTCTGGTACTTTCATCAGTGCAAATTGCATAGTTTTGGAGAAGCAATCTATTATATACTTGGGCTCTTGAAGAATGGCTTCATGAGCCATTGTTTGTATGGCAGCCTCCATGGTGTTTTTTAGAGGGATACAATGAGAGCCCATTCTTGTAAAGAGGTCAAGCAAATCCTCTTCATCACATTCCTCCAGTGTGCCTTGAAGAGCCTTTGCAATGGCAGATCGTTCAGTTGAAGAGAGATAGTTTTGGAAGGATGACATCAGGACATCAACATTGACTGAGTCAGTTCCATGCATGCACGCTCACTGGCAGCACACCAAGATCAAGTAATCCATTTACCCAGATCCTTCCTACTGCTTTCCATTCAGCTTCATAAAAGTCTGGTCTTAGCCTAGGAACCCACTCATCTTCCCCTTCACACTGTTCAAGGAACTGATCATCTACAGCATTCTCGTTTACAAATTCCATTGTCAATTTAGATTGAATTATGCTGCTATCCATGAACACAGCCACAAGATCTTCTTCAACCTTTACCCTGTGTATTAAAGTGTGCACATCTTTTTGATTTGCAGAATTTTCAGATGAAATTGTAGGAGAAAGGTGGTTTCCTGAATGTGATGGCAAATGTTCTGGTGGTAAAGGCATTCCGCTATCCATCTAGAAAAAGTAAGGTAAAAACAATTTAGAACAGTTATTCTCACCTAGTGCCAAGCATAATATATGTATTATGTATTGTATATATGACCTATATAATTGTTGTCCCACCTTTCTGTGCATTCTTTTAAATAAAAATGGTATTTCTCTAAACAAACAAAAGCTGAATCTTAAATATGCAAAAATATGCAATTGTGTATTGAATTGACAGTGCAGGTCTATTAAGACTGATTATCCAATAAGAAACAACAGCCATTTTCTAAAGGACTTCAACATACAAAACATGTTTTAGCTTTTACCTGCAGTACAGCACTGCTATTACTTGAGGGTGGTGATGGTGCCTCAGTTTCAGCTTCATTCAGCTCTGCATTCTAGAGGATCAATAAACATGCATAAAATCAAAGTGAGACACAATGTCAAAGCAAAAGTAGCCAGCGCACCTGGCGTCTGGGGGTGTCCATTCCCAAGGGGAAGACACCGCGGAGACCACACCCTGCCCGAAGGGGAGGCAATTGTGTGGAAATACATCACATGGTCTTACTGAGTCTTGTCGGCAGCGTCGCATGTGGAGAAGTCCCCGTCCTACCCAAAGAGGATGGAGCTCTACAAACACGGCGACCGGTGGCAGAGGGGGACTCTACCCAAGGAAGACGCGGGTTTACCAACGGGGAAACCATCTCACAGAAGATACATCACATGGGGTTACAAACAGGCAACCAGCACATGTGGAGCACCTACCCTTGCCACCGGGGCCAGCTGTGTGCCAGCGCATCTGTGCCGAGGGAAGCCTTGGTCAGGGCGTACCAAAGCGGGCAGTGGGAGGATTCCCAGGAAGCGAACAGGCCTACCTGCGCTTGACCGAATCGACTCCAAACCAGCTGGACCACCTGGGGGTGGAGTCTCCACTCTCCCCTGAGTGTGATCTGTCACGACAGCGCATCTGTTGAGGTTGCCCGGGATGTGAGTGGCTCACAACAACTTGAGTCGCTGCTGACTCCAGGGGAGGAGGCAGCGGGCGAGTTGCGACATGAGATGTGAGCGCAAGCCGCCTTGGCTGCTAATGTACACTACCATCACCATGTTGTCCATCCAGACCAACACGTGCTTGCCCTGGATCAACAGCCAAAGCCTCCGCAGGGCGAGCAACACTGCCAGCAACACGAGGCAGTTGATATGCCAATGCAGTGGTGGCCCTGTCCAGGAGCCCCCAGCCATGCTCGGAGGCATCTGTCATAACCACAACACGCCTGGGGTACTTGCACTAAGGGGACTTCTGCCCGCAGGAATGTGGACGCCCACTTCCCTTAGCGGGGCAAAGGCTGCCTCTGCGACTTCCGTGAAGACGCGTGGCGACAGGGACCGACCGAAGGGGAGGACCTTGTACCGGTAACAGCTTTCTCTAGAAACTTGTCAGTCAATCATTGTTTTGAGGAATGAAGGCTATACAATGCTTGAAATTGCCAATAAACTGAAGATTTCATACAAAGGTGTTCACTACAGTCTTAAAAGACAAAGGACAACTGGCTCTAACAAGGACAGAAAGAGATGTGGAAGGCCAGATGTACAACTAAACAAGACGATAAGTACATCAGAGTCTCTAGTTTGAGAAATAAATGCCTCACATGTCCTCAGCTGACAGCTTCATTGAATTCTACCCGCTCAACACCAGTTTCATGTACAACAGTAAAGAGAAGATTCAGGAGTGTAGGCCTTATGGGAAGAATTGCAAAGAAAAAGCCACTTTTGAAACAGAAAACAAAAAGAAAAGTCTAGAGTGGGCAAAGAAACACAGACATTGGACAACAGTTAATTGGAAAAGAGTGTTATGGACCTTTACCCCATTGAGCTTTTGTGGGATCAGCTAGACTGTAAGGTGAATGAGAAGTGCCTGACAAGACAGCCACATCTATGGCAAGTGCTACAGGAAGCGTGGGATGAAATGTCACCTGAGTATCTGGACAAACTGACAGCTAGAATGCCAAGGATCTGCAAAGCTGTCATTGCTGCACATGGAGGATTTTTTTATGAGAACTCTTTGAAGTAGTTTAAGAAGTTCTGAAAATTTCTTTTTTCAAATTGTAATAGTAATATTTCACGTTATTAATGTTCTGACACACATTGTGATCAGATAAATGCCAGTTTGGTGAATAAAAGTACCAATTTCTTTCCATAAGAGCAAAATCTGTACATTATTCCAAACTTTTGGCTGCCAGTGTATATATATATATATATATATATATATAGGAATGTCCCGATACCATTTTTTGAGAACAAGTACGAGTACCGATACTTCATTTTTGGTACTCGCTGATTCCTGTTTTGTTTTTGTTTTTTGTTTGTTTTCTGAACTCCATATCAACAGTTTATTTCAATTTTATCATCAAAATGGTGTTTAAATAAATGAATTCATTAAAACTTTAATTAAATGAAAATATAAATATTAATTTTCAACATAATATTTTATCATTTTTTATCAAATAAAGTGTTTATTTACAGAATATCACAGCACAATCTAAAAATACAAAATTGGAGTTATATTTTGTCAAATAAAGTACTGCATAACAGAGCATTACAGATGTTAGATATTGCTTAAGTGTAATACAATTACAACTGATTTATAATAATTTTTATTATTTTTTTATTTTTCCCCTTTTTCTCCCAATTTGGAATGCCCAATTTCCAGTGCGCTTTTTAAGTCCTCGTGGTCGCGTAGTGATTCGCCTCAATCCGGGTGGCGGACGAATCCCAGCTGCCTCTGGTGGGACAACAATTATATAGGTCATATATACAATACATACAGACCGTCAACCCGCGCATTTTATCACGTGGCTTGTTGAGCACGTTGCCACGGAGACATAGCGCGTGTGGAGGCTTCACGCCATCCACCACGGCATCCTCACTCAACTCACCATGCGTCCCACCAAGCACAAGCCACATTATAGCAACCACAAGGAGGTTACCCCATGTGTCTCTACCCTCCCTAGCAACCGGGCCAATTTGGTTGCTTAGGAGACCTGGATGGAGTCATTCAGCACACCCTGGGATTCGAGCTAGCGAACTCCAGGGGTGGTAGCCAGCGTCTTTTACCACTGAGCTACCCAGGCTCCCTAATAATTTGTATTATTAGTTGTAGTATTAGTAGTAGTATTACTGTGAATATTACATAACTTTACAGTAGTGACATATTTCTGTCATCCTTCCTATAAATTTAGCTTTATTTTAACTGAGCTTTTATTTTGAAGTGTTTTTGTGTTGTTTTTACCAAGGAGCTCTGACATTATGACGGCAGATTCCCACTCCAGAAAAGACGGTCGCTATGTGACTCAAAGTAATTATTAAACTGCAAAAGACTGCTATTTAATTAAATAAGTATGTACTTTGTATGTGTGCTACAACGTGAATTTGCACTCTGTTTACTGTCATCTGCAACAAAAATAGTGCATGCTGCTCATGGTGGTGTTTTCCCTGTATGAGCCTTGGAGGAGCTTTAAAAGGTATGAGCAGCTGACATCAGCACATCACTGTCACCACACATTCACAAGCGCTCACGTGCAAACTATATATATACTATGTATCATTAAATCGCAGCTTTTGCGGTTAAATAATCTCACTAGGACATAACGTGATTTTAATTTGTGGGCTGAATGTTTACGTAATGACCTTTGTACGTCAGAGATGGTATCGGTTTTTGGTATTGGAGCATTTTTACGAGTACCAGTACATGAGTATCAGTATCGGTACATCGCTATATATACAGGTGCATCTCAATAAATTAGAATGTCGTGGAAAAGTTCATTTATTTCAGTAATTCAACTCAAATTGTGAAACTCGTGTATTAAATAAATTCAATGCACACAGACTGAAGTAGTTTAAGTCTTTGGTTCTTTTAATTGTGATGATTTTGGCTCACATTTAACAAAAACCCACCAATTCACTATCTCAAAAAATTAGAATATGGTGACATGCCAATCAGCTAATCAACTCAAAACACCTGCAAAGTTTTCCTGAGCCTTCAAAATGGTCTCTCAGTTTGGTTCACTAGGCTACACAATCATGGGGAAGACTGCTGATCTGACAGTTGTCCAGAAGACAATCATTGACACCCTTCACAAGGAGGGTAAGCCACAAACATTCATTGCCAAAGAAGCTGGCTGTTCACAGAGTGCTGTAACCAAGCATGTTAACAGAAAGTTGAGTGGAAGGAAAAAGTGTGGAAGAAAAAGATGCACAACCAACCAAGAGAACCGCAGCCTTATGAGGATTGTCAAGCAAAATTGATTCAAGAATTTCGGTGAACTTCACAAGGAATGGACTGAGGCTGGGGTCAAGGCATCAAGAGCCACCACACACAGACATGTCAAGGAATTTGGCTACAGTTGTCGTATTCCTCTTGTTATGCCACTCCTGAACCACAGACAACGTCAGAGGCGTCTTACCTGGGCTAAGGAAAAGAAGAACTGGACTGTTGCCCAGTGGTCCAAAGTCCTCTTTTCAGATGAGAGCAAGTTTTGTATTTCATTTGGAAACCAAGGTCCTAGAGTCTGGAGGAAGGGTGGAGAAGCTCATAGCCCAAGTTGCTTGAAGTCCAGTGTTAAGTTTCCACAGTCTGTGATGATTTGGGGTGCAATGTCATCTGCTGGTGTTGGTCCATTGTGTTTTTTGAAAACCAAAGTCACTGCACCCGTTTACCAAGACATTTTGGAGCACTTCATGCTTCCTTCTGCTGACCAGCTTTTTAAAGATGCTGATTTCATTTTCCAGCAGGATTTGACACCTGCCCACACTGCCAAAAGCACCAAAAGTTGGTTAAATGACCATGGTGTTGGTGTGCTTGACTGGCCAGCAAACTCACCAGACCTGAACCCCATAGAGAATCTATGGGGTATTGTCAAGAGGAAAATGAGAAACAAGACACCAAAAAATGCAGATGAGCTGAAGGCCACTGTCAAAGAAACCTGGGCTTCCATACCACCTCAGCAGTACCACAAACTGATCACCTCCATGCCACGCCGAATTGAGGCAGTAATTAAAGCAAAAGGAGCCCCTACCAAGTATTGAGTACATATACAGTAAATGAACATACTTTCCAGAAGGCCAACAATTCACTAAAAATGTTTTTTTTATTGATCTTATGATGTATTCTAATTTTTTGAGATAGTGAATTGGTGGGTTTTTGTTAAATGTGAGCCAAAATCATCACAATTAAAAGAACCAAAGACTTAAACTACTTCAGTCTGTGTGCATTGAATTTATTTAATACACGAGTTTCACAATTTGAGTTGAATTACTGAAATAAATGAACTTTTCCACGACATTCTAATTTATTGAGATGCACCTGTATATATATATATATATATATATATATATATATATATATATATATATATATATATATATATATATACTGTCTGTGTATACACAATTACATTGTTATAGAAAATACAAAACACCTTTCAAATTCATGGCCTGCCCTGCCATATTCCATGACTTACATATCATCTCATTATAAGATGATAATGCAATCATTTCCTGAATAAAACAGACTATGTTGTCAGTCTTCCACTATGAATATGTTATTGAAGTGATTTGAAATTAGAATGAAGCAGAGGAAGAAAACTGTGTGTCATTAGGATTAAACGATAAGATAGCACACTGACAGGAATTTACATTTCTCAAATAGAATGCCGCTTGTGTGTGAGGAGCATAAATCCCCTCATTTGCCATTATAATGGTATATTTTTGAAAATGGAGATTGGAAAGCAAACCCACACGAACTGTTATCAGCCAGGCAGGTGTAGAATTCAAAAAAGAGTGTCATTACCATCTGAAATGCACATTGTATCAATAAAAACAACTCTCTAACTAATCCATGATGACAACTGTATCTCTCAAACAAATGTGGGGACACGACAAGGATTGTTTTTCTTTTATTTGAAGGATATTTTTAAAGCAAACATAAAACATAATTCTGTTTGAACGCACTGAGAATGGATCCCTCTGTCCTCTTCATTTTGTCCCCAGCACTATGAAAACACAAATTAAGGTATGTCAGGGTTATTATAGTGTTGATTTCAATTTAGTTTCATTTTTGCTCATTTTCATTAATTGACTGTTAATTTTAATTTTTTTAAAGACTTGGCAGCTAAAACCCACAAGAAACATGGACTAGCCGCAGCCATGGCGGATTTTCAAGAGGCGGTTGATAAACTGTGATGTGAAAATCTTGATTCCATTGAAGCTTTTCAAAAGAAATCCAGGGATACCCTGGTGACTCTGCAACAATCTGTCACCGACCACAAAATCAGGATACAGGGAGTTGAGAATTATATTTCTACTATGGGTGATCAAATAACCGAGCTTCAAAACAAGGTGACAGCTAACCAAAGATAATGATGACAAGCGAAAGCAACTTGACTATCTTAATAACTACACTCGCAGGGAGAACTTTCGCATAGTGGGTTTGCTGGAGTCAGTTGAACAGCCGTGATCCACAGACTTTGTGAAGAGGTTGTTACTTGAAATTTTTGGCGCTGAGGCTTTTGATATGGAAATAATAGGGGACAGAGCCCACCAAACCTCCGCAACGAAGCCTCCACCTAGAGATAGACCGAGGCCATTGAATTTCCACATGCACAGCTACAGAGCTCGGGACCTAATGCTGTGGCTAGCTAGTTGACACCAAGGGCCAATTCTATACCAAGGCAAACGGATTCACTTCTTCCCAGATGTCAGCCCTGAAGTGGCCCGACTCCGCTTTCCTTCAATGAAGCGAAACGTAGACTTCATGCAGCTAACATCTCCTTTCGTCTTTATCACCCAGCCTGCCTGGTTTTTACACACAACAACAAGAAGGTGAGCTTCACGGATCCTGAAGACCGCCATTGCCTTAATGAATAAGCACTTCACAGACATGTTATAGCCGCAGGATGTCCATGGCTGTTCGGCTGCAGAGCAATCTTGTTTCTTTTTAGTTAGTTTTATTGACTTTAACTAACTTGTCTACATTAGGCGATTATGTTGAAACTGTTGATTGTTTATAGCATTCATCCACAAGTGTCGATAACATAACACTGTTTTTGTTTCTATCAGCAGTGCTAACATTATACATGTTTGCTGTTTCTTCACCACTCAATTTCCTCATTTTCTTTAAAATGAAGGTTAGCCTAACTTACAGTCTGAATGTGGTGGCTAGCTGACTAGCTTAAATATATATATATATATATATATATATATATATATATATATATATATATATATATATATATATATATATAATAATAATTATTATTATTATTATTATTATTATTATCATTATTTATTTATTTATTTTTTTGCTAAATTGAATAGCAGTGTTTTACTAGCCCCAAAGCTTATAACTGACTCAGACCACTGCATTCTGCCTTGATAACCCAAGAACTACATTTCCCAGAGTTCCGTTCGGCTCAATGTCTCAGCCAGTGTGGCTCAGTGGACTGTTTTGGACACTTGGGTATAGTCATGGGCTCACTCTAAATTCACAGACACTTTAAAGTTTTGATATATACTGTATGTATAATCTGTCATTTTGTCCAACAATGCCTGTGCCAGTATTAATCTTTTAAAGCACCTTGTTAATCTTGTCTAACTTAAATTTAGTTTGCTCTGTTTGACTGTTTATGTTTAAGGCAGGAATGCATTGTCTATGCATTACATTATAATAGGTTCTCTTTGGGAGGGTTACTCCACCTCAGTTGGGGAGGTGGAATATGTACACTGAAGTAAAATATGTTCTATTCTTTTTTCTTTTTTCCTTTCTGACCCTTTTTTTCTCCTCTATCTTCCTCCAATGGTAGACACAGATAACTGATAACTTGGTAATTGATTCTATATGATGTTGAGTAATGTAACCCAGCAAGGTCTTTGCCTTAACTTGGTGAGTTGGAATCTAAAAGGAATCAATAATATTATCAAAAGTATTCAAACACTGGGATTGCTTTCATTCAGGAAACTCATCTTCCTACTTCAGACCATCTTAAACTTAAACGTGGGTGGGTTGGGCAGCTTTTCGATTCTAATTTTAACTCAAAAAGTAGAGGAACTGCCATTCTTATTCACAAGAATGTTTCCTTCTCTGTGTCTCATAGTACATCTGACCCTAATGGGTGGTTTGTGTTAGTCTCCGGTCTGCTTTACAATTCTCGGGTAACTCTACTTAACATTTATGCTCCAAACTGGGATGATGACAATTTTTTTTCCTAAATTAATTAACTCTCTATGGATTTGGACTCACATAAATTAATATTTGGAGGAGATTTTAATCTAGTTATGAACCCTGATCTTGACCATTCTTCTAAAAAGCCCTATACTTTGTCTAAATCTGCCAAAGTTTTGTCATACTTTTTGGATACTCATAATTATATTGATCCATGGCAATGGATCCATTTCCCCTCAGTTCATAATTCCTTTTCAAGTAGATATTATTTCTTTATTGACTCATTTTTGCTTAGCTCTGTGAAAAACTGTGAATATCAGTTTATTGCTATTTCTGATCATGCCCCATTGAAACTAGAACTTTTTTTCTCAAACACATCATGGTGTATGTTCTGGCATTTAAATCCTCTTCTTCTTTCTGACCCTTACTTCATAAATTCCGTGTCCCAACAGATTGAATTATGTACACAATGTAACCCTGAGACTGACACCACTCATTCAATTCGATGGGCGCATTTATAAAGCGTTTATCCATAGCCAGATAATCTCTTACACATGCCACATAAATAAAACTTAAAATCTCTAATATTACTTCATCTTCAAACCTCCTTCAAACTGACATGCAACTTTCAACTAATCCATTACATGTGCTCCTAAAGAAATGTGTCACCCTCCAAACAGAATTTGATTTATTGACCATGCAAAATGCAGAGGAGTCGCTACTTAGATCCTGGCATAGATTCTATGAGGATGGTGATAAACCAAGTAAGCTTCTAGCTTCTCAGCTTCGGCAACAAACTGCTTTGCATTCGATTAAATCTTTAAAGACATTTGCAGGTCAGATAACCTCTGACAATAATTTTATTAATGACCAAATGACACACTTCTATCAAACACTTTATACTTCTGAATCTAAACTTGACCCTTTGCTTTTTTGTCAGATTTTTGCGTCACTGAAAGTATCATAGATTAACCATATCAATAGCTCTGAAACTGAGCAAACACTCTCGGCTGAGGAAATAAATGCAGCGATAGCCTCCTTGCAGAGCAGCAAAGCACCTGGACATGATGGATCCCCCCAGAATTTTATAAGAAATTTGCGATTAAACTCATTCCCCTTCTGCACGCGATTTATTGTGAATCATTTGAAAAAGGCATACTTCCCCCTACACTAAATATGGCTTCCATCTCTTTGTTACTGAAAAAGGGTAAGGACCCACTCTGCTGCTCCTCATATAGACCAATAAGTCTCCTTAATATAGATTTTAAAATTCTTTCTAAAGTATTAAGTTTCTGTCTTGAAAAAAAAATACTCCCCCTTATCATTTTGGCAATCAAACTGGCTTTATTCAAGGAAGACAAGCCTCAGCCAATATACGTTGTTTGTTAAACATTCTACATTCCTCTCCTGACTCTTCTCTTCATGAAGCAATTATAGCACTCGATGCGGAAAAAGCTTTCGACCGAGTCAAATGGGATTTACTCTGCGTAATTTTGGTTTTAAAGAAACATTTATCTCCTGGATCAAGCTCCTTTATTCAGCTCCATTGGCCTTGGTTCTCACTAATGATCTTCTTTCCAAGCCTTTTTGTATCTAGAGAGGCACAAGACAAGGCTGTCCTCTGAGCCCACTCCTTTTCACTGTTTTTATAGAACCTTTGGCCTTAGCTCTGTGCCAGTATGTGAATATTCAGGGTATTAAGAGAGGAGGGGATACTCACAGTTATCATTGTATGCTGATGACCTTCTTTTATATGTAGCTATTCCAGATAGTACACTTCCTCACATCCTTTCTTTGTTAACCCTTACCAGCCGGAGCATTCAAATTTGGGAACAATTATTCCCATGGTTCCTGTCTCAATATCTTCGCCATCCAGTCACCGATTTTATTCTGAAAACTGCCAGATACTCATGACAATATAAGCTAAAACACATATGATTGGTTAAGGGGTTACTGGGCGTGAATAATAAATGTATCGTCATCCGCATCATCCTCCATTTGCCTGAGCAGAGCCAGAGAGGATACGCCGGGAGATTACCTCAAGTGTTGGACTTACTGCTTCAAATTGAAAACTGAGGCAATCTTTCGAGGTAAGACAAGTTATTTAACATGTGTTGACAATATTGTCTATTGAAAGTCAAAACGTTTTAGTTACGAAGCATTTATTTATAGGAGTAACGCTAGTTATTTCTGGAAAAAATGACATGACCATTGGCGTTCATCGGACAGGCAGCTAGCCTTTTTTTTCTGTGAAACTTGCTAAATAAAAATTTGCTAGCAATACTATGTACATTTTTAGATAAATATCAACAACTTTTTTGGCCAATTTTGTCACTTGTGAAAAATCCGCTGAAGTAATGTGAGGCAGAGAGCAGACGCTGTTCAGACCTGCCTGGAAACTGGCTTGCTAGTTAGATAAGTTATCTAGCTTTTTGACTTTCCATGTCATAAAAAAAATGGTAGATATCTTTCTATAATTTAGCAGATAGCCTTACCCATCCATCACACAGACATGATTTTCCTGTTCACAAGGAAAGTGTGAGACATTCTTGTTAGTCTGCAAGCCTTTGGTGACTATTCAGTGTACGGATATGTGAAGAACACACTGCTGGCTACCAATTGTTGTACTTTTTTCTGTTGTAGAGATGGATAGAGACTATGGCTCCCTGCTCAGCACCTTCAAGAGGAGGAGGCAGCTGACTGCTGATGAGCTTAGGTGCATTGCAGAGTAGGACATGGCTTATGAGGGCATGAGCACACAGGAGGAAGATCTGCTGGACCAAGAACTACTGCAGGAATACCTGGACCACGAGGAGATGGAGGATGAGATGGAACCTGATCCCCAGCCATGTTTACTGGTGTTGTTGTCCTCCCCCTCCCCTCTTATCTCCCTCTCTTCTCTCCACAGGTATTGCAGTTGTTGAGTATTTATGAATTTATATATATTCTGTTCCTGCACTCTTTATTAAAAATGTATTTACTGTAGATAGTTCAGAAGTTTGATTTTGTATGTTTTGCTGTGTAATTCGTGTGTAATTCTAATGTTCAAATTAAATAAAGTGTGTGTTTTATTGAACACATAAAATGTATATTTCCGTGTTTGTGTCCTTCAATTTCAGATGCAGTCTCAGTTTATTACAGGTGCTCAAAAGGAGTATTTGAGGAGTTGTCATGTGAAATGTATCTTAACATTCTTATTGTTTGTTTTATTCTGTTTTCCCATTAATCACTAGAATGGTCATAACTTTTAAACAATAGATTATATTTCTAATATGTCTGCTATTCTACATTGCCCACAAAATTATGTATATTTCATACACTTGAAGTTTCCCTCTAGCTTGTAATTAAAATGGTTGAAAATGCAGTTGTCTGATGAAGTATGGTGGCTGGAGAAGATTTTTGTAAAAATTGCTGTGTGAAATCTTATTGATAAATGATGATTAGCCTTATAAAATCATACATATATTTATATCATTTGAAAGCCCTAGTTCTTCTCTTCAATATGGTATGTACAGTTCAGGTTTGTGATGTTATATGAATATGAATGTAATATGAAAATGGATATGAATATCATATTCTGGCACAGAATGGAATTTTCAGAATTTTGAGCTCAGGCTTTAAAGGGTTAAATGATTGTGGTAATGCCTCTGGCTATAAGTTAAACCTCAGTAAGAGCAAATTCTCTCCAATAAACTACCCCCCTCCTTCGCAACAAAAGATTCCTTTCAGAATTGCACAAGGCTCCTTTCTGTACCTTGGTGTCACGATAACTTGATCGTACTCAAAACTATTTCAAGCTAATTTCAAACCTCTTTTTGAACATTACAAGAACAACTTGGCATGATGGGCATCCCTTCCACTTTCCCTGGTTGGCAGGATTAATTCTATAAAGATGAACATTCTCCCCAAATTTCTTTACCTCTTTCAATGTCTACCTATCTTCATTAGACACTCTTTTTTTAAATCCTTGAACAGTTTACTTTTTTCTTTTATTTGGCAAGGAAAAGTACCTCGAATTCTTAGAGACTTCTTGCAGATGCCCAAAAGGGTGGCTTGGCCTGCCCTAATTTTTATTTTTACTACTGGGCAGCCAACATTAGTAATATGGCCTTCTGGCTCTTACCAGATAGTGCTGATACACCCATATGGGTAAAATGGCCCCTACTCCCTATCTGCACTGTTTGGTGCCTCTCTTCCTATTCCAGTGTCTGTGTCCAATAATAATGTTGTAGTTTGGCATTCATTTAAGATCCTAAATCAGTTTAAGAAAGTGTTTGGCCTGCATGAACTATGTTTATTTTCTCCTTTATCAAATAATCCTTTATTTCCTCCATATCTTCATAGCTCTGCCTTTGGAACCTGGCATTCTTCAGGAATACCACAAATAGAGCATCTATACATAGATGATGTATTTGCCAGTTTCTCACAACTTTGTCAGACATTTATTCTTCCCAAATAAATTTTTTTTTCACTATTTGCAAGTCAGGGATATTGCTCGCAAAGGATTTTCAGGCTTTTCTTCTCTACCCACCAGAACCCACCTTGATACGATTGTTCAAGACCTTATTTGGGTACTAAGAGGTAGGCTCTCCAAGATTTGTAATTATATTAGCTCTTTGAGAACACCCTCTTTGATTATTGTAAAATCTCATTGGGAAGAAGACATGGGCCTCAATCTCTCAGATGAGATTTGGGAAGAGGCACCGCATTCACTCATCTTCACTTTGTGCACACCATGGCCTTATTCAGTTTAAAATCGTACATCGGCTCCATTACTCAAAGTCAGCTTTAGCCAAGATTTATCCAGGAATGGATCCCTTATGTGATAGATGTAGATGTGCCCCTGCTACCCTTTACCATATGTTTTGGGGACGTATAAGGTTGGAAACATTTTGGAAATCCTTCTTCGAGACTTTCTCTAAAGTATATCAGAGATTTATTCCCCCCTGCCTTCTTATTGCTATATTTGGGGTGCCTCCTGATAACACATCAACTAATAATTATCAAGGAGACGCTTTGGCCTTTGCTTCTTTATTAGAGAGGAGACTTATTTTATGTAACTGGAAGAGGGCTGCCCCTCCCTCCCACTCACACTTAATTAATGTTATTATGTCAAGCCTCAAATTGGAGAAAATAAAGCACACAGTAAATAGTTCTCTGAAGGATTTCTATTGTAGATGGAAACCTTTCTTTCATTATATTCAGCAATTATGTGAAATTCCTCTAGACTAACATATTGTAACATATAAAACTACATTGGTCTTACCAAGTGGACCCAACACCCTACCCCTATTTCTTATTTTTCTCCTCTTTTCTGCTCTGAATATCTTTCCCTTTCTCTCTCTTTTCCTGTCTTTATTTCTCTTTAATTATTTTTTTATAATTATTTTTCATTTTATTTATCTATTCACTTATTTGTTTGTTTTTTTATGTTTAATTATTGAAATGTTTGAATTTTTAGTTTATTTCTACAGAGTTTCAAAAGAAGATAAACATTGCATCGTCTATGTATTTATCTATCACATAATATAAATTTAGACTATCTAATGATTTAATACAAATCTTTAAGGGATTTGTGTATACCTCTTTATACATAGATGATGAATATTGTAAATTGCTATGTTCTAATAAAAGCATTAAAAACAAAACAAACAAACAAACAAAAAATCAGTTTTTTTTTTATTTTATTTATTTATTTTTTTATGTAGGTTATATTTAATTGTAGTATTTTAGGACTGCTAAAGATGTTTACTTATAGGAATGTAATTTACATATGGGTAAAACAATGTTATATCTATAGTGGCATTTGCATGTTTAATGAAGGTGGCTTGGTAAAGGTTTAAAAATGTATGATGAAAATGTGTTTTATTTTAGTTTTTAGTTTTGTTTCGGGTTTTCTAATTACAAGTTTTTTATTTTTATTTTAGTTCACAAAAAACGTTTTAATTTAAGTTTTTGTTAACAATATTAACCCTGACATATATAAGCACTCACTCGCACACACACACACTTGTTTTTATATCATTGTGGAGACTCTCCATAGACTTCCATGCATTTTATGGATTTTATACAGATCTAATGATAATTTCTATCCCATAACCCTACCCTTAAACCTAACCCTCACAGAAACATTTTTTTGCATTTTTACATTTTCAAAAAAACATCATTTAGTATGTTTAATAAGCCACTTCAGTAACAACCATCCTTCTGAGCTGAAGTCTATGCAACCATCTGCCCCATCTGGAGAAATACAGGAAAAGATGGGGTGAGAAAACAAATGAAAAAAGAAGGAACGGCAGACAGAACAGCAGAAAAGCAGCTGACAGAAGCACAGCTAAGCACATTTGTGTTGAAGAACACAATTGGGAGTTTCTTCTGGGAGAGAAGGAGAGGAGAGTAAGACAGAGTGAGATGGATATGTAGACAGACTGGTAAAGCTTCAAGACAGCAGCGATAAGTCTACTATAATCGAAACCGCAGGTGTGCAGTGAATAGAAACAGAAAGAGGACCGAGAGAGAGAGAGAGAGAGAACTACCTTAAGTTTTACCCTCACTCTTACCAGCATTGTAGTCTCTTTTTTATACAGGTCCCTTACAATACAGTACAGTGGCAGTGCCATTGTACAGTGATGGTTTCTTTGATAATACCATGGTACTTAATATGAATGGTTAACATATTCACAGAAAGATATCTCAGCAGCAGCTACCCACTCCCATGAAGCATTGCACATCTTCTTAAACTTATGATCAATGAATATAAATATATATATTTTTTTATATTTTGTCATTTTACAGTCATTTTTTAATTATTTTTTTTTTCAAAGCTTAATTGAATGAGTTTGTCCCATCATAAATTTAAGTACACAGTCTTATATCTTTTTTTTTTTTTCAAATACTTATGCTTCAAATCCTTCTGTAACCAAGGCCATTGAAAAAGAGGGTGGTCACTGTTTCAATAGAATAGAATAGAATAGAATAGAATAGAATAGAATAGGTGTGATGTAATTCTACATGGTGACTATCCGTTTTGGGCTCTTGGAAACACATGTGTCTTATGAAACTGTAGAGCCACACTCTTTTCAAGTTCACTGCCTTCAGGGCATGATACTAAATTTTTCCTCCCAGATTATCTATTTATGTGTCTGTGTTTGTGTTTTATTCATTCAAAGAGCTGGCAAGCGTTTTTACAAATATGTAAATGGCTTCACACTGGCATGTATCAAGATTTCCTCTTTACAAATTATGTAACTGTCACTGCAGTGTGCAAAACAAACAACAATCATCAAATTCCTTTCTTACTCTCCTGATGCTGTCAAATTTTGTCTCATTCCAGGATATTTTCCTCAAACCCTGTTTTATGGCAAAGTCCAAAAAACATTGTAAAAAATCCCAAGCGAAAGCGGTCAAGACGTATCCAAAAATGTCTCCCTTCTAGCAGTTGATGGAAAATTCTGACGAGTCTAAAAGACATGTCTAAGACAGATGTATACTCTGTGCATCTTGTTAAACAGAGTAAACTGTAAAAATGGATCCTCCAGACAAAACTCAGTTTGTCAGGTTTCTTACCATGAGTGACAGTGTGTAGTTTGATTTCCACATACAGTCACAAGCTCTTTTGAAAACCTAGAGCTGCCTCACTGCCTACTGTCTACATAGAAAGCTGACTGCTAACTGTCATGGAACCCAACCTAGTCTCATGAAATTTTTTACATATTTTACGAGTTGGCTATTTCGTATGATTTCGTAAGAGTAAATTAATATAAATTTGTACGATTTCATCACGTGCAAATGCCCGGATGTGTAATGCAGAAGTAAGCGTGAGTTTCGTGCATGAGGCGTTAAGGACATGCTTATTAATATTATGCCCTTACCCAAACCCCTTATCAAAACCTAACTGATCAGTAGAGTGTGTAAACATGATAGGAAGCTCTTGTGTGTGACAGAAGCAAGTAACTGTTGCGTATTAGATGGAAACGATGTCCAGCGGCGTCATTGGCTGTAGTGAAAGTCGTAGTGTAGAGTGCAGTTGTACGATATCATACAAATTAGCCAAATTTAGAAAAGTCAAATGAATCCTTACGATTTCGCCGTGAGAGTGTGTAGTGGAACGTCATAAATGACCCATTTGGAACACTCTACAGAGGCAACAACACTGCATGCCACAAAAGTAGTGCTCTGCATAGGACCTTGACTTTCAATTAAGTTCAGTAGTGTCGGATGTTAGCATGTTGCTAAGCTAACAGCATGATAATCTAAAAAACAAAACTACATAGTACACACAAATATTGGGTAAATTAATGAATAATTAATTACACTGAACTATTTTTATTAATACTTTCCAGTACTAAATGAAATAAAAGTTTATTTATCAACATTTCGCTCATCTTGTCTGCCATCTTAGATTTATATTTTCACTGGTTCCATTTGCAATATATTATGGAATACTTTATGGTGCAGGCAATGCTGCCTGAGAATTTGGTTTAAAAAAAAATAAATAAATAAATAAATAAAGTTTTTTTTGCAAAGTAAGATGCTTACTGTTTGGAACAGCCTCTGTGATGGGAGCGCACCTATAATGCAAAAAAATGCTGCCTGTATATATATATACAAAATTATCACACTAGAAATCACCATGTTACAAATGTTCATATACCCTGGAAGTAATCGCATTCTCATAAAAAAAATAAAAAAATGGTGAGTATGATCCAGAGGTTGGATCCACATTTTTGCTCTGTTGATGGTTAGGTTAAGGGTTAAAGGTTGGGTTAATAAAATATGCATTCAAGTTGAATGCATTACATCGAAAAATGCTCGCTTTTGGCACCACTCTGTGGACATCCGCAACTGAAGCAACTGAAGCTTCCTCATGCCCATACCTTTAACAACACTTTCCGCTTTGGCCACTGGGGGCAATGGTTTGAAATTTTGATAAGCACAGACCGATTTCAGCAGCAAAATGTTCAACCTACTGTCACCAAATTCACAGTGCGATCTATCTGCTCTATGAACAGCTCACTAGATTTCGAAACAGAGCAATACACACATATTCAGGTGCACATCTTGAAAATTTGGCACACTTTCTCACAGTCACACACACTTTCACAGCATGCTCACCACTTGTTTCAGGCTGTGACTCCTATTGCAAAGTGAATCAGTGGCAGTCTTGCTCTACCACTGATGCAATTTCAGTCTTTCTTCCCCCTTTAATCCTTTACAATGACTGCAGGTTATGATCATTGTGCACGTGTGTGTGAGTGTGTGTGTCTGCTGTATCCCTGCAGGTCCTATGAGAGTCTGCCTGTGTTCTGCACCCTAAGTTATACCCCATTGTGTCAGTGTGTCACATTTAGCAAGATGGACGACCACAACACTGTATTCATTCCCCCTCTATACATCCATCATCCCTCCTCTCTCTCTCTCTCTCTCTCTCTCAGACAGAAAGAAAGAGATATCCTTCTTGGCTCTGCTTTTATGCTCTTTCCTTCAGGAAGTCAAAAGGAAAAGTCTTTCTCTGATTTTTACAACATGAAACTCGGCTGAAATACTTTAAATTTTGAAAATCACAAACTCACATGGACAACTGAGTAAAAATTCTGTGGTTCTTATATTTGTGACTCTCATTTCTAAGTAAATAAGTCAGAGAAAGTCAAGAAGTTCAGAGACAGATCATTTTAATAGGAAACATATTTATCATTGAAATAGTTATTATTAAGCTCATTTGTAACTGAAATCCACCATCAAATATACAGTGATATTAATGTGTTTTATTTACTTATTTACTTGTCTGTTTATATATATATATATATATATATATATATATATATATATATATATATATATATATATATATATAAACTCAGGACACAATGATTAAAATAACAACAGATTTAATGCAAAATTAGGTAAATGCAATTAATAAAAGTACTTCCATTAAACTTTTGTAATTATTCTAATTTCTTACACATACAGGATAATCCGTGGCTAGGTGTGTGTTAAATTTTTTTAATGCACGACGTGGAGGTGAAGAACCTCCGTGATTTCCTCCGCGAAGTGCATTCAAATTGTTTAACACACACCTATCCATGGATTACCCCACTTATACAATGGCCACTTGCCAGTATTGTTTATTTACAGCAGTCATTGATTTTCACAATGCAAATGTAACAGTTAACTTTATCTACAGGTTGTTAGGCCCAGAGTTCTGCTCATTCAAAATCAGGCACAGAGATAAAGTAGTGCGATAATATAACAGTTTTTTGTTATTTTTTTTTTTTTTTTTTTGACCAAACACTCTTTTAAAACTGTGAATTTAAATACTCATTCCAGAAATAATAATAGCCACATAATGTTGAAGGGTTGGCACTCCTCAGAAAATGTAATATTCAATTCCTATTCTTTGTCATTTTCTCATTAATGAGGAAAAACCAGCGTTGTTGACGTGACAGTTATAAAAGTAGCACTTACTGTTTATAATGAGGGGGAAATCATCCAAAATGCATTAAACCTTCATGCTTTAACCTCGGAGACATCCATATGGTATCCATTAAGGCTGCACGGTTGATTGAATTAAGAATAAAATGTGGCCTTGCAGGATAATGACACCAAAAGAGGCTGCATGTTATGAAACAGTATCCATTCATTTAGAGCTGAAGTCAGCTAAGTGTGATTGCGGGACACCCTCTAACATTTGTAAGTGGGACATGTTGAGCAAGGCAGCAATTTTAGATGATGTTTATCATATTACAATTCAAATCGTCTAGCCTTGTCTTTTCGGACAACGAAAGATACATTTGATGGGTCACGGTTACCTTCTCCCCTCTGTGCCAAACAGCTGAATGTCAAACCATACTTTCCTTACAAGCACTTTGGGTGAGTAATATGGGGCTGATGAGCACTGTTGTCTCTTCCGTGTTTCCTGTAGCACTTCACAGTTGATTTAAAGATGGCACTGCATGACCTGATTATGTTATTTTGTGATGTGATGGTGAATCCCAGCTCTGAGAGTATATTGCATTCAGAGGTTGTTTGAACAGAGGCATAAAACTCTCACAATGTCTTATTATGGAGGACAGCAGTGTAGGTGCATTAATATAGAACAGTGATTAAAACTGACTGGAACTACCTGTGCATTAAACAGTTTTAATGCATGCATTCCATCAAATCAGAATTGAGTATTTGAACAGACCATGGTATCAAATAAAATTAATCTATTGATTTCATGACTACAATATTCTTTGGTTCTAAGCTAAGCAGTAAATTCATTAAACCGTTGACTTTTTTATATAGTATTGGTATTGTCTATCAGTGTCTATCCAAACACACACACAAAACAGTTTTGTCTGCAAGAACTACAATTTATCTTTAGAACTATGCTTGATATGCATAACATTGAATCCTAATTATATCATACTGGATCTGCTGTGTCTACCTTTATGCAACATTAACTACATTTCCATCCAAGGGTTTTTTGGCGACAATAGGTGTAGCGCATCAAAAGGTTTAGCGATATAGCTGATGGAAATGCAAATTATCGCAAGTGTGGACATAATATTTTTCTGTTTAACTCTAGCGCATAAACTCTATGTCAGTACTTAAAATGTTGCAAAAAACTGGTTTGGAAACGCTTTTTGTCAAGAAAACTGGCATTAACGCAAAAATGTAGTGTTACATGGCAGAATTTACACCAATCATTAGTCTGTTAATCATGACGACAAGGTATACATCCTTGAAAGCCAATTTATTGTATGTGAAGCATTACTCTCACTATTATGGATTGGTCTTAACGGCATACCTGCACAGATCCGATGCTGCAAACACATCTGCGTCATGAAAATTCCAGGAGTGCCAACACAGATATCTTGTATCAAATCAAATCACTTTATTGTCACTCAACCAAATACACAAGTGCAACAGTGGGTGAAAGTCTTGGTGCAGTTCCGAGCAACATAGCAGTCATGACAGTGTTGATACATATACCAATTTATAATAAACATCAGATTTACACAACAAAATTTACATATCTAATATACACATAATTACACACAACACAATATACAAATAATAATATACAATGTACAGTATACAATACACACAATATAGAATACACATACAATATATAATACACAGTATACAATAAAAAAATAGTATATATAAAATATACAGTAGGTTGTATTGTGCTGTATTGACATTAAGGCTGTCAGTTGATAGTCAGTTGCCAGTGTGTTGTTAAGAGAGAATATAATTTATGACAGTCCAGTGTGAGATTAATAAAGTGCAGTGCTGATGTATATTGATCGTGAGAGATCAAGATTTCAAAAGTCTGATTGTTTGGGGGAAGAAGCTGTCATGGAGTCGGCTGGTGCGGGTCCTGATGCTGCGATACCGCCTGCCTGATGGTAGCAGTGAGAGCAGCAAATGGCTTGGGTGGCTGGAATCTCTGATGATCCTCCAAGCTTTTTCACACACCGCCTGGTATATATGTCCTGGAGCAAGGGAAGCTCACCTCCGATGATGTGTCTGGCAGTTTGCACCACACTTTGCGGTTGAGGACAGTGCTGTTGCCGTACCAGGCAGTGATACAGCCAGTCAGGATGCTCTCTACAGTGCTGGTGTAGAACTGTGTGAGGATGTGGTGGTTCATTCCAAACTTCTGCAGCCGTCTCAGGAAGAAGAGGCGCTGGTAAGCCTTCTTCACAACGGCCTCAGTGTGGACGGACCATGTGAGATCCTCAGTGATGTGGACACCGAGGAACTTGAAGCTGCTGACTCTCTCCACCGGTGCTCCAATAAGGGTGATGGGGCTGTGTTCTCTGTCTTTTCTCCTGAAGTCCACCACAAGCTCCTTGGTCTTACTGACATTGAGGAGAGATTGTGCTCCTGACACCAGTGTGTTAGAGTGGGCACCTCCTCTCTGTAGACTGTTTCATCATTGTCAGTGATCAGACCTACCACCGTCGTATCATCAGCAAACTTAATGATGGCATTGGAGCTGTGTGTTGCCACACAGTCATGTGTGTACAGGGAATACAAGAGTGGGCTGAGAACACAGCCCTGTGGGTCTCCAGTGTTGAGGGTCAGTGATGAGAAGATGTTGCTGCCCATTCTAACCACCTGGCATCTACCTGACAGGAAGTCCAGGATCCAGCTGCACAGCAAGCTGTTTAAGCCCAGAGCCCAGAGTTTCATATCAAGCTTGGTGTTGAATGCTGAGCTGTAGTCTACAAACAGCATTCTCACATGTGTGTTCCTTTTTCCAGGTGGGAAAGAACAGTGTGTAGTGTAGATGCAATGGCATCATCAGTGGAGTGGTTGTTACGGTAAGCAAACTGCAGTGAGTCCAGTAAGGCAGGCAGCACAGAGCAGATGTAATCTCTGATTAGTCTCTCAAAGCATTTGTTGATGATGGGGGTCAGAGCAACAGGACGCCAGTCATTTAAGCAAGTGATTTTGGATTGCTTTGGTACAGGCACAATGGTGGATATTTTAAAGCATGTGGGGACCACAGACAAGGAGAGGGAAAGGTTGAAAATGTCCGTAAAAACACCAGCCAGTTGGTTCGCGCACGCTCTGATGACACAGCCCAGAATGCCGTCTGGACTCATGGCTTTATGGATATTCACTCATTGGAAGGATCGGGTTACATCCACTACAGAGACGGAGAGTGAACTAACCTCTGTAGCTTCGGCCACGAGAGCTCTCTCCGCGAGCCCAGTGTTATTTCCCTCGAAACGAGCATAAAAAGTATTAAGCTCATCTGGGAGAGAGGCAGAGGTGTTCACGGCGGAGTTTTTATTCCCTTTGAAGTCTGTGATGATATTAATTCCCTGCCACATGCTTCTAGAGTCAGTGGTGTTGAACTGTCCTTCAATCTTGTCCCTGTACTGGCATTTGGCTGCTCTGATAGTTTTGCAAAGGGCATAACTGGTTTGTTTATGCACCTCTGCATTCCTGGAATTACAAGCGGAGGTCCACACATTAAGTGCCGCACAAACAGGGTTGGGAGGGTTACTTTTGAAATGTATTCCACTACAGATTACAGAATACATGCTGTAAAATTTAATTTGTAACATATTTCGTTAGATTACTTAAGGTCAGTAACGTGTTCTAAATACTTTGGATTACATCTTCAGCACTGGTAGATTTTTTTCACTTGTTTTGACTATAAAAACTCTAATATAGAACAATAGAAATCTAAATATCTTGTGCAGTGTTGTTTCTAAAACAAGATCAATCAAATTGATCTTGTTTTAAGGATTTTTAGATATTATTACAGGAAAACAATACAAAAAAGTATTATCAAGAATATGATTTTTGCCCTAATATCAAAGGTCTTACTAGAAAAAAAGAAATTATGATCCAACGTGAATTTTCTTAATAAAAATATATGATCGTGCCTGGTAACGTGCATGTAAAATGACTAGAAATAGCATTTTAGCTTAGCGTAAAGCTGACAATTTACACAAAGTTTATTTCTATTTCTTCTGCTCCAAACTAACTTCAAACTTACTTCTCTGTCTGCTCATATGAATGTAACACTTCATAAGAAAGTGTTTCATCGCTGTTCAAATGCACTTTGGATCGCATCATTTATATGGATAAATGTTTTCCATCTGAAAGGACTAAATATTAAATGAAACAAATGACAATAAAATGCAAAGTAATCTCTTCAGTAATCAAAATACTTTTTGAATGTAACTGTATTCTAATTACCAATGATTTAAATTGTAACTGTAGTGGAATGCAGTTACTTATATTTTGTATTTTAAATACGTATTCCCGTTACATGTATTCCGTTACTCCCCAACCCTGCGCATGAACATCGCTATTAATCCATGGTTTCTGGTTGGGGTAGATCCGTATTGTTTTGGTCGGCACTACGGCATCTATGCATTTCCTGATGAAACACGTTACGCTATCAGAGGCGGACCAGTCCGCGTGATCAAAACAGTCTTGTAGCATAGAAGCTGATTGGTTTGACCAGCACTAGATCGTTCTGAGGGCAGGTGCTTCCTGTTTCAGTTTCTGCCTGAAAGTGGGCAGAAGCAGAATGGAAGAGTGGTCTGATTTGCCAAATGGTGGGTGGGGGAGGGATTTGTAGCCATCCCGGAAAGGAGAGTAGCAATGGTCCAAAACCCGGTCCCCTCGTGTGTTGAAACTGATGTGTTGGTAGTATTTTGGTGCTATTGACTTGAAGTTGGCTTTGTTAAAGTCCCCGGTCACAATGAATGCAGCCTCAGGGTGCTCACTTATACTCCCATACAGTTCCTTGAGTGCCCGGTCTGTGTCGGCTTGTGTCAGAATGTACACAGCTGTGATAATGACCGCTGTGAATTCCCCCGGTAGCCAGAATGGTCAACACAGAAGCATGAGAAATTCCAGATCAGGAGAAAAGAAAGACTTGACAGAATGTACGTTTCTCTGATTACACCAGGATTTGTTGATCATAAAACATATACCACTACCTCTGCTTTTACCTGAGAGGTCTTTCGCTCTGTCCGCTTGGTGCACAGAGAACCCCATGGGTTCGATGGCTAAGTCTGGAATCTCTGTAAGGCAGATAATGCAGCAGTCCCTCATCTCTCGTTGGAAAGAGATCCACGCTCTCAGCTCACAGAGCTTGTTGTCTAGAGCAGTGGCTACGCGTGGGGTGTTGGGGGGGGGGGGGGTGGGCTACGTGACAGATTTCCAGACTTCTGCCAGGTTTTATTATAAAAAAATAAAAATAATAATAATAATAATAATAAATTATAATATTGCATTTTTTTGTTTTGTTTTAATGTTTTTAAGAAAGTGAGTAGATTATATGTGAGTGTGCAGTAGTTTATTTCAAACTTTCAAACCTTATTAACATTGTTAATTAACCACCCTGTTATATTTGTTCTCGCAAGAACGAGTGTCTGACCGTTCACCGTTATACTTGTTCTCGTGTGAGACACTTTTTCAGTCAGCGCGGCATTTGAAAATGTTAAAATGGCAAAAAGACAGCTAAGTTTGGAGTTTTTCTATAACAAAAAATCTAAACCACCAACGCCAGAGACATCAACAGAAACCGAACCTGACCCTTCTGTAGTTCTGAATGTTAGCAGCATACCAGTGACGATACCATTTCAAACGCTCAGGTTAGTGCGGGTGCAACTGTCGAGTCTATCGATAAAAGAGACCCTTGCCTTGAACCGGATGCAGCTTTGGAATATATTGATGAAGGCCCATATCAGCCAGTAATTGATTTTCCAGCCAGTGCCTGTGGGATCAAAACCAGAAAATTCAGGCTAGTGTGGTACAATGAGTATAAATGACTTGAATACAGTGTATGTGATGACAGAGCTTTCTGCTTTTGCTGTCAAGCATTTGGCAATGGGCCAAACAGTGACCTGGCATTTCGAGTTACTGGTTTTAAAACATGGAAGAAAGCAAATGAAAAATTTCGGGAACATTCAAAGTGTGAAGATCATCTAGAGGCCATTGCTAAATGGAAGGGTAGGCTGCAGTCCTGTAAAACAGGGAGTGTTGCGTCCCAGCTTGATAGTCAAAAGAAAAAAAAGAGTGGCGGACAGAGCATATTTAGAAACTGTAATAGAGAGTACTTTATTTTGCGCTCGCCAGAGTATACCTTTTAGGGTACATGAAGAGGGAATTTGCGGGAATTGATGAAACTGCGTAGTACAGACAACAAACTGATTCAACGATTTATGGTTAACTGAGAGAAATACTTCACCTACCTACACAGCTTGTGTCAGAATGAAATAATCGTAATCATGGCTTCACAAGTAATAGATTAAATGGTAAATGAAGTAAAAAAAAGGCTGAAGTGTTTTCCATCATTGCAGACGAAACAATGGATCTGTCAAGACACAAGCAAGTTGCTCTCATAGTGCAATACGTAAACCAGTCATTTGAAATACAGGAGCGGTTTATTGGCTTCTACAGGACGCTGCAGACGGATGGGGCTTCACTTGCCACATTGATCAAGAGTACATTATCAGCCTTAGGACTTGATATTTCATCTCTAAGAGGTCAATGTTATGATGGAGCCGCCAACATGAGAGGACCCTACAAAGGTGTGGCCACATGGATACTTAGTGAAAATCCTCTAGCTTGCGCACACGCCTGCTATGGCCAACGAGCTAGAAGCCTCATCTGTCCCAGATCCTGCGTTTCCAGCCTCGTCTGTCCCAGACCCTGTGTTGCCAGCCTCGTCCGTCCCAGAGCCTGCGTTGCCAGCCTCGTCCATCCCAGAGCCTGCGTTGCCAGCCTCGGCCATCCGGAGGAGAAGAAGAAGAAAAGTTTCTGTTCCCAAGTCTTCGCCCATGCCCACGACCGCAGAGGTCGCTCCCGAGTCTCCGCCCATGACCGCAGAGGTCGCTCCTGAGTCTCCTCCCATGACAGCAGAGGTCGCTCCCGAGTCTCTGCCCATGCCCACGACCGCAGAGGTCACTCCCGAGTCTCCGCCCATGCCCATGACCGCAGAGGTCGCTCCCAAATCTCCGCCCATGCCCATGACCGTAGAGGTCGCTCCCGAGTCTCCGCCCATGCCCACAACCACAGAGGTCGTTTCCGAGTCTCCGCCCATGCCAACAACCACGGAAGTCGTTCCCGAGTCTCTTCCTATGTTCGTGACCACGGAGGTCATTTCCCATTCATCCAGGACTCTTTGTCTAGAGCTTACCACAGCTCCGCCTTCCACAGCTTCGCCCCTCGAGCCTACCATGGCTCCAGCTTCCACGGCTTTGCCCCTAGAGCCTGCCACGGCTCTGTCTTCCACGGCTCCGCCCGCTCCCCCAGAGACTATTCCTCCCGCGGCTCCGCCCGCTCCCCCAGAGACTATTCCTCCCGCGGCTCCGCCCGCTCCTCCAGAGACTCCTCCTATAGCGGCTCCACTGCCTGACCCTGTCTCGGCCCTGCGGCCTCCTCCCAGGCCTCCTGACCCTGTCTCGGCCCTGCAGCCTCCTCCCAGGCCTCCTGACCCTGTCTCGGCCCTGCAGCCACCTCCCAGACCTCCTGATCCCGTCTCGGCCCTGCAGCCACCTCCCAGGCCTCCTGACCCAGGTCCGCCTGATCTGCTCTGGCCTCCCTGGTCTCCTGGCCGCCCACCTGATCTGCTCTGGTCTACTTGGTCCTACGAACCTGCAAGTCCTTGGCCGTGGCAGGCGTAGGTCCAAAATGCTTTTGGAATTCTTCAGGCTTTACGAAATTTAATTGAAGTAAGCTCAAAGAGACATGCTGTGTTTTGAAAAAATTAAGTCACAAAAAATTTATTTTGCGGTGCCAACTACTCTTAAATCACTCAGCAACACTTGTTGGAACTGTCGAGTCAAGGCTATCAGAGCTGTATTGGAAAAATTTGATGAAATGGTTCAAGCTCTGAACGAAATTGCACATGGGGGTTCAAAAGCTGGATCTGAAGCTTATGCACCTCTCAGAAATGTGCAAGACTTCAACTTTCTGTACTGCATGTTTTTTCAAACCACCTGTCCAAATTTCTTCAATCAAAAGACTTTACTTATCAAACAGCAATAGTGATGGCTAAATCCATAGTGTCTGCACTAAAGGAAATGAGAAGTGATGATTTTGCATCCCAAACCTTTAATCACATCAATGAACTGTGCCAGAAAAAACGTTTTTTCTGGCCCTTGTGTGCCATGCAAACGGGTTATTCCCACAAAACTGGGAGGAGGGGTAAAGTCCTCTTTTGAAAAGCCCGAGGACTACTACAGGACTGAAATATTGTACAGCACTCTGGATACCCTTATAGAGGAGGTAGAAGACCACTTTTCAGAATGAGCTGTTCATTTTCAAGTCCCTTGCAGACGTTCTCTCATCTGAGAGCCCATCAGATGAAAGTGTTGGCGCTGTTTCCACCACTTACAGTATTGATCAAGAAGATCTGAACTCTGAAATCAATTTGTTTTCCCGGATGTTCAAAGATCGCATTGCTGACAAGAGTAATGAGGAAGAGGAGCACACACAGCTGGAAAAAATATTGCAATTCTTTCGTGAAATGGCACTGCATGACACCCTTCCAAATCTGTCTAAACTCTACGTGATTTACTTAACCATCCCAGTGACTACAGCATCATCTGAGATAAGCTTTTCTTCTTTGCGGCAACTGAAAACTTACCTGAGGACATCAGTGATAGATGCTTGTGTTTCTAACCTGGCAATACTACAAATTGAAAAAGGACACGCTGTTAACATACTGGACGTTGTAACAAGGTTTTCAAGCAGAAAGCACCGATGCCTACAATTCTTTTGACAAGGTAAGGTTTTTAAAGCATGTACATTTTGTTATTGAATTTGTTATTGTCATTTACATTTGTTATTTTTTAGCTAATGGTTAGTTGTCACAAAAATAGGATTAGATCATATGTTTGTTAAAGCATTTCGTATTGGGAGCCGCAAGGTTGCGTGCTATGTTTATTATGAATGGAAAGTTAGCATGCCACAACCCAGGAAATCACTCTGTTTTCTTTCTGATAAAGAACACCCGTTAGTTGTCTCATTACTGTGGTGCAGTTGTCGCTGTGTTATTTTTTGGAAAACTTGTTATGTGGTTGACAAATACCCAAGAGATCTGGGGTAATTAAAACTACTTTATCTACTGACCCTGAACACTGCATACCAACAGGAACTTTAAATTGTGCCCCTCCACTATCAACAGTTATGCGTCGCCACTGGTCTAGAGACTGAACATTTGCCAGTAGAATGCTGGGTAGCAGGGATCGATTTGCGTGACATCTTAGTCTGATGAGAATGCCGGCTCTCCTTACCCTTTCCCGGTTTCGTTTCTGTGGCCATGTTGCCCAGAAAAGGGCTTCGCAGTCGTATTTTTAAACAGCGGGTTGGCATTGAGGTATTTAAAGTCCGGTTTTCGGTGTGCTATTGCAGAACCAATGTCCAAAAGTGTTTGTCTATCGTAGACAATAAGGCAGACAACATCCAAAACATAAGAATTGTAGACAAAACAAACAAAAAACTGCAATATTGGGTCGGAGCTCGCAATGCAGCAGCCATACTCGGTGCCATCTTGAACTCAACTCTGTCATGCACCTATCATCGACAAGTGCACAGAGAACAAAAGAATGGCCACTCTTTGCGATTTATTTAATCGCTATCCATATATTTATTAAAGTTGTTTTTGTACACCATTCAGAATAATAGATGGCAGTCATGGAATTAGCCCACAATACAAAAAACATATAATTTCTGTGAGCAAAGATGTTTTAAATTAAAAATAAATACACAATACTAGGAGAAAAGCATCAGTGTGTTTTTTTTTTTTTTTTGGAAAGCTAACATACTGTAGCCCAATTCAGTAAATAGCCCAATTCTATAAAATTATTGTTTAGCTTACTTTTCCTTCTTTTAATTCCCTGTATTAAATAAAATAAATTACCAAACGAATAAAGCAATATATTTAAAAAAAAAAAAAATTACCAAACAAAACAATTATATTGTTAGGCCTATATACACTTGCCTTTTCTTTACACAATCTTAAATTAGCCTTACCCTGTTCTGTAGACGAAACAAGTTGGCTGAATGACATTCTCAGAAAGTTCTACACTTTTTGCAAGACTATAAACTATCAGAACTGTTTGTCCAATACTGAGTTCACTTTCAGAAAACTAGCTATTGAATATTTTAAAACTTTTAAATATTTTAAATCAAGTTCCGTTGGTAGTTAAAAGTTGCTGGACAAATATGTGGGACATAATGCAGTTGTGATGGCAATGCTTTAGATTAGGGACATCTGGGAGGCGAAAGGTACACATTTAGCGATATACACACATTTCTGTATGGAAAGGGCAGATTTATTTTGTGATAAACCAAAACGTATGCAACAAAGTGTTTTTTTAAGCATGCCGTCATCACACACACCATTTTTATCGATTAAAAGGCCATTTGAATGGAAACAGACAGAAGACGGCAAATTTTTCTAAAATTTTTTTTTACACATTTTCACTTTGTCAATAATTAAACAGTGTGAAAAGTGGATGGAAACTAGGTTAATGTAGCTTCAGTCATATGCTTTTAATGTTATTATTGATAAGAGTCACAAGAAGAGTTTTTGGCCCATTAAAGGGTACAAAAACATTGCAGATGGAATTTCAAACATCCTCCGTTAATTATCACATTTGTAGGAGTGACGGAAACATTTGTTAGAAAGAAGTGTCCTTCAGGATTGCTCTAAAGTGAACAGCAGCTTTGTGAATTTAAAATCCCCTTTGTTGCTTAAGACTTTCTGTCCTTGTCTCTTTCATCTCATTCTGTTCCTGCTTGTCACTCTCTCTTTGATTTCTGAAGATAATCTTTCTCTCTTGTTCTACCCTTCACTCTCCTGTTCACACACACACACACACACACACACTGTTTCTAATAGTCATATATACTACCGGTCAAAAGTTTTGAAGAACTTGACTGAAATGTTTCTCATGATTTTAAAAATCTTTTGATCTGAAGGCATATGCTTAAATGTTTGAAATTAGTTTTGTAGACAAAAATATAATTGTGCCACCATATCAATTTATTTCATTATAAAACTAAAATTTAAATTAAAAAACAAAACAAAAAAATTTGAAATTGATGACTTGGACCAAATAATAAAGAAAAGCAGCCAATAAGTGTCCAACATAGATGGGAACTCCTTCAATACTGTTTAAAAAGCATCCCAGGGTGATACCTCAAGAAGTTGGTTGAGAAAATGTCAAGAGTACATGTCTGCAAATTCTAGGCAAAGGGTGACTACTATGAAGATGCTAAAATATAACACAGTTTTTGTTTAATCACAACATAATTCCCATAGTCCCATTTATGCTATTCCATAGTTTTGATGGCTTTACTATTATTCTAAAATGTGAAGAAAAAAAAAAATGTAATAAAGAATGAGTAAGTGTTTCAAAACTTTTGACTGGTAGTGTAGTTCAGTTTCAAAAGTCTTTTCTAAAAGTGAAAGGGCCCAAAAGGTCAAAAGACTTTTTCAAAATTGTATTTTTGTGGTTTTGTCTCTTTATTACACAGCTACAGGAAAGTGACAGGGAATTGTTGAGGAGAAAGAGAAAGGAAAAGGGTTCAGGACCAGTGTTTTTGAAATGTTACTTTTGAAAAGTAACACTTTATTGCATTACTATTCCTGATAAACGTAAATGATTACATTTGTTACTTTTAATGAAAATAGTTTGAACATAGTATTTATTTAACATGCATAACTTTGTGTTTTTTCCCACCACTGCTCAGGATATAGAACAGGCCAGATTCAAACCTGCATCACTCACATGAGCACTATACGGCTCCAATGTGTCAATAGTATGTGTATAACCTCTATATTTACAGCTCTAACCTAATAACCTAAAAAATTAAGATTTAGATGTAAAAACACCATTGGGACAAGTATAATGAAGTTTGAGTACATGCACTCTAATCTTTGTTTTTTTCTGTTTTGTCATGCTTTTCGTTCGAGAAAACAATCAGCTTGTTTTCCATGCCTTAAATCTCTTTCATCAGGAGAACCTTTCTGCGCACTTATGCTAACATCAACATCAGCACTCAACACGCAAACACACACACACTCAAGGAAAAGTAATTTGTTCTTCAGGAGTTAGTGTGGCAGAAGTGAACAGGTTTGAGATGTGAGTGGGAGTGTGTTTGTGTGTTCGCTTTCTCCAAGCTGCCTCTTAATCTCTGAAGCAGGATTATAATGCAGTGAAGTTCACTTTGTGTGTACGTGTAAGAGAGAAAGCGAGTGAGTGGGTGACAGATAAACAAATTAAAACTTTCCAAAAACTGTAAATTTCAAGCCAATTTCTCGCCATTCAGCTTCATCAGCTCACAGAAAGCAGCCTGGCCTAAAATAACGTTTTGAACTGCTCTAAGGGGAACGTGTAAAATTGCAGACAGTCTGAGGTTTGATTGAGTCTGAAAGTGCACACACACGACGCTCCAAAAATGTGATTTCTTGACAGGTAGCTTTTAAATGAAGAACATAGAAATGTATCAATTCCATGACTAATATTTTAATTAATTAAGTTAATCTGAATGCTTTTCATCTGTCTCTTAAATAATCACATATAATTTGTTCATACAACAAAACTTGATTTGCATCTGTGGTCTAGGGATTTTTTTTATTTAATTTTAAGCATGATATAACTCTGGTCTGAAATAACAATTGTGTTGTCCTGTTAAGTAAATCAGAACATTGCGTAAAAAAAGTATCAAACACTATTTTCTTGCTAAGGCAGTCATTTAAGATGTCACCTTCTTGTGCTGACACATTCAATAAAACATTTTTTCTTCCAATTTCCTTGTTTTAAGCTTTTATTACAATTTTTTTTTAATTTTATTTTTTTAACATGATCTGTTTTTTTGTTTTTGTTTTTTTACGAATAAAGGTGACACTTCAAGCAACTTTTGTACTTTTCATTTCCTTGTTTTTAGCCTTTATTGCATTTTTCCCTACATGATCTGGTTTGTTACAAATAAGGGTAACACTTTATAATCTTTTCTTAATAACAAACATTGGTTTCACTTTATATTAGGTGTCTTTAACTACTTTGTGCTTAAGCATTTGATACAATGTACTTTATATACACACACATACACACACACACACACACACACACACACACACACACACAGGTGTTGTTGCATTGTACTTATTTAAGAGTACCTGCATTTAATTCCATTTGTAGTTACACTGTTAAACTTACCTCTAACCCTAAACCTAACACTTTTACTAAACCCTAACCCAACCGTTATCCTAAAACCTAACTCTAACCCCTAACCCTAACCCTACACCTAAACCCACCCATACCTCAACCTCAGTAGCAGCAAATGTGAATCTTGTGAGAAATTCTGCAGAACATATAGTTACACAGTAACTGAATTGTATTTTAATGTACATAAAGACACCTAATATGAAGTTTGACTCAAATATTATGATATTATATAATGAATAATTCGATGATGAACAGTCTACTTGTCTGAAATATCATATTTCTTCATGTGTCATATTTTAGATTCATGTTATTTTCATATTTAGACAAATTTGAATGTGCATGCACTGATTTTTAAATGGTCAAAATGCTAACATTTGTTAATTTATTAATGAAAGTTATTTTAAAGTGTTACCCTCAAGTATCTTTGTGATATGAACACTTGATGAGGCCTAAATCAGATAAGCGACAATGGTCAGGGCATCCATCATAAAATTACAGCAGGCAAACCCTTGCTGAACTAATAACAACAATAAATAAATACAATGAATTAAATTAATGTAATGATATGGCAGCCAAAAGTTTGGAATAATGTAAAGATTTTGCTCTTACGGAAAGAAATGGGTACTTTTATTCACCAAAGGGGCATTCGGGACATTAATAACATGAAAAATGACTGCTACAATTTGAAAAAAAATTCAGAACTTCTTAAACTTCTTCAGAGTTCTCATCAAAAAGTCCTTTACGTGCAGCAATGACAGCTTTGCAGATCCTTGGCATTCTAGCTGTCAGTTTGTCCAGATACTCAGGTAACATTACACCCCACGCTTCCTGTAGCACTTGCAAAGATGTGTCTTGTTGGGCACTTCTCACGCACCTTACAGTCTAGCCACTAAATCTCAATGGGGTTAAGATCCATAACACTCCTTTCTAATTATCTGTTGTCCAATCTCTGTGTTTCTTTGCCCACTCTAACTTTTTTTTTTTCTCGTTTCAAAAGTGGCTTTTTCTTTGCAATCCTTCCCATAAGGCCTGCACCCCTGAGTCTTCTCTTTACTGTTGTTCATGAAACTGGTGTTGAGCGGGTAGAATTCAATGAAGCTGTCAGCTGAGGACATGGGAGGCATCTATTTCTCAAACTAGAGACTCTGATGTACTATCCTCTTGTTTAGTTGTACATCTGGCCTTCCACATTTCTTTCTGTCCTTGTTAGAGCCAGTTGTCCTTTGTCTTTGAAGACTGTAGTGTACACCTTTGTATGAAATCTTCAGTTTATTGGCAATTTCAAGCATTGTATAGCCTTCATTCCTCAAAACAATGATTGACTGATGAGTTTCTAGAGAGAGCCGTTCCTTTTTGGCCATATTTGACCTAATATTGACCTTAAGATATGCCAGTCTATTGCATACTGTGGCAACTCAAAAACAAACAAAGACAAAGTTAAGCTTCATTTAATGAACCAAATAGCTTTCAACTGTGTTTGATATAATGGCAAGTGATTTTCTATTATCAAATTAGCAATTTAGCATGATTACTCAAGGATAAGGTGTTTGAGTGATGGCTGCTGGAAATGAGGCCTGTCTAGATTTGATCAAAAATGACTTTTTTAAAATAGTGTTGGTGCTGTTTTTACATCAATAATGTCCTGACTATCCACCTTTTTCCTGACTTCTCCATGGGCTGCGCCATTACGGCGAGAGACTTTCTCTCGGATGCTCCACACTTCTGCTTAGTTGTTTTATCAGCTAGACTAACGTTACTGGTGATTGCGAGCAGTAGAGGCTCTGGATGAATGTGGGATATAGGGTGTTATAACAACTACAGGTGGCTAAAAAACTACTGTAAAATGAATGTCACAACAATAAGCTCCCACAAAAGCTGCCAATGCTGAAACATTTCAGTCAAACCAGATGTAATAAGCAGAGGTTGCATTAAACTAATTCTCTGCCACTTGCATATTTTTTAAAACACTGACAGATAATTCCAAATGATGTCCGTCGTTTTGGAAGATAAAGATGAAAAACATTTAAACCAAGCTCCTTGTTTTATGTGAATGAGGTAGAGACAGAGTTGTTGTCGGCAGAGTGCGTGAGAAGGCGGCACTTGTTAATGCAGAAAAAAAATGCCATAAATCGGAAGATTTTTTAAATGGAACCTATGATGATCATACACCCTCTTTTCATCTAAAGAAATAATAATCTATACTGATATTTCTTTCTGAATCTTTTTTCTCTATCTGCTGACTGATTTGGGAAAATACAGTACATACAAATGAGTCAACACAGTAGTAATTAGCACTCACTGAGAAGTTACGTCTCATGATTTGACAGCAAATACTACATCCAGAAACACTGGAAAAGCCCATTGATAATATTTGGGCCATGTCATCACAGACATGATTTTCTAGTTAATTTGTGGGAAACCGCACAATGCAGGGCAGTTCTACGTACTGCTCGTGTACCTAAATCACTGATACACTATATTGCCAAAAGTATTCGCTCACCCATCCAAATAATTGAATTCAGGTGTTCCAATCACTTCCATGGCCACAGGTGTATAAAATGAAGCACCTAGGCATGCAGACTGCTTCTACAAACATTTGTGAAAGAATGGGCCACTCTCAGGAGCTCAGTGAATTCCAGCGTGGTACTGTGATAGGATGCCACCTGTGCAACAAGTCCAGTCGTGAAATTTCCTCGCTACTAAATATTCCACAGTCAACTGTCAGTGGTATTATAACAAAGTGGAAGCAATTGGGAATGACAGCAAATCAGCCATGAAGTGGTAGGCCACGTAAAATGACAGAGTGGAGTCAGCGGATGCTGAGGCGCATAGTGCGCAGAGGTCGCCAACTTTCTGCAGAGTCAATCACTACAGACCTCCAAAGTTCATGTGGCCTTCAGATTAGCTCAAGAACAGTGCATACAGAGCTTCATGGAATGGGTTTCCATGGCCGAGCAGCTGCATCCAAGCCATACATCACCAAGTGCAAGGCAAAGCGTCGGATGTAGTGGTGTAAAGCATGCCGCCACTGGACTCTAGAGCAGTGGAGACGCGTTCTTTGGAGTGACAAATCACGCTTCTCCATCTGGCAATCTGATGGACGAGTCTGGGTTTGGCGGTTGCCAGGAGAACGGTACTTGTCTGACTGCATTGTGCCAACTGTGAAGTTTGGTGGAGGGGGGATTATGGTGTGGGGTTGTTTTTCAGGAGCTGGGCTTGGCCCCTTAGTTCCAGTGAAAGGAACTCTGAATGCTTCAGCATACCAAGAGATTTTAGACAATTCCATGCTCCCAACTTTGTGGGAACAGTTTGGGGATGGCCCCTTCCTGTTCCAACATGACTGCGCACCAGTGCACAAAGCAAGGTCCATTAAGACATGGATGAGCGAGTTTGATGTGGAAGAACTTGACTGGCCTGCACAGAGTCCTGACCTCAACCCGATAGAGCACCTTTGGGATGAATTAGAGTGAAGATTTCGAGCCAGGCCTTCTCGTCCAACATCAGTGTCTGACCTCACAAATGCGCTTCTGGAAGAATGGTCAAAAATTCCCATAAACATGCTCCTAAACCTTGTGGAAAGCCTTCCCAGAAGAGTTGAAGCTGTTATAGCTGCAAAAGGTGGGCCGACGTCATATTAAACCCTATGGATTAAGAATGGGATGTCACTTAAGTTCATATGCGTCTAAAGGCAGATGAGCGAATACTTTTGGCAATATAGTGTATGTCTGTGTGCTTCTCACTGCAGCTTTTTTATAATTAAAAAAAATTATAAATGATATTTGCTTGAGTGGCAGCAATTAGTCTGAAATCTTTAAATACTAACCAAAGAAAATTTCATTGAGCTCTTCTTTAACCGCAAAAACAAGGAGAATAATAATTTTGAGTAATAAATTTATCAGAATTGTCCTCCAATAGCCGTGCATATGTAACCCGGTGGTTTACAATAAAAATAAAACAAACATTTAAAATAAAAATGTCATAACCAACTAAATTACATTTGTAACATGAAGTTTAGCTTCATACACAAACTCGGTCATCGAATAATACATTTATTTTTATAATCTATAATTAAATTATAAACAAAACATTTCAGTGCCCAAAATATCCTAATATTTTATTGTGCATGGTTTAATGTTGTGAATGGTGGACAAATGCTGCAAAAGAATGCATTTTAAGCAGCTCGTCAATACTTTGAAAATAGTCAATCAATAATAAATAGGTGCTGTTTATCTGTTTAGAGTTGCTGTCTGCTTTAGCAATAACATTTTTTCCCTTGACTATTTAAAAGTTACACAGTTAATTCATCAAGCTATTATCGACCAGTTCAAGCTGACAAAACTGTGTGGACCACAAGAGACTACAGTGTAGATACAGTACACTTAAAAAGACTTAATATCCAATATTAATACTATTTTTATGCATTTTTATTTCAATATGCTGTTTTTAGTAAACTGTGAGAGACATGATGTGGGTGACTTGATTCAATGAAGTTCTTGATTTTAAGTTTTTAACCACGATGAGACCGCAATGCGAGCACCGTCTTGGCTGCACAAACACCACACGCAATTTTACCAGTTGTCAGATCCCGTGTCATGTGAAACTGCCTTGTTTAGTTTGTTACATTGGATACATACCCGTCTTTATGTTTTCGTCGTGCCAGCCACCTCGGTAGTCGATGTTATACATTAGTCTCTGTAGTAACATTCAAGCATATTAGTAGACTGATGAGTGTGCCTGTGTGTATGTGTGTGTGTGTGTGTGTGCGTGTGTTTTCTTAAACACAGTGAAACAACTCTGGCTACGTCTACGACTTCAGGGGCTAATACAGCTGCATGCAGACAGAGATGTGTTCGTTAATTTCTGTTTTGTTATTTATTTTCATTGCATAACAAATGTCATGGACTTGGCTGGACTCTGAAAAAAAAAATCCCGAGTCCCAAAGGCTCGAGTCGGAGTCAAGTCAGAGTAAAAATGCATCCGAGTCCGTGACAAGTCCAAGTCATTCAAATCCGAACACACACACACACTTTTTTTTTTTTTTGTCAGTATCAAAGGACAGTTTGGAGAAACAGGAAAGTCAAGGGAGACAGCGGAGAACAGACTTGAAACTGTTAGTATGTGCACTACCCATTGTACACAGCTCTGATGCTAAAACTAGACCTGACCATGTCATGACACTGATGTACAACTCATAACTTATGGATCTGAGCTGTGGTTATGTCTAGATCTGAGTGATAAGTGTGCACTACCCTACTGGACTATGATTAAAACATGTTGAGCAGGAGACAGAAAGAGAGAGACTGCACCTCAAGGGAATATCAAAAGGGAAATTCAATCTGTGTTCTCTCACTGAGGATCATTCTTTAAATAAAACAACAGTATTATGAAAGGAGGTTGGTACTCTTGTTCAAACAGAACACAAGAACACAGAAAAGAATAGGAAAAAAAAAACAAACAAAGACATGTGGGATAAGAAAAAAAAAGAAAAGAAAAAAAAGGAGAAACAGAAGTCAGAGTATTGGGTTATACTTATTACCAGAATTGGGGTGTAACTACTAAGTCAGACTGATCACAAGCTACATGTCGATTTCCTGTGTTATCATTTTGCTTAAAGTAAAAACGAATTACTTGAGGTCAGACATTTGACTTCAATATATTGACCCTGATTTTAGTAAGTTTAATGTCTGAAAGGAGGTCACGGGAGCTGGATCTAATCGTGCATTCCATTTGCCTCGGAAGTCGGAGCTCCGAGTTATTTTCTGAGTTCCGAGACCGGAACTGACAAATGGAACGCCCCCCGATGTCGGAATTCCTACTCAGAAAGTCAGACGAATTCAGAGGATCCCAAGTTCAGAAAGCAAGATGGCTGCGAAGAGCATCGGCTAGTATGCTGTGGGTTTAACGTTTTTTTTTTTTTTTTAGCACTTTTGTCTTTTGTGTCCAATTTAGTAAGTCATATACACAATACTGTATTACCGTTGCCTATAGGCATGTTGCTACGATCCTGTTATGTGTGAATTACCGCATAATGTGTTGTTTATAAACTGGTACAGCTAAAATTGGCTAGGTCGCTGCTGCCAACAACAACGGTCGCTGCTGCTACAAGAACAATGGTCAATGTTGCTATAACACTGCCTAACATTACAAACCGTAAAACCATTTACACAAACCCCGTTAGGCAAATTTATATTGCAAATATACGTTTGTAGATTCATAGGGCTGTAATACTTCTCAGTGGAAGGAGGAGGTGAGAAGCAGATTTCCTGGTTCAGGTAAGTGTTTTTATTTTCCTCTTTGCGGCAGATACACACTCTCAGGTCTTTTCTGCTGTGCAATAAGTCAGTCTAAAAATACACAAACTACTTCACAAAACAAACTCTCAACTTTGCAATAAACTCTTCGCTCCACAATCGGGTCTCTGATGCCCAGGATCTCTCTCGTCTACCTGCGGTGTGGCTCTATTTATGCCGCTCTCCCCGTGCTCACTGAAATTAGAGACAGGTGTTAGACATAATTTAACTCAGGTGTTAGCGCCCTTATCGCTTTCACTCTCTCCGGAGAGATGCTTGACCATGCCCCCGCTGTCACATATCCCCACCGCCCGACTCAGGCCAGGGCGGCATCCGGCCTGCCTACCACTCCCCCCCCATTCCTGGAAAGGAAGTTGGCGACAGCCATCTGCGCCCCAGTCTGTGGACCACCTTGAACTTAAACGGCTGAAGAGCCAGGTACCAACGGGTGATCCGGGCATTGGTATCTTTCATGCGGTGGAGCCACTGGAGTGGGGAGTGATCGGAAAAGAGGGTGAAGGCCCACCCCAACAGGTAGTATCGGAGAGTGAGGACCACCCACTTGATGGCGAGACACTCCTTTTCTACGGTGCTGTACTTAGTTTCCCTCAAGGAGAGCTTACGGCTAATGTACAGCACTGGGCGCTCCTCCCCCTCCACCACCTGCGAGAGTACGGCCCCCAGCCCCCTGTCTGAAGCATCTGTCTGTAAAACAAAAGGGAGAGAGAAGTCAGGTGAATGTAAAAGCGGCCCCCCGCAAAGTGCAGCTTTAACTTGCGTGAACGCCCGCTGACACTGCTCCATCCACTGGACCGGGTCTGGAGTTCCCTTTTTAGTGAGATCAGTCAGCGGGCTGGTGACGTCCGAATAATTAGGCACGAACCTTCTATAATAGCCAGCCAGCCCCAGGAACTGTCTCACCCCCTTTTTGGTCTTGGGTCTCGGGCAGGTCGCAATCGCCGCTGTCTTGTCAATTTGGGGACGCACCTGCCCGTGGCCCAAGCGGAACCCCAGATACCGTACCTCCACCCGTCCAATCGCGCACTTCTTTGGGTTCGCTGTGAGTCCCGCTCGGCGCAGCGATCTCAGAACCGCCCTCAGATGTTGCATGTGCCGCTGCCAATCATTGCTATAAATGATGTCATCTAAATAGGCAGCGGCGTAAGCTGAATGCGGTCTGAGGATTCGGTCCATGAGATGCTGAAACATAGCCGGGGCACCAAACAAACTGAACGGAAGTGTCACAAATTGGTGTAATCCAAACGGTGTGGAGAAGGCGGTTTTTTCATGGGAAATTGGTGTCAAGGGGATCTGCCAATAACCCTTCGTCAAATCCAATGTCGAATAAAATTGAGCAGTGCCCAACCGATCGAGCAACTCATCAACGCGAGGCATTGAATACGCACCCAATTTAGACACCGCGTTGACTTTCCTATAATCCACACAGAATCGTACAGACCTGTCGCTCTTAGGCACTAGAACAACTGGGCTGGACCAATCACTGTGGGATTCTTCTATTACCCCATATCGAGCATTGCATCCAATTCTTCCCGAACTATTTTTTTCTTGTGTTCGGGTAATCGATAGGGGCGGCTACATACCACGACCCCCGGCTCGGTCTCGATGTGGTGATGGATGAGGTTTGTATGTCCCAGTAGAGGGGAGAACACATCTGCAAACTCCCATTGCAACCTAGAAACCTCCGCGAGTTGACTCGGTGAGAGGTGGTCTCCGCAAATGACCGGGGTGAACTGTTTATGTTTCGAACTCACCTCCGGTCCGAGCTCCGCCTTCTCGGGAACTACCGTAGCCAATGTCACGGGAACCGCCTCCCTCCACAATTTCAGGAGATTGAGGTGGTGTATTTGACGTGCGCCCCCTCTATCAGTTCGCTTCACCTCATAATCAAGATCACCCACTCGTCGTGTGACCTCAAAGGGTCCTTGCCACTTGGCGAGTAATTTAGAGCTCAATGTGGGAAGCAATACAAGCACTTTATCTCCCGGTGCAAATTCCCTTAGCTGAGCTCCCCTGTCATACAGTCGGCGCTGTCGTTCTTGAGCTTGGAGCAAATTCTCCTGTGTTAGCTGGGCCAAAGTGTGGAGTTTTGCTCTAAGATCAAGAACGTATTGAATTTCATTTTTACTGTTTGAAGGTCCCTCCTCCCAGGCTTCTCACAATACATAGAGCACACCGCGTGGGCATCGCCCATACAGCAGCTCGAATGGGGAGAAGCCAATGGAGGCTTGCGGGACCTCTCGTACTGCAAATAACAGGGGGTCGAGCCATTTATCCCAATTTCTAGCATCATCGTGCACGAACTTACGAATCATGTTTTTGAGGGTTTTATTAAATCGTTCCACCAGGCCATCCGTTTGAGGATGATACAAGCTGGTGCAAATCGATTTAATACTCAACAACTCGTACAGCTCGCGTAGTGTCCATGACATAAACGTTGTGCCCTGATCGGTGAGGATTTCTTTCGGAATCCCCACCCGGGAGATTATTTTGAAGAGTGCCTCCGCAAAACTGCGTGCCGAGATGTTGCGAAGAGGCACTGCTTCTGGATATCGCGTTGCATAGTCCACTAGGACCAATAGAAAGCGATGCCAGTGTGCTGACCGTTCTAATGGCCCGACGAGGTCTATTCCAATTCTCTCATAGGGGACCTTGATCAAGGGAAGAGTGCGCAATGGTGCTTTTGGGATGGCCGGTGGGTTAACCAGCTGGCATTCGTGGCACGCCGCACACCACCTGCGGACATCGCCGCCAATGCCCGGCCAATAGAAGCGGGCTATTAGACGGTTCAGTGTTTTCCTTTCGCCTAAGTGACCCGCCATGGGATTATAATGAGCCGTCTGGAATACCATTTCCCGACGGCTCCGTGGAATCAAAAAGTTGGGTTGTATCCTCTTTAGTCTGAGCGTCCTGCGTCACTCTATACAACCGCTCATTTATAATTGCAAAATAGGGGTATGAAAGGACAATGTCCGGCTGGAATCGTTGACCATCGATGACTCTCACTTGGTCGAAGGCGTGTGTGAGGGTTACTTCTTGCGACTGCTCCAAAGGGAAATCCCCCTCAGGGAATTCCCCGAGAAGGGGAGGGGCTGCAGCCTCTCCCCCTCTCTCGTCATTATGACGTGGAGCTGTCGAGGACGGCCCTGGCTCCTCCTCCCCTGCCAGAGCATCGCACATTTCACATCTCCCTAACTTCACACAAGACCCATCCGCGCAAATTCCCTTTAATAGAACTCTAAAATCAGGCCAATCAGTCCCCAAAATCAGCAGATGGGTGAGGCTGGAACTAACCGCAGCTTCCACTCTATGCTTTTTCCCCCACAATTTAATCATCAGGGTCACCACCGGATACTTGTGAATATCCCCGTGTACACATTTCACCTTCACCGTTTTAGTTGTGACCAATGCCTCGGGTTGAATCAAGCGTTGGTGGATAGTGGTTTGATTACACCCGGTGTCCACCAACGCTTGGTGAGTACCCCCCTTTACACTTACCGGTATCCGGTACGCTCCGGCCCGGTCGGGGGCAGCCTGTGGGAGGTCAGAGACCCGCACCACCGTCCCCAGCTCCATCAGAGGGCACTGATTCCGGAAGTGGCCCGGGTCTCCGCACCTCCAGCAGGCTGGCCCAGGTGCTACGCCCGCACTTGCGTTGGTGGGGGCCCCCCCCAAGGGGGAGAGCGGCAGGGCATTGGGATAGGGGAAGGTGTCGCCTCCCACACCCAGGGAACTGGTCTCAGGGGCTGAAGTCTTCCTCGTCTGCGTGGGGCAGGAACGGGACCTGGAGAGAGAGCAGAACGAGAGGAGAGAGGGGAGGGGGATGAGACAGAGGGAGGAGAGAGAGTGTAGGAGGGCTCTTCCGCCCTCAGGATCGCTGCCATGTGGTCCTTCGCAAGCCGGACGGCTTCCTCCAGCGACGCCAGGCAGTGGCACTGGACCCACTCCGCCGTCCCTTTTGGCAGACGATGTATTAACTGTTCTAGTACCACCTGGTCGATAATTCCGTCGAAGTCGCGGTCCCCCGCTAGCAACCATCTTCGGCAGGAGTCACGGAGCCGCTGGGCGAAGGCAAATGGGTGGTCGGAGCTCTCCAACTTCAAGCTCTGGAAGAGTTGACGACTTTCCTCCGGAGTCTGACCAACCCGTTGCAGGATGGCTCTCTTTAAATCTCCGTAGGCCAGGAGGCTCTTCGCTGGCAGATGTTGAGCCGCGAGCTGGGCTTCCCCGGACAACAGTGGGATAAGTCGGGCCGCCCATTGGCCGAGCAGCCAGCCCCAGATCTCGGCGGTCCGCTCAAACAAATCCAGGAAGGCCTCGGGGTCGTCCGCCGTCCCCATTTTCTGTAATGCAGGCGGGGGTAACGGCGTGTGAGTGTCCGGGGTCACGGCTGGGGACACCTCCTGGCTGAGGAGGCTCCGGATCGCCTGCCGGTCCTCGGCTTGAGCGTGTAGGAGCTCGACAAACCGGCGATCTTGATCTTGTTGGAGCTCAAGCAGTGTTTGCTGGTGGCTCCGATGTAGGCCAGCGAGGGCTTGGAGGATCTCCGCCAACTGGGAGGACTCTACGGGGCGACTTCCATCCATCTTCAACCAAACTTAATCCTGGGTTTCGGTACCAGTGTAATACTTCTCAGTGGAAGGAGGAGGTGAGAAGCAGATTTCCTGGTTCAGGTAAGTGTTTTTATTTTCCCCTTTGCGGCAGATACACACTCTCAGGGCTTTTCCGTTGTGCAATAAGTCAGTCTAAAAATACACAAACTACTTCACAAAACAAACTTTCAACTTTGCAATAAACTCTTCGCTCCACAATCGGGTCTCTGATGCCCAGGCTCTCTCTCGTCTACCTGCAGTGTGGCTCTATTTATGCCACTCTCCCCATGCTCACTGAAATTAAAGACAGGTGTTAGACATAATTTAACTCAGGTGTAAGCACCCTTACCGCTTTCTCTCTCTCTCCGGAGAGATGGTTGACCACGCCCCCACTGCCACAAGGGCATTACCCTTTGTTTACACCACTGGTTCGATTAAAACGTGGTTAACGTTTTGATACAATCAAATACATGAAAACATTAACATACCTTCTCCACTTTCAGTCATCTTCCTCGAGGTCTCTTAGGTGAAGGGCATACTTATTTTGTAGCTCTCTGTACTCCAAAAGAGCTAGTGCAACAATTACTTTCCTGGAGGCGTCCATCTTTTTTTCCCGACTTGTCATGTTGTGTGTAATGGAATGCATCCAACTCGGATTTCTTGTTTTTTTTAACGGATATGACGTCGATTCGAGCTCCGACTTCCGAGACAAATGGAACGTAGCATTAGTGCAGCAAGTTTTTAATGATAAAAGAATAAATCAAAATACAAAACAGGGTAAAACTGGGAACTAGGAAGTAAGATCAAAACATAAACAAACAAGAACTAAACAAGAACTAAACCAGAACTAAACCAGAACTAAACCAGAACTAAACCAGAACATGAACTAGAGAATTACATACATAAACATAACAACTCACAAGGACTGAACAGAAACCAGGGCATTATATACTCAAGGGATAATGAGTTAATGAAACACAGGTGAGGACAATCGAGGACAGCTGGCAGTGATGAAAGCAGGGAATTATGGGAAGTGTAGTCTGGGAGGAACAGATGACGGGGAGAAACACAAAGCAAATAACAGTGAATCATGACAGTAAGAAGCATCATTTGACACCACTTCCAAAAGGTGGTGATTAATGTTGCCAGTGTGAGATTTATTTTTATTTATTTTGTGTTAAATATTAATTTTGTAATGTGAATCATTTTCATTCAGAAATGTAGATTTGAATTTCAGTTTGATTTAAATATGTTCCTTTATTTTGGAAAATGTTATTGGTGAGAATTGGCGCAAGGTACATGCGCAGAAGAGAGAGAGAGAGTTAAAAAAAAAAGCTATGAGGAGTGAAGTTAAAAAAATTGTAGTTGATAACTCCCAGCTTGGTTATTTGCACTGGAAATAAAGCCTGCATTATTTGAACCCTACATAAGAGGACTGGAGCCTTTCATTTTACTCTTCTCCCAAAGTTACATTAATTGGTGGCAGCGGATTTGGGAGACTTGTTTCTGTAAGACAGAAAAGTTTTTTGGTTTTTTTGGCGGGTGCACATTCAATGGATGTGGCAGTACTGTGTGGTGAAAACGAGGTCAAGTTCAAGATTTCAACCTGCTGTTGTACAGGTCGTGTACTTCTCCCTGTGATGTGGCAAGGTTTTTTTGTGTGTCTTTCACAACAGACTCTGATAAACATACTGTATATGGATTATAACGGCGACAGACAAGGGAAAAAAATTGACTACATTTTCATGTGGATGGCCTAGTTTTGGATTATTGAACATTTCTGTTTCAGGTTCCAGGTAAAAATTATTCCTAACAGACTGTTTACCTGCATTCTGCTGAACTCTAATTTCTGTCAAACATTGGATATTGTTTTTTGAATTGAGACACAAATTGGATATACAACAAAATATTTTTTTTCCCAAAAGAGAGAGAACTTTTTGTAATATGAGTGAACCAGATGCAGTGCGTGATTTGCCTGTTTGTAATGTCTCTGGGAATTTGCCACCCATATTTATGGTTGTTGGAAAAGAAGATTTTCTATGCTGGTGCAGATGCTTTGAAGAGACTGTAGAGGCTAGCTCAGATTCTGATAACAACAGATTAGCTAAGCTTTTAGCCTTGGTGGCACTAGATTTAGTTACTGGGACATCTTACCCAGTGAAACAAAAAAGGACTACAAAGTGTGTTTGGCCAAAGTGTTTATTTGTCCACTTTTCAAAGTTATGCCAATGCCAGCACTCATCTGCCAGTTGAAGCTCTCCAAGTTTTTGCTGCTGAAATTAGCCATTTAGTAGATGAGGCTTTTCCAATTTATGAGGTTAATGCAAAGAAGTTAGAAAAATACTGATGTTTTGTTGCTGGGATTGAACCTTACCTCCAACTCTGCTTACATGATCAAGGTGTGAATACATTGGATGATGTACTTAATTTGGCTTTTCAGATCGAACAAGCACATCATGCCAGTAGGGTGCTGTTACCATCATACCCTCAGCTTTTGTCTTCACAATCATCAGGAACTTTCGCTGGACTTCTCTTCAGCACTGCTCAACAGACATCACCTGCCCCTTCCTGTACACCTCCATATACATCGATCTCTGCGGTACAATCAGCCACATCAAGGGACTTTATGAAACTACAGAGGACCCTGGAAAATCTTTCAGACAGAGTGGATCAGCTCAAACTTGAGGTCAGCAGACAGAGGGATGCAGGGAGGCACAGCTATTCATCTGATTATCACTGGCATAGTCCCACTCCTGAAGGCACACGTTGGCGCACCCCTGACCGCAACAGATATGAAAGAACCACATACACCGACCGTGACCTCTACCAGGAACATTGTAGATCTAATAGATACACTGGTGGTGATAGGTACCATAGGGAAACATGAAGACATGATGACTATCATGATCAGAGTCCCAAGAGACCACATGATTGCAGACAACACATAACAAATCGTTACACTTCAGATCACTCATCCAGTACTGAGTGTAGTCAACATGACCAGTCACCTAATGGCTACACAGCTAAGGGTCAGAGTCACTGTTCTCCAAGTCCAGGTCATGTGCACTTTCAATCAGCTTCACATACATACCAGAAACAGAGAAACTACAAGTAGCTGACAATGAGGGCCAATTGCCAACTGCTAATGATGTCAGGCCCCCAAGTGACATTGATTTTGAAAAACAGCAAACAGACATTTCAGACACAGTGGATGTAATGTCTCAATGTGTGCCAATTGTGATTGAGGACACTTTAGTACATGCATTTTTAGATAATGGTGCTGATGTTTCTTTAATCAGTGTGGATTTTAGGATGTCCACTGCTGTTTTATGTCAAAAATCGTTAGTGAAAGAGTTCATACCTCTAACTTTTATCTCTGGAGATACTTTAGATTCAGTTGGTACATTACCAGCTAATGTTAGTTTGGGAAAACATACAGTGCCACATTTATTTCAAGTGATCAGAAACTGCTCGAAGTCCATTATATTAGGTTGGGACTTTCTAGCTACTCACAGGATTGTGATAAATACTCAGGACATGTCTCTTAAACTAGCTAATGACTCAGTGCAGTTTCTGAGTTTAAATCAGCATGTGCCTAAACTTGTGGATGTTATTGTGTCTTCCACAAGTGTTGTTCCAGCTTTTTCAGAGACTGTAATTTCAGCCAAACTCACATCGCCACACAAAGATTTTCAACCTAATGGTTACGCTGGTGTGTTTGAGCTTCATTACTGTGATGATTCTACAGTAGGCCTAGTATGTACTGTTACTAAAGTAGATACGGGTTCAATTTATCTGAAAGTGGTCAATCCATCCTCTGATGATGTTCAGTTTTATAGTGGCACTCAGATTGGTACTTTTCATTTGGTGTCTGACAGTGAACATGATGATTATGTAGTCACTGTCAAATGTGTGAATAATGTCTACATTCAGAAAACCTTTGTTCCTAGCCCATTATCAATGCCCAGATCACCTGTACTGTCAGAATTTTCTGAGGTACAACAACAAACCATCAAAGATCTTTTAACTTCTTTCTCTGATGTTTTCAGTCAGCGTTCTCATGACTATGGTAGTACCAATGTGGTTACTCACAAAATTAGGACCAAGGATGACACTCCCATTTCTCAGCGAGCATACAGAATCTCCCCTGCTCTCAAAGCTAAAATTCACCATCAGGTAGAGATACTCAAAGCACAAGATATTGTTGAAGATAGTGATAGCCCATTGTCAAGTCTAGTGACCATGGGGAAGAAATAGGGTAATACTTACAGATTTTGCATTGATTACCGCAGGTTAAACTGTGTAACCATCACTGATGCACATCCATTACCTCATGTGGATGATAGTCTTGATGCATTGTCAGGGTATCAGTATTGTTCTACCATGGGCATGTCCTTTGGCTGTTGGTAGATAGAATTATACCCAGCTGATTTAACTACTGGTGATAGTCTTTATCATTTTAAGGTTATGCTAATAGGAATTAAGAAAAGGCCACCCACATTTCAATAGCTCATGGAGCTGGTCTTTAGAGGCCTTCATTGGACAAAACGTGTGATTTATCTGGACAACGTAATTTGAATGGGAAAAGACTTTGAGGATCATATAATGAACCTCACAAAAATTCTGACCAGATTCAGGGAAACAGGTCTGAAGCTTAACCCCAAAAAAATTCAGTTTTGCAAAGTATCTGTCAAGTACATGGCTCATATTGTGTCAAAGGATGGTTTAGGTCCAAGACCCAACTCATAGTCAGCGAGTGCAAGATTGGCCTAAACTTAGGTCTCCCACTGAGGTTCAAGAGTTTTTTGGGTTATGCAGTTAATATAGGCAATTTGTTCAGAATTATGCCTTTAAAGTAGTAGTGCAAGATTATAATATGTCACTGCATATGCTATGGTAGATCAGAAAGCCAATACAGTGGCACAGCTGTTGTGTGAACTGTACATTCCAGAGCACAGAGTCCCAAGAACTATTTTCTGATGAGGGGCGTCAGTATGAGTCAGAACTTTTGCATGGCATTTGTCAAAGACTGAAAATCAAAAAGAAAATAACCACTCCTTACCACCCATGTGGTAATGGAATGGGAGAACGGTTCAGTAGGACTTTGAAGGATAAGTTAGCTAAAGTTATTATCTGTAAAGGTGGTGAATGGGATCAATACCTATCTGCATTTGTCCTTTCATTTAATGCTACACCGCATTCAAGCACTGGTTATTCACCCTTTTTCTTGGCCCATGGCCGAGAGCCTCGTTTACCGGCTTAGTTCAATGCGTGGAAACTGTGTTTCAAGAAGTACTTACAAACTGTGCAGAGCATAGTCTCAGGCATGACAGGCGTTACTTCAACAGACATGCAAAATGTAAGCCTTTCAAAGTTGGAGATGAAAATGTGGATGAATGATCTGACCACACAAAGAAATAAATTATACCCAAAATGGACAGGACCTTATCAGATTATTTCAGTGGATAGTGATGGAATCATCTATACATTGTTGTACTTAAGGAATGTGAAAGCAGCTCCCAAAGTCATTGATTATGACCAGTTGAAGCCTTATAGGTCTAGTTGGGATGTTAAACCAGCCAACATTCTCCCAACATACACTGCCTTGTCTGGATCCCTTCCCCTGACAACAAAAATGACTGATATTACAGACAGCACTGTTGTTGCCCTGCCCTCTGTTCCACTTTTGCGCAGGCCTTCAGGTTGCATGTTCCCTGCTCATCAGTCAGGTACCTTAAGTGCTTGAACATGTCTCTCCTGCTGTTGGGGAGCACTCTTCATTTGTTGCTGTAGTAACACTCTCAGGCAGAATTAGCAAAAGGCCAATAGGTCCACAAAATCCTCTCCATTCAACAACATGGGATCAAGCTAACAGCAAAGAAATGTGAGGTTTTAAAAAAAAACGGGTGATGTTCCTGGGGAAGCTTGTGTCCAAGGACAGCAATACAATGGACCCTGCAGATATAGCTCCTGTACTGGCCCTGCAGGAGAAGAAACCGGCAATGGTAGGGGAACTTCGGAAGTTGTTGGTATTTACTGTATATCATATTACTGCTCATACATACCAGATTTCACCAGGATAGCTACCCCGCTTCACAACCTGCAAAACCTTACAAAGCTCGAGTTCCTGGCCATAAAGTGGTCAATTTGTGAGCGATTCAGAGACTACCTCTATTATACTCCTTCATTTGTTGTCAACACAGGCAACAACCCATTAACATATGTGCTCACAACAGCTAAATTGAACGCCACCACACTTCGCTGGATTGCAGAGCTGGCCGCTTTTAATTTCACCATATCATCCAGGAAAAGCTAATGCAGATGCAGGTGGCTTATCACATATGCCATTGGGGATGGAGGAATATATGCAGACATGTTCAGTGGAGGTGAGCCCAGGTGTAATAACTGTGTGTCCAAAGCTCTCAGTATTCAGTCACAAGAACACACTCCCTGGATGTGTCCAGTTACCATCAACACAGCATTGAGTGAGAAAGACCCTGACCTGTCCAAATTCAATACAGAAATGGTGAGGAAAGCCCAAGAAGAGGATCCAGTAATCAGTAAGGTGCTGAACTACATAAAAACAAACAAATGTCCGAAAGAGAGAGAATGAAGTGGTCATGATGACAGTCCGGTGCTGAAGAGAGAAAGGAAAAAGTTGATCCTGCACGAGCATGGAGAGAGAAAACTGCCTCGCCGTTCCACGAACACGCTGTCAACTGGTCCTCAGCCAGGTGTGCAGCGGTCCTCCACGACGCCAGGCGATGGCACTGGACCTCGCCTCCTGGCGGACGGCTGCAGGCTCCTCCGCTTCCTGGCAGACGTCAGTGGCTCCTCCACCTCCTGGCAGACAGCAGCGGCTCCTCTGTCCCCTGGTAGCCAGCAGTGGCTCCTCTGCTTCCTGGCAGATGGCAGCAGCTCCTTCGTCTCCTGGCGGGTGGCAGCGGCTCCTTCGTCTCCTGGCGGACGGCAGCGGCTCCTTCATCTCCTGGCAGACGGCAGCAGCTCCTTTGCCTCCTGGCGGACGGCAATGGGCTCCTCAACCTTCTGGCGAACCGCTCCAGTACCACCGGATCATAACTCTTCAGCGTCGTGACCCTCCATCAGTGGCAAGGGCTCTCCAACTGTACATCCCTCCTCCCTCCCGGGTTTCGGCACCAATGTAAAGGACAAGGTCTCTGCTTAAGGAAAAGGAGGAGGCGGGAACCGACTGAGCAGTCAACGTAAACTTTTAATAACACAAAGGAACTTAAGCATAACATAAAACATACAGACAGTGCGGCTGCGTGCGTCTCCCTCTCTCTCTCTCTCTCATACTGTCGTCCCCGGCTCCTCTTTATTCCTCTCCCGGCTGATTGGGCTGATTCAGCGCCGGGTGTCCATCGTTACGGCCTGGCCACACCCTCCTCCTCATCACAGACAGATAGAGAGAAGACGTATTGGAAAAGCTCCCTTGCACAAGTCATTCATGCATATAATTGTACACACAATGAGGCAACAGGATTTGCACTAAAATAATCGGTTTAAATTATTATTATTTTTTTTGTTACAATTTCATCAATTACACTACTGTATTCCAGTTTATTGTAAGTCAAGTAAGCATTTTTTTTTTTTGTTTTTTTTTTTTGCAAAAATAACACTAAACCATTCAATTATGATGACGTTGAGAGAAGTATTTTTACATTTTCTTTAGTATGTATAGCATTCATGTAAATATTGGCTAAAGTACCACAGGGAAAGAGAGGTCCTACAGGATGGTAGGAAGAGGAAGTAAGAAGAATGAGAAGTGATTCACAGGAAGAACAGTCTTCAGAGGCAGAGGAACTGGTGACACATGACAGGGGAGCAGTAATGATGAGAACTGAACAAAATGTGGGACCCACCCCTGAAGTAGATGACAATGGTGTCCAGAGGCCAGAACTTGCACTACCACAGAGATTATATCCTTTCAGAGAAAGAAAGCACAAGCAGACATTTACTTACCATTCATTAGGAGAACCGTCACTTGAATAGAATTGAACACACACGCACATACACATGCACACATACTGTACATACAGACTATAACTATATAGACTATATGCATGCATACATATATAGAAATTGAAATACACATGTAGGCAGAAACAAAACACACAGACTCAGATGATGAATATTAAACTTTATTGATACACAGTTATTGACACAGTTATGTTAACAGATTCCAAGTAATTGTTAAGTTCCAGTTCAAAAGTGTACTTGTTGAAGAAACCAGAGTTGAGTTTTCTGTTGACCCTGTTCAATCAGACATGATGACAACAGACCGGTAAGAGAATGACAATAGAGACTTTGCAGAAGACCGGCCTGTAAAAAGTGAAAAATGGACTGAATTGTGATGAAAAGTGGCAAAACAATTAGTTTAGTAGGTTATGTTTAAGTTAATGGTACAAGTGACCTGCAGAAGGATACTGTACACGTCTTAAAGATGATGAATGTAGTTGCTTTCTTGGTGCACAATGTTATCATACAGATAATATATACAGAACCTTCACCTTTTTCTGCTGTAACCACTGGAGGGTCAACTTGGCCTTGTGCTTAGGGTCATTGTCATGCTGGAAAGTCCAAGAGCGTCCCATGCGCAGCTTTCGTGCAGAAGAATGCAAATTGTCTGCCAGTATGTTCTGATAACATGCTGCATTCATCTTGTCGTCAATTTTCACAAGATTCCCCGTGCCTTTAGAGCTCACACGCCCCCAAAACATCAGTGAGCCACCACCATGCTTCACAGTGGGGATGGTATTCTTTTCACTATAGGCTTTGTTGACCCCTCTCCAAAACATAGCTTGGCTCTATGAATGTTAGTTTTAGTGGCTTCTCCCAACACTCTTTATTTTAATACTGAGCAGGCCTGTAAAAAATCGTTCTCAAATATTTCAGTTAATGTCACCCTTTAACAATTTTACAAGCCAAAGAGATTCAAAGCTTCTACAACACTGTTTATTACAATACTGAGAGCAGACCTGTAAAATATCCTTCTTAAATATTGCAGTTACATGTCATTCTTTAACAATTTTACAAGCCAAACAGCTCTGTCTTCATTTGTTTGACAAACCCATGTGACACATGTGGGCAGATTCCTTGACACCACAAGAGCATTCCATGCTTTTAAATTCTCTAACAATGTCTGGATTTGCTCTGTTGCATTGGGATATGCCTGTGCATTTTTAATGCACTCTTGACTTTACAAAAATTACAAAGGGCTTTCTCCTAGCATCAGGAATGCTAGGCATTCGAATCTAATTTAAAGTTAGCAAACTGATCAGGCTTTGGAAAATGAATGTGACATGTACTTGGCAAAAGTCTTCCAAGGCATAGAACCTAGTCTCAGGAGTTGTCGTGATATGATTTCTTAGACATTAATTCCCAGCTCTACATTTGTTACAAAAATGAGAAGTGCGCTTGGGTTATAACCCTTTTTACAAGTTCAGATGATTCACTCTTTTAAAGTGTTTGGTTTATGATTAGAATGCTTATGTATATTTTATGTTACATATTTGAGTGTTTCTTCAACTATGAGCACTTTTGGCCTTGTACATTTTAGAAAAGAAACTCCCTTAAAACAAATTCTTCCACACGCTCACTACTTTAAGTTGTCCAATAGTGAATATGAATGCATCACAGATGACTTCCGTCATTTTTGTCATTTTTTCTAAAGGGAGTAGAATCAGAAATACTGATGCCCAATTCACAGATGAATGAGTCCTTTTTTGTGAATTAGCGATTTGCGATTCAGTCCGATTCGTTCAGACCGCTATCTCACTGAATTTTTTCCAGCATAAAACGGTATCAGGATATTAAAGAACACTTGGCTGGATGAAGTTGATATTTACATAAAACATTTGAAACAAAAGTCTAGTTTTTTGAGAGATAACTTTTAGAAACTTCAACTGGTGCTGTGTCATGGGATTTTGGGGGCCGTTCACATGGAACACATTTTTACACCTATCCATGCTGTTTTTATGTTGTTTGCCAACAGTATGTAAACATGTGCTAGATGGACAACTTTGAACATTGTGCCACAAATTGCTGTGTTTTCAGTGTCAAAAAGTTATTTCGTCAATAAAAATGAAAAAAAACTTCAACTGTTAAAAACACAACCCCATCTATTCATTATGCTGCATCTTGTCTTGTTTTGTTCTTATCGAAAGAATGTGTTCAGTTTGAATGGCCTCCAAGTCTTTTAGAAATGCTTTAGCCAATATTTACATGAATGCTACACATACTAAAGAAAATGTAAAAATACTTCTCTCAACGTCATCAGAATTGAATAGTTTAGTGTTATTTAAAAAATAAAAAAATAAACTGCTCACTTGACTTACAATAAACTGGAATACAGTAGCGCAATTGATGAAATCGTAAAAAAAAAAAAAAAAACATTGAAAGTAAAGGTTTAGATTCACCTACTGTGTATACAGTATGTCATATTTAATCCATTATTGTTAGGGTTAGGGTCCATTTAATTATACAGTAATACTGTATTTTGTTTACTTGACTTACATTTAAAGGAATATAATAATATACATGTGGCAGCGGGGGCGTGGTCGAGGGTCTGTCCGGAGAGGGAGAAAGTGGTAAGGGCGCTTGCACCTGAGCTAGATTATGTGTAACACCTGTCTCTAATTCCAGTGAGCATGGGGAGAGCGGCATATAAGCAGCCACGCCACCAGCAGAGAGAGTGAGAGAGTCTGGCACAAGGAAGGCCATGGTGCTCCTGATGTTGCTGTGTTTAATCTGTTATGTTTGTGAAGCTGATGTGTTTAAGTTACTAGTGCCTGTGAGGCTAATGAGTTTAAGTCTACGTGCCTGTGAAGCTGATGAGTTTGTGAAGTTATAAAGCACTGAAGTGGCCGATTAAAAGTCCTACCTGAGCCTGGAAAAACCTGCTTCCCTGTGTTCTCCTTCCCTTCTGTTTGTGAGCTGTTACAATACAGAAGCTGGCAGTCTGTGTTTTGCCATGCAAAGCCACATAGGCACCTTGTACCATTTTGTTCACTTAACCTAGGATTTGGCATTTATTTCATTTTTATTCTCAACTGGTAATATTGTTCAACCAGCATAAGCTTATGCAAATAATAAACAAAGTATATTTGATAAATGAGCCTAGAACCAATTTAGTTGTTTATTCTGTACATCCAACACATTCTTTGAGATTGCATAGGCCTATATGAGTCTTGTCTAAGACTTTGCCTCTTTTGGTCTCGGTCTTGACTCAGAATCGACCCTCTCTGGACTCGGTCTTGACTCTGACTCAACCTGCTCTTGTCTCGGCCTGGACTTGGATGAGCTGGTCTTAACTACAATACTGCTGTTTAGTATATACCCTTAGCTCTGTGATTGGTCAGGTTACATAAACATTCCACACTCAGATCTCTCTGCCTTCCTATGAGACGTTCTGAAACCCAGTGGGATTAATGGCTTTTTCAAGCAAAAGCTGACTCACTCTCCAAATTATGAGTGCTACAGAAAGATCTACATACCGAGAGCTGTGTGCAAATCATACACTGAGGAGCAACTGACAAACATAAGCTCCCAGCTTTCCATTTGGAGGGTTTCTAGCTTTTAGTTTTGATAAGTTGGAGTGCATTTGTCCTGAAAAGATCTCTTCATGTTCACTGATTCCATTCTGGAGTATCAGAAGCTTTGGCACATCTGATGAAAGGAGCATAAATTCAGAAAGCATTAAAGTTCAAATTTGTTTCACCAGAGCCATAATAGAATTAATCAAATCAATGCAAGTTTATTTATTTCTGACCTGAGACCTGCTGCTACCATATAAAAGATTTTTAAAGTGGTGGTTTTGAGAAGAAAGCTAAAGTGTTCTTTAAATTAGCTTTGATTCGGTCATTGAGCATTCACGCTTGTGTGAATTGGAGTGCTTCAAAGATCATGTGGCTCCACATCTTGTCTCCACATCAAAAATGAAAGAGCTCAGCACACTGCTGTAGTCTTGATATCCTCAGTAGTCCTGGTTCATCACTATCTCAGCTTCAAGATCAGAACACCAAATTTGCTCTGTCAGAATTTTAAGGCATCATAGATGTGTTCCATCTTGAAGTCTTTTCCAAAATGTAAGTAACTTAATTATGCTGCCTTTTAAAATCATTTTATCCAAATTCTATATCAGCATTGCATGTTTCGTTTGTGAAAAGGCAACCCCCGAAATGGATTGCGACAAGCGCTGTGAAAAAAAAAAAAAAAGATGGTGGATGAAGAGCAATTATATTCATTAAAAATAAATGTATATTTTATTCAATAGGCCTGCTGAAAAGTATAGAATTTAAAATAGTAGACTATGTTATTCAATATTTGTGTGTGCTCTGTATTTTTATACTTATTTTAGTATTGTGTGATTAGCTTAGCAATATGCTAACATCATACTTTATTGCAATCAATTGTTGGTCGAGTCTCACATCACATGATGAGAACTATTAGTACAATGTGTCAAGATGTTGCCTAAACTGTAAAAAGTTGTGACTTTGGCATTTTTTATTTTTTATTTATTTATTTTATTTTTTAAATACTTAATGAGCTAATTTTACATGATCAATCACATAAAATGTGTTTTGTTGGTGTAACCTAATGTGGTCAAGTATGTAAAATAATATTTTGCACTTGAATAAAATCAGTTAATTTCAGATGTTACCACATGAAGCACATTTTTAAGTTACATGACACATTTTTTACAGAACTGGTATATATAGTGTTTCAAAATAGACACTTATGATGTTAGGATGCTGCCTTACAAGGCAGCTGCCTATGTAGGCAGTGATGCAGCTCACCACATTTTGAAACAGAGCTATTGTCTCCTTTTTGACCTCAGTAGGACATGAAAAGAATGATGATGCCTATGATCATAATTGCACCATCAACACCTGATGTTCCCTTCAACAACTAATGTTCTGCTTCATTCTGGCCTTATAATCTGATTTGAATTCACCCCGTTGAGTGTCAGCCACCTCTGTATGGGTTATTTCACCATAGAAGAGGATTGTAAAACCATAAACTTTAAGAGCGGCCAAAAGCAGCCTATTTGGATGATAGATCAGAGTTATTATTGTACTCTGGAGTGGATGATAACCTGGAAACTTTCCCAAGAGAGGCAATAAACAAACCACTTCATATTAACCATGCTGATAGTCATTTCTGATAGCTGCTGTTCTCATCCCAGTTTTGTGGCTTCTTGTAAAATGATAAATGTTATGTCAGATTCTAAGCCGCTGATCCAAGGTCAGTTAAAATAAGAGGGTGTCACCAGTATTTTCAGAAGCAGAGGCAACAAATGACAGCCTCACTTTATTAAGTTAAAACAACTTATCTGAGCTCATCTTATCCAAGCTTTGTTCATTTTAATGTGGAAAGATGGTGTTCATACAATATGAAATTTCTTTGTACATTTATACATGCTAATGGTTTTTAGAATTTTTAGATCTATCCAAGACCGTAAAGGTCTGAAATTATATTAAAGTACAAGCATAGACATTCAAAATTATATGTGTAATGTTTTCGATGTTAAAATTCTTTCTCATATCCCAGCATAACATGCAGAGTCAACTATAAGTATGCCAATCATAGGTTGATTTGACCAAAAGGTGTATCACTCTGGCTGCGATACAGCAACATTAGCTTCCCAATAGTGGGAGTTTAGGAGACTTTCTGTTTGTACAACTAATGAAAGATGAGGGGAGTTGTCTGGAATCTGAAAACAGCAATTATTTTTGCAATTCTGTTTGGTGACGTTAAGTGTAAAATGGATAATTTTGTGGACAAAATGAAGTGACATGAAATTCAGTATGTCATGATAAAATGCAATATCACTTAAATGCATTTTGTGCACAGAAAGGCAAAAACCAGTTTGCTAACTTTTTCTACAGTATGTAAATATAAAGTTTCTTCCATTTCGTGGACGTAAGGGTGAATGAACTTTTCATTTAGTGGATTACAAAAAACATGGCATGGCTTTTACTAAAGTCATGCCATGGCATAGTATTTGTACATAAAAAAATACACATTTCACCTTTAACATACATTCAAATGCTTAACTAAAAACTAATGTCTGCAGTTTTTCTGAGGAAACAATGGTGAATAAAGAATTGTTCAGTAAGCCAAAATGTGTCTCATGCACCTAAATAGTCCAGAGCTGATAGCACACTCTCTTATCAGTTGTGAAGTTTTTTGTTTTTGTTTTTAGCTCTGAAAGCCCATCACACTAGCAGTGAAGCCAAAAGACTTTTTCACATCCTTAGGTGAGTGACTGTCTACCTGCGGTGAGAAAGTCTTTTATACAGGTAATTAACTCTCTGAGGGGGGAGAGAGGTGAAAAGACTAGACCATTCCCTCCAGCTCTGCTCATGTCCTGGAATATAATAATGGCACAAAGTGAGTATGATGGCTATGGACTTTTATCTCCACAGGTATGGTCTTCGCAACAGCACACAGACCAGAAGCCTTCAACATTAGCTAAGGGTTTGTCTCCATCATTTTGTGATGAGCTTCAATGAGAGGAGACACTGTTAGAAAATGTATTGCGCAGGCCAATGGTGAAATGTAATGTGAGAGGACAGAAAAAAAAATTAGTGAGAGAGGGGAAAGGTAAGAGAGCTAGGACAATCAGGAATCAGTGAGGATGGCTATAAATCAACACACTGCTAAATCACTAATAAATCAGCTAAGAAAAATAATGCTGTGATATTTTGGCAATGGACCCTTTTCACATTCTTGGGTTTTAGGGTGACTATATGTCCTCTTTTTCCTGGACATGTCCTCTATTTCGGACCTTCTTTCTAAATTTGCGAAAATGTCCGGGATTCGGCTTTAGCTACATTATGATGTGTATCTGGTCTAATACTTCATTGTGTGCGCGCGCATATTTGCATTGCTTTAACCCCTCTTTGTAAGTCCCACCTTCTCGCACACCAATTGGTCGATTATAAGAGGCTTGCCCCAACTATTGTCCAAATTCCTGCCTGTTAATCTCTCCGCGAACGCGCGAAGCGCTGTTGTGTTCGGCATCAAACAGTTGTTTGACAGTAGCAGCAAATGACAGCTGAGTGGAAACAATGCCCAAATGAAAGTGCAATTTTACAGAAGATTTGCACAAAAAATTCCCATGCTTTCGTCCGGGTCGAGATCCGTGGGAAGCAGAATGTATGACATGTAAAGCTGGCACTTATGTGTCAGTTGCTAATAAAGGTGCAAGTGATTTAGAAGCACACATTAGCTCTGCGAAGCATAGAAGGTCAGCAAAAGGTGAAAGTTCATCAGATAAATTAACGGACTACTTTTTGTGTCCAGGTAAAATTATCACATTGCTTCATTTTCCATGGCCATTCAAAATAATATAGTAATAGTAAATGAAGGTACACTCATGGCATCAAATATTTTATTTTAGTACAGGGACATTCAAAAGTATGTTGGAAATTTTTATTTATTTATATATATTTATTTATGTTATGCTAATAGAGTGTCTTTTTCACTGTATTACAGTTTGCATTCATAGTAACACTGTTTTGAACCCTATTATTCCACCCTCACCCCTCCACCCCACCTGCAAAAAAAAACAAAAAAAAAAAAACAAAAAAAAAAAAGTGTCTTCTTTTTGGAAAACCAGAATATGGTCACCCTACTGGGTTTTGAACACAGAAGTAAACTGGCATAAACTTCCAGGTGAATGGACGACCATAGCAAATATTATTTTTGTGTTTCCATTTGTTCCAACAGCAAAAGAAAAAAAATCCACTATTATATTTCCACCACTTTCCAAAAGAGGCAGTAGATTACAGCAATCAGAAGAGAGAAACATTTCAATTTATCCACTCTACTGGCAGCTGAAACCTCTGAGCAGCATTTTTTTTTTTTTTTTTTTTTTTTTTTTTTTAATTAAAGTCAATGCAAAGAATAATGTTAGAAATTCACTAAATAATAATAATAATAAAAAAAATGTTGGCTAGATTTATTCTGCTAAATAAGGTGGAAACGCATCATCACAGTTTGGGAAAAGGTCAATTCGGCTGAATGTTTTTTTCTAACAATCAAAATGATGGCCTAATTACTTTTCTAAAATTGTAATCAGAATAAACAACTCATTAATTTAAGAGAAAATTAATCACATATATAATTAGTTAAAAAGTTACTTTCTAAAATACTTTTTGTTTTTCTGCTCAAGAAATTCAAATAATGTCTATATTTCCTCCTTGTTCATTGCTGTATATGCAAGTCTTACCATGACTTGTTTGTGATGCTTCAGCTGTCACAGAAATGCAAATTGACGTACAAATGAGCATGATTCATGTTTTCCACATAAATAATATTTAAAAAATATATATGTATATATTTAAAATGAGGCACCCAAGGAATATACTTAAATGTAATTAACTTAATTGAAAGTCAGATGCCCCTTTCACTCATGCAACCTGGTAAATTGCAGTAGAATTGTTGGATTACATTTACTGGTAAATGTACCACATCTGCATTTTACACATGCAACAGTTTCCGTCTTTTTTACGTTTTGCAATCGCACATCAGCACCAAAATGCCATTAAACTCTAAAATGTATTTAGTAATTTTACAGCCGTCAACTTTCTTTATACACGCCGATGAAAAGAAACAGATGTAGGTGCAGTCTCGGGTAGAAAGACAGAATCTGTTATGCGAACTGGAGATGAGTGGTGTTAAATACTTTCTCCACTCTGAGTGCTTGTTTGCTTGAGCTTTGTATGCACAGTAGATTTCCATTGGCTACTCACCATACGACTTCAGATTTGAGTCATGGTGTCACGTTTTCGTGTGTTTTTGTTCATGTCTTGAACATTCCTGCCATGTTTTCATGTGTTTTGTTCTCATTGGCTCCTTGTTATGTTACTGTCATGTGACCCTCTTGTTCCACTATGTTTATTAATCCTGCCTCTTCATTGGTCTATGTTTAATAGTCTTGTTATCAGTTCTGTTTTATCATCGGTTCTTGTTTCATTGCCTTGTTTTCATGTTCATTAGTTTAGTCTTGTCATTGGTTGTCTCTGTCTTGTAGTTACCCATGTTCATTTATTTAAGCCCTCATGTTTTCATTTGTCAGGTATTGCATTAATGTGATGCCTCGCCTCACCTCGACTATTTTTTGGATATTTCACTCATGTAAATAAACTGGACTTGGGTTTTCACACTTCGTTGTCTTCATCTGCTCCTGTGTCTTCAGCCTGCCTGACACGTTACACATGGAGCATCATGCACTATGAGATTTTTCTCTATAGTCAGCTTTAAACTACAGTATAAAAAAAAAAAATTATATCCTCCAACTAAATGGAATTATTTCACTATCTTTCCAATTTCATGACTTCTTTTTTTTTACTCCAGAGTACCTGAATCATCTCCGTCTTATGTCAGCGCACCATCATACGTGCTCAAACTGTAAATCTTATGTTCACAGGTTGCATTAAGACTGAACTTTTCAGGTAAGGTTAAAACTTCTCATTCACAGACATAGCCAGTGCTAAATTTACCACTTTTTTTTTTTTTTTTTTTTTTTTAATGGGTCGTGTTCACACGACCTCTAAACTGAAAATTGGAGTTAATTTCTGGGAAAGTGATTTGTGTGAAAGCAAATAGTAACTAATCTAATTGCACAAATATAAAATGGCATGAGTTACACAACTTTTAGTTTAAAATAATTAGATTACAGTGACTAATTACTTTATTAAATTACACCAACACCGCAAATTAAATCTCAGCTTTAATAAGAGGAGAAAATGCTTCTCATATTTTTTGTTGGTGATAAGTGTCCAGTCAAACTCTATAGTATTTTCCCCCACTGGACAGGTTGTGTGACATGCCGTTATCTTTGAACAATATGAACAAAACTATGTAAGGGAAAAGAAAATATCGGAGTACATTAAATATGGTTTCACCATCAATGAAGATAAACATGTTTTGTGCTGTCCACAATCACTCCAAACTTTATTAAAATGAAGTGATATCCACAAGTGTCCTATTGATTAACGGAGGCGATGTTGTTGGTTGTACTGAAATCTCATTGAAATGTTTATGCACTAAGTAGCTGAGAACTGTTAATGCATTTACAAAATTGTCGTGCTAAGACATGTTAATTCTGCATGTTGTTGGGCTATGCAGATCATGGCAAAATTAATATGCACATTTCACTGTTTGATTCTTATTTAGCTTTGAGTCGCCACTTGATATCCAATGTAAAATCTGGGTCCTCAAGAAAAATCAGACCACTGCTCTAATGCTCAGCAGGGAAAAGATCAGAAAAGATCTTCCAATTTCAACTCTCCCCTTCAGCTCTACACTCCCAGGAATCTCATGAATAAACGGCTGGATATTAATCCGTTTAAATATGCTGCTTTGCATGCATGCATGCATTCTAATCATTACTATGCAAATGAGGAGGTAGAGTGTGAATGGCAAAAAAAAAAAAAAAAAAATACATGAATGGAAAAAACAACATGAGAAATTATCTGGTCCACTGTGTATAGAATGAACGATCTCCTCTGTCCCTGCTATCTGATCTCCTTATATGCTCAGTCAGGTCTCAAGGAAACAGTGTCATTGTATAAGGAAACTGAATTTAATTTAAAACTCCAGGGAGGGGGCTGATAAGAATGTGATGTGTCACTGTGATTACACTTCGCCTTATCTATATTTGCCAATGGACTTATTTAGTGACGGGAATAACCAGCTCCTTATAGACACCTAATGTCCCGAAGTAGACACGGACACAACTGTATTTCACCCCCGTTTACAGTGCCGGGCACAGGTGCTGAATTTTAAATGCCATAAGATGGATGTCCTGTTATAGCAGGATTAGACTCCACTCTCCTTGTTTTATTGCAGCCTCTTCTTTTTGTAATATCCGTGTAATGGCTTTTTCAAACTGCAGAGCCACGATTTCAGCCATTGCTATTTTCTCATCTCGATTTGGTTTGGCTCCTGCAGTTCAGCTCCTTTCCATTAAATTCCATCCAATCTCAGTGTAATAAAATTCCTGTGTGGTACCAGAGAGACTATAGGCTCTGATGGTGTTTATTATCTGTGTTCACTTAAGATGTAAAACGTACATACAGTATAACATTCTTACAGGATGTTAAAGAAACTCATAGAATTGGGTGATGTTCTAATGTTTTTTATTGCATTATTTCTGAACATTATAGAGTCCAAGATCACTGTTCACATTGAAGTACATGTAGCAAAACTGGTGAGAAAAGCAGATGACATGAAATGTCATGGAGTACTCGTAATATGTTTTATGTAAATATCACATTTTTCAATTGTTGACATACAGTAAGCTTATAGAGATTAAAATAATAGTTCATCCAAAATGCAAATTCTGTCATTTACACTCATGTAGATTCCAAACCTGTATGTTGAACACAACATGAGAATTTTTTGAAGAATCTTCATCAAGCTCTTTTCCATTTAACAGTTCAGTCATGACAACTCTCGGAAAGATTTAGCATGTTAATTCACAGACATACTAAGTTAAGCATGTGAACATGCTGCTGCTGCACAATTTGACAAAACGCAAGACATGCTGCATTGAGTATGAATGAACATACTGCTGCAAAAATAGACATTACAAACAATTCCTATGTAGCAGATCTAGACAAGTGGAGGTGGGCTTCAGAAAAAATACTTGCAGTGTGTTGCAGTGAAACCAGCTTGACTGTAAAAATGAGCAATTTAAAAGTTACACAAAAAGAGTGACGCAAGTTGATTGGCTTCCTGAGTACATGTCAAAGGCACATTCAGCTTACAACGTTCGAGCCAATTGGCTTAACATGGCACATGTGAGCGAGCCAATTGGCTAACAGATAACAAGCTCAAAGAACCCATCAGCTTGCGCCACATAGAGTTTCATGGCTGAACTTTGGTAATTTCATAGTGACCAAGTGTGTAAAGCTCCAAAAAGGGGAAAAAAGAACACCAGAAACCATAAAAGTAGTCCATATGACTGAACTGAACAGAACTGAAATAAAACTGAACAGAAAATCTAACTCTCTGCCGCATCTCTGAAATGAAATTTAGTGCCTATTGGTGCAGGTCAGACATCAATGACATCAAAGGTGATTGGTTCCCTCAAAGAATATCTTTTGAACGATTGAGGTGATATATTCTGGCACTCTATGTAAGGAGTTTACAGCCTTTATACCTGCAGAGAACTTTTCAATCTCCAGGGCTTACTGACCCAGTGAGGTCATACTGATGACATGTCTGAGATTGTGACACATTAAATGCTATCCTTTCCCACTCACACAAGATTTAACTCAATCTCTTCCATTTTATTTACAGTAAAACAGTTAAATGTGGTTTAAGGATAGAGTATAGACTGTAGAAAAGATCTTTCCACACAAAAGGATAAAAACAATACTCAAAGGTTATCCTAAGTACATTCCACAGACAATCTCTCCCACTCTCAGATCACATCTGTCCCATCTACAGTCACATATCACAGGCTTCAGTTCTTAGCCCATTTGGAAAATCCATCTCAATTTGTGTAGCTGTGTTTTGGAACACAATAAATGGTTTCTAGGTGGTGCAAGCTGGTTATTAGTTGGTCCAGGCTGGTAATTACCTGCTCCAAATTCATCATTATCTGGTAGATTATCTTGGACTGGTCAAATCAAGTCAAGGTGGTCAAGCTGGATTTTAGAACATGCTAGCTGGTAGACCATTTTGGACCCAAAACAAACAAACCAACATCTTAACTCAAGGTCATCAAGCTTGGAACTTGGTAGCTGATTATTAGCTTGCTTGAGCTGGTAGATGATCTTGGACCAGCAACACACCAAATCAAGGTGGTCAAGCTGTTTTTTTTAAAACATGCTAGCTGTGTTTTAGCTGGTTTACACTAATAGACCATCTTGGACAAACAACAAACTAGCTTCCAACTGTTCATACCAACTCATGGTGATCAAACTAGCTTTTGGAACATGGTAGCTGGTTGACCAGCTAATGACCAGCTTGGACCAGAAACAATTGAACTTTCAGCTGGTCATGTCAATTTAAAAAATTTAATGTTTTATAAACATTCTAATTGGTCATTAGATACGCGGTGCTGGTAGACCATTTCAGACCAGCAGAAAACCAACTTCAAACTGGTCATGCTAACTCAAAGAGGTCAAGCTGGTTTTTTGAACATGGTTTCTGGTCATTAGCTGGTTCATGCTGGTAGACCATCTTGGACCAGCAACAAACCAGCTTTCTCCTGGTCATAAAAACTCAAGGTGATCAACCTGGTTTTTGGAATATGATTGCTGGTTGACCAGCTTAGACCAGCCTAAAAACCTGCTACCATGTTCCAAAACACAGCTACCAGTTTAAGCTGGATTTTCTGGCAGGGAGAGGTAACACAATGTGAATCACACAAACCGTGTGTGTACACTTCTTTGTAGTTTCACACATCTCTAGTCTATATGAGTTCTGAGCTTTACTCACACACCTGCAAATATCCCAGAGATGAAAGGAGGGAAGGCAAAACAAAAAAGGCAAGAAAGAATTAAAGAAAGCAGCTACGCTTTCAGCCTGTGCAAAGCTACTAAAAAATTATATGGGTGGTAGAAAAAAATTCTGGTTGCCCATGTTAGATAAATACAGCACGTTCCATGGGTGGCCCTGAGATAACTGAGGCTCTTTCATGTGTGTTTACAGTAGATGTTACAAATTTAGCTCAGTCAAACAGACACTTTAGCTTTGTGAGAAGGGACCCAGTGAGTGTTCAGGTCATTCAGGACATCAAAGCCCAAAAAAAGAATCATTTATCTCAGTCCACAGCAGTTTAGTGTGGAGAAAAACAAGAGATGATCACTTCTGCTTGTCCAATATTGAGGAGATATGTTCTGAACAGGCTGGACTGCTTTGAGTGCAAATGGCAACAATATACTATAATTTGCTTTGTTGTTCATTGTGGTGTAGCTGTTCAGAACAGTCAAATAATCCAATGCCAGACATTTATAAGTGATGTTAAGTCGTCTACATGCTTCATACTATTGATTATCAAAGTCATATTCCAAGCAAAAGAAGTCACCATTAATCCGAAACCTAAAAAAGTTGCCTCTCCAATATGTTGCCATGTTAAATAACAGAACAAACATGAAATTACTATATGGGTCTTTAAATTACAGTATTGGCAGCAGTAGTGACTATGTAAAAGGACAGACAAACACATCTAATAAAGCTAATTCATTCTCTGATGATTGCCAATTAAGGATTAAAAGAGATAGTTCACCCAAAAATTCAAATTATCTTAACATTTATTCACACTCATGCCAACCCAGGTGTGTATGACTTTCTTCTGCAGAACACAAATTACGATTTTTAGAAGAATATTTCAGCTCTGTAGGTCCATACAATGCAAGTGAATGGGTGCCAAAATTTTGATGCTCCAAAAAGAATATAAAGGTGTCATAAAAGTAATCCATATGACTCCAGTGTTTTAATCCATATCTTAAGAAGTGATATGATAGGTGTGGATGAGAAACAGTTCAATATTTAAGTCTCTTTTATTCTTCTCCCTGCCCAGTAGGGGGCAATATGCATGAAGAATATAAATCACCAAAAACAAAAGAAGAAGAATGTGAAAGTTATAGTAGAGACTGACTGAGCAGGGAGTAAAATTTCTAGTAAAAAATGAGTTAAATATTAATCTGTTTCTCACCCACACCTACCATATCACTTCCGAAGACATTGATTTAACCATTAGAATCTTGTGGATTACTTTTATGCTGATTTATGTGATTTTTTGAGCTTCACAATTTTGACACCCATTCACTTGCATTGTATGGATCTACAGAGCAGAGAAATTCTTCTAATAATCTTAATTTGATTTCAGCAGATGAAAGAAAGTCATACACATCTGGGATGGTATAAGTGTGAGTAAATGGTGAGAGAATTTTCATTTTTGGGTGAAGAATCCCTTTAAGGTTGAAGTGTGTAATTTCTGCACCAGTAGTATCACCAAAAGGAATTCCAAAAATAATTATTGTTTTCAAACCAGTTTCTTAAACATCCCCCCCCCCCCAACGTTGATGTGTCAGGTGAGTTGGGATACTCAAACAAAGCAATGTTTTAAAAGCACCACAGAGCAACAAATATCTTACTTATAGTAGTTTTTGCATATTAATCTGCAATTGCACAAATAAAAAATAAATATTAACTCTAGGCACACTTCAGCTTTAAGAGACCATCTAATATATCTGAAACGGCGAGGGAATCACCCATACTGCTGCAGAAAGAAAAGGCTGCATTGTGTATGGCCAAGACATTTTAATAGTCATGTTGTCTACTAAGCAAATTACACAAAGTGGATTTACTTTGAATCTGCACATCATCAGTGTTGAACAAATCTCCCAGAATTAATTTTAACTCATATTTTCACTGAAGCATGTATTTATTTCATGCCTACTGGCTGTGTTATTTTTGTGTGCTTTGTGTGATTTGTGTGACTGGTGAAATGTGATCAGAAGAGCTCTCTGGAAGCTCTTCATTATAAGGGGCATCCTGGGCTGTTTTTCGTAGTGAAGTATCATCTCTGGTCCTCTTCAAAAACACCAGTGTCCCCAGAACAATCCACACTCTTGGGTATTAATCAGCTACTCTCCCAGAAACAGCACAACCTAAAATACCCCTGCCATCCACTCTTCGTAATGAAAAGAAGAAATACGAGAAAGAAGAGAGAGAGGATACTCAATGCAACACACTGTGTGGGATCTCACTTGAAATCTAATGTAGCCTTTCAGGGTTGTACATGAATAATATTACTGAAGACTAAAGTGTTATTGCAGATTATCTATCTGTCTGTCTGTCTGTCCGTCCGTTCGTCTGCTATATATACTATATATAATCACTTTTTAATCACAATGATTTGTTGGCTATATATAATTAAGCAGTATCAGATGAGCAAAAGTGCTGTTGTGCATGATGGCAAATGTGCTATTGCTTTTATACAACAGGTGAACAAACAAGTAAATAATATTAAATAACTTACGCTTTACAAAAATTGGCTAGTTAGTTTGTGCATTTCTTCTCTGCCAGCGAAGGTAGTTCCAAAAAAGCTAAAGCATCAAGCACAACTCCTTTCTCTGCACTGCTCTCATTCTCTGGTTTTGAACTAGTGGTGTTTCGTTCATAAACAAATCAGTTTTTTTGAACAAATATTTTAAGTGATCGAATAGTTCTCATTCAATATTCTGATATTTAAAGAGATATTAACATCGATTTAAACTTCAGGATAGTAAAAATGGCATTATCGCAAATCAGTTCAAACTGTGTGTTGCAATTAATCGATTTTAAACTGATTTAAAAATGCTTATTAAATATCATTCTTCCTTGTGTTCATTTAGTGAAAAATAGTGTGGAAAACAAATCGATTATTTTTGACTAGATTTTTACTATGTTTTAGTTCTTACAATTTGAATACACTTGGCAACAATACCAATACAGGCCAACATCTAAAAAATTATAAATATCAAGTATCTGTCACACGCAATTATTCCCTATGAGGGGAATTTGTTCAGACACACTTGAAATAAGCAAGAGTTTGAAAATTAATCTCAGTATTAATTTCCCCCATGTTTGAGTAATGGACCATATGACATTTTAATGTTTTAATGAAGTCTCGTACATGAATCACCAGTATTAAAGGCTGCCCTTCCTTGACTAATATAGGTCACTAATTAAATTTTATCCCTTTATTTCAGAGCAAATTAAACACTCTTTATAATGGAGCCCATTATTTTACTACAAGATATTCTGATATGCAGGACCATATAATTATTATTTTTTTTTTTTTTTTTCATTCACTGTTTCTTTTGAAAATTGATTCATCTGATGATAGGTTGGATTGCACATTAAAGGGTAGCTCTTCTTAGAAGAGCCCAGAGACAATGAGAAGCAGATTTAATTGTCTTTATCTCACAAGAAAAAAACTAGACATGATAGTATTCATATGGGATTTGACAAGCCTTTAGAACAACATCATGCTATTATGTTACCCATAGTTCCTTATGTTTTTGATGGAATAACGAATCATGAATGAGATATACAGTACGGTGTAGACAGTGCAGTAAGAAAATTATGGAACAATGTCTATGCATAGTTTTGTTTAGCTAAACAAGCAATATAATTTAAAGGTTATTTGCATGTATTACTTTAAATGAAGGAAAGACATAAACACAGACATTTCTAAAGAAACCCTTTCTAATTGGCTAAGGGAAATGGATGTGAACTTTGCAAACTCTTGCTCAGAGGCAATACATGCACACAGTCACAGATGTGCAGGCACATCCATTGGCTACCTCATCACACAAACAGATAAAAACAAATACATTAATTCCAACAATCCCACACTTTTGCTCCAGAATTTATATTTTAATTATGGGAGTGAATGTCATTTCCTCAACATGTTGCTCTGATATGTTGCTCTCTCTTTCTCTCTCCTATGGTCCACAGCTTAATGTGTCAGAGTTTCACACACAAACATTTTGCACACATTAATTTTCTGTCTTAATGGCTTTTACTTTCTCAGTGTGTGTGCTCTTGGAAATGGTTGCTTCTTCATGTCATGACAGCTGCTGTTCACCCCATGTCACTCCATCCATCTCCATTTCCCTGCCTTCTAAATGTATCATACTTTCATTATTCTTTTCATTTTTTCCCACTCAACTGTAGCATATAATTGAAATCCATTATAGGCAAGAATTATTGCATCTTAACTAAGAAGTACAATCATAAAATAGAGCGCATAGATGGTTTAATTAATTTATGTAATTCAGTTTTGTCAGATCTTTTTTTTTTTTTTTTTTTTTACTTTAATTTATTTCTATCTTAAATTGATTGAACTAACTTTTAAAACTTTGTGAGGAAGCTTAAATCTGTGTCAACTTGGCCCTGGAAAATAAATTTTTACTGCTGCTATAAAAATATATGTTTTCTTAGAGCCATTAAAGTTATTTATTTGCTACTGGTTCATTCTCAAACAGTGTGCTCGTACAAGTTCTTGTACCTTGATATAAGGGAGGCCTGTAGTTGTCACATGGGGACATTGTCACAAGGCCATATTTCAGTAACAGTAAGGATTTGAGTTGAATGTCAAATTACAAAATGCTTGTTATATTTATAGCAATGGTTTTGTATGTTAGTTTCAGACACCTAGTGTTTGATTCTTCACCTGGGTCTTGGTTCCTTGCAAGGTCTGCTTAACACATCTTGAGATTTCCTTGCCTCTGATGCCTTTGGCTTGCTCCCTGGTGGGTAATCATTTTAAAGCTGCTTTGCAACAATATGTATTGTAAAAAAAAAAAAAACAAACAAAAAAAAAACACTATACAAATAAACTAAACAGAAATTCTCGTATGTTTTTTATATGTTGTAATTTTATACAATTAATTTGTTAAGATTTCTGTTGGCCATAACAATGTATGATATTTCCGTATGCTACCTTTCACATTTTTATGAGAAAGAAAGTTTTATACTTGTTTAACTGTTTACAAAGTCATTTATATAGCATATATAATATGCTGTTAAAGGGATAGTTCACCTAAAAATGAAAAGTTCTCTCATCATTTACTCACCCTTGCCATCCCCGATGTGTATGACTTTCTTTCTTCAGCAGAACACAAACAAATATTTTTAGAACGATATCTCATATTTGTAGGTCCATACAATGCAAGTGAAAGTTTATCAGACATTTGTAGCTCCAAAAATCACATAGAGGAAACATGAAGGTAATCCATAAGACTCCAGTGGTTAAGTCCATATCTTCAGAAGTGATATAATAGGTGTGGGAAAGAAACAAAACAATATTTAAGTCCTTTTTTCCACTAAATCTCCACTTTAACTTTCACTTTCAGATGTGAAATTGGAACTAAACAGGCACCACATGTGACTTTCAGATGTAAAAGTGAAAGGTATAGTGGAGATTTAGGGTAAAAAAAAAAAAGGACTTCTATTTTGATCTGCTTCTCACCCACACCTATTTTATCACTTCTGAACATATGGATTGAACCACTGGAGTCTTATGGATAAGTTTCATGTTTCCTTTATGTGAATTTTTGAGCTACAAATGTCTGAGCATCTTTCACTTGCATTATATGGACCTACAGAGCTGAGATACTCTTCTAAAAACCTTTGTTTGTGTTCTGCTGAAGAGAGAAAGTCATAAACATCTGGGGTGGCATGAGGTTGAGTAAATGATGAGAGAATTTTCATTTGTAGGTGAACTATCCCTTTAATGGCATGTTCCCATTGTGACAACATACCCCACATGGTCTGACTATATACACTGCTATTGTCACAAAAGGTAAACCTGTGTTAAATAACACCGTAACTTTTTTCTGGGCAATAATTTTGGAAATGTTCAATAGTTCAATAATTTTTTTTAATTTTTTTTTATTTTTTTTGCATCCAACACTTCACACAAGGTATGCATCTATACAGAACCTACTCTGAGAACAATTCATTAAAGTAAGAAGTGTCACCCCTATATTCAGTGAATGAAGCTAAGCCTTAACGAGGGTCCTCACCGTATCATGTTTTTATGATATACTGTCCATTGGCCTCTCATTAGGGTGACTTTATCAGAGGAAAGTCTCTTGGATGGTTATGAATTTGTACATATAGCTTGGTGCTCTAGAGGTCATTCTGCTCTGCTTAATGTGGGTCAGGACTGATGGAGTTCTTGCATGAGAATCTCTCTGATAATTGTGACACTGCCACTGAGATTTGCGGAGGTTCAAACATCTTCGTGGGAGCATGAAGGAGGGCATGGGGAGGTGCAAGAGAGAGAGAGAGAGAAGCCCCAAGCTCTCATCCCTCTATATCAGCCCCCAGTAAAATTCTTATCATCCTCACTGCCTTTGATGTGAGGGTACTGTATGTGTGTGCATGAGTGAAGGTCATCTTTGAAAGCTTGCCAGGTACTTGACCTCAGTTTAACCCATGGTTCGCTGGCAAACCTATACTTCCTCTCCGTTGTTTCATGCTTAAAGTGTCTGACCAATCTGACCCTCAAGTTAGTCTGACTAAGTTAACACAGCAGTTGTCAGTCCTATTTTAAAAAGCCAAGTCAAATTTATTTGTATAGCGCTTTTCACAACAGGTGTTGTTTCAAAGCAGCTGTACATGAAATTATGCTATAACAGAAAATGTATAATAATGCCAATATTAGTTATTTACTGTATGTTTAGAACTATTAGTGGTTAAAATCAGTAAACTAAGCAAGTGTTGTGGGTCAGTGGTTAAACAAAATTATTTTGTATGAGCTATAAGTTTGTGTTAAATTCCTCAAAGTCATCCCGAATTAACTGAGGAAATACACATAGATGCATTGTCCTTTGATTTTGGCAGATGAATGCTTTTGTTAGTGGTTAATTCATTTTCTACACTGATCAGCCACATCATTAAAACCACCTGCATTATATTGTGTAGGTCCCCCTCGTGCCGCCAAAACAGCGCCAACCCGCATCTCAGAATAGCATTCTGAGATGCTATTCTACTCACCACAATTGTACAGAGCGGTTATCTGAGTTACCATAGATTCTGTCAGTTCAAACTAGTCTGGCCATTGTCTGTTGATGTCTCTCATCAACAAGGCATTTCTGTCTACAGAACTGCTGCTCACTGGATGTTTTTTGGTTTTGGCACCATTTGGAGTAAATTCTATGAGATCAGCAGTTACAGAAATATTCAAGTCAGCCCATCTGGCACCAACAATCATGCCACGGTCCAAATCACTGAGGTAAATATTTTCCCCATTCTGATGGTTGATGTGAACATTAACTGAAGCTCCTGACCTGTATCTACATGATTTTATGCACTGCAATGTTGTCACATGATTGGCTGATTAGGTAATCGCATGGATGATTGTTGGTACCAGATGGGCTGGTTTGAGTATTTCTGTAACTTCTAATCTCCTGGGATTTTCATGCACAACAGTCTCTAGAATTTATTAAGAATTGTGCCAAAAACAAAAAACGTCCAGTGAGCGGCAGTTCTGTGGCTGGAAACCCTGTTAATGATAGAGGTCAACAGAAAATGGCCAGACTGGTTTGAACGGACAAAGTCTATAGTAACTCAGATAACCGCTCTGTACAATTGTGGTGAGAAGAATAGCATCTCAGAATGAGAGGGGGACCTACACAATATAAGGCAGGTGGTTTTAATGTTGTGGCTGATCGGTGTATGTAGTTATTTTTTTTTAAGAGAGTATTGTCCCTCCTTTGACCAAGTTGATATAGGTTTCATTCAGTTAGGAGAATCACAGTCTGGCTGGAAGCTTATGGCAGGTAATTTTGGTGAACTCTATCCTAAGCTCATGCTTTAGACAGTGGCTCATGAAGAATCCCATGTCTTTGAGTTTGCATCAATTCATCCTCTGTGAAATCCGTCTTAGTGGAATGAAGTGAACTCTGGCTAGCACATGCTGCAGTTGGTCATCATCACGCAGCAACACAGTGGGAGTCGGACATCAGGCAGGACCAGAGATGGATCTGGCAGGCTCTGGTAACCTCAGGATATAATCCTGAGAAACATTTACATAAGTTACATTTGATAAGACTTTACAATTTTATGGAACTCCCAAACTTTGATATCTGCTTCAGTCACTAGTCAGGTTTCCATTTAAGTTGCAAACTTACTTTATCTGCAAAAATTAGAACATCCAAAAAATATTTGCAAATAAAGCAGCATTTATATCTTTGTGTTCAAAGATATAACAAAGTTGTCACTTCTGGGAAAACTGCCGCAAAATGGAAATTGAAGTTTTGAGTGGGATTTGAACTGGCATCAGCCAGCATGGGAGGTGGGCACGCTAACAAGGAGGCTAAAGGCTACAGCTTCTAGCGTCAGTCACTTGTGAGCCTCTTAAGGCCAGGGAAATGAGAGTTACAAAGCTATCACGTGTTTTCTTAAATGTTATAAATGACTTGAGGTTTAGAAAAAAACGTTCTGATGGACTTCGGAATTGCTAATATTCAGCGATTAATGTCTTAAGTCTGGAAGCAACAGCATGTCAGAGAGTTATGGAAGGAAATAGTAGCCAATCATTTTGATGACAGGCTTTGGCTCCAGCATTTCCAAATGACCAGCAATATTTGAGATGCTATGCGATGATATTGGTCTCCTGATTAGTCCAGTTATGATTTATTCAATCAAATGACTTGTTGAGGCAAAGTCACATGTATTTTTTGATGCGCATCTAAAAATGTATTCAGTAAATGTTTTTCCATCGTAGTTAATGTGCATCTTCTGACAGAATAAAAAATGATCTACTTCAAGCTGTTGTACACTATGTTTGTGTGCACATTTTGGAAATGTTATTTCCATCTTGGTGTTTTCATCCAGCATTTTTTATGAATCTCCAAAAGATTTTATAAAAATACATGGATGGAAACCCAGCTACTGTAGCTATAGTTGCAGTCGATATTCCGGAGAATAGAAGAGGCTTGACTTTGGTTCCCTATCTGTCACTCACTCGACGTAGTGTCGATGTAGTGACACTAGGGGTCTTTTTAAAGATGCCTTTCTGTTTGCGTGTTATTCCTGGTTGCGGTCATTATCTCTCCGCTTCCCACGGCTCATTGCGAGGACATGACCATGGCAACGTTGCGGTCGCGACCCCAGTGGCTGCCCAATGGCTCCCCGCACCAGTCCTTCTACCTACGGGTTTGAGGCCGCGTCGGTTAGCACTGGGGGCAATTTGGGGACATCAATGGGACCACCTCCGCCGGATATACCCCTACGGATCTCCCATTCCCTAGCACGCTCGCTTGCCCCGATCGGGCTCTCGCACGAGGCTGGCAGATCGTCTCAGCGTGAGTTCAACTTCTCGTTTGGAGCTACGGAAGACAATGAGTTATCGAGCGCAGCATCGGAGAGTGGGCTCGTCCAGTCTGAGGCTTCAGCTCGGCTTCCTCCTTCGGGAACGGTCGCCCAGCCTCACGCTGACGCAGAAATGACGGATGTGCTTTCCCGGGCAGCCGCGAGCATCAGGCTAGAGTGGAACACTCCACTCTCCCCTGAACCCTCGCGGCTTGACGATCGGTTCCTGGGAACGGGGCGCTGCCCATGGCCATGCCCCGCCCCCGTTCCTTTCTTCCCGGAAGTGCATGAGGAGCTGACAAGTTTGTGGGAGGAACCTTTTACTGCCCGGTCCCGGTCTTTCAGCTCCCCCGCTCTCACTACCCTCCATGGCGGAGCGGCCAGGGGGTATTCGGTGATCCCCCAGGTGGACAAGGCGCTCGCGGTGCACTTGTGTCAATAGACATGCCACTACCTGGCATGGGTGCCCGAGACTCCCGTCCAGGGCCTATAGATTTACGTCGTCCCTGATGGCTAGAGCCTATGGTGCCACTGGACAAGCCCGAGGGTAGTTCTGACCCGGGATTGATGCAGGAACTGCGCTCGGTGACCGACCTCGCTCTCTGGGTGATGAAGGTCATGGCGCGGTCTCTCGGGCAGGCGATGTCCACCCTGGTGGTCCAGGAGCGCCACCTTTGGCTCAACTTGGTCGAGATGGGAGAAGCGGACGAGGCACGGTTCCTTGACACCCCCATTTCCAGGTTGGCCTGTTTGGCGACGCCGTCGAGGACTTTGCCCAGCAGTTCTCGGTGGTGAAGAAGCAGATGGAGATTTTACAACATATCCTGCCCCGGCGCGGCTTAAGACCCCGCACTCTGTCTGCTCATCACCAAGGGCGTCCTCCTGCAGCAACAACACCGGCTCCGCTGCAGCCCACCCCCGTGGCCTGGCTCTGGTGTGGAGCCCTCCGCAGGAAGCAGATGCCACCCATCTCGCGGCCGGCCGCTAAGAACCCGAGGAAGGCTTCGAAGCACCTCTGAGATGGGTGACCCAGGGGCGAGGAGATCCACTTCTCTGGGGCTGGTCAACAGACCACTCCATCTCCGGTGGAGGGCCGGGAGGAGAATTTTTTTGTCGCCGCATGCCCAGGAGGCTGTGGCACCCAAAAGCCTGACAAAAGAATGGTTCCTTTGTCTCCGGGTGTCATCACGACCACCGTCCACGGTCCCATTTTTGCAGGTATGGCACTCCAGTGGCGGACCCCCCCACCCCTGTGCACCCAGCTGTGGCACAAACACGCCCACACGGGATTGGTTCCAGTGGACTACGGGGACGAGATTCCTCCTCCCCCCTCCTCAAACAATCTTATGGTGGGTGGCAGGAGCCAGGTAAGTGCTTCGATGTCCCTGGACTCAGCATGGCCACGGGGCTCGAGTCCCCTCGACGTGGCACTTCGAACTCTGCGTTCAGACGGAGAACAGCGGTCCCACCGAAACTTTTTCAGAGGCTCCTGGGGCATATGGCATCCTCAGTGTCGGCCACACCGCTCGGGTTGATGCATATGAGACCGCTTCAGCACTGGCTTCAGACTCGAGTTCCGAGATGGGCATGGCACCGCGGGACACATCGCGTGGCCATCATGCCGATCTGTCACCACCTCTTCAGCCCGTGGACCGACCTTGCATTTCTATGGGCAGGGGTTCCCTTAGAGCAGGTCTCCAGGCGTGTCGTGGTTACAACAGATGCCTCCAAGATGGGCTGGGGCGCCATATGCAACAGGCACACAGCCGCCGGCTCCTGGACTGGCCCGTGGCTGCGTTGGCACATCAACTGCCTAGAGTTGTTGGCAGTACTGCTCGCCCTGTGGAGGTTTCGGCCATTGATCCAGGGCAAGCACGTGTTGGTCCGGACAGACAACATAGCGATGGTAGCATACATCAACCAACAAGGCAGTCTACGCTCCCATTGCATGTCGCAACTCGCCTGCCGTCTCCTCCTCTGGAGTCAGCAGCGCCTCAATTCGCTACAAGCCACTCACATCCCGGGCAACCTCAACACCGCAGCGGACGCACCGTCACATCAGGTTACCCTCAGGGGAGAGTGGAGACTCCACCCTCAGGTGGTCCAGCTGATTTGGAGTCGATTCGTTCGAGCACAGGTAGACCTGTTTGCTTCCCGGGAATCCTCCCACTGCCCGCTTTGGTACACCCTGACCAGGGCACCTCTCGGTATAGATGCGTTGGCACACAGCTCGCCCCCTGGAATACACAAGTATGCGTTTCCCCCAGTAGGCCTACTTGCACAGACCTTGTGCAAGGTCAGGGAGGACGGGGAGCAAGTCATCCTAGTAGCACTCTACTGGCCCACCCAGACATGGTTCTCAGATCTCACACTCCTCGCGACAGCCCCCCCGGCGAATTCCCCTGAGGAAGGACCTTCTTTCTCAGGGACGGGGCACCATCTGGCACCCGCGACCAGACCTCTAGAATCTCCACATCTGGCCCTTGGACAGGACGCAGAGGACTTAAGTGGCCTACCTCCCGTGGTGGTAGACACGATCACTCAGGCTAGGGCTCCCTCTACGAGGCACCTGTATGCCTTGAAGTGCCGTCTGTTTGCTAAGTGGTGTTCTTCCTGACGCAAAGACCCCCAGAGATGCACAGTCAGATCGGTGCTTTCCTTCCTGCAGGAGAGGTTGGAGGGGCGGTTGTCCCCCTCCACCTTGAAGGTGTAAGTAGCCGCTATTTCGGCTCATCATGATGCGGTAGATGGTAAGTACTTGGGGAAGCACGACTTGATCATCAGGTTCCTGAGAGGTGCTAGGAGGTTGAACCCCTCTAGACCGTGCCTCATTCCCCCGTGGGATCTCTCTGTAGTCCTTCAGGGTCTACGGGGAGCTCCCTTTGAGCCCTCGGAGTAAGCTGAGCTTAAGGCACTCTCTTTGAAGACTGCCCTCCTGACTGCGCTCACTTCCATCAAGAGGGTAGGGGACCTGCAAGTGTTCTCTGTCAGCGAATCGTGCCTGTTCAGTCCGAGTTACTCTCACATGATCCTGAGACCCCGACCAGGCTATGTGCCCAAGGTTCCCATGACCCCTTTTAGGGATCAGGTGGTGAACCTGCAAGCGCTACCCCAGGAGGAGGCAGACCCAGCCTTGGCATTGCTGTGTCCGGTGCGAGCTTTACGCATCTATTTGGATCGCATGCTTTAGAAGCTCCGAGCAGCTCTTTGTCTGCTTTGGTGGACAGTGGAAAGGAAGTGCTGTCTCCAAACAGAGGATCGCCCACTGGGTCATTGATGCCATCACGATGGCATATCAGGCTCAGGACGTGCCACCCCCTGCGGGGTTATGAGCCCACTCTACCTGGAATGTGGCGGCCTCCTGGGCCCTGGCCAGTGGCGCCTCTTTGGCAGACATCTGCAGAGCAGCAGGCTGGGAAGCACCCAACACCTTTTTGAGGTTCTACAATCTCCAGGTTGAGCCGGTCTCATCCCGAGTAGTGGCAGGCACGAGCAGGTAAGTTCCGGGACAACTGGCCGGGTGTACCACTTGTGCATAGCGTCTTTCCCCTCCCTTGAGAGGAAGACATGCGCTCTTGACTCCCAGTAGTGTTCACAGACTGTGATCCCTGGATGACTTTCCTCCTTAGCCCTGTGGCAGTCGAGTTTGCGGAGAAACTCGCTGCCGGCTCAGTAAGTGCGCTAATGAGGCCCTGTACTGAGATAGGTGCTCCGCATGCGCTGGTTCCCCGAAGGCAACCCCATGTGATATTTTCCGCAAAATTGTTTCCCTGTCGGTAAACTGCATCTTCAATGGGCAGGGTCTTCGCGGTGTCTTCCCCTTGGGAGTGACCCCCCCCCCCCGACGTAGACACTTAGGGCTCCCAGTCAGTTAACAAATTCCACTCTTTTTGGGGAGAAAAGAGAAGGAAAAGAGGCCTTGGCTGGGCTAGCCTGTCCACCTATTTGTTGGGCAGTCAACTTGTTCCAACTTGGCATGCAAATTCCACTCACCAATTCTCATTGGCCTTTTTTAAAAAAAGCAGAGGTGTTTGGGGCTCCCAAGAGTGACCCCTAGTGTCACTACATCGACATAACATCTCGTTCCCTCCATCTGGGAACAGAGGTTATGAAAGTAACCATGAAGTTATTCATACATACTGGCAGTATTTACTTCTGTTAGCTTGTGTGTGTACAGAATAATTTGAGAGTCACCTGTTACAGATGTCAATCCCCAACACTGACTGTGTGAATGACTGTGTGCCTCTGTCTTCTGAACTTTTTCACTGGAAGTGCAAGATCAGAGTGTATCTGTAAGTATGTTTGGGTACAGAGTCTACAGACCAATGCCTTTCCTACTGTGACCACCATAGCCTCTTGGAGATGCACCCTTCCTCCCCATTGGCACCATACTATTCCACAGCTGCAGCAATCTGTCTATTTATACGGCACCAGCTTTATGGACTGCCTCAACGCAATTGGGTTCTTTCCTATTTTGCTCAACTCATTTTACATTCTGCAGTATTTCTTATAAAAGCACTAGTGAGTTAATGGACCAGAGACTACAAAGTCAGCAGAGCAGACTCCAAGAGCTCAATCTGAGGTGGGTCTTTATTTGAAATTCAAGAACTCAGTTTCAGGTAGATTAGTACTGAGGCTCATCAGTTCTTCCTCAAAAGTCATCATTGTTGCAGCTCAGTACAATCCAGTTGTACTCCTGGAAACTGAGTATAAGCCAGCCAGTCAGATTGGATCTTGTGATTTTAGTCAGCTGTTGCCATATTTAAGTGCAATATGCAGCAGGCAGTCAGTGAATAGTCAGTGGGCATTCCATCAGTGGCTGAGACTAATAAAGCACAACAGTGCCCTTTCACTTTTTTAGCCGTCTTGGTTCGGGCAAGTATTTTACCCACATTCTTTTTCCATAGAAATTTCATGAAATCATCCATACAAGAACTCTAAGCCATGAACCAAACCAACCAGCTCTGAGGTGAAAACACAACATTACAAACTTTGATTTGACCCCAAAAAAAAGTATCTGAAAATTGATTAAGACAAAGGTACAAGACTGTTCACTAACCGTCTTTAATAAAGAAAAAACTACAATCCCATAAAGAATTGCAAATGATGTTACAGCATTAAAAATTATGGGAAAATGCTGTATAAAGCTACTGATTTAAAATTGTTAATAATAAATATATAAACATTATTTATACATATTTTAAGTTTATTGCAAAATATTCATATATAAATTTACGTGAACATGAAAAAAAAATTGCAATTCAAAATTTACGTGCTATATAACACGTCTGGCTGCAGGTTTCCAGTGAAATGTCCAGCTGGGGGCGCCAAAAACGAGTAAAATAGTGTTGTATTCAGACAAGGTTTTAAGGTGAATTTTAGATGGATGTTTTTAAAACATACCTCTCCAACCAAAAACTTTTGCCTGAACCTAACCAATTGTATTTTAAAATATATATGAGACATTTAAAACAGACATCCTTACCAAATCATCGCCTAAACTTAACCATTAGTGTTTTAAAATATAAAAGAGACGTTAAAAAAGACATCCTTACCAAATCAATGCCTAAACCTAACCATTAGTGTTTTAAAATGCAGAAGCGAAATGAAAAACAAAATTTTCTGAAGCAACCATCTCATTTTGTACCACTGCTATGACACTGTGTCTTCTGTTAGTTTGAGTTCATGGCTGGATTTGAGTTGTGGTATTCCAGCTTGACTCTAAATCCAATGCTCTATGCTCTATCAGGTGAGCTACTGGGCAAGCTATTCATACTGGAATAAGTGTATAGATGTATGTGGGTCTTTAATACAAGCATTAAAATGTATCATTTTTCAAAAGATGCTTTAGAGTAAAAGTGTGTCTATATCATAAAATAGCAGGGTCTGAGTAATAGAGACAAGAATAAGTATTTAAAAAGTCATTATCAGCCATTAAAGTCATGAATTGAGTGAAATTCAATAAAACACACAGTTGTTGTAGCACCTCTAGTGTTCATTTCACCTGAAAACTTCAGGGAATTATACCTGGAGACATGTATAACAAATTTAGCAAAACAATTTCCCTATGACACCAGGTTGCAGCCCATATATATTAGTTTGAGAGTGTAGACTCAATTACATCATTCACTGTGTGTCATGGGAGTGGGCGATCCCTGCAGAGCACTTTTGCCGTAGTTTGTTTGCAGCAATTATATGATTTGTGGATCTTTCTCTGCAGGATAATGCAAATTACTGCCTTTATATTTTCTATACTCTCAATTTGAAGCCCAACACATTCAGCACAGTGAAGAGTATGTATATTACATTAAAATATTCATTACACTTATTCACTAATCACAAAAAAAAAAAAAAACAGGGAAATAAAACATCATTCAGCGTAAATCTCTCATTTTGTTGAATGGGCCTTTGCTAAAGGCAGCATTGCCACAGAAAAAATAAAAGGAAATCATGTCCCTTTTGTTCCTCCAGAACAAAACGTTCAAGACAAAACGCGTTTAGATGATTCATTACATCTCCATGAGCCATGATAATGAACAGGTATAATATTATATCAGACACATCAGACAGTAAATTGGCCCTTTTATGTAGAGCACATTGCTCATTAGCTCTCAATGATCTTCATTTGAGACCTGATATAGTTCTTCCAATTTATTATTCTCTCTTTATCTTTTCTGTATCTCATCATCACATACTCAAATATTGCGGTTCTGCAATTCAGTACTCTCCATTAAAGGGATAGTTCACCCAAAAAAATGAAAAATCTCTCATCATTTACTCACCCTCATGCCATCCCAGTACAACTTTCTTCTGCAGAATACAAATGATAATTTTTAGAATAATATCTGTGCTCTGTTGGTCTTCACAATGCAAGTGAAAGCTGGCCACTGGCCAGACTTTTAAATCTCCAAAAATCACATAAAGCCAGCATAAAAGTAATCCATAAGACTCACAAGGTTAAATCTATATCTTCTGAAGCAATATGATAGGTGTGGGTGAGAAACAGATCAATATTTAAGTCCTTTTTACTATAAATCTCCACCATTCACCAGCCCCAACCAGTAGGTGGCGATATGCATGAAGAATGTGCATTGCCATAAAATAAAAGAAGAAAACTGTGGAAGTGAAAGTTAAAGCAGGGATTTATAGCTTTAAAAAAAAAAAAGTCTTAAATATTGATTTCTGGAGATTTAAACCTGGTCTGACCACCATTTGCTTGCATTGTAAGGACCTACAGAGCCGAGATATTCTTCAAAAAATCTTCATTTGTGTTCTGCAGAAGAAAGTAAGTCACACACATCTAGGATGGCATGAAGGTGAGCAAATAATTAATTGTCATTTTTAGTTGAACTGCTTTAATGAAGCAGCACACAAGTATTTATACGCAGTTTGTACCAATGTCCTTTTTACATACAGTATGGAATTATTCATTTAAAGTCCTCAGGGCCTCAAAAATAACTGTTTTCCCATGATTCTACAATGCATTATTATACATATTCTCTTTGATGAGTTAACATTATGCTGCATAATCTCAGTTGATCCCTTATCAGTTTCTGCTCTTGGACAACAAAAGCACCAGTGGGTTCCCGTGTCTGCCCAGACTTTTGTAAAATGCTACATTCCTGCTTCTGTCGTAAAAAGGCAGAACAAACCCAGTGGTGCCAACTGAGAACCAGCCTAATCAAACTTGTACATATTTACTCTAGAAGAGAGGAAATGAATTGTTATTTGTTTGCGATTTGGTTAGGGTTGTTTATGAAATTAATAATTTGACATACTGTCTATTTAATTACACTACATCATATGGCATGTCTCACCACATTACATTTGCCAAATAAACCTCTCTCCATCAGATTGGAAATAAGCAAATATGGTTAAATCATTTCAGTATGGTGGTTGATATTTAGTTCCCAAAAAAAAAAAAAAAAAAAACAGGACTGTGGTGGTAACATGGTACAGTGATGGTGTCACCTGGTAATATAATTTTGATTACCTTATTCATATACCATGGTATTTTTATGGTATTTTTCTAATGTAAATCAAATAATAACATGCTTTAGCCACAGGACATGTTCAAAATAACATAGTATCACCATAGTATTTGGGACATGTCCAAAAAACATGAAATTACCATCTTCAGCACACCTGAACTGTAAAAATAGTGCAAACCAGTCTGAATACTATGCTATGTTTCTTAAGTCACATATTATTCTCTCGAATTACTTTATGCCCATTTTCTGTATGTGTTATATTGCATAAATGTGATGAAAACACATTTTCTAGTAGCCCCATAGTCAGCTTCTACTGATCGTAAACACTATATTTTATGCTAATAGAGCTTTTATGCATCCAGATGGCCTCAAATATATTACAATAGCATCTTCCTTAAACCTGTGTGCTCATGAAAGTAGATAATAGAGCAGCCCTCTGTTCTGACATTAATTATTTTTGCAAATTATACTCTCTGCCTAATCAACCGAATCAAAATAAATAAGGGTTTCAGAAATTTCAGCTCCACAGCTCTCTCCTCAAGTGCTTCTCACCTGCTTCATTTGACTTTACAATCCTTTTCTCGTCCAGGCCAGTAAAATAACATGAATCTCTCTCCTTTCGCCCCATCGCTCTCTCCTTCTACCTTTTTCTCCCTTGATCTGCCTAAGAATGCAGATTTTTAAGGAGTATGTTGAATGAGAATTGATTTTGTGGAGCACAGGTAGACATTCATAAACTGGATTACAGTTTGAGAGCTGTAACTGCAAATCTCCATATAAACGTAAAGCGCATGCACAAAGAAACAGTTCAACATGTAGACTGAGAACAGAAGAGAAGCAAGGCAAAAATGCAGAAAATGGAAGATAAGGAAATAGTTATATGCGGCAACGGGTGGAGGAGAGATAATTTCTTCACACGCAGATTCAACTTTAATGTCCATAGGTGCATGTGCACACACACACACTCTCTCTCACACACAATCTCAAACATGTAAAACTGCCAGGGAAGTGAACAGTATAATAGAATAGTTAGTGATGGGTTAATGAAACTCAAATCACTGACAAAAACAACTTCCTTTGCATATTCTTCCTTAGTCTTAGAAACACATATGGTGTGTATATATATATATATATATATATATATATATATATATATATATATATATGGATGAACTTTACTCTGTTCCACGAAATAGAAAAGAAATAAAAGATTAAAAAGTCTTCTTTGTGGAATGCCTATGAGTTTATTGAAGCATGTGGTTTATGGAAAGAATCTGTTTTAAAGGAAGTCTGGTGAAAAGAGATAAAGATTTTCACAATGATTTGTAGTTTTCAGATTTTCAGAGCTTTAAAGGTTTATTTGGAAACTCTTTTCACAACCCTACATGGATATTTTGTTCTACTGAATTCCATTAGGTTTGAACTGAATCTATTTTACTTAGAAGATAAAACAGTCTGAGGATTTTTGGAGGGTGGTGGGAGGATTGTGTGTGATTTTTATTTTATTTTTTATCTTGCACACCCTTTTGCTTGTAGAATTAGCTAGGTACAGAAATAACAGCCTCCACATGCATGAGAATGGCACTGTTTGTTTAAATTTATATTTTCCTCATGCAAACAAGATAATGGATGTGTCATGTTTTGACACTCAAGATATCAATGGGCAGTTATGGAAAATGACTTTTCATAGGGGTTCTCTTACCACCTGCCCTTACTAAAGCTTGTTGTCAGGCAATTTTAGTCTGCTAAGAAGTATTTCATGTAATTTGTTTGATGTTACATATAGAAGTGCTAAAGGAATGTTAATGTGACAGGTGTGTGTGTGTGCGTGTGTGTGTGTGTGTGCATGCACGTGTGCGTGTGTGCGTGCGTGCGTGCGTGCGTGTGTGTGTGTGTGTGTGTGTGTGTGGGACAGCACTAGAGAGAAAAGGAAAGCCTCATTAGAGCTGTCCACAGGCTTTTTAGAAGGACAGAACAGCACTCACACTCAGAGAGAGAACAGAAAGAGAGAGAGAGCAAAGCAGGAATAAGAGCAAAGACAAAACTGAGAGAAGGGTGAGAGGAAGATTTTTAATCCTCGAGCACCAAAGATGTAACTCACAAGAGAAATCCCCTTCACATCACAGGTGTTCACCTTCTCTTCTGTCAGACACATTTACAGTCTTAAGATATAAATATAAGCAAGAAAAGTGTTGACTTCCTTATTCCCCAAACAGTGTAAACACTGAGATGCTGCAGTGCTTTCAAAATTGCTCTCTTTCTGTGTTCGAATTGTGTCAGAGCTCAAACTTAAGGTTTAGGGATTTGGGCACACCTCTTATGCTAAATATTAAACCCCTTTACAAGTTGCAACTGTAGTTCGCAATGCATTATGGGTCAAATAAATGTATTACAGTAGTTAACAGTAAATTTCCATGTCAACTGTAAATTAATTTACAGGTAGGAGGTGTTGTGACTGTATTTCATGCGTTTTACAATAATATAATGTGATGTTGGCATTATGGGATTGCACGGGCTACATTCAAGTTTGAAATTATTGGTGGACTGGAGCAGCACGAGAATGGCTAAAGAGAACTATTCAGAATGTTTGGTAAGTTTATTTGAATTAACGTCAATAAATATTGAAAATAACATCTTTTTAAACTCGCTAAATGCTTATTTTATTGAATGTCATATGGAAGGTATACAGTGCATCCGGAAAGTATTCACAGCGCTTCACTTTTTCCACATTTTGTTATGTTACAGCCTTATTCCAAAATGGATTAAATTCATTATTTTCCTCAAAATTCTTCAAACAATACCCCATAATGACAACGTGAAAGAAGTTTGTTTGAAATCTTTGCAAATGTATTAAAAATAAAAAACGGAAAAAAATCACATGTACATAAGTATTCACAGCCTTTGCCATGACACTCAAAATTGAGCTCAGGTGCATCCTGTTTCCACTGATCATCCTTGAGATGTTTCTACAACTTGATTGGAGTCCACCTGTGGTAAATTCAGTTGATTGGACATGATTTGGAAAGGCACACACCTGTCTATATAAGGTCCCACAGTTAACAGTGCATGTCAGAGCACAAACCAAGCCATGAAGTCCAAGGAATTGTCTGTAGACCGCCGAGACAGGATTGTATCGAGGCACAGATCTGGGGAAGGCTACAGAAAAATGTCTGCAGCATTGAAGGTCCCAATGAGCACAGTGGTCTCCATCATCCATAAGTGGAAGAAGTTTGGAACCACCAGGACTCTTCCTAGAGCTGGCCGCCCGGCCAAACTGAGTGATCGGGGGAGAAGGGCCTTAGTCAGGGAGGTGACCAAGAACCTGATGGTCACTCTGACAGAGCTCCAGCGTTTCTCTGTGGAGAGAGGAGAACCTTCCAGAAGAACAACCATCTCTGCAGCATGCCACCAATCAGGCCTGTATGGTAGAGTGGCCAGACGGAAGCCACTCCTCAGTAAAAGGCAGATGACAGCCCCTCTTTGGCCTGAATGGCAAGTGTCATGTCTGGAGGAAACCAGGCACCGCTCATCACCTGGCCAATACCATCCCTACAGTGAAGCATGGTGGTGGCAGTATCATGCTGTGGGGATGTTTTTTAGACATGGCAGGAACTGGGAGACTAGTCAGGATCGAGGGAAAGATGAATGCAGCAATGTACGGAGACATCCTTGATGAAAACCTGCTCCAGAGCGCTCTGGACCTCAGACTGGGGCGAAGGTTCATCTTCCAACAGGACAATGACCCAAAGCACACAGCCAAGATAACAAAGGAGTGGCTCCAGGACAACTCTGTGAATGTCCTTGAGTGGCCCAGCCAGAGCCCAGACTTGAACCCGATTGAACATCTCTGGAGAGATCTGAAAATGGCTGTGCACCGACGCTCCCTAGTTTGAGAGGTCCTGCAAAGAAGAATGGGAGAAACTGCCCAAAAATAGGTGTGCCAAGCTTGTAGCATCATACTCAAAAAGACTTGAGGCTGTAATTGGTGCCAAAGGTGCTTCAATAAAGTACTGAGCAAAGGCTGTGAATACATATGTACATGTGATTTTTTTTTTATTTTTTTTTTTTTTTTATAAATTGGCAAAGATTTCAAACAAACTTCTTTCACGTTGTCATTATGGGGTATTGTTTGTAGATTTTGAGGAAAATAATGAATTTAATCCATTTTGGAATAAGGCTGTAACATAACAAAATGTGGAAAAAGTGAAGCGCTGTGAATACTTTCCGGATGCACTGTAAACAATCCATATTTTGAACAGAAACAAATCATAACATTATATAATGTTAAATGTAGTGAATTATAGCAATTCATAATTGAAAACAGTATGACGATATGATGATGTTCGGATGTAAAAGTCATCTGCATCATCTTTGAAAACAAATGTTTGTATATGCTTAAATATGTGGGCCCCACAGCTTATACAAGGCCCCCTCAACAGGGCCCTGTGACCTATGAGGGACCCCAGCCCTCTTATAGGACCCTTTTGCCTTTCTGTTTCTAATTATATTTTTTGAGCCACTCTTTAATCTTATAATGCCGTCTGGTGAAAGTTTCCATGCTCTTCTGGAAGTAGAGGATCTTGTAAAATAATTTCCAAAATAGCTACCTTAATATTTTGATGCACTCATCTTTTTTATGTGAAATCTTTACTGATTTTAATAAAGTAAATACGTTTATATTGTTACTGATATTTCAGAAGTAGTATTTATTGAATTCAAGCAACATGTGCTTATTATTTTATAGAAATATAGGTTTAAACAGGTTTGTTAGGCTTTATATGGTTAAGTTTTATTAGTTGTATAAATGGACTGTCGAACAAAAACTTTTATTATACTATTCATTGCTATAACTGCATGTTTGCCCTGTATTACAAAAATAACTTGTCTTAGGTGCCTGGGAAAAAGAAAATATTTATATTTACTTAGTGTGGTTCAAATGTACTGATTAAACTAGATACGTAAAGCTTGTTGAGACAAACTATAATGTTGGTCTGACAATACCTTGTCTGAAAGTTTAAAATAATTTGAAATGCTTGAAGTTAGACATTTTTACAGGTTTAACAGAAAGAAAGAAAGAAAGCAAAGAGCATCTTAAAGCAGATTAAATGGCTTGTATTTTTTGACAGCTGAAGTTTGAAATTACGAACATTCCAAAACAGACTTGTAGCTCATTTAAATATTCTGTCAAGATTCAAATAGCTTTATTGGCATGGTAAAAGAAAAGCTTAACATTGCCAAAGCATAGTAACATTAAATTTACATACAAACACATTTACACACATATACATGCAGTTAAATAAAAATATGTAAAAATACAATAAAATAAAGAAATAGTAAAAAGTGTAAATAAAAGCGGTTTGTTATGCTATGTTTTCCATTTTATGCATGTGGCACAGAGTTTCGGTTATTGTCTGGTAGTGGTCCTCTTCTACTGGTTGTCCTTTTGTCGTGACAGGACTTGGCATATCTTGCAGCCAGGTTTGAGCTTGCTGGGGTTTCTCTAAGTAGGTATGAAAGTTTGTCCTTGTGATGTATCCGATTAAAGTCTTTGTGATGGGTTGTGAAATGGGGAAAAAATGTTTCCCTAGTTTGTGCATAATTAGTTTGGGCATGTGGGCATTTTGTTAAAAAGTGCAGTTCTGTTTCCACTTCATTTTGTGTGCAGTGGGGGCACAGTCTGTCTTCTTTTGGTAACCAGGTCTGTCTGTGTCTGCCCGTCTCTATGGTGAAGTTATGTTCACTGAGTCTGTACATGTTCAGGACTTTTCTTAGTTTAGGGTGACTGTGCTCAGGTATTCTGCCAGTTTAAATTCTCTTTTTAGGGACAGATAGCATTCCAATTTACTTTGTTGAGCTGTTGCTTCTGTCCAAGGTTTTAGATATTTTTAGTTATTTTTTTTTTGTGTTTTAATAATTTGATTTGGTCTCGCTGGGGTTTTGTTCTGGGTTTTAGCTGGACAGATTGTAAAGTTTGCTCTAAGACCAGCTGGCTAAGGGGTTTTCTCTCTGAGGTCAGCTCTTTGTATCTTAGTGCTTTATGGTGAAGGGTTTGCACATCATTATTTTTTAGGTGGGAATGGAATTTAATGGCTCTTTTTTCATTTGACAAAGACATATTTACAATGGGAGCAGGCTGCGCCAGCCGTGACCTTTTCTTTTTTTCTTTTTTTTCCCCACAAAAATTAAATGTATTCAGCTGGAGCTATATGTATTTGCTTCGGGGATGGCACTCTTCCCACAAGGGAAGACACCGCGGAGACCGTATCCTGCCGAAGGGGAGGTTAACATGTGGTGAATACATCACATGGGCTTACCAGCTGCATGTGGAAGAAGCCCTGTGGTAGGTCCTACCCAGAGGGGAGGAACTCTATGGCACGGTGACCGGTGGCAGGGGAGGGCCCTGCCGAAGGGAGACACGGATTTGCCCTCAGGGAAACCGTACCATGGAAAATACATCTCAAGGGGTTACCACAGGTAACCAGCACATGTGGAGCACCTACCCCAGTACAGGGCATACTAGCACATGTACTGGGCCCAGCTTCGAATTCCTCCGCTGATTTTGCCTGCCACAGGGCTAAGAAGGAAGGACATCCAGGGTTCACCCATCTCAGGAACTCACATGGGGGGAGAAAAAGTGCACGTCTTCCCCTCAGGGAGGGGAAAGGCGCTGTGTGCAAATGGTACACCCAGCCAGCTGCCCGCACACTTACCTGTTTGTACTTGTCAACACATGAGATGAAACTGTCAACACATGAGATGAAACTGGCTCAACCCGAAGATTATAAAATCTCGCAAAGGTATTGGGTGTTGCCCAGCATGCTGCTCTAAAGATGTCTGCTAGAGAGGCACCGTTGGCTAGTGCCCAGGTGGACGCCCCACTCCTAGTGTGTGCTCATAGTCCCAAAGGGGACAGCATGCCTTTGGCCTGGTATGCCAAAGCGATGGCTTCCACGATCCAGTGGGCAATCCTCTGTTTGGAGACAGCGTTCCCTTTCCACAGTCTCCCAAAACAGATAAACAGCTGCTCAGAGCATCTAAAGCTCTCCGTGCGGTCCAAGTAGATACGCAAAGTGCGCACTGGACACAGCAATGACAAGGCTGGGTCTGCCTCCTCCCGGGTCAGCGCTTGCAGGCTCACCATCTGATCCCTAAAAGGGGTCATGGGAACCTTGGGCACATAGCCCGGTTGGGGTCTCAAGCCCATGTGAGAGTACACCGGACCAAACTCCAGGCAAGTGTCGCTAACAGAGAACTGCCGGAGGTAGGCCACTTAGGTCTTCCGCGTCCCATCCAGGGGCCAGACGTGGAGATTCCAGAGGTCTGGGCAGGGGTGCCAGATGGCGCTCCTCCCTTAGGGGAACTCGCGAGGGAGGGGCTGTCGAGAGGAGCGTGAGCTCCGAGAACCAAGTCAGGGTGGGCCACTACGGCGCCACCAGGTCTACCTGTGCTTCGCCGAATCGACTCCAAATCAGTTGGACCACTTGGGGGTGGAGTCTCCACTCTCTCCTGAGTGTCACCTGCCGTGACAGCACATCCGCTGTGTGGCTGAGGTCGTCCGGGATGTGACTGGCCCGCAACGACTTCAGTTGCTGCTGCTGCTGCCTTGGCGGTTTATATACACTACCATCACCATGTTGTCCATCCGGACCAACACATGCTTGCCCTGGATCAATGGCCAAAGCCTCTGCAGGGCCAGTAATACCGCCAGCAACTCGAGGGTGTTGATGTGCCAACGTAGTCACGGCCCTGTCCAGGAGCCTGCAGCTGCGTGCCCGTTGCACATGGTGCCCCAGCCTAACTTGGAGGCATCTGTCATAGGAACGACGCACATGGACACTTGCTCTAAGGGAACCCCTGCACGCAGAAATGCCAGGTCCATCCAAGGGCTGAACATGCGGCAGCAGATCGGCATGATAGCCATGCGATGCATGCCGTGGCATCATGCCCATCTCGGGACCCGAGTCTGAAGCCCCTTGGGCATGCGGCGAAATCGAAACAAAAGGGAATAAAGGATTCTCCTCCTGGCCCTCCACCGGGGGATGGAGTGGTTGTGCACCACTTCCGGGGTTCCATTGGGTCTCTTCATCCCTGGGTCATCCATCTCAGGGGCACTTGGAGGCCTTCCTGGGGCTCTTAGCGCCAGACCGTGAGACAGGGGTGTCAGCATCCTGCGGGGGGCTCTACGCCGGGTCGAGCAGTTGGCTCAGGCTGCGGCAGTTGCTGCTGCAGGGGGACGCCCTCAGCGGCGAGCAGACGGGGTGCGGGACCTTGAACCGTGGGATATGTTGGATGGCCTCCGTCCGCTTCTTAACCACTGAGAACTGCTGGGCAAAGTCCTCAATGGTGTCACCGAATAGGCCGGTCTGGGAGATGGGGGCGTTGAGAAAGCGGACCTTGTCGGCATCCTTCAACTCAACCAGGTTAAGCCATAGGTGGCGCTCCTGGACCACCAAGGTGGACATCGCCTGCCCGAGAGCCCGCGCCGTGACCTTCGTCACCCGTAGGTTGAGGTCAGTCGCCGAGCACAGCTCTCGCATTACTCCTGGGTCAGGGCTACCCTCGTACAGCTCTTTCAATGCCTTGGCCTGGTGTACTTGCAGGAGGACCATGGCATGCAGGGTGGAGGTGGCCTGTCCAGCAGCAATGTAACCCTTGGCCATCAGAGACGACGTAGACTTACAGGCCTTGGACAGGTGTCAGGTGGCAGCATTTTGCGGGCACAAGTGCACCGTAACCGCCTTATCCACTTGAGGAGTAACCGTCATGGCTTCTGATAGGAGGTGTACTGAACTGGAGGTGTACCTGTGGATGTATTTTAAGGCCTACCTTCAAACTCAGTGCCTCTTTGCTTAACATCATGGGAAAATCAAAAGAAATCAGCCAAGACCTCAGAAAAAAAAATTGTGTACCTCCACAAGACTGGTTCATCCTTGGGAGCAATTTCCAAACACCTGAAGGTACCACGTTCATCTGTACAAACAATAGTATGCAAGTATAAACACCATGGGACTACGCAGCCATCATACCACTCAGGAAGGAGATACATTCTGTCTCCTAGAGATGAACGTAGTTTGGTGCGAAAAGTGCAAATCAATCCCAGAACAACAGCAAAGGACCTTGTGAAGATGCTGGAGGAAACAGGTAGACAAGGATCTATATCCACAGTAAACCGAGTCCTATATCGGCATAACCTGAATGGCTGCACAGCAAGGAAGAAGCCAATGCTGCAAAACTGCCATAAAAAAGACAGAATACAGTTTGCAAGTGCACATGGGGACAAAGATCTTACTTGCTGGAGAAATTTCCTCTGGTCTGATGAAACAAAAATAGAACTTTTTGGCCATAATGTCCATCGTTATATTTGGAGGAAAAAGGGTAAGGCTTGCATGCCGAAGAACACCATCCTAACTGTGAAGCATGGGGGTGGCAGCATCATGTTGTGGGGGTGCTTTGCTGCAGTGGGGACTGGTGCACTTCACAAAATAGATGGCATCATGAGGACGGAAAATTATGTGGATATACTGAAGTAGCATCTCAAGACATCAGCCATGAAGTTAAAGCTTGGTCGCAAATGGGTCTTCCAAATGGACAATGACCCCAAGCATACCTCCAAAGTTATGGCAATATGGCTCAAGTACAACAAAGTCAAGGTATTGCAATGGCCAACACAAAGCCCTGACCTCAATCCGATAGAAAATGTGTGGGCTGAACTGAAAAAGCATGTGCGAGCAAGGAGGCCTACAAACCTGACTCAGTTACACCAGTTCTGTCTAGAGGAATGTGCCAAAATTCCAGCAACTAATTGTGAGAAACTTGTAGAGGGCTACCCAAAATGTTTGAGCCAAGTTAAACAATTTAAAGGCAATGCTACCAAATAATAACATGTATGTAAACTTCTGACCCACTGGGAATGTGGTGAAAGAAAGAATAGCTGAAATAAATCATTCTCTCTACTATTATTCTGACATTTCACATTCTTAAAATAAAGTAGTGATCCTTACTGACCTAAGACATGGAATTTTTCTACAATTAAATGTCAGGAATTGTGAAAAACTGAGTTTAAATGTATTTGGCTGAGGTGTTTGTAAACTTCTGACTTCAACTGTATATGGCGTTTTGTTCATGATTTTTGTTTACATTAACCACTTCTCCAACCTCTTTAGTAATCCACACATCTCCATTCTGGATGGCTAGTTCTTCATGTTTAGATTTGTTTAGTGCATTCCAGTGTTCCCAGAAGTGGTTTGATTCTATAGATTGTTCAGTTTCCCTTAAATTATTTTGTATGTTTTGTTCCTTTTACTTCCTTAGGGTATTCCTATATTGTTTGAGGTTTTCGCGGTAGTGTTGACGGATGCTTACATTGTCAGCATCTCTCTGTTTCTGATTTGATAAAATTCTCACTTCTTTTCTAAGGTTTTGTTTTCATTCATTGTCAGACCATTTCTCATTGGCATAGTGTCTATTTGTTTTTTTGTTTGGGGTTTTTAGGTTAGACAATGTTGCAGATATTTCAAATATTCTGTTCAGCCTATCTACTGCTAAATTGACACCTTCACTGTGTGATGAGGAGGAGGGCGTGGCCAGGCCGTGATGATGCACGCCTGGTGCTGAGTTGACTAATCAGCAGGAGAGAGAGCGAAAGATGCATGTGTTGTGTGTGTGCATCTTTGTTTTGTTTGTGTTGGAAAGCAGTTTATGTTTTGTTTAAGTTCCTTTGTGGCAATAAAAATTTATGTTGATTTTTCAGCCGGTTCCCGCCTCCTCCTTGCCCATCCTTACCCGTTACACTGCTGCCGAAACCCGGGAAGGAGGAGGGATGCACTGTCGAAGAGCCCTCGCCTCTGTTGGAAGGTAGTGATGCCAAGGAGGTATGGTACGGTGGTACTGGAGCGGTTCACCAGGAGGCAGAGGAGCCCGCTGCCATTCGCCAGGAAACAGAGCAGCCACTGCCATCTGCCAGGGGGCGGAGGAGCTCGCTGCTGGCCATCTGAAGTGGAGGAGCCACTGACGTCTGCCGGGAGGCAGAGGAGCCTGCTTCTGTCCGCCAGGAGGTTATGTCCAGTGCCATCACCCGGCGTCACGGAGGACCACTACCCAGCTGGCCAAGGACCAGGCAACAGTGTGTCCGGGGACCGGAGAGCCACTTTTTCTCTCTCCTCTCTTTTTCTCTCATTCTGTCTCTCCTGCTTGCTCCTTCTCTCTCCCTTCTCCCTCCCCTGGTCTCTCTCTGTTTCCCAGGAAGTAGGAAGTCAGGCTGGAGGTCTCCCTGACCTGAATCTGCCGATGGAGGAGTGTGATGAAGAGGAGGGCGTGGCCGGGCCGTGAAGACACATGCGTTGACTAATCAGCAGGAGAGAGATAAGGAGTGGCTGGGACACCAGTTCGAGAGAGAGAGAGAGACTCTCTTGTTGTGTGTGTGCATCTTTGTTTTGTTTATGTTGGAAAGCAGTTTGTTATGTTTAAGTTTCTTTGTTGCATTAAGAGTTTATATTGATTGTTCAGCCGGTTCCCACCCCTCCTTGCCCATCCTTACCCGTTACATACTTATTCAAGAATGGTGTAGCTAGGAAATTTTATAGTAGGGTTTGAATTTTTGGTTTGTCAATTATGCTTTGGTATGTATCTTTACTAATTTGCTTCCATCTATAGTCTGTCAATGTAATGTAGTCTAGGGGATTTTTGGACACTTTGAAAAGGCTTAAATTATGCCTTTGCAGGGCTTTTCGATGGAAGAATAATAATGGGAGCCAAGCTGTAGGGTCATTCCAAACAGAATTTTCCAAAAAATGACCAAATGACCACTATTTTTGAGCCCCAAACCTTTCAGCCATTCAAAGCTCTCACAATGGAGAATAAAGTTTTTGAAGGAAATAGGTTGTAGAGATGATCACTTCTGAATGGAACGCACCCCATCATTCAGAAAGCAGTGTGAGCCCGAAATGCCTAAACTCTTTGCCGAATTTCACCAAACCCTTGCATAGATACTGTAGGAGCCTACTGTATTTGTTAAATTTATCAATATTTAAAGTGTTTGATGAAGATAAAATATTTCATAATTTATTATGGCCCTTTAAATATATGAATTTTGTATGCATAATTTGTAGTATTTACATTGAGTTATACATTATAGTCTAAACATTGCAAAAAAATTTGATAAACAAAGCCATCCTGTTATCCGGGTCAAAGAGGAAAAGGGCCATCCAAGCTGTAATTAGCGTCAGGTCCAAAAGCCAGTGTCTGTATGGGCCAGGGGTGTGTCAGTGCCAATGGCATGGGTAACATCTGTGAGAACACCATGAATGCAGACAGATATGTACAAATTTTGGAGCAACATATACTGCCATCCAGAACCGTCTTTTCCATGGACGTCCCTGCATTTTCCAACAGGACAACTTCAAACCACATACTGCCCAGATTTCAAGAGCATAGCTGTGCAAGCAGAGGGTGTGGGTGCTAGACTGGCCTGCCTGCAGTCCTGACCTGTCTCCAATTGAGAATGTGTGATTGCATTATGAAGCACAACATATGGCAACGAAGACCCCGTACCATTGTGCAGCTAAAGACCTACATAATGGATGATTGGGGGGAAATTCCACTTTCTAAACTTAACAAACTTGTGTCTTCAGTGCCTATCTGCTTAATAAGTGTTATTAGAAGAAATGGTGATGTTTCACAGTGGTGAACACTCGACTGTCCCAACTTTTTTGGAGCGTGTTGCAATCATCTGATTTTAAATTACAGTACATTTTCAAAAAACAAGGAAATTCACAAGGAAAACATCATATAATGTGTAGTTGCATTGCATTCAGTATAGCAAAGGGTGAATATAATTTAAAAATCACTCCTTTTTGTTTTTATTTGCATTTTTCATTCTGTCCCAACTTTTTTGGAGTTGCACACAGTGAAAACATTGTATGTGCAGTCAGCTTTATCTAACGAAGTTCATCAGTAAATGCCATGTTAATAACATCGATAGATGCTGCAATTTTCTCACTTAAATTGCCTTTTTATTTATTAGAATTTTGTAAACATTTTGTATTTGCATTAGAGCAGTATTGAGAAAGATTGCTGTTTGATGTGAGGGGCACAACATTTCGACTGAAGTGCAGGTAAGATGAAACTCAACTACTGGTGAAAATATTGTACGTGCACTCATCTGTAGCTAACAAAAACATGTATTTCATTCATGCTAATATGCAGTTCTCTCATTTACTGAATTTGTTATTGAGAGCGTTTGCTGTAGTGTTTAACAAGGTCTGCACCATCTGTAGCCAGTATAAAGCAGTCTGTTGTGAACGATGTTCATAGTATCTTCTGACAACAAATATAATAACATAGGCATTAGGGACCCCCCATTAGAAGTCAAAAATAGGCTTGGGGGTCTATTTGTATTTTAGTAAAGATAATAATGACAAATACCATTTAATTTACAGTTAGGATACTTAAAATTTTGTAAATTATTTACAATAATCAGTGTTCTACAGTGCGTGCGTTTTACTTGCATTTGCCAGTGAAAATTACTGCTTGCAAATGCGGAAATTATTTGGGTGCACCGGCGCGAGTGACAGCTGATCTAACACCCAAAGTTATTAACTTATTATTGCAGCCTACTATCAGAATAAAAACTCCCTAATGCATCTTCCCTCACATACCAAATACTTTTAAATGACTCTCACATGTTTCCCTCTCTCTCTTTCTATCATGCGCACGCAGAGACCGAGGGAGAGATATACCATGTGAAGATGGTTTAAGCGGAGTTTCTTGCTTGTTTTTTATGTGTCAAAATGATGGACAGTGTTTGAATAATGATGGATTAATCTCATGCTCACACGCAAGATTCTGAGAAAAATAGCCAGTCAAATAAAAATGTGCAAATCCATAAAATGCACGATAAGAGTAAACAGCATGTCAGCGTCCTCGTCTAAATCAACGTGATAAGCAAAATCTCAAACATAAAAATAACAGTAAAAAAACATGAAATGTCACTCTACCAATAACAGCCTCTTTGCACAACAGCATGAGGATGACGCGCCCCAAACCTTTTCTGCTTCTAACGCAGGTGTGCTGGCTGTCACGTGGACAAGTGCTTGTGGGATTATTTTTCTTGGATTTTCAATGCATGAAAATTCAATAACACTATAATGCTAGTTACATATGTAACTGTGGTTATGTAAGTAGTGGATGACCGCCAGGGCGGTGCTTTGTAGTAGATGTTCTCTTGCGGTTCCCGCATATCAAGAGCTATATAACAAAAAGGTCTCTCCGTGACCTTTGTGTGTGATGTCACCAATGTTATAATACGGGGCGTCACACAACAGACTTCCTTAGATACCTGGTCTCTTCTCACCCACTCCATGTGACTAGGGACCCTGGCAGTCATCCACTACTCACATAACCACAGTTACATACGTAACTAGCGTTATGTTTCATACTTCCTGACCGCCAGGGTGGTGCTTTGTAGTGAATGACATGTGCCCAAAATGTCACGAGGAGTTGTTCAAGTACAACCTTTACTCCTGGGACAGAACTGCTGTCAGATTGGTGGATGCAGCAACATTCACTCTGTAAAAACGAGAGAATGTGCAGGGGGATGGGGATGATCATGTGGCTGCTGCACATATTTCTGATAGGGGAACTCCTCTAAGAGCAGCCCAGGATGTTGCAACACCTCTAATGGAATGGCCTGTGGTAGGAGCAGGTAATGTGTGACCAGCATGTTTGTAAGCTCTCTGTATAACCTCCTGTAACACAGCTTCACAAACAGAAGGGAAGGAGAACACAGGGAAGCAGGTTTTTCCAGGCTCAGGTAGGACTTTTCATCGGCCACTTCAATGCTTTACAACTTCACAAACTCATCAGCTTTACAGGCACATAGTAATTTAAACACATCAGCTTCACAGGCACATAGTAACTTAAACACATCAGCTTCACAAACATAACAGATAAAACATAACAGCTTCAGAAGCACCGTGGCCTTCCTTATGCTAGACTCTCTTTCCTCTGCCGGTGGCGAGGCTGCTTATATTCCGCTCTCCCCATGCTCACTGGAATTAGAAACAGGTGTTAAACATAATCCAGCTCAGGTGCAAGTGCCCTTACCACTTTCTCTCTCTCCGGATGGATGCTTGACCATGCCCCCGCTGCCACACCTCTGTCACCCAGTGAAAAGACTGTGCTTAGAGACTGGGAGACCTTTTTTTGCTGCAAAAAAACACACAAAGAGCTGGTCCGTACAGCGTATCCCAGCTGTTACTGAGACATAATGCCTCAATGCTCTGACTGGCAATCATCATCACTTTCAGCAATCATCATCACTTTCAGAATATGCTGGCAAGTCAGTGGACTGATTTATGAACTCTGCTGTAAGGACCATGGGCAAGAAACCTGAGTTAGGTCTCAACTTCACACTCATGTCTTGCACCCCCCAGTGGAGACATGACAGACTGACAGAACGCGAATATAGTTCACCGACATGCTTGGCAGTTACCACTCCAAGGAGAAAAGAGGTCTTTAATGAGAGCCACTTAACGGAGGCTTGGTCAAGGGGCTCAAAGGGGGCCCCATAGAGAAAGTCCAGGATTAGGGGGAGATCCCATGCTGGTGGACTGGCCCACCGGGGTGGTTGCAGTCTGTTCACTTCTTTTGAGAAAAGCAGCTACCAGCTGATATGAGCCCAGCGAGGACCCCTCAATGAAGCTTCTGTGACTAGAAAGCGCAGCTACATATTCCCTAAGGGTGGATGTTGACCTCCCTGCTTCAAACAGTGATTGCAGGTATGCAAGGACCGACTCGATTGAGCAGGACGATGAGTCCAACTTGTTGGGTCCAATCCTGAAATATCTTCTACCTGTTGTCATAAATTGCAATGGGTGGAAGTGGCCCTCGCATTCAAAATAGTTTGTCTAACTTCTGGAGTGCATGAAGCTATACTGGCACTGGTCCTAAGGGCCACACTCACAGCTGGAGAAATTCTGGCCAAGGGTGCCATATCTGCCCTCTCAACTGTGAAAGGAGGTCCTTCCACAGAGGGATCTCCAACAGAGTCCCCTGTAGGAGTGACAGCAGAAGGGGAAACCATGTCCGTGATGGCCATCGTGGAGCCACCAGGAGAATGCCATGTCTCTCTCTCTGGACTCTGTCTAGAAGTGCATGGATGAGAGGGATTGGTGGGAAAGTGTACAGCAATAGGTCTGGCCAGTGTTGTGCGAATGCATCCTGACCTAGTGGGCTGTCTTGGTCCTGTTCAGAGAACCATAGATGGCAGTGAGTTGTGTCTACGGAGGCAAACAGGCCCACCTGTGCCTTGCCAAATGTCTGCCAAATGCTCTTTACAACCTCTGGATGTAGTCTCCAGTGGCCGGGGTTCAGTGCATTCAGTGCGGGGTTCAGGTGTCCGATGTGCTGTTCCTCACCCCTGCTAGGTGCACTGCCCTTAAGGAGAGCACCCTGGGGTAAGCCCATGTCCAGAGCTTCAGTGTGAGAGCAAGCAGAGCTTGTGACCTGGTACCCCTATAGTGGTTTATATGGAAGACGGTACACAGGTTGTCTGCGTGCACATGATGACCACATAGAACAGGGATTAAATGTTTTGGTCCAGCCAAACTGCCCGCAACTCAAGCAGATTTATATGCTCATGTGCAGTATGGTCTGACCATTCGCCCCGTACTCCTCTGTGATGCCACACTGCACCCCAGCCAGTTTTGGAGGCATCCGTTGCTACTACCTCCCTGCATGATGGGAGTTGTCCCATGGTCACTCCAGATTGAAGGAAGTTCCTCAATTGCCATCTCTGAAGAGCAGCCCAGCACTTCCGAGAGATGCGCACCAACGTACACTACTGGTCAAAAGTTTTGAAACACTTACTCATTCTTTATTATAATTTGTTTTTTCACATTTTAGAATAGTAAAGTCATCAAAACTATGGAATAACATAAATGTAACTATGGGAATTATGTTGTGACTAAACAAAATCCAAAATAAATCAAAACTGTGTTATATTTTAACATCTTCAGAGTAGTCGCCCTTTGCCTAGAATTTTCAGACATGTACACTTGACATCAACCAACTTCTTGAGGTATCACCCTGGGATGCTTTTTAAACAGTATTGAAGGAGTTCCCATCTATGTTGGGCACTTATTGGCTGCTTTTCTTTATTATTTGGTCCAAGTCATCAATTTCAAAAACTTTTTTTAAAATAAAATTTTAGTTTTATAATGAAATAAATAAATATGGTGGCACAATTATATTTTTGTCTACAAATCTAATTTCAAACATTTAAGCGTATGCCTTCAGATCAAAAGATTTTTAAGATCATGAGAAACATTTCAGACAAGTGTTTCAAAACTTTTGACCAGTAGTGTATGCTTGTGACGTACTGGATTAAATCGCAGAACTGTCAACCACATCTGCAAGGGTATGACATGAAGCTTCACTAATGCATCAACCAGTGCTGCGGCTGTAAGCAGTCTCTGCAGATGCGGCAGGGTTAAGTAGGGTTCTCGGAATCCCAGTCTCAGTCTCCTGATCAGTGTAATTATCATTTGAGCATGGTCAAGTGGCAGTGAGGCCATCATTGACTGAGAGTCTATTATCATCCCTATGAACTGGCATCATTGCAAGGGTGTCAGATTGCTTTTCTCTCTGTTTACTGTGAGGCCCAATGCTTCTTTGTGTACTAAAAGTACATACGTATCATGGATGGCCTGTTCTGCTGAAGGGGCACACACTAGCCAGTCGTCCAGATATGGCAAAATCCTCACTCCATGGAGTATCAGGGGGGTCAGTACTGCTTGCATACATCTAGTAAATATTCTTGGAGCCAGAGACAGGCCAGATGGAAGAACCCTGAACTGGTGTACGTGTCCCCTGAAGGCAAAGTGAAGGAACCTTCTGTGCTCTGGTGCTATTGGAATGTGAAAGTAGGCATCATTTAGGTCCACCAGGGTGAACCAGTCCCCTTGTCGAACCCCTTGTAGGACATCCACAGTGCGCAAAATATGGAAAGAAAGAACTTTTAAAAACTTGTTTAGTTGGCGGAGGTCCAGTGTTGGTCGCTGACCACCTCCTTTCTTTGGAATTATGAAATAAGTTGAATAAAATCCTTTGGTCCACTATCTCTATTGCTCCCTTTTCCAGGAGGGAACCATCTCCTGAGACAGTATCAAGGCCCGAGACAGTTCTCAAACCATGGTAGCCTTGGGTTGAGGGCTTAGAGGGGGCCGATGATGGAATTGCAGTCTGTAGCCTTCTGTCATTGTGCATATCACCCAGAGGTCCTTGACACAACTTTGCCAGTAGGCTAGATGTTGGGTTGACAGGAACCCCATCATCAGCCTGGTAGGTCAACATCTGGTTTTCCTCGCCCCAATGTCGTCATTGGAATGGGTGTCGTGTCTCCCGATGCTGATGTGGTTGTCATGGAGGCCGTGCTCAGCACTCATGGGAGGCAATTGTGTGGCTAGTGTAGCGTGGTTGCCTAATCTGTCTAGGGTTGGAAAGCGAGTTTTGACGTGTTTCAGCCAGGGAAGTGCTGTGGTCCAGTGTGTCCTTCCAGGGCTCTTTATACATGTGTGTGTGTGTGTGTGTGTGTGTGTGTGTGTATGTATATAAAATATAATGTATGTGTATATATATATATATATATATATATATATATATATATATATATATATATACAGTATATTTACACACACACACAATACCTATATAAAGAGACTGAAAAATTCAAGAATTAATTAACTCACTACTTTAAGTAAGCATTCCCGAGCAAGGCTCAAGTTTGCGCTTCACAATAGCCTGTTACCAAGCTGTCTCAAGGGAGGGCTATTGCACTGCTTATGTAACAGTGGCAGCTCATTGCTAAGCTACGCTCAAAGCGCAGCTGCCAGGCGTGCTTCAGCGACAGCCAGCTCACTACCGAGCCACGCTCAAGGTAGGGCTGCTACTCGCTCTTAACACAAGCTTCGTTGATCTTTATCGTAAAAAAATAAAATCTCTGATCAAAAGGAGGGTCACTAACAACAGCCCGTGGAGGACAAACTAATTCGAAGCTCCGACAAACAAGTCACCAGGCTGTAGTTGTTTGAGCTCTGATCTGATCAGTTGCGAGAAAAGAATTCTCTCTGTTGTGTGACGCCCTGTATTAGAACATTGGTGACGTCACACACAGAGGTCAAGGAGTAAACTTTTTGGTATACAGCTCTCGATCTGCGGGAACCGCAAAAGAACATCCACTATGAAGCACCGCCCTGCCGGTCAGGAAGTACGAAATATAACCAAGCATTGCAAGACTGTAAAAACCTCTTAAAATGGCATCGTTACAATGAAAACAACTGGTGTGGGACATTTTACTCCAATTTCTAACACAGTGATAAAATACTGTAAACAACACAAAGATATGTCATATATAGTATTACAGGACATTTTAACTTTTTTAATAATTTAAAGCATTGCATTGGTGTGGACTCTTGAATTGATAGTCTCCAAATTCTGTTGTACGTGTTTTGTTGTGGTGTTATATGATGTTTTGAATAGACCTTAGTTTATCATGTAATTTTATTAAAGAGAAGACAGAGAATTATGAATATTAGTAAACACATTATGGTCACATTAAAGAGAGAGTAGACCAGAGCTTTTTGGTAACTTGGATGTAGCATCATGAATAAACAATTGTTTTGATGTACTAAAAAATGCACTATTTACAGGCAACCATCCATTTATTCCACTGAGTTAAATTGAGTAGTATTTGTCTGGTCATGTGATCACAACATGGCTGCCCTCATAAGACGACCCACTCCACATGAATTAAAACAGCTATTATTAGACCACTGATATGACTGATAAGTCTCGTGTAAGTGTACATAACTTTAAACATTTATCAAAAGTACTTGTTTCCTTTAGGGTTAAAACCTTTTTAACGTGGTTAACTGAGTGCACTTTTAAAATGTTTCTAAAGCAAAACATCTGTTCTTCTTCAGAACTGCATTTAGAATCACTATTATTTTGGCTAAACTTTGGATTTGTGCGCATTTTGGTCACTTAAAGCTAGTAGTCACAGCTTTCTTTCTAATAACACAATTAAAGGATTTACTGTAAATATGAGGGAGTAAGTGTGTGTCAGAGAGAGTGGGAAAATTAAAGGAGTAGAGGGCACAAGTGTTTTGTTTTTAGTTGAAGTGGTTTGCGGTTTTCAGTTTAACTCAGCTGTATTAATCTTTGTATTGTTATTTGAGTATGTGTGCGTGTGTGCGTGTGTGCGTGTGCGTGTGTGTGTGTGTGTGTGTGTCATAGGTCTGTCAGATGTGTGGCTCTACAATTGCTTTTGGGGATTATAACAGGCTTTATCAGCAGGATAAAGAGTTCAAAAGAGCAGTCTGCCTGTAGCGTTAACTCTAATCTCTTATGCATATCAGATACTCCTCAGCATTTTAATAGTGTCTTTTGAATTAGACAGTGAACCACTTCGTACCATATTGGTGCAATATTTCACAACAGAGAACCAGGAAAGAGATGAAACAACCAAGATTATAATATGCTTTATTGTGACATATTGAAAAACAGACTGTCCTTTGAAATTTGCAATCACAGCACATCAAATTTATAAACAAGTTTTACACCCTAGAACTAGAACCTATCAGGAATTTTTAATGTATAAAAAGTGGGAACTGAGTGTAGCCAAGTGGGGAAATTTCATGTAATTTAACTTTACTCATAAATTGTGGCCCCTTTAAGAGTTTTGCGCCACCGGAGTTTTGCAATACTTGCTTTCCAGCACTCTCTCGCGTTAGAAACGTGAGAACACACATTGTGCAAGAGATCTCCCGGTTTTGATCATCAGTTGAGCATTCTTTGGGTAAATATAAAATTTCAGACAAAATGTTGTTAAATTGCATTAAATGCGTTCACTAGAGTCATACAGTGTGTTAAATTTGAGTGCTTATTATGGTTAATTTTTGAAGGATGCATATGGATTGCATGTGAGTATGACCATGTTTTCTGCACATGAGGACTGGGTATATAAATTTAGTATTAATCATATCTTATTTAATGAATTATAGCCCAGAGTGTTTTCCAGTTTAGTGAATAAGTGTAATACATGTTATATGTGAAAACATGTAATGAGAATTCTAGTGTTTTAAACTGTTGTGCGTGTCTTTTAAAGCATGTGTTAAATGAATAAAATGCTTTGATTTAAGCATGTGTTAAATGCATAAAATGCTGTGAATGATATAAGCATGTATTAAGTACTATGTGTTGAGGCATATGGATTGGCTAATACCCTGTTTATATTTTCATTTGACATTAGCCTCTACCGTATTTCATTGAACCATATTTCATTTGTTGTAGTTTCTTTCTTTATTTAATTTTTTGTACTATACGGCCCCATCGACTGCTGTTTTTCCTCTTTTTCCAACAGCCATCAGAATAAAAACACAAAGGCATTTTTGTATCTTGTGGTGATTATTTTCAACCCAACAGCTATTTGAGGAAAAAGACCTCATTTTGACACGGTGGTTAAAATTATTCTTCTTTTTTTTCCATTTTGTCTGGTTAAGATAAATGCACCATTGTGCCATCCAAAAATAGAGAAAAAATATTCAATGGCCAAGTTGCTGCTAATTTTATTTCTATAAAATTCTGACCACTAACTGAGTCTGTATGAGCAGGCAGTGCATACCTGCGGTAAGACCAATCACAGGCCAATCAGCCACTCATTCACCTCTATTCATTCACTGTTTGCTTAGAGTAAAAATGTTTTAACTGGAACAGAGTAAAGTCCCCTGCACTCTTTTTAGAACAAAATCTGGCCAAAATGAAGGTGTTTATGCGTTCGTTACGGTGGTTCGTAACCACTCGCCAGGGCAAAATTTCAGTAAAACTTATAACCGGCCGCTAAACACCTTCTTACTGCCATTGGTCCACATCATCGGTAGGTGTGAATTGGAGCTCCACCTACTTTGAGGACATCCAACCCTTACAAAAAACCTAAACTTAACGCAAATTTGCCACAAGTTTGCCACTCATTATTTTCACATGCAGATGAGCTTGTGCTTTGCCAGAAGTTTGAAGCTCTTCACCACTAGCGGTGAACCTTCAGCAAACTTTTGGCAACAATGGACAATTTGCCGCAAGTTTACAATAAAGCTCATCTGCAGTCCCCTGATGACTTGGCCCTGTCAGAATCCTCTATTGCATTGGCCCTGTCAGTATCTCTTATAGCCCTAGACCTGACCGCCAAGTCATCTGGCACCTGGACCCTGACCTCTGAGTACCTTGTTGCCTGGGACCTGCCAGTGTCTGTGTTGCTCTCCCGTCCGTTGGTCTCCTGCTGCCTCGCCTAGTCCGCCCTGGTCTCCTGGCCATCTGCCTGGTCATCCTCTCCTCCTGGTCATCCACCTGGTTCATCTTCCATTCCCTGGTTTTCAGCTCGCCCGCCTAGTCATCTGCTTCACCCTGTCTCCAGGCTGTCCTTCTGATCCCTCATGGTCTCCAGTCCGCCCCCCTGAGCCCCGTAAAAACCTGCCATTCCTGCTTATATATATATATATATATACACACATACACTGGTGGCCAAAAGTTTGGAATAATGTACAGATTTTGCTCTTATGGAAAGAAATTGGTACTTTTATTCACAAAAGTGGCATTCATCTGATCACAATGTATAGTCAGTACATTAGTAACCTGAAAAATTCCTATGATGATGAGATGAGTTCTCATCAAAAAATCCTCCAAGTGCAGCAATGACAGCTTTGCAGATCCTTGGCATTCTAGCTGTCAGTTTGTCCAGATACTCAGGTGACATTTCACCCCACACTTCCTGTAGCACTTGCCATAGATTTGGCTGTCTTGTCGGGCACTTCTCACGCACCTTACAGTCTAGCTGATCCCACAAAAGCTCAATGGGGTTAAGATCCATAACACTCTTTTCCAATTATCTGTTGTGCAATGTCTGTGTTTCTTGCCCACTCTAACCTTTTCTTTTTGTTTTTTCTGTTTCAAAAGTGCCTTTTTCTTTGCAATTCTTCCCATAAGGACTGCACCCCTGAGTCTTCTCTTTACTGTTGTTCATGAAACTGGTGTTGAGTGGGTAGAATTCAATGAAGCTGTCAGCTGAGGACATGTGAGGCATTTATTTCTCAAACTAGAGACTCTGATGTACTTATCCTCTTGTTTTGTTGTACATCTGGCCTTCCACATCTCTTTCTGTCCTTGTTAGAGCCAGTTGTCCTTTGTCTTTGAAGACTGTATTGTACACTTTTGTATGAAATCTTCAGTTTTTTGGCAATTTCAAGCATCATTTAGCCTGCATTCCTCAAAACAATGATTGACTGATGAGTTTCTGGAGAAAACTGTTTCTTTTTTGCCATTTTTGACCTAATATTGACCTTAAGACATGCCAGTCTATTGAATAGTGTGGTAGCTCAAAAACAAACACAAAGACAATGTTAAGCTTCATTTAATGAACCAAATAGCTTTCAGCAGTGTTTGATATAATGGCAAGTGATTTTCTAGTACCAAAGTAGCAATTTAGCATTATTACTCAAGGATAAGGCGTTGGAGTGATGGTTGCTGGAAATGGAGCCTGTCTAGATTTGATCAAAAATGACTTTTTTCAAACAGTGATGGTGCTGTTCTTTTACATCAGTAATGTCCTGACTATACTTTGTGATCAGTTGTATGCCACTTTGGTGAATTAAAGTACCAATGTCTTTCAGAAACAGCAAAATCTGTACATTATTCCAAACCTTTGGCCGCCAGTGTATGTGTGTGTGTGTGTGTGTGTGTGTGTGTATGTATATATATATATATATATATATATATATATATATATATATATATATGACGCATTCCCCTAGTGGCAACTAGAGGTCGCTAGGAGGTTTAGGACTTTTATTTTGAAGTGCAGGATCTTATGGGCAGAAGAATTAACCATTTCTACGCAGGACTTAAATCCAGGATTTACACTGATATTTACTTCAAAGTTATTAAAACTATAACGTCATAAATTAAAGACTCGGCCTGCTGATGCCAAAAAGTCTACCAAAACCGGGCGTAAGCGAGTTTTGCAAAATGCCTGAAAATTGTCCATAAATGCTGCTCTGTTGAGTGCCAACTGTCTTGAGGACAAAGAGAGTTCTGTAAATGCACCAAGACCCCTCCTCGTCCATGTTGTAAATCAGAAATACTCTAAACGTTAATGGTCATCACATGACTGGCCATTCGCTGAGGGACTACTCTTCTATGAAACTAATGGAAATCCTTTGTCCTTCGATATAACCAATTTACACTTAAAAAATAGACTAATGAGGGAGCACGAGACATTTTCTGTGGAAGCAAGACATCACATGCTAAAACACATTGTTCAAGACAGAGAGATTGAATAGACACACACTGGATCTGAACTGTTGAAATGTTTTTAGTTGGACACAAACTTTTGCTTTTCTTATCTCTTCAAAAGACAATTTTACGGATTTTACAATGAATATACAAACATTATGAACTATAACACTATCAAAAGACTCTATTTCATCATCATTCTACACTGCACAACACCCAGTCTATTTTTGATAGGAAACATTTATCTTAAACAAATGACTGTAGCCTGATGTAACCTTTAAAATATGTGTAGTAACTTTTATAACTGAGAAATTGGTGATTATGAATTTTAATCATGTATTACCCATGTTGAAATAGTAACTATTTTTCAGAGCAAATGTATCATGTCTGGTATGTGAAGGTTTGTTTTCCCATGAGGAGGGCAATGGGTGAATTAATGTTATTGTTATAATTTGTTTTATAAAAGATATAGACGTTCATGATTAAACATTGCCCTGTTTTGAGTGGGAAACAGAAATCATCAAACACAATCGGCCATAATTTAAATATCTAGAGGGGAGGACAGAAATGACCATGTGACCCAGCAAAAGACACTTCTGACTGGCTCAAGACACCTTTGGGGTGCGGCAACCTCAATTCAACAAAATGTCCCCACCTGGGACGAACTCTTCTCTCATCTCTCTTGGCTCTTGATCTTCTCTTAGCCCTTCTTTGGCTGGCTTCGCTTCGGTGCCCCTCTACCCAGATTCCGCACAATGTAGAGTTCAGGAAAGCTCGGAACGCAAGTCCTGAGAGGAATTCTCTTCTCTGCGCTATGACTCACACACATGACGGGGAGTCGCAAGTCTCTCTTGCAGGAGGCCTCGCTTCAAAGCCCTGCCTGATCATTCCAGCACGAACCATTCAGCATCCAAAAACATAGATGGAGAACAAACAGAACTTTCTACGGACCCAGCCAAAGAGCCAAACAACCAAAACAATGCAACGAAACGCAATGCAATGAAACACAACGAAACGCAAGTACACCTCCAGACTTTTCTATAAAGTGCTGGTGTTTTATTTAAATACTTAGGGTAACCTGACTGCAAATCGAGGTATAATAAATTACGTATTGATGGTTCTCAGGGCTTGGCTCCGTTACAGGTCATCTCCATTCACCTTCTGTTACAGCTCATTCACCAACCTGTTTGTATGTTTGTCTGTGTGTGTTAGTTTAATTTTTTATGTTGTAGATTACAAATAAAGTCTTGTTTGTATGCAAAGAGAACTTGACAGTGGAATTTTTTTATAAATAATCTTGTCAATTGATTCTTAAAAGATCTTCGCTCCGTGCTCGAACAGTAGTTCAACATATTTGTGATATTATTTTCAATGGCCATGAGAATAGTATTACTCTAAAGAGTTAACAGATGCGTCATATCAACTCAGCATGGCCGAGTGATCAGACGTACACCTTATTTCTTTCAATGTTCCCGAATTAATCATAATTCCCTTCTTGAGCTAAAATCCCTTACATATAAATTGTGAGCAGATAAACGATCCTGTTGTATTACATATTTAATGGTGGAGAATTTCTATTCAGATTTTATTCTAATCTGATCGTTTGTCATTTATCCTTCATATAATGGTGGTCGAATGCGGCCGAGATTCCTAAACTACTTTACATATAAAATTCTTACATATTATTGGTGATTGAATTCTGGCAGTTGTAAATAAACCTTGCCATAAAGTCGGTAGTTTCCTACATGTATTTTGGTTTCTTGTCTTGTCTCTGTTCTATGTGCTTCCCTTGATTGATCCCAGGTGTCTCTCGTTTACCTATTTAGTATTTGTATATATAGGCCCTCTTGTTCTCTGTGTCTTTGTCAGTTCTGATCCATTCACGGCTGTAGTGGTTTGTTCTGTTGTCATGTTTCTAGTTTCTTGTGTTTATTTTCTGAGTTTAAATTAAAAGCCTGCACTTAGATCCTCTTTCTATCGTCTCGTCTATCGGCAATCACTACAGCATCACAGTATTACAAATATTGTAGTCAACATGTTTTTTGGCAGAAACCATAGATTTTAAACAATTAACCATGGTGTTAGTACACTAAAATGGTGGTAACATAGTAACCATGGTTAATTTTGTGGTTACTGTAAATATACAAAAAATACCATGGTGAAGCCATGGTTACTGTAGTAAAACCAAAGTTATTTTTCTAAGGTAAGATTAAGGTTAGGTTTAGGGGTAGAGGTTAATGTAGTGTGTATGTGTGACTCTAAATGAACACAATAAACACACTGCAGTGATGCCCCTTCTGTATGTTAGTATTTAAATATGGGTGCAAATAGTATCTGACACTATTTGCACCAGGGTGCAATTAGTATCTACCATTATTTGCACCAGGGTTGAGGTGCAAATAATATCTGCCACTATTTGCACTGGGGTGTAAATAGTAGTGTTGGGTTCGAGTCCTCCTTAGTCGAGTCTGAGTCAAGTCCGAGTCTTTAAACAATCGAGTCCAAGTCCAAAAGGGGCCTAGTCGGACTCAAGACCGAGTCCATAACAGGCAGAATCCGAGTCGAGTCCGAATGAATCTGTTCATGAATCTGAATAAAAATTGTAACCATAAACTCAACATCAATATTTTAAGCTTATTTTAAACTTCACAACTAAGAAAAACAGTCTGTCAATATAAATGTAACAAAATCACCTCTGTTGCATTTCAAATATACATTTTATGATTAGTATCCTGCTGAACAAACTTCAAAGTAGTTTCAGAATGCAAGCATATGCTTTAGGTGTGTGTCCTTCAACACAATTCTTATTGCGTTCTGTTGACATTTCAATTATTTTTTGCTTTTTCCCCTCCACTCAAACATAGACTAAAGAAAGTGAAAGCTGCGTTAGTCATTACAACCAAGGTTATAATGTTTCAAATTTTAATTGAGTTTTTATTTCTACTTCATTTTCTATTTGTCAATTCAATTTAATTTAGTTTTATTTAAAATGATGCCTATCTAAAGAAATAATAGTCTATACTGAGATTTCTTTCCGAATCTTATTTCTCTATCTGCCGACTGATTTGGGAAAATACAGTACATACAAATGAGTCAACACAGTAGTAATTAGCACTCACCGAGAAGTTCCGTCTCACGATTTGACTGTAAATGCTACATCCAAAAACACTGGAAAAGCCCATTGATAATATTAGGGCCATGTCGTCACGGACATGATTTTCTAGTTAATTTGCTGGAAACCGCACAATGCAGGGCAGTTCTGCGTACTGCTCGTGTACCTAAATCCCTGATGCATCCATGTGCATCTTGCAGCAGCTGAAGCAGAAGTTAAAAATAATAATAATAATAATTGATATTTGCTTGAGCGGCAGCCGCGTTTGTCTGCAGTCAGTTTGAAATCTTTAAATACCAACCCAAGAAAATTTTATTTAACTCTTCTTTAACCGTAAACACATGCAGAATAATCATTTTGAGTCATAAATTTAACAGAATTGTCCTTCAAAAGTGTTAGAGATATAGGCTTAAAAAAAGCATAAGTTACCTGGTGGTTTACAATAAAGATAAAATAAAATAAAATAAAAATTGAAAATAAAAACATCATAACCAAATAAATTCATCTCGTAGCATGAAGTTTAGCTTGTCATCGAATAATACATTTATTTTATAGTCTATAATTAAATTATAAACAAAACATTTCACTGCCCAAAATATCCTAATATTTTATTGGGCATGGTTGAATGTTGTGAATGGTGGACAAATGCTGTAAAAGAATGCATTTTAAGCTGCTCATCAATGCTTTGAAAAGAGTCAATCAATAATAAATAGGCGCTGTTTATCAGTTTAGAGTTGCTGTCTGCTTTAGCAATAAAGCTTTTTTTCCCCCAACTATTTAAAAAGATACACAGTTAATTCATCAAGCTATTATGGACCAGTTCAAGCTAACAACACTGCGTGCACCACAAGAGACTACAGAAGCCTACATGTGTAGATACATTATGCCTAAAAGGACTTAATGTGCAATATTAATACTATTTTTATGTATTTTTATTTCAATATGCTGTTTTTATTAAACTATGACAGACATGATGTGGGTGACTTGACTCAATGAAGTTCTTGATTTTAAGTTTAACCATGATGAAATCTGCAATGCATGCACCATCTTGGCTGCACAAACACCACACGCAATTTTACCAGTTGTCAGGTCCCATGTCGTGTGAAACTGCCTTGTTTAGTTTCTATTATATTGGATACATACCCGTCTTTATGTTCTCGTCATGCCAGCCACTTCGGCAGTCGATGTTATACAGTAGTCTCTGTAGTAACATTCAAGCATATTGGTTGACTGATGAGTGTGCCTGTGCACGTGCATATGTGTGTGTGCTTAAACATAGTGAAACAACTCTGGCTACATGTTTGACTTAAGGGGCTAATACAGCTGCATGCAGACAGATATGTATTCATTAATTTCTGTTTTGTTATTTATTTTTTATTTTTTTCATTGCATCACAAATGTCATGGACTCAGCTGGACTTTGGAAAAATCCAGAGTCCCAAAGTCTCGAGTCCGAGTCAAGTCCGAGTAAAAATGCATCCGAGTCCGTGACCAGTCCAAGTCCATTAAAATTGGACTCGTGACTCGGACTCAAGTCCGAGTCCAAACTCGAGTACCCCAACTCTAGTAAATAGCATATACCATTATTTGCACCAGGGTGCAAATAGCATCTGCCTTATTTATTTAGCCCGAGATGGAGCATGTGTATTAAAATGGGAGAAATTGGAACACTATGGCAGATGAAGAAAAGGAAGTCCTGCCTTACAGTTAAAAAAGCTAATCACCATACTGACATTGATTGTATGTCAACTCGAGAAATGCATGTGTGTTAGCTGGACCAGCCTGAAAAACAGTGTTTTGTTTGGTTTTTTTGCATGATCTGAGCCAAAGAAACACAATTTATGTTACCATTATTGTCAGATTTTAATGCTGATTTGAAAATGATACACTATATTGCCAAAAGTATTCCCTCACCCATCCAAATAATTGAATTCAGGTGTTCCAATCACTTCCATGGCCACAGGTGTTTAAAATGAAGCACCTAGGTATGCAGACTGCTTCTACAAACATTTGTGAAAGAATGGGCCGCTCTTAGGAGCCCAGTGAATTCCAGCATGGTACTGTGATAGGATGCCACCTGTGCAACAAGTCCAGTCGTGAAATTTCCTCGCTACTAAATATTCCACAGTCAACTGTCAGTGGTATTATAACAAAGTGGAAGCAATTGGGAATGACAGCAACTCAGCCACGAAGTGGTAGGCCACGTAAAATGACAGAGTGGGGTCAGCGGATGTTGAGGCGCATAGTGCGCAGAGGTCACCAACTTTCTGCAGAGTCAATCGCTACAGACCTCCAAAGTTCATGTGGCCTTCAGATTAGCTCAAGAACAGTGCGTAGAGAGCTTCATGGAATGGGTTTCCATGGCTGAGCAGCTGCATCCAAGCCATACATCACCAAGTGCAATGCAAAGGGTCGAATGCAGTGGTATAAAGCACGCCGCCACTGGACTCTAGAGCAGTGGAGACGTGTTCTCTGGAGTGACAAATCACACTTCTCCATCTGGCAATCTGATGGACGAGTCTGGGTTTGGCGGTTGCCAGGAGAACGGTACTTGTCTGACTGCATTGTGCCAACTGTGAAGTTTGGTGGAGGGGGGATTATGGTGTGGGGTTGTTTTTCAGGAGCTGGGCTTGGCCCCTTAGTTCCAGTGAAAGGAACTCTGAATGCTTCAGCATACCAAGAGATTTTGGACAATTCCATGCTCCCAACTTTGTGGGAACAGTTTGGGGATGGCCCCTTCCTGTTCCAACATGACTGCGCACCAGTGCACAAAGCAAGGTCCATAAAGACATGGATGAGCGAGTTTGGTGTGGAAGAACTTGACTGGCCTGCACAGAGTCCTGACCTCAACCCGATAGAGCACCTATGGGATGAATTAGAGCGAAGACTGCGAGCCAGGCCTTCTCGTCCAACATCAGTGTCTGACCTCACAAATGCGCTTCTGGAAGAATGGTCAAAAATTCCCATAAACACACTCCTAAACCTTGTGGAAAGCCTTCCCAGAAGAGTTGAAGCTGTTATAGCTGCAAAGGGTGGGCCGACGTCATATTAAACCCTATGGATTAAGAATGGGATGTCACTTGAGTTCATATGCGTCTAAAGGCAGATGAGCGAATACTTTTGGCAATATAGTGTATATGTTATTTGGTCGTAATCTTGACCAACTGTTTTAGAGATTTCAGTCTTTCCCCATTCAAGTATATTGGAGTTTAATTTTAATACACTTGTATCCATATACTTTATATCTTCAAAAGAATGTAAAGTACAGGATGGGTTAAGAGGTTGAGGGGGGGACATTTTATTAAAGTAAAAATGTTTATAGTTTTCTAGTTTATAATTTTAAGTATAAAATATGTTTTATGTATAGATGTTTATTTGTTTAGGAAATCAACCTGAATGGCTTATTATAGCTGACTCTGAATATTACGCTGGAAAAGGAGGCGGCATTTCAAAATTAAACATTTCACTTTTAAAAGCAGTGGAAAATACTGAACAAACATATCCAGTAAGCAGTTATTAGAAACAATTTAAGATGAATTAAATTATACTTTATTTGAGAACATGAAACGCAAATGAAAATGTGATTACTGTGCTTCTCTTTAAAAAATCAAAATCCAAAAAGTGTCCAGCAGCATAATATTCTGAACATAGGATGTAGTGCTTTGTCAGGGGTGAACTTAAGTATATGAAAATGAATTCAGTGGCAGAACTCAGTAACCCATTAACATACAAATGGCATTGAGCCACAGACAGTGCAAACATATTCACTACCACAACAAAGTGCTCTAATATCAGCTGTCAGCCACACACACATAAATCTGTCTTAACTGGGAAATCCCATAGACTTCTTTTGTTTGCATATAAATCTACCTATAACAATTATTAATATAAACTAACCCTAACCCTAACAGAAAACTTTTTGCATTATTAGAATAAAAAATAAAATAAAATAAATAAATCATTATTTAATTTATGTATTTTGTTTTAATTGAAACCTGGCAGGGTGTAAAGAGTAGCATCTCTAGTTTAGTTTGATATGCCGCTTTAAAAATTAATTCATTTAAACGTTATGTACAATTACGTGGATTGTGTGACATTATTTCCACAAAAGTTGAAAAAATGTTTTCCGTTATTTTAAAAATAACTTTGCACAAATCTCTGGGTCATTTCGTTTAATTTAAATATATATATTTTGTTATTTTATTTTGTAATCTCTGTACAATAAGGTTATATTCATTAATATTAGTAAATGCATAGAAATGCAATCTTGAACTAACAATGTACAATGTTTTTTATAGCATTTATTAATCTTGATTGATGTAAATAATCAAAATATTAAAAAAATCATATTAGTTTAAATAGCATAAACTAATGGTAACCTATACAACTTTCAATTAAAAAAAAAAAATATTAGTATATGTAGAAATTAATGTTAACCAAGATTAATAAATGCTGTACAATTATTGTTCATTGTTCTTATTCATTGTGACAATAGACAATGAGTTTTTGACATGGTTCTGACATAGTTCAATTTGTTAGAAATACAGAGAGAACACTGAGGTTTTATTATAAGATAAGATTGCATGACGAGTTGGAAACTTGAAATTAATTTGCACTGCATTTTGGCATACTGGTATTAATGTTCTTGTCTGTCTGTTGTGATTTTGTTTGTTTGATGATGCAGAGAGAACATTCAGATTTTTTCCAAAGTAAAAAAAAAAAATACAAATACAAATACAAAAAAAAAAAAAAAATTGTAATAACTGTTTGAGTAACAGCTAAATAACATGAAGTTTTTTAATTATACTTATTTAATTATACATTTCAGAATCATACTTTAACAATCCCACTGTCCACATATGCGGACATACATTTTTAGGAAAACTATTTGCTCAAATTTTTATTTCATTTATTTATTTATGTTTATGAGGGATTACTAGTTACAAAAAGAGAAATAGAAATTGCACAGCAGTCACGCTCAGGTCTCAGGAGGGCATGGATCGTTTTTCCAATAAGGATATCCCAAAATGTCCTCAAAGGGAGGTTATGTCTAGTTTAGCTCACTCATGTTTTAAATATGTCCCCAAACTATAGCTAAGCACACACACACATGCACACACACACCAACTCATTCCCTACATATGACAGGCTTTGGAAATGCTACTATTGGCTAGAAGCAAAGGCGAAATCCACTTTAACTTCTCAGCATCTGTTTTTCACACCTTTGGGTTATTGTGTACACAGCCGAAATGCCAGCAACACCTTCATTACTGGGATATTTAAGTATAATGTGTGACATCTCTGTGTTATGTAACAAGCACACAAAAATGAGCAAATACATTTGTTGTGTAACACAGCACTTTGCACATACAAAGTGTGAATTTGATATACACACATATATTCTCTGTTTCCTAGTGACCTGGTGGTGAAGCTCCCATCTACAAGGAGTGGTGGCACTTTTAGACTGTGACATATATATTACAGTATTTCCTTCCAGTATGAGAAAGCAGCTTAGATGTGAAAGGTTGAGCAAGGCACCTTAAAGCACACATAGTGCTTTCAGAACGTATTTGCTCAACTGTTTCCAATTCTCATACCAAGGAGCTGTCTGTGGGACAAGATAAGTTTGTTAGGTTGGAAAAAGCTTCATCAACCAGCATAAACCAGTCTGGAACAGTTATTGTGGACTAAACTGGTGGTTTCAGCAGGTTAGACAGTTTTAAAGAAATGAGCAAGCTGACAATTATCAGAGAAGTGACCAAGAGACCAGCCACAGCACTAAAAGATTTGCAGAGCTATTTGGCTACATTTGTGGAAACTGTCCAGACATCAACAGTCTTTTCAACACTTCAAAGATTTACCTTTGGGACAGTGACTAGAGAAAAACCAGCACTGAAGGAATAGTTCGGCCAAAAATAAAAAAATATGTCATTTACTCACCCTCATGTCATTCCAAACCGATATGACTTTTCCACATGCAGAACACAAAAGGAGATGTTTTAATTAATCAGTCTATTTAATACAATGGCAGTTGATAGGCATTCAATTTAAAGCTTAAAAAAAGAATCCAAACGTGTCATAAAAGTAGTCAGTGTGACTCGTGGGTCACATTCCAAGTCTTTTGAAGATATTCAACATGTTTTGGTGTGAAACAACCTGAAATGTAAGTAATGTTTCAGTGAAAATCTTCAAATCAAGTCAAATCAAATCCCTTTATTGTCACTCAACCATATACACAAGTGCAACAGTGGGTGAAAGTTTGGGGGCAGTTCCAAGCAACAAAGCAGTATGACAATTACAATAAACATCTGATTTACACATAACACAGTTCACACATCTTACAATATACACCTAATAAAATACAATATACAGTATACACAAAATAAGAAGACTGTATACAATAAAAATACACTGTACCCTCCCCCAATGTAATCAGTGGGAATAAATATGAAGTGTTGTGTTGACATTCAGCTGTCGGTTGATAGTCAGTTGCCAGTGTGTTATTAAGAGAAGTATAAAATGTGAGTCCAGTCTGAGGCTAATAATGTGCGGTGCTGAAATATGTATCGTGAGCGATCAAGAGTTCAAAAGTCTGATTGCTTGGGGGAAGAAGCTGTCATGAAGTCGGCTGGTGCGGGTCCTGATGCTGCGATACCGCCTGCCTGCCTGATGGTAGCAGTGAGAGCAGCCCATGGCTCGGGTGGCTGGAGTCTTTGATGATCCTCCGAGCTTTTTTCACACACTGCCTGGTATAGATGTCCTGGAGGGAGGGAAGCTCACCTCTGATGATGTGTCTGGCAGTTCGCACCACCCTTTGCAGGGCTTTGCAGTTGAGGTCAGTGCTGTCGCCGTATCAGGCAGTGATGCAGCCAGTCAGTGCTGGTATAGAACCGAGTGAGGATGTGGTGGTTCATTCCAAACTTCCTGGTGAGCCTTCTTCACAACGGCCTCAGTGTGGGTGGACTATGTGAGTTCCTCAGTGATGTGGACACCGAGGAACTTGAAGCTGCTGACTCTCTCCACCGGTGCTCCATTGATGGCGATGGGGCTGTGTTCTCTGTCTTTTCTCCTGAAGTCCACCACAAGCTCCTTGGTCTTACTTACGTTGAAGGAGAGGTTGTGCTCCTGACACCAGCGTGTCAGAGTGTGCACCTCCTCTCATTGTCAGTGATCAGACCTACCACCGTCATATCATCAGCAAACTTAATGATGGCATAGGAGCTATGTGTTGCCACACAGTCATGTGTGTACAGGGAATATAAGAGTGGGCTGAGAACACAGCCCTGCGGGGTTCCAATGTTGAGGGTCCGTGATGAGGAGATGTTGCTGCCCATTCCAACCATCTGGCGTCTGCCTGACAGGAAGTCCAGGATCCAGCTGCACAGCATGCTGTTTAAGCCCAGAGCATCACACCAAGCTTGGAGGGCACTATGGTGTTGAATGCTGAGCTGTAGTCTACAAACAGCATCCTCACATATGTGTTCCTTTTTTCCAAGGATGGATATCAATCTTGATAGCCATTGTGTGTTAATGAACACTATGAGAGAAGATTGTTCATAGTGGCATGCGTGTACACACGAGACTTATTTCTAGCATTGCTTTTAACACTAAATAGTTAGTACTTTTTCCTTTGTGTTCTGCAGAAGAAAAAAAGTCATACAGATTTGGAATGGCATGAGGGTGAGTAAATGATGAAAGAATATACATTTTTGGGTGAACTATTCCTTTAAGACCTACAGTATGTCCTGAAAGCAACGCATTATGTTTGGCGTAAACTAAATGTACAACCCAAGACCAAGGTAGCACCATCTCCAGTTCCATCAAAAATAGTTAATGGTATCATTATGTTCTGGGATTTCTTTCAAACTAGTATCATAGAATGAATGTTACGATAGCTAAATTTTTGCAAACTAAGTTTGCGTGCCTCGTTCTACATTTCACCACAGTTTTCTGGTGAGATTAACTCTAGAGGCAATTCAACAACTGTGCGTTTTGTTCACTTTCACAAAAATCACGAGTACAATGTGGATTATGACTTTATAAACACTTATTTTTTCACACGCTGCTATGTTATGATATCAAAACACTTTTACTTTTATGCACCATTTGAAAAACGATATATTTTAAAGCTTGTTTTATACACCCACCTACATTTGCACACTAATTCCAAAGTGATAGAGTGTTGGACTTTGAAATCGGAAGACCAAGGCTCAAGCTCAGCCAACCATTCAACCTGACACGTGACACGAAAGTGACACGAAATGACGTGGTTGCTTCAGAAAATGTACTTTTCATGTCACATTTGCTTTTACAACACTATTGGTAAGGTTTACATGTTGGTTAAGGGTAATGATGTCTGTTTTGCTTACCTTTTTATTTGCTCTTAGGACACTATTGGTTAGGTTTTGGTTAAAATGGTAGGTTAGGGAGGTAAGTTTGGTAACACTTTCTATGAAGCCCATATTTATAATGCATTGTTAAGTCATTATAATGCATAATTAATGTCTCATAATACACCCTATAATATGTTATAACTTCTCATAAATAATTGTAAGCACAATTATAATGCATAATAGTTATACCTTGGAGTGTAATGCATTATAATACCAGCAACACAAAATTTTATTTGCAGAAGTTATAATGTATTATATACTGTATATTTGTAATATATATAATAGGTATGGTGTAAGTAAAGTGACAAAAGCTTTTGGAAAGGAGGCTGTGGAACTTCTCAACCAGAATGAAAAAATACAGTTTTTGCTCAGAACGAACTGAAATGAAAATCATTTTGTTTTTAGTCCCTGGTTACAAGCTATTTATAAAAAGATATTGCTTTTGTAACTTTAATTAAAGCAGGCAAAGACCATAATATGATCATGTCATAAAGCCTTTTGACTGTTTACACTATGCTGCTTTTGCATGACAGCACTTATATGATTAACTTTATTAGCGCTGCTGTGTTAAAATTGGATGTTGCTTGTGTTCAGTGTTGGGGAGTAACAGAATACATGTAATGGGAATACGTATTTAAAATACAAAATATAAGTAACTGTATTCCACTACAGTTACAATTTAAATCATTGGTAGTTAGTATACAGTTACATTCAAAAAGTATTTTGATTACTGAAGAGATTACTTTGCATTTTATTGTCATTTGTTTCATTTAATATTTAGTCCTTTCAGATGGAAAACATTTATACATATAAATGATGTGATCCAAAGTGCATTTGAACAGCAGTGAAACACTTTCTTATGATGTGTTACATTCATACGAGCAGACAGAGAAGTAAGTTTGAAGTAAGTTTGGAGCAGAAGAAATAGAAATAAACCTTGTGTAAATTGTCAGCTTTACGCTAAGCTAAAATGCTATTTCTAGCCATTTTACATGCACGTTACCAGGCACGATCATATTTTTTTATCAAGAAAATTCACGTTGGATAATAATTTCTTTTTTTCTAGTAAGACCTTTGATATTAGGGCAAAAATCATATTCTTGATAATAATTTTTGTATTGTTTTCCTGTAAAAATACCTAAAAATCCTTAAAACAAGATCAATTTGATTCATCTTGTTTTAGAAACAACACTGCATAAGATATTTAGGTTTTTCAGAGAATGTATTTTTAACATGTGTATTTTGTCTTACTGTACTGGCAGAGTTTTTATAGTCAAAACAAGTGAAAAAATCTACCAGTGCTGAAGAAGTAATCCAAAGTACTTTAGAATACGTTACTGACCTTGAGTAATCTAATGGAATATGTTACAAACTACATTTTACAGCATGTATTCTGTAATCTGTAGTGGAATACATTTCAAAAGTAACCCTCCCAACCCTGCTTGTGTTATAATGCATTATACTCTTTAGGTATAACTATGAATAGGGGAAGTCTTATAATGTAATTATAACCATAGTTATAAATATTTATAAGAAGTTATAATTTATTATAAGATATATTATAAGACATTATGAATGCAGTATAACGCATGTATAATGCCTTTACGATGCATTATAAAATGGGCTTCATAGAAAGTGTTATCATAAGTTTTTTACTATTAAAACCTCATTCACCATAAAAACCTCAACTGACTGATACAATTTCACTTGCTTCTGGTGCCCCTTGCTGGACATTTCACTGGGAAACTGCAGGGAAATGTGTAATGAAGAACGTCATTTCATTTAGCAAAATTGCTGCCACGGTCACATGCATTTCATGAGATCAGGCTGATTTCTTTTCAGTATTAGGAAATGGAAAGCTTTTTAACATGTATAAAGCCTTATATGGGTAAATCCTTAGGGAGAATGTGTTTCAGTCAGTGATCTGTGTTTTGAATGCAGACTATTGTGCCCTTTAAGTGGAGTAGGAAATATTGTAATTCCGAGTTCCGAGCACATGAACGATCAAGCTAAGTTGTACTTATTAGTGAGAAACTCTGAATTCTAGAAGATACCCGAGTTGCCGAGATGTGACGCTGGAACAGGCGTGTCGACAGGAAAGATGATGGGAACCAATGATTTTGCAAAAATATTTCAACTTCTGTACTTTATTTCAATAATATTAATTTGTTATAAATGACAGTCAACTAATGACTCACACTTTGCGGTTTGTTTTAAGCAAATTAATAAATCATTTGTTAGATGCCATGCATAAATAAATAATATACTGTATGATGTGTATAAGTGATATCAGGTTATTCACTTATGTTTATTTATTATTGGTGAAACAGAAAAAGAGCTTTTGCCTTCATTCATTGCATATTTGTTTAAGTTTAGCCTTTTCCGTATTTTGTTTCCCACTTGAATGTGAGATACTGTATGTTGTTGTGACGAATGCCCAGTTTGGAGGTACAAGCTTCCCAGGTCCACTTGAAGGCAGCATACTGCATGTACAAAGTACTGACCAGTTAGTTAAGTACTTTAATAAATTTAAGTCTTTCATTCTAGGTATAAATGAATGTTCTTGAGTAAATTCTAAATGTGTTCAATTTGTTATTGAAGAACGGAAAAAAACTCTTTCATTGCGGAAAAAAATTTAGAAGTTAAACAGAAATGTGTTTGAAATGTGAAAAATTGCAAGATGGAAAATAGTTCCTGGAGTGCACTGTACAAACACATTTACCCTTCAGTATATTTATACCAAAACTTTAATTATGAGACTAAGCAGCAGTGAAATTCAGAGTCTGAAAACATATTTATATCACACACACACCTTATTGTTTGGTAAGAAAAAGTCATTGTTCTGCCACAGAAAGACAGCTTTGTCACCTAAATGGAGCTTTTCTTGTGGAGCTCTGAGGGGACTGACAGGATAATTGTTTTACAAAACAGCTTAAAGACCAGATGATCCAATGGCTTTATGTTGGCAGGCTTAAGTGTTGGCGGAAGGCCTCTGGTCTTTTGGAAAGCTTCGACATATGTACCAGAACGGTCAAATCTTTATATCACTGTACCAATGTTTTATTTGATTCTGATGATATTTGTATAATAACAGGAATTATAGGTAACACGTTAAAATAATGTTCCATTAGTTAACAGTAGTTATTGCATTGGGTATCATGTACAAACAATTAACAATTTATTTTTAACAGCATTTATTATGTTAGTTAATAAAAATACAATTGTTCATTGTTAGTTCATGTTAGTTCATAGTGCATTAACTAATGTTACCAAACACAACTTTTAATAAAAATAAAAATAGTATATGTTGAAATTAATATTAACCAAGATTAATAAATGCTGTAAAAGTACTGTTTGTTGTTAACTACTTTTGTTAAAAAATGAAATCTTATTGTAGGTTACCTTATTATTTTTGTGAGTTTATGTGCTTTGTGAGTTTATGTGATTTTGTTGGTCACATTCTGCAGAAATATTATGAAGGAAAAATTCCTGGAAAAGGAAAGTCTGCAACAAAGTTTCCAGTACACTTCCTGAAAGTACCTGAATGTCATTATAGAGATCTATTCTGTTTCTCTTGCAGCCTTCAAGACTGTACAGTCAGAACAGAAAAAAATATAAGACTTGTGTTTGTCTACCGTGGATACACTGCATTTATTTAATAATTCTACTCATTTTACGTTTCATAGTCAAATGGCATACCACCTGAGAGCACGCTGCATTGCGCACCACAAGTTGAAAATTGCTGCCTTAGTTGCTGAGCTCTAAACTGCTTAAATGAAGGATAGTGAATTACTTCTCAAGCTGCTCTTATGGGACTGTCTCTTTTCTTAGTGTACTCTTATGTTTTATTAGAAAGACACAGGCTAATACAGAATTTCTGCTAGTTGACAGAATTTCTGTAATCACTTGATGTAACCAGACTGTGTGCAAGGGTTTATAGTTTAATTTGGGTGAAAGCTAGTGTAAGTAGCCTCATTCCCCTGTGTTATTTGTCCTTGTCACATGTAAACAGAACTAATCAGTTTTTCACTGTCCTAAAGATCCTTATTTAATGTTGCTAGTTATTATTCAAACTGATTCTGGTACTGTTTCTTGTGTGATATATCATTAAATTAAGCAGCAACTCTTTCATTAAAGGGTGAGTGATTAATTCAGGACAACCTCTGAAGCTTGTTATTAGAGTTAATTAAAATAGGCTTTAGAGTTGCAACAATATTGTAAATTCATCAATGGAAAGAGCAAAGACAACACACACACACACACACACACACACACACACACACACACACACACACACACACACACACACACACACACACACACACACACACACACACACACACACACACACACACACACACACACACACACACGTTAACAAAAATATCTAGGGGAGCTTGCGTAGCTCAGCGAGTAAAGACGCTGACTACCACCCTTGGAGTCACGAGTTCGAATCCAGGGTGTGCTTAGTGACTCCAGCCAGGTCTCCTAAGCAACCAAATTGGCCCTGTTTCTAGGGAGGGTAGAGTCACATGGGGTAACCTCCTCGTGGTCACTATAATGTGGTTCTCGCTCTCGTGGGGTGCATGGTGAGTTGTGCGTGGTTGCCACGGAGAATAGCGTGAAGCCTCCACACGCACTATGTCTCTGCAGCAATGCGTTTAACAAGCCAGGTGATAAGATGTGTGGATTGACGGTCTCAGATGCGGAGGCAACTGAGATTCATCCTCCACCACCCAGATTGAGGCGAGTCACTATGCCACCATAAGGACATTTAGAAACAATTTCCACAATTAGAAATTAGGCATTCCAAATTGGGGAGAAAAAAACAAAACAAAAACAAAGCTATCTAAATAGAGATATACTATAGACTTCTATTGGCTATATATAGAATTAAAAAAAAATCAACATTATATATTCAGTGAATTCATAAAGTATTCAGACCCCTTCATTTCTTTTCACATTTTGTTGTTGCAGCCTTATGCTAAAATGTTAAAAACAAACAAATAAATCACATCAATCTACACTCCATACCCTATAATGACAAAGCAAAAACCAGATTTTTGATAACTTTGCAAATGTATTAAAAAGAAAAAACTGGAATATCACACTGACATAAGTATTCAGACCCTTTGCTATGACACTTGAAATTTAGCTCAGGTGCATCCCATTTCTCTGGATCATCTTTGAGATGATTCTACACTTTGATTGGAGCCCACCTGTGGCAAATTCAATTGATTGGACATGATTTGGAAAGGCACACACCTGTCTATATAAGGTCTCACAGCTGAAAATGCATATCAGAGCAAAAATCAAGCCATGAGGTCAAAGGAACTGCCTGGAGAGCTCAGAGAGAGGATTGTGTCGAGGCACAGATCTGGGAAGGCTTTAAAAAATGTTTTTGCTGCCTTAAAGGTTCCCAAGAGCACAGTGGCCTCAATTCTTAAATGGAAGTTTGGAACAACCAGGACTCTTCCTAGAGCTGGCCCCCTAGCCAAACTGAGCAATCGAGGGAGAAGGACCTTGGTAAGAGAAGTGACCAAGAACCCGATGGTCACTCTGGTTGAGCTCCAGAGATCATGTGTGGATATGGGAGAAACTTGCAGAAGGACAGCCATCACTGCAACATTCCACCGATCTGGGCTTTATGGCAGAGTGGCCAAATGGAAGCCTCTCCTCAATGCAAGACACATGAAAGCCTGCTTGGAATTTGCAAAAAAGCACCTAAAGGACTCTCAAACTGTGAGAAACAAGATTCTCTGGTCTGATGAAATGAAGATTGAACTGTTTGGCCTCAATTCCAAGCGCCATGTCTGGAGGAAACCAAGCACCGCTCATCACCTGCGCAATACCATCCCAATGATGAAGCATGGTGGTGGTAGCATCATGCTGTGGGGTTTTTTTTAGCGGCAGGGACTGGGGGACTGGTCAGGGTTGAATGAAAGCTGAATGCAGCAAAATACATAGATATCCTTAATGAAAACCTGGTCCAGAGTGCTCAGGACCTCAGACTGGGCCAAAGATTCATCTTCCAACAGGACAATGACCCTAAGCACACACCCAGGACAATGCAAGAGTGGCTTAGGGAAAACTCTGTGAATGTCCTTGAGTGGCCCAGCCAGAGCCCGGACTTGAACCCAATCGAACATCTCTGGACAGACCTGAAAATGGCTGTCCACTGATGGTCCCCATCCAACCTGACAGAGCTTGAGAGGATCTGCAGAGAAGAATGGCAGAAAATCCACAAATCCAGGTGTGTAAAGCTTGTTGCATCATACCCATAAAGCGTTTTAGCAGAAGACTGTAACATGACAAATTGTGAAAAAATGAAGGTGTCTGAGTACTTTATGAATGCACCATATATTTAAACATGAATGTCTCATTTATTTGTGGCCTACTTGAATCACTCACACTTCACAACAATACGACACTTCCTATTTCATCCAATCAAATGTATCCGCCATTTAAAACAATAAACTAAAATAACAGATTATATATTTCTCAAACTACTTCATTTTGAGAGGAAGCTACATGGTTTTTCACCAACAGTATCAACTGATTTTAGTTTAAAAGTGAACCATTGTAATAATGGTCAATTCAATAATATTGGTAAATGATATCCGTCATAATATGAGTTTAAAGGAACACATTTCTGATTTGGTGTCAGTGAAGGGGCTGTGGGGTTACATTAAACAAAAAACTCTGGAAACATGTTTACAACATTTGGATGTGAGAAGCTATTTTAAGATATTAGGTAGAGAAAGGAACAAGGCCTGGTTCGTAGAAAAACAGAAACTGACCCAAATGTATTCTAAAAGGTCTCTTAATGAACTCGAACTTCTCACCTCTGTGTTCTGTTTATCATCCTGTGGTCAGATGTGTGATAGAGTCAGATCACTCGAGCGGTCACTGACAGTTTGAACTAGGACAGGAAGTAAGGTCATAGTACGCTTATTTGTGTAAATTCTTGTCAATATGCTAAAGAGTTCAAGTTGGCTGTGTTTCCAGCTGAAATACATTATTGACTGAAATGTGTGCTCAGGTTTTGAGTAGAAGCACTGATTGATTCTCACATTATAATCTACAGGATGAAGGTCTCGCATTCTGTCTATTTATTCAAATGCTGCATGCACAAATCTAACAATGGCATCTTACAAAAGCCTGATCATTTGCACCGAGAAGGTGTTCAGTTCAATTTAAAAACAGCACCATTCTACCAAAACAAATTAAAGACCACTTGTCGTCAGAGCCTAATGCAAGCGTCTCTCTAGACAAAGTCTCATCTGCGACAATAGTGGAACCATGTGGCTTAATGGTTAAAGGCTGATTTATACCTCTGCATCGAACCTACAGTGTATACTCCGCATAGTGGCAACGCGTTGGTTTGCATCTATAGCTCTGCCGCATTGATGTGTCTGCGTCGTTTTGTGAGTACACAGTCAAATGCTAACTACATGTTTCCCAAATAAACAAAAGCAATGCAAGAAATGTAATTTCTGGAATCAAAAGTATTTATGAAATTATTGTAGCATCAAAAATGAGTTCAAAGTACGTGAACATGTTGAAATGTAGGTAGGCTACATATTATTTATTATACGTGTTGCCTGCATTGCAGGCAGAAATTAAATAAGGAAATTACTGTTTGCTTGATCGTGAGTCGCTTAAATAATAATACATAAATATTTTGGCATACTTTTGATGCTCCATGATGAAAAAGAAATTGTCAAATTAATTAATAACTACTCGCCTGAATAACCAAAATGGGTGTCATTTTAAAGACTTTGCATATAGGCAATGTAACCAACTCTTACCAGGTGCTTTTTAATTTGCTGACGAATTAGAAGTATTCCGTTTCCATAACGTATGAAATATGATTATTTACTGAACACATACCGTCAAACATATGGTCAAATCATTGTGCAAATCTGAAAGTTTGCAAGTAGAATCAAAACATATTATATCACTCACATATCAAATTAATATCAAGCAAAGGCCTGGAGAAAAAATCTTTTAGAGTTAATAAGCTGTAACCAGATATCTTTTGGTAGATTTTGCTTGTAACACAAACAGAATAATAAAAAATAAAAAAAACAGCAGATGCTCCTGATTGAAACAATTTCTTTAAAGTTTACAAGTCCAAATACAATGTGATATGTTGCCTTGATATAAAAATAATCTTGGATAAAAATATGACACTACCACAGATATCCTTGTTATCATCCTGGGGGGCGGTCTCTGGTTAAAGTGGACCAATCACAGCTGTTGTGGTCTGCTTCGATGCAACACGCATTTACATTTTTGAAGAGGTGCACGTCACCGTGCACACTGTAACCGCCGTAGCTACGCGTAGCCTATGCCGTAAGCAGCTGTTTCTGAAACACTTCAAAATGTGGAATGGTATGTAAACATGACTATATGAGTTTGTAGCTTAATTTTGGTCAATAGTCAGGCAAGTAATTTCCTTGTTGTGCTTGTTACCTTAATTATGACCTTAGATTAATTTAACTGAATGGGAATTGGAGATGATTAGGGGGAAAAATAAGAGAGCTGCGTTTTGAGAAATGCTCACTTCTTATCCATGGAAGCCATTATCTTGTTTCATTTTACATCATAGGAAACTAAACTGTTGCATAAAAAAAATTATGTTTTGATTGTTTTGTGTAGTTATGATACATGCTGTAGAAATAAGAAATTAATTATAAAGCATATTTCCATCATTTTCCTATTAGGCCACAGGTCTATCATGCTGTATATTTGATCTACTTACACTGGAAAAAGTGGTAACCTGTGATTGTTACCTCAAAGAGTTTTTTCTACCTGATAAAATCCTTAAGAAATAGTTTTGTTGGTGTAACCTAATGTATTCAGATTGATTCAGTGATGTTAAATAATATTTTTGACTTGAATTAAACCAGTTAATTTAGATATTACCACACAAAACACATTTTATTAACATTTATTGTATTATTTATTTATTTATTATTTTTTTCAGTGTAGTTCAGTCCCTGAACTTTTTTCCCAATGCTGATTTTATCAAGCTTTCTCACTGGCCTGTTATCTGTGCAATCTGTGATTGGATAAGGATGGCTTAACATTCCTCGTGTTGTGAATTTCAAATTGTATTTACAGTAAAGGAACTCACACTCTCTCTCTCTCTCTCTCTCTCTCTCTCTCTCTCTCTCTCTCTGTGAGTGGAGTTACCATGTGAGTGAGTGAGCGTGGATTCTTCGGTGTGAGTGAGTGAGTGAGTTTTCTAACTTTTCTGGTTCAGGGAGTTAGAATCTAGATAGGTGCTGAAAATGATTTATGGTACATTGCTGAGTTTGCCGTCTTAGTTTTCTTTTTGTGGTGGATAGTGTATTTATAGGAGTACAAGTATTACAAGTATTACTCTAAAAGCACCGTCAGCCAGCGGTTGCTGGCTGGGATGGCAACACCGGCGTCCATGGCTTTTGAAAAGCTGGCTCAGTGGCATGGTGTCAAAGTTATCACTGAAACGCAGTGCTCAGTGGAGCAATGTAGTTTGGCTGTTGCGGAGGTGGTGGGATTTGAAAGTATTCTATCTGCCTCTTGAATGAACAGTGCAATTGTTCTGTTCCTGGACAGCACTGAGAAAGTCAATGCTGTTGTGGCTAATGGAATTGTGTTAAAGGATTCATTTACACAAGTTATGCCCCTTGAACAAACAGCTAAAAAATGAACACTTTCCAATGTGCCCCAATTCATAAAAGATGACTTTTTGGGAAAAAGAGTGCCCCTGGGATGCCTCGGTTATGTTGTGTCCTTTAGGAGACAAGTTTATATGATTCTGAAAAATGGAGAGCAGAAGGAAGCTCATGCTGTTAGAGAGAGTAATGAAAGGTGAGCAGGGAGCTCAGACTGCTACAGATGAAGTGGAGCATGGTGCGTCACTTCCAGATAAAGCTACTGAAAAAATTTCAGAATCAGGAGAACAGAATAGTCAAGATGGAGAAGTACAAGATGTTAACATTGGCTTAAGCAGTGGGACTGTTGACGGTGGAGGAAAAACTGGAGAGGACAATATTACCGCTACTGCAGCTGAGCCCTTGTTGATGGATGAAGGTGAAAATATTGATATGACTGAAGAGGAATCCATTTTTTAAATCCTTTTCAAGCAGAAAAAGCAGAGGAAAACGAGTGAAATAAGTATCAGGACATGATAGCGTAAAGAAGAAGAAAGATAATGATGGTAAAATCGGATACTAGTTGTGTTGATGAATCTACTGTGTGCAGTGAGGGTGAGTCGTCAGACTCTGTTGGATCAATCAGTGTTAGGAGGTTGGGAAGGAGCAAGTACACATTGTAGAAAATATAAAAATTCTTGCAAACAACAAAAAATAAGAAGGGGGTAAATGTTGAAGATTTTTGTCCAGATTGAGCTTTGTTTTTGGATTGTGCTAAAACGTTGACGGAGAAAGGAGGAGGGGGTGGTTTCACGGAACAAGAAATTTACATATTAAGGAAAATAGTGCAAACAAGCTTAAAAATAAACAAGCTCAATGAAGAGTTTGAATTGCCATAATTTTCTCTCTTTTTTGGTTTACTTTTATGAGTAAGATCAGTATTGGTACATTACATTTAAATTGTGCAAGAGATATTTTAAAAATGGCATCACTTTTCCAATTGATAAAACAAAAACAAACAGTTTTAAAGAAAATGAGTGGAAACTGGAATGGGAAGGGGAAATTATTTTCAGTCATGAAACTGCATTTAGTGGAGGTTTTTTTTTTTTTTTTTTTGGAAGAATTTTAAGCCAATGTCATACAAAGTTGATGTTTCTATAGCTGGACATCTTATGGTAGTGAAAGCTCATTTTGAAAAACATATTTTAGTATTTATAAATGTTTATGCTCCTACCATAAGTGCACAGAGAGTTATTTTCTTAAATAAAATTAATGTGATATTGTCAAGTTGTAAACCTGAAGAGTATGTGTTTATGGGGGGTGATTTTATTTGTACTCAGTATGATACATTGGACCGGAATCATATAGAACCACGTTGCATCACAAAAGGCAATGCAAACACTCACTGCTACACATAAGTTGTGTGATATTTGGAGATTTTTGAATGGAGATCAAAGACAGTATACTTGGGCACATACTCGTGAAAATGCTATCTCTTTGGCAAGGCTTGACATTATTTATTTGTTTTAAACATCATTTTAAAATTATTAGAGCATGTGATATAAAGCCTGTTGGTTTTACTGATCATTTTATTGTTACTTGTAATGCTTTTATAGCTAATGTAAAAACTAGAAGTGCCTATTGGCATTTTAATACCTCTCTTCTCCAAGATAATTTTTAAAGATATTTTTCGTGACTTTTGGAAAAATTTTAAGTCTAGAAAAGGTTCCTTTGCCTCACTTCAACAATGGTAGGATTGTGGCAAAGTAGAGATACAGCAGCTGTGTCAACAATACACTATTAATGTTTCCCCGAACATTTCTTGATCAATGAAAGAGTTTTAGATTGAAATCGTGGAATTACACAGTTTAACTGAATCCACAGGAATTCGAGGATGGATTAAGATCCTCAAAACTAAAAGGAAGGCTTTAAATGATCTGTTAGGTGTTAAAGCACAGGGAGCATTGGTCCACTCGCACTTTCAAAGTGTCACACAAATGGTTGCCCCAACCAAGTTTTTCTTTGGTCTGGAGAAAAAGAATGGACAGAGTCACTGTTTTCACACATTATTATCAGCCTCTGGTCAAGAACTCATTGTGACAGGTGAGATTTGAAAAAGAACTATGCAGATTTATTCAGATTTGTATAAAAGTGAATATAAAGGGGAAGCTAAACTGAATCATTATTTTTTTGAGGGTTTGCATAAAATGTCAAAAAAGGCTAATAGTACACTAGAGAAGTCCATTTCTGCAGGTAAACTTCATGCAGCTTTAATGAGCATGGAAAATGGCGCCTGTGATTGACAGTCTTCCAGTGGAATTTTATAAGGCTTTTTGGTATGTACTGGGAGAAGATGTACTAGCTGTACTTAGTGAAAGATTGTCAGGGGAATGTCTGCCAATGAGTTGCAGAAGAGCAGTTATTACTCTTATGCCAAAGAAAGGTGATTTAAGAGAGTTAAAAAAAAATTGGCGACCTGTGTCCTTGTCATGTGTAGATTTTAAACTTCTTTCAAAGATTTTAACTACCAGACTTGGAAAAGTGATTGGGGAAATAATCCACATTGACCAAACATATTGTATACCTAACAAATCTATTTTTGATAATATTTATTTAATAAAAGATGTTTTGGACGTCTCTGGCCTATTGGGTTTGGATACTGGTCTAATTTCAATGTATCAGGAAAAGGCATTTGACCGCGTTGAACACCATTATCTCTGGTGTGTGCTGGAGGATTTTGGTTTCAGGCCAGGTTTTATTGCCAAGATCAAGGTTTTGTACCAGGACATTGATAGTGTTGTTAAAGTTAATGGTGGTTTGAGTGTGCCTTATAAAATTACTAGAGGGATTAGGCAAGGATGCTCATTGTCAGGAATGCTATATGCCCTTGCTATCGAACCTCTTTTAAATAAAATTTGGGATAAAATTGAGGGGTTGGAATTACCATCCTCTGGAGTTTTTAAATTGTCAGACTATGCAGATGATATCATTTTTTTAGTTAAATGGCAGGGAGATATAGATATTAGCTGATTATTGATTATTTTAATGTAATATCTTCTGCTAAGGTTAATTGGGGAAAAAAGTGAGGCTGTAGCAATTGGTAAGTGGGAATTAGGTTTTTCTACTTTACCAGCGGGGATTTTATGGAAGGTTTTAAATATTTTGGTGTTTACCTTGGCAGTAATGATATGATACAAAAAAAACTGGCAAGGGGTTCTAGAGAAAGTTCAAGGTCGACTAGGAAAATGGAGATGGCTATTTCCCCAACTATCTTACAGAAGAAGGAGTTTAATCATCAATAACATAGTGGCATCTACTTTATGGCACAGGCTGACTTGCGTGGATCCTCCTCCAGGACTTCTGGGAGAGTTACATTCTGTAATGGTTAACTTCTCCTGGGACCAGTTACATTGGGTACCGCAGGGTGTACTGTACCTTCCAAAGGAAGTGGGAGGACATGTACTGGGACACTTAGCAAGCAGAGGAGCAACTTTCGGACTTCAGTTTATTCAGAAGTATTTAACTGGACCAGAGTATCTTGTGCGGAGAAAATTAACAAGCACAATTTTATGACAAGCAGGTGGATTAGGTTTGGACTTTTCTCTTTTTTCATGGACCCTAGTAATGTGTTGGTCAGTGGATTAAATCCTTTTTACAGTGGACTTTTTAAGGTTTGGGGACTCTTTAAAATGGAAAAGTCTGTATTCTAATACTTCACTTTTTTGGCTATTAGAGGAACCGCTAATATGCGGGGCCCATTTTGAATTGACTTGTGATGCAACTCCTGAGAACATTATGAGCAGTAGCGGATTTAGGCATGGGCGACATGTGCACTTGCGCAGGGCGGCATGAGGCACCCACACAGACCCCCCATCCGGGTCAACAACTTTGGAGGCGTGTTGAAGTTTGGAAGCTAGAACCGCCGCTGATTATGAGAACTACAATGACTGTGAAATTACAACAAATAGCAGACATTGGTGGAGCTGATTTAAGCAATACAAAAAATTGGCTTCACATTTGGGTCTGTGGTCTTTTCAGCAGGTCAGTAGAATAATAGACCTGATCAAACATAGATTGATTATTGAGGAAGAAGAACTTCTTAAGGTCTTTAATTTTGGAACAGTTTTTCCAAATTGTCTGGATCTTTGCCCAAACATATACATCACACCAGATCTTCAAGGACTTACTGGACCTTTGTTGAATTTAAAAGGTCTAGAGGACTTGTCTGTGTATAAAGTAAAAGGGAAACAACAATTGTTATGTAAAAGTTTTGAACAAAAAAAGTATTGAATAGGAATGTTGACACTGTGTGGAGAGAAAAACTGGGGGTGGAAGATGACTGTATGTAAGCCAACATGGCAACCCATTTTCATTAACTAAGCATCCAATTTTGATGCTTGTGCAGAAGCCATCGGCGTCTGTATGATGACACCAAAGGTGCCCCTGGCGTCCTCTCATTGACGCGGTGAGAAACCTCTTTGTTTTTGACAAGAAAACTTTGTGGTCAGTTATCAGTCTTTTAATATTATTTTGTGTGCTTAACCTCAGTGTTTTATAATACTTATAAATAAATTAGTGTGATATTACATTATACTGTAACATTGCTGGCTGTTGGCAATGATGATGATGAAGACGTGAAGATGAAGAACCCAAGTGCAGTTTATTTACAAACATGATAACTAGTAACCCTAACTACAAACGTAAAACATTAACATGAACTTGACTATAAACATGACTTGACTATAAACATCACATGGCGTGGCTTGACTTGACTAGGAGCAAAACACATCCACATACATTCAATACTTGACAAAAGACACAATGGAAAACATGAGGCTTAAATACATGGACATGGGGGAACATAAACCAATGAACAAACAGAATTCATAATAAGCTAATTAAACAATAAACCAATGAAAACATGACACATGAACATGGAGGGAAAACAGGAATCACATGACAAGGGAAACAGGAACTAAACATTTCAAAATAAAAGACATGAATCAACAAAATACACATGACATATACAATCATATATAATATTTTAGATCCCCTAACCCAACCCCATTTCTAATCCTAACTGAAAATCAACAATATAAAACATGAAAGAGACACTTTGATATACATCATTTTACACTATTTATAGATTTTTTTAAGCACCCAACCGCACATTTATGCCTAAACCTAACCAGTTCTCAACAACAGAAAAGACATAACAAGCAGATAAAGTACAGTCACGATCATTTATTTTTTTTAAATGCACTATAATATTCCAAACCATACGATGGCATTGTGTGAGTAGCAGAGTGAAACTGAAGCTTTTAATCTGTACAAATATTTCCTCTCCGTGAAGGCATCCTGATCCTGTGTCATCCTGATTCTACCGCACGTCTCATTCAAAAAAATACATGTACATCTGAACTTGAGGTCGTTGACGTCAAACCCGTATCATTACGCTTGAGGCGGCAAATTTTGAATGTGTTATAATGAGACTTGTGCAGAATGTGTTACGGTTGACGCCGTGTGACCGTGATCGGTGACTAAAAACGTACATTTAGGTTTGTTCTTCACATAAAATTATTGTAAGACTCGGAATACACCAGGAATGAAATGGGTCACTTCAGCAGTGCAAGACAGATAAATAACAGTTTAAATATTAACCACTGTGAATAAATGTTAGCAGGATAAATCAGATTGAGGGTAGAGATGGATTAGAAGTAGTGTCAATGTTTAAAAGTTTGGTGAAATGGCCTGGTAGCTCAGCGAGTATTGACGCTGACTACCACCCCTGGAGTCGCGAGTTAGAATCCAGGGTGTGCTGAGTGACTCCAGCCAGGTCTCCTAAGCAACCAAATTGGCCCGGTTGCTAGAGTCATAAGGGGTAACCTCCTCATGGTCGTGATTAGTGGTTCTCGCTCTCAATGGGGTGTGTGGTAAATTGTGCGTGAATCATGGAGAGTAGCATGAGCCTCCACATGCTGGGAGTCTCCGTGGTGTCATGTACAACGAGCCATGTTATAAGATGTACGGATTGACGGTCTAAGAAGCAGAGGCACCTGGATTGAGGTGAGTAACCGTGCCACCACGAGGACCTACTAAGTTGTGGGAATTGGGTATTCCAAACTGGGGAGAAAAGGGGATAAAAATAAAAAATAAAAAAGGATGGTGAAAGCTAGAGTTTGGATTGATTATAGAAGTATTAATGTTATGAATGATCTTGAGGTTTTTTCATATTAATGGTGTTACGAAGATGCTATTTGTACAATCATTGACAGAGTTTTAATATTCACACCTATTTTAGAATGAAATTTGAGTTTTGAAGAATTTTGAATTTGAAGAAGTTGTTGGGATTTTTTATTGACATGTGAAGTGTATTTTTATGTTTTTTGAATTTGGTTGACTGACAAAATAAAGTTGTGGTTAATTCTCTCTCTCTCTCTCTCTCTCTCTTTCTCTCTGCTGTTCTCTGTAGCCACCATTTCTGTACTGGTAACATGAACCCTGTGTAATAACAAAGGCAGTCAGTCAGATTTATTCCCCAGTGCACCACATGCAATGTATTTCTTATCAGTCAAGGGAGGCTTTGTGAGCACTCAGGCATGTTGTAGCAATGTGTGATGAGGAGGAGTCTTCATCCCCTGGACATTGATTTGACTTCACCCAGCATGCAGTAGTCAAATCAAACCCTTTATCTCCTGGTAACACCACCTCCTACCTACTGGTTGACTGTTAAATACGTCCTTCTCCTCTGGGCACTTTCTGATGACCTTCTGACCCAGTACTCAGCACGCTGAAGTATTAGCCAATCAGAAATCAGATGATAGATGGCACTTGTAATTGGATAATGATGCTCCTAATCCCTGGATTATTTATTTTTAATTGTTAAAAAGGAAATTTAAAAATAGAAAGCAATCATTACATCTCATTCTTTCTTTATTTTAACATGCAGTTGCCAGTAGTTTGATGAGATAGTGCCACAGAGTAATATTTGTATACATAATTCAAGTTATCCAAGTTGCAATTCATTGCATCTCTGCCCCCTTTAGAGACTGCGTGTCAATATAAAATAATGCCCAGAAATTACATCTACTAACCAAATGGTACAATGATTTGCTTGCTAATCAGTTATACAGTTGAGCTGTTAGCATAAACAAATGTAACCATAGTAACACAGTAGTGTAATCAATGATGCTCTGGTGCTCTACAGAGCCATAAAGCCTTTTTTTTTTTTTTTGTAGGGGTTTGACACAGGTTTCTTCTCCCTGTTCTCATTGCCTTTCCTGTACTAATCTGTGTCAGCCAGTGTCATCATTCTACCCATCAGCTCTGCTTTAAAGGTTTAACTTACCCAAAAATGAAAAGTCATGTTCATGTCATGTTTTTCCAAACCTGTATGACATTCCTTCTTCCGTAGAACAAAAATAGAGGAGCTATAAGATACATAAGTTACTATTTTCCAACCAATGAAAGTGAATAGTGTAAATACTATGTCAAATTTCAAAGAACATTATAAAATGTGTTCATATGACTCGCTGTATTCAAATTCTTTTAAAGTCATACTAAACAGGCTGTTATTCACTGAAACTATCCATCTCTGCTGAAACTGACAAATCATTTTCATGCTGATGTGCATTCAAACATGATGCCTCAAGATATGTTGCACCAGGCTTGATGTCAGTGACGTCAAATATCATGAGTTATCAGAAATGTTTTACATTTTATGGGATTCATCTAATTTCAGAGCTACAGCCAACATGATCACATGGCAGGCATGTGCCTTGGGCTTTGAGACTGAAAGAAGATTGAGAAAAGAAAAAGTAAAGATTGCCAGTTACTAGTTTTAGCATCATAGGCTTCACACGTCACTCTTCCCACAGTTCAGGACCACTGGAATGGACAGCAAGAATTAACTAATCTGACTACCAAAGACAACAATCTTAACCTGAATGCACAAAGCATATGTAAAGTAGACACAGCAGTCTACAGACACTGCGCCCTAACGTTAGAACTATAAAACAGACAGAGCCAAACACAACAAGGATATGATTGCCAGATCATCACTTCATAACCTCAGGCTAACCAGAAACAATGACCTAGTATCTATGACCTACAGTAGTAACAATAACACATATTTTTAGTAAATACATTAACTTATCTTTACTTGAACACAAAATCCATGCATCTCTCCTTGCAAATAACCTTCTCCCTTACATTACTGTAAAAGTTGACCGCTTGTTGAAGTTTCGATAGCCTCTTTCTCTATTTTTAAATGCAATTAACTTTGCCAAATCCGCAAAGCTCATCGATGCTTACGCTATATCCATTTTAGCGCTTAATAACGCATTAGTTGCGTAAACTTGAAGGTGTTCACACAAAACTAAAATCTAGTGTATCAGATAGCTTGACTGAAGGAAGGAGTCTCTGATTGGCTTACTCATTTTGGTAAGCATGCTTACCATGGCCATTTGTAGCGGGTGTGATTCAATTTGAATGACCGTACAGTGTTGAATGAAAGGGCGGTAAACAATGCTTTGAATCCGAGAAAGCATAACATAAAGTGCTTATACCTGAGGGTGGCGCCAAAGCAAATAAATGAATAGCTGTCTGTGCTGCTCAACTGAAATGAAAGATGACAAATTTGAATGAAAACAGTAGTTTATATTAACAATTATATTTAAATATTTCATAGTGTCATTTTTGTTTTCACCCTTCTGTTAGGTAAGCACTGCTTACCTTGCTTAGAGTTGAAGTCAGAAGTTAACATACACCTTAGCCAAATACATTTAAACTCAGTTTTTCACAATTCCTGACATTTAATCATAGAAAACATTCCCTGTCTTAGGTCAGTTAGGATCACTACTTTATTTATTGAATCTGAAATGTCAGAATAATAGTAGAGAGAATGATTTATTTCAGCTTTTATTTCTTTCATCACATTCCCAGTGGGTCAGAAGTTTACATATATAGTATTTGGTAGCATTGCCTTTAAGTTGTTTAACTTGGGTCAAATGTTTTGGGTAGCCTTCCACAAGCTTCTCGCAATAAGTTGCTGGAATTTTGGCCCATTCCTCCAGACAGAACTGGTGTAACTGAGTCAGGTTTGGGGTCATTATCCGTTTGGAAGACCCATTTGCGACTGAGCTTTAACTTCCTGGCTGATGTCTTGAGATGTTGCTTCAATATATCTACATGATTTTCCTTCCTCATGATGCCATCTATTTTGTGAAGTGCACCAGTCCCTCCTGCAGCAAAGCACCCCCACAACATGATGCTGCCACCCCCATGTTTCACGGTTGGGATGGTGTTCTTTGGCTTGCAAGACTCGCCCTTTTTCCTTCAAACATAACGATGGTCATTATGGCCAAACAGTTCAATTTTTGTTTCATTAGACCAAAGGACATTTCTCCAAAAAGTAAGATCTTTGTCACCATGTGCACTTGCAAACTGTAGTCTGGCTTTTTTATGGTGGTTTTGGAGCAGTGGCTTCTTCCTTTCTGAGCAGCCTTTCAGGTTGTATCGATATAAGATTCGTTTTACTGTGGATATAGATACTTGTCTACCTGTTTCCTCCAGCATCTTCACAAGGTCCTTTGCTGTTGTTCTGGGATTGATTTGCACTTTTCACACCAAACTACGTTCATCTCTAGGAGACAGAATGTGTCTCCTCCTTGAGCGGTATGATGGCAGCGTGGTCCCATGGTGTTTATACTTGCGTACTATGTTTTTTCAGATGAATGTGGTACCTTCAGGCGTTTGAAAATTGCTCCCAAGGATGAACCAGACTTGTGGAGGTCCACAATTTTTTTTCGGAGGTCTTGGCTGATTTCTTTTGATTTTCCCATGATGTCAAGTTAAGAGGCATTTAGTTTGAAGGCAGAGCTTAAAATATATCCATGGGTACACCTCCAATTCAGTACACCTCCAATCAGAAGCTAATTGGCTAATTTTATAAAGGCTTGACATCATTTTCTGGAATTTTCCAAGCTGCTTAAAGGCACAGTTACTTAGTGTATGTAAACTTCTGACCCACTGGAATTGTGATATAGTCAATTAAAAGTGAAACAATCTGTTTGTAAATAATTGTTGACAAATTACTTGTGTCATGCACAAAGTAGATGTCCTAAATGACTTGCCAAAACTATAGTTTGCTAATATGAAATCTGTGGAGTGGTTAAAATTTTAGTTTTAATGACTTCAACCTACGTAACTCTATGTAAACTTCTGACTTCAACTGTATATGGACGGCACGTCCCTGTCACATGGGAACTCATTATGTTGCACCAAATGTTTTGATTAGTCAAAGTGCCTAATTTATCTAGGAGCAGTGGAGAATCAGGCATGATTTTAAATAAACTAGTCATTCTCCATGAAATAGTATTACATGTTATATATTACATAAATAACTGACACAATATTGATGGCACAGAAATTTACAATCATAGAACAATTAACATTTGTCATATAAGTCAACAATAAAAGCTTTTTCTTACCATCATTCAGAACAGCTGCAGCCTCCTAGATGCATTGCTGAATCTTCTCAGTAGTTTCTCCTTCCATTCTCCAGTGAACTTACATGTGAGGTCCCTCTCAATGGCAGGTTGAATCAGATTTGCTTTTCTTTTGTGAAGCATCCTCCTGTGTTCACTGAACACATTCTTTAGTGTTGAAAATGAACTCTCACATGTAGCAGTTGATGCTCCAAAAGTTAAACCAAGCTTCAGTGTTTACAACACGGTAGGCATGGCTGATAGAGCATCACTGTATCTTTGCAAAATGCCAGCAGTTGTCCAGTTTTCATTTAATTTGGCAATTTCATCTTGCAAAAACTGCTTCCTTAAACCCCATCCCTGTTAAGTCCAACAGTGGTTTCACTTTGTCTCCATCCATAAAACTTTCACTCCTTTGATGTAGAGCACTCAGGTCCTATATAAACTTGCTATTTCTCTCACTAAATCTGGTGGACATTTCTCCAACTACTGCATCCAGGATACTAAAATATAGTCTTTTACATTCTGTCTTTTCTCCTTCCACTCTGTATTGACCAAATGTTGTATCCACCACATAGTCTTTCCATTGTGTACTCACTTCTCTTCGTCGTTTCTCTGCAGGGACTGCGGGGGGTTCTGCAGTCTCTCTCTGTTTGTTAAATTCCTCCCAAAGAATGTCAAACTGACTCTCACAACGCAGTTCCACCACACACTTGAGTGCACACTGGACCACACTGACACCAGTTTTAGGTTGGTGGTGTGTGCTTGGAGAAGAGTGCTAGGGGGATCCAGCAAACTCAACACTTTATGTGCTATACGGGCTATAAAGTGAAAACTGGGCTGTGTGATGGCCTTCAATAGCCCTGTGGCCTCAAGCCTCACTTCTGTGCTGCTGGTTTGGTTGCCTTCAATCTGCTGGAGCAGGGTAAGAATGATGTTAAAAGACTTCATGATCACAGTGACTGTGGCCAGGTGTCCAGTCCAGTACTGTTCTAGTAACTGCTTTAACTTCTGTTCAGTGTATACTGCAGTCACTGTAGGATTTCTGAAGTACTTATAAAGAGAGCTGCATACATTGAAAAAGTTTGCCAGTGCGCTTTCAGAAGACATGGCATGCACTATAACCAGGTGGAGTTGGTGGTTGAAACAATGCACATATGGCACTTCTCTGTGTAATTCCTCTTGCAAGAGTCCCCCCCCCCCCCCCCATTATCTTTAAGTTGTGTTAAGACCAAATTGGTCAGAGACATGGCATCACAGTGCTGATTCGCTGCCATTGAAACAAGCCTCTCTTTCACACAGTTAGTCTTCTCCACATAATGCAGCACAATTGAAATGTTCTTTGGAGCCATCCACTTTTAATGTGTACCACTCATCTGCAATTTCTCTGACTATCTCTTCCATTATAATTTTGCTCATGTTTTCAATAATTTCATTCTGGATATTATTTGAGGTGTATGTGGCATTGGATGGTATTGTGTTGAAAATCTTTGCAAGCTCCTTATCTTTTTAAGAGTATAGTCCATCATTTCCAAAATTCCACAGCCTTCTTCACCCCTTGCATCCATTGCATCTACAGTTCCACAAAAAGGCAGCTGGTTCACAGCTATGAATTCAATTATGTCCACAATAGCTGATAGATAGGTACGGTTCCTTTCAAGCTGTGCTGAATTAACAAGTGAGGAAATCTCAGTGCCTTGCTTGACTCTAGCAAGCCTCTCCTTCCACAGCACCATCACTAACAGATGTTCTTTGCTGGATTCATGACTTTTTAGTCCCTTATTTTGAACAAGGGCATGGCGCCAATTGTTGTAGCCAGTGGTTGTGAACACAACATCTGCCCCAGTTGAGCCAAATTTACGACAAGCATAACAAAATGCAGCATCCTGTTCAACAGAATATTCCAGCCACTCTCTATTTTTGAACCAAGAGCTACTAAATGAACGGTTATTTCCACTGCCACTAAACGATCGACTGGGGTATTCTTCTAAGCACATCACCTGTAAGGTCTCTTCGTCACCTAGGTCACTCGGCGGCACTTGCTGGGGTTTGGGCGAGTGAGGTTGTAGGGCAGGGTACGCTGTCATCGGCAGGTGGTGTTATTTGACAGCTCGATGAGCATCTTGCATTGTGGTGGTTTGGGCTTTATTTAGCCAATTTCCTATAACCATAATAAGAATTATTTGTCGTGCAACATGATGAAGAATATTTTATGGCTACAGTAAAATCCAGTCTCACAAAGTCAGCTAACAAATTTCCTGAGCGGGACGCACTAACAGTCATGTGGACAATTAAAGAGATAGGCTCACCTATGCGCATCACGCTCGCAATCTGAGGACACAAATCTAATGGCATTATATGGATATTGGAGGCATGGAAGCATAATGAAATTAAGATTCAGATTTGAAAGATGCATTGTGTTTATGCATTAATTTTGTGAATTTGTGTATGTGTGTGCATCTGTCTGTGTGTCTATTGGCGGCGAAATCTGGTTTGCATGTACGCTATTAATAATTTCATCTGAGGGTGCTTTTACATTTGTTTGGGGGTGCTTAGCACCCTCAAGCACCCCCGTAGAACTGGGCCTGTTTAAAGTTAGTGTACACTTTACTGATTTTAAAAGTTAGCTCATCCATAAAATTAAAATGTTGTCATCATACACACACACCCATGTTGTTCATACACACAAATGTTTGCTAGACATTTTTATTCTGTGAAACACAAAAGGGGATAAGGCAGAACACTAGGGACTGACATTCTCAGTCACCATTTTCTTTCATTGCATCTTTCATTGCAGTGAGTGGTTGACTGAAATTCAATATTGCAATATCTTCTTTTGTGTTTCACAAAAGAATAACATATAGGTTTGGTATATACGGAGCCCCTTAAGAGGACAGAGAGGGTGTAATTTGTTTTCCACCAGTAGGTCCTTAAAATGCAAGTGGATGGTGATTTGATTTTTGAAGCTCCAAAAATCACAGACATTCAGCATAAACGTCATCCATACACTTCCAGCTGTTAAATTAATGTCTTCTAAAGCGAAACAATCGCTTTTGATGTAAAAAAATATCAATATTTAAATACTTTAACTATAAAGTATCGTTTCTGATCAGTAGCAGTAAGCGTGTGACATAATTACGTTGGCATGTTCATATGAGAACTGATGCACGTGCGTCACACATGGATGAGCAGCGCTGTTTACAGCCGAGTAGAAGGAACGCTGTACAGAAGCCTCTTTGGTTTTGATTTAGATCTGTATTTAACTATTTGTTTACTCAGAATGGTGCATTTGTGTGCTCATCCTGGATGTCTCAACCGAGAGAAAAATGTGAGATTACGGCTGTAATGCGAATTCGTCACACAAGAGACGTGTATGCAGCGCTCTCATGAATGCGGATACTGCTGCTGACAGAAAGCGATGGTTTAGAGATGAAAAAGTACTTAAATATTGATCTTTTTCACAACAAAAGTGATCGTATCTCTTTAGAAGACATTAATTTAACCGCTGGAGTTGTATGGAGGATGTTTATGCTGACAGTCTGTGATTTTTGGAGCTTCAAAAGTCTGATCACCATCCATTTGCATTTTAAGGACCTACTGAGCTAAGATATTTTTCTATTTTTCTTCAAATGTGTTCTGCTGAAGAAACAAAGTCATACACATCTGGGATGGCATGAGGGTGAGTAAATGACGAGAGAATTTTCATTTGTGGGTGAACTTTCCCTTTAAGTTAAGCAAACCCTTAGTGGCAATATGCTTATAATTATATCTAAAGGTTTTCTTGAAAGGTTAGTTCACCCAAAACATATTAATTCTCTCATCATTTACTCACCCTTATGCCATGCCAGATGTTTATGACTTTCCTTTATCTGCAGAACACAAAGGAAGATTTTTAGAAGAATATCTCAGCTCTGTAGGTCCATACAATTCAAGTCAATGGTGACCAAAACTTTGAAGCTCCAAAAAGCACATAAAAGCAGCATAACATTTATACATAAGACTAGAGTGGTTTAATCCATGTCTTCTGATGAAATCCAGTCAGTTTTGGGTGAGAACAGACCAAAATACAACTCCTCTTTCATTATAAATCATGACATCAGCAGCCTCCTTAGCGATCATGATTTCATATTTGATTACCCTTCCTAGCACCATCTAGCCCTCTGTGTATGCGTCAAGCACTATTAAGTGTAATCAAGTTAGAAATCATTATCACACCTAGAGACTGCAATGGCAATATGTACAGTAAAAAGGAGTTACATTTTGGTCTGTTCTCACCCAACACTGACTGGATCACTTCAGAAGACATTGATTAAACTACCGGAGTTGAATGGATTACTTTTATGCTACCTTTATCTGCTTTTTGGAGCTTCAAAGGTCTGGCCACCATTAACTTGCATTGTATGGACCTACAGAGCTGAATTATTCATCTAAAAATCTTCGTTTGTGTTCAGCAGAAGATAGAAAGTCATACACATCTGGGATGGTATGAGGGTGAGTAAATTATGAGAGAATTTTCATTTTTGGGTGAAATATCCCTTTAACTTAAGGGATTCTCTGCAACTGGATCAAGTTCTTTGCTCATGCAGTTCAAGTTATATTTTCATACATCTAATTTTGAAGAGAACTTGAAAGTAGACATCCATCCATATAAAAGCAGAAAAAAGTATTGTGTGGTGCAGGTAGGACTGGAATAGTCTTCTGTCCAGGTTGACACTGGTTAAGGCCAACATCTGTAAGTTCAACCTCTGTAAGTTCACAGTATTCAGCTGGGGCTCACAGAAAAACAGAAGACTTACAATAAAAAAACATACAATGCAATTCAAATATTGCCATATGACCTATTTCAGTATCAAATCTTATCTGGTAACAGGACTATTCCCAACACAATAACAACTGTTATGATGCCTTTAAAACCCTATAAAGGTTTTTGAATACTGGGCGATACAGCTTTTGAGAGGCTAAAGCAAATAGCATTGAGTAAGTTGGCTTAAATGTTTAAAAAACATAATATTTTAGAAAATAGCAATAAATTAATTTGTTTTCATAAATTAATTTATGAGGTATTTTTATGTTCTTAACCTTTTCAGGGTTAATGATCAGCAGGCTTACCAAATATTTTATAAGTACTTTTTTCTGGAGTAATTAATATGCATCAGTAAGTGTACAGGCAACATTTATTTCCATTGACATCTGTTTTTTGTTTTTGTTTTTTTTTGGTCTGCACCATGTATGCTTCATCCATGCATCTGCAAACCATTACTGGTATGATACAAAAGCTTGCAGAGGTGGAAAATTATAATCAATGATAAGAAAGCCTTTACCATTCAGTGATGTGCTGTGATGTGCCTCTGTTGAGGAGTTCCTCCCTAAATGTAAAAGAAAAGGCATCAATCACAGTGAAACTGCATTTCAACAGTGGGTCATTCCATAATAAACTCAAGTCTTCTAGAATTATAAAGAAATAAAAAGTTATTCTATGTTAACTCCACTCTACAGTATATCAAACATTATCTTGAGATATGTGGCATTACAATACAATACTCAAAAAGAATACCACTGTCTTCTATATTTGAGCCTCTTTTGGGTGGATTTACTGCAAAAGTAATCCCTCAACAAAAAAACCAAAAACCAAAAAAAAGCTGAAAAGCTGAAAAGTTTCAACAATGCAAAAAAAATATTACTGTATAAAAATGTACCTTCTGAAGCATGAAGCAAATGAAACAGAGATAAGGCACTGGACGTCTCTCTGAAATAGAGAAATATGTACAAGTGACATTATTAAGCAGTTTTATTAACAGTCCTACTACTAATCATCATAATAAAATCATCATATTTAATCCTTTAGTTAAAACACAAAAGACACTGTTTCCCAGCACAATGTATAGATACAGCAGATGACAATGTATTTAACTGCATGTTATATTTTTGTGAGACACACAATTGTAATATTATAAAGATGTCTACCCTTTGCCATGCTCATTTGGACCTCTATGAACATTAGTGCAGAAAATGCCACAAGGTTTGTCCCTAAAATTAACACAGAAAGTAGATGACAGTTAACATTTATTCACCTTGTGTATTATTGACTCAATATGGCGCGCGCGCGGCACCACTGCAGGGAAGACAGATAAATGAATGAACTAAAGCTAAAGTTTAGAAAATATGAGTGAAATTGATCATGTTGAAGTCAAGAGCGTAGATTTGGCTTGGGGGCGGGTCAGTCTACAACAACTGAAATTTGTTCAACATGGTGAATTATCTGAATTTACCTCAGTTACCGGTTGCCTCACAAAAGACTGCCAGTGTGTAAATAGGGCATTTAATTGCAAAATTATCAAGCGGGAATGTTTTTAAAACACAGAAGGATAAAACAATTCAAATCTAAAGTGATATTCCATGATAGACTGACAAAACATTGTGTAAAATGTTTAATAAAAGTACATTAATGCTTACCTTTTTCTTGAGACGCACCCACTGACGGTTGGCCCGACGTACATTTAAAAATGCGCACGTGCAAAACTCAGATTTCTCTAAACAAGTTTCAACGCAGTGGTGGCTCAGCAGTTAAGGCTCTGGGTTATTGATCAGAAGGTTGTGGGTTCAAGCCCCAGCACTGCCAAGATGCCACTGTTGGGCCCTTGAGCAAGGCCTTTGACCCTATCTGCTCCAGGGGTGCTGTATCATGGCTGACCCTGCACTCTGACCCCAGCTTGGCTGGGATATGTGAGAAAAAAAAAAGAATTTCACTGTATATGTGCATAATGTGTGATAAATAAATATAATAAAAAAAAATTTAATTACATGTTGATGAATCAACCTAATTTCAATGTTGAATATATGTACTGTTTTCTCTGAATCAGCAGAGATACACTCTCTTTCCCTTCAGTCAGAAAATTCTGATGATGTGAAGCTGGCTTCCGCTTATATGCTCACAATGTCTTATGCATAGGCAGAGTGCTAAGCTTCATCAGCCAATCAAATTGCTGTGATGGTACAGGGTTTCAATGTCCCACCCCCTAAATGGAGCTCCCACAGCATCAGCTTCTGATGCAGCATCTCGTTCCCTCCTTTCAAGGAACCAAGGTTACGTGGTAACCAAGAGGTTTTACCACAGGAAAAAAGTTTTCTTATAAAAAACACATAGTATCATAGTAAAGTAAAGTCACTGTAACACACAGACCCGAGTTGCTTTTTGCTTTTATAAACCGACAGCAACATCACTATGATAAAAGTCACCAATGTTCAATAAAGGGATACTTTTATTGATAATTTATCAAATTAAAAGCAGCTCACCTTATCAGAATTCAGAGGTGGAACTGTCCATTTTATAATAATCATAATTACATTTAAATTTTCTTGTTGTTTCATGCTCCCGAATCTGCATTGATCTAAATCAGATTAGCCGAGTGGATGATGTTTGTCCAGCCCGTGCCATAAAAACAAAAAAGATACATTTTGATTACTTCCTCTAAATAAAAATAAAAATTAATAAAATTACATACAGAGCTCCAATAAACCCAACAAAAAGTTCCACCGTGTTTTATATGGATAATAAGTAACTAAATACTTTTCATTTAAATATGATAGGGGCAGCGGAATGAGTCTGGATGCATAATAGAGAATATTATGACCTTTAACATGATTTAATTAAAAGTGTAAATTAATTCTAATGGCATGAATTCACTTTTCCTTAAACCCTCTCAACATTGTACAGGATTTGGTTAAAATGAAACAAGGCAGACATACAAATGTCAATTCAAATGATATCCTAATACTTGGGTGAGATGCTTTGCTCCTGAAAATAAATAACAGAAAACTTTATAATGCATTAAAGGTTATATCTTGCTAATCCAGTAAAAAAATAAAATAAAGAGTCTGTTGAAAATTTTGGGTCACATACAAAATTTAAAACCTTCATATCATACATTGTTTGATCATTTCAGATTTCTTTTTTTTTTTTCTTTTTTTTTTGCATGTATATTTAAGGTGTTTTGTTCAAAACCCATCATGGGTTTTCATTTCCAAAGGCTATTTATTCATACAAAAGGTCCATGGGTGATGCTGATGTGTAAATGTGAGTGGTCATGAGTTAATGTGTTCATATGTCTGCAGTTTTTACAGCTTAGCTTCAATAAATGTTCTTTTGGGGCTGGAAAGGAGGTTTTCATTTCTGAAAGTTACGATCTGAAAGTATTTTTATTGTACTACTTTACTCCCTTAAAGCAGAAAGCTGCTACATTGTGCACTTAGTCATTAACTCAAAAAGTTGTAATAAAAGTTTGTTGCACCAAGTAGTGATCGATAATAAATAAATAAATAAATATTTGAAATTAAAAATGTAAATGTACCAGCCGGAGAGGATGAGGCAGCTTCAGAACAATACCACACTTCCTCCATTAACCCAGCATCGTTTAATACCAGGCAAAGTCAGAGCATATGCCTCCTGACAGTGTAATTGTTTAGAGGTGCTAGCGGTCAATTTCAATTGAGTGCAAACAAGAGTAATCTCTGAGAGCGGACTATAGAGGTAAGGCCAGTGGACTGAGAGTTCTGAGGAAAAGGCACTTTTAATTTCAGATTGTTAATCAGTTCTGTTGGAACTGGGATCATAATAGCCTACTTTCTCTCTCACACAGAAGACAAAGTGGCCTAGGCATTTAAGGGAAGTAATCTAGATTGACCTTGCCCTGTAAATGGACGACAGGCAACAGAAGCAAATGAAGTTGTTTGAAGACGCACAGCTGGGTATGACTGCTCCATTTGCTGTGGTACAATAAAGCTTCATATCTAGGTTTGATTTATTTGCTGCTTCATTTGTCTTCATGAGGTCAATAGCAATGATTGAAGAGGAGACTACAGCAACCCTTTATCATCTTCTGCCCCCATTATCCTGCACACAATGTATGTCATTGATACTCTCACACCAGCCTCTCAGTAAACTGATGCTGCAGGAGGAAAACATTAATTTACTGCTTGGAACTTGCTATTGCAAGGCTAAAGTCCCAGTTATACTTCGTTTTTGCGTGTTCTGGATCGACTCATGCCTGGTCGACCACGTTACCTTTGTGAGTATACTCTTCTGACCACGAGGGAATACGAATGTATTTGAAGCATGCCCACTACAGCTTCTTTGTGATACTCTTTTAGTAGAGTCCATGGCCAGCGCATGTGCCGACAATGCACACAAACGATGACCGCGTCTGCGAGTTGAGAAAATCTGGCCAGCGTGCGGCTGGGTTATGACAAAATGTACGTCACACATACTGTGCGTGGAGCAATCAGCAACATGAATGCGCCAAGTATACTTTGGCCTTTAATGTGTTACATGGTAAAAGCACTGCTAAAAAATAAAAATAAAATAAAAATATCCAGCCTAAACTGGTTTCTGGTCTTAGCTAGTCACCTAGTCTGGTCAGGCTGATCTGGTTTGCTGGTTTTAGAGGGGTTTTAGGCACTCATCAACTGGTCAGACTAGCATAAACAAGCCAAGACTAGCAAGCCATCTTAGGGAAGATGTTTGGACTGAACATATCCAGCCTGATTCTTACATGTATCATGGCAATTTCGAGGTGAAATATCAACTGTATGGTGCTATAAATTAGTTACATTTTCTCCCGAACAGATGATTTTAAAGTGCTCTATCGAGTTTTAAATCAATTAAACCGATGTCCCATGTTGAGACCAGAGGCCTGTTGCACAAAGCCGGTTTCAGTGTCTACCCAGGTAAGTTTGAGTTTAGTTTGAGCAAACTCTGTTTTTTTGGTCTCAAGAAGGTGGATTAGTTTTTACCTGTGTTCGTCATCACAGCAACTTATGCTACCTGGCTAACCTGCTCCGGAGCTGGTTTTATTCTGGGTTACAGATCGCTAACAGTTACTGAATCAATCAGCTGTGAGTAAAGTGACATCTCTGATGCAATAAAGTTACTCGCCCTTTATCTCTCACTCCAAATTAGAGGTCTACAACATGACCCAGGCCTGACGGGAGAACCCAACGGGTTAAGGGCCGAATTCAGGTCAGTTTTTCAAGGAGGACTTCGGGTTCGGGTTTGTAATGAATGAAAAAATAAACAGGCTTACTGAACTTGTTTCACACACGCACTCTCACTCACAGACACACGGACGAGTTAGGAGCCATTCACACCGAACATGTTTTTGCACGCATCTGTTCTGTTTTCCCCTTGTTTTCCTATGTAAACACATGCTGGACGAATGTCTTTGATTGTTACACCACATCTCACTGTTTCTTCAGCGTCTCGTGCAGAACTGGCACATTTTAAACACCATATCAAGTTAAAAAGAACTTAAAATTTTCAAAAACGCATGTTGAGACACATGCATTCTGTTTCATTCTTTGCGCTGCGTCTAGATTGTTTTTAGCACAGTTGTCACAAAGATTCAATTAAACAAGTTCAGGCTGCATAGAGGGGACTATTGCATTGTTTAGCAATATTCCAGATTGTTCTGCACCAGGTGACGTTTCAGTGCATAAACAGTAAGTCAATGCTTTTTTACCTTCTGTTCTAGTGTATTAAGGGGCTGCTGTGCCTTGTTAAAACTGTGTATGTTTACTGTTTCAGTACTGTTATGAATGTTGCCTATATGCTTACATAAAATACAGCCTATTGCAGCAGTACTTGCTAGGAGAAGAAATTAGATAGTAAGCTATTTCGGGTTTGGGTTTAAAATCTGAAGGTATCGTTCGGGTCGGGTACGGGTCGGGTTCAGGTTTCATTTTTTAGGCCCGTGCAGACCTCTACGCCAAATTAAAGTGCACATCGCAGGGAAATGTATATATTTAATGAACTTATATTTATATATTAAGATTTAATTAGACCTATATTTTAAGATATTAGCCTATACTGTAAGATGGTTTATTTGAGAGATCGGGGAACCTTGTATCTTGTATCTTTTGAGCAGCAATAAAAAAAATATATAAAAAAAGCAATACAAAAGTATTATTACGTTTCTTTGCATTTCTTTATATACTGTATTGTACCAGTGTGCAGTCCATAATGCTGAGAACCTTGGAAAAATACTGTTTGCATAAGTATTCATAAGGTGATTCTCACTTTAATTATGTCACAGTCATGAACCATGATTTACTTGCTACTTGCTAATCGGTTACAGGTGGTATTAGGGGGAGTGAAGTTTTCATTCAAGAGAACATTTGATTCCACAAAAATCTGTGTACTGCAAGAAAAGTCATCAATGTTTGTGTTGTCTTTTCCCAGAATGGCTGTGTGTTTATCTGCTAAAGGTTAATTTTGTTAACAGATAGCCTCAAAGCTAACAAAAAAGTTGATTTCCTGGGGTCTTTTAAATGCCACATATTTTGCTTGTTGAATACTATTTTATACTAACAATTTGCACATTCTTTTTTTCATTGTAGGTCTAATATTTTGAATGCAGGAGGGTCTATTCATGGAATAGCCAATGATAATCTTCTAAATCTTACATCACGGCATGGTATCCTGGGAAAAATTCTCTTTACCCAATACTGATCTTAGATACACACCAGCAGTCAGAGTGACAGGTACATGAAGCACAGAGAGATCACTGACCTGCAGTCTGGGGTCATGGAATCCTATTACGATCACACAGAGCTTTAGCGAGTATTAGAGCAACGCTGCTCTGATGGCACGTCATTATAATCAAAGTGTATATTCACCTCCACACAGTACTACCCAAAGAGGGTAGTTATGATAGTTTTGCTTACTCAAACTAGGTTTGATATCAATAACACCATATACCATAGTTTTTTGTGGGGTTTTTAATGTGTTATGTGTTTTTTTATGTGTTGTTTTTATGGATTTATTCTATCTTGTAACTGAACATGATGCTTCGAGTTTGCATATGTGCACATGTGAATGAGATTTGAAAGCTACAGCAGATAGGAAGATTATCACTGATTAATAATAATTTGAATTCAGTTTGATTACATTGAAAACATTTTGCAATGTATTACATTTTCACCACATTTCTACCATCTAATGCTGAGTCATGGATTGAATCACACATTTTTGCAGCGAAAGAGTAAATTATTTAAAGAACAAGGTACATGAATGTAGTTAACATTAAGTATCATGACATACACGGAGGGCCAAATTACTCAAAATTAATTAATTAAATAAATATGTCAATAATGTATTAAATACATTATGTTATTGTAAAAACAACTATAAAATCATTAGATTAATCATTAAATTAGTAAATAAATATATGACCACTTTTTTCATTTTAGCACTAGTTTGGGTTCATTATTCATTTAAGCATGAACTTTGTGTCTTTTAAAAAAAAATATTTTGAATTTTTATTTTTTATATATATATATATGTTTATGGAATACATACACAGTATATACAGTATACAATATTAGAGCTATTTCTACTTGATGTAACCCTTAGTTTTCTTTGTGTAACCTAGTAAATTTGATTACAGGGATAGCTCACCCAAAAATGAAAATTCTCTCATTATTTACTCACCCTCATGATATCCAAGGTGTGTATGACTTTTTTCTTCACCAGAACACATATGAAGAAACATTTTGAGACATCCAGGATAAGCACACAAATGCACCATTTTGAGTAAAGAAACAGATAAATACAGTCAAGTCATTTTTATAGCACTTTTCACAACACACATCGTTTCAAAGCAGCTTTACAGAAAATCATGCATTAACAAAAAATTAAACTGTAATATCTATCAATTCTTAGTGATTATTGTGTGGTTTGATTAAATATGATTGTAAATTGTATATAAAAATTACATAAATAATGTTTGTATTTAGAACCCCTGTGAGGAAGCTGAAGGCGACTGTGGCAAGGAATACAAAACTCCAAAAGATGTTGTTTAATGGAGAAAAATAACCTTGGGAGAAACCAGGATCACTGTGGGGGCCAGTTCCCCTCTGGCTACAAAGCATGAATATAATGCCAATATTAGTTATCTATGTGCAGTGCAGGTCATGGTTTAAGATTAGTAAACTAAGTGTTAAGATCCAGTGTTTAAAAAAATAAATATTTTTATGAACTGTTAGATTAATGACTAATGTCTTTGAAGTCCATCCTGGATTAACTGCAGAAGTTCACATAAATGCATTATCCTTTGTTATTTGGCTGATGAAGGCTTTTGTTGGTAGTTAAATGATAGTCTATGTATTCCATTTCAAGAGTGTTGTCCATCAATAGACAAAGGTGATGCAGGCAGAGATCAATGAGGTTCATCACAGTTCAACCGGCAGGTCATTTCGGTGAGGTTAGGTGGGCTCCATCCAAGGTTCAAGGCAGTGGCATATGAAGTATCCGATGTCTTACAGTTGGAGTTGGCATCAGTTCATCCTCTGAAGTCCATCGTAATAAACTGAAGTGATGTCTGGCTAGCACCGGCTGCATTAAGTCGTCATCACTCAGAGACACATAGCAGTAGAGTCCAACACCAAGCAGGAACAGAGCTGGATCTGGACAGCTCTGGTAACCTCGGGATATGAATCAATTTTGTGCAGATTTTAGATCATGATAGATGTTTCTGGTTCCAGCAGAACTAACTAAAGCAGCCTAATTGTGAGTTGATGGATAAATTAGGTGTATGCCTGGCTAAATAGATGAGCCTTTAGTCTGGACTTAAACTGAGTGAGTGTGTCTGTGTCCCAAACAGTGTTAGGGAGACTATTCCATATTTAAGGAGCCAAATAGGAAAAGGATCTACCTCCTTTTGTGGATTTTGATATTCTAGGATTTATTAAAGCCAGAATTTTGTGATCGTAATGAACTTGATGGAATATAGGATGTCAGAAGGTCACTTAAGTACTGTGGAGCTAGACCTTTCATAGCTTTGTATGTAGTAAACAGAATTTTAAAATTAATATGAAATTTAACAGGTAGCCAATGTAACGACGATAAAATGGGGCTAATTTGATCATATTTCTTGGTTCTAGTCAGCACTCTGGCAGCTGCATTTTGAACCAATTGAAGTTTATTTATTGAACTTGCTGGACATCCTCCCAGTAATGCATTACAATAATCTAGTTTTGAGGTCATGAATGCTTACATTTGTTTTTCAGCATCAACAACAGAGAGCATGTGTCGTAACTTAGCAATATTTTTGAGGTGGAAGAATGCTGTTCTACAAACATTGGAAATTAGATTTTCAAAGGACAGATTGGTATCAAATATAACACCCAAGTTCTTCGCTGTAGAAGACGACGTAACAGTATATCCATCGAGTGTCAAATTATATTTGAGCGGCTTATTTTTAGAGGTTTTTGGTCCAGTAATTAGTACCTGGTTTTGTTGGAATTGAGTAGAAGGAAATTTCTGGCCATTCAATCTTTGATTTTATTGATACACTCTGCTAATTTGGAGAATTGTGAATTTTCGTTGGGTTTAGAAGAAATGTAAAGTTGGGTATGGTCAGCATAACAGTGGAAACTTATTACTTGATTCCTGATAATATCTCCCAGGGAAACAGATGCACTGATTCCTGTGGCACTCCAAACTTAACTTTTGTTTGATCTGACAATTCCTCGTTTACACATACAAAGTGGTAGCAGTCTGATAAATAGGACCTAAACCATGCTATTGGAAGTCCACTAATGCCAACATAATACTCCAGCCTATTCAAGAGAATGTCGTGATCTATCGTGTTGAAGGCAGCACTAAGATCTAAAAGCACTAGAAGAGAAATGCAGCCGTGATCAGATGATAGGAGCAAGTCATTTGTAACTCTGATAAGTGCAGTCTCTGTACTGTGATGGGGCCTAAATCCTGACTGAAATTGTTCATATATACCATTGGACACTACCTTCTCAAGAATTTTCGACATAAATGGTAGATTTGAAATCAGTTTGTAATTAGCCAATTCTCCAGGATCAAGCTGTGGCTTCTTAATAAGCAGTTTGATAACTGCCATTTTAAAGTTTCTTGGGACATGTCCTAAGGATAGTGAGGAGTTAATAATATTAAGAAGAGGTTCTGAGATTACAGGGAATACCTCTTTTAAGAGCTTAGTTGGTATTGCTTAGTTGGTATTGGCTCTAACATACATGTTGTGGCTTTTGATTTTTTGATAAGTTTTGTTAGCTCTTCATGACCTATGACAGCGAAGGATTGAAGTTGCTCGATAGGAAAATTAAGAGACACTGTTTTCTGAGGTGCTGTTACAGTTGATTGCATAGTTCCAATTTTATTTCTGATTATTTCAATTTTGTCAGTAAAGAAACTCATGAAGTCAATATTATTGTGCTGTGACAGATTATGGTTCAGTCGATGTTTTATTTCTAACCAATTTAGTGTAACGTTGCTAGTAGGCTGAAGACAGGAACAGACAATGACAATGTAGATTGATTTAGCTTGTTTTATGTTTACTGCACCTTGTATGAAGTTAATTGATATATGAAAACTATTTTGGCATTATTTTTGAAGACATCCACACTATGCAACAGTTTTCACAAGTACCTAAAACTTTTGTACAGTACTGTACATAACAGGAAATCACATGACATGAACCAGGTACAGGAACTAAACTTCCAAAATAAAAGACATGAACACAAAACATGAACAAAACCACATTTAAACATGACATTTAGCCACAGTACTAAATAAACCCCTAGGATTGTTGAGGTTATTGTCTATGAGTTTGCTAAAATATGCTGACCTGGCAGCTTTTAGTTCCTGTCTGTAGCTACAGACACTATCCATCCATGCACTGTGAAATACCTCTAATTTTGTATTCTTCCATTTGCGCTCCATTTTCCGAGCTGCTCTCTTTAGAGCATGAGTGTGATCATTGTACCATGGTGCAGGGCTTTTTCACCTCATCACCACGACAAACAGGAGGAGGGGGACAGAGCATATTACAGTGTCTGACATTGTTTTTGCAGGTTCACACACCTCTTTAACATTATCTTTAGTGATCTCCGACTGGAGAGGCCGGACATCGTTAGTGCCGACATGAATACAAATTTTAGAAAATCTGTTTATCTTTAGCCAGCACTTGTAAATTTGATCTGATGTCAGACGCTCGAGCCCCGGAAATGCATTTAACAATGGTGGCTGGATCTCTATTTCCACGTTCCTTACAATAGAATCACCAATTATTAAGGCTCTTTCAACATGATTCTTAGTGGGTGCATCACTGAGTGGGGAGAATCAATTGGAAACCCTAACAGGAATGGGAGAGTGGTGTTGCTTTGCTGAGTGAGTATGCTGCAAAGACGTCACCCAAACGCCCTGCTGCTGGGGCTCTAGCGCCGGAACCAAAGTGTGTGTGTTTCTCGCTGTACTACACTCGCTGTACTGTATCTACCAGCTTCTCTTTCTCACTGACCTCCACTAGCGTTCGAATGTGTGTCTCTAACTCATTAACCTTCTCTGTCAGCCTGACTAATTCCTTACATTTATCACATGTGAATCCCTCACTGCTGACAGAAGAAGCTATAGTAAACATGTGGCATGCAATGCAGGAAGAAATAACATGAGCGGATGCCATGACTTACCACAATTGTTTTTTGTTGTTGTTGTTATGGTTGTTCTTGAGTGGTGAGGGTTTGAGATCGATGTGGTTCTATGTGGTTCCTGATTAGAAGATGTTTGAAATTGATGCAATAATCCGTGAACAACATAGTGGAGAAAACGAATGCATGCAGTCAAGACATGAGATGTTGACAAGCGGGAAAAGAAAAAAGAGAGAAAACGGGTGCATCCTATAAAATACACGCAGTTGAAATAGTAGAAAAGCGGAAAAACCCAAAGCACGTGGTAAAATGGCAAAGGATAAATCGATGAAGAATAAAAAATGCTAAGCAGGCTAGCAAGCTACAAACACTCGTGCAGTGTGCTGGCAGCAACTGGTACAGGAAGTCAACTGGAAATACAGATCTAAACCAAAACCAACCAAGCTTCTGTACAGCGTTCCTCCTCCTCACTAGTAAACAATGCTGCTCCTCCAGCTGTGATGCACTTGTGTCAGTTCTTGCGTTTCAAATGCCAATGCGATTAAGTCACACACGCGTACCGCTCATGACCGGAAGCATGATTTAGAGTTAAAAAATGTACTTAAATATTTATCTTTATCGCACCAATAGCGATCGTGTCACTTTAGAAGACATTAATTAAACTGCTGGAGTCATATTGGTGGCGTTTATGCTGACTGTCTGTGATTTTGGAGCTTCAAAAGAGAAATCTCCATTCACTTGCATTTTAAAGACCTACTGATCTAAAATATTCTAAGATATTTCTCAAATTGTGCATCCTCGTTTCCTCGCTCCTTCGTCCGCAAGCCCATGACCCGGAAACCGATCAAAGTCTGCCATCATGAAGGATGTATCAATTCTCTAAATGCACCGCAAGGAGGCAAGGACAGAGGAAGCTTGCTGAGGTGAGGAGGGAGGAGCTAGAAAACGAGGAAAGGAAGCAAGGAAAGGAAACAATGATGCACAATTTCAGAAATGTGAAGCATCCATTAACTTGCAAGAGGATAAACCATAAATCGCATTTTGTCATCCACCATTAGTAGAAAGGGAAGTTCCTCAGAGGAGTGGCAGGTCTGATGATTTCTGAGTCAAAAATCTGCATGTTTTTTTGCACAACATCTCTAGAAAACAGTAAGATCAGCAGATATTCTGCTGAGACACAGTGACTCCCTCAGTCTGCTCCTCCTGGAATATTTACAACTGCACTGTGATTCCTACTTTCTCCCTCTCATTCTGAGAGACTACTGTAAATAAATACAGCATTCTTTGTTGCTTTGGTCTGGGTTTGTGTCCCTCTGCTGAAATTTTCTTTCTTTTATTTGGAGTGTACAATGTTACACCTGTAACTGCTCCTGTCTGCAAGAGAAAAACAAAGAGAGGTATTGTTACAGGAAGAGAAAAGACTGTGTCTCTTGTGTCTGTATATGTGCGTCTCACAGCATCTTTAAGTGATACACACACAAAATATATGTCATCATTTTATCACCCTCATATTGTTTCAAACACATATGATTTTCTTTCTTGTGTGAACACAAAAGGACAATGTCCAAGCTGCTCTACAATTAAAGTGAATGGTGACCATGGCTGTCCCTGTCATTGTATGGAAAAGAGCACCTTGGACATTCTGCTTAATATTTATTTTGTGTTTCAGTGAAGGCTTACATGGGGGTGAGTAAATGATGACAGCATTTTCATTTTTGGGTGAACTATCCCTTTAATGTGTACAGCATTACAATCCAAGATTTTCTCTCAAGGTATGTGAAAATACGGAGATGCAAATATTATGCAAAGCTAGAAGATACGAAAGTAAGAGAACTACATTTGCTAAACTGCAATACTTAAACCAAAGTAAAGAAAGCATGTTACTGGCTGATTTGTAGTAGTTGACATGCTGCAGCCGTTAATGTTTTTGGATTTGCAAGCAAACAAGTATATGCTAAAAACTCTGCAAATCTTTATCTAGACAAACAGGCAAAAAGAGTATTTAGAACTTTCCAAACATTTCTAGTATCATTAGAAAGGTTTTAGAGCTGCTCTCTGGTGCATTTTCACACACTTCTGTGCCACCTTCATCTCTCAATTTCTTCAATAGCTGTTGCTATTCCCTATTGATTCAGTTTACTCGACATTGCTGTAAGCACTATGTGGAGTGTCCTTCTTTCACACCATGTTATACAATCATGCCAATCCTCTGATTGGCAATGGTGTCTGAGCCCCACTCATTTAGGCACTCATAAGGCCTATATAAGTGGGCGCTCAGTCATTTCTTGTGAATTTTCTTCCTTCAAGACTGCAAACTTCGTCTTGGAATCCTTTCTGCTTCGCCATTGATATACAGAACTCCTCAGCGAGACGCAGACAGGGCGAATTGTCGCCTGTGCTCAGCGCCTGCACAGAGAGGCATCCACGCACAACTCACCATGTGCTCCACATTATGGCGACCACGAGGAGGTTAACCCAATGTAACTCTACCCACCCTAGCAACCGGGCCAATTGGTTGCTTAGGAAGCCTGACTGGAGTCACTCAGCATGCACTGGATTTGAACTTGCGACTCCAGGTGTGGTAGTCAGCGTCTTTACTTGCTGAGCTACCCAGACCCCCGGGTAACTCCCTCTTATTCCTCAGTCAGACAGTTCTGAAGAAATGGTGATAGGCCTAATGCGTGCCTAAAGGGGTGGGTCTCAGACTTCATTGCCAATCAGAGGGTTGGTGTGATTTTATAGGGGTTTCAACAAGTTTGCTTATGGCAAAGTCTTATTCCCTTCATCTCAGGAAACCGAGGTTACATGTGTAACAGGAGTCGTTTCCCATCTCTGTTTTGGACACACTCTCAGTAAAAGCAAAGTTGGGAGGAATTGTACTTTGTACAGACATGTTTGAACTCATTCCTCTCCTTTACAGGTCTTTGAATTCAAGAGCATGCAAGCAAGGTCATGAGTTTGAGCTCCCGTTTGTGTAACACAGTAAAGCCAAAACAGGGACATTTCAGCTCTGGCATTAGAATGATGTATACAAACAGGCTTCTGCAGAATTATGGGTCTGTCTAATAACATTCAAAGAAAAGGAGATTATGAAGCTGAATTTAAATGTAATTCAAAGACAGATGTGGGACATTCCTGCGTGATAATATGGAGTTTCACTTTTGCTCTTCGTGGTGAGCCATATCACACCTAAAAAGGTGTGTTTAATGCTTGCATGAGCATGATATTTCTCATACATTCTTTCTTTTCCACAAATTTCTGCAATTCAGAAAAATCTTAAGTGTCTTAGGTGTGCTTTCTATTCTTTTGGTTTTTGAATCACAATAGTCTTCTTTCTTGCATAAATTTTCATTCTAAAAGTAACTTAAAAGACCAGGTTCACCCAAAAATGAAAATTCTCTCATTTTTCTCATTTACTCACCTTTATGCCATCCCAGATATGTATGACTTTCTTTTATCTGTTGAACACAAATTAAGATTTTTAAAAGAATTTCTCAACTCCTTTGGTTAATAAAATGTAAGTAAATGGGTGCCAAAATTATAAAGCTCCAAAAATCCACTAAGTCGACATAAAATTAATACATTCAACTCAAGTGGTTAAACCAATGTCTTCAGAGGCGATATGATAGGTGTGGGTGAGAAACAGATAAATATTTAAGACCTTTTTTACTGTAAATTCTCCTCCCTGTTCAGTCAATCTTCACTTTAACTTTCACTTTCACAGTCTTCTTTCAGTGTTTTTGTTGATTCACATTCTTCATGGAAATTGCCCCCTACTGGGCAGGGAGAAGAATTTATAGCAAAAAAGGGCATAAAGGGATAATTCACCCAAAAATTAAAATTCTCTCATCATTTACACACCCTCATGATATCCCAGGTGTGTATGACTTTCTTTCTTCAGCAGATCAAAACATTTGTTTAGAAGAATATCTCAACTTTGTAGGTCCATACAATGCAAGTGAATTGTGATCAGACTTTGTAGCTCCAAAAATCACATAAAGGAAACGTAGAAGTAATCCATACGACTAAAGTCAAAATACTTTGTTGTGTCACTCACCACACCCACATTGAATTGCCAAAGGTTGCTGTCGCTCGTGTTGCCTCAAGTTGCCAGCTCTCATTAAAAATGAATTAGATATAGTCGCTTTGTCACTGGAAGTTACTGCATGTGTGTATGAGGCTACTTGCCACAAATTTCCCACAAATTTGAAACTCATTATTTTTACATGCAAATGAGCTTGTGATTTGCCACAAATGTTTGCCAGAAGCTTGCAGCTCTTCACCAGTAGTAATGAAAAAATTTACCGCAAATTTGCCACGAACTCTCGATTTTCGGGTGTCAGTGGAGCTCACGTCACTCGTATCCTTTGAGATAATGGAGTCAAGTTCTGGCATGACAGATGAGACAATTTCACTGTGATTTGTCTATAACCACATACATAGATATAATAAAATCATGCATGGAAAAGAAAATGTTGGCAGTCTGAGTTTGATTCGAACATTGATAGATTGAGCACTACTGCAGTTCACATAAAAACACTCTCACCTGCAGAATGTGAATTTTTAGGGACAAGAAAACGGATTCTTTGTCAATTTAGAATGATATTTTAGTTTTACGAACGCCCACGAGCGACTTCCTGGTATAGGAAGGACCAGTGACATCAAGTTATAAAGTCACTGCATGTGTTTACGGGGCTTGTGTGTATGGGAATTTACTCGTGATTTGTTTGAAAGGGATTAAAAGTCGTTGTTGTATCGTTTCTAGTGTTCATTTCACCAGCAAGCTACTGTAATATGTACAACGAGCCATGTAAAAATTATTTTGCAAAAATTATTCCGTAAGCATTTTTTGTGTGTGCTCAGTGCATGATTTCTCAATATGTGACATTGCTATGCACGAAGATACCACATTACAGAATTTGCCATGACATTTATATCGATTCTCATGTGTAATATAAACAAGTATTTTTGAACCTGTCCTTTGTGGCTTGTACTGTCTGAATGACCATTTAAAACATGTAAGTGATGGTCCATGATACAGCAGAAGTGGTCTGTTATGCTGTTGTGATGGACCAGTATTGATTGAGCTCATCTCACAAGAGTGTGGAGACAGGGAGCACTATAAAACCACCTGAGAGGAGACAGAGGATATTTAAATTTTGCTCTCTCTGCTCTCTCTCTCTCTCTCTCCCTCTCATTCTCAGTAAATCTTTTCTTATTGATACCTTGCTCTTCTTGTGTCTTGCATACAGCTCACTGTCAGAAATAACAGACTTCCTAAAGCTCTTTGTCTGTTTGTACTTTTTACAAGCAAATAGATTTTCTGTTCAACTGTCAGTCAATCTACCATGGAGATCCTGGGAGGACAGAACATTTAAGTGTATCAAAACAGAGATAGACAGAGAAAGAGAGGAAGAGAGTCTTGTTTTTCCCACTAGCACGTTTTTCCTGCTTGTACAGTTAAGAAAGGGTGATTGCAATCTTGTGAAATATGAGTCAGAAATGAATACTGCCAGTAAAATATAAAATTAGCCTAAATTTGTCTGTGCAAGTCGACCTTTTGCATATTTTACATGTTATGAGAGCCAATGACAGCAGTACCATGCTACACTTTGTATAAAATTTTAAACAACAATTTTTCTGATTCTTGTATGGTTATTATGTGTGCAGTTTTTATGACATTATATTTATTGAGAGACAACATGGAATATTTTTGGAATATTATAACACAACAGGATTATTTAAATGAACTGCTAAATGTAAAAAGCTAATGCTAAAAAGGTGATTGAAAATTGTGAAAAATGTCTCAGTTACCTGAGGGGAAGGAGACACTGCGTATGATTGCTATAAGACACCGAGTTTCACATGGTCTGTAACCCTTATACAATCATGCCAATTTATTGGCTGATAGCGATTAAGCGACACCCCCTAGGGAGCTACGTCACGGGCTCCATAAAGGCGCTCGCTTTTGCGCCATCGAGTCAGATTTTCTGCAAAAGGCACAAGCCTATGCAGCTGCTAGAGAGTATGGCCAGCTACGCAGCATCTTGTTCCCCTCAGGGAACCATGGCTATGTGTGTAACCGAGCTGCATATGATCGCTATGGGAACTAAATACATTCACGCCATGCGAACAGTAGCTGCTAACTGTCTAAGCCCGTGTGGCAAGCATATAATGGTGCACAAGCAAGCTAAAGCATCTTATTGAAAGTAATTATGAATGTACTCCTGTTCCAACAGAGAGAACCTGGAAAGCAGGAGTCAAACCCTCATCCAGATTATAAAATCTAACAAATGTATGCAGAAAAGACCACCCTGCCGCCATACAAATATCCTCCAAGGACGCATCTCTAGCCAAAGCCCATGAGGATGCCATGCTCCTCGTAGAATGGGCTCGAATACCCGAAGGCGAAGATAAACCGCACGCTTTGTAAGCACTCTAAATTGAATCAATAAGCCAATGAGACTTTGCTTGGACACTGAAACACCTCTGTTGCGAGCACCAAAGCACACAAGCCACTAGCTAGTACGGTCCACATAGACTCGCAGTGCTCGAACTGGGCAAAGCATATGTAACCTTTCATGCTCCTCCATCTCAAATAGGTTAGGAGCGAAAGCTTGAAAAATAATGGTCTGCGAGTGAAATGACAGAAATAACCTTGGGAAAATATCCCAACTTGGTCTTAACACAACCTTTGAACACACTGGCACAAAATCCATAAACAAGGGATCGACTGACAGGGCATGCAAATCACAGACTCTCTTAAATGATGCCAATGCCACTAGCAGTGCCGTCTTGAGAGTCAAAAACGTATCAGTAACTGTTGTCAAGAACGGAGCACCCGAGAGCGCCTCTAAAACAAAAGATAAATCCCAAAAAGGAACACAGAAAGGACGAAAATGTCTAAGCCTGCATACTTCGCGAATAAAGCGAGAAACAAGAGAATGTCTACCAACAGAGACTCCGTTGATAAGCATATGTTCAGCTGCTATAGCAGCAACATAGACTTTAAGCATTTCCAGGGCAATCCCGGCCCCAAAACGCTCCTGCAAAAATTCCAGCACTATACCGACAGGGCAGTGAACTAGATTTTCACTTCGCACTGTACACCAAGAAGCAAAAATACGCCATTTAAATGTATATAGCCTCCTCGTTGACGGAGCTCTAGCATTTAGAATGGTATCAACCACAGCAGGGGATACCCCATCATTCAAAAGAGCACCCCATTGACGGGCCACACCCATAACTTCCACAAGTCTGGCCGGGGGTGCCAAATGCCGCCTCGTGCCTGAGACAACATGTTTGTTCTGACTGAAATCTCCCAAGGCTTCTTTTCCAGGAGAGAGATCAGAGTCGAAAACCATACTTGAGATGGCTAATACGGCGCGACTAATAGAAGCCCAACCCGATCCCCCCAAACCCTCTACAAAACTGCGTGTAGCAGACTGATCGGTGGAAACACGTAAAGAAGCGCTCTCGGACACTAATGTGCCAGCACATCGATGCCCAGTGGTGCAGGGGTCGAGAGAGGAAACCAGAGGGGACAGTGCAACGTCTTGTTCGAAGCGAACAGATCCACTTCCACTATGCCAAACCTCCTCCAGATTTGTTCCATAATCTGAGGATGTAACGCCATTCTCTGGACGTCAGACCCTGTCTGGACAGGTGATCCGCCCCCAAGTTCAACCAGCCCGAAACATGTATGGCTCGTAGTGATAGTACATTGTCCCATGCCCACAGAAGAATGCGATGTGTCAGCCTTAGCATAGCACGAGAGCACACCCCTCCCAGGCGATTTATGTAGGACACCACTGTCCTGTTGTTCGACCAGATGAAGTCATGACTGTCCTGAATCTCCGGAAGGAAAAACCTTAATGCCAGCAGCACCGTAGGCATATCCAGCCAGCTTATGTGCCAATATTTTCACTGGCCCATCCAGACTCCATAGGCTGGATGACCTTCGTGTACAGCGCCCCAACCCATGGAGGAGGCGTCTGTCGTTATCACCTTGCGGCGACACACCTCTCCCAACGGAATGCCCGACATCAGAAGGCGGATCCATTTCTATGGCAGCAGAGTTTGGTAGCACCTATGTGTCAGTGGTTGAAGTCCCTTTGTGTAGTTCATCCAGCACTGAAAAGGTCTCTCATGCAACATGCCCAGGGGAATGACAGTGGACGCCGCGATCATGTGCCCCAAAAGCCTGTGAAATGTTCTTACAGGAAGAACACGTCCCACTCTGAACATCGCTAGACACTGGCATAATGACAGAACACAAGCTGGAGATCTGGAGTCTGTTGCCCTGGCAACAGGATGCTCTTGTCTAGGTTTACATGCAGCCCTAGATTGCTCAAATGGCTGAGAATGACATCTCGATGTTGGGCAGCCAAAGTCACTGAACTAACACCAACCAATCGTCGAGATAATTCAAAACGCAGATGCCTTGAAGTCTCAAGGGCATCAGAGCTGCATCCATGCATTTTGTGAAAGTGCATGAATCCAGTGCAAGTCCAAATGGAAGGAAGCAATATTGGTACGCTTTGCCCCCAAAAGCGAATCTGAGAAAACGCCTGTGCTGTGGCACAATCTGAATATGGAAATAAGCGTCCTTCAAATCTATTGTCACAAACCAGTCAGATCTTGTTATATTATAATAAGAAGTACTCCTGGTTGTTTTTGTTTGAATATTGTGTTAACAGCCAGCCGGAGCTTAGCACAGAGAGAGTGAACTACATCTGTCTGCTGGTTTTATTGACAAGATGATGTCATCGGTCGTAGGCCACTTTCGACCAATGGCGTTTGAGACTGGGTCCATGGGTGGGACTTCCCATCCAGTTGTGAAATTGTGAAGGATCCTGGGAAACATTTTGGGGATAAACATAAAAAATTGGGTTCTGACCAGTATAATGATTGGCAGACAAATTATTTTAAAGGGTCGGTCGGAGAGCCATCATTTCCGGAGTGGTGTGCAGAGATGGGGAGGGTGGCAGCTTTTGAGGAGGTGGCAAGTAGAAGGCTGGGATTTGGGGACTTGTTTGTTAGGAAATGGGGTAATTATTTAGCGTTTTTGGGGGACTCTTGGGGTGTCACATATTCCCTGTTTGTGACTAGACTTTTATGTTGAAATTATTGTTCCCTATCTGTCACTCACTCGACGTTGTGTTGATATAGTGACACTAGGGGTCACTCTTGGGAGTCCGAGACACCTCTGGTCTTTGATAAAAGGCCAATGAAAATTGGCGAGTGGTATTTGCATGCCATTCCCCTGGACATAAGGGTATAAAAGGAGCTGATATGCAACCACTCATTCAGATTTTCTCTTCGGAGCCGAACGGTCATGCTCATTGAGCTGAATTTCTACTGTTCATTCACCTCTGCTGGATCTGACAGCGCATTTCAGCAGCTTCTCCCTCCTCTGCACTGGTGCACAGCAGAGAACGCCCCTGGGCGCTTCGGCAGAAAAAAGAAAGTATATTTTCTGAAAGAGTTTAATTCTCTAAAAGAGTATATTTCTCTAAAAGAGTGGCACACATGGAACGTCTTTTTAAAGACGTGTCTTTTTTGTCATGTCTGGGCACGACCCACACGGAGGCAGCGTTCGTGGATGGTTCATGTTCTCACTGCGAGATCATGACCATGGACCACCCCAGCGGCTCCCCGCCTCGGTCCTTCTACCTACAGGTATGAGGCCAGGGCGGCCAGCACTGGGGGAAATTTGGGGACCCCAATGGGACCACCTCTGCTGGGTATCCCCCCGTGGACCTCCCATTCCCCAGCACGCTCGTTTGCCCCAGTCGGGCTTCCGGATGAGTCCGCCAGCTTGTCTCATGGCGAGTTTGGCCTCTTGTTCAGAGCCCGCGAAGATGATGAGCTCTCGAGCGCAGCATCGGAGAGCGGGCTTGTCCAGTCGGACGCAGAAACCTCCTCGTCCCCCCCTCAGGGACGATTGCCCAGTCACAGGCTGATGCAGAGATGACGGACATGCTTTCCCGTGTGGCCGCGAGTGTCAGGTTAGAGTGGAACCCACCGATCTCCCCTGAACCCTCGCAGCTCGATGATTGGTTCCTGGGCTCACGCCGCCACTCAAAGCAGCCACACCCCGCTCCAGTGCCTTTCTTCCCGGGAAGTGCACGAGGAGCTGATGAAATCGTGGGGGGCACCTTTTACTGCCCAGATCTGATGCAGGAACTGCACTTGGCGACTGACCTCGCTATCCGGGTGACAAAGGTCACGGCGCGGTCTCTCGGGCGGATGATGGCCACATTAGTGGTCCAGGAGCACCACCTTTGGCTCAACCTGGTCGAGATGGGTGAGGCCGATAAGACACGGTTCCTTGCTGCCCCCATTTCCCAGGCTGGCTTATTCTGCGACACCGTCGAGGACTTTGCCCAGCAGTTCTCGGCGGTGAAGCAGCAGATGGAGGCTATCCGGCATATCCTACCCCGGTGTGGCTCAAAATCCCACACCCCATCTGCTCGTCGCCAAGGGCATCCTCCTGCGGTGACTGCACCAGCTCCACCGCAGCCAGCTCCTTCAGCCCGGCCCCGGTGTGGAGCCCACCGCAGGAAGCAGATGCCACCCGTCTCACAGTCGGCCGCTAAGAACCCACGGAGGTTGTCAAAGCACCCCTGAGACGGGCGACCCAGGGTCGAAGAAACCCACTCACCTGGAGCTGGTAAAAAGACCACTCCATCCCCCGGTGGAGGGCCGGGTGGAGAATCTTTTGTTGCCTTTTTGTTTGATTTCGCCGCATGCCCAAGTGGCTGCGGTACCCACAGTTCAGCAAAAGAGCGGTTTCCCTCTTCCCTGGGTCACATACCCAGTGTGCACAGTCGTCATCACGACTATCGTCCACGGGTTTTTCCTTGCAGGATTGGCTCTCCAGCGGTGGTCTTCCTGCCCCTGAGCGTCCAGCTGTGGCACACAACCGCCCCCGATGTGACAGTCTCCACGGGTTACGAGGACAGGCCTCTTCCTCCCCCATCCCAGGCTGTTCCGGGGTGGTCACAAGGAGCCAGGTAAGTGCTTCGATGTCCCTAGACTCAGCACGGCCACAACGTGGTGTGGCATCTCTAGCTCCACCCCGCCACGAGGCACCTCCTGCCAGTACATCCGACGACGTTGTCCACTTGGTCCCCCTTGCGCAGAACTAGGATGCATGGCTTGCGCTTTCCAATCCATCGCGATGGCTGGTACGCAATACAGTTCACCAGGCGCCCGCCCAGGTTCAGCGGTTTCCACTTCACCTTGGTGAAGGACGAAAACGCTGCTACCTTGCGCGCGGAGATCGCTACCCTCCTACGGAAGGGTACATTAGAACCTGTCCCTCCGGCCGAGATGAAGAAGGGGTTTTACAGCCCCTACTTCATCGTACTGAAAAAAGGCGGTGGGTTGCGGCCAATCTTGGACATGCAAGTACTGAACCGGGCTTTACACAGACTCCCGTTCAAGATGCTGACGCAAAAACACATTCTGGCAAGCGTCCAGCATCAAGATTGGTTCGCGGCGGTAGACCTGAAGGACGCGTACTTCCACGTCTCGATCCTACCTCGACACAGACCCTTCTGCGGTTTGCATTCAAGGGTCAGGTGTATCAGTACAAGGTCCTCCCTTTCGGCCTGTCCCTGTCTCCTCGCATCTTCATGAAGGTCGCAGAGGCAGCCCTTGCCCCGTTAAGGGAAGTGGGCATTCGCATTCTCAACTATCTCGACGACTGGCTAATCCTAGCTCACTCTCGGGACATGTTGTGCGCACACATGGACTTGGTGCTCTCACACCTCAGCCGTCAGGGCTTCGGGTCAACTGGGAAAAGAGCAAGCTCCTCCTGGTTCAGAGCATCTCTTTCCTCGGTCTGAAGTTGGACTCAGTCTCTTTGACAGCGCGCCTCACGAATGAGCATGCCCAGGCATTCAAACAGAAAACAGCGGTTCCACTGAAACTTTTTCAGAGGCTCCAGGGGCATATGGCATCCTCAGCGGTAGCCACCCCGCTCGGGTTGATGCATATGAGACCGCTTCAGCACTGGCATCAGACTCGAGTCCCGAGATGGGCTTTGCGCCACGGGACACATCGCGTGGTCATCACGCCGGTCTGTCACCGTCTTTTCAGCCCTTGGACCGACCTCTCGTATCTACGGGCAGGTGTTCCCCTAGAACTGGTCTCCAGGCTCATCGTGGTCATGACGGACGCCTCCAAAATGGGCTGGGGCGCTGTTTGCAATGGGCACACAGCCGCTGGCTTGTGGACGGGCCCGCGACTGCATTGGAACATCAACTGCCTCGAGTTGTTGGCAATTCTGCTCACCCTGCGGAGGTTTCGGCCGTTGATCCAGGGCAAGCACGTGTTAGTTCGGACAGACAACACGGCAATGGTAGCATATTTCAACCACCAAGGCGGTCTGCGCTCTCATTGTATGTCACAACTCACCCGCCGTCTCCTCCTCTGGAGTCGCTGCGAGCCACTCACATCCCGGGCAACCTCAACACTACAGCGGACGCGCTGTCACGGCAGGTTACCCTCAGGCGAGAGTGGAGACTCCACCCTCAGGTGGTCCAGCTGATTTGGAGTTGATTTGGACAGGCACAGGTGGACCTGTTTACCTCCCGAGAATCCTCCCACTGCCCGCTCTGGTACACCCTGACCGAGGCCCCCCTCGGCATAGATGTGCTGGCACACAGCTGGCCACCTGGCCTGAGCAAATATGCGTTTCCCCCAGTAAGCCTACTTGCACAGACCCTGTGCAAGGTCAGGGAGGACAAGGAGCGGGTCGTCCTGGTAGCACCCTACTGGCCCACCCAGACATGGTTCTCAGAACTCACGCTCCTCACGACAGCCCCCCCGGCGAATTTCCCTGAGGAAGGACCTTCTTTCTCAGGGACGGGGCACCACCATATGATTGGTTTACCCTGATTGTTTCAACTTTGTGACTCCCCCTTCACTGTGGGTAAGTCGGAAGAGGACATTGTATCACCTCCCACAGTAAACGCCCCTCAGCCATCCACAACCCCTTTGTCTGAGCCTTCCACGGCTCCTTTGTCCAAGCCTTCCACAGCTCCCCCGTCCAAGCCTTCCATGGCTATCCCGTCCAAGCCTTCCACTGCTCCTTTGTCCAAGCCTGCCACGGCCAACAAGCCAGAGCCCACGCCTGCCTCGGCCCATGAGCCAGCGCCCATGCCTGTCTCAGCCCACAAGCCAACGCCCTCGCCTGCCATGGCCAATGAGCCAACGCCCTCACCTGCCACGGCCAACTAGCCAGCGCCCTCACCTGCCACGGCCAACGAGTCAGCACCCACACCTGCCTCAGCCCATGAGCCAGCACCCACACCTGCCTCGGCCCACGAGCCAGTGCCCACCCTGCCATGGCCTACAAGCCAGCGGCCATGCCTACCATGGCCAACGAGCCTGTTCTTGAAGCCTCGCCCGTCCCAGAGCCAACGTTGCAAGCCTCAGCCATCCCTGAGCCAATGCCTGTAGCCTCGGCCATCTCTGAGCCAACGCCTGTAGCCTGGGCCATCCCTGAGCCAACACCTGTAGCCTCGGCCGTCCCAGAGCCAACGCCTGTAGCCTCAACCGTTCCTGTGCCAGCGTCTTCTATTGTGTTCTAATAAACCACATTGTAGCTTTTCTTCTAGTATTGTGTATTTATTTTTTATTTAATACACCTTCTGCATTGAAGGTTGTGATATTAAAAATATACTGAAATAACTTTACAGTGGAGATGTAGTTAGGTGCTAATTTTGCCATGGAGAGAACACGGAGCAGGGTTTCTCTAATCCAGGAGCGTGGAGCGAGCAAGGAGCGGGAAATGGACAACCTGGAGTGGAGCTGGAGTGGAGTGATTAAAAAATGCTTTGAGCGTGGAGGGGAAATTGTTGCCGCTCCACTACACTCACAGACTCTGCTCTGAACATAGACTGAAAAATCACTTTGCCGTGGGTATATCGGAGCCATTGACCAATGGGAGATTTTTTGTAAAGTTTAAAAAAAAAAAAAAAGGGAAAAAAATATATGGCACATCTAAAATTATCTACAACACAAAGTATGGATGAAGTCTGTATGTTAAACTGTTCTGAATTAATTGCAAAAATGAGTGAAGAACAAGCTATAAAATTAAAACGCTGATAGCGTTGTTATTTGCTTAGAGTTTCTGCATTGTTTAGTGATTCACTAAAGGAAGTATGTCAAATTGGGGCTGATCACAATTAAAATAGGGCAATTTGCAACAAGGTAACTGAAAAATAGATGCAGCACTAACGTTTTTGTATCTGCCGGGTTCTGTTATGAGCCTCGTTTATAATGGAGGTGAGTTTGTGCTGAAAAAAATGAGGATGATGACTTACTTCAAATACTCATGAAGTAGCACTATTCCAGCTTGATTTCTGGTGGTATCTGAATAAGACATAGTGTTTAGTGCAGAAATATGGCACGCTAAAGTGGAGCAACAGTTTAATGAACTCAAGTGTGTTTGCATGTGTCAGAAGGAGAGTAGCTTTGTTAAAGTACTTGAGACCCAGAGCATTTTGTCTAAATAGATAAAGAATTTGGTCCCTTATGTGTCCCTGTGTTTGTGCCCCTGAAGTTTAGAGAAAACTTTCATTATATTTTATGGGAATAGTTATGTTTCTTCTTATTTTTAATATAATTTATGTACTTTGGGGTGTTCTGTGTTATATTTGATGTAGATTAGTTAATGTTGATTGCATGATTTTAATTTCACATGTGTTACCCTGATGGTGTTTAGTGTTTGTGTGAGTGATACTGAGCACTGTATCTACAGGTTTATTGCTCATTGCTCCTGGAAAGGCCTCACTACTAATGAACTTTATATCATCATGTGCCCTTTTGTAATTACTACAGTGATTAACAATATATTATAAAGTGAAATGCAGATTTTTACAGTTTCAGAAGTTTATCATTTAATAATATTAAAGATGTTACTGCACTGTAAAATATACTGTAAAAACAACATATTTAAACTGTAAAATGTACAGGTTGTTTAAATTTGTTTGTATTTTTTACATAATTATTCTGGCAACCACAGCTGCCTTTTTTTTTCTTTTCTGGACACTCATGCTCCATGTCTTGTCTTTTTGTTTGAGCACATGGCTAATGATCTTCATTGCCATGTGCTCTGTTGTCTTGTCTTTGTGTTTGTTTAAACACATGGTTCTTATAAAGTTGTTTACCATGTGCTCTCCTCTCTCTTGTCCTGACCCCGCCTCCTTGTTACCTCATTATTAGTTAATTTGCTTCACCTGCTTTCCTGATTTCCCTCCTCGTTTTCTTTCCTATTTAACCCCATTGTGTGTTTGTCTTGTGCCAGTTTGTTGTGGTTTATTCCTCTCCAGAACATTGAACCCAGACTGTCCTGTGGTGCAGTGTTTCTCAACTGGTGGGTCGCAGGTCTATTCGGACTGGGTCGCAGACAGCAGTGAGAGAACAATGCCATGGTTCTCCCATTGAAGTATTTCGGCAGCCGCCCAAGTGATTGCCTATTTAGGACTGCCGAGGCAGATTTAATGATAATCTCACAATCAGCTAAAGGCTTCTCATCTGCACTTTTGCATGAGTGTAGCAGAACCAGCATTTTGCGATCATGATCTGCTCTTCTCTCTGGCACGCGTGTGCAACAACCGGGCTTCCCTCAATATTGCGGAGTGCAGACCTCAAAACTGATGTGACCAATTTCAATTCTAGTGAGACTTTTCTAGTTTAAAAAATTACAGAGGAAGTTGAGTTGAACCTTTCAAACAGTAGGCAGCCCTGACATGCCAAACAGCACTGAGGAGGAAAAGAGCAACACTGTGCTATGCGCTAATTATTACTTTTTTCATTATACATCACCTTTACAAAATTTTCACGATTTTACATGAGTAAAAGTAACAAAATGTTATAGTTTCATATGAAATAATCTAAAGGTAGAATCTATTAGACCTCATTTTATATCAAGAGTTGTAGTTAAAGAAGTTTCAAGATGTGTTTCAGCTAGTATAATTATTTGTTATTATTATTATTATTATTATTATTATTTAAGACTAGCTACACTGACCCAACCATGGTAATGAGGAGCCTTTCCTCCTGTGTAATATGTATGTTTTGTTTGAATTATGTTTGAAATTAGGAAACAAACGGGATAATAATGGGCTCATATAAGTAAATAAGCTCTTCAATTTTTAAAAGGGGAGAGAAAACTTCCTGTCACTTTTGTTGACATCAATAACAGAAATGTCACTTGATGCATGTTCTTATATTTGAAAACCATGAACAAAACTATGCAACAAAAATGTGACCCAGGATACATTAAATATAGGTTACATTTTTACTGTGGTGGGTCGCCACTTGATTTCCAGTGTAAAATCTGGGTCCTGAAGCAAAACCAGTTGAGAACCATTGCTGTAGTGTTCTGCCCTGGACTTTAGAGTTTTCCCCTTCAGGATTGTTTTTGTTTGTTTTGTTTATTTATTTTAAATTAAAAAAAAGCCCATCATCTTACTTTCTATATGAGTCCTTGCCCTCTATTCAACTGAACCTCGACAATATGACTTCAGAAGAATTGGAATATAGTGCTCATGTCGTGTGGACTACTTTATGATACTTTTGTTGACAGCCACTGGTAACTACTTTCCTGTATAGAATAGAGCAGCTTGGACATTCTGCAAAACATCTAATTTTGTGTTTCATTTTTGGGTAAACCATTAATGTAAAAGAGATATTGAAAATTTGTGCTCAGTGTTAACTGTGAGTTTTCAAGGATATTTAGATTGATTGAAGGGTTCATGTTGATTCACAGTAAAGAAGAAGCCTTTATTTTATTATTTATAAATAAATAATAAAGAGGGAGGGAGGGAGAGAAAGAGACAGACCAGTAGAGACACAAAGGTAGTTTTAAACATACCATTCCCAATGAATGCATATAGCTGAAATCTAACATCTAGTTGTTTTATATCTCAATAATACTCCATTTACAGATTGAATGTTTCTGAGTTCTCTACAGAGAGCTGGATAAGATCTCAGGGAGCCCTCATTACCATGGATTAAAAAGTTTCAGACTTCATTTTAAGTTCTGTCTAAATTAGCATGAAGAGAACAGCACAGCTCCAGTTGAGAGTAGATGTGCTCAGTCTACCTCTGGAGTGTGGAGCTTATTTCAGTTGGAGGATTAGAAACTTGTAACCCCAGGGCATCCTTTAAGTCTGATAAATCTCATAGAATATATGATTTTACACACGGCAAGGGTGAGAGCATCTGTATGTGTGCATGCATTTTTGGCTCTGTATAGTTGTATGAATAATTTTGTATTATTTTATAAAATTTAGTGTAATAATACCATGTTTCTGTTTAAGAGCCTTTATTTAAGAGCAATTGTACAATGTTGTTGTAAGCTAGTCTTTTTAGCAGGGTTGGCTCAAATTTACTACAGTGACTGGAAGTCATTTACTACAATAAACACCTTGAATGATTACCATGTGTTTTAGATAAGTGGTCTTCGTATAACAATGCTTTGGTGAAACTCATCTCATGTGGGTATGCTCAAAAAATCTAGAGAGGTCACAAGGACGATGAGGTCAATCATGAGTTCAATCCCTGGGGATGTTCCCCTCTGATGCTAACCCATTTCCTATTTGCAATAAAAGCTTAGAGATTCCTTCCATGAAAACAGTTTGAGAATGCATCAGAGAAAACATCATGTTCATACTTACATATAATTCAGAGCATTGCTTCAGTTCAGAGAGAGAGCAATGGCAGAGACAGAAAGACAGTGATGGTTCACAAAGAATTGTGGTTTTAATGTGACTGCGGAATTGCCTCTAGTACATGACTGTACTAATCCAAGCATGCAAATCCATGTAGGAAATGCTTCTTTTGTGTGTAATCCAACACCATTTCCATGAGATTATGGCCGAGGGGCAATGTGGCTTATGGGGAATAGAGAAAAAGAGGTAAAACTAGCATGACAAGGGAAACTTTAAAAATATGACTCTGTCTCAGACACCTTCCAGAGAATGTAACCCATAAAAATGCTCTGGTCCGGAAGCTCACATATATTATTAGGGGGCAAGCACTGAAGGTGCTTTTATTTGTTCTGGTTTTCCAGTTTTTCATATCAATATTTTTCTACCGTAAAAGTATATGGGCAGCAAAATACGTAAATCCTAGTGAACCCAAACCTGGCAGGATGATTCCAGATGCGCACCACTACTCCGGCATAAGCACACACCCCCCTTCGACCCTAGGTGGTGCTATAATAAGCACTTTTACATTTTTGCTCATATCTTCGTAACTGTAAGGGCTAGAATCATATTATGTTTTCCTCTGATTCCTTGAGTCAAGCCCTACAAAATGCCATTTAAAATTTTCTGTAAAACGTAATAAAATGTCGAACTCCTCCTAGGACGTTAGTCCAATTCACATGAAAATTTGTATACATCATCTACAGACCCCCCTTACAAAAAGATATCAAAAGAATTTTGATACATCAAATCGTTCCGAGGATAGTAGCGATAAAATTCCTTCGTTTGAACGCACTTTGATTTATTGATCAATATCTACTCAATGCAAAGTCCAAACGTAGCGAAATTAATAACAAATATAATAATTTGGTTTGTTCTCATTCTTTAAAAGGAGTTACACTTTGGTCTGTTCTCACCCATAACTAATCGTATCACTTCAGAAGACATGGATTACACCACTTTAGTTGTGTGGATTACCAATATGCTGTCTTTATGTCCTTTTTGGAGCTTGGAAGTTTTGGTTCCCATTGACTTGAATTTTATGCTACTATACTAAACTATTATTTAATACATTTATATTTTATTCCTTTTCAAACAAATGGTTAGTGAAATGAGGCCCTTTAACCTTCAGAAAGAGTTAGAATGTTGATTGTCATATCATACAGGCCATGTTGAGGATGCACGCAGATTTTCGTTCAATTCTGGCCATAGGAGGTGCTACAACTAAAAAAAGTCATAACTTTGCAGTCATTTGATTGACAAAATACAAATTAAATATGCACCTTCTTTGGTCCAATTGCTAAAATATCTTTAAAATATAGATTAGAAGCTGAATATACAATCTTGTAAGAATCGTCCAAACGGTGGTGCTATAATAAGCTTATTTGTGTTTTTGCTTATAACCCCAGAACCATATAGACTAGAATAATTTTTCTTAGCTGTTCCAAATCCTTAAGTGCCCCCAAATCATATGGTCACATGGATTTCAGTTTCTGCATGAAAACTTTTTAACCATTTTGAAAAACCTACTTTTTCAAACTCGTCCTAGGCCGTTTCCTCGATTCGCACAAAATTGTACATACATCATTTACAGACCCTCCTGACAAAAAGTTATACAAATAAATTTGATTTGTTAAGTCGTTCGGAAGATATAAGCGAATACGTTTTGGGGTGTGGCCTGTAAGTACTAATTGGCCTGTATCATGTGAGCAAAAAATTCAAACTTAACAAAACTTAAAACACATGGACAAGAGAACATTCTGAGGTCACATGCTACATTCCTTCAATTTGTGATGCTAGGGTGCGCTATAACTTAAGAAATTCCTATTTGTACAACTGTGATTAAGGCGTTTAGGGTTAGGGTTTGAGTTAGGGTTAGAGTTAGTCACATGCATAATTTCATCAATTTGTGATGCTAGAGGGCGCAATAATTTAAGATAGTCATATTTGTGCTATTATGATTTAGGCAGTTAGGGTTTGGGTTTGAGTTAATGTTCCACAGGATCTTTCTTCTCAAATCTGTTTTGTTTGTTTTTTTTCATATGTGCTTAGCCCCAGACAATTGCCGTTTGCGGATATATTTTTTATTTATTATAATACTGTAGATTAATTCAGTGAAGTTATTTAGTGTATGCATTCAAATATGGTTATAGTACATTTGACACATACAGTATATGTCACACAGAATGATCTCCTTTCTCAGGCATTTTCCCAAAAAGGGTACAACATATTAGGCCTGAAACTCTTCAAGGAATAGTTTACCCAAAAATGATAATTATCTTATCATTTACTCACCCTTTAAAAGGAGTTACACTTTGGTCTGTTCTCACCCAAAACTGATCGTATTGCTTCTGAAGACATGGATTACACTACTTTAGTCATGTGAATTACCTTTATGCTGCCTTTATGTCCTTTTTGGAGCTTGGAAGTTTTGGTCTGCATTGACTTGAATTGTATGCATATGCTGGCCTCATATCTCCATCAAAATATTTTTGTTTGTGTTCCACAGAAGAAAGATAATCATGCGAGATTGAGACGGCATAATGGTGAGTAAATGATGAGAGAATTATCATTGGGTGAACTATTATTTAATACATTTATATTTTATTCCTTTTCAAACAAATGGTCAGTGAAAGGAGGCCCTTTAACCTTCAGAGAGAGTTAGAATGTCAACCTCAGGACGTCAAACCACTTTACTGTATATATTACATAATCTGTCACCAAAATTTGGGACATGTATAAATACTGTTAAAAGAGACAAAATGTATAAAATTAACAAACGATTTGTATTTTATCTTAGATAAAATTTTATGGTTATGCCTTTCTCTGTGTTCTTCTTATGCTTTAAAAACACCAAAGTGTATTTGTGGAAGGTGCCTTGAGCCATATGTATTTTCACTGACTAGTTTCCTCTGGTAATGTAAGATTATGTTTTCATTTTCCATCAGAAATGCTCTCATGTTCATATAAATAATTGCAGTGTTGCATGTTGATGTTACATTATGTGAAATTCAATTGCAGATCATTGTGACCATAGGCTATGTTTATACCCAGTTGCGTGGAAAACACATGACATTGAATTTTAAGAACAAACTTGCCTACTGAGATCATACATACTGTTCTTGACATAAACAGCATGTCAGAAATCACAACCAGCAAAAACATTCAACCAGCAAAACATGTCATATTTTAATATGACATAATTACAATGTGTCAGCAGACGAGAGAGACATGCACCATCCAGTGAAAGCCACTGAGATTATAAATAAAAAGTCTTGACTCAAATATGCTAAAGGCATGGTGGTGTTTATGTTAAAATGTATTGACATCAGTCTTGGACTGATGAATCCACTGATTGGACCACTCATCCACAAGATGTCTTAAATTAAATATCATGGATTAGATCAACAATCTCTGTTTGTCTGTTTTATCTCCTAAAAGGTAGGATCCTTGTTTCCTAAAGAAAAATGCAATTAGTGCTTGTCCATTCAAAAGACACTGCCATGATGTTACAGTGTTCTGAGAGGTTTTTAGCATATTGCTATGCGGTTGGGGGTTCTGGTGGGTGTTTTGGTATTGCTAGGTGGTTGCCAGGGTGTTCTGGGTTGTTGCTAGGTGGCCCAAGTCAAAAGAGCCCACCTCAATGTCTCTATTATGCTTCAGCGTCTCACGCCTGTGAACAAGAAACACTTTTTAACCCGTTTTGTGTTTTATTTTTGAGCAAAGACATTATATACCATAGACGTATTATCATCCAGCAATTTTGAGGTAACTGCTGTTGACAGAGCGTTTTGTTTTCGCTCGTTAAGCAGAAGCTATTTAAACAGCATAATCTCTCTGGACTGTTATGACAGTAAATGGTTACCCCGAGACTGCAGGGCTGGTGAGAAAAACTTTAGTGTAGAGAGAAAGAGACTGGAATATATGAATGAATAAAGACAAATACTACTGTTTGTATGATGGTCATCAGGAGAAGACAGACGCATCTCACATGCACTATTGATCATGTCATTAACAACTAGTTGTTCAGTTCAGTTCTGTACACACTACGTGGAAATTATGAAATGCAATAGTCACTAACTGAACTTTTCAGGAGTCAGTTCGGTTGTGGAGTTATCACTCCCATACATTACTGAACTATGTGTGTACAGAACAGGATTAAGCACTCAAAGATGAAGTGACAACCGTATTTAGCTGCAGTGTGAACATGGCCTAGAAAAGTAATGGCATGCCTCTATTCAACAAGTTGCATGATTTGAGGTATCATTCTCCATTGCACAAGTGGTGCGGGGCAACATAAGTGCCGAACTGTAATGTTTAGTTAGAGGTTTGGTCAAATCCCTAACCCTTTGTATGAGCAATAGTAATAGTGATGTTTTAGTGATCTTTGCAAATAAACACTAATAAAATTGCTTCTAATGCTGTCTGAGAAAGCAATACTGTATATTAAAGAAAGCCATCTCTGAGATTTACCATGTTCAGTACAATGGAATATGTAAAACTAGAAAAACTAGTATACTAGAAATCATTTTAAACAAATTCTACATGTTAATTTGCAGTGAAATATTAGTGAAAAGCTATTTCTCCACTCTGGTAAGTAGCGATTATGCTGAGACTGTCAGCTTGAAGGATTTATGGAGATAATCTTCCTCAGAGTTCTCCAGAGAAAAAAAAAAAGATTGTGTTGTGACATCCATGTTACTCACAAAATAGCAAATTTTCTAAATATGATAAGATTACAGTGATGCAACTTATTTTCTTCTTTTGTTATTCTCTGGGTTTTGTTGAGGACACAGCTTGTTCTTTACCATATGAAATGATGTGCAAAGCGTGCCACACACATGAAAATGCACTTATAATATATGAATATGCACTTACAATAATATATATATTGTTATTGGGTGGCCAGATGTCCCGTTTTTCCTGGGACAGTCCCATATTTAAGCACTTTTTCTCGTGTCCTGACTTATTCTGAAAAAATCGTGTTTTGTCTCGTATTTCCCCTCTCTAAAATTTCTCTATTGCCTATGTAGCTTTCTCAGTCACGTGAGTATTCTTATCAAAGGTAGCCAAGGATACGGCTTGTAAAACCAATAAAAGCAGTGATATTTTAAGTACATGATTGGATTAAACTATCCAATCACAATTCCCTATGAATAGATGTCCAGTTAGTGAACTGATTGAAGAGTCAGTTTGAAAGAGCACACAGATGAAATTGGGGCTTGAAAAATGTCAAGGAAGCATGCATGTACATTTAATGAGGATCTTTAAAAAGTGTTTAAATCTCTAAAAGAGTCACAGACAGAGGCTAGTAAAGTGAGGTGTGAGATTTGTGGAGGCCTCGCCAACATCGCGCAGCATGTTCATACAAAAAAGCATGTGGATGCTGCTAAAAGTAAGTGTGCCACACCAAGTGTTAGTGATTTTTTTGTAAAGCAAAGTTCAGAATCTGACAAGGTGCACACAAATGAAGGACTTTTTACTTATCATTTTGTTGTGCACGGCAATAGTTTTGGGTCGGCTGACTGCACTGCGAAATTGATCAAGAAATTGTATGATCTGAAATTTTCTTCTGCCCGCACCAAATCTGAAGCTGTCATATGCAACATACTCACTTTTGTGCAGCTGGACTATCAAAAATTACTGCAGCATGGCAACACACGTTTCCTCTCTCTTGGTCTAGCTCTTGAGCGACTACTACATATTTTCAGTGGTCTGCATGCATACTTTCTTTCTCAAGAAAAATGCCCAAAGTTTCTAAGAGACACTTTCAGTGATTCTTGAACTAAACTTTGGATTGGCTTCACACTCAAGCAAACAGCCACTTTTAACCGTGCACTGGAGATAGAAGAGCATGACCACATATCAGTCACAGAAGTGGCTTTGCACATTCATGTCCTGAGAAAAGTCTTGCAGGCCAGGCTGGAGGAATCATTCATACCCTCTGACATTAAAAAGCAGTTGGATGCCCTGGTTAAAGCTGGTGACATGCGAGCGGATGATTTCTTTGTGCAGTGAGAAACTTTTATTCAGCATAGGTGGATTACCTCCAAAATTGGAGCCCCTCATTGGAGAACACAGAAAATATTGAATGGGCCCTACTGAGAGACATCCCAGAGTGGAAAGACATTCAGAGCAGCCTCGAACACTTCTACTCCAGAATCCCCGCTCTTAGTTTGTTTGACGAAACCACGCTTTTTGATGAGTGGGCTTGCATGAAAAACATTGTCACTTGTCGTTTCACTGAGTGGAACATGAACAAGACAGCCATGTCTGAGAGATGGACAGACGTTTTTCGTGAGCTAGAGAGCAAGACCATCAACTTTGGAGTCTTAGCCAAGGTTGTGGAGTTTGTTTTATGCCTGCCTGGGACATCTGCATCTGTGGAGCGTGCGTTCTCATTAATGAACGCAGCATGGACACTGGATAAATCTCGACTCAGTGTAACAGTCATGAAGGCAATGCTTTTCGTATGTCTTAATTTTGGACTGGACTGCTCTGCATTTTACGATAAACTCTTGAAAGACGAGCTCACTTTGAAAAATTTGCTGCCAGCGAAAAGTACAAGGTGTCAACAGTTACAGATGCGGATGCACCCTCAACTTCGCATTGATCTGTGCCTAGGTAAGGATACGTCAATTTCATTTTTGCTCGGAGGGGGCTGTCCTGTTTTCCACAAGCAGGAATCTGGTCGCCCTAGGTATTCCCCTTGGTATTTTTCTTCACCCATCGGGCCCACTGTTGTTTTTATCGTCCCCTTTTAGTCGGCCATCGCGGCCCCTCTCTCACCTTGGGCCCTAGAGGGCTGTCCACCCAGCCCTACCTGTAGTTATGCCACTGTTTCCAATATTAATCAGAATTTGTTCATTTTCTGATTATTACGATTTCTACATATCTGATTAAAATGGCAGGTATATTCCTGTTTAAATAAGAATTCTGGGTAATATGAACACCTTATTATAGAGATACCACTATAATTGAACAGTTATTTACAAATGCACAAAACAAAGTAATTCGAAAGAGTGATCTTACAAAAAGTCTGTGACAGGTCAAATGTTTTGATATTGGTGTATGCAGTACCATGACCAAAACAGCTCTCTTTCACTTCTTTGCAAATGTACTGTCTAGGATGGGACATCAAAGGCACAGTTTGGGCGATTTTCTGAGCATGAACATTCGCCGTATTGTGTTGCTTGTCCAAGATTCAGCACATTGGGTCCGAATATTGGAGGCAAAACATTCTGAACCAACGTTCTGATTTCCTGTGTGATCATACTGAATTCTGATACCAGATAGAGATAGTAGTGAAAAGTCAAGTTATTGAGGAAACACTTTTTTTTTTTTTTTTTTTGGAGATAGGAGAAAACTTTATATTTTACTAATATTTAAAAAAACAATTAAAGAACTGTCATGGCGTATATTTGTAAGAGTCTCATGACCTACATTTTGCAATTCATCATGCATGTGTGTTATTGTTAATGACATGAATGAAACTTAAAGTGATAGTTCACCCAAAAATGAAAATTCTCTCATGCCATCCCAGATGTGTATGACCTACTTTCTTCTCCAGAACACAAAGATTTTTAGAAGAATATCTCAGCTCTGTAGGTCCATACAATGCAAGTGAATTGTGATCAGACCTTTGTAGCTCCAAAAAGCACATAAAGGAAACAGAATCCGTTATCCATATCTTCAGAAGTGATATAACAGATAGGTGTGGGTGAGCAACAGAACAAAATTTGGGATGGCATGAGGGTGAGTAAATGATAAGAGAATTTTCATTTTTGGACAAACTATCCCTTTAATGAGTTACAAGATAAAAATTAGTTAAAATAAAAAAATACTGTCCAAAATTACAAAAATGTAAGTGTAATAAATGGCAAGAGCATTTCCAGTATTTAAAGAAAAGAACAGCAGGAAAAGATCGTGCAAGTCTTTTTATTCAGATTATGCTGATTGCATACATACAGTATATAAATATTCCAATAGCTGTGGAGCATGTAAATCTTAACCAGTCTTAACCAGAATATACACCTTAATTAGACAATTATGTACATGTTACATGGTAAATAATATGAAGAAAGTGGTGGAAAGTAAGTGTAGTGCTCTATTTTCTTTAATTCATTATTTATGCTAATGTATTATTGAATGGAATTGCCTATCAGGAGTCTATCAGTGGAAAAGTTCCAAAACTGTCATTTAAAGAGCATTAAAATATAAAAACACACGACCAGTGTTCTGAGAAGCTGAAGTAAAAAAAAAAAAAAAAAAAAAAAAAAAAAAAAAAAAAAAATCCAGGTTACTTACATGCACTTCCTCCCACCCTGCTGTTCTCTCTTAGGACCAGTGCTCTGCAAACTCCAGACTAGCAACAGAATGTTTCTGCACTAGAATCAAAAGCACCAGCCGGCTCCCTCACGTCACCTGACCGGAATCCAATTAAACCTTTATGGGAGGGATCAGAGTGAAGCAGTGTGCGTGTGCGTATGGAGATGCTTTACTTGCAATGGTGGGGGGTGACTGAATGAACGATCTTGCATCCTGATAAATCCCGATAAATGGACAGAGGAGGAGTGGGGGACACATGAACAGGTATACACACTCACAAACACAATGGACCTGATGCCTCTCATTAACACAGCCTCTGGGCATAAGTTGTATGAGTCTAAACTCATTGAACATCAGGTGCTCTCATTTAAGCAGCATGCCACAGTCCAGCTACAACAAAGGTTTAAGGATTGACTCAGAGACAAGCAAATGTTTAAACCCAGAGGTCAATATACTGGCTTTATATAATCAAAACTGAATAAAATGTCTGTTTGAGAGGCAAGAAGCCCTATTTTATCGATCCCAATGTAGTGGATCACCACAGACTCTCAATTAAGCAGGATGTCACAGTCCATCTACAACAAAGATTTAAAGTTTTACTCAGAGACAAGCAATCTTTTACACTGAAAACCCTAAAAAATGTTTACTCGACTCAATTGATTGAGTAAACTCATTCTCTCAGTTGAATTGAGTTATGGCATCACCAAAACTTGAGTAATTAAGTTAACTCAGGTGTTCATAAAGAATTAACTTAACTATTTAAGTTAAGGTAACTACTGTAGATGCAAGCAGACTTAAACTCAGGTTTACTATTTGAATGTTGTTGGTTCAGTTTAATAATTTTAATAGAATATACTCAAATTTACATCATACACAAACCATGTAAGCGTATTGTATACTGTACAGTGTATGTTATTATTTGTATATTGTTGAGTGTAATTATGTGTATATCAGATGTTTAAATTGTGCTGTGTTAATTTGATGTTATTGTAAATTGGTATATGTCTCATCACTGTCACGACTGCTATGTTGATCGGAACTGCACCCAAGAATTTCACACACCATTGCACTTGTGTATATGGCTGTGTGACAATAAAGTGATTTGATTTGACCAAGGTTAAATAATGAAGATTATAACTGAATCTAGCTCAATCATTAAATAAACTTATTTCTCCACAGAAATGCATATATGCCTGTACTTCAGTTACACATGCACAAAGAAAATTCATTGTATAAACATGGTCCAACTTGACCAAAGGGGACACAGATCACCCTAATGGTGACATCACACACACACACACACACACACACACACACACACACACACACACACACACACACACACACACACACACACACACACACAAAAAACTGTTTGCAATAACAACATATATAACACTACTAAAGAGTTAAAACCTCTATGAATTCTTGATAATTTAAATGCTCCCACATGTTCCATTTGACCAAGAAAACATAATTAATCCAAGCGCACAGCATTGTGGGTATTCCCCAAAGCCTCATTTTGTAGCCTACTCAGTAGTGTAAGCTATGGATTTTTATGGAAGACTATGGATTTTTAAGAAAAATATGTTAAAGGAACTTTGAGTTATGAACCCAAAACATGATATTTCAAGTAAGGCCTAATGTTTAATTAAGACATTACGGTGATTTTTCCCACCACATTAGGGTTTATAGTGTAAATCCAAGATCAATATACTGGTATTATATAAGATCTTTCTCACTTTCAGACTGGTTATATAATTTAACTTTTAAACTGAACAAAATAACTATTTGAGAAGGGAGAAGCTCTATTCTATCAATCCCAATGTAATGGAACACCACAGACTGCCGAAGTCTAAAGTTACGAAGTTCCATTACACTGATAATTCAATGAACAGCGTTCACTGCCGGTGCAAAACGTCAAAGTGTACGCCATGGCAGAGGTGAGTTAAGATCACTGAATCAAATGATCGACTCCCCAGAGCCAGAGGGGTGACGTCACAGCGGCGAAAAGCCAGCCAGGCATCCCGGAGGAGCGCACGAGCTCTGACTCGAGTGAGTATCGTGGATAGTCTCTGCACGTGAGGCTGTGTGGAATGCAGCTCGCGAGGATTTCGCACGTTTAAGGAAATGTAGAGGTTACAGCACAAGTCGGATATATAACCTGTTCCAACGGAATCTTGATGCGAAGATATGTGCACATACTCTTTTTGCCAACACGTCCTGGCGATCGTTTAGACGCAACTTTGGAGCGGCGTCTTTTGCCCGCTGAATCTGGTGAGCCTCTTTCAAAAAAGATTTTAACTTTGCCACATGCAACCACTTTGTTTCAATACAAAATGCACCACAACACCAATAATAATAATAATAATACAAAACAGGATTACGTTTATTAACAGGACTGTTGTTATTACAATCACAACTTCTCTAATGCTGTAACTTACTGTCAACAATAAATATCATAATCACCATCATTCCATTACGCATAAAGATAAATGGTCATGTAGATTCAGTGCGCACACGCAACTCGTTGTAAGCATTTTAAAGTGAGTTGCACAGACTGAGGTTTAGAGCGCACAGCCAGCCTCGTGGATCGCTCGAGCTCTGTTACGGCAGTGAGACAGCGCCATCATTCGCGAGCTACAAAATGCATGTGTGCGGTGCTAGCAGCTAGAGCCACGTTTTAACAATGTTTTCCATCTAACTATTAAACTTTTCCGCAGTTTCTATGTGGTATGTCAAGTTGCTGTGCTTTTGAACATTTGTGTTCGTTAAATGAACCTCAACCTCTAATGTGTGTACCTTGCGCGCGGGGCTTTTGCCACGTCTGATTACCCAAATGCTGATTTTTGTGTTCTAGGAGATAATTTCTCTGCTTTGTACCGAGAACTTATGATGCAGCATATCTCCTCATAAAAGACAGAGGACTGGCACGTAAAATAAAACATCAAACACTTCTCCCGTCCCACTTTGAAGGGAGAGCAACGGCTGTTTCATCGTCATGCCAATAGGAAGTAGATCCGTACGGTGCGCAGGGAGCGCGGAGAGATACTAAGAGCGCTTTGTGTGTGTGTGTTGTGTGAGACTGAGAGAGAGAGAGTGTAGGAAAGGAGAGTTGTTCAGAGTGAATTGGAGAGTGCGGCTAAGACTGTCGGTACCATGCAGACGTTCGGAACTTATAAACTTCACGAAAAGCCACCAAACAAAGGACGTTAGTGTTGGAATAGGTATGTATGACAGGGGATGCATACAATTACGCGAGGACCTCTTAATTGTTGACGCCAAGCGTTCTAGTTCAGTGCTATTTTCAGAAATGGGTAAAAGTTTCACTCTGCTCGCTTGTAAAGTTGCTGTTGGGAGTCTTTGCAGTGGAAATAGGGCAGCTTTGAAGTTGGCCGTGGCTTGGCAAAGCTGTTTGAATACTCAATGTGTTCGGTTGAGTTTGAATTATTTAAGATAGCCAGTCCAGAGTTGTCGGCTAATTGTTTTCGAATGGGACCAGTCCATACATCTGGTCGGCGCATGAAGGCATCAGTGTGGCGACGTGAAATGAATAGAAACTGACGGACCTGAGGGGGATGGGGATACATTTTAACAACAGCAGCTCTTCTTTTGTTACTTTGTTATTTTGTTTCAATTACAAAAGCTAAATTACCGCATAGTTAGGAGAGCTAACAACAGGTCTCCGTGTTATGTGAACATTTCTAAACCTAATGTTGTTTTGTGTGCCAACAACATAGTTTGTGACGTTCTTTGATACAGCCGAAAAAGCTACGTCTCTGAAGGATTTAGTTTCTGAACTGAACGTGACTGTGTTGACTGCGTAAGGCTCTCGCTGATTTTTATAGGCTCGAGGGCACTAATAGTCGCGAGGATACAGTGGATAAGTGTTGAAAGCTCGAGCACACGCTCATGCAGTGTGAAGCCCTCAGTTGTAAATGTGTTTCCACATAAAATCACATACTAATGTTAAATGCTGTATTAACGTTTTATTCTGCCTCATTATTTGTGCTTTTATCGGTTCTCATGTGCTGCAGGAAAGCTGACCGAATATGTGGGACTCTAAATGATTTACTTTATGCGAATACATACGGACGCTTAAAGTTTTCCAGAGATTTGTATAATATGGTCAGCCTCGCAAATTGTACTTTCATTATGTGTTGATTATTAAAGATACACAAAAATATAATACGCGCATTACTAACTGATAATAACAGATTGAATACAATGGTGCATTTGCTTGACATTAAGACATGTTTTATGAATTGATATTTGAATAGAAACACCACCACTGAGAACTGCTAAGTCTCAGAATAGTGTACATGAAATAATAATAATAAAAAAAATAGTAGCTTACCTACATTTAATCAGCTTTTCAGCTGTGTTCATATTTTTCCCTTCCTCACCATTCTTATTTTATTTTTTTATTTTTTTTAAATGAACATGGCATTGAATACAACTCTTTACACCATGTGCCGTCCTTAGCTGAAGCAGATATATGGCAGGAGCATTTGAGAATATAGTTTAATTTGTTCAGGATTCAGTGGAATGTGACTTTGTTAGGATGGAAGTGTCTTTCGTGTATATATGTACAGTGTTCACAGCAATATATCATTTGGCCTATGTGGTGTCATAGTGTCTATACAGAATGGAGAAGCTGTAAACATTGACAAAAAGCTAGCACATGCTTCTGTGGACACTGATTTACTAATCACATCTGTTCCAAGCCACGATGTTCCAAAAACAAGCACATACAGATTAAATGCTGATGTTCATGTGTTGTTAGTAAACTATGCTGTCTGTTCCCATGAATAATTGTTTCAAAATATTATAATAGCTGTTTAGTTTTGAGTTTTTCAGGTGAAGGTCTCAAACCTTACATACAATTAGGGCTGCAACTGACGATTATTTTGAAAATTGATTAATCTAACGATTATTAGAACGATTATTCGGCGATTATTGCAACAATTAATCATTAGCTCTTAACCGATTATTCAGCTTGTGCCCGACTTAAAAGTTGTATTAGCGTGCTTACTAACAATAAAGAGGACAAAATAATCTTTAAAAATACCCCTAAATGTCATTCACTAAATTAAAGGTAAAGAAATTCACAGATTTTTGTCTTGTTTTAAATTTAAAATGGCCTAAAAATCCTTAAAACAAGATATATTTACTTGAGAAGCAACATATAAGATATTTAGACTTGCTTTAAGAGAACGTATCTTAAAGATAAGTTTATTTTGTATATAGGTGTAAATTTTTCACTTGGTTATACTTCTGCGAGTGCAGTAAAGACAAAATATACTTATATTCATGATCTGTTCTCTAAAAGCAAGTCTAAATATCTTATATGCTGCTTCTCAGGTGAATGCATCTTTTTTTAAGGATTTTTAGATATTTTAAAATATTTGTATTTTTAATATTATATTCAACATTCTCAGTTAAAATTATTTTTCTTCTGTAGTATAGCTGTTAAAGAAAATGTACATTGTTTTAAAGGAGTTTTAGATATTTATATTGGAAAACAAGCCAAAACAAAAATAAATCAAAAACGTATTTTCTTGCAGTGTATAACTTTTCTGTTCACTTCAATCCATCTTTAACTAAAAAACAAACAAACTCTCTCTTATTAATAAAGCTGTGTATTGCCAATTTTCTTCATGATAAGAAATGCACAGTGACACATATAGTATGATTCAGTAAGTCACGAGCCATCACATTATAATCTAGCTGTATTAAGTGCGTACACTCAAGGGACGAGCGTCCCCGTGACAGAGAGTACATCAGCCTGGTGCAGTTTCAATCTCCCCCCCTTAGATCGGGACACTTCGTGGAATTCATAGAAGACACGCTGACCGCACAGAAAAATGCCAGTTTCGGAGTTTGTAGTTATTTACATGATCTGCTTCCGTATTATTTGAACTTTAATAAAGCTATTTCGCATGAAATATAACTGCATTTAAGATGTAATGCCGGGGTGTTTCCTTTAAAGACACTCGAAACGCAAGTTTTGCTTCAGCGGAGAGGCAGCTCCAGCTCCAGCTCCAGTTATTCCACAACGAGAATGCTTCTGTATTTACTTATTTTGTATTTTTGCATTATAATTCCCTCATACTTTGCGATCTACATCACCTGAAGCTCTTTGGAAAGTTTAGAGTGCATCTGGACTGTGAGCTGTGTAATTCTTCCTCTCCTCAGTCAGGCGCGAACTGCGGTGCTGCTCTCGCACGTCATCATTAGAGTTTAATGTGACCTCATGTTACATTAAATGAGATCAAACGACTATTCAACAACAATGCATTTTGTTGACAATTTTTATTGTCGATGTTGTCGATAACGTCGACTAATCGTTTCAGTTCTACATACCATGCATGAGAATTAATCAGGAACATTATTTCAGAGGGAACTGTATTATCTAACTCTAAACTTTGTTTCCTTATTCTCCACAGTTTCAGTGAAGAGTGCTCTGCAAACATGCAGAACCACGTGACTTCACTGCTGGTGGTTCTGCTGCTCCTGTGCGGCTGCACCAGGAACCAAAGCCTTGACACAGCACCTGTCCCTCAGTTTACCCAATCTGTTTACAATGCCACCATTTATGAGAACTCTGCTGCTAAAACCTATGTGGAAAGTCCTGTCAAAATGGGAATCTACATCACAGACCCTACCTGGGAAATACGGTACAAAATTGTGTCGGGAGACAACGAGAACCTGCTAAAAGCTGAGGAGTACCAATTGGGAGACTTTAGTTTTTTGCGAATAAGGACCAAAGGAGGTAGCAGTGCCAATCTTAATCGGGAGGTTAGAGACCACTATATTCTCACAGTCAAAGCCATGGAAAAGAACTCAAATGCTGAGGCTCGGACAAGAGTAAGGATTCAGGTACTGGACACAAATGATCTTAGGCCACTGTTCTCCCCAACTTCTTATAGCGTATCAATACCTGAAAACGCAGCTATTCGCACAAGTGTAGCCAAGGTGATGGCAACGGATGCCGACATTGGTACGAACGGAGAGTACTACTACAGCTTCAGGGAGTGGACAGACATGTTTTCGGTCCACCCCACAAGCGGTGTGGTTACGCTAACTGGAAAGCTGGACTATTCTGAGACAAAGCAGTATGAATTAGAGATTTTAGCAGTGGATCGAGGCATGAAGCTGTATGGTAGCAGTGGATTTAGCAGCATGGCTAAGCTAACGGTACGAGTGGAGCAGGCCAATGAGCATGCACCAGTCATTACTGCAGTAACACTAGCACCGTCAGACACCGATAAGGACCCTACTTATGCTATTGTGAATGTTGAAGACAATGACCAAGGAGCTAATGGTGAGATAGCATCTCTCAGCGTTGTTGCAGGTGACCCTCTTCAGCAGTTTAAGGCCATGAGGACAAGTCCTGGCAGCAAGGAATACAAAATCAAAGCGGTTAAGCAGGTGGACTGGGATAGTCAACCCTTTGGATACAACTTAACATTGCAAGCCAAAGACAAAGGAAGTCCACCCCAGTTTTCATCTGCAAAAGTCATCCATGTCACATCCCCTCAGTTTAAAGTAGGGCCGCCTAAATTCAACCAAGCTATTTACAGAGTCAATGTGAGTGAATTTGCTCCTCTACACACACCTGTTGTAATGGTAACAGCAGTGCCAAAGTACCCTCAACTTAAATATGCATTTAGACACAAATTGGATAAAAATCATTTTACTATTAATGCAGATTCCGGCTTGATCACAACAGCTGGGCCCCTACATGCAGACTCTGTGTCCAGATATGAATTTGAAGTTGAGACCAGTGACAAAAAAGCATCAACTAAAGTCATTATTGATGTGATCGATGTGAACAACAATGCCCCAGAATTCAAACAGACATCTTACAGAGCTAGTGTTGATGAAAATATGCCAATAGGTGCTAGTGTAGTAACAGTGAAAGCCACTGATTTAGACAGTGGGGAGAATGGATATGTCACTTACAGTATCACCAATGTGAATCCACAGCCTTTTGTAATTGATTACTTCTCTGGTGTCATCAGTACTTCGGAGCTTTTGGATTATGAACTGATGCCAAGAATTTATACTTTGAAAGTGCGGGCATCAGACTGGGGTTCTCCTTTCCGCCGTGAGGTGGAAACTCAGGTTACAGTCACGCTTAACAACCTAAATGACAACAAGCCACTTTTTGAAAATGTGGACTGTGACGTTACAGTGCCAAGGGACCATGGTGTTGGTGAGCAGATCACAACAGTGTCTGCTATAGATGCTGATGAGTTGCAGCTGGTGCGGTACTCAATAAAAGCTGGCAATTACTTGAATCTTTTCGATCTGAATCTAAACTCAGGCGTGCTGTCTTTGAAGCAGCCGTTGAGTGAGGGTGAGGCTGCAAAAGTGTCCGTTCACAGCTTGAAGATCATAGCCAGTGATGGAGAACATGAAACTCAGCCCATGCTGTTGAACATTACTGTGGTTACAGCACGTAAACCAGTCCAAGTAAAATGTGTTGATACTGGAGTCGCCAGCATGCTGGCGGAAAAGCTCCTGCAAGGTAGCAAGATCCACAGCCAAAATGAACCCGAAGACAACTTCCAAGACATTCACTCTGTGAACCGCTTTGCGCCCCATTTCATAGAGACATTTCCCAGTGTGACTGAGGTTAAAGAAGACTTGCCTGTTGGGGCTAGGATTCTCCATCTTAGTGCCTCAGATTCTGATAGTGGTTTTAATGGAAAACTGGTTTACGTTATCTCTGGGGGTGATGCAGATAGTCGTTTTGTTATTGACATGGACAGTGGATGGCTCAAAGTATATGCTCCGCTTGATAGAGAAACAACCGATCACTATACATTGAACATTACTGTGTATGACCTTGGAATACCCCAGAAGTCCTCTTCACGCCTACTTGATGTAAAGATTCTGGATGCTAATGACAACAGCCCTAAGTTTTTGCAGGACACATACTCTGTGGAAATCAGCGAGAGCACTGCTGTTGGCACAGAAATCATTCAAGTTGAAGCAAAAGATAAAGATCTTAGGGATAATGGGGTGGTCAGATACTCCATATTGGCTGACACAGATCAATATGCTATTGATACGGAGACAGGTATTGTTACGGTGAAGAAGCCTTTAGACCGTGAGATGCAACCCTATTTTGTGCTTCAAATAGCAGCTCGTGATCAGTCCACTGCAGAACCTCAACTTATTTCAACTGTGTTACTTAAAATCACACTGGAGGATGTCAATGACAACCCTCCAAAATTCATTCCCCCAAACTATCAGGTCAAAGTACGGGAGGATCTACCCATTGGTACTGTTATAATGTGGCTGGAAGCTCACGACCCTGATGTTGGACCTTCTAGCCAGGTACGATATAGCCTCGTAGACAATGGGGATGGGAAATTTGAAGTGGACAAATTGAGCGGTGCTGTGCGAATTGTGCAGAATCTGGATTATGAGAAAAAGCAGGTGTACAGTCTTACAGCAAGAGCAAAAGACAAAGGGAAACCCATATCTTTGTCCTCAAGTTGTCACATTGATGTGGAGGTAGTGGACGTGAACGAGAATCTGTTCAGACCGTTGTTCCCATCATTCGTGGATAAGGGATTCATCAAAGAGGATGTGCCCATTGGAACATCAGTGATGAAAATTACTGCTCAGGACGAGGATAAAGGAAGAGACGGAGATATTCGTTACTCCATTCGGGATGGGTCAGGCCTGGGGATCTTTATTATCGATGAAGAAACTGGTAAGTTATCTCCCTATCCTTTATATCTGTTCCAAGACTGGGGAGGGATGTGGGGGATGATTTGTCGGGTCATGAATTATTCAAGCAACAAGTCTCCTATGCATTAAAGTGTACAGTGATATGAAGGGTGAAAATGTGAAAGGACTTGCTGTATTAGAGGCATTTTGTGTGTACAGAAAGAGGGATTTATATTTTGTGTAGCATCAGTTGGATACTTGTGCAGGTTGGTGGTAGCAGTTGGATGTCTTTGAATGAGCTGATGAAGAGCATCCTGATTCTTTTCATTTTTCTGCCGGAGGAGAGAGAATTGATGGCAGGAACAGATGGAGCAGCTGCCTCTCAGACCTGCTGTAGACATTCCAAACTAGTTGCCGTGGTATTAAGAGGATTGCTTTCCCTCCCCACCCCCAGCTTCCGTGTACACATATATTTCCACTTGAGTCTTTATTGTATATTTCTCTTTTTAAATAAGAAAACCAAGCAGTGACTATTTCTCATTTATAGATTATTTTACTATTTAAGGCACACACTGTAAAAAATGTCATTTTAGCATTTTAATGCAAATATACAGCATGCATAATGTAAAGCTCAAACACAGTTTTTTCACTGTATTCATCAAAAACTGGCAGCTACTGTTTTTTAAAGTAATTACAGTACAATTCTGTAAGCAGTGTTGTACAATACACTACTGGCAGCAATAATTAACTACTTACAAGTAATTAAGTTTTTTTTTATAGCTCTTACTGTTATGGCAGGGTTCCCGCGGATCTTTAAAAAGTCTTAAATGTCTTAAATTCAGTTTTTCAAAATTAAAGATAAAAAAAAGTCTTAAATATCTTAAATGATACAACAGAAGTCTTAATTATCATTTAAAGAGGTCTTAAATTTGGAGGCGGAAAGACAGAAATCTTGATATGACCTAATGTGATTATCAAACTTTAAAAGAATAAGAATTAATTAAATAAATGCAATGTTTACTTTTAATTGTTTATATTGTAATACGTTGTAGATTATTGTAGGAGTGCACATTTTATTTCCCTTATCTGTTTGAATGAGCTGCTGGAAACACTGAAGTGCTTATATTTCAAAATATGAGTCCCTGTTGTATTTTAGCCTTTAAAGTTAAAAGTTCCATGCTATGAATCAAACCTTTTTTTCTCTCTCTCCATGGTTATTAGTATTTTGGTTGCACCATAAACTGCATATGGAATTTAATTACATTTTGACTCTTGTAGCCTCTGTCTGGCCCTCCACATCAAAGGATGGAAATACTAAGAACATTTAATGTAGGCTACCAATTTTAAAAAATATTGGCAGATTAATTGCCTTTCTTTCAATACATCATCGTATCAGCAAGATCCAGTAGTGGTCGACCTCTGAATTGTATTTATTTATATAATGGTACATAAACCAATTTTAATGTGATATATTTGTGGAAAATATGTAAGTACTTTTTTTAGATTGTGATTTTAGTGGGTTTGTTTTGGTATGGGGATACAGTATTAATTTTAACTGTTCAAGTCTTGAAAACGGTCTTAAAAAGTCTTAAATTTGATTTACACTCTATAGTACATTTCAGTATAACACTGTACTAATACATAGGGGTGGGTAAAATATCAATTTTATGATGCATTTCTATCTTCATTTAAACAATCTCGACATTGATTCTTAAACTTCAAGAACGACCTTTTACTCTATGCGCAACAATCCACAACAATGAGAGGAAATCACTCACCAAATTTCTTGCTATGCAACTAAAATGTATATTTTTGGCAACTTGCTGCTAAATGTTTAGCCTACATTTCACTCTCTAGTAATTGTCTAGTTTAGTGGTGAAGTATTCAGCTGCAAGATGCTTTCAGTGCGTTGAGAGTAAAAGTTGTTCCGTATAATGTGTGTGCAAAGACGAGATCCACGTGACCCATTTGTCATTCTGTAATGTCTCTTTTAATACCCTTTCTGTTCTCTACAGTCAGTTGTTGATTAAAAACATTAACAAAGAAACTTTTAATTCTTATCATGCATGGCACAGATGTGATAAAGCCATTTAAGTCCTCTCTCGTTAACATGCGCTCATCTACAGACTCTCTTTACAGAACTGCTGGCTTTGTTAAAGAGACAGTACCGGTTTTAGCATTCATTCATGTTAATTAAATCAATGCAAATACTTGTAAATAGGATAAATTATGCAATTAAACAATAAACATGTAATAAAAAATAATATTTGAAATCTAATCTTATTTATTCATTGAACACATTGATTTGTTCAGATTAACTGTAACAGTGTGATATGCCCAGCAGTTCCCAGCATGCACTGTGGCATTAAGAAATTACATGGGTATTTTACTATTTTGTTTTTGTTGAAGTCTTAGTTACTTGTATTATTTGTATTAACAATGATTAAAAATGTCATAGTTAATTTAACCGTAAGAATTTAGAATCTACGGTTAAAAACCGTGAAATTGTTTATTTACACTTGGCAAAAATATTTTATATATATATGTGTAAATATATTATATATATATATATTTCCCATAATACCTTGCAAATAACAGCGATTTACCATAAAACTGGTCACTTTACAGTGAGCCTGCTCTTGATCTCCCAGAATGCAACATTATTGACAGAAAACTGTTGTATTTAAGAATCACAGTAGACTGCTGTAGGAATTTGGCTGTAAATTTACAGAAATATTTGGCAGTTTAAGTTACTTAACACTTACAGTATGTTGCCTATAGTTTGAGCCATTGAGAGTAAGGGAATGGTGCTTTTTGAACCCAAATGCATTTCTGTGGCAAAAGTCAACTTCTGGCCTCATTATCTTTATACAAAGAATGTATTAATACCTCTCTCAGCTACTCTTACCACTCAAAGCACCTGTGCCAAAACCTTGAAATAAGCAGTCTGGAATTCCAACGGTCTTTTGACAAGGAGCACTATTGGCCACCCAGTGTAAAGTGAAGGCCTAGTATAGCCACAGCTCACAAAACTGTGAATATCAAGTCTGAGGATGTTTTTTTTTCAGATTGATGTGTTTTTATGTTGCGCTAAATGATTAATGTGCAAATGGGTCAGTGAAATTTCATACATAAAATATTTTTTTAGCATGCATGCGATCAAAGTCTGGGTTTATGCATAACAACTTATACTTGAAAGAAAAGATCCCTAAAGTTACTTAAGGAGGAAACCGTTTTACCAGTTTCGCTGTAATTTTATATTAAAGTATCCAGGGCAGTTGATCAATAAAAGTAAATTAGGTAAGTTTGCTATGGATCCCTTTTGGTAAATTTTGTTTTCTTTGGTGGTAAATATAGCATGACAGGATGTACTGGCATAGGGCTGCCCCCCCAACAAGACCATCTGTCGGTCATTGTGCCTGCCCAGTCTTATGGAGATTGGGCTCTGCTGCACTTCCAATAGATGGAGGTTTACTTCAATATTTTTCCAAGTTGATTTTGGAGGAACAAAATGGTAAATGGTGTCTTGAGGTGCGAATCAGAAAGAAGTTAGAAATTTGAATAGGCTTGTCATCACACTTTTGAACTAAAATACTTTTCTTTGTGCAGAATAAGTTAGGGTCCCCAAAGTCATGAAAACCCATATGGGAAATATAAAGGAAGTTCAAAATGTTGGAGCCCAAGTGATTGACCTCCACATTGTTATTATTATAGATGTGGGCCACCAGGAGTCTGTGACCTGCTCCCCCGCTCTTGGACCCTCAAATTGATCTATCTGCTCTGGGAGCCATGCCATTGTCCTTATCTGAGTTCCATTGTTAAGGATCATTGCCAGAGCTGGTAGCAAAGCAAATATGCCTGAGCAGCTCTCATGGGAATGGAAAAATTAGAAGAGGGACTGACCTGGAGGGGTGGGTAGGAGGTGTTTAGGTTTGAGGTCACTACATGTGGGTTGGAGATCACATTTCATGCAAGGAATCAATCGTAAAACTAAGGCTGAATCCAAAAGGAGAGTAGTCATAAAGAGTCATTTGTTGTGCTGCACTAAATGGGTATTTCAAGAAAGAGGGTTCTCCATTGCCATAGTCAGTGGGTGCACCTTTAGTCGTGCTTTACGAGAATGAACACCAAAGGAAAGATTCAGACACATCTGGGCCAGATTTGGTTGTGTTTGTGTTGTTTACCCACTTTATTCTCTACTTCTGCAGACCCTGAGGGGGTGGGGTTGCAGAAAGGAATGTGCAAATTAAACGTTGTCCGTTGTTCATTTCTACTCCTGTTTTGTTTGCCTCAGCCCTACATGTTTTACTCCAGTAGTTTCTGAGGCTTCTGTCATTTATATGCCATCTTCATAGTTGTATTTTTGTTTGTTTGTGTGGAGTGAAAGCTGCCCACAAAAACCTCAGGTCAGGAGCTTAGCGTTGATTGGTCATGTTTTGGGTTTCATTGCATCAGTAATAGTTTATCATACTCTTGCAACTCAATAAGACCTCTTTTCTGGGCTGCTTTTCTGCTTTGTCTCAGCAGCCAATGGTTAGTGACCTCTCCTGAATGTCTGTGTGTCGAACCTCCATCATCAGAGTTTACGTCTGAAGTTCTCACAAACATGTCAAGAGCTGGATGCCTTGTTGAGTCCTGGTGAGACTTTAATTAGTGCTCGAACCAGGCTAATTCTGCCATTGGTGTGTGAAAAAATGAATAAAACGAAACACACAAGCACAGATGCACTAGACATTGAGGTATTCTGCTAAATTGATTAATGTCGCCAGAGCCGCTCAAAGAATCTGGTGCCTTTATTTAAAAAAAAACTCCTGTGTAAAAGGGAACAAGTAAAAGTGGAAAGCAAAGTCACGGGTCAGAGATCTTAGACTTCAGCAAAAATATTAAATTACACTTGATTTATAAAATAAAAAGCTAAAAACAAATTTGTTTATTAGATAGTGGCTGAATGTTGGAGCTTTCAAAGATACAGAAAAGACTGAAATTGGATGAAAAAAATGTAAAATAAAGGATCTATAAAGGAAATATTAATCTGTATGCAGAAATTACACAGATTTTTTGTGTAACTCATCCCGCACAGGCTGTGCTGTGGACATGAATAATAATAATTAATGTTTAATTGTAATTTAAAAAAAATCTAATTTAATTTTATTTATTTATCACACATTATACATTTGCACATTTCTTTTCTTTTTTTTCACATATCCCAGCTAAGCTGGGGTCAGAGTGCAGGGTCAGCCATGATACGGCACCCCTGGAGCAGATAGGGTCAAGGGCCTTACTCAAGGGCCCAACAGTGGCATCTTGGCAGTGCTGGGGCTTGAACCCCCGACCTTCTGATCAGTAACCCAGAGCCTTAACCGCTGAGCATAATTCCTCAAATCATGTGGCCAACCGTTGTCTGATTCCTGAACGAATTACCCTTATGAAATGGTTCTTTTGAATTTTCAGCGTAAAATATACAACTCGACCAGTGTAGTTCCGATTCTCGAACAGTGACACTTATGAGTCGGTTCTTTTGAGGCTACACAGCAAATAATACAGTACTACCTCCCAAACAAATCACTCTTATTAAAATCTTTTTGTGAATAAAAAACCCCAAGTAATGTCCAATGAAAATGTTGTTGATATGACAATGTGTTAAATATATACATTATGAGTTTTGTTGTAATTAGTGGTATTGTCAAAAAATGAATGCATGAATGAAATATATTTAATTAATATGTCTTTGCAAAGATACATTTTGCAAGAATGTGTTCTGTTAAAATATGAAATGGTCTCATTATTTGGCAACAGGCTGCTGAGGGCATGCAAATCCATTAAGAACTGTTGGATTGAGTAAATTATGAATTGAGTTGTGTAAATTAAAAATGTCTTATTTCAAATACTTCTTTCTCAAAAGTACTAAAACATTTGTTAAAGGAACAGTTAAAGGAATATTCCAGGTTCAATACAAGTTAAGCTCAATCAGCAGCATTTGTAGAATAATATTGATTATCAAAAAAATTAATTTTCACTTGCCCCTCCTTTAAAAAAAGAAAAAGTTAAAATCTGGGTTGCAGTGAGGCACTTACAATGGGAGTGAATGGGGACAATCTGTAAACGTTAAACTACTCACTGTTTCAAAAGTATAGCCACAAGACATAAACAATATGTGTTAACATGATTTTAGTGTGATAAAATCACTTACTAACCTTTTCTTGTAAAGTTGTAGTCAATTTTACAACTTTGTTGCCATGATGATGTAGTCAACAAACCCTAAAATGTACCTGTAAAAATGACAATTTAAACAACTTTAAAGCTCAAATAATACTTGTTCTATCAGAAAGACTCACAGACTTAGTAAAGTTGACATGACATTTACAGTGCTGCAAAAAAGTATTTGCCCCTTGATGATTTCTTCTATTTTTGTGTGTTTTTCATACTAAATTGTTTTAGATCTTCAAACGAGATATAACATAAAACAAACGCAACCTGAGTAAACACAAAATACAGTTTTCAAATATATATATATATATATATATATATATATATATATATATATATATATATATTTATTGAAGCAAAAAAGTTATTCAACACCTATATCACCCATGTGAAAAACTAACTGCCCCCTTTAACTTAATAGCTGGTTGTGCCACCTTTAGCAGCAACAACTGCAACCAAACGCTTACGAGAACTGAAGATCAGTCTTTCACAACACTGTGGTGGACTTTTGGCCCACTCTTCTTGGCAGAACTGCTTTAGTTCAGCCACATTTGAGGGTTTTTGAGCATGAACTGCCCGTTTAAGGTCCTGCCACAGCATCTCAATCGGGTTCAAGTCAGGACTTTGACTAGGCCACTCCAGAACTTTAATTTAGCTTCTTTTGAGCCATTCAGAGGTGGACTTACTCCTGTGCTTTGGATCATTGTCTTGCTGCATAATCCAGTTGTGCTTGAGCTTCAGCTCACAGACTGATGACCGGATGTTCTCCTTTAGGATTTTCTTGTAGAGAAATTTTATTTCCCTCAGTTATTGCATGTCGCCCTGGCCCTGAAGCAGCAAAGCATTCCCACACCATCACACTATCACCACCATGCTTAACCGTAGGTATGATGGTTTTATTGTGGAATTCTGTCTTTGATTTATGCCAGATGTAATGGGACCCCTGTCTTCCAAACAGTTCCACTTTTGACAGAACATTCTCCCAAAAGCTTTGAGGATCATCAAGGTGTGTTTTGGTATAATTCAGATGAGCCTTAATGTTCTTCTGGGTTAGTGGTTTTCGCCTCGCCACTCTTCCATGAATGGCATTTTTGGCCAGTGTCTTTCTGATAGTGGAGTCATGAACAGTGACCTTTATTGATGCGAGTGAGGCCTGCAGTTCCTTGGATGTTGTCCTTGGCTTTTTTGTGACTTCCTGGATGAGTCATTGCTGTGCTCTTAGAGGAATTTTGGAAGGTCAGCCACTTCTGGGAAGGTTCACTATTGTGCCAAGTTTTCTCCATTTGTAGATAATGGCTCTCACTGTGGTTCTTTGGAGTGCCAGAGCTTTTGAAATAGCTTTGTAACCCTTCTCAGACTGATGTATTTCAATCACCTTTTTTCTCATTATTTTTGTGGTCACTTACAACTTGAAAGGCTATTAAAGATTGAAAAATTTGAGCTGTCTGATTAGTCTCCACATGCAACAAAGATAGAATACTGTAGCTATATATTTCAGATCATTAAATTACTTGGTACATGATACATCCCTCTAAATACATATAATTTGCATCATCGCTGTAATTTAATTTCCACAAATATGAGACTTGAAAATGACAGTATATATAATCTGATGCCTTTTTGTTACAAACAGATCACCATTTGTAATCTTTCATAAACAGTGAAACCAATTCTGCCCATTAAATATTTGTATAGTTATTTTTATTAACTATGTGAAACCTGCAATTCACATTTTATGAAAAAAAAAATAAAACAAATAAATAAAAACACTTTGACACCATAGTCACTAACTCAGACATTGAAAAACAGACATACCTGCTTGAGCCAGACTGTTAGGTAAAAGAATGCACCATACTGCTGAGCATGCAACCATGTCTGATCCCCTCGCTGACGTTCACAGTTCAGAAATATCTGTTCTTGCCACATGCCAGTGTAGAAAGCTAGTGGCTTTGCAGTGCAGTTCCCCGTGTGATTGATTATCAAAAAATGTAGACTGACTTGTGATGTAACATTACTTTTGTGAGAAAACGTATACAACTTCTTTTTAAGATGTTTAAAATATAAATTACTCATCAGGAAAGGCCAAAAAGCTTTGTCCTTCATTCAAGCACATGCTCTAAATGCAATTAATTTATGTTCTTAGTGCTATTTCATTAACAAATCTCTTAACATCTTTCACTCATTTAAGCGCATATGCTCTGCCAAGCCATTTATTCATTTTGTTGAAGACTCAGAACCACTCTGTCTTTTCAATGTGTTTTATAAAGCATTTGTGTAAATGTGGCATTTTGAAAATGAAAGCACTCTATCCACTCAATAGCTACCAGTTGTCACATTAAATTAAGTGCACGGTTTTGGCTTACCGTTTCGGTTTTAAATAGGTATGTGCAAACGAAATGTTTTCAAAATCTGCTTGTCAATGGGTTTCTTGAACAACTGGTTGCCAACTAATAACACTAATTTCTTGGGGGTGTTTATATAAGACCCATTCTTGCATTCAAAAACCATTAGATGGAGCACAACAAAATCAGTGTTTTCATACAGAATTCTGTTTTTGTAGTGAGGGAGCTCCTGTTGAGCCAAATAGATTTAGTTTAAAAGCAAAAAAATAAAATTATATTTTAATAAAAAAAGACAATGCAACAGTATATATTTTAATTCAATATAATTTATTAGAAAAAAAACTTCATTACTGTTGCAAATGTTTTTTAAACTAGATGTTGTCATATGAACAACCTGTCATTGATGATACTGTTTCACAAAGTTTCACAAACTAATAACTTCAGTTGAGTAAGTGAGTCAAATGCTGATTGAGTGTGACTGATTCAGTGAGTCATTCAGTGACGATTTCATCAGACTGATTCAAACTGGTAACTTGTGAGTCTTTTAAAGAGCCCATATTATGCTAATTTACAGGTTCATGATTTTATTTTGGGGGTCTACTGGAATAAGTTTACATGCTTTAATGTTCAAAAAAACACATTATTTTTCTCATACTGTACATTTCTGCTAAACCTATTTTCATCCTCTGGCTCAAATGCTCTGATTTAGGTCCTGTCTCTTTAAAGTTCCCCTTCCCCAGTCTGCTCTGATTGGTCAGCTGGCCTAGTCTGTTGTGATTGGTCAACCGCGTAGAGCGTGCATCGGAAATGTAACACCCCTTACCATGACCGAGTTTCAGGCTTCCTGAGCAGCTGTAAACACTGTTGTAACTAGGGATGCACCGAAACCACTTTTTCTCTTCCGATCTGATTCCTATATCGGAAATCTCAGTATCTCAGATCCGATACCAGTGTTATTTTTTTTTTGCATAATCAGTTTAGAATATCTTTACATTATTGTGTGGAACTAATTGGGAGTACTCTTTAATATGTAAAGAAACACAAACCTCTAACTGCACATTATTTCAATATAAATGTATTGCTTATTAAGAAAAACTTTATTGTTAACTAGTATACTGGATAATGTAGCAGCAAAATTAACAGTAATTCCAGTACAAGAGTATATCTCAATCGTGCACCTTTTGTCACGGATCCACCGGTCTCTCTCTCTTTCTTCCTCACTGCCGTCAATGCTCACTCTCCCCTGAGTTCTGATTACACGCACCTGCATATCATTAGTGGCTAATCAAGGACTGCATATATACCCTGCTTTCACACACACTCTTTGTCTGTTCTCATTGATAGTATCTCTGAGACTCCAGACTTTTCTACTATGTCAAACATACCTGTGTCTTCATTATTGCCTGCAAGTATCATGAGACTGTTGTGAGTTATCTGTTCATCGTGTCTATACCCTGTCTGGATATTACTCACCTGCTGTTTGCCACTCTGCTCAACTGGATTTACTCACAATGTTTACATCACAGTAACAGGATTTATTGAACAATGATTGAAACAGAGTTCATATCTCTGCCTCCATGACACCTTTAAACCCTCATGCTTTTATTTTGACCTTCTGAACTCTCCAAGAAGTCCTGTATGTGTCTGTTTGTAGGAAAGTTCACAGTAGTTTAATTGGCTTCTTATTCAAATTCTGGTAAAATGCACCTCCGGTGCCATTCTAAATGCCTATTATAAGTGAACCAAACTATTGAGCATCTACATCTGAGATGTTGTTCGTGAGTAGCGCTCAAATATTGCGCATGGCGTGAAGGCGCGCACGTGTGTAAACAGAGCAGCGCCATTCAATAACGTACTGGAGCTGCGCATGCATTTTATATTTACTTCTAAAACACAGCCTTTTGTGATTCAAAGAGCTATTGCACGTCTTCAAGTGGCTTTGAATAAAATGCACGAGTCATATGAACTACTTTAATTGTGTTTTAATGGTCCTTTTATGTCATTTTTGGAGCTTGACAGGAACGAACATGACTAACATACAGTATCGGATTTAGATTGGGCTTGTCGGGCCGATACCCGATCCGTCTAAAAACGTCAGTATCGGAGCCGGTACTGTTCCAGGTATCGGATCGGTGCATCCCTAATTGTAACTATGGTAACAGTGGCGCCGTTTTTTGCCATACCAGTTCGAATCCAATAATTAAAGTTTGGAAGAACAAGCTGATCGACCCGAACCACCTTCGCAAGCATGACTTGAGCAGGACGTTTCACAGTGGTAACTTTTAATTTAGTAGCTTTCTTACAAGTACATTGTTGATTAGTGTGAACCTAACAAAGCTTCAAGTAAAAGACACATAGTGCATCTAAGTTAGACATCTTTTGCTGTAATGGGTGTAGATTAAAATTTTTCGCCCGAGATGTGAACAGAGAACAGAGGCTTACTCCCGGTTATACATTACCGGGGGGTATTAGAGAGTTAGTGAGCAAGTTAGCCATGAACTAACGTGGATAGCGGCCATAACATTACAGCTTGTAACTATATAATTATATAAGACTCTTGAGATCGACCATTTTGTTACACAGTTTTAGGTAAAACCCGGCCCACAGCTGAATAGTAAACCTTTACCAAAACAATAACATTACATAGCAAGTTAGCCGAGCACTACTGTGGATTGCAGACGTAAAATTACCGTTTGTAAAAAATAAATCCATCTCCACACTTAATCACTATTCATGATAGTAAGAACGACAAACAATCGGCATAATTCAGCTGATTAGCAAAACTATTTCAACCCAATAACATTAGCTAGCAGGTTAGCAGAGGCCTACAGCTGTGCACTGTGTGTACACCATAGCTACAACACAAAACTCTGTATTTGAACTCTCGGTAGCAGATAAATCCACAAATAATCAAGCATACTTACAGGTTGTGATCCTGAAGCACCATATTGTCCTAACAAAGTGGGAACTGCACCATCTTTCAGGAGTAACTGACTTGAAAATCCGGCATTGGTTGTGGTTGTACTGCTAAATAATTTAAATAAATTTTATCCACCGATTCTTCAATTCATCTGCCTTTGGAAGTCCAAACAAAGAGGTTTTGCTTTCGCAGTGAAGAAAACAGTGTCCTCTCGACATGGCAACAATACTAATCCAACTCATCCTGGCCTAGGCTATAACTACGTTTGTTTGAGGGTGGATAGCCCTTAGGCAGGCATTATGCAAATATATTATATAGTGACGTAGATACTTTACAGAAGAAATGGCTGGACTACAATCCAACAGTTTCTTGTAGTTCTTGAGCAGTGTTGTCTGTTTGAGAGAATAACTCCCTTTTGCGTGGACTTTGTGCTTTGTAACTTTGCAGACCTTTTACATGCACAAACAGCTATATTACACACTAAAGGACAGGTAGAATCCCAAAAAGCATAATAGGGCCTCTTTAAAATACTCTTTAAAGAACTAGTCATTTGTTCGTGAATCAGACTACACTGGTCGTACTATGTCTGCATTCAGCTTGCAAGGACAATGCAGTAGAAGGGTGTTTTTTCTTGTGATTATTTTGTGATACACAGTTGTGTATCTCATTGCATTTATTTTAGACTGTAAGAGCACAACTTTATGTAAAATGTCTTTACAAAATTATTTATTTTGCTGTGGATTCAGTAGCAGCACTGTAGAATCAGTAGCAGCGGAACGCCACGGCTAAAAAGTGGTCTAGGAAACACTGAACAAAATGGAACAGAATGCAGGGGTCTCAAGGTGCATTTTTAGAAGTTTGACTATGTTTAACTTTATATAGTGTCTTAAAGTCTCTCATGGTGGGATGCTCAAAAAAGCAGCATGAGATGTGACACATCTCTGATGGGTTTTACAGCGTAAACTGTCTTACAGCTAAACCTCAGCTCGCTGTCAACATTAAAGGAATAATACTGGCTCAATACAAGTTAAGCTCAATCAACAGCGTATGTGGCATAATATTGATTACCACAATAATGTATTTTTTAATTACTTTTTAATATTTTTTCTTTAAAAAAAGCAAAATCTTGGTTCCAGTGAGGCACTTACAATGGAAGTGAATGTGGGCTAATTTTTGAACATTAAAATACTCACTTTTTCAAAAGTATAGCCACAAGACATAATGGATATGTGTGTGGTAAAAAATGTTTTTTATTTTTGTGTGGTAAAATCACTTACTAATCTTTTCTGTGTTAAGTTATAGTTTCGTTATGCTTAAATCCCCTTACTGCATATGTGGAAAAATCGCCGCTTCATTTACGGTGAACGCAATTGTCCTCGTGTTCTGCTGCTGGACCACAATTCCGAGTAAACTTCCCGTTGCCTTTGAAGGAATGCAATGTGAAGGTTGTACAAAGTAACACTAATCTTTAACAATGCTATCAAAGTGGATATCCGGCACAACAGCGCCGCCATAACAGAGGGCCGCCATCTTGATTGTTTTGGTTGACTTGATCACATGACTGTGTCACATGACATCAAATACGTCATAGTTTTCAGATGTATCCGTTTCCCCACATTACAACGCAAAGACAGTGTTTTCTAATTTATCCACTTGGGAGAGCGTTTTCAAAAAGCTAAATTTTCGCTGATAAAAAAGCCCTCTCAGTGTGGACAGAAGGCCAAAACATAGAGAAAAAGATGCGTTTTCAAATGAAAACCTTTTAGTGTGGATGTCGCCTAAAATTACTGTAAAAATGTCAATTTAAACAACTTTAAAAATTAAATAATACACAAGTTTTAACAGTCGAATTAATATAAGTGCTTTAAAAAAATTATAAGCTTCACATTTCTGCCTTTAAACCCACCAAAAATTGGCCACTTTCACTTCCATTGTAAGTGTAATGTAACCTCGGTTTTTGCTTTTTTTTAAAGAAAAGGAGGGACGAGTTGAAATTAATTTTTGTGGTAATCAACATTATGCCACAAATCCTGTCGATTGAGCTAAACTTTATTGAAACCGGAATATTCCTTTAAAACACTGCCACTAAAATATCTAGAGGCATTTTAGAAAATATCTCACTTTATCAACTAGCCAGTTGTTGGATGACTGGTTGACTAGCTGACCATAGTGACCCATCCCTACTATAAAAAGGTGTCCAAGCTTCCCTCGTGCTATGTGGTTGTTTTTTACTGTTTATCCAACTTGTAGTGTAAAGGGACTTTGTGGAGAAATAAAAAGGTTTGATGTGCATGTAGTGTTCTTTGTGCTGTGAACTCCAATGTATCTATCCCCGATATGCCCTTCCTATGGGGAGAGTGGCTGGCTGATTCTTCCTGATGCCAGATAACATAGGAATGTGCTGGCGGCTTTGTCCTCTGATGTTTGGCTACCTCTCGGTTGGTAGAGAGAAGTTGAATGGTGTCATCAGAAGGAAAGGGGTAGGAAGAGAGCTTTCAGGTCCTGTCATGATTCTCTTGGAGAGTATGTGGGGAAGTACCTGGCCAATTTCGCTCAGGCTTTCTCTTTCTGTCTTGTACATTTCCCACTATGTTTCAAATATTGAGCCTATTGTGTGACTTCTCTCTCCTCTATGACCTATCTCGCTGTCTCTCACTCTTTCTTTCCTTCTCTCAAGAGTGTGACTATTTCTTTTCCACTTATTTTGTGGAGGGTACATGACTGACTGACTCCATGCAGTCTCTGCTTGAGCCATGTTGCTGGGGCAACAGGGTTCTGGAATGCAGAGGGATCAGGAGTTGATTGTAGGGTGCTAAATGAAAAGCACACTTTCCCTTGTTAAAGTTGACTGTCGTCTCCAACTATCAAGTCCCATTTTTGAAAACTGGTGCTGATGTTTACTTGACATTTTTAAGTTAACTAAATAAAAGCCAGTGGGGTTCAAAGAAAGAAAACCACCTATTCCAAAAACAAGGCAGTAAAGGGGTTTTTGGTCTTATAAATGTACACTAGAAAGAATTGACAGTTTTGACTTTATAAAAAAGCTTAATGTGTAGCCCAATATTTCATACTCTGATTCCTTATGCCGTGGTCCAGCTCTCAGCAGTGCCAATTCCCATTATGGTGGGCGATACCACCACATTCACCATTCCCCTGTGAGGTCATAGACTCACTGTTACAACGAGAATCGAAGGCGAGTGACAGCAGATGTAAGCACGGCACTGGTGGAAGCAGAGTGCGAAGCGAGAGGCGCTAACCACCGACGCGAGACGAACAGTATGATGCATCTGCTCTCAAACTGTATCTGACTGTGCGTCAAAGTTAACTGCCATTTTAGCATAGCACATCCTGGGACTATGAATGTCACACCCACAGCTTTTCCATTCAGAGGTTAGAGATGAGAAATGAAGATGAATGCTTTTTATTTCACTGTTGGGCTTCTGCGCTTGGCAGATAATCACAACAGCTTGCACCAAAGCCATAACAAATCATAGCGAATCTGCAATGTTATCATTAGAAACTTGCACCTGTTTTTGTACTGGTAAGAACGTACACCTTCATTTGAACTAAACTCAGTTTGATTTTCACACTCTTATGTGCATTTCAACAACACAAACCGACATTAACGCAAAGGCACAACAGATCTTTACATGAGGAAATATGAGCGAATCTACATTAATATTGTTTGAAACATGCATGTTTAAAATGAATGGACACCTCAATTTCGACTAGTTTATTTTATTTGCATGTTTTATGCTTTTTGGTGACACAAACCACACAGAACAGAATATATTGGCATTTGGAAATATGAGTAAATCTACAATAATATTGTTAGAAACTTGCACATTTGTTTGAAACCTCGTAACAACGTACTCCTTCATTTAGAAATTTTTTATTTGCATGCTTTAGTGTGCACCTCGCCAACACAAACCAACATAATGTTGGTGTTTGTTTCGGAATGCCGGTTTGTGCAGCTTTGCCCTTAGATAATGGTTAGGTATAAATTCACATTCATAATGATACTGAAAGATGTAATTAGGAGCCTAGTTAAGAGTCAAACATCTGGGGTTTGAACCAAATAACTTGTCTGTTCCCTGTGTTTTACTGCCTCGCCAGCCTCCTCCCTGCCATATTTTAAACGCCTTTGATCCTCACCACACAGAAACACTCCAAGGAGCACAAGTTTATAAATAGAAAAGTGAGTGGAAAAAAAGAAGTAAGGCTTTCAAAATGTCAAGGCAGCACCCCTTATGAAACACACCTGCACTTCATAATCTTATCAACCTTCCCAAAAGAGAACAGAATAGCTCTCCGGTATGAACTGGGACGCTAATGCGCTGGCCTAGTGATAATATCAGTGCCGACTATGTCATAGGGCAGCTATTTCATGCTTCGTAAAAATGTTGTTATAACGGAGGACAGACAGTCGTTATCAGGAAGGGCTCAAAGATTGGAGTCAATTCAGGGGGAAAAGAGCATCCTTAAATAATAAACATGATATTCAAACAAACAGGCCTCGCTCGCTGCCAGGCTGGAAGGCCTTTGCAATAACATGAGGTGTTTGGGACAATGGGATCTGTCTGCACAAGTGTCAGTAGAAGTTCTTACTTGGAATGAATAAGCTAAAGCAGTTCCCCATCAGCTGCACTGAAATTAGGGATGTGCACGGATAGTCGACATTCGGTAAACTGCTCGACGCGCCACTATTCCAATACCAAAATCACTATTCAGTTATTCTACATGAGCAAAAGAGGTCTTCAACCCGTCCCAAACTCGACGAGTTTTGACAAACCATTAGGTTTGGGTCAGTTTTTCAAGTATAGGGCAAGTAAGGTGCTATTCAAACATGCTTTTCTGTGTGTCTGCGCTGTTTTTTTCTATGTACGGTTTTTCTAAACACCGATTAACTGTTTGTGAAGCCCCGTGGTTAACCGAATGTTACAAATGGTAACCGTGCACATCCATAATTGAAATTGCATAACTTCGTTCATTGATACTTTTTCTCATCTAATGTACTTTTTATAGTTTTTTTTTTTTTTCTTTGTTTTTTATTCTTGCCTCTTAGGCAACATAATTTATAAGATTTTCATTAACACATTGCTGATTTTTTTCTTAAGCCTTCCAGCTGGAGTGCACACATATCTTAATGGTTGTTGTTTTAAAAATTCATTTGTTGGATTTCCGCTTTCTATCTGCTTTTAAGATGATGAGATTTGTGCGATATGTAGAGCGAGACAGTTTGCTATATTGTTAAGTCAGTCAAATGATTCTGTATGATTTTACCCACGAGCCGGATGTTACTAGCTGTTTTCAGTGCATTCCTGGTTGCTTGTTGCTTTGTTAACCCAGACGATACAGTGCAAATGCAATGATGTGTAACATGGAAATAGAGGGTGGACTCAAGAGGCTTATGCAAGCCCATAATCACTTGTCCAGGATGCCCTGCAGATAAGATGGCTTTTGTGTGCCACAGTGTCTGTTAAATTCATCAAGCACTTGTTCTTTAATTGCTTCTTCAGTCTGCTATTAGAAGCCGATAACCTCAGCAATGGCAGCCTTTTATTGAGATATTTCACTGGATTTTTGTTTGTTGTCCAAGTGGAATTTACTCAAGATTTACTCATCCTGACCCACACTGTTGTCAATTTTTGTTTAAGTCCAGCACATTATACCCATTTTAACAAATATTGTTCATGGTTTTATGAAGTAATAAAGGATATATTTTGAAGTTGAATCTTAAAATGGGTACAAAAATCACTCAAGGCTTGTGTTGTACAATCCAGGCCCTCCTGCACTGCTGAAGTGAAAGTGAAGTGGGGTAGATCACTTTTATAGCCCCTCAAAAAAACTCTGGGAACTGAGAGCATGATATGTTTAAAGTTGGGAAAGGGGGGTGGTGGGATCTTAGCCAAGGGTTCCCTTCTAATACTCCTGGTTGTGACACAGGAATCTAAACTATTTCTCTAGACTCTCGGAAGAGGAAAAAGACTGAAACAAGAGTGAAGCGGGAGGTGGAGAGAAAAATAGCTGAGAAAGTTTATGTAAGCATGTGAGCAGGAGGCCTAAGAAGGTGGAGGAATGCCGGATTCTAACGAACAGAATTAACCAAGCTAGTTCAAAGCGAAATGGATGACTTTTAAAGTGCAGAGCAGGGTAAAACTCATCCTAAGCTGCCCTAACTTATCCTTCTGATTCCTCCCACCTCCACTACATATGAGAAGTCTTGTGGAGTCACTCGCTGAAGGTCAGAGAATTGCTCAGAGTTGGTCAGGCTTTGATTTGATTATATTTACAATCAAGTCATTTTTATTTGAATAGCGCTTTTCACAACACACATTGTTTCAAAGCAGCTTTACAGAAAACCATGATTTAACAAAGTCATCATTGTGTAGTTTGATTAAATATGATTTTAAATTGAGTATAAAAATAAATAATTCAATAATAATTGTATTTGGAACCCCAGTGAGCAAGCTGAAGGCGACTATGGCAAGGAACACAAAACTCCATAAGATGTTGGCAGTTCTGTCAAAGTCAAGTGCGCTTACAGGAGCTAAAATCTTGTGGCTTATTACACATTCTCAGTCAGAAAATAACTATGATATTGACAGTTTTTTGAAGGCAACTCATCTTTTTATGAAAATGAACGCTAGGGATAAACAGGATTTTACATATCATAATCCTCTTTTTGACAAGCTCAGTAATCTTTTTTGGCTTTCTAATTTGGTGCAATTGCCAGCTTTTCGTACACATGCAATTTACAACCTCTCAAATTGAAGCCGTGCCATGTGTTTGTAAGTGTTTGAAAAAGGAGAGAAAAGGAGAGTTTTGTTTGCTTGTGTATGTTTTCTAGTTGTCTTTTTGTCTCACTATATTGAGGGACAAAATATATCAACCTAGTCTCATAGAACGTTTCTTTAACTAAATTTTAGCAAAATGACTTAAGTGCCACATTTTGTTTTGTGCAGTTTCCTGGTCAAATCAAAACTAGAGGTGCTGCTTCCACACAAATTACGAGTACAATGGCTAATTATGACTTTATAAACACTTATTTTTTCACACTATAACACACTGCTATGTTATAATATCGAATTTTTTTTACTCTAATGCACCATTTGAAGAATTATACATTTTAACGCTTGTATTAAAGACTGACCTACAGTACATTTACACACTTATTCCATTGTGATTTGCTTCTGCAGTAGTTCACCCAATAGAGAGTTGGACTTTGAACTCGGAAGACTGTTGTTCGAAACCAGTCAAGCACGCAAGCTGACATGTGAAACGTGAGTGTCATAGAAGCGACACGATATGATGTGCTTGCTTCATAAAATGTGCTTTTCATTTATCATTTTGTTTTTGGACACTATCATATATATACACACAGTACTGTGCAAAAGTAACACATAAGAAGTTTCACAAAAGCATTTGTCTTAAGATGGTTATTTATATCTTCAGCTTTAGTGTGTCAATAGGAAATATAAATGTTAGACTCCCAAACATTTATTTTGCAAATAGAATAGAAGAACAGGGAGCCCTGCAACAGATGGCATGGTCCCCACAGAGCCCCCAACTGAATACTGAATTAGTCTGGGATTACAAGAAGAAACGGAAGCAATTGAGACAGCCGAAATAGATAGAAGGACTGTGGTGAATCCTCTAAGAAGCTTGGAACATCCTATCTGCCAACAACCAAGAAAAACTGTATCCAGGTGTACCTAGGAGAATTGGAGCTGTTTTGAAGGCAAAGGTGGCCACACCAAATATTGATTTAGCTTTTTTATGTTTACAATATCAAGGGCAATAATCAATATATATATATACACACAGGTGCATATCAATAAATTAGAATGTCGTGGAAAAGTTCATTTATTTCAGTAATTCAACTCAAATTGTGAAACTCGTGTATTAAATAAATTCAGTGCACACAGACTGAAGTAGTTTAAGTCTTTGGTTCTTTTAATTGTGATGATTTTGGCTCACATTTAACAAAAACCCACCAATTCATTCTCTCAAAAAATTAGAATACATCATAAGACCATAAAAAAAAACATTTTTAGTGAATTGTTAGCCTTCTGGAAAGTATGTTAATTTACTGTATATGTACTCAATACTTGGTAGGGGCTCCTTTTGCTTTAATTACTGCCTCAATTCGACGTGGCATGGAGGTGATCAGTTTGTGGCACTGCTGAGGTGGCATGGAAGCCCAGGTTTCTTTGACAGTGGCCTTCAGCTCATCTGCATTTTTTTGGTCTCTTGTTTCTCATTTTCCTCTTGACAATACCCCATAGATTCTCTATGGGGTTCAGTTCTGGTGAGTTTGCTGGCCAGTTAAGCACACCAACACCATGGTCATTTAACCAACTTCTGGTGCTTTTGGCAGTGTGGGCAGGTGCCAAATCCTGCTGGAAAATGAAATCAGCATCTTTAAAAAGCTGGTCAGCAGAAGGAAGCATGAAGTGCTCCAAAATTTCTTGGTAAACGGGTGCAGTGACTTTGGTTTTCAAAAAACACAATGGACCAACACCAGCAGATGACATTGCACCCCAAATCATCACAGACTGTGGAAACTTAACACTGGACTTCAAGCAACTTGGGCTATGAGCTTCTCCACCCTTCCTCCAGACTCTAGGACCTTGGTTTCCAAATGAAATACAAAACTTGCTCTCATCTGAAAAGAGGACTTTGGACCACTGGGCAACAGTCCAGTTCTTCTTCTCCTTAGCCCAGGTAAGACGCCTCTGACGTTGTCTGTGGTTCAGGAGTGGCTTAACAAGAGGAATACGACAACTGTAGCCAAATTCCTTGACATGTCTGTGTGTGGTTGATGCCTTGACCCCAGCCTCAGTCCATTCCTTGTGAAGTTCACCCAAATTCTTGAATCAATTTTGCTTGACAATCATATGGCTGCGGTTCTCTCGGTTGGTTGTGCATCTTTTTCTTCCACACTTTTTCCTTCCACTCAACTTTCTGTTAACATGCTTGGATACAGCACTCTGTGAACAGCCAGCTTCTTTGGCAATGAATGTTTGTGGCTTACCCTCCTTGTGAAGGGTGTCAATGATTGTCTTCTGGACAACTGTCAGATCAGCAGTCTTCCCCATGATTGTGTAGCCTAGTGAACCAAACTGAGAGACCATTTTGAAGGCTCAGGAAACCTTTGCAGGTGTTTTGAGTTGATTAGCTGATTGGCATGTCACCATATTCTAATTTGTTGAGATAGTGAATTGGTGGGTTTTTGTTAAATGTGAGCCAAAATCATCACAATTAAAAGAACCAAAGACTTAAACTACTTCAGTCTGTGTGCATTGAATTTATTTAATACACGAGTTTCACAATTTGAGTTGAATTACTGAAATAAATGAACTTTTCCACGACATTCTAATTTATTGAGATGCACCTGTATATATATATATATACTGTAAATATGTCTGTAATATATAAAGTCTCCACACAGCTTAAGTCAATTTGGATAATAGCTGACCTAAGATCTAAGCAGTTATTCTGGAAGTCTGAGAATGAAATTTGCTTCCTCTGTCTGTCTCTCCAAACACAAATATGCACACACCTACATGCAAGGTCAGCCATGTTGAGTCAGTGTGAGCGGTTCTCATTGTTCAGTGAGGTGCTCAGAGAGCTGTGAAAGGTCTCGCTTTAGGGTGAAAAAACAAAGACAAAGCAGCGCGAGAGAAAGACCTGCTGTATTTCTGTCATCATTTTCTACAGCCTCAGGGCAGGTTTTACAACTTCCTCAACCACGGTCGATTCAAATGTGTGGCAGAATACCTTTGAAACACCTTATTGCACAGAGTGAATCACTACAATAACAGACTACACAGACCTGGATTGATGAATAAGCCAAGATGTTTTCATGTTGTTTTCTTTAAAAATTCCCACATACCACATCCTGTTTGAACTAAACAGTATTACATCCATTGCTAAGTTGTAGTCAAAGGATCAAACTTTTGGGAGACATATTTTAAAGATGCAATTGAGGAGCTTATCTTCCTGTAGAATTATGCGTTGAGGATTGTACCAACAATTAAGCTTGAGCTTTAACCCTGAAGAATGCCTGAAGCTTCTTTAAAACAATGACCAGGCTCTTCTCAGTCAGGGCTGCTTAATGTCGTAAAGGGCTCGTGTTTACGAATCAAAATCCTGTTGAGAATGTTTATTGTTAGGCAAAGTTTCTTGCATGTCAGTTTGGATCTAATCCACTCAGCAAGGGTTCTAGAAGATAATTGCTTGTGGGCAGTTTAGTTGGTAAATCCAGGCTGTTGGATTTATGGTCTATTCACACCAAGTCAGAATTTACTGCACAAAAACATGGCATGAGACATGAATTTATTAGGGATGGCACCGTTCCAATACCTGGATTGGTATTGGCTCCGATACTGACATGTTTAGATGGATCGGGTATCGGTCCATTTAGAATGGCACCGGATGTGCATTTTACCAGAATTTGAATAAGAAGCCAATTAAACTAATGTGAACTTGCCTACAAACAGACACATACAGGACTTCCTGGAGAGATCAGAATGTCAAAATAAAAGCGAGAGGGTTTTAAAGTTAAAGGTGCACGATTGAGAAATATTACTGTTGTATTTAAAATTCTAAAAGTCAATAATAATAATAATAATAATAGTAATTTATTATTTTTATTATTTGTTTACAAATTATAATAATATTTATGTTGAATGGGTTCCAGAAAATAACTGTGAATGAAAAGTGAGCTGATATCTTATAACTAAATTAAACAAATATAGATCTGAATCCTTTAAAATCCAGATACAAAATGTAATTTTTTTGGCAAAAAATAAAATAAAAACTTACTTATTTTCTACTGAACACTTAGACTAGAATTACTGTTAATTTTGCTGCGACACTATCCATTGGACAAGTTAACAAAGTTTTTCTTAATAAGTTATACATTTATATTGAAATAATGTGCAGTTAGAGGTTTGTGTTTCTTTACATATTAAAGAGTACCCCTAATAGTTCCACACAATAAATGTAAAGATATTCTAAACTGATTATGCAAAAAACAACAACACTGGTATCGGTTTGGGATCGGTATCGGCCGATACTGAGATTTCAGATATCGGAATCAGATTGGAAGAGATAAAATTGGTATCGGTACATCCCTAGAATTTACATGGTGAAGACATGAGTTTACAATGAAACAATGCACTCAGAGCCCGAAATATTGTACTGTGATATGTTTTGTTTTTCAAAGGCAAGGTTACGTTTTTTTTTTTATTTGTTCAGATGTTATAATGAATTCAGATATTTAAAATTCTTTAGAGAATTAAAAAATTTTGGCATCAGACTTGGTGCAAATGATTTGTTTTGCCAATTTTTTTTTGTGAATTTTCGTTTAAGGGCAAAGTAGCTTATAGCCTACGTCACTTTTCGGCACGCCAGTATGTCTTGCGCACAGTGCGCGTAACACAAATGTCAAGTGTCCTAGTTTTTCATATTACACGCATATTAGAGATCGACAGATAGTAGATTTTACTGATATAGATAACTGAAGAAAAGACAGAGAACCGATCGGCTGATCGTTTTCTAAATTGATTTATAAAATGTTAAAAAAATTTGCACAGACATAGATGCTATATACCTCGCTTCAATTTATAACACTTGATCATCTAATCAAAATAACAAAATATGCATTGAAGCTAGGATAAAAATATGGATAAATATTGTCAATGATGACAAATGTAGATTTAGCAAATCCCCACAAAGTGTCAGTGATTGTTTTTATTTCACCTCTAGGGGCCGCTGTTCTACTTTAGAACCAAGCCGTTCTAATTGTAGATTCCTCTAGCACCGGCCACAGGAATAAAAGGAGGGGGAAAAAAGTTAGTTCCAAAAAACAACTATCTACACCGATTAATCTGTAAAACCGATATGTCGGTCTTCCTCTAATACGGAGAGTCCGCATCTTTATGCATTGTCAGCACATGTCCCTGCTGTTGATCATGCGAAAAGTATCACGAAACAGTCACAGTGCCCATAATGTTCTTGACATGCACATCCACTGTTGTTGTTTCTACCTTTGTCTCATGTTGTTTATCGGTGATTACATCATCTTACAGCACTTCTTTGTGACAGTAATGGCTCAAATGTGAGTATTGCCACCTTGTGGACCCACAAATTAGTACAAATAATTCCTAGCGTATGCGCATACTGCATGTTCAGAGTACGAGTGAAAATCGAGCCGCACACGTTCAGTACTTGAGCACTCTTTTGATGACAAAATTTGAGTCATGCTTCCTGTACACATACACCTAGGCCTGTCGCGATTATTAAGTAACCGTCTGAGTGCAGTTATTTGATCTAACCGCGATTATTGGGCATTCAAATTCCAATCACATTTTAATGGCCAAATAAGGGAATTTTAAGAGAAAATACTGTTCAAATGCCAAGAACGGCACGTTTGTGTGTCATTCAGTTGAACTTTGAGGCCGAGCATCACTGAGCCACAGACATCAACCAGATCCTGTTGGAAAGAGTGCATGAAGCACTCTGATGCGTGCACTGTCAGAAGAGGCTTGCGCCAAACTCCAGCGAAAATATAATCAAACAAGTATAAACTTTGATATAGTGAACGCAAAGCGCTCTAGTTTCACTTTAAACGATCGTGTAATGGCAAATGTTCCTGGTTCAGACGAGCTGTTGACACGCATTGACAAAGAGGAGATGCACGCTTACTCTATTTCTGTGGAGTAATACATTGATGAAACGAAATAGTAAAGGTTTTGCTTCATGACAAATAAGGGCTTGTGGGTTTAATAATCAGAGCTGTAAAATAATGTGTGAAAGTGAAGAAATTAGGAAATAAATATTTTACTATTGCATAATATAATATAAATATAATAAAACATATATAAAAATGATATTTTATTTTTTATTTAAAAAACTATAAAATATATGAGTTCAAAAAACAAGTGTACAGTTGACCAAAACTAAAGTTGACCAAAAAGAGACATATTTATAAAAATATTTTGATATTTAATTTTTTTTTCATGTCATTCATAAGTTTTTAAAGCCTTAAAAGGAAATCATTGTTTATCCCTATTTTATTATTTGATTTATATATTTCAAGTTAAATGTGTAAAAATTACTTCTTAAGGTGTATGAAGAATACATGTTGAAACAAAGCACACCTAAAAAAAAATGACAATTTATATGACAATTAATCGTGAAAGCCCTTAACGAGACAATTAATCGTCACAGCCCTAAAACAGACAATTAATCGTCATAATCACAATTATTTGTTTGACAGTTTATCGTCAGCCAAATTTCATAATCGTGACAGCCCTAAATACACTTAGCAATCGCGTCTAACCAAAGTGTACTTTGGCCTTTACCCTGCTAGTTTTGAGCATTCTACAACCTCAGCTAAAGCCAGCGCCACACTAGCTGATTTTTCCAGTGATATTAGGCGTGAGCTTCATTGACACAATCACCAGCCAGGTGGAGGGAGACAAAGCGCACTAGGGCTGTCAGCATAGCTAAAAAAGTGCATTTACATTTTTTACTTCAAGTTCGAATTAAATTTGAATTTGAAAGACATTATTTAAGGTGAGTTTAAATCTACAAGATAACAGTTTTTTTCTACATCCACAAGAGGGCGCAACAATCCAGAACATATTTAGATGTTAACGCGTGTGTAAAATGATGAAGTCAAAAAATTTAGCCAGTTGACTTTCTGAAATCTTAAAGGTGCTATATGTAAGATTGACAACAAGCGTTTGAAATGGGTTCTGCTGTCCAAATTCAAAATATTGGAGAATTGTCTGCCCCACCCCAGACTCGAAGCTCATGCGGGTTGCCAGAATGTTGACGCAAATTAGCCAACTCAGTATCAGTTTTAAAGGATTTAAAGGATTTTTCTGGGCTTTAAGCTGTCTCAATCTTCCAAATGCATCTCCAGTATTTATCCTTGTTTTACTACACCTCTGGTTATGGTGGTATTTAGATGGATGGCGAGGCTTTTTAGGTCGGGTGGAATCTGTTATCTCTGATCCAGTTTGTTTGCTGGCTTCCATGGTTGCAGTACGCAGTGTTGTTTGCCTGCAAACTTGTTCAAATCTGGCAACCCGGCGGTGTCAAAATACTATTGGTGAGTGGGCAGTGGGCGGGATCACACAGGCCAAAACATAAACAGAAATTCTGGCCCGGAATGGAAACTTCAAAGTAGAATATACTGGCTTTAGCATTATTATCGGAGAAGCCAGTATTTCAACTTAGAATGTTTCCTAATTCTTTAATGACATATTATGGTCATTTTATGATTTAGTACAGTAAAAATATTACATATAGCACCTTTAAGTAAAAAAAGTAAAATGAGAAAAGAAACACTACAATAGACAGTTCTGTGTTATCTTGGTGTTGCACATTAGCATCAAATAAAGTACTACCACAGACACAAGCTTCATAATACCTGCAATAATACCACAGTGTTTCTCATTAAATACAGTTGTATGTATGTACCTAACGCTTATGCAGCGAGACACTAGTAAGAGAGCAAGATACAACAGCAAAAGAACTCCACCTAAGGGGCTGTTCACTCCGAATGCGTATTTTTAATGTAAGTATGCACATTTTTAATATAAGTATGCGCTAGGCTAGACGAACCGTCAGCCCGCATCAGCGTCTCATGCAGGAACGCTGTATTGTTAGACACTGCGTCCATGTAAAAAAGGAAATTCAGCCTTTGAAGTGCGTCTCGAGACACCCACATTCTGTTTTATTCACTGAGCTTAGTCTGATCTTAGCCCTAGAATGCAATCGGTTCAGTGACTTAATTCGAATGATAAAAATTAGCATTTTTATTTTACATTCGACGAATGTTCGAATTTAGTTTTTTTATTTGACAGCCCTAAAGCACACATTAACATTTGCCAGCAGGAGGTTGTTAATCACTTGACTGTCGGGACTCTCTGCTGATTTAAAGGCCACAGCAATGGGAAAAAAGGATCCAACATGACAGAAAAAATATTTCTGTCATGGGGTGGGTTTGTGTGTTCTCTTAAATTGACCAGTGAGCTTTTACTGAAGAACTGACAAGACGTCAGGCTGATCGAAATGTTTTTATCATACTTGCATCACAAATGCTGATTGTAGTCCATAATGATTTTGTCACCAATCGTTTTTCCTGCGTTTTTCTGCTGCACTAAAATGACTGCAGTGGCACACACAAACAGTTTCTTTTATTGAACGGGATTTCTTTACTCACTGAAAGCTGCATATGGACAAACGTGTTCTATGGCAAGCCTTTAGGGGATAAATACACAATCACACACTTTCGCAAGGTAAAGTTACTTCATGAATCACATCCTAAATCACTTTTTTACAATTGTTTATGCTCACTTGGTACTCCTGTTGTTATTTCGGCGAGCTCCACGTGACAGGGAATCGGAGAGAGAGTTTTGGTGAGTTGGTATTTTTGTCACATTTTGTATCGGCAAGCGTGTCATACCTCCAGCTGAAGAGACCGAGATCTCAGCAAACCATGAGTCTGCATGTGTGACACCCTCGGCCAAAATTGAGATGTTTGGAGTCTGTTAAGCGTGGCACCGGTGTAAAGTCGATCTGTTGGAGCCGTGGCCTAGTTTGCGCACATGCTCTGACATGTTGGCCCTCATGTGGGTGATGTGAGTTCAGTTTTGGCTTGCAACATTTTCTGATTGGTCCCCGTCCCCCTCTCCTCGTCATCATTTTCTGTCATCATACTACTGTTCTTTTAAATGAATGTGGCAAAAAGGCCAAAATATGCTGAAATATGAAACATATCTTAGCTCAGTATGGTTGTGCAGTGTCAAGTCTTTTGTGGGAGTTTGTTTGTGTTGGTAAAGTCATCATCCTGGTGACTGCATTATGAGGTTGACAGGCAGGTCATTTAAATCAGGGATCTGTTGAGGTTGAAAGAGCTGCTTTCTTTTGTGTGTATCCCCTAGTCATCCAAATGAGCACTCATGTATGGACACATACACAGTTTTCCTCTGTTTGGCAGAGGAAAAACTAATTTTCCATTACACCCTTTATCTCTTTCTCCTTCCACCTCTCTCACCTTCTTCTGTCAACATCTGTCATTAAGCTCCTCTGACTCTATTTGACACATTCTCACACCCTGCTTCCCTCTCTCACTCACTCATTTGTCTTTGTCATTCTTTGTTCTTAGCCCTCTCATCCCTAATGCCATCTTCCTGTGCTCTACATCAAACTACACCTTGTTCTAGTTCCTTCTTTTTTCGCACAGGCACATTCTCTGATTTGTACTCTCTGTACTCCTTTGCTGATTAGTACCATATACAATAAAAGTATTTTTTTTAAATAAATGTTCCACATTCTAAGCCTTGCACAAAAAAAATGAAAAAATAAATCACCCATCTCAGTTCATTACATTTAAACTGCTACATATGCATAGAAATTAATCAATAGTGCTAAACAAATCTCCTGCAAAGTTATGTAGAAGTATTTGCTCAGAGTTTTTTTTCTTTTAATTTGTTTACTTGCTTAGTTACTGTAATGTTGTTTGCGAAGACAATCATACTATTACTGTTACCCAGGGTTAGATGAGTTTTGCACAGGAAAGTGCCACACATTCTCTTCAGAAAGTTCACAATGAAAAAAAAGTTATTTGAAGTCTTTTACAACGTTTTCCTGTTTTCTTATGCACATTCCTTCATCAAGCCTTGTGGTACCTTGATCCCGGCATTGAATAAAGGTAAAGGTAAAAAAAAAAAAAAAAGGACAATTCTGACTTTATACCTCACAATGAGTTTATTTCTCTAATTTGTGAGTTTATTTATATATGCTTACATCTCACAATTGCTACTTGAGCCCATAGCATCTCGTAATTGCGACTTAATTTTTTTTATCTCGCCATGGAATAAAGGAAAAAAAATAAAGGTAATTCTGACTTTATATCGCACAATTGCGAATATATTTATCATAATTGCGGGGTTATTTCTCGTAATTGTGAGTTTATTTCTCGCAATTGTGACTTTATGCTATATCTCGCAATTGCGACTTTATATCTTGTAGTTGCATGATTGTTGCAACTGCGAGATCAAAAGTCACAATTATAAGAAATAAAGTTGCTATAGTGAGATATAAAGTCAGTATTACCTTTTTTATTTTATTTTTCCATGGCGGGATCAAGGTACCATAAAGCCTTGACTCAGAGCAGAGTTTTTACAACATCGAATATATAACAGTGTTGATGTATGGGCCACCCTATACCCCGATAGCCATGAGCAAGATGAAGTGAGCTGTCCGTTTCCTTCTACCTACCTCCTATATTAGAGCCTTAAGCTACCTAGCTAACGTCAGGTGTTTTGGATCAATGATGAATGAAAGCTAGGGCATAGAATGTCAAATAAAACAGCCTGAGCCTGTGAAAGAGTCTGTTTTAAAGGAGCTATTCTCTTTCTCACTTAACCCCCTTGAGGCTGCTTCAGGTCCTCTGAGTTTGTTACAGCCCAGCAGAGCAAGTTAACGAAACAAAGAACCTGTAAGACACTTGAACTGGAGCTATGCACCATGGAAAAGATTGTTCTGGATCAAATAGGATAATGATGTATCTCCCTTGTTTCGCATGTCCTTGTGCGACATGCGAAACATGATGCATGCTCTCATTTACAGCCTGTTATCTGCTTGTACTTTGGAGCTAAACTAAATCTGCTGAACTGGCTTAAATGTTAAAATGAGTTAGTAAGTGAAAACATATTCTTGATTTAATAATTTGAAACCTGAACACAACCGAATCCTAAGGTTTCTTAGCCAGCAAGGTATAATCTCAAAGTTCAAGTATAATCGGCTTGAGTTTTCAATTACAGTAACCTCCCTGTGCTTGCCTCTGTAAACTTTGGCCAGGGAGTGTCTTTCTACCTCTTTTTCTCCATTCACCAACTCCCACCCATGCCTGCCTCCATAATGATGAGATCACTTGGTTACAGATAACATTACAGCACAGCTTTTCATGTAAGCAAAATCTTTATTAGAGTCAAACAGGCCTAGGCTTTATTCGGCCAGATGATGATATTAAAACTTCATGAATCATTCTGCTCCATAAATTATGCCGCACCTTCTTACACCAGCGCGCACTGGTGGCATGGATGAATGTTCAGATCAAAGTCCATGTGCTTATTTGCTTTCTCTCTCACCTTCTTTCCCTTCATCTCTCTTCTAACCATCATATGTGTTGTATTTGACTGCTCTTTGTATGCAGAGCTGCTGTTTGTGCTTTGACAGCCTCCACCTCCTCTTCCACCCCCCGTCTAATTCCTTTATGACTGTGAGAGAGTCTTGCCCATCTGAATAGGCAGACTGTTGTCACAGTTGAGTACAATGCAGCATACTTGTGGTCCATGCTCTAAACCACTGTAATGTTGAGATTGCAAGGTAGAGAGCCGAACAGGTGACCCTGGCTCCAAGCAAAGCTAAATTTAATAAAGGATTTGTACACTTAGAGGACCATAAGATAATCCATAAGAGGTATTGGGTTCCCCCTCAAACCTTTCAGAGCCACTTATCTGCTTCTAGGCTACCATTATTGCTGGCAAAGCATGATTGGCATAGGATGTTGCATCTGAGAAATGTAGAGATGCTATTTAAAGGTGCACTTAAAGTTTTAAACTTGAAGAAATTTTTACTTTTTAACAATATGTGTAAAATTATGTTCACCCACATGAGACAAAGAATCCAGTCATACCAGTGGCCTAGAAAAATATTTTTATTGTACATAATGATGGTGTCCATCATAGTGGCCAACGTGATGAAATCAAATGACCAGCTGAATACTACTCAATCCCGATATCCTCCCTATTATCGGACACTTTCCACTGTGAAATTGAATGAATGTTCCTGGTTCAGTACAAGATAAGGTCAGTCGACAGCATTTGTGACGTAATGTTGATTACCACAGAAAGTAGTTCAGCCATGACAACTCTCGGAAATGTTTGGCATGCTGATGTAGGGAAGGCATGTAGATAAGATATTGGTCTTGGCGGACTAGATCTGCTATGTTGCTGCTACTGCAGAGCAAGTATGGAGACTTGCTACTGTTAGTAAATAAACATGCTGAGTAACCATGTGATCATGCTGCTGCATAAAACACCACAAAAGACGTGCTGCTGCACAGTTAGGTATACATTAAATCCCATGTAGCAGATCTAGACAGGTGGGAGCTGGGGATGGTGCTGCGGTGAACTGCTATCACAAGACTGAGCTATTTAAATGCTACGCAAAGAGAGAGATGCGAGCTGATTGGCTCCTCGAATATACTTGAAGGAACCAACCAGATTACTCCAAACAAACAGACTGGTTTATCATGTCACGTGTGAGTGAGCCAGTTGGCTGACGGAATATAATTCGGAAAACCTATAGAGTTTCCTGGCTGAACTTGGGTCATTTTTGACTCGTCCCTTGTTTATTTTTTATTTTTTTTATTATTATTATTTTAATCCCCTTTTCTCCCAATGTTGGAATGCCCAATTCCCACTACTTTAGTAGGTCCTCGTGGTGGCGTGGTTACTCACCTCAATCCGGGTTGCGGAGGACAAGTCTCAGCCTCCACTTCTGAGACAGTCAATCCGCACATCTTATTACGTGGCTCGCTGTGCACGACATCGCGGAGTCACACAGCATGTGGAGGCTCATGCTAAACTCCGCGATCCACGCACAACTTACCACACGCCCCATTGAGAGTGAGAACCACTTATTCGCGATCACGAGGAGGTTACCCCATGTGACTCTATCCTCCCTAGCAAGGGATACTTAGGAGACCTGGCTGGAGTCACTCAGCACACCCTGGATTCGAACTCACGACTCCAAGGGTGGTAGTCAGTGTCAATACTCGCTGAGCTACCCAGGCCCCCTTCGTCCTTTGTTTATAAAAAAAAAAAAAAAAAGCAAAAATCACAGTTACGGTATGACACTTCCAATGGAAGTGAATGGGGCTAGTACATAAACATTAAAATGCACACAATATAAAGTAAAAAAACAAAAATAACATTTTCTGGTAATTAGGGCTCTTACGATTATGAAATTTGGCTAAAGATTAATTGTCAAACATAATTGTGACTATGATGATTAAGTTTCTATTTTAGGGCTTTCGTGATTATTATATTATATTATGCAATAGTAAAATATTTCTGTCCTTAATTATTCACTTTCACTGGATATTTTAAGTCTTCGATTAAACCCGCAAGACATTATTTCTCATCAAAGAAGACTGAAGGAAGAGATTCTGTGTTTATTTGAAAATTTGTTTATTCATTTCATCATCTCCATAGAAATAGAGTAAGCGTGTGCCTCCTCTGTGTCACAGCATGTCATTATCACTGCGTGTATAATCCCGCAATGACCAAGAACATTTGCCATTACACGATCGTTAAATGAAAGTAAAATCTTTGAACTTTACCAAAATCTTCACTTATATTTTCACAGGAGTTTGGCGTGAATATCCGCAGAAGCTGTGTGCTTCACATTGCTTCAGAAACTGTTAATATTAATGCTCTCCACAGGAGCTGCTCTAAGCGGTGCGCAGTGCGGCTCAGCGAGACGCTCGAAGTTCATTCATAGTGCTCACATAATGCAATGACATCGGAAAATGAGACACGTCGATGACACAAACGTGCTGTTCATGGTATTTCTATATTCGCTTAAAATTCCCTTATTTTGACAGTAAAATGTGATTGGAATTTGAAGTGCACAATATCACACAAAACGGTTATCTCAAATAACCATGGTTAAATCAAATACTGGGATCAGACGATTATTTCATAATCACGACAGGCCAAGTGGTTATCGACAGTATGCCACAAATGCTGTAAATTTGAGCTTAATTTGTAGTGAACCCGAAACATTCCTTTAATTGATCATAGGCAACAAATATGCTTACAAGTATGGTATTTCTACAATGGGATTGGTAACTGAAAACTTTTGCGTGATGCTGTTGCTATCAGAAAAGTAAAAAATGCCAATTGATTCATCTTGTATTGAGACATGAAGATCCTAAGTTTTCCTTGTGTTCTCCTCAGGTGTGATTCGGACACAGGAGCTGCTGGATCATGAGACCGTACCCCACTACTGGCTGACAGTCTACGCAACTGACTGCGGTGTTGTCCCACTGTCTTCCTTCATGGAGGTCTACATCGAAGTCCAGGATGTCAACGATAATGCTCCTCAGACCTCTGAACCAGTCTATTATCCCTCAGTCATGGAGAATTCACCCAAAGACGTCTCCATCATCCAAATCGAGGCGTTTGACCCAGACACCAAGTCCAGTGAAAAGCTTTCCTACAAGATCACTAGTGGGAACCCCCAGGGCTTCTTTAACATCAACCCTAAGACAGGTGAGGGATTTTGAGATAAAGCTCCATGTTTTCATCTTACAGACTTTGTGCCAGTCGATGTGAAGATGCCTCAGAGGTAGACAAGACTAGACTATGAGAAGTATCTAAACTGCTCAAATACTGCTTTGAAACAGACATAGGGCGCATGGCTCGACTTTTTAAAATTGTTTAAAAGAAGCACTTGTTTAACTTTTGCTGTGTTTAAGCCATGAGACCTTTATAAGTTTCCAAGTGTTCAAAATAACATACCAGAGTGCATCGTGCTGTCATTCAGGAATACAAATGATGAGAGTATGATAAAAATTGTACATTGGATAGTGTGAGTAGCTTTGGTGCAAACAATTAATACTATATATTTTTGTGTTGTTTTGTCGCATCAGACTTGGTGTGAACAGGCATTAGTATTGTACTTAGTATGGTATGGTATCTATGGTCTTTAGTTGTTTACTGTGTGCTTTGATGCTTAAATGAAACCCAAAGCCAGGAAGTTTCAAGCCGTTTTCATACTGTATTTAACACTAAAAGCGATCAGTTCTTCGCAGTAGACATCCATCTATAGGACTCTTACAAATAGAGAGGAAGAGATAGGTTAGCAATGTTCAGATGGACTTCTGAGATTCTTAGAGTGCTTTGCTGTAGTCTCAGACCTATGTTTTTATGTAAATCTACTGAAGCATACAGTGTAGCACAATGCTCAGTGAATAAGTCTGGAGGCACACTCGCCTGTTCCATTGCGTGTTCTTGTTTTCTTACCCTGTCTCTCTCACCCACTAACTCTCTGCTCTCATTCTCACTCTCTTCATGGATCACTTTGTACACATATGGGGTTTGCTAAATGGACCCACACTGAATATTTTATACTGCAATTTCTCCCCCCCCCCACCTTAGATAAGAACATGATTTTGCCAGCATACTGAGGAGAACAGGCGTAAAAAGGTGCAAAGATCCAGAGGCGGGCAGCTGTAGGGCACCTTGAAATGATTCATACTTCAAGTTTTAGACTTTTCAGAAACATGTTAGGTCAGATTACTTTGTGCATGAAATATCTTCACTATTGTTGTCTCAACTTGTTTTAGTGCTTAGAACAAATAACTTTCAAAGTTTTGGCGAGGAACATGGTGATAGCTTGTCTATACTTTCCCAGAGGAAAATGTTATTGCTTGTAATCTTTCTTTGGAGAAACAAAAACATACACATATACATACAGTATATGTACACATATAAGTGAGTTGACAGCAGATTGTAGGAGTAAAGAGCTATAAAGAGGGATAATGTACAGTCAGCCGGTTGTTATCGCAAATTATTACACAGCTATCTGGAATACTCTATTCTGATTGGTCAATGGCGCCATTCAGTGGTCAGATATTGCTCTGTAACAACCGCACATCTGGGGATTTAGACGTATCAGACCGCTCATCTGGGTTCTTTGAGCCATCTCTCCTGCTTCTCGGATCACTGTGCGATCTCTACAAGTAAGCTAATAAAATAATTTCAACTCAAATCAATGTTTCATGTGCATTTATTTATTTATTTGGCGAGTTGTCTTGTAATAGGCTGAATAATGAGGAGTCAGACTGTCATTTTCACAAAATAAACACCAACAGAACTCCGACGCAAACCGGAGGTTGATTTCAGCTGTTCAGCGATTTCTTTCTTCTCACATAATTACACAATTTCAGAGCAAATCAATGTTTCATGACCATTTGTTTGTCTGTTTGGCAAGTAGTCTTGTAATATGCTGAATATTGAGGAGTCAGGTGGTCTTTTTCACAAAATAAACACCAACAAATCTCTGATGCAAACCGGAGGTTGATTCCAGCTGTTCTGCGATTTCTTTCTTCTCAAATTACATAATTTCAACGCAAATCAATATTTATGTCCATGTATTTATTTTTTTGGTTAGTAGCTGTGTAATAAGTGGGATAATGTACAGTCAGTCGGTAGTTATCGCAAAATAACCCCCTTCACCCTGTCTGAGTATATTGTGCGATAACAACCGGCTGACTGTACATTATCCCTTACATAAACCCAGACAGAGATATAAATAAATAAATGCACATGAAACATTGATCTGAGTTGAAATTATTTTATTAGTTTACTTCTAGAGATCGCACAGTAATGAGCGGTCTGATATGTGGCTGTGCGGTTGTTACTGAGGAATGTCAGACTGCTAGAAGGCACCATTGACCAATCAGAATCGAGTATTCCAGAGAGCCGTGTAATAAATGTGGATAGCAAAGCCCATTCATGATTTTTCTCTCCTATAGGTACATTTCTCTTAAATTCACAAGCTTTATATGGATTAAATAAGGACGTGAATAAAATCCTTTCAAACTTTGGGAAGCTGAAAGTAATCAGTCTGAGAAACTGGCCCTCAAGTTTTATTTGAGTTGAAGGTTTTGGCTAGTCTGTGAAAGCTGGTGGCCAGACTCTCAGTGTTTTACTGACTTGTGTGGTCTTTTTTCCCCATGCAGTCAGATACACAAATGTTCAGGTTATTTTTGCTAGCAGTGGCCAATGAGAGTTTCAGACCAAATAAGGGTTTGTCCTCCAGAAGACTGTGTTCTCACTAACTATTCCACACTTGGATCCTTTCCATGGAAAGAAAAAAAGGAAAGGAGGAAAAAGGAGAGGAAAATTGAGGATGTCTGAATTTTTAGTCATTAAACATTAACTGTTCAAAGAGCAACGGATGTGTGAATTATTAAAGTGTGTGTTTGCATGCATTACCATGAGAAAGAGATAAGAATTTTTATCTCTGAGACGTGTATTCGCAATACTTCTACTTTAAAGTTCTGAGGTCTTTCGTTCTTAGTAGTCAACAGTTTCAGAGAAGTTCCTGAAATATTTTGTGCATATCAGATCTCCGGAGGAAGAGGTCCGCAAGCATAACTGATCTTGCTGTAAACCGTATCAGCTTGTAATGTTGTGTTGTAGACAGAAAGCATGAGACCGTGCTCAGTCACCCAAACACTTTCAGACTCAGACATAACATAACATAACTGGGAATAATCAGGGATGTGTCCATTTCACTCCTCTAGATAATAGACAGCTGCACATTGTGTACAGTGCTGTAAAATTGGGAAAGTTCAATGGAGGGGATCTATTCTATGCAGAACCAGTTACATCATGTTGTAGTTTGTCAGCTTAATTATGTAATATTCATTTAAACAATGATTCTAAAAGTCATAATTCTAAAAATTAAAATTCAGCCTCAAGGTTGATTGGTTTTGACCACATTGATTTTCATTTTGCACAGATTTACACAGGCTTATCACAGGTGATGATTTAAATGCTTTTTTAAGCATTTCACAATAACTGGGAGTTTAAGCCATTTAATGGAATCATGATGACAAGCAATGCTTCAGTTTTGATCTCAGAAAAAAAAAAAATTAAAGATCTCAATTACAACCTTGGAATGAAAATAAAACATTTCAGTCACTACCTCCTTGAAAAATAAATTAATTTAGCAAAAATTAAACATTTCAGGTACTACCTCAAAAATACATGGAAAAAAAAAAAGAAAATATGTTCCATCACAACCTTAAAAACAAAATGAAATATTTCCATCACTACCCACTACCTCATATAATTAAATGTTCTCAAAAAAGTTTTTAAAAAAAGAACATGAAAGATTTCAATCACTCCCTTAAAGAGTTTTCTTTCACTTCTTTAAAAAGAAAATTAAAGGTTTCAGTGACTACCTTATACAGAACATGAAAGATTTCAGTCATTGCATAAAAAGAACATGAGAGATTTCATTCACTTCTTTGGAATGAAAATAACAAATTTAAGTCACTACCTCCTTGGAAAATAAAATATTTCAATCGCTACCTCAAAAATAAAATAAAAGATTTTAGTCACTACCATAAATAGAAAAATTTTCTGTCACTATTTCAAAAATAAAATGAAAGATTTTAGTGACTGCCTTAAAAGAACATAAAACCATTCATTCACTACCTAAAAAATAAATGAAACATTTCAGACACTACCTTAAAAAGAACATGAAATATTTTAGCAACAACCTCCACAGAAAAACTGATTTCATTCACTAAATCAAAAAGAAGATGAGAATAAAAGTCTCTTATTCTTTAGCTGAGGTTAATTTAGGTATTTAGGAAATGTTCCAGAGAGCGATTGAGAGTGATGGCATGTCTTTGAGGGAAGGTAAGGTGGCAGACATGCTAGGTATGTACCTGCATATCAAAGCATGTTAAACTTTCATCCCTGAGACACTGCAGAAGTCTAAAAAGCAGAGCTGAAGACTAGAGATCCCTACTAAATCTCTCTACAGTACATGGATGAAAGCAGCCATTTGTGTGTGTGTGTGTGTGTGTGTGTGTGTGTGTGTGTGTGTGTGTGTGTGTGTGTGTACAGGTTTAACTATATTTGTGAGTGTCACGGTTTTGAAAATGTCCTCACTAATATAGTGAAACTTGTTGAAAACCCACCAGTGAGCACATTTAATTTGGTCATCTCTAGTAAAAAAATTTTTACAAATCTTGTTAAGCTTGAAATCTACTGATGTGCACAGGTTTCTGTGAGGGTTAGGTTAGGTTTAGGGGTAGGGTTAGTGTGTGTGTGTGAGAGAGAGAGAGAAAGAGAGAGACAGAACAGGACAGTATCCTAGGCTACAATATTACTAGATTAGATGAAAGCCAGTTGAATCAATTATAACTTCCTTATTACACTTAAAAGTACTTCATGCGATATTGCTCAAACCATCAAGCAATTAACTCATAACACTTAACCTTATCATAGGTTGTAATAAAACCATAGCTACCTGCATTATTTATATTTGATTAAGGTTTCCATGGGCGTTCTGATTACAAAACACAAACTACAGCAAGTCTTATCTCCGAGTCCTGTTCATTTCATTTTGAATACAGAGATTAATTGTTATCACCGCCGACCTCTGTTAGTATTTAATTTTCTTTCCCAATATGTCACGCCTGATGATAAAGCAGTTAAATATATAGCAGGCAAAACCTCTGTAATTACATGCTCGGAAAGTGCAGAGCCCAGTGCTGGTGCTTCTACAAAGCTGTAGTGAAAAAAATAAGACCTGTGGGAAGAAACAGAATAAACTTGTTTGTTGGTTTGCTGGTAGATCCGAGAAGAGCACATGTGAAGCATCTTAGTTTAATTATTTATTTGTCAGTGGACATTATTGTCTGCTTTGTCTCAAAACCAACTTGGATGATATTGACTGGTTGATTTAGTTGTGTACGTGTTTGTGTGTGTGTGTGTGTGTGTGTGTGTGTGTGAGGTAACTAGGCCTTGGATGAGAGGTGCTGTTTGTCTTTTGGCAATGGTAAACAGGTCTTAGTGCTGCTTTTGTGTTTCATTGAAGGGGACATACCATGGCAAACATGATTTTCCTTGATCTTTTGAAATAAAAGAGTGCAATGTACTATGCAGACATACTCTAACGTTCACTGAACAAAGCTCCCTCCCTTAACGTTTGTGGGAAAGTAAGCCGCAAAAACGGTTCATTATTACATCACAACCATGCTTTTGTGGTCAAAGGATATGGGTTTTTTCAATGGTCAATGCCAATATCTAGAGAGCAGTAGAACAGATGGCCAATTTAATATTATTATATAGTATATAAGGCAGGTTAATGATGACAAAAGGGGGTGCTTACACTTTAACCAGACAAGTGGGCACAGTTAGTGGCTGAAAATCTCTAATGGGCCAAATATGAGCCAATATATCGGCCTATCAATAATGTTTCCATACCAGTTAAGGCTACCTTATATTGCTACAAAAACTCCCCCCATCCTATTTTTCAGCATATTAATGATATTCAACATAAATCTTGATAATTTTGTATTTGCTATGAATTGGTTTAAAGGTGTTTTTTTATCAGAGGTACCATAATTTCATCTAAAGAGCCATTGTAGCCAAGTGGATTCAAAATGTTTAAAGCATGAAACTTTAGTTAAAAATAATGATGGCATGTTTTATTTCCACTAATTGAACACATTCAATTAAGAATGATATTTAATCTTTTTTTATTTGTATGCACCAATAAAAAAATACAGTAATAAAAAGTATTATTAACCTACATATACTAGTCATTCATTCAAGGTTTCGTACACCAAAGAACAAGTTGGTGAATACTGGCATTGTTATAAGGACTGGGCAATTTATTGAATATTCATGAAATAATTGCAATGATTTGCTAACGATCTAAAATGCAATATTGTGAATAATAAGTTAGTAAATAGTATAAATTATTTTATTTATTTTTGATGCTCTTCCAAAATAATGGCATTATGTGAAGGTGAAGTAAATACGACAAGAAGGTTCAAGTGGGTTTAAACTTTTTTTTTTTTTTTTTTTTTTTGCACATCCTGTTCATTCTCAAAAAATGTTTTAGTAAAAGTATTATAAGTGGAATATGTAATATAAAATATAACGAAGATGGTCCCTATAGAACTCCAGGTCATATAATTTAAAGACTGTAGTTCTCTCTGACATCTGTGCAGCAATGCCAGACTCAACAGAAAGCACCATAAATATCCAGGGAGGTACCTGGCAGAGCAACGTGTGTCCCTGTTGGATTTGGGTTTTGTCCTAGAGCTGCATTAATTGTCGTTGTGAGTGCAGATTTTTTTCAGCGAGTGTGGCTGAGGATAATGACACAGTCCAGGTGATTGGATTGTTCCTGTTTTTGTGAGTCAAGTCATGCAAAAGAGCCTGAGTGTGGTTAGCCTTTCTCGCACTGACCTCAGTCCCTTCTCACAAGGCAGTTGAAGTGATAGGGAGTGTGTGGGTTTGTTCTTGCATAAATACGTTGTGTGTGTGTGAATACATGTGCATAAGAGTACACCTGTGTGTGTCCCTGCATAAATGTACATGTATTTGTTAACTTATACACTCCCTCTGCTCTCTCATTCTTTCACACTTTATTTTTCTTTCTGTTTCTCTGAGGTCTATCCCAGAGTCCTTTGCTCTTTGAGGTATATGGGCGGACCGCTAGACTCACCGTCTCCTCGTTTGCCCTCATGAAATGTTCTCTCTCAGTGTCTACACTAGCTTTTTTTTTTTTTTTTTTTTTTTGCTTAACTGTGTGTGTAAGGGATCTTTCTGTGTTCTACCTGTTAGTGAAGAAAAATTGAAGAGAGTCCATCTGCCTGAAATTTGCTTTCAGCTTGGTTTCAAAAGAACCCCGCTGAGTTGCACTTTGAACAGCGTGATATAGAAATAGCCTCTGTGTGAGCGAGCATTTGTATTTGCACAATTGAACATGACTACTCATTTCTTAGAGCGGAAGCCCATGTGCAGAGAGAGAGAGAGAGAGAGAGAGAGGGAGGGAGGGACACAGAGGGATCAAATGTCTGAATATTTTTCATAACTGAAAGCTGCATTTTCTGCTTAAGCAAGCCAGAGGAACACTTTTGTTATTTATGATGATTAAAACATGCATTCTAATAGCCCCATACGTCCAGAAGTAAATACTCTCCTCTGTGGTGTGCATAGGGTCCAAGATACATTTTGGTACACCTACACTAGGCGAGTGGATTTAAGAAATTTACTGTCCATACATACACTCACCGAGAACTTAATTAGGAACACTATGGTCCTAAAAAAGTACCCAGCGTGGTCTTCTGCTGTTGTAGCCAATCCACCTCGAGGTTCGACATGTTGTGCATTCTGAGATGCTATTCTGTTCACTACAATTGTACAGAGTGGTTATCTGAGTTACCGTAGGCTTTGTCAGTTCGAACCAGTCTGGCCATTCTCTGTTGACCTCTCTCATCAACAAGTTGTTTCCGTCCACAGAACTGCCGCTCACTGGATGTTTTTTGTTTTTGGCACCATTCTGAGTAAATTCTAGAGACTGTTATGTGTGAAAATCCCAGGTGATCTGCAGTTACAGAAATACTCAAACCAGCCCATCTGGCACCAACAATCATGCCATGGTCGAAATCAAACTGAGATCACGTTTTTCCCCATTCTGATAGTTGATGTAAGCATTAACTGAAGCATTGCACTGCTTCAGTTGATTGGCTGATTAGATAATCGCATGTATAAGTAGGTGTACAGGTGTTCCTAACAAAGTGCTCTGTGAGTATATTTTTTAACAGCCATGAAACTGCATTTTGCATTAGTTTTAGTTAAAAAAAAAAGTCTAGCTGAACTAGTGGTACATTTTGAAAAATAATTGGAAAAAATTACCCACTAATAATAATAATAATAATAATAATAATAAAAGTTATTCGAAAACTTGCAAGTCGCAACATTTTTGCTTGTGTTTTCGTATTCAATTTGATTCACTCACTTCAGTTTAAACCATGCATATATTGCTGTTCCTAAAAAGTAACCAACCAAGTGGCCAGTTTGTGGTCCACTATAAAATGGTTCATTTAATTTTCTAATGCAAATCGTATTTTACACTTCCCGATTGTTCATTTTGAACCCTAGGCGTGCAGGTAGTGTTGAGTATGGGAATTATTTATCTAGCCGGTGGGCAACAGCCAATGTTCTTGATATTGTCGGTACAGAAAGCTAAAACTACAGTGGTAAAGGGACAAAGAGATATCTGCATTAGCTCTCTCTTTGTCCCTTTACCACTGTAGTTTTAGCTTTCTGTACCGACAATATCAAGAACATTGGCTGTTGGGATAAAAATCAACTCAGGTAATTAGAAAGTCTACGAGCCACCTCTGTGCCTTTGAGCTCTGCTCTGCTTGTTTAATTGGAGTGAAAGGAGGATATCGCTGCAATGATTCACAAGGCCTGCTTTCCTCTCCTCTCTCCTCCTTTCGACTTTTGCATCAGCTTTCAGCAAGGCCCTGCTTTTTTTAAAGGAAAAAAAAGAAAAGAAACAGAGGCTGTTAGACAACAATGCCAAGTGCTCTTTACAAAAGGTTCAACCCTGAGCAAGGGAAGCTTGAAAAGAAATGGATATTACATCCAACAACTTCCTGTCATTTCCTGCCTTTTAGGCTCCCATAATTGGCATAAGGCACAAAAGGTTATTAAGGATGGAAAACTAAAGCGAGATGCGGAGGAAAAAACACAACTCGCTCCCCCTCCCTCGCTCTCATTCCTGTGGATAAAGTTGCAGGGTTTTAGAGGCTTGTGAAGCATATCCAGCGGTGCACCTGTCCTGCTTGTTTACTGCTAACCTACGGATTTCACACCCCAGAAATCTCCCCTGATATTCAACCCGCATGTAGGCAAAGCAAGAAAAGTCCACAAAAGAGCTTGACCTCTGATCTTAGAGTAAGCTATTTACAGTCTTCCTACAGGATCTCTCCAGAGGGTATTTTGCTTATTATATCTCCATGTAATACATGCAATGTGTTTTGCTGCAGAACGAGAAGCTTGTTGTTGAAATATCTGTCCCTTAAAGGTGAAGTATGTAATTTTTGCCTAACCCAATTTAATGTGCTGAGACAACTGTAACTAAGCCATTCGCAGGTTGACATCCCAAATGTTCCACAAATATGATACACTTAGGTGTCCCATTACTTTTTGTAGAACATTTGAGGTCCAAATCCTATTTTTTATTAGAACTATACAAGTTAGATAAACTATTAACTAAAATAAAATGAACAATTAAGCATAAATAAGTAGCTAGTTTTTAAACACATAAAATGTTTGTATATCCCTTTCCCCCATTAAAATGGTCAGTTTGACTTTTCGTCAATTCCTACCTCAGAGGGCTTAACTTGCTTGACCAGCAATTAAAATGTCATAATTTAAGAGCTATGTCATAATTACAATTAATTACAGTAAAAACTGTACCTATTTATTACCAAAACCAATTTTTGCTATGTCCCACATTTTGTGCACAGCCCTGTTACTACAAAAAACTAACATCCTTAAAATTGTGGCACCCAAGATGTAACATCATTTGGGCCATTTTTTCAGCACGGCGGGAAGAAAAGTAAATAAAATTATTTCGTTTTCTCTCATTTTACGCAAATTGTAGTGTTGACTGCATTCATCAAGCTCAACATTTCAGCCCTGTTACCCAAGTTACTGTAAGAAAAAATAATCAACAAAGAACTATTTTTCTTTAATTTCGTTTTTTGAGTGGCTCAGCATGGCAACTTCTGGCTTAACCATTGGTTTAGGGTAGGACTGCCTGAATATCATACCAATAATCATAATATTTGCCATTCTGTTTGGTGCTGATAGTGGTGCAGAAACACACTTCACCTGATGCTCCATACCTTATAATGTTGAAAAAAATCAATGTTAGGTTCTTAATTCGAACATGCAGACATGACCTTGTGCGCACAAGCTTGCACAGAGGCAGGAATGCAATGATTTAGTGCTGTAAATCCAGGTCATGCATGAGTGAGCTGTGAGCTTTGGAATACTCAAATCAAAAAAAATGTTTTGAAAGAGACATTATCTTCCAGGGATTTGTCTCTTTATTCTTGTTCATTCTCTCTCACTCCCCCTCTCTTTCTCTCGCTCTTTCTCTCTCTCTCTCTTAGTAATCTCAGTCACTCTCAGATAGGAATTTCCTACCATCAACTGCCCCCCAGGGGCCTTTGGTTGCTAAATGTGGCGACAGAGCCGAAACCACTGGATGGGACTGATGGGATTTATTCAGATGATGTCTGCTTTATCCACCAATGAGTATGAGAGGTCCTATTGTGTGATTCGCCTGGAGACATCAGCATTTTACTGTGTCCACAAAAACACATGGCTTCAACAGATATTAGATCAAATTAAATTCAGTCCAAGGCCACTGCTAAAACTTTTCTGATACTAGTAGAAATGTTTTTGAAATGTTTATTTAACTTGAGGTCAGTCACAAGTAGTGTTTTGTAAAGGTACATTCAGACTTCAGTCAGACTTAATTTCGATTTCAGTCAGACTAAAACAATAATTTTTCTTTTTTTAAATGTCATGTATACTCTTTAGTCTTGTAATGATCAGTTTGATTTTTGCAAAGTTGGACTAACGGGCCTAAATAATGCAATTGTGGCTTGGCTTCGTCCAGCATTTATTCATACACATGCAGGGTTTGAAATGAACTTTTTGGCTCGTCGGCCACTGTGGCTATTGGTGTTCCAAGGTCACTAGTAGCCACTCTGCATGTTCACTAGCCAAAATTCCCCACCTCGCAAAAAGTGATAAAGGTAACTGGAGACTGTAACTGCATGCATTTTATTTGAATGAGAATAATATTACTTTAGCAGGACACAGGCCTAAGTCACCTATAGGATATCTGAAGGCAAATATGGCCAGTTAGAACAGGAGTAGGATAGAACAGGTCAATAATTTGTCCATAATTCATGGAAGTTTTAACCCCTTCATTAAATTTACCATTGTTATAGCACTGTTTAATAGTGGCAAGGCCATTACCACAGGTAAGACCATGGATGGCTTTAAATTACTGTGTTTAGGTTAATGTTTAGTCTTTTCTAAAAACAACTAATAGCCTCAATACATTTAGAATCCTTTAACAACAACTTTCACAGTTGTGATAAAAATAAAGCCTAATAGTTTCACTAGATTTTATATGAATCTACAAGTTACCAGTTAGTGTTACTGCAGGAAAAAAATAAAAACCTTTTAGTAAGAATGATGTGTATTTTAAAAACTGATGATGTGATGTGTATTGAAAATGCTCGCTCAGCTTCGCTAACAAAACGACGTATGGTCAGATCTCTGGCGATCTTATCTCTGGAGTACGCTGATGTGCGCTACAGCTGTCACGCGAAAGCACACTTCGCCTGCACAGATGCGCGTTAGTTATGAGAAGCATGAATATCAATAAATTTGCTTCGGCAACGCAACTCCAAGTCGCCCAAATTTAATAAATTTCAATGCAGGAAAAACCCAGAAAACGTCACCTGCCAAAGTGGCTAGTAAGAGTGATGGAGTTACCTGCCACATTTGGCGGGTTGGCAGGTGTTAATTTCAAACCCTGTACACATGAATACTTGAACAGACGGGTGAAGACTATAGATCGACTACGCAAAAACCTGCTGTTGCTCAGTTGTAACTGCACATGTAAATGTACTGATTGACAATGAATAAATTGTTGAAAGTTGCTGTACCATTGCTTTCTAGTTGGTGTTCCTATGGCAGTAGCCAACTGCTGTCGGACATGCCATTGGCAGTTGCCGCATTGCTCCTCTTTGCATTTGTATAAAGTTAAACTTTTGATTGTTGCTTATGTTTCCTCAAATCACCCACTCTCATTGAGAATAAACCACTTCCGTTTGAAGTAAAATGCTGTCAATGTAAACACCTTTTTTTCCATTTTCCATTCGTTGCCCACACAATTACACACCAAGTCAGGCCTTTTTAAGCTATTTGATGCAAATTTGGCAACTATTTAGAATACATTGTTGTAGAAACAAAGTATTTTTAGAAAAATATGATATCATTCAGCATTTGCAGCTTTTCTTCTATTTGAGCACACGTGTGTGCGTGAGTGTGGCTGATTTGAGTGTGAGTGTGTGTCTCATTTGGGTCTTTGATAGGCTCTATTGAGTGTTCTGTGGGAGGTTAATGGTGTGAGGCTTCTTCAGAGAGACACAAACCCAGCAAAGTTTCCATTCTCAACCTGAAGTGTTGCCTGTTTCTACCTCTCTCTTAACTCTGGAATGGCTACCATTCACACACAGTATGTGCCAGTGTGCATGTTAGAATAAGGAGGAGGGGTAGGGTGCATTTGGGAACATTGCCTGGCTCTACCCACTATAGTGTTAGTGGGCTGCGAGAGCATTTTGTATATACATTTATCTGTGTCTGAGAGCAGTGTGTGCGCTTGAGACGTTAATGAGGAATGTGGTGTCTCAGTCTTGGACACAAGGTGCTGAATTTCTGCCTGTTAAATAATACCTTTTCTAAAGACTATCAGTGGCCTTCTGTCTGAGCGAGATTGCGTTCAAGAGCGCCAGAAAGAAAAAAAAATAGCCCTTCTTTTTTTGCCGGCGCAGAAGCATTTTAGAGGAAAGGGCAGAGTGTCATTTACCGAGACACTCCATTGATCTTTTTGCTATTTTCTCTTTAGTTTTTTCCTTTCTTCTCCCCATTATATGTGAGATTTAACAATGTGTTTACTGTTGGAGTTACAGTGGTTAGCAGAGGAGATTTTAGCCGAGGGTCACGCGCTTGCATTGAGCGAGGCCAGCACAAGTTCTAAATACCTCAGTGTACATAGTGACGGATCAAATAATGAAATCTTTGGGCAGAATTCATTTACTTTCTCAGAAACAATGAGGGTAAACATCATCTGAGGGTGCTACCACTAATGAAATGATGAGGCTGCTACACAAAGCACAATTCACTGCCTGCATATGAGCCAACCATCAACCCAAACACTGGCGATCCATCCTTTCTTTCTTTCTTTCTTTGTTCTTACATCTCCTGTCTTCCAATTTCTTGTTTTTCTTTTTCCCAAAATATCTGAACTGTAATTGTCCTTGTCCACGCTTAGCCAATGATTTTTTTTGGTGGGGGGGCAGGGATTGTGGGTATGAACGATGGACATCTCTAATTAGGGCCCTAGCACTGAAAGTGCGGAGGCCCTATTGTTCTTCTAAGGATTATTATTATTATTCTTTTCAAGGTTTTCAGTAATTTTGTAGTACTTAATATGCATGAAACTCTTGAAATTTTGCAAGGGGGGCTTTGTAGCACCCCCATTTTCACCTACATTCATCAAAATTGATACATATAGTTCTCATCAAGCCGTACAACTTTCATACTCAGTCATTAGCTCCACCCAACAGGAAGTCAGCCATTATTGATTTTCTGAAAATCGCAGGCTCTGAACTTTTAAATACTTCTCCAAGGGGATTCAAGTGACTGGCACCAAATTTGTGCAACATCATGCCAAGATATTGTAGATGCTAAATTGCAAATTGATTTTTATATTTTGAACGGTGTCGCCATGGAAAAGCAATACATTTATGGCAAAAAATGGGTAACAGGAAGTGCCTTATATCTTCTGTGTGCATTGTGTTATTTTGATGAAAATTCAGCTGTATATTTGGTAATGGGAGCTGATCACATGGATGCGGCTATTATGGTCACGGTCATAGCGCCACCAACTGGCAGAAGAAAGTATGGCACTTTTAACAGACTTTGAAATAGTCCTCTTATGTTTACATGAATTGCTTCAAAATTCTTTAGAATAATATCAAGACACTGCTGATGTAAAATTGTCATCTTAAATAGTGTTGCGATGGCAACAAATTAATTGTTATTATTCCTTCTTACTATATTTGGGTGGTTTTGAGGCACTTGGCATCCTTAAAATTTCATGAAATTTTGCAGACACATCAGAGTCATTGGCCATTGGGGGGGGTGCTGCTCTGTAGTGCCCCTTTTAAAATGGGCATGTAAGATGGCCTCTGTAGCACCCCCATTTTCACCTACAGTCACCAAAATTGGTAAATAAATAGTTCTCATCAAGCTGGACAACTTTCATAATTATAGTTATTAGCTTCCAACAGGAAGTCGGCCATTTTTAATTTTTAAATATTGCAGTCTCTGAACTTTTAAATACTCCTCCTAGGGGATTCATGAGACTGTCACCACATTTAGACAACATTATGCCAAGACATTGAAGATGCTAAATTGTGAACAGATTTTTGATATATCAAACAGTGTTGCCATTGTGAGGCATTAAGTTAATGGCAAAAAATGGGAAACAGGAAGTGTCTGATATCTTCTGTGTGAAATGTGTGATTTAGGACAAAATTGAGATATATGTTTAGTCTTGGAGGCAAATCACAAGGATGTAACTATTTTGGGTCACAGTCATAGCGCCACCACCTGGCAGCTGGAAGCGTGGCTCTTACAACAGACTTTAAAATAGTCCTCTTATATTTACCCAAATTACTTAAAATTGTTAAGAATAATGTCAAATGCCAAATGCGTGTGTCCACCTTGCATTGTTTTCCAAAAGCCACCGGGTGGAAATGGACCCATGGTTCTCGGGCCCATCATCATTGCTTGCAGCTATTTTGCAGCTTGTTCTTATGTGTCTGTTCAACAGCCGTACACATCAGCCCTGAAGTGAAATACACACATGCACTCTTGTGGAATGATAGCTAGGTGAAGGAAAGGTTAATTTGAGCCTTGAGATGTGTCTTGATTCTCTATCATTGCAGACAGCAAGCACATCTGCATGCAATCAGGTTCTTGGTTCATAAACTTTCAGAGCATTGTGAATACTCCTTTAATACAACACTTAAAAGAGCAGAGAGTTTGATGACTACCTATGTTTAGAGTTTATTTTCAATCCCATGTTTGACTGAGAAAAAGAGCTGAGTTTTGACCGGGAGAGGGAGGCGTGTTGCGGCCTGGGCTATTTCTGCTTCCTGCATGTGTGCCATTGATGGCTTCTGGTTTCGGAAATCCTTTTTTGCACAAATCAGACGTGGTGCAGTCGGCAGGCGTCTCTCGTGTGGCTGGAGCTGGCAGTGTCTCCCGCACTCTCTGCCCTGTCTAATTTACAATTACACAGATGGAGAAACACAAGTCTGCTTATTATCTGTTATCGAGACGCTCTGTACAGAATCATGCTTATTTGCATAGTTCTTCAAGATTTCTCTTTCTGTATAAACTCTTTTCTCCTGGATTTGCACTGAGCACAGATCCTATTTTGCTGTAATGTAGAGCCTTTAAGAGAAATCTCCTAAAACCAACCCACACACACAGAAAAACACACATCTACTTACATATTCACACATGGAGTAAACAGAGTGATAGTTACACTGAGATTTTGCTCTTTCTTTAAAGATTTTAGTGGAGTTAAAGCTGTTTGCAATGATCGTTGTGAGGATAGTGACACATAGTGTGTGAGGTTTTTGCTTTCTATTTTTAGGCCATGTGAGTGAGTGTTTACACTATGGGTGTTTGTTCAGATTTAAAACAGTCATGCAGTTATGTGCAGCTGAATCTGTGGTGTTTAATGTGAGTGGGGGGGTTGTGGTGCGCCAAGTTAGTCTGTTACTGTAAGTGCATTAGATTTTATTTAGTTAAAGTACATATCACAGTTCAGTTGGGTTATTTAAGTTGCGTTCTTGTGTTTGCAGGTCTGGTCATCACCACGTCTCGGAAGCTGGACAGAGAGCAACAGGACGAACACATTCTGGAGGTAAAAACACTAGGAATAATTCCACCAATCACATGTTCACAACACTCCCACTCTTCATTACAGCAGCCAATCACAAAACTAGAAACACTTAATCTGTCTAACATTTCCAAAAATGCAGGTCATCATGTTCTTTATCATAGCCATCATATCATATTCTTGATTCAACTGGCACCATCAGTAGCATGCTCTTAATTACCACAGAAAATAATTTCACTTGTACCTCGTTAGTAAAAACAAACAAAAAAAAGTGTGCAGAAATGCACTTTCAATGCAAGTCTATTGGGAGTTCCATTGTAAAGGTCTTTGCACACCAAACACACACCAAACGCGGAATTTTGCTGCAATTTCTTGGCACGATTAACATTTTGAATCAAAACAATAGATTCCTAACAAGCCATTCACACCTGGAGTGAACATTCATGCCGAATCACGCGGCAACAAAGTGAGTTTTTTTTTTTACAGTGAATGTATAATGTAAATGTTTTTTTTTTTTTTTGTCGCCAGCCGATGAAATGGCCAAACCAGTAAAATATGAGCTTTGGATTACCTGTCAGAACCCGTTGCAGAGACCTAAACCAGTGCAACTGGTGGCGCTAAAGCACAGAAAGCTGTTTTGACCACCAACATTTAACTCGCCAAATATTTATAATATTAATACCATTGCTGTAACTCTCAGCACTCAAGTCTTTGTATCAAAATGCCTTTGTATACCAAAAACGTGGTGGTATCTCTACTAAATTATGTAATCATTATTGCTGTGCTTACAGTCATTGACAGCAGTTAGTTTTTAAGTATCTAATAATAGGTCAGATTGAAGATGTGTTTTGTTGAATTGTGTGTATTATATAGACTCTTGAAGTGTTTAAATGTCGTCACATTTAAGGATTTTGATCACATGTATAACACAGTTGTTTTAACAGTCACTGTAAGTGTGTATTATGCAATGATTTTAAACAAATGTATTTAAGTATAAATGTGTGGCAGTGGCATATAATCACTCTTGTTCCAAATGATAACATGTTTTAACCTTAAATTATAATAACCGTATTTTTTTTTTTTAGTCTCTAATCACCCCTCAGACTCTGTGTACATGATAAAACTGCAAGTCAACTTGTCCAGCATGTGAACTCAAATAGTTTGTGCTATTTGTTCTATATGTGCTTTGCGGGGTAAAATTGCAGCGCCACCTTTTGTTAAGGCGTGAATGTGTAAACATCGGTCATTCGCTTCGCTTTCTATGCGAAAGGGCCATTTGTCGGCGATTTGCCACTCATAATCGCATCGCCTTTGGTGTGCATAGGCCTTAAGTTTGTATCTGTGAAAACATTTGTAATTTATTTTCATTGTTAGTACTTTTATTAACTATGGAATATTACCTTAAGAAGAACTCTTTGGGTAAAAAAAGTTAATGGTTTAAAATGAAGGAAAACAGTTTATTGAAAACTTCTACCTTGGCTTTATTAAACCCAGGCCACGAGCCTGAGAGTTTGCAACCATACTAAACTGCACACATGAGAGGGGTGCATTCTCCCCCCTCCATTCCTTCCAATGTGCTTCTGAGGGGATTTAGATATCCGGTGCTTGTGGAGGGTAGGTGTGTGTATATGTGTGTGTGGGGAGGTTGCCTTTGTTCTCTCTCAGTGTACCGGCTCGGGATTAGGCAGGCCAGAACAGGAAGCGTCACCCTGCCCAGCCAAAGTTTATACTTGTGGATTTTAATTGAGCTGCAAGCTGCTCTTGCTCTCTCTCTCTCACACTCTCTCTCAATAACTCTTTACCACCCACCCCTTTCTTCTTCCTCCCAAAAACCGCAGCTTGCTGATATCACTGCAAGTTGTGTGGTGAAAACTTAACAGACTGATGCTCCTTTAATTATCTTTATAGATTGTGCAATTCAAGGTCGGTGGCACATAATTTCATTTGGCAAATTTGTGCCAACCCCTCCCAGTGCTTTCATGCCCATTTCTGCAGCTCTAATTGTATTGCGAATGGGAGGATAAATGACAGGAGGGATGTGGACAGGAAATAAAACCAGGGAGGATGGTACACCCTGAAGCATACGCTCACCCAGTGTCTGTCCTCCCTTTTTTTCTCCATACATCTGTGATGTGAAGAGCTCCTCTTGACTTCAAAGCAAACCCTGCTGACCGATAGACAGTTAGCTTGTAATTAGCTAATGCCAACAATTCAGTTAAATATTGGTAGTGCCAAGATCCCCTTAAGGTTATATCTGTTCCTCCGGTTTTTAATTAAATAAGATTTTTATTTTTTTAACTGTGGGAATTGGGAGTTTGGTGGTGCGTGTAGTTTTCTTTGTTCGACTTGGTTGTAGTATATTAGCTGTCTTTACCTGTCCAGCTGTCTTATTAGCTGAGATATTTTACCCTTTTAATTGCACTTTTAAAAAGAAAAGTAAAACTGCATTACTTTGTGGCCAGCCCTGACTTCAGAATCAAAATAACTGATGCACATGTGTCTCTGTGAGTTTACAGAAAAAAACAACAGATACACACATTTCTAAATATATTTCTAAACAGAAGAAAAATAGAATGACAGTGAAGGGATGTGCAAAATATTTAACATATTTTTAAATCAACTTACCAGTGGGTTGTGCCAAAGACTTGGTGTTAAGGAAACTCTCTATAATTAGGATGGTTTTGGGTCATGTCCACCAGACATGTTTTTTTAGGGGATGTTCATAACAGCTGAATGGAGTACAGCAGAATGGAACTATGTGCAGGGATCTCGAGATGTGTGTTGAAAAGTTCAATTATTTTTAACTCGACCTTAAAAAACAAATGAGACATGTCCAAACATGGCCAAAGATGTTCACTTGACACATGTGTACATATACCAACAATTAAAAAATAAATTGAATAGGGTAAAGGACAGACATGCAACAAATAAATAGACTAAATACCTATAAACTTTCTATTGAACAAAACTTCTTATAATCCAAAAGGACTTTTTATGGTCCTTATAACTAAGGTTATACTTAGTTTTTCTGCATGTCACTCATCTCGCATATCGTCAAGTGCTCAGTCTTTCAAAGTAAACTATTTTGACCGTGAGCCTATATGGACGCATTCAACGCATGCACACTACGACTGCTTTGTTCAAATCTTTTTGCTTAGTCAATGGCAGACGCATGCACCAATGACGTGCAAAGATGCGGCATACTGTACTGATGGCAAAATTTGCACATGACTCAAAAGAGCAACTCAAAGCGACCTTTTTTAGACTTTCTTCCTTTCTGTCTAAACACCTTCTAGGATTGTTATAATCTCATGTTTAATTAGATTATTGCTATGATTTAGACCGTTGCAGGGAAAGGCAAATAAACAAATGACCACTCAGTCCAGTTGCTGTTCACATGCATTCTTCTGGATCCTGTTTCTCTTTTTCTCTCCTGCCGCTTTGGTGGCCCATTACAGTAGTCATGACAACCCCAGCCATTTGGTTTTTTTGGACAGTGTTTAGTCAGGGGTCCAGCAACAGGAAGTTCTTTATTGACATCATCCCTCCAGGGGTCTTGTCTCACCAAGCCTTCTGCCTAGGAGTCTGGCTGTCTTTCTCCCAGGGGCAGTGCACTCCTGCTGGGCACAGCGCCCCAGGAGATGCGGGAATGAGCCAGTGGTCATGGGTTCTGTGAGGTTAGTTGGAGCCAGCAGATGCCTGGGGGAAGGGAAAGGCAGCTATGTGGGGGCAGCCTCAGCATTGGAAAGTGTATGTGACATACATTGGAGAGAGCCCTGCAAACTTTCACACACATATAAGAGCTGGGAAGGAAGGTGTTTTGGGGGCTGCAAATGCTCATAGTTGGGGAAGGGAGGGACAGAAGAGAAAATAAAGTACACAGAGAGAGAGAGAGAGAGAGAGAGCGCTACTCTGGGACATGTTGAGGCATGCACAGCACGTCAGAGAGCTGGCCTTGTCGGTCTTTTGAACTTCCAAAACAAAACAGGAAAAAGTGCACACGATTCACTTAAGTTGATTTGCAAAGAAATTAAATGTATTCCTGGGAATCGACCCTCAATGTCTAAGGATGCACGGTGTTGCTTTGCCTGTTTGCCAGGCATGTTAATGCAGTTACTGGAGTTCCTGCATAAAAAAAATAAAAAATGGCAAAACACATTTGTAATGTTTAAGATTATGACATTTTCACTCTATTAGTGGTTTTTGCTTAGTCAAGCATCACTATAATTATTTGACAATTCCCTAACCCCAAGTATTAAACTTGGGTGTAAATGATACCTCAGATCACGTGACTTCATGAGGAGATGTTTGCCATTTACTTTTTTAAGCGATCTGCAGGCCCAGATGGAATTTGCTGACCTTTTTGCCATTTTCTATGCTGATTTTGTTAATAAATAAATCAGCAAAGTGGATTTAGACATGGTAGACTGTTTTAACTGAGTTGAGAGTACAGCAGTTTTAATAGCTGCTGAAAGCTTTATCAAATTTGCTAAAATATTTAGTAAACATGCAAGGTGCGGGGATGAATGGAAACGTGTGAATGAGGGTTGTCTAAAATCATATCGGACATTGGTCAATAAAACATAAAACTATTAAAACTTCCATAGAATGCTCTATGAAACACATTGCAACATGCTAAAAGCCACTCTGAACATCGAAGAATGAAAGCAAGCATGACTCTAAAAAATCTAGTTATGTAATTGATGTTAAAAGCAGACCTGGAATAATTTTTTACTGGAATGGAAATTTAATTTAAGCTGCTGAATTCTGTCTAGTTCATGGAATTTAAAAAACAAAAAGTAGGCATGCAAACACTTACGCAGTTAAGGAGAATGGGCTACTGGAGCTGACCAAGTCCCACATCATCTTATTTAATTAAATCTGTTTGGCCAGAGCTTTTGAACAGCTCTGGACAGCTTTGAAAACAAATATACATTATGGGCTTACTCACTGTTCATGGCAAATGCTGTGTGTTTTCAACTACTGGAAAGTTTTTACAGTGTTGAACAGATGCTTTTAAATGACTGTGCCAGCCTGTTATTCATCTGCTTCCACTGTAGGCTGCAGTAATTTTGTATTTTTGCTCTCAAAGCTACATAAGTCTGCTGAGTTCATTAGCGAGAAATAGTGTGTATGTCTGCGTCTCTGTTTGTGTTTGCATTCATCAGCTTATGCACCAGCGTACCATTAAGCAGCCTCAAATGGGCATTTTCCAAGATTAACTGAAGATATCCAGCGGAAATTAATGAGCTGGTTAACGGATACCAGCTGAGATTGGACACACCGTTCTGAGCATGAGTGTATGTTCAACAAACCACCAGTGTCTGCTTAATACCACTGTCTTCGCTGGTTTGGAACAGCTCCCAACCCTGTTACTGTTCGTAGTTTTGACAAAAGTGCTTTGCTGTTAGAACTGGTGTGCATTTGAAAGCTTTGTATTTCTTTGTGTCACTAGAGTACGCACAGAAAGCAATTTAACTAAACCAATCTATTGTAATGTTTGTTGGATTAATGCTTGAATATTAATTCCTTCATTCAACGAGTTGGTCCCCACACAACACAGTAAGGCTGGACTTGAAATGCACACTAGTTTTGAGCCCATATAGCCTGACTGGTATCACAGTCATAATATATGTCTACGGTATTCTTCATCAAATTACATAAAAGAGAAATTATCTCGGAAAATATTATCCCTCAATCACACAGAGAAATGCGTAACAGTCTGTTTTCACCCCCGGAAGCCCCTTCTCACTCTGCCGTATTTCTGAAAAGATTGTTCGACAGCTAAGCGCACAGGGAATTACTTCAATTTTGTCAGCCAATTGACTCGGGTAGGAACACTTGCCCTGGTGTTCCGAACAGGAGATTTTTCTTTACCTCTGAACGCCGATTGATTGAAGCGCTCACTATAATGAAGGTTTTCAATCACTCGTGCCAGATATTCTTGTGTGTGTTCTATTATTGTCCTATGCACCTCTCTCTGTACCGCTCGTTTTGTCACTCTAATTGAAAATGTTCATTATGACACCAGCTCTCCTGGGGTTTGGGGTTATTTGACATGAAAGGAAGAAGGAAAACTAGAGCTGAGTGAATGAATCTTTCCACCCCTCGATTACAGGCTTTTATTCCACCCCCCTCCCGGAAACTTTCTTTCCAAACAGATCAAACATTAAAGCTGTCAGGAAATATCAGTTTGATGAATAAAATGTCATTAACAAAACATTTTCAGACAAAGAAAGAGACTTTAGAAGTAGTTGAAATAAGTTGTAATAATAGACTTAAGGCAAATTTATACTTACTGGGCAAACAGGCTTTGCGTAGTTCACCTACAAATGATGACGAAATGCTGTGAAGTTTATGTTCTGCCAATGTGTTCATTTGGTGATATTTCTTCTGGTCTCTGGAATTCTTGATCTAGGAGAACTCGACTGGTTGAAGAGTGTTGAAACTAATCACGTGTGTGGTTTGGACTTGGCATTTTTTATTTACAATTGCGCGTGCCAGCTAAGGAGTTTTTACCAAGGTTACTGGCGTTAAAGTGGATAACTTTGAAGCCCGTCTCTCAGAGAATGTGCAGAAGTATACATTTTTATACGATTTGCAACACAAACTCTGCAAAGCGTGGCCACAACAATTGAGTAGAGAGAGATTGGAGTTTTTAAAATTGGAAGGGGCCGTGACAAGTTTAATGAAGCAAAGAAGTGACAGAGCGCTAAAAGCGGCGGTTCATGGAGCGAAAAACCTGCATTATTGGCTTTACTTGTTGCTGGAACTGTACGTTAAACACGTGACATTACCCTAAACAGACTAATTTTAAAACTATGTCGCACGTAGTAAAAACGCTGTCTTTGTGCGTCTAGTGTGCTTTAGTTCGTCCAGGAGAAAAAAGTTTGGCTTCTTCCATAGTATAAATCTGGCTTTAAAGAGATGAAAAATGAAAATTCTCTCATCATTGACTCACCCTCATGCATCCCAAGATTTGCATGCCATCCCAAGATGTGTTTCTTTCTTCTGCTGAACACAAACAAAGATTTTTAGAAGAATATCTCAGCTCTGTTTGTCTTCACAATGCAAGTGAATGGTGGCCAGAACTCCGAAGGTTCACAAATCAGGCATCATAAAAGTAATTCATGCTCCAGTGGTTTAATCAATCTTCTGAAGTCTTCTGAAGCTATCCAGTCGGTTTTTGGTGAGAACAGATCAAAATATAACTCCTTTTTCACTATACATCTTGCCATTGCAGTCTCTAGGCATGATCATGATTTCAAGCTTGATTACACTTCCTAGTGCTTGATGCATGTGTAGAGCGCTAGATGGCACTATAGGAAGACATTGATTAAACCACTGGAGTCTTGTGGATTACTTTTATGATGCCTTTATGTGAAATGTGGACCTTCAAAATTCTGGCCACCGTTCACTTGCATTCTATAGACCTACAGAATTGAAATATTCTTCTAAAAATCTTAATTTGTTTTCTGCAGAAGAAAGAAAGTTATACACATCTAGGATGGCATGAGGTTGAGAAAATAATGAGAATTTTAATTTTTGGGTGGACTATCCCTTTAACAGTCTGTTTTGTCTCTCCCTTTGCTTGGTCTCTGGCCATGTCCCTGCATCACAGATCACAGTGTCTGACCAAGGCGTTACCATCAAGTCAACAACGGTCCGAGTCATCGTTAAAGTCCTGGATGAGAATGACAACAAGCCACAGTTCATGGAGAAAGTCTACAAAATCAAACTCCCAGAGCGAGAAAAAACAGAGAAAGAGCGATTAACGAAGAGAGATCCCGTGTACCGTGTCATCGCCTCAGATCGAGATGAAGGACCGAATGCTGAGATCTCTTACAGCATCGAGGATGGAGATGAGCAGGGCAAGTTCTTCATTGAGCCCAAAACTGGCCTGGTTTCTTCTAAGAAGCTGTCCACTGCTGGAGAGTATGATATCTTAACGGTGAGGATTCAGTCATTTAGCACACAGTATATTATTTGTATTTTTAAGTTCTCATTCATGTGCTGATTATATTTTGGAAAGGTTTGATATAAAAAGCAAAGCCATGTTTTGTCTAGACAAAATGGGATACTATTAATTTTTGCTTATTAGCTTGAGTTCTAGTGTTTGAGAAAGGTTTTTACATATCCTGGACAGTATTGGATTGTAGATTTATTGTAAAATAGAGTGTAACAGTGCCCACCCATTTTTTCAGCCATCTTGGTTCCGTAAGTATTTTTCCCATTATTTTTTTACCGTAAGGATTGCATAAAATCCTTAATAAAAGAGTTTCAAGCTAAAAAAAAAAAAAAAAAAACAGCCAACTCTGAGGTGAATCACAACCTTACAAACTTTGATTTTAACCAAAACATTTATTTGACAGTGGGATAAAAAGACAAAAGTAATCAATTCCCCTATAGAATTATTATTATTTGTTTTTTTATTTTTACTTCCGGAACCTGACTGTTGCGCTCTATTGCGAACCTGTGTTCTCAAACCTGACTGACACTTCATTATACTTGAATGTCCTTCTGATTGTTAAGTTTTGTAAGCGTAAAGTAAACTTTCTGCCTGGCCATGTGGCCAGTGACATTTCTGCCAGACCTCCCTTGGTTTCATTACCTGACATCTGTCGCATTCTAAACGTCACGATGACAGGTGTTCTGGCACCATGCTGACTTGCCTACATTTAGTAGTGTTCAGCGAGTTGCATCTCTCCCTGATAGAGCTTAATTTGGTTCTCTCTTGTGGGACAGATCTCAGTTAATAGATATCTTTAAACAGAACCCCTAAAATAATGATAGTGTTTCCAAACTTATGGAAGCCCTCAAGGCTTTGCATTATTATTACTTTTCTGACTTGTTTTCTCAAGATCAGCTTATTTTATGGCCTCTGTTGGCTACTGTATGTTTGGAAACCGTTTACGTAATGTTTTTCAATTCTGTGTGGCTGTGCTAGTGGTGCAGAAATTAGATACTTCACCTTTAAAAATGATAATAGTACAGAATATGAATAAATGAAAGACATACCACTTTAAGTATTTGTATTGTTTGACACATTTGTTTATTCTACATATATACACACCAGATTAAAGCAGTAGATAATGGCCGACCCCAGAAATCATCCACCTGCCGTCTACACATCGAATGGATCCCCAAGCCGGAGCCAAGTGCCATCCCTCTGACATTTGAAGAGCCATTTTACTCCTTCTCTGTCATGGAAAGCGACCCTGTGGCACACATGGTCGGGGTCATTGCCATGGAGTCTGCGGACACATCGATCTGGTTTGAGATAACAGGTATGGTGGACGTATAATGTGAAAGTTTACATATCTGCGTGCTTATGTGTATCAGTTTGATAGCCTTTAAATGCATAAGCTTTTTTTCAAATAGGGCCTTTAACATACAGTAAGCACATAACAAACAGAAATGTTAATTAAATCCCCTAATGAGTCTCTGTAGTGGAAGTATCTTTGCATGAAATAACCAATTTTCTGTTGATTTTATCTCCTCGATAGAACTGTCAAAATACAACTTAATAGTTTGCATCCTCTTCCTGTCCCTTTATCTTTTAACCAATCTATCACTGACAACTTTTGCTTTCTCTCTTTTCTACTTCCTCTCTTGTTTTCTCTCTTTATTTCGGAATGTTTTGGCCTTCTCTGTCCTCTTTGTTTTCCTTCTCTTACTTGTCTCCTTGCTCCTCTTCTTGGCTATAGAAGAGGACATAGCGACTAAAGAGCTGTTTTACATCGTTCAGATGGCTTGCGACTTGAACTGCACTGCAGAAGGTATCTGCTGCAGATCTCCTAATTTGTACTGCACATGGCAATTACGAGATCTGTCAAGTGCTTTTTGTACAATATTTGTTTTGTCTCGTGCCGTTGTGATGTTGTGACTGTTTCGGTTGCCCACATTTTCCCCAAAGTGATCATTCTTTTCACAAAGTGATTATGAGCTGGTAACGAAAGAGTTACATTTATATTCTTTATTTGACTCTCTCCATCCTTTTGGAGTGTCTTCCATCTAGTCCTTATATGAAGAGTAGCTTTTTCCTCGCCAGCCTAAGCACTTTATTTATATGGAAGCCCCATTCATTTGGAAGCCTCATGTTCTTTCATGTATAGTGTTTTCATTATTGTTGATGTATGTTGGTCATATAGTAAATATACACTACCGTTCAAAGGTTTGGGGTCACTTGACTAAAATGTTTCTCATGATCTTAAAAATCTTTTGATCTGAAGGCGTATGCTTAAATGTTTGAAATTAGTTTTGTAGACAAAAATATAATTGTGCCACCATATCAATTTATTTCATTATAAAACTATAATGTTATTTAAAAAAAAACAAAAAAGTTTTTGAAATGGATGACTTGGACAGAATAATTAAGAAAAGCAGCTAATAAGTGCCCAGCATAGATGGGAACTCCTTCAATACTGTTTAAAAAGCATCCCAGGGTGATACCTCAAGAAGTTGGTTGAGAAAATGTCTAGAGTATGTTCCTGCAAATTCTATGCAAAGGGTGGCTACTTTGAAGATGCTAAAATATAACACAGTTTTGATTTATTTTGGAATGTTTTTAGTCACAACATAATTCCCATAGTTCCATTTCTGTTCTTCCATAGTTTTGATGACTTTAGTATTATCCTTTAATGTGAAAAAAAATTATAATAAAGAATGAGTAAGTGACCCTAAACTTTTGACCGGTAGTGCATAATATATATATATATATATACACACACACACACACACATACAGTACTGTGGGGGCCATGGCATCTGTTGCAGGGCTCCCCGTTCTTCTATTCTATTCTATTTGCAAATGAAATATTTGGGAGTCTAAAATTTATATTTCCTTTTGACACACTAAAGCTGAAGATATAAAAAACCATCTTAAGACAAATGTTTGTGTGAAACATCTTATGTGCCTAAGACTTTTGCACAGTACTGTGTGTGTGTATATATATATATATATATATATATATATATATGTATATATATATATATATATATATATATATATATATATATATATATATATATATATATATATATAAATCAGAATTGATTTATTATTGGCCTTAAAAAAAATTACTTATAGTGGTTGAGCAATATTGTTTTAATTTTTTTCTTTAATTGGTGATAAGATCAGGAGAGCAGAATAATCTATATATTGATGTAATAAAAATTGTGATCACAAATAAGATTAATAGAAAATTGATAAAATCAAAGGTAAAGTTTGTACTTCACTGTGCCACTAGTGGCAGAAAACATAATTGCAATCTATTTATTTGAGCAGTCTGATATAGCAATGTTAGCTCAACCAATGCCTTAAGTTTGAGCGGCACCACGAGTTTGTCTGAACAACGGAAGATGGGGTAGTGTTTGGGAAACCTGTTTAGAAGCAATAATTTTTGCAGTTCTGTTCAGATGCTGCTCATGGTGCAGGATTACACACTGTACCTTTACATTTACACAATTTGTTAAACAGTATTTACTCAAAATTCAGAGCTTTCAATCAGGGACTAAAAATGGTTCAAAAAACGAAAACCGAAATCGAATGAAATTATTTGCAGAACGTTCAGTTGTTCCAGCGTGAACATTTTATTTTAAAATGCTGGTAACTGGTTATAACCGGTTAATTTCGTTCTGATAATTTTTTCATGAAACCAAAGGCCAAAGGGTTTATCACAGTACATTTTTCTTCAATTACACCAATTCATGTTGCAAGAAAAAATGAAACATGTGCTTTGATCCTAAAGAAAACTGCTGCATCACACATTTCTTTGCCTAATTGCCCATTGTGGATGTCAGATTCTGTGAATGAAGACCTTTTTAACAACTTTGTATTATTACTACATATAAAGTACATACACAGCCAATCCAGATACAAGGAAAACATTATTAGAGGTAAAAAGTACATTTCTCAGTTGTTTTCTCCAAACAACTCCAAGTCTTCACTGAATTATTGTTAGATATGATGCATTCATACAGATTTGATGCTGCTGGGTTTTGACTGAGAAGCAGATCTGTAATAAAAATTATACTTGAATTAACTATATGCATGTTATGATTTCTATGCTGATAAATTCACCACACTGGAAAAAATCTAATAGCTTATTTTCACTTATTATGGTGGGGCAAGTGGCTTATTTTGGGCTTGTTTTTCCAGACCTGGTTGCTTGTTTCTCTTGAGAGATTTGGAAACAATGCAACTGGCATTTCTCCCACCCCTTAGCACAGAACACTGTCATTTTAAAAAGAATGTTATTAACTGTTCTTTTATGTTGTTCTAACCAGTTACCATTTGTAAAGAAGGCTGCGGAACTTCTGAACTGGAACAAAAAAATACTGTTTTTGCTCAGATGGAACCGAAATGAAAAAAAAAAATTTTTAGTCCCTGCTTTCAATAGAGTTTGGAACTGATGCAACTCAATAGACTGAACACTCAATAGCTGATTAACGGAGTGTTCGTTTTTCAATGTGTCGGTTCCAAAACAGCTCTGCTAAGGCTAGGTTATTCTTAGTGTTTCAACATGCTGTTTCTTCTCGCTCATATTATAGCACTCAGACTTTTCATTATTGTGGCATGCATCAAAAGTGTGAAGCAGTTGCCTCTAAACCACAAACCTGACAATCTGATTTCTGGCCACCTGTGCAGTTCTGTCTTTCCCTGTCCTCGACTGCCTTACTTGTGATGATGGCCGTCTAATTTCCTGTCCATTTTGGTTGTGGTGAAAACCTCCTCTCAACAGGTGGTAATTCTGACAGTCGATTTGAGGTGGGGAAAGCGAGTGGGACGGTGATTGTGGCCCAAGCGCTGGACGCAGAGCAGAAATCCCATTACAACCTGACGGTGGACGCAACAGATGGCACCAGATCTGTCAGCACGCAGGTAATTGAATTGCTAATGAAGTGTTTATCGAAGCAAAGCATTGTGCGTTTACCTTAGAGGCCTAGGCTTCTGTTTTGTAATCTCTATGAGGGACAAGACAGGCTCAGATAAGTTTTTGTGCATCTTTGTGTCTTCACATGTATGTTTTGCCTGTGGCAAGGAAGGAAAAGCATGCATTAAATTGAAAGGAACCATACATCCCAAGCATTACAATGTTTCCTCATCGAGTTTCCTTTTTTGGTTATGTTTGCACTGTAAGTACCAGATGTCATCCCAATAAAAGCTAAAATTATTGTTTGTTCATCATATTAAGTTATCGAATGCCTTCAGAAGACTTAGAATGTGACGCACAAGTCACATGGACTACTACAGGCTGCTTTAATTAAAGTTAAAGTGAGTTACTATGTAATGCCATTGTAATAAATTCAGCCAACAGGACATTCATTAAAGGGATAGTTCACCCAGAAATGTAATTCTCTGATTATTTACACATGATATCGCAGGTGTGTTTGACTTTCTTTCTTCAGCAGAACACATTTGAAGAAAAATAGAAGAATATCTCAGCTCTGTAGGTCCTTAAAATGCAAGTGGATGGTGATCAGACCTTTGAAGCTTCAAAAATGACAGACAGTCAGCATAAACATCATCCATAGGACTCCAGTGTTTAAATTAATGTCTTCTAAAGCGACACGATCACTTTTGGTGTGAAAAGGATTTTATGTACTTTTTAACTATAAGTCATAGTTTCCGGTCAGCAGCAGTATGCAAGTGTTTGTGTTTGTAGAATCCGCACACTAGGCCGTTGAGGTTACAAAAAAAGTACAAGATCCACTGAGAGGAAAATATTTTACTGAAGATGTACCGTATACAATAACAAAAGTGTACAAACGTGCAAAAAAAATAAAAATAAAAATTTATGAATATAGCAAACGTTTCAGTCAATTGTAGACTATCCTCAGTTGTATTACTTTTAATATTATTACCCCATTATAATAGCCGGCCTTATTAATATTAAGCCTATACTTCATGTGAGTGCCTTGGATTTTTGGCTTGATGTAGCCTATAGCAACGCGATTCTCTAAGACCTGGTTGGATTAACGGGCAACACTTTTAATACACTTTTGGTGTATTACATTTACCCTTTTGATACAAAACTTTGAGTAAAACAGATGATAAATTACTGAGTATGAGGGGGCCGTTTTCAGGTTCAAATAGATAAGTCTAATGATTATTATTATCATTATTATTATTATTTGTTTATTTTTTTATAAACCAAGCAAAATGCAACTGCATGTCAGCGAAAGTAAATCAGGAACAGGGTGCGTTTGGTTGCATTTTATTTAATCAATTCAATGGAATGGCGAGCGGGCCTCGAATAGGCGGTAAGTAAAGAACTGTGTGTGACTCACACTCCGACAATGAATTTGACACTTGCCAAATAAAGACTGGAAAGCCAAAGGTGTAACTACAAATGAAAAATCAAAATGGAGACTAAAATAAATAATAATACAATAGGCTACACGAACAATGAGGGCTGAGACCCTACCCTCAAAAAATCACATGGTCCTTCTGTGTCCTTTATACTTCTCAAAACCATGACAATGTCCTGCGAGGCTTGATTTAATTATCATTATAATAACAACAATAATGACCAGATGATAAAATCTATTTAGTCACAGTTAGGCCTGTGCACAGCATCCCAATTCATAATTTTCCTTTTAAAAATAAAAAAGCACTGCCACTCCATCCCATGGTGTCAAAAGCGAGTTGGTGAGTTCAATGGTTGTCATATCCAGGTGTCCATTGCTTGATGAGATTACAATAAACATGCAGCAATTAGAAGTTTTTCTGAGAAATATTACTGTTCGTTAAAATTATAAGAATCTATCTGCAAAAACAAACATCAGCAAACTTGAACTTGGTGAACTCTTATTTTCTATGAACGGGGTTGAGGAAGAACAGATGATGTAATGTAATCTCAGTTTATATGCACAAATGAAAAATTCGTGTTCTCGTATTTGGCCATTTCTTTTTAAATTGAAATATGAGCAGATACAACATAAATTGTTGTGATGTGATAAAGAGAGATAACGGGAATGTGATAAATAGGGTTGCAGCGGTATACCACAGTATGAAAATTGACGGTTATCATACCATGTACATTTGCTTATCTACGGTATTGAGAAAATAAATGCAACCGGACGGAGAATCTCACCTGCGTGTGCGCATCTCCTTTCCTCCTCGTCTGCTTGTCAGACTCGTCAACTTGCCCCACACACACACATGCAGTGGAGAAAATGTCAGAGAGAAGCGAGGGGATCTGACATAAGTGAGTGAGTGTGTGAGTTAAAGCAGTGTTTCTCAACTGGTGGGTCGCGACCCAAAAGTGGGTCGCAGGTCTGTACGGACTGGGTTGCGGACAGCAGGGATAGAACAATGACATGGTTCTCCCATTGAAGATATTTCGGTGGCCGCCCAAGTGATAGCCTATTTAGGACTGCCGAGGCAGATTTAATGATAATCTCGCAATCAGCTAAAGGCTTCTCATCTGCACTTTCTACGAGTGTAACGGAACCAGCTCGTGATCATGATATACACTGCTCTCTGGTGCGTGCGTGCAACAACCGGGCTTCCCTCGATATTGCGGAGTGCAGACCTCAAAACTGATGTGACCAATTTCAATTCTAGTGAGACTTTTCTAGTTTAAAGCATTACGGAGGAAGTCAAGTCAAACCTCTCAAACAGTAGGCAGCCCTGACATGCCAAACAGCACTGAGGAGGAAAAGAGCAACACTGTGCTATGCGCAAATTTTTTTTCATTATACATCATCACCTTTACAAAATTGTTTCACGATTTTACATGAGTAAAAGTAACTGTTATATTTTGACAAAATGTTATAGTTTCATATGAAATAATCTAAAGGTAGAAGCCTTTCCTCCTGTGTAATATGTATGTTCTGTTTGAATTATGTTTGAAATTAGGAAACAAATGGGATAATAATGGGCTCATACAAGTAAATATGCTCTTCAATTTTTAAAAGGGGGGAGAGAAAACTTCCTGTCGCTTTTGTTGTTGACGTCAACAACAAAAATAATGTCCTTGTACTTGAAAACCATGAACAAAACTATGCAACATAAAAGGAAATGCGACCCAGGATACATTAAATATAGGTTACGTTTTTACTATGGTGAGTCGCCACTTGATTTCCAATGTAAAATCTGGGTCCTGAAGCAAAACCAGTTGAGAACCACTGAGTTAAATGTACAGACAGGAGCAATCTGGCTGCGCTATCACACACCTACAGTATATGTCAATTGTTAATAATCATAGGACATTACTTTACTTATAACATCAGCTGTGTGAGCTTTTAGTTCATTTAACATGCTATGCTAACATGTAAACTAACATGTTTTAGTTATATAGCATGTTATAGTTACATGCTATTTTTTTTATCATGTTTATAATTTGGCTTATTATAATTCTGTTAGCTTTCTTATTTATTCTATTTATTTTCAAAAGGGAGACTTTTTTTACCCATCAATTTAAAAAATGGTTTCAAGTTTCAATTGTAATAAAGTGTTTGCTCACTCCTTTAAGGGTCATTGTAACTGATAATAGTAACTGTATAATACTGTATACTGTGAAACCGTGATATTTTCTGAGATGGTTATCGTACCGTGAAAATCTCATACCGTTGCAACCCTAGTGATAAATGAACTGTTTATTGGTTATTCCGTTTTTGAAGACAAGAGCGAGAAAACTAATTATCCGAAGGTACATGGACCGTAAGTGATAAGAGAATTTTCATTTTTGGATGAACTAACCCTTTAAATTATTTCCATTTTTGATCCGCAGATGAAAAAATGTCATTTGGGTTTGGTATGACGAGAGTGAATACATGTTGTGCAATGATTTTAGCAGAATAACTAGAGTTACTTATGATGTTAAGGAGACATTTCTGAGGGTTTGCAGGCTTTGGACATAGGTGGAGCTGAGAATACCACACTCTTATAGGTTGTTGACCACATAATCAATTAACCAAAGTATTTAATAAATGAACTTGTAAGGGTGTTGGGGCGTTCGAATTCTGTGAAAATCTGCAGAGCTTTCTGCAGAGTTCTGCGAGTACAGATTCCATATGGGTCATGAGCTGTTCTGGGAGTAGGGTTTGAAATTCCAGGCTTTGGACCATGGCTTTGATTAGATTCAGGTCAGCTATTACAGACAATTTTAATGCTGTCTGAAGGTTCCCTGAATGTTCTTCAAATACCACGCGTCAAAACATGCTGGCAGACATTCCTTGGCCTGGCGGATGGAGAGTTTCTGGCCGAGGTTCCTGGAATCTTCCATTCTCTCATTCCTGGAGCGTGTGAGGAGAATGAAGCTGTCTGGCTCGCTGCTCTTTCATTTCTTTTTTTTTTTCACTTCATCTGACAGTCTTGCTCTCTCTCCTTAATTCAATTATATATTTATCTTGTGAGAGTGTTAACCACACCTTTTGATAGTGTGAATTATGAAGTTGATTCTGGAGGTTTTCAGAGTCATTCATTTACTTTGACTTTTGCATTTCTCACAGTACATCTTTTATTTCACTTGTAAACTGGTCACACAGTTTATGCTTGTACTGATTTATTTTTCAAGTGTGAGTAAATCTTTACATATGGTCCTTAAGCGGTCACTGAAGACTGGCGCTCTCTGGTTGAGGGGCAAACAGAGCCCTTATTGTGACTGGCTGCAGAAGCCCCCCAGCCCTCTTCCAGGATATGTTTAGGCAACATTGTCGGAACCCTCTTGTGATCAAGCAGACCACTGCAGCCAATGTTACCACAGCGCACACATACATACATTCTTGTACGCAAAATTAACTGCACAAATATCCTCTGAACTGAAGCCCCCTGTCCAACTCACTCTGTCTCCCTCTCTCTCTCTCTCTCTCTTTTTGAAGAAATTTCCAAACACAAAGGCAGTGGCAGAGAGTCCCTCCAGCTCTTCAAAGCGTCTCTCAATCGGCCCTGCTTAATCTGAAGCCATTGTTGGGCCCTCAGACCCTTCAGCTCGAATCAGTTACAGTCGTCACACTCACAGGGCACAGTTTGCAGACTTCAGTGCCCTGCATCTTGCTTTGGGTGGACCTGTGCTCGTATTTTCTCAGGCTTTAGCCCCTTTGTGTTGGGTTTATAATGCTAGGATGTGGTAATATTCATACAGTTCAGCTGTATTTGTTGGCCCATAATGATTGAGGGTTTAATGGGAGCTGGCTCTAGATCAGGGGCCACATGACTAGTGTCAATTTCACCAGCTGAACTGCTTTTAGTCAATTTTTAGACTTATAAAAATGTTCATATAAATCTGATTATGCAATATGTCCTTTTTGGTAAAGCGCATGGAAACATGTCTGGGTCATATATATTTCACACACACAAGCACACACACACACACACACACACACACACACACACACACACATACACACACACATATATCAGCCTACAACTGATATACATTTGATAAGTCTTTTTAAATGTTTTTGAATGCTGGTGGTGTGGGGTTGGAATTGCACATACAGATCTGATAAAAGCCACGGCTTCAAACATGTACATGGATGCACTTTTGCTAAAACCTTTGAGGCTTCTGTGATGTTGATCCACAAATATAACTGGTCTGATCTATTAACACACATTGATGGCATTTATAATGGCAAAATTGCCAGAGTTAGAACTTTATTTTACTCAGAAACAGACAAATAGCGAGTAAACACACACACAAGCAAATCAATTCTCATATTTTGATCCATTTAATCATTTTTTACAGTTTTTTGTAAAATTGGTACAAGCTTGAGGACTGCGCGGGACTGTTTTTTCCATCCTGCTCCTGCAAGTTGCTATCCTGCACCTGAACACTCCAGCTGAATTTTATTCCATGTTCACCCACTCTCTGCCCACAATGATTTTTCCCAACCGCACTTGTTTTCCTCAAAAGCCATACAAATAGACAAGTGTACACAAAGAACTTTTAATTTTTTTCTGTTATTGCTATCATTGCTGTCATATTTTCTGTTTATTGGTGTAAAAAATAAATTAGTTGTAAAATAAATCAATTACTATTGTTTTTGCATTAATTAATTCACATTATTTGCGTCCACATCAAATTTTTCAGTCTCTTCTATGACCGCCTGCTCCCGTCCACATCTCATGAAAGTACCGTCCACTGCTGTCTTCAACTCGGAAGAAATCTAATCAGGTCCTGCAGTAGTTCTGCGGGAATGTAGACTTCCATTACAAGCTAATGCTACTCAAATGCATGTGAAATCAAATAAAAAAGAATTAGGTCAGGAGTAATCCAAAAGTATTCCAAAAGCAATCAGATTAGATTACTTTAAACATCCAAGAGATTCAAGGTCCAAGAGATTACGTTACTGACTACAATTTAAGTCAAGTCATTTGTAGTCAGTGTAATCAACCCAGCACTATATATACAGTGCATTCAGAAAGTATTCAGACCCCTTAATGTTTTCACATTTTGTTATGTTGCAGCTTATGCCAAAATGCTTTAAATATTTTTTTTCACATCAGTCTACACTCCATACCCCATAATGTTAAAGCAAAAAACACTTTTTGCAAATTTATTAAAAATAAAAAACTGAAATATCACATTGACATAAGTATTCAGACCCTTTGCTATGACACTTGAAATTTAGCTCAGGTGCATCCCATTTCTCTGGATCATCTTTGAGATGTTTCTACACTTTGACTGGAGTCCACCTGTGGCAAATTCTATTGATTGGACATGATTTGGAAAGGCACACACTTGTCTATATAAGGTCTCACAGCTGAAAATGCATATCAGAGCAAAAACCAAGCAATGAGGTCAAAGGAACTGCCTGTAGAGCTCAAGAGACAGGATTGTGTCAAGGCACAGATCTGGGGAAAGCAACAAAAAAATTTCGAATGCATTGAAAGTTCCCAAGAGCACAGTGGCCTCCATAATTCTTAAAGTGAAAAAGTTTGGAACAACCAGGACTCTTCCTAGAACTGGCCGCCCGGCCAAACTGAGCAATCGGGGGAGAAGGGCCTTGGTAATAGAGGTGATCAAGAACCCGATGGTCACTCTGGTTGAGCTCCAGAGATCATGTGTGGAGATGGGAGAAACTTGCAGAAGCACAACCATCACTGCAACACTCCACTGATCTGGGCTTTATGGCAGAGTGACCAGACGGAAGCCTCTCCTCAGTGCAAGACACATAAAAGCTTGCTTGGAATTTGCAAAAAAAAGCACTTAAGGACTCTCAGACTGTGGAAAAACCAGATTCTCTGGTCTGATGAAACGAAGATTGAACTGTTTGGCATCAATTCCAAGCATGTTTTCTGGAGGAAACCAAGCACCGCTCATCACCTGCGCAATACCATCCCAACGTTGAAGCATGGTGGTGGTAGCATCATGCTGTGGGGGTGTTTTTCAGTGGCAGGAACTGGGGGACTGTTCAGGGTTAAACGGAAAGCTGAATGCAGCAAAATACAGAGATATCCTTAATGAAAACCTGATGCAGAGCACTCAGGACCTCAGTCTGGGCAGAAGGTTCACCTTCCAACAGGACAATGACCTTAAGCACACAGCCAAGACAATGCAAGAGTGGCTTAGGAACAACTCTGTGAATGTTCTCGAGTGGCCCAGCCAGAGCCTGGACTTGAACCCAATCGAACATCACTGGAGAGACCTGAAAATGGCTGTCCACCGACGGTCCCCATCCAGCCTGACAGAACTTGAGAGGATCTGCAGAGAAAAATGGCAGAAAATCCCCAAATCCAGGTGTGCAAAGCTTGTCGCATCATAACCAAAAATACTTGAGGCTGTAATCACTGCCGAAGGTGTTTCAAGGAAAATGAAGCCCATTTTGCAATCTTTTTAAAAAAAATTTGTATTAACATTTTTTATTGATTCCAAGACAGACCAAAATAAATGTTAAAATTTTGATTAATATGATGATAAAAAATTTTTTTTTATCTCCCTCCACTGCCCCACACTAGGACCTCTCCAAATGAGACAAATAACTGCCCCATTTTCTGCCATAACTCGACAGGTTTCCCAGTCGTCTGGAAGTCATCTCCTCGAAAGCTGCCACTTTACCCAACTCGGTGCCCCACTCACGAAATGAGGGTGCATCAGTTGACTTCCAATCCCTAAGGATTAGCTGTCTGCCAATCATCACGCTGGTTAGGACCCAGCTTTTCATATATTTATCTCCTATATTCAGGACCCCTCCATTACCCAAAATACAAAATCTGGGGCAAAATGAAAACTGAGTGTCCAGTACGTCACACACAAAACGCTGGATCCTCAACCAAAATTCCTGAATCTTAATACAACCCCAAAAAACATGGGTTGTGTCCCCGTCTTCTGACTGGCATCACCAGCAGGTGGGTGAGTCTTTAAGACCAAGCCTATACAATCTAGAGGGGGTCCAGTAGAACCGATGCAAACCGATGCTTAATTTGCATCAGACGGACCTTGCATCTCTAGATGCAGACCTGATGCTTTTTAGGATCCTAGCCCACTCTCCCTCCTCCAATACCAAGTTTAAATCTTTCTCCCATAATCTCTTGAGAGAAGACGAAGCTCCATCCCCCAGACTCTGAATTAACAGGGAGTAATACACAGAAGCTTCATGACCTTTCCCATAAGCAGTAATCACCATTTCCAAAGTATCTGCCGCTTTAGGGGGGTGTACACCACTCCCAAAATCAGTACAGAGCAGGTGGCGCAGCTGTAAAAACCTAAAGAACTGGGATCTAGGAATCTTACAATGTTGAACCAAATTATCAAAAGATCTCAGTACTCCACTCTCATATAGGTCACCGAGTGTAGTAACCCCCCTCCCAATCCACTCTGACCAACAGAAAGGGGACTTAATAATATGTAATTTAGGTTTCAGCCATATGCTTGAGGCAACATTTAAATAAATGTCTGAATTAAACACTCTGGACATTTTAGTCCAAACCACGTGCAAATGCGAAATAACGGGTTATGACTTAACTTCTCCGGTTAGTTTGATCGAAAGGCTTTGCAATGGCGAAATAGGGGCAAGAACTTCTTGTTCAATAAGAAACCAGGGAGGGGCTCTCTCAGGTGGAAGAGACCAATGAGCCAAATGTCTGAGACCGAATGCATAATAATAAAACAATATCTTGGGTAGGCCTAACCCACCTTTGTCAATCGGTCTATGTAACTTATTGAAATTTAACCTGGCACACTTACCATTCCAAATGAAGGGCTTCGCTATGCTATCAAATTGCTTGAAATAAGAGCGGAGGACATCTATAGGGAGAGATTGTAACAGGTAGTTGAATTTTGGAATACAATTCATTTTAATTACATTAACCTTCCCAATCATCGATAAGTGTAATGAAGCCCACCTGTCCACAACATTCGAAAACCTTTTTATTAAGGGATCAAAATTAACTCTGACTAAATCAGACAAATTTGCTGAGAATAAAATTCCCAGATACTTAATGCCCTGTTTGGGCCACCGGAAGGCGCCCGGCTGGAAAGCCATTACTGGACAGTATGTTGTCAAAGCCAAAGCTTCGGATTTAGACCAATTTACTTTATATCCTGATATAATATATTATAACTTGGAAAAGGAATTAATAATTCTGTGGAGGCAAGGCATAGATCTAATGGGGTCGGAGACAAATAATAAAATATCATCTGTGTAAAGCAGAAGCTTATGTGCCACACCTCCCGCAATCACCCCTGGAAAATCATCCTCCTTTCTTATCACGGCTGCTAATGGTTCCAGGGACAGAACAATAATGGGGAAAGAGGGCAACCCTGCCGAGTGCCCCTATATAACCTGAAATTAATCCATTTGTTTGTACTGCTGCTACAGGGTGTTTATAAAGTAACTTAATCCAACCAATAAATATACTCCCGAACCCATACATTTCCAAAATCTTAAAAAGATAATCCCATTCTACCATATCAAACGCCTTTTCAGCGTCAAGTGAGATGGCAGCGACCGGAGACTGATCATTCGCTACTGACCACATGATATTGATGAGACGCCTGATGTTATCAGAAGAGCTGCGGCCCCGAATAAACCCTACCTGATCTATATGTATAAGAGATGTCATAACCTTACTTAATCGGTTAGCCAAAATTTTTGACAAAATTTTTACATCTAGATGGATCAAGGAGATTGGATGGTAACTTTTACACTCACTTGGATCTTTGTCCTTTTTAAGAATCAGACTGATCCGGGCTTGTGTCATGGTTGGTGGAAGCTTTCCATTCTTTAATGATTCAGTATAAACTTCTAACAAAAGTGGAGCCAGTTCTGTAGCATAAGATCTAAAAAATTCAGCGGTAAAACCATCTGGCCCCGGAGCCTTGCCAGTAGGTAGGGACTTAATTACCTCGTCAAGCTCCTCCAAGGTAATCTCAGAATCAAGAGCGTTTTTTTGCTCAGTCTTCAGTTTAGGAAGATCTAATGGTTCCACAAAGTTTCTAATATCTTCATCAGTAGACGAAGACGTGGAACCATAAAGGTCAAGATTATTAATATCAATGGCTGAGGTAAAAATTTCACCACCAGCAGATTTAACAGATTTAAGGGAATGGTAGAAAAAGACTCTCTCTCTCCCCCGACTCAAAGTATGACTGTCTTGCCCTGAATAACCAAAACTCCACTTTCTGCGACAAAATAGTGTTATATCTGTATTTCAATCGGGTCAATTCTCTGAGGCCATCAGATGACATACGGCGCTTCAGCTCTGCCTCTGCACTTTTAATATTTCCTTCCAACTCCACAAGTTCTTGTGCTTTGGATTTTTTGATGAATGAGGCATACTGTATGATCCGACCCCTAATTACCACCTTAAGTGCCTCCCAAGCCACGCCCACAGAGGATACCAAGGACCAGTTGGTCTCCATATAAACAATGATTTCAGTCTTTAACATTTGTTGGAAATCAGGATTTTGCAAAAGGGATACATTAAGGCGCCAACTATATGATTTCTTTTTCTCTATATGTGGCAACACCTCTAAACTCACCAGGGGCGTGATCTGAGACTAAAATGTTTCCAATTGAGCAATCAACAACAGATGAAATGAGGGATTTGGATATTAAAAAAAAAAATCTATTCTAGAATACATTTTATGGACTGATGAAAAAAAATTATAGTCTCTACCAGATGGGTTCAAAAGTCTCCAAATATCTGTAAGACCAAGATTTTTACACATCCTGTGAAGCATCAATGTTGCTCGAGGGGGCTTGCGCACTTTTGCTTCACTGTGATCAAGGACTGAATCCATCAAAAGATTAAAGTCTCCTCCCAAAATTATATCATGAGGGGTGCCTGCGGCTTGCAACATCCCTTTAAGATCTATAAAAAAGCCCTGATCATCAGCGTTAGGTGCGTAAATATTAGCCAAAATTAGACTTTGCCCCTGAATTTCTGCTAAAACAATAATGACTCTTCCTAATTTATCATTAAACTGTTTGAGACATTTGAATTGTAAATGTTTATTTACCAATATAATGACTCCCTTGCTCTTACTTGAGCCAACACTAAAGAAAACATGTCCACCCCATATCTTCCCAAATTTTTCAGCTTCCTGCGGGGAAAGATGCATTTCTTGAAGAAACACTATATCATATTTCTTACTTTTAAGAAAAGAAATAACCTTCCTTCTTTTTATGGGGTGCCCCAACCCATTCACATTCCACGTGGAGAGAGATAGTACACTCATATTAACATTTGACATTTTGATATAATAGAAAAAATAAATTGTGTGCCAAAGATAAAATTATGAAGACCAAATTTCAGCATTAATGCAACAATAAAACCCCGAACTTCCCCCAAACAGAAAAAAAGAAAAATGTGCGCATTATCTCCGGTGTCAACCAACCGGTGTCAGTCCCTTTAAACTCAAAGAGTCCATGTACGCCTACGAGAGCCCCCGCGACAACTTTGCCATCGGATTGCTCAATTTTGCCTCACAAATTTGTAAGGCAAAATTACATAACATCAAATATTTTGTAAAACAAACCCCAGCCAATAGGCAGAATAAACACAAAGAATGTGTAGACTCATTCACAGAACTGTTTCGAAGGTGTGTTCCTTCACAAAACAAATTCCAGCTGATATAAAGCCGTTCGGACAGACAAACGAATCTTCAGTGAGCCAGCTGATGAGTGCAGCAGATGACATAATCATTCCAATGTCCACAAAAATACTCCACAAATCATACTCCAGCCAACAGGAGGCATAAGCACAAGGAACTGACAGATTCATCCATAACTGTCCCGAAGTAATGTTATTTAACAAAACAAGCTCCAACCGCTAGGTGGAACCAGCACAAAAGCAAACGAAACACACATCCCGGTTCCTCGGATGGTCAAGAGTCAATTCACTCGGAGGCCGCATAATAGTATATCCCATGATTTACACAGTCCGCCAACTTTATAAAATAAATCCTTTGTGTGGGCATGTAGATATTTTGCGGTCATCTGTTCATTGTAAAAGTGATCTTCCGTCAATGCAAAAGTTTCTTTAAGGAAAAGTGTTAATCCACAAAACAAAAACTCCAACCACTCGGCGGAGCCAACGCAAAAGGAAACAAAAATGGCGCCCAGCTTCCTCCGAAAGCCAGAGTATGTACAGTGAGTCAATCCACTCACAAGAAAAACACCCAATGGTTACTCACCCATTGTTTCAGTAAAAGGCATTGCCTGATTGGGACATGTAAATTCTTTGCTGCCGTCCTTGGTGTTTATTCTCAATCTGGCTGGAAACATCAGAGCAAAAGTGATCTTCCGCTGATGTAAGAGTTTCTTGCATTCCCTAAACCGATCGCGTTTCTCTCTTGTCGAGTTCGCAAAGTCCAGGAACAAGAAAATATTGTAATTCTTCCAAGAAAGCTTTCCTTTGCTCCTCACCTGGCGCAACACGAGATCTTTATCGGATGATTTCAAAAATTTGGCCTGAATCGATCGGGGCCATCCTCCCTCAGCAGATCTGTGAGCTGGGACTCTGTGAGCTCACTCAATTTCCAGCTTGTGGCCTGTTATGTTGAGCAGACTCGGAAAAAGCTCCTCTAGGAATTTTACCATATCTCTGCCCTCCTCATGCTCAGGAATTCCAACAATTCGAATGTTATTCCTGTGGCTTCTATTCTCAAGATCTTCAAGCTTTTCAAGAACACGTTCCAAGTCAACTTTGGTCGTGGGCAGATTAGCGGCTAATTCCCTCTCTGATGATTCCAAAAAATCGATTCGTTTTTCAACATCTGTCACTCTTGTAACTAGCTCAGAGAATTTTTTTCCATCGCCGTAATCGATCGACGTATTACAGCGAGATCCTCCAAGTCCGCAAGTACCTTCGTCAACATCACCGACATGTTGGACAGTTGACGCTGGATTCCTTCTCCTGCCGCGCCATCCAAATCGAGTCCCCGGTCCACAGGCCTGTCTGGGCTTTCATCTTGAACCCGTAAGTGTCTTTTAATGTCTCCAGAGCCTGAGGATTTTGACTTCTTTGCCATGTTTACCTCAAACAGTAAATGTGTAACTGGGTGTATCGAATTTTACCAGATTATATCATGAAAATAATTTAAAAAAAATTAGCAGAGTGCGCAGAGCTGTCTCTCACACGTCTGCCCTTCGCATGGCGTCGCCGTACTCTCCCCATTTTGCAATCTTAAATATATTTTCATTGACATTTTCCCTCCAAATTCTCATTACTGAAATGAAAAAAAAAATCAAATTTTCATTACTATTGTGCATAATTTTTTTTTCTCCAATAAATACTTGCTAACATGATGTATAAATACTTAACTATTTAAAAAAATGTAAAGGAAAAATGCCATGACAGTAAAAAGGTTTTTCTAGAGACAGTTATAAGAATTTGGAAGGAAAATTTGCTAAATTGTCATGAGAATGATGTCACAATGCAAAAAATCTGTAAAATCTTAAACTAAAACTTAATTAAAAAAAAAGTTTTTGAAATTGATGACTTGGACCAAATAATAAAGAAACACAGCCAATAAGTGCCCAACATAGATGGGAACACCTTCAATACTGTTTAAAAAGCATCCCAGGGTGATACCTCAAGAAGTTGGTTGAGAAAATGTCAAGAGTACTTGTCTGCAAATTCTAGGCAAAGGGTGACTACTTTAAACAAAATCCCAAATAAATCAAAACTGTGTTATATTTTAGCATCTTCAGTCACAACACAATTCCCATAGTTCCATTTATGTTATTCCATAGTTTTGATAACTTTACTATTATTCTGAAATGTGAAAAAAAATTATAATAAAGAATGAGTAAGTGTTTAAAAATGTTGACCGGTAGTGTGTGTGTGTGTGTGTGTGTGTGTGCGTGTATGTGTATATATATATATATATATATATATACACACACACACACACTGTATATACTGTATATATACATTTTATTTTTATTTTGGAGTGAAATTTGACTCAAACATGTTCTGCTAACATAAACTGTAAATAAAACTACTGTAGATTTCAGAATCCAGGCTTTGTTTATGCTGTTGCCAGGTGCCTCAATACTAGTCTAACTGTGCAAGACTGTGGAAGACAAAGTTTGTTTTTCCTTTGCAGGCGTCCTTGGTGCATCAGACCGTTCTGACAGGAGTTTTCAGCTTGCTGGCTAATTAGCAATGACAAAAATCCAGTTTATACCCATCAACACTCTCAAATACCTCTGCAAATGCTCAGGCAGGTGCTAGAGAGGAAACTAGGCCAAACGAACAATTCAGGCAAATATTTGCACTTAAAACATTAAAGAAACAATATAGAGTGCACGTCTGCAAGCTTTCATCTTGGCTTACAAATCAAGAGAAAGATGGATGGGTAATGTGCTTTTGATTCAAACCGTTTGATGCTGGTTTCACCTTTTATTTCTTCATTGACCTAATAATGAGTATATTCGTGTATTTGGATGCAATGTTTCTAACACAAGTGTTTTTCATAGCCCAAGACAATTGCAGCAAATTTGACTTAAGGAGTTGGTTATACAGTATCTGCAACTATGTTATGTTCCAGTTTTGCTATCATTAACACAGAACTTTAAGAAGATTACAGATGATGGGAAGGGGTTTCTTTTTATTGTGTGTGATATATTTGTATGCTATTGTTTACCCTTTCAACTCATCAAACGCATGTTTTTAATCACAAATCAGCATTCAGTGTTCGCGTTTGCCTTTGTGTGTCTAGTGACCCTCCCCTGAAGCGATTAGCTCTCTCCTCCTCGCAGAGGCGCATATCTTTGTTTAAATCAAAGTCATGTGTATTCCACATGGGCTTGCCAGACCTTCTCTATGCTCTATTTTAATTGTTTTTGCCATTTATCTCTATGCTTCTTTTTTCTCTCTCTCACCCCAATTTTTATAAAAGCAGCACATTTCAGACAGGCAATGAGATTATGATTATTTTGGAAAAGAATAAAAGAATGCAGTGGGGGAGGAAAATGTACGCTTTGTGTAATCCTATTTTAGGCCTTCTGGGAGAATGTGTGGCAACTCTGTGTGTTTGTTAGTGTGCCAAAGTCATTTTCTCTAAGACCTGTCACATACAAGGAAATGTGGCTCATGTGGGGTATTGATGAACAGTGCCCATTTCTTCTTGTGATTTGTAACTTTTTTTGAGGGCAAAAATATGCAGAAAAGAATCCATCAATTACTTTTCTTTATCTTTTGAAGAGGCGATAACTAAACCTAAAAATAAAATAAAAAACATGCCATAAACCCAGATATTTATACATTATCATTACACTGTGTCCTAACCAGGTGAGAGGCAACAAGATTCCAGCTACAAGTAAATTGTCTGTCCACACTGAACGCGAAAATACTGGGGCACGCAACAAAGAAACAGCCAATCATAACATAACTGATGTTTAATATACACTCACGAGCACTCATTCGGAACACTATGGTCCAAATAAAGTGCCCGACATGGTCTTCTGCTGTTGTAGCCCAATTGCCTCAAGGTTTGATGTGTTGTGCATTGTGAGATGCTATTCTGCTCACAATTGTACAGAGGGGTTATCTGAGTTACCGTAGCCTTTCTGTCAGCTGGAACCAGTCTGGCCATTCTCCGTTGAGAAGGCATTTCTGTCTGCAGAACTGCCACTCAATGGATGTTTTTTTTGTTTTTTGCACCATTCTGAGTAAACTCTAGAGACTGTTGTGTGTGAAAATACCAGGAGATCAGCAGTTACAGAAATACTCAAACCAGCCCACCTGGCACCAACAATTATGCCACGGTCGAAATCACTGAGATCACATTTTTCCCCATTTTTATGGTTGATGTGAACATTAACTGAAGCTCCTGACCCATATCTGCATGATTTTATGCAATGCCACCAGATGATTGGTTGATTATATAATTGCATGAATAAGTAGGTGTACTGGTGTTCCTAATAAAGTGAACGGTGTGTGTACATTTATGTTGAGCAAGATTTTGGGTTTCTTTGTAGGTAGGCCTACCCATGCAAAATATTTATCCTGTATGTCATGAAAAGGATACTTCTGATTATCCAATTAATAACAAGCTGTATATCCAGTGAATAACAAGCATACAGTCGTGTGAGTTTTTCAGGTGTGTCCATGCCTATTATTCGATAATGTCATAACTGAGACAAACAAGGCATTGAGGTGGCCACAAAGGTCAAGCGTTAAACCCTGTTCACACATGTAGCGACTTTCTGAAGCCACAAGCGTCTTGATCTTATTCATTTTCAATGAGAGCTGGAGACTTCCGGCGACATGAACAACAGCGACCATTGGCAACTAGATGTGGTCGTGTCCAGCGACTTCAGAAAGTTGATAATTGTTTAACTTTATGCAAATTAGGACAACTTTCGGGACCATCTACCAGTGCGTGAGCACAGCTCACATCATCTGTCACCTGTGAAATAGTGGCTTTGATTCCAGGCAAGACGTAGGAAAATGTGAAGTTTCTGTGAGTGATTTCATTGTTCTGTTGCATGGAAAAGAAACTGTCGGCAGTCTGAGTGAGTTTGATTCGTACATTGATAGATTGTTCAACTTGTTATGATGTGATGCAATGAGCACTGCTGCAGTTTGTATAAAAACACTCTCCCCTGCAGAATGTTCAGTTTTAGTGACAAGAAAACTAATTCCTTGATTAATTAGAATGTCTTGGTTTTACTGGCATGATGTCTCATCTGTGATCAGATTGGCAAAAGATATGGCCAAACGGCTGCTAGCTTCTGGAATAGACCCCATATAGGGATCATCTGATGTATATATGTATCAAATTCACACTTAAATTCTCTCATTCACATAGTTTTGCATTCCTCTCTCTTGCTCCGATTTCATATTGTGCTTCTCATCTGTTCCTCATCTTTCTACATTTCTGTCTTTCACACATGCATCCCTCTTCATCTGTCATTCACACTCTCTGATCTTTTCCTTTAATCACTCCCTCACTCACCACTTCCTCTCGAATCCTTCCATCTGTCCTTCTGTGTGTGTGTGTGTGTGTGTGTGTTAGACATTAGTGGAGCTCCTTTGAGTTTCTTTCCCCCCATACATTTACAGCACACAGCCATGTAGCCTGCCACACTGCTTCTAAAACATCATGGAATATCTGGCAGGATATAAACAAATACAAGCTAGAAGCTTCATCTATTTGCACCTCTGCTATCAGCTGTCTGCGCACGCATGACTGGAAAAAAAAAAAAGGCCAGGATGCCAGGGCCAGGCGGAATGTCTCTAGAGTAATGTTTGAGAAAAAAGCAACAGATGAGAGAAAAAGGCAAAGATTTTTCTTCCCTCGACCTTTGGCATTCGATAAAACCAAACGTGCTCTTCAGGGACATGGGACATGCTGATGCTGTCAGGACGAGTGTGAGCATTGCACACACACTCACCCACACAGTCTAATCTTCAGCTGAGGCAGCAACTGCAAGCTAATCTTTTTGTCTTTTTGACATCTTTTTTTAGGCAGCATCCGTCAAACATGAGTGGTGAATATTTTTTCCACATCATTCCAAACTTAACAATGAAGAGTCACTCTGTGCTATACCCTGAGAGCACATGTACAACGCCAAAATATCTATTTGACGTGTTTGTCATCATATGTTAAATGTACATTTTACAGCTACGATATGTTGATATATGCTGCGAAAAGCTTTTCAGTTCAAAACATTGTGATGCATCAAGATTGCATAATTGGATTGCAACTGAACTACGGAAAACGCAGAGAGAGAATTTCTTTCGTGCCCTCTTAGAAGCTGCTCTGAACATATTAATGGATGGATGAATGTACATGAATGCACACTTACATAAAAAAAAATCATTGACACAATGATCTAATGTATTATTAGTATATCATGAAAGAAAGAAAAATTGTCACAGTATATTGATATATGATTGTAGAGGCACAGCCCTAATTTGGAGTATATGTGAATCATCTCATTTTAAGATGTTTAAACCTTTTAATGCTTAATATAGAATGCAGTGCTCTTTTGCGCTGACTGGGTATTTGCAGACTGACCTTGCAATTCATATTGAGATCATAGTTCATTCAGTAACATTTTAATATTCCAGAACTGTCTCTCATATCCAAAATTTCACTCCAAACCAGTCACTTGAAAAAATATGCAGACGGAGGGACAAATATGTATGGCCAATCGATTGGGAGATTATGCTATGCATCAGAGTATACTGTCAGAAAACAAAGTACAAAACTGTACCTGCACTGTACCTTTTTTTCTGACAGTGTATCCACTGAGCTCTAAACTTTTTTTGTTTGTTTTGTGTAAAACAGCGCCCCCTGATTGATAGCATACTAAACTTAACACTAGTTTTAATACTTCTGTTCATCCCTTTGTTCTCCATCCTGGCTTCATAAAACTATGTCTGGTTGTATGAACGTAGCTCACGTCCGTTCACACACTCAGTCTACTTGTATGAAAGCTATTCTGGTGGAATTGACAGTGGAGCTCCCGGTCCATTCACTAATCCTCACCCGGAAGCCACATAGACGAAAGGTTGACTTAGATAAACAAAAAGGGGCGATAAATGTCTGCGTGCACACCCAGTTGATGTGTGTGCAATTTTTGGTCTCAGAATGATGCCTTACAAATGATCTGTTCACTGCTCACAATTCCATTAGTCGTGAGTTTGTGTAAAAAGAACTGCAGTTGCTAAATAATCAACACATTCATTAGTATGCAGTGAAATAACATTGGCATTTCCCTCTTTGTTAGGCTATGTTAGTGTTAGACTTTTAATGAAACGCATTCCCATTCATTCTGGATACAATCACTCCCTATTAACCAAAGAAAATGTCAACAGGTAATGTTATCACAACCTTCTTATCACCCAGGCCTAACTCATTTGTATGTGTGCAGGTTAGCTAACATTGATTGCAGAATGGAAGCGAAAAGTAACCAGGCATTTAAAATATTGCTGGAGTTATTATAGGTATTGATCCATGCAAAATCAAAGCAACCACTATAGGAGTTCTAATCACTTACAGAGACAGAGAACACAAATATAGTGCACATTCATGTAGCGATGTTCACAGCTACATATTGACTAGTCGGTAGGTTGTCTCAATCATCTAATATTTCTTAACCCTTTCCTATGTACCGTCACATAACTGGGCCCCGCAGAGTAGCGTCACACACATGTTTCTGCAAAAGCCAGTTACATTATAAGCTGCCAGATTCAAATCAGCTTTCACGCCGACACAGGCTGCACTGGTCAAGTGTCTGTAATTTATATTCGCTCAAACAGTTACTCATACAGTCTTTTAAACCACAGAATAAGTTTATTTTAAATACATATGGTACATCCAACTCATCACCAGAGTACCACAATAAAAAGTTTACAGCTCTTATAAGCACAGTCAATACATCAAACTCGATCTTCCTCCGATGCATGCTGCCATTTGTTTACATTAGTAGCGGTTGTCATTCATCAAACAAATAGCTACTCAAAGAGTCTTTTCAAACTATGTTTATTTTATGTAACAAACAGCCTAATTGTCACCAAAGTACCACGATAACAGTTCACTGCTTGTATATGCACAGCCATCACATCTAAACGTGCAATCTTCCCATGCACACTGCTACATCTACTTATTAGGTGCAGATGCGGTTTTTTATTCACACGAACAGCAACTCAAACAATCTTTTCAGGCATATAATACGTTTGTTTTCTGAAACAGACAGCCAGACTATCACAGAAGCACCACGATAACAGTTTAAAACTTGTATACTCACAGTGAAAACATGCTGATCGAGCGTGATTATCCGATGCACGCTTGTCACACACACATACACATGTTGGTGCAGCTATCCTTATGAGGGGACTCCATAGACATCATTATTTTATACTGTACAAAGTATAGATTCCTATCCCCTAACCCTATGCCTAAACCTAACCCGCATTTTTATATTTTCAAAAAAACATCATTTAGTATGTTTTTTTTTTTAAGTGATTTGAATTGTGGGGACACTAGAAATGTCCTTATAAGCAACATTTATAGCATAATACTCTTGTGTTTACCAGTTTTTAACCTGAAAAATTGTCCTTGTGAACCACCCAAACCCACCCACACAATGTCTGAGAAGTCAAACACTGCATATAGGCAAACCGGGCTGCCGATATTATTTGTTCATTTGTTTTTTACAGCTATAAAAATGAAATAAATAAAACAAATACAGTACAGCAGGCATAACCCATTTGTTCATTTGTTTTCTATATTATATACAGTATTTTAAAAATTTTTTTATGACAAGAAATAAAAATAATAATAATAAAAAAACATACTCGTCTACACCCCCTCAACCGGCTGTACAGTGTCACGTGCAAAAATAACTCACTCCAGGGGGCAATGCAGGGGAATTTAGACCCTACTCATGAAAAGGTTAAAGAAGCCCTGTATAATTAGGGTATTTAATAAGACGTGTTTCTTAGCAATATATCTATGCTAAATGCAGCATTACCTTCAAAAAAGTGACTTGTCAGATTACAGATGAAATAATCTGACAAAACGTTCAGTCTTCACAAACAGAGAACTACGTGTTACACATAATAACTTACATTTCTAACAACAGGTGATTTAAAGCTTGACAGTAATTGTCTTGAAATTCATTGTTGAAGGTACTAAATTTGTAATGAAAGTGGCTGATGGCTGCAGTGATTTAAAAAGGATGAATTTAGAAAAGCAACTTCTTAGAGAGGGTTTTACTGTGATGACCAAAGTTGCAGCTCTGTACCCCTTTAATGCACCGCCACTAAAAAAATTGACTAATCTGTTGTTGGATGACTAGTCAACCATCCTGACTGTCATGCTCATCTACCTCTTTCTGTCTTTGATTCTTTTCTTAGGCCATGCCCACACTGATTCGTGTCCATTTGAAAACACATTGATTTTGCTACGTTTACACCTTTCTTCCACACTGGAACAACGTTTTCCTCCACTGAAAATACATTTGTTTGGAAACGCTCTCTATTACTTCATACTTTGGAAAACAGTGACATTAAGAAACTAAAAACAAACAAACAAAAAAAAACAACAACAAAAAAAAAGATTATTGTGGATGTGGCCTTAAATTCACTGTTTTGTTCCTCATTACTTTTTCAGAGTTTTGAGATGCTGAAGTCAGACAAGTCAAGGTTAATTTTTATATGGGTGTTTTAAGATATCTTTTTGGTGCACTAATACATTTGGGGAACATTAAAAAGTGAGTATCTCACTGTATTCCTGATTGGTCTCTGTAATACCAGATATTTGATGGCTTTTAGTATACACTGAAACCTTTTCTCATGGAATTTTAGGGATGTGATCAGTGGTAATCTGAAATGTATTATGCATTAATAATACAAATAAATTGTCATGCTGTAAATACATTATTAAACAAGGCTTCATACTTACAGGAACAAGTTTTCCAACATATTCATTCTAGCAGTTCTTAAACTATTTTCTTTTTACAGGTTCTTATTAAAGTGATTGACACCAACAACCATCGACCACAATTCTCTAAGCCGAAGTATGAAGTGAATGTCCCTGAAGATACTCCACCTGAGACAGAGGTGCTACGGATTACAGCTACAGATCAGGATGAGAAGAACAAGCTTACCTTCACCCTCCTCAGCAGCACTGATCCGTTTAGTCTACGCAAGTTCCGACTAGATCCTGGAACCGGGTTGCTGTACACAGCGGAGAGTCTAGACCATGAGACCATGCACCAACATACACTGACTGTAATGGTAAGGTCACGTGGTCTGCTAACTACTTTGATACCTACTTTACTGTATCATCTGTCTTATTGATTTTTCTGTCCGAGTTAGAAAAAGTTCTGCCAGTCAGCTATCACTCACCATAAACTGTCCTGGCAGAGCTTGTTTTCTCTTTGATTAAATCGAGGCAAACATCTTACGTGCTTGCATCTTTTTTTTTTTCTAAAGTGTTTGATGTGTTTTTAATTAAATTAGAGGTAGCAAAATTGCACTTTTTATACCGCTCTCTCTGCCCTCCACACTGCAGGTACGAGATCAGGACATTCCTGTGAAGCGGAACCTGGTGCGTGTGATTGTTAATGTGCAGGACACCAATGACAATGCACCATGGTTCTCTGGCTCACCTTCCTCTGGCCGCGTATTTGAGTCTGCTGCTGTCGGCTCTGCTGTGCTTCAGGTCACAGCTCTTGACAAAGACAAAGGCCAGAATGCTGAGATTGTCTACAGCATTGAGTCAGGTACTCAATCTGATTGATTTTATAGTTTCTTGACTTATGTCCACTTGGTCCAGTAAACTACATAATGTTCAAATTACGTACATAAGACTAAGATGTATGAAATGTCTGAACCTTTTTTAAATAGTTTGAAATCCTTTCATGCCATTGTTGTTTTATCATCTGACCTTGGTGTGAAAGCCTCAGCACTTCCCATGCTGGCCACTTCAAAATGTGGGAGAAATTAAATATGGCAGCCAAAAGTCCTCCAGCCCACCAAATTGTGTGAGAGTTTTGAAAGTGGAGCATAGCACAGAAATGACGACAAGTGTCCTTTAGAGAATTCACATATTTTAAATATCTGAGATTGCAGAAGCTAATTGAAATGTACTGTGTGTGTGTGTGTGAGAGAGAGAGAGAGAGAGAGAGAGAGAGAGATTGCAAACAGTATTCAAATCACATACCAAATGACTGAAGCTCAGGCAGCTGATGAGTCAAAGAGTGAAAGGTGATAAATCGACTACATTTTTAAGTAACTGATAACTCTACAGAATATCTAAATGATGGTTGCAGTCTAAATTCAATGTAAACAGATTTATATTTTCAATAAGATGTCAGTTTGAACTCTGAACCAGTGCATCCATGATTTTGAGTCAGTCTTTAAACTCCAACTAAAACACCATGGGTTTAATATTAATGAGATCTAAACATTTCTGAAAAGGAAAATCAATACATTTGTTTTATCTTTTTTTTTCCTCTTTAGGAAATGTTGGCAATTCATTTGCCATTGATCCTGTACTGGGCATGATTACTGTGGCAAAGGAGATCGACCGTAGCAACAAGAACCGATTTGAGCTCACTGTGAAAGCCTCTGACAGAGGAACACCACCACTTAGTGCTACAATTGTTGTTGACATAACTGTCACTGTTTCAGACAATGCCATCCCTAAATTTACCGAGAAGGAGTTTTCTGCTGAGGTCAGTGAAACTGCACTCCCTGGAACCTTTGTAGGTCTGGTTACCGCTACGAGCCAATCATCAGTGTTCTACCAGATTAAAGACGGAAATGTGAATGGAGCATTTGATATCAACCCCAACTCTGGAGTAGTTGTGACTCATTCGGTTCTGGATTACGAGACAGTGCCATCATACAAACTAACTGTTCAGGGAACTAACATGGCCGGTCTGGCTAGTAACACTACTCTACTGATTCACCTGAAGGACGAGAATGATAATGCTCCAGCATTTATTCAAGATGAGTTCACAGGAATGGTCAGCGAATCTTCTCCTGTTAACAGTGCAGTCCTCACCAAAGACAACACACCCCTTGTCATCCGTGCTTTAGACAATGACCGTGATGCTAACTCAAGGCTTGTCTATCAGATTGTTGAACCATTTGCTCGTAATTATTTTGCCATAGACTCTAGCACTGGCGCAATCAGAACCATTAGTGAATTGGATTATGAGCAAAGATCAATGTTCCGCTTTTCTGTTCAAGTCCACGACATGGGAATCCCCCGTCACTTTGCGGAAAAGGCTGCCAATGTAACAATTGAAATCCTTGACATCAATGATTTCCCACCTCAGTTTAGCCAGGACCTTTATGAAACCACAGTCTTGCTGCCAACTTACAAAGGTGTGGAAGTGATCACAGTCAATGCCACAGATGCAGACTCAGGTTCAAATTCCAGGATTTTTTACTCTATTGTTGAAGGCAATATTGGAGAAAAGTTTAAAATGGACCCCATCTTTGGGGTTATCACTATTCAAAATGTCACTCAGCTTAGAAGCAGGTATGAGCTCAGAGTTAGAGTGTCTGATGGTAGATTTTCTAAAACAGCTTTAGTAAAAATAAATGTCAGAGAGAATAAGGAGAGCACTCTGAAGTTCACCCAAGAAACATACAAGGCTTTTGTGCTGGAGAATTCTTTAGAGAAGAAGACTTTAGCTGTAATAGCAGCAGTTGGAAACCAAGTCAACGAACCTTTGTTTTACACCATACTTAATCCTGATAAGAGATATCAGATCAGCCGTACCTCAGGAGTGCTTTCCTCCACGGGCATACCCTTCGATCGGGAAGATCAAGGTGTATTTGTTATTGTGGTGGAGGTGACCAAAGACAAGTCAGCTGATGTAGCCCATGTCCTTGTTACTATAATAATTGAGGATGCCAATGACAACCCACCTGTGTTTGTCAATCTACCCTATCGGGCACTGGTTCAGGTTGACACTGAGGTGGGTCACGTTATCACACAGGTGACTGCAGTTGATGCAGATATAGACAGAAATGCCGAGATAAGCTACCACCTTCAGGAGCTAAACGAGTACATTCAGATCAGTATGGGTGGGGAAATCTCTCTTAAAAAGAAGCTTGAGAAGGACTCCCTTAATACTGAACTTTTAATCACCATTGTGGCCAGAGACGGAGGTGAATCATCACTTTCCTCAACTGTCGAAGTGCCAATAATGGTTGTAAACAAAGCAGTGCCTGTCTTTAAGAAAGCATTCTACAGTCTGGAGATCCCAGAGAACATACCATTACTGATACCTGTCATACACATAAAGGCCAATGAATCTGAAGGTCCTCGAATCGTTTACACAGTCACAGAAGGGGACCCTCTCAATCAGTTCTCTATCAACTTCAATACTGGTGTCATTCAGGTTGTGAAGCCTTTGGATTTTGAGACACATCCAGCCTATAAGCTCAGTGTTAGGGCCACAGACTCACTTACTGGTGCCAAAGCCGAAGTCTTTGTTGACATAATCGTGGAAGACGTTAATGACAACCCACCTATGTTCAATAACAATTTGTACCATGTAAATCTTTCAGAGGCTTCGGTAATTGGGACATCTGTATTACAAGTCTCAGCAACAGATGCAGACACAGGTAACAACAAAGTGCTCGTTTTCCAGATTGTTGAAGAAAAAGACAAGACCTCAGAATACTTTAGCATTGACCGAGACACAGGCACAATCTGGACAGCTCACATGCTTGACCATGAAGAGAAGACCTCGCACAAGCTGATAATTAGAGCAGTGGATGGTGGTGTGCCTGCCCTTTCCAGTGAAGTCACAGTGTTAATTGATGTAACGGACCTGAACGACAATGCTCCAGTGTTCTCGCAAAATATCTATGAGGCTACAGTCAGTGAACTGGCACCCCGTGGCCACTTCATCACCCAGGTTCAGGCTTCAGATGCTGATATCTCAGATAGTGGTAAGCTTGAGTTCTCAATTATATCAGGAAACGAAGGGCAGAACTTTGCAATGGATCCAAACACTGGGGCCATATTCATATCTAACCACCGGAAACCCCATATGGAGTGTGTCTACAACCTTAATGTGTCGGTGTCAGATGGTGTATTCAGGAGTTCAGCTGTTGTGAAGGTTAATGTTAGTAATGCTAACTTCCACAATCCTACCTTCAACCAGGTGGATTATGTGGTTGAGCTTCTTGAGAACTCACCAGTTGGGACATTGGTGGCAGAGGCTCAAGCAACAGATGATGACTCTGGCACATATGGAAGACTCACCTACCATATAGTCAATGATATTGCCAAAGACAAGTTCTCCATCTCTGAAAAGGGAGAGATTTTCACTTTGGAGAGTCTTGACCGAGAAAATGCACTGGAGAAAGTGATTCCAATTTCTTTAATTGCCATGGATGGTGGTGGCAAAGTTGGATTCTGCACTGTAAATGTGATTTTAACGGATATCAATGATAATGCCCCGCAGTTCAGAGCTGCTGACTACAGAGTTAATGTAGCTTCTGACGTGCCTAGAGGAACAACCATACTTAAGATTGCAGCCTCCGACATGGACGAAGGCAGTAATGCAGACTTCACCTATTCTATTGAAGCGGAAGCAGATAATGTTGAGGAGAATTTTGAAATCCACCAGTTCAGTGGTGTCATTGTAACCAAGGAAAGCCTAATTGGATTGGAGAACCAACTCTACACTTTTCTTATACGAGCAAAAGATGGTGGAAATCCCACTAAGTCCTCTGTTGTTCCAGTCTATGTCAGAATACTTGCTCCAGAGGTCCCAGTGCCAAAATTCATTGAGTCACACTACAGATTTGCCATTGACGAGGATCTTCCTCTTGGTTCAGAAATAGATGTCATTCTGGTTGAGAGTGATCAGCCAGTCTTTTACAGTCTGGTGAAAGGGAATACTCTTGAGAGCAATCAGGATGAGGTATTTGTGGTTGACCCAGACACAGGATCTTTGATGCTGGAAAAGAAGCTGGACCACGAGAGCACCAAATGGTATCAGTTATCCCTGCAAGCGCAAAGTGAATATGAGGGCAGCAAAGTTGTCTCATCTGTGGACATTAGCATCCAGGTCAAGGATGTCAATGATAATCAACCACTTTTTGAGTCCAATCCTTATGAAGCTTTTGTAGTGGAGAATCTACCAAGTGGCACCTCCGTTATACAGGTAAAAGCCACAGACCTGGACTCAGGCACTAATGGTCAAGTGGTTTACAATTTGGATCCCAACCAAGAGTCAGGGGACATAGCAGAATTGTTTGCCATCAACAGTGAGACTGGATGGGTTACCACATTAAAGGAACTTGACCGTGAGAAGAGGAACAAATACACAGTTTCCGTTTTAGCCAGTGACCGTGGAGACAAAATACAGCTGACGGCCAGTACCAAGGTGGATGTCACAGTGGTAGATGTAAATGACAACCCACCACGGTTCACAGCAGAGATCTATAAGGGCACAGTAAGCGAAGATGACCCACCTGGTGGAGTCATTGCAATTCTTAGCACCACAGACTTGGACACAGAGGCCAATAACAAACAAATCAACTACTTCATCACAGGTAAGCATGTCTGATGTTGATTTTGTACTACCAGTTTAGTTTTATCTGTTGCTTGACTGACACAACATAAAAGGAATAGTTCATCCAAAAATGAAAATTCAGTTATTTACACACCCTCAAATTGTTCCATAAACCATATTACTTTTTCTAATTAATAGTATCAATAATTATCTTTAAGAAGACACTCAAAGCCAAAGTAGAAATATCTTCTTTTTAAACAAATATCCATGAATGCACATTTTGAAGAATTGCTGTGCAAAGAATACTTAGATCACAAAAAAGATTATAAATAGAAAACTGAATATTTTTCTGAATAACGCTTTTGAAACAAAGCGGGAACGTTTCAGCCCTGGTGCTAATTAATTAGTGTGAACATCTTTGCCAAGCAGGAGATGAGATGAGCACTTCCTGGCACATGAAAACTGTCTCATAACATCCACTCGTCTTTGACTGATCATTGAGTGATGACAGAAATTGGCATAACAAGTCACACTGCTACTGAATTACATAGATGCTTTGTGTTAATGTTGTGAAGTCCAAGCAAACATGGAGTGATGAAGTTTGATGAACACTGCAAAGTGTTCACTGAACAAATATCTCCCAACTGTCGGATGCCCTGTGAATTATATGCAGATACACAGTACAGTGGCTCCAAGAGGTGCCTGAGCACTTAAGCCACTGAAGAATGTATGAATGTGACTGCATTAGATGACAGAACATCTAACCAAGTGGCACTTATTTTAAAGACAGTTGACACTAGCACACTTTTCAAGCAAAATATTTCACAAAATCAAGTGTGTTAGGTTTGAAATTATAAGGAAAGATACTGTTCAAAATGAAGACAAGACGTATTTGGACACTTTCTGTGTCAGACTTTGTGGAGCGTGTTCATAGTTAAAGTAATGTAATGAACTACACCTGGCTTACTAGAGGCATATGAGACCAGTTGGTTAAAAATCCTTGCACAAAGAAAAGTAAAGAAAATGTTGTAATGAGAAAACATCTAGCATCATTTGTTTGCAGATGCCATGCTGATATTTAATAAAAGTTTTACATTTTAAATGCAAATAAATTTTGGGGCTGCTGTAATTTAATTTGAAACATTATGCATTAGATTTTACAGTGGTAAATATGCAAATACATAGTCGTTCATTAGTATGATCAATGTTTTTCTTATTTGCTCTCTGAAGGTGGAGACCCCTTGGGACAGTTCGGCATTGAGCACACTCAAGGCGAGTGGAAGGTCTCAGTGCGAAAGCCTCTGGACAGGGAGGAGAGGGACAATTATTTGCTGAACATTACTGCCACTGACGGGACCTTCACAGCCAAGGCTGTGGTGGAAGTCAAGGTCTTGGATGCCAACGACAACAGCCCAATTTGTGAGAAGGTATGAATTAGTTATGTGTGTGTGTGTGTGTGTGTGTGTGTTAAGAAGTGCATTGCAGCAAAATGTCATGTAGTCTGATTCTGTCAGTTTAAGGAGGAAAGAAGGGGAGGGTGCTGCCTACCTGCTGTGCATGCTAAAAGGGATGAGATTTAGAGAAAAAGGGAGAATGTCAGGAGGGATTTGAAAGGTCTTTTTGTGAAATGCAGGATTTAAGAAACAAAGAGGGTGATTTTGCACCATGAGAGCTTTACAGAGGTTTTTGTAAAGGCTAATGTACAGGTGCATCTCAATAAATGAGAATGTCGTGGAAAAGTTCATTTATTTCAGTAATTCAACTCAAATTGTGAAACTCGTGTATTAAATAAATTCAGTGCACACAGACTGAAGTAGTTTAAGTCTTTGGTTCTTTTAATTGTGATGATTTTGGCTCACATTTAACAAAAACCCACCAATTCTTTATCTCAAAAAATTAGAATATGGTGACATGCCAATCAGCTAATCAACTCAAAACACCTGCAAAGGTTTCCTGAGCCTTCAAAATGGTCTCTCAGTTTGGTTCACTAGGCTACACAATCATGGGGAAGACAATCATTGACACCCTTCACAAGGAGGGTAAGCCACAAACATCCATTGCCAAAGAAGCTGGCTGTTCACAGAGTGCTGTATCCAAGCATGTTAACAGAAAGTTGAGTGGAAGGAAAAAGTGTGGAAGAAAAAGATGCACAACCAACCGAGAGAACCACAGCCTTATGATTGTCAAGCAAAATCGATTCAAGAATTTGGGTGAACTTCACAAGGAATGGACTGAGGCTGGGGTCAAGGCATCAAGAGCCACCACACACAGACATGTCAAGGTATTTGGCTACAGTTGTCGTATTCCTCTTGTTAAGCCACTCCTGAACCACAGACAACGTCAGAGGCGTCTTACCTGGGCTAAGGAGAAGAAGAACTGGACTGTTGCCCAGTGTTCCAAAGTCCTCTTTTCAGATGAGAGCAAGTTTTGTATTTCATTTGGAAACCAAGGTCCTAGAGTCTGGAGGAAGGGTGGAGAAGCTCATAGCCCAAGTTGCTTGAAGTCCAGTGTTAAGTTTCCACAGTCTGTGATGATTTGGGGTGCAATGTCATCTGCTGGTGTTGGTCCATTGTGTTTTTTGAAAACCAAAGTCACTGCACCCATTTACCAAGAAATTTTGGAGCACTTCATGCTTCCTTCTGCTGACCAGCTTTTTAAAGATGCTGATTTCATTTTCCAGCAGGATTTGGCACCTGCCCACACTGCCAAAAGCACCAAAAGTTGGTTAAATGACCATGGTGTTGGTGTGCTTGACTGGCCAGCAAACTCACCAGACCTGAACCCCATAGAGAAATGGGGTATTGTCAAGAGGAAAATGAGAAACAAGAGACCAAAAAATGCAGATGAGCTGAAGGCCACTGTCAAAGAAACCTGGGCTTCCATACCACCTCAGCAGTGCCACAAACTGATCACATCCATACCACGCCGAATTGAGGCAGTAATTAAAGCAAAAGGAGCCCCTAACAAGTATTGAGTACATGTACAGTAAATGAACATACTTTCCAGAAGGCCAACAATTCACTAAAAATGTTTTTTTTATTGGTCTTATGATGTATTCTAATTTTTTGAGATAGTGAATTGGTGGGTTTTTGTTAAATGTGAGCCAAAATCATCACAATTAAAAGAACCAAAGACTTAAACTACTTCAGTCTGTGTGCATTGAATTTATTTAATACACGAGTGTCACAATTTGAGTTGAATTACTGAAATAAATGAACTTTTCCACGACATTCTAATTTATTGAGATGCACCTGTACTTCTATTGCGTATTGTATTCCTCTTTAAAAAAAAATTTAAAAATGTTTTCCTATGGGGAAAATCTTGTTCCTCTTTTCATTTTTCTCTCCATTACTAAACTCTCTTTCCTTTTGTTTTTCTTCTTGTCCCTATCCCATCCATAATGTCACTTCCTGTATTCATATGTCTCCCTGTTTTTTCTTTGCAGTCTCTCTATACAGACAGTGTCCCAGAGGACTCCCCTGCTGGTCGGCTGATCCTGCAGGTCTCTGCTACAGATGCTGACATCCGTTCTAATGCGCAGATCTCCTACGAGTTGCTGGGACCGGGCTCCGAGCACTTCAGCATTGACTCTGAAACAGGTAGTCAATAGTATTTGTGTTTCCTGCACCAAAATCTAGTAACGGTGCTGCACCAGTACTGAATCTACTGGGCCACAACAAAAAAATTTTACATAATTTTTGAGTTTGCTGTCTGAATTTAATTTAATGAGTTAAAAGGGTCAGGTACAGTGAAATAAAATAAAGACAACACATCTTTCCATTAGTTTGTCTCCGCTGACTGTGCGCAAAAAACAAAACAAAAACATGCTGTATGACCACTGTAATCTGAATCTGTCAAAAAGACTCCAGGGTCATTCTAGTCATTCAGGTTACTGAATTTAATTCCGACTCTCTCACTGGACCGCAAGTCATCATTGTTTTTTTTTTTTGTTTTTTTACCTTGTTGTGTGTAATTGACCCTCTGTGGACCACATTAATTTAATAACATGGTTGGTTAGATAAGAATTGTTGGCCTAGTTAAAGTTGCACATTCATAACAGTTCATTTTTATATATGGAGTTTCATTAACAAAGATCAGGAGGAGCAAATTCATTTAATCTGACCAATCACACTGCCAGAGTAAGCGTATATAAACAGCTGCTTACATCTACGTGGCATCGAGCCTTCCGGCATTCGGCCTCGCCTGTTTGCCCACGAACAGACCCGGGAGAGAGACTCGGATCGTCAGATGCTACTTTGCTGAAAAGCATTCGCCCTCATCAGAACAGCTCTTTCATCTAATTAATCTTGTTATTCAGCAGATTAGTTTTTTGCAGCAATGACCGCTACCACTAAGTCTTTCATTCTAATTTCTATTCGCCAAAGCAGATCATAGCATGAAGCTGCATCCGCAAACTGGCTGCTTCGGCGCTGTATACATTGACAAACAGCTCCCTATGACTTTACATGTTCTCTTATCTAAACTTTCCACCTGGAGCGGTCCATCACGTGAGCCTGCCTCCGCATGCCGACCACTTCGGCGCTGTATACATGTGAAACAGCCCCCTACAACTGTTCATATGTCCTCTTATCTAAACTTTCCACCCTGAGCGGTCCGTTGCGTGAGCCTGCCTCTGCGAACGGTCACAGCTCTGGCTTCGTGCCACTTGATCTCTATTACAGCTTTAATTGAGCGTGAGGAAAACAAAACTATTAACTATTTAATTCAGTCATCTTTCCAACGCTCCCCAGCTTGATTACCTCGCTGTGCAGCTTGTTTAGGGCGTGTTCTATTCCGTTTGAAGTTACCTTCCAACATGGCTGTCATGATTGTTCTCCCTTCAAAGAACTTCGGAGTGTGAATTATTCCATTTGGAACACGGGAAATTATGCAACAAGCAAACTTCCTTTCAAACGATCGCTACTCTAATTTCAAACATCTTTCCAAATCAGCGCAGACATTTTAGCGTGAGCTCGCTGCCGCAGCAACATCTGCTCACTACAGCTATATACAGCTTCTATCCAAACAGAATTCTGCTCCGCAAGAGGTGGGTCGTGCGCCGCGTCACAACTTGTTCATGAATCATTCTGCAAACTTGTCTCGCCTCCTGGCAGCATTCAAGCTCACCATGCAGCCCCGATAACCATGAAGCAAGCACTTCTACAAACTTCTACTCATCTCTAGACTATAACATGACTTTCTCTCCTCCCGCCCAGGACAAACTATCCATGGGCCACTGTAGCGGATTCCCGCATGAGGCTGCCTCCACTGGAGAACCCCACTCTAGACCCATTCCCCTCTTCACTTTATCCCCCTCCTTTCTACAGTTCTAATCTCCCCTACTCCAGAACCGTTCCCTGTGTGAGGCTGCCTCCGCAAGCGAACCCGGTCCTGAATCCTTTCTCATTCTCGCCGCACAGCCCCGATAACCATGAAGCAAGCACTTCTACAAACGTCTACTCATCTCTAGACTATAACATGACATTCTTTTCTCCCTCCCAGGACAAACGTTCATGCAGGTAAAATCAGTCCATCATTTTAATTTTACAAACAAATCTTCTCTACTTCTTCATTGGATTACAAACTCTTAACAAGCTCGACCATAGTACCTAATTGCTGCATGACTTTAAAAGTGTTCAACAATCTGTCATAATCATGCGCTTCACCCAAGCTTAAAGTAACGGGTTGAAATCGACGGCGGATGATTCGGCTTCGCATTTTGGTTCATACTCACAATATTTCAGTTTCCTGTAGAATTTATGGTTATCTTTATAAATAAGTCGTCTCTATTCACTGCACTACTGCAAACGGTGCCATGTAGTATCTAGTGTTCTACCGCTGAATACCGTGCGGACCCACGCCTGCAAAGTCAAGTCAACCGTTATTTATAGAGCACATTTTAAAACAACAGAAGTGAGCGAGTGAGCTCAGTAAAATACAGCATAACCATCCTCACATAAATCGTATGCTCTCCCACTGAACGCGTACGGTCCCGCGCTCAAGGATTCAAGGCATTCGTAGCGCAGCGAGTACTCCCCCTTTCAAATGCAATGAGGGCCCCCATTCGATCTCAGGTTGGGCTCGCTCGCTCAAGCGGCAGCCGAGCCCCTCTCCTACGGGACTTGCCCGCTCGCTGCACAGGCCCATCCCTTCGAACCAACCACGTCTGGCTGGGGGCTTAAGGTCAGGTCTGGGTGGCTTGGTTTCACACCTCTGCCTGGGGCGACCCTGTCCAACCGCGGGGGCAGCCCCCGTGTTCGGGCATAACGATCCCTCAGCGCATAACAGCTCCTGCAAAAGCTCATTTCCATGCGCCCGTAACCGCCACTGTCTATTCAGAGCTTCAGTCTATTTTCATTCTTCATTTTCTACCTATCCTGCACCACCCAGTTTCCTATCCCCTGAGTGGACCCTAGCGTGAGGCTGCCTCCGCTAGCGGCTCCACTCGTTCATCTTTGGCACCTCTGCCCATCTCACACAGGGCTTAGCAAGTTTTTTTTCATCATTTCAGGTTTGTCTTCCTTTTGGGGGGAAATAAGAGGCTCGCTGTCCCGTTTCCTGGTTTCTTTTTGGGGGTTATTCGAGCTCGGATTGAGCCCTCTGCCCAGGACAGCGAGCCAAACACGTTTACACTATCCTCAATGCAGGATTACATTAACTTGCGAACTACTGAAATGGAGTGTCTTTAACAGAGTTTGGGAGGAGCAAGTTAATTTTATCCGACCAATCACACTGCCAGAGTAAGCGTATATAAACAGCTGCTTACCTCTACGTGGCATCGAGCCTTCCAGCATCCCTCCACCTCCCCATCTCCACATATCTATTTCATCAATAACTAATTTAAGTCCGGGGTGGGTATTCGAGCTCGGGTCAAGTCTCGAGCCCTTTGCCCAGGACAGCGAGCCAAACACATTTACACTATCATCAATGCAGGATTACATTAATTTGTGAACTACTGAAATATTATAAATGCTATTTAAATGTTACAAAAATAATATAGTTTTGTTTAGTATGTAGTTAAGACCAGTTGCTGCACCAACACTGATGTGTATGCTTGTCATCAGGACTCAACTAGAACTTTATTATAAAATAAGCTGATGTAATTGATTATGTGTGCCCATGTCACTGCACAAACTCTTTCTCTCTGTCATCACTGTCACACTGCATTGGGGAATTTCTAAAAGTATTATTCGAGATATCCCACCCACTGGTCCATAACTCTAAAATTTCTTGTGTTGAAGACCTTTGTTTTAATAGCCTGACAAATATATGCCACATACACACAGAACAGCTATTGTCAACCCCATTTGCTTGTGTCTGCAGTCAAACACACTTAGCATTTAAAACCATAACAACTGTTGTAATTTAAATACTTTTGTAATTCCAAGGAAGGAAGTACACCCTTGGGCTTTCTTTACTGTGTTTTTTAGTCAACAATGAATACCACTAAATTCTGTTTTCATTCTGATATTATTCTGTTCTTTTGTTCTACTTGGTTATTCACACTCCAAAGAAGTTTGTAGCTCAGAGCAAGCACACTCACACAAAATGTTTTATTAAAACATTTCAGCTTGTTAGTCGTCTCACTTTAGCTATTAGCACAAGTCAATTCTTTCTCATCTGTGTGAATTAAACATTGGTTACAGCCGGAAGGAGAGCAGAAATCGAGCGGGTTTGAGACAGCGTCACGCTGCTACAACACAAAAGCTATTGTAAAGGCGCTAGTCACTGGCTCTTTGATAATGCAGAGTGTGAAGGCAGGGGATGTTGGCTTGCAAACTGAAGGAGCGCTACTGTTCTTTTGTGTGGGTTATGTGTGCATGGAGGATTTTCTTTGCTCTTTTCCATTTTCTTCCATCGTGGAGAAAAAGAAGAGCATTATTGCACGTTAGCATTGCCAAAAGTGCTCTCGTGCGAGCCAAGCAGACCCCTGAAAGCTGGCGGCTGCTTTTCCAAGGGTGACTTTCCCTTTATTTCTTTTTACATCTCACTCTCTATGCAAACCCACAACCAGACTGCACTCTATCCTCCCTAGCTATTTCTTTCTTTTCCCACCACTCCCCTCCTTTCTTTAATCTTTACCGTTTCTTAAAGCTGCTCAACGCAAGGATGATTTTAGCTCTCCTTTAGGGGGATCTCCATGAACTCCCTGCATTAATTTCTTCTTGAGATGCACTCCAGCTCCAGAGGCACCACACCAACAGCTGGCACAAAGTCAACTATTGAACACAAAAGAGCTGTTTTAAATCAGTGACCACTCACAGATAAATGGAACGCAGCTCATGCATGCTGAAATTATTAGGTCAGATCATTTCATCATGAAAGAGACGACTGTCTCCCTCCTTCGCTGATAAAACAAACTGCTTTGCTTTATTTTGAGGGCATTCTTAGAGTGTTCTCTTGACTTGACAAATGAGATAGTTTGGAATCGAATTGGATTGTGTCTGGCTCATTAATGGAGTGCCAGCTGACGTTCAAAGTGATTGGTGGAGGGAGTTCCTTAGAAATAAACTGTGCGTGTGTTAACATGAGTACCTGTGCACTATACACAAATTGAGTTTATACTACATCAGAGATCGCTGCTACTCTATTGATTTCTGTGAGGGTGGTGTGTCGCATGGAAAAAAACACAAGTCTTTCTGAAAGAGTCTCTCCAAAATGTGACCAAAAGTTGAGAATATTGTAACTTTTGATGCCGAGAACTTTGACATAGGCATGCATTGACCAGTGGAAATTTCAGAATGACGAGTCCAGTTGTGTTGCATTCCCACTTGGGCAGTACAATTCATTTAAAATGAAATCGAGATTATGATTATGGCTGCCACGAATAACCAGTTGTGAAAACTGACAATTGCAGCATTCCATTTACCTTTTTTCCGTAATATAAGTTTTTTTTCATAATCCGAAAAGTCCTGCGACAAAGTCCAAAGCAACTTATGTACTGCACATAATGTATACGTAGGTGATGTTGGCCAATCAAATGCTGCACAACAGAACATGTATGCATACGCTCAAACAAATGAAAACACCAGCCATAGAGATGGTAGAAGCATTTTAAAGTAGCCAATTCAGAGTATTTTACATTTACAAATAATTTTATGCAGCCAGTTTTAATATTTTATTTTAATTCCATCACAACATAATTCCGCTAACAAACTCTAGACTGCTCTCAAACTCCTTACATGACCACAAAATAATGTTTCATCACACACCTCATAAAAAACATTCAATCAGTGGACCGGACAATTAATGCATAGCAAGCAGGGTTGCAGATATATGAAATAGCCATGATCAACAGTCACTAATGTTAATGAATGAATAGAATACAAGAGGCATATTGTTTTACTCACAGACTAAAAGCTGTTTATTTGTAAACAGTTTAGAGGTTATAAACAGATGTGGCTTATATGTCACGAGTATTCTAACTAGTCCCAGACATAAACCAATAAAACAGCAATGACGAATCAGAGGCGCTTATATGTCTATAGTCTGTAGTCCTATCAGCAATGACAACCGATCTTAATATGCAAGTTTGAATCAATCAGATGCCCAGATGTTTCTCCTACTTTCACCTACTGTATGTTCACTGTGGCATGCAAAAATTAATGTTGAAGCAACATCACCTGCCACTCAAAAACAACCTTTAGAATAAAAGCGAAAAGCATATCGGGAATTGGGAATTATTTTGGACATGTATATTATTCATTACATGTTGTGCTATGACATAACTGTCGTAAATCGCAGGAAATTCTTTGGTGTGCAAGCACCCTAAGACGTATTTTTGTTTCATCAGGTGAATTGAAAACACTGCTCCCTCTGGATCGGGAGGAAGAGGAGGTGCACAAAATGAAGGTGCGTGCTTTGGATGGAGGTGGGCGCTTTTGTGAAGCAGATGTTGAGATTAAAGTCGAGGACGTCAATGACAACGCTCCGCAGTTCACCTCTGACCCCTACACCTTCACTGTGTTCGAAAACACAGAGATAAACACACCTGTGGCCCGCCTGTACGCCTCTGACCTTGACACAGGTAAGATCTGTAGAATCCAGGATTTAGAACAAAGATGCATGTGTACAATGGTGGTGATGGATTGTGTGTGTGCGTACGAGGTAAGATCGTTTCCCAAGACATTCTTCAGTGTTGTCTCCTCGCCACATCTGCGGTTGTCACTGTCCAATTTTGTGACAGTATGGTCTGTTGGTGCCCATCTGTCGTATTAATACTTTAGAGAGAAAATCAACACTTTCACATCCATAGTCAAACAGGACAGCACCCTTGATCCAAAAAAAGACAAACATCTCTCTCTCTCACACACACACATTTCCACTCGATTTGCTCCGATTTTCATTTGCACTGAATTTTTCCCTTATCATCTGTTTGTTCTGAACCTTCTATCCTCAAACAGATAGGCTTTGTGCTAAAGTAAATTGTCTCTGTCTACATTCCAGGCTCACTTCACTACATTTCAGTTAAGCCTAGCCTAAACAAAAGCAATCTCTTATTCTTCCCTCTGTTATTTCTCAGTATCACTGCCAGAAACGGAATAAAGGAATACTCTCGCAAGCGCTTTATTAGGTACACCTGTACACCTACTTACTCATGTGATTATCTAATCAGTCAATCGTGTGGCAGCAGTGCAATGCATGAAATCAAGCAGATACAGGTCAGGAGCTTCAGTTAATGTTCACATCAACCATCAAAATGGGGAAAATGTGATCTCAGTGATTTTGACCGTGGCATGATTTTTGGTGCCAGACGGGCTTTTCATGCACGACAGTCTCTAGAGTTTACTCAAAATGGTGCCAAAAACAAAAAAACATCCAGTGAGCACCAGTTCTGTGGACAAAAACGCCTTGTTGATGGGAGAAGTCAACTGTGAATGGGCAGACTGGTTTGAGCTGACAGAAAGGCTACAGTAAGATAACCTCTCTGTACAATTGTGAGCAGAATAGCATCTCAGAATGCACAACATATTGAACCTTGATGTGAATGGGCTACAACAGCAGAAGACCACGTTGGGCACTTTATTAGGACCATAGTGTTCCTAAAAAGTGCTCGGTGAGCGTATATTTGTATATATTAATTGCAATTTAGAGTGCACTATAAAGTCAATTTAAAGGAATACCCCTCTAAAAAGACCTGCATATCTGTGCTGGTGTTCTAAAAGCCTTCTTGACTAGCTTAAGCAGCAAGACTTCTTTGGTCAAGCAGCATCACCAGTTTTGCTGGTGAATAGGCAATTACTATGTTAATCCACCAGCTAGACCAGCTTCAAACCAATACTAACAAGCATAAACCAGCCAAAACCAGCATTATGCTGCTCTAAGTTGGTCTTTTCAGCGGGGATATTCAGAGTTCAGTACAAATTAAGCTTTATGAACACCATCTGTGGCATGCTTTTAGCTCAGTTTGTAAACAAACAAAAGCATGCTTTGACAGTTGACAGGTGTCAAGCATACTACAGTTGCATAATAGACTTCCATTTTCAATACATTTCTGCACTCGCTTGATTTGTTTGTTTTTAAAAACTGAGGGACGAGGCAAAATTATTTTCTGTGGGAATTGACAACATGCCACAGATACTGTTCATAGAGCTTAACTTGTATTGAACCTGGAATAATTACACTCTAGTATACTTTTAATATGAACTAAGTGAGTGCAGTGAATCTATACAATGTATAGTGTTGTTTAAATGTTTAGAGTCTTGTTGGGGAATCCAATATCACAACTGTCAAACTGAAACTTCAAATTACACAAATGGGAATGGGGTCATTGGAAGGGGCTTTTTCAGGAGGCTTAATTCATACTAAACTGTCATGAAGCAGTTGCTCTCCAGTAATTTGGTCTGACGGAAACTCAGTAGAACACAAGAGTTTGTGTTAACTGACTATAATGAGTGAGTGTGTTTTGATAGATAGCATTTTAGAAGCAAACCACAAATGAGGCTTACTCAAAAATGCATTAGAGGGATTAGTGTGCTCTGTCTTTGTCTTGTTTATTTGTTTGTTTGTGTGTGTATGTTCTCTAACAAAATAAGCACTGTCTCGTACACACATTTTCTTTTTAATATTCAGCTCAGGACCAAAGGTTTCACCACTGACTGTTTTATAGGATGAATTTATCATAGCTAATCATCATATCTGAGACAAAGGTGCACCGTTAAATCACATACTGTATTTTTGTGTTGAGAATCTTTATGGATTGATTCTCCATCACTGTTAGCAAATAATGTTAGCAAAGGCAAGTGGTACAATTGTTAGGCAACAAATGGTAAATACAATGTATATGTTATCCTGTTAAAGTTATCAATTTTGCACAAAATTAAATAAAGGTATATGTGACAATGGTTTTGTGACAGTTACATGTGGTAACTGTAGTACATGCAGAATGGTGACTCTGGACTGTTTAATTTTCATACATACTGTAAGGCATATCCAAGGTTTATCGGCCACAATGCCACTCTACTTTGTGTCATGGCTAAAATGTCCACAAGCCCGCAACGCCAGACCCGTATTAACGGTCAAAGAATAGATTAAAACAGGGGTGTCAAACTCAATTTCAGCCTGGGCCACATCACGGTGTATTTGTGCCCTCAAAGGGCCCTTTGAAAATGTGGCACCAGCACCTGCTTCAGTAGCACCCGTGCAAATAATATTACATGCTATGTACATTGAATTGCACATTTGACAGTACAGCATTGATTTTTGAGGTTGTGATGCAGATACAAATTATATTAACAACAGTAATGTCTGTAGATAAATGAACAACTAATTTTTATATGGCTAAATTGAAATATTCTGACAGTGTGAATAGGTTGGTTCTTCTTTACAGATTCCTTTCATCAGGCTCCTACTGATAAAACTACAGCCATCTCTTGGAATTTCTGAAGGCAAACAAAACAACTTACATTTTCCTACAATCAGAAAGCATTACAAGTGTATAGATATTACGCAGATGGAACAGATAGCTTGGTCCATACTTATGAAAATGCACCATAGACCTTCCATAGTATCCATTGTTTTAACAATGATATTTGTAATAGTTCATGGTAACCATAAAACCATGCATGGCTCTTCACTACCATGGTTAGTAACTATGGTTTCTATATAAAGAACTATGGCATTTTTGTAATGAAAAAGCAGCAGTCTAAATACATTTAGAAATATGTTCTGCTACAACTACCATAGGTATTACCGTACAGTTAGTGTTACTGCAGTAAATCCATGGTAAAGTGTTGTAAGTGTTGTGATCTGAGAATTGAAAAGCCTTCTAATTTATGTTTTCTTTGGTTTTAAACTATTTTCATCCCCGAGACTTAAGAGTTTGCAACAGACAATTCTGTACCACATTCAAACGGGTTTCACAATCCCCGAAGCTTCTCACAGGTTCACAAGCGCATTTAAAATAGTCTGTGCGATTGAGACCTGTCCACAAATCACCGCGTCTGCTCTGCCCTCGTGCTGCTATGATTAAGCCGTGCTGATAATTGACTTGTGAATCGCTGTTACATTCCGCTTTTGAAGCGAGCAAAATGCACACCAAAACATACAGATTACAGGGGAAGGCTCATTTATATTCATGAGGAAAGTGCTAACTAATTATTCAGTGAAACGTTGCGATCCCCTGCCATCGTACGTTTCAGAAAATAGCTTGCGGGCCACTTGAAATTAAATGATTTTGACAAGTGTTGTTATGCGGTGACGTCACTGTGAGTAAGTGCGTGTATTTGTGAGTGTGTGTTGTGGGGTTCCTTTCCCAGGGTAGAAAACGCTTGCCAGCCCCAGTCAGCTGTGCGCAATGTTGTGTCAAGAATATTAAATTAACTATGTGAAATCCCAAGAGCATAATGCATATAGGGGAAACACTGTGATCTGAATTAGGGATGCACCGATACCACTTTTTCTGTCCCGATCCAATTCCAATACCTGAAATCTCAATATCAGCCGATCCGATACCATTGTTGTTTTTTTTATTAATCAGTGTAGAAGATCTATTCCTCACTGTGTAATACTAATTGGGGGTAGGTACTCTTTTATATGTAAAGAAACACAAACCTTTAACTACAGATTATTTCAATATAATTGCATAGCCTATATATATATATATATATATATATATATAAAAAACTTTATTGTTGAAAAGTCTACTTGATAATGTAGCAGCAAAATGAACATTCATTCCAGTGCAAGTCTTCAGTATAAAAGAAGCCAGTTTTCTTTGCATTTTTTTTTTTGTTTGTTTGTATTTTGTTTTTTTACTTGTATCTGAGCTTTAAAGGATTCAGATCTCTATTTTGTTCACTTTAGTTGTAAGATATCAGTCCACTTTTCATTCACACAGTTATCTATTGGAACCCCGTCAAAAAACTTTATTTGTATTTGTAAACAAATAATAATAATAATCATTAAATATTATTATTATTATTATTATTATTATTATTATTATTGAATTGTATAATTTTCTAATACCAGAATTAAATATTTTAGTTAGTTATGAACCTTTTATCAGGAAGTCCTGTATGTGGGCTAGTTCACAGTAGTTTAATTCACTTCTTATTCAAAATCTGATAAAATGGTCCAGATATAAGCGAACCGAACTTGAGCATCTGTATCCGAGATGTTGTTCGTGTGGTTCGCTTACCAGCTGGCGTGTGCTTATGTGTGTGTGTGTCAGAGCCACGCCATTCACTCAAACGTGCTATGCATGCAATTATATATTTACTTATTAAACAGCCTTTTGCGATTCATAAAGCCATCGCATGTCTTCACTTCATGAGACTTTGTATAAAATGCACGAGTCATATGGACTACTTTAATGGTGCTTTTATGGTTCTATTATGTCATTTTTGGATCTTGACAGTAACGCACATGACTAAAACACATTATCGGATTTGGATCAGGCTCGTTGGACCGATACCCGATCCATCTAAAAACATTAGTATCGTAGCAAATTTAATTTATTACTGAAAGGAGTAGAAAAACAAAAATTGCTTGATCAGAAGTCTGAAAAACTTGCACTTGCATCCTAAATGTCTGAATTAATCCCGTTACGCATTGTGTGTTTGTGTTCAGATTTTAATGCAGAAATTCTCTACTCCTTGCTGGACTCTGCTGATGGGGTGTTCTCCATCGAGGAGGAGACGGGCATCATTCGACTGGATCATCCTCTGGACCGTGAGCTCCAGTCGCTCTACACCCTCCGCGCCCAGGTCACCGACCGTGGCTCCCCACGCCTCTCTTCCCTCACCACTGTCACCATTTCCATCCTGGATATCAATGACAACCCTCCTGTCTTTGAGCGTCGTGAGTACACGGCCACTGTTGGTGAACACATCGCCGTTGGCACTCAGGTGTTGCGGGTGCACGCCGCCAGCCGAGACGCAGAAGCAGGCGCAGAGATTACTTACGCAATTATCAATGGAAACGAGAGAGGAGCGTTCCGCGTGGACCCCCATACAGGTTTGACCCATATTTCTGTTTCAAAATGTAGTGAGATACCTACCAAGACTAGTAGAGTGACTGGGATTTGGTAGCATACATGGTTGTTGTAATTACATACTGATCTAAGAGCGGACCATCCTAAATCCTCATGGTATCCATACAAGAGAAAGAACCACAAGGGCTTCTTTCAGATATGAATGACTCACTAAAACAGCTCTGCTAGCATAAGAAAGAATCTAAATAGAGAGATAATCTCATTAAATCTCTATATTAAATTTTTCCCTTCTCTGCATTTCTTGGTTCTTAATCTATTACACTCTTGTTCTGATTTACTACATTAGTATACTTTCCTAAAGGGATGATCACACACAATTTTAAGCATGCAAAATGCCAGCGAATGTGGGCTATAGGATATGGGCCTTGTCCACACTAATACGTTTTCGTTTGAAAACGCATCTTTTTCTCTCTGTTTTGGCCTTCCGTCCACACTGAGACAGCGTTTTTGTCCGTTAAAACTGAGCTTTTTGAAAACGCACTCCAAAGTGGATACATTTGAAACGCCGTTTTCACGTTGTAGTGTGGACTGTGAAAACGGATGCTTTCGAAAATGATGACGTATTTTTAGTCATGTGACGCAGTCATGTGACCCATTCAGTCCAAAACAAGATGGTGAACGACGTTGTATCGCAGTTGTTTTGGCTACTCTCCACTTTGATTGCGTTGTTAAAGATTAATGTCAGTTTGTACATACTTCAGCTTACATTTCTTCAAAGGAGACGGGATGTTTACTCGCAGTTGTTGTTCAGTGGCGGAACGCGAGGACAGTTGCCGCGACGTTTCAAAGAGTTGGAAAGTAAATAAACGCCTGATGGAAATGACGCATGTCGAAGCGTCTTACGTTTTACTCATGCGCATTACAGGGACGTAAGCGTTTTCAGACGTTTTAGTGTGGATGGGCAACTTTTGGAAAACACTTGAAAACGCTAGTGTGGACGGAGAGCTTTTTGAAACAAAAACGCCGTTTTCAAATGTGTCCGGATTAATGTAGGCGTAGCCATGATCTGATGCCTCAGGGCTTCTGTTTTAATAAATAATGCATTATAAATGATAAATAATACTTCAGTTTGCCATGGCACTGCGAACATTGCAGCTTCTAAATTAAAATTTCAGCTTTTAATTTTTTTTTTTTTTTTTTTTAGAAAAAAGTTTGAATTCAACTAGTGATAATAAAATTTCCTCCATGCTTGATTTTTTTTTTTATCAATCTGTAACATTTAGATTCTCTGTTGTTCAAATGTGTTTTTAGTAAATTATTTCGCAGAGTTCACAATATAACTTTGGTACGCTGCAAAAAAACAAAACAATTTCGTGTACCCATGTGAACGGAAGTGAATGGAAAACAAAATCTAGTCTGTTATGTCTGTGTATTTTGTACTATTTTGTAATAGTAAGACACTAGAAGTTGTTTTTTGTTTTGTTTTAGAGTAAGTAGCAGTATTTGGAGAGCTTTTGAATATCTAAATCTCCCTTTCCCAGGTGGCATCTTTGTGATCGAACCTTTGGATTATGAAACGGCTCATGAGTTTTACCTTACGGTGGAGGCTACAGACGGAGGCACGCCGTCTCTCAGCGACATGGCCACAGTAAACATCAACCTGACTGATGTAAACGACAACAGCCCTATCTTCAACCAAGACATCTACTCAGCTGTGATCAGTGAAGATGCAGAGCTGGGAAAGACTGTGCTCACCGTGAGTCACCGTCTTATGTGATGCTGTCTTCTATATTCCTTGCTTCTGCCAGCTTCTCTTATTCAAGTGCTTCTGAATTTACAGTAGCCGATATGAGAAGGGTTCCCACAGTCATGAAAAACATGGAAATGTCAGGGAATTTTTAAATTATGGCCTTGAAACAACCTTGAAATCATGGAAAAGTCTATTTTTTTTTTTTATAGTAAATATTTATTTTTTTATTTGTGCTCCGCTCTTAAATATTTCATTGCTCTTGTGTAAAGTAAAACTTGCTTGCAAGTCATAGTGGTTTCAGATGCTATTGATGCTATTGAAATTCATTGGTCAAAAAGTGAGGGGACCCTGACAGGCCTCTGTGTTAGATCATGTCTTAAAGTCAACACAGAGCACCTTAAGCTCAGAACAGAGCACACACACTAAACAAACACAGGCCAATGTCAAACTGGAGTTTGGTGACTCATGCCACTCTCTTATCTGTAGTCCCTCTTCTCCCCTCTCTCTCTCTCTCTCTCACCTCTTTCTCTCTGGTCACTTATTACAGATGCTCATGTCTTACCATTCTGAATATAAATTGTCTACGTGAGAGTGAGGCTTTGATACCGGCTCTGTTTCACTTGTGTGCCTTCTGATTTCCCTTGAGGATCTTAGCCAATAGCCACTGACTCGAGAAGCAAGAATGACAAAAGGAGTGGTGTATATTGCATGTCTGAGTCTATAGCAATCTTTATCTTAACCAGGTGTGTGTGTGTTTGTGTGTGTGAAGGTTATGGCTGACGATGCAGATGGCCCATCCTATAATCAGGTACGCTTCTCCATCATTGATGGCAATCAAGGCAGTCCTTTCACCATCGACCCCGTCAGAGGAGAGGTCAAGGTGGCCCGCCAGCTTGACAGAGAGAAGGTACAATACACTCAGGTGTACCAGGTGCACAGAATTTGCTGCAACCAAATGATGGCTGACAGTTTGCCACATTTTTTATTTGTTTGGCATTGTTTTGTGTGTGTTTTTTAGACCTCAGGTTACACACTGACTGTGTCGGCCTCTGATAACGGAAGCCCGGCTCGATCCAGCAGTGCCACAGTCAACATAGACGTCTCAGACATAAATGATAACCCACCTCTCTTCTCTCAGGCTAACTACAGCATCATTATACAGGTATGAGTCATTAAAGTAGAAGATACAGTGATGTCACTTTGAATAATCTCTGCAGGTGCTTGTTTGTGGAAAAATTCTTAAAAACAACATGAAATTAAAACTGAAACTATTTACTCTATTAATACATGTTCCGCATCTTATTTTGTACGATTCATGAGTGCAAAAGGAAAACAAGCTTGTTTTCATTAGTAGCGTTTTTCGCCTCTGAAACAACTTTTCAGCTGACACAACCTAGAAAAATGATTTTAAAGGAGTTGTTCACCCAAAAATGTAAATTATTTTATAATTTTTTTTAAATATATATCCCTTCTGTTGATAGTGACTTGCTTTAATGTTTAAAAAAGCACCCAAAATTATCATAAAAGTAGTTAATTACGTTAATTAAAAGTAAAAGAAACTGTGAACGGTGCTTGCCAGATCAAAAGTCGCTGCCATGATGCGAGTGATTGTTTCCATAATGACCAAGGGTGTGTTTCATCAACAGTTTTAAAATGCCAAGGTTATTCCACTGCATATTTATGAGTGTTTTGACTGTCGCAACTCTCAATTCGATTTTCACATTTACTGAATAAATCGTGAATGGTAAGAATAGTGAATAGTGATATTATCTTTTAAGCATTGCTTTTAGACATTTCTGGTAACAAATTACGAATTTTGTGAATTTTGTGAAAGTGTACTATGTCAGATTTGCCCTTAAGATGGAAAAATGTGTTTGTGGGTCTGAATCGTAAAACACTTAATATTTTCTGTGTGTGTTTTATAGGAGAACCAGCCAGTTGGTACCAGCATTCTCCATCTGACCGTGTCTGACCGTGACGCCTCCCACAATGGACCTCCATTCATGTTCTCCATTGTCAGCGGGAACGAGGGTGATGCCTTCCAAATCACTCCTCAGGGCGCGCTGGTCTCCGCAGCAACGCTGAGCCGTCAGGCCAAAGAGGTCTACCTCCTACAGGTTCAGGTGAGTCAGAAGTAGTGGTTGAATCAGACCTCAATCACTGTCTCTGATTCTCCAGCTCTCACTGAAGCCGCAGGGGTCATGTTCAGTTTTCAGTAGAAGTCTGAAGGGATATACTGTATGAGCAGTAGAGCTCAGGTGAAGCAGTGTTCAGTGTTCCTCACGCAGGCCAGACACTGGAAATATGGGATGATGAAGTAGCAGACATGAGAAGCTACAGGCAGTGTTCCTGTAAGAAACTAGTTACAGCAGTCATTTCCTCTTGTAGAACACACACTACATGGCTAAAGGAATGTGGACACCTCTTTTAATTATATTTTAGCCAACATGTTGGAATGTGTCTTCTGTTTCCATTTTGAATTTAATTGGCAAATGTATACATTGACTTATGGACTAAGCAAATAAATGTAGCTTTGGTGTGTTTTGTGTGAACTTAGATGTTAAACTGTTAAATGTTCATGAGACAATCAAAGCTCAAGTGCTCCCTCTACTGACTATGACAGGCACCTAATTGTCAAGCTCTCTTAGTTTTGTTAGAAGCCGTTCTGCCCTTAATAAATACTTGAAACGGCTTATTATGCTGATTTTGCACAATGTGTTGACAGAAGACAGAAAATCTATTGCTTTAGCAATCAATGATTAATCCTTTTCTGTACTCTAACGTATGAGATGAATCATAAGTGGTTGGTAAAATGAGTTATTTTGTTTAGTGCCTTGCTAAGACAAGCATCACTATTGCTATGCTACTTCCTCAAATTTGCATTTAGGGATTTCAACAAACCACTAACCTAAAGTATTAAACTTTGGTGTGTAACTCATCCCACACAATTAATGCTACATAAATGAATTATAATTAAAAGAAAACAACTTGTTGAAATGAGGTGAGCTTTTGCTTTTCTAAGCGGTTGGACTTAAGCCCAAAGTATACTTCGGTTTTGACACGAACGCTCAGTGTCTATGTACAGTCTAACGCAAACCTTTCAAAGTAAATTCCATTTGACTGTGCGCGCATACACAGGTGGTTGGTGCATGCACGCTATGACTGCTGTGAGAAACTGGATTATTTCTCTTCAGGCATTTATCCCATTAACATATCTTTATATTTCTTCAGACTCGAGTTATGCAAATACAGTTATCTCCTGACCTCATCACACCCGTGCTCTTGACGTGCACATCCACTGTTATTTCCAGCTTCGTCTCCTGTTATTTACTGGCGATTACATCTTCTAGCACCTTTTTGTGAAAGCAACAGCTCATCTGTGAGTGTTGCTACCTTGTGGACCCAGTAATTAGTGCAAATAATTCCAGATGTATGCAAGAAAAATCGGGCTGTGTGCGTTCAGTGCTCGAACACTCTGCTGATGACAAAATTTGGGCCATGCGTCCTGAAGTGTCCGCGTCTGACTGAAGTATACTTTGGGCTTTACAGTCACCTGTTGGACAGGCAAAAAACTCCCATAGAATTTAATTAAAAGAATATTCAGGGTTAATACAAGTTAAGCTCAATCGACAGCGTTTGTGGCATAATATTGATTACCACAAAAATGTATTTAAAAAAACAAGGTTACAGTGAGGCACTTACAATGAAAGCGAATGTGGCCAATTTTTGGAGGGTTTAAAGGCAGAAATGTGAAGCTTATCATTTTATAAAAGCACTTACATTAATTCTTCTGTTAAAGCTCATGTATTATTTGAGCTGTAAAGTTGTTTAAATTGTAATTTTTACATTTTAGGGTTTTAGGGTTTGTTGACATTACATCGTCATGGCAACAAAGTTGTAAAATTGGCTCTAACTTTACACAGAAAAGATTATTAAGTGATTTTGTCATACTAAAATCATGTTTACATGCATATTGTTTACGTCTTGTGGCTATACTTTTGAAACGGTGAGTATTTTAACATTAAAAAAATTGGCCCCCATTCACTTCCGTTGTAAGTGCATCACTGTAACCCAGATTTTTGCTTTTTTTTTTAAAGAAAAGGAGAGGCAAGTCAATTTATTTTTGTGGTAATCAATATTATGCCACAAATGCTGTCGATTGAGCTGAACTTGTATTAAACCAGGAATATTAATTTAAGGAAGGAAACAAGTCATAACAAGGGACTAGAATATCATGGGAAATGGGGGTGGACTGTTTTGACATGGAGTATTAAGCAACCACCCAGAATACCTTTGCAACCAAATAAAAATGTTAATTTTAAAATGTAAAAATGAAGTGGTCTTCTAAAAGTTGTGACTCTGAATCTTAAAACTCAATCCCTTTACTCTTTTGGCCCAGGTGACAGACAGTGGTCGACCGCCGCTGGTCTCTACATCGTTTGTGAGTATTCGTCTGATTGAAGAGAGCATCTATCCTCCTACCATTCTACCCCTGGATATCTTTATCACCACTGCAACAGATGAATATTCCGGTGGGGTTCTGGGTAAAATCCATGCCACGGATCAGGATGTTTATGACACTCTTACCTACAGCCTCGCCCCTGATAGTTCCTCCACCTCCCAACACTCTGGCCTCTTCTCCGTGTCCTCCACAGATGGGAAACTCGTGGCCCGTGGGAATCTGGACGCTGGTCAATATGGCCTTAACATTACAGTAACAGATGGCCGCTTTACCGCAGATGCCCGAGTCAACATTCATGTAAGGCAGGCCTTATCACAAGCGCTGGATAACTCCATCGCTGTCCGTTTCGCCGCTATAGCACCAGAGGAGTTCATTGGAGATTATTGGCGCAACTTTTTGCGGGCCTTGCGGAATATCGCCGGTGTTAGACGTGGAGATGTGCAGTTAGTCAGCTTACAACCTGCTGCTGATGCCTCTGGTGACCTCGAAGTCCTTCTAGCGCTGGAGAGGTCAGGAAGTCCATTCCAGCCTCAGGAAGTGGTGTACAGAAAGTTGAACGCTTCAGTTGGGGTAATCGAAGAGATGACCGGTGTCCGTATTGTTCGTGTTGTCAAGAAACTCTGTGCCGGTTTGGACTGTCCTCTTAGTTATTGCCAAGAGACGGTTTCCTTGGAGACGGGAGCAGTGTCAGCCTACAGCACGGCGAGGATCAGTTTTGTTACGCCACGTCATATGCGCACAGCCAAGTGTCTCTGTGAAGGTGCAGACTTATAACAAGAACTCAGTTTCAAACATTTATACATATATTACACTCCCAGTCCAGAGCAGTGTTAAGCCTTTGTGATTGTATTTATGTGTGATTGTAGGAGCTCAGTGTCCTGTCTTGAGCAAATTGTGTGAAGGAAGCCCCTGTCCTGATGGAATGGAGTGTGTAGAAGATCCCACATACACAAAGTTCAGCTGCATCTGTCCGGAAGGAAAGCAGGAGGAGTGTGGAGGTATAAACGCACATCTCTATGCTTCCATACACCATAGTTCAACTAAAATCTTATCTAAGGATGTCATTCCACTTGACGGCCATATTGGAAATGCCTCTTCAGTTTACATACCAAGAACATACGTCAAATTACTGCAGGATCTTACAAAAATGTGTAATAAATTTAGCTTCTTTTGCTCTAAGCTATTAAATTGTATTTTTCAGTGTGGTACAACAAATTGGCATGCATGTTCGAGTGCAAAAATACCAGGCCGTTACCAATAAAGCGATTGACTCTTTTAATTGAAAGGCAGGACCTCCTGTCCAACAGTCACCATGATGTGCGTTGCATTTTCCCCATTCATTTTTATAGCTGCATTTCTCCTCCTGATAGTGTTTCAGTTGCCTCGCTTATGCTCCCTATTAAAGAAAATTATCGGCTGGCAAGCCAAGCACTGTATTACAATCCCTCATACTTTTACATATAGACATTTAGCAGTCATATTTAAGTTGTGATTGGTCTTCTTTTGCTATTTTGCAAGCACTGTTTTTTCCATCATGAAATCTAAATCTTATTTTGTTAATGTGCATTATAAATACACGGTTTAGTGAAGAAATGATAATGTTGTCACTTATGTCACTTTTCTTTTTTTTTTTGGCCTGTTTTAGAGAGTCAGTCCTTAACGTTCAGTGGGAACGGATATGTGCGGTACAGGCTGATGGAGAATGAGAATAAGGAAGAAATGAAGCTGTCCCTCAGATTGAGAACATTATCCACCCATGCTACTGTTATGTATGCCAAAGGCACAGACTACAGCATACTGGAGGTGAGTGTATATGCTGTAACCCCCTTCAACCCTCAAAAAATGAAGAGAAATCAGAAATAGAGTTATTGCATAGCTGGGAGAAAAGAGGGGAATGCTTTCTCATGCATTCTGCTTTGGTGAGGGAAAACCACAAAACTGACAGAGAGAGAGCAAAGGAGTCTGGTAGTGCAATGCGAGCGGCATCATCTCGCTGCTGTCACATTTTAATAATGTGTAACTTTTTCTGCTTCTCCCTAAAGCATTATTAGGGGGCCAAGCAGCAAAGCTAATTGTACTGATTTTCTTCTTTTTTTGGGGTTCAAGCCTGAAGGGCTAGAAACCATATTGTTTTTGTCTAGATTTATATTATTATTATTTTTCTGCCCTAAAACTGATCGTGCAGACCAAACAGTAAGGCCTAGAGACTTGAAACTTTCAGGGATGGTAGTACTCCCATTGGCTCGCTGTATGTATTGAATCACCCCATAGGTGGCGCTATAGTGAATGAAACAAAAAAAAAAAATTCATTTTGGGCCATAACTCTTGAACCGTAAGGGCTAGAAACAAAATAATTTTTCATATGATTCTTTGCGTCATGGCAAAACTTTTAAGATCCGGACGTTTTTGGCTCGGCCCCTTTGTTTTCCTGCCATTATGGATTGTTTGAAAAAAAAAAAAAAAACTCTTCCTAGGCCGTTTGCCCGATCGGAATCAAACCAGTACAGAAAGATTCAGCAGAGTCCCAGTATGAAAAGTTATCAAAGGAATTTTAAAATTTGTATATATTATCAAACGGTACGCCAAAACGTTCGTAGTGGCCTTGTCCACTTTACTAAAATGGTTATAACTTTTGGACGGATTGAGATATTATCACCAAATTTGGTACACGTATGTATGGGATCATTCTGAGGATGCACATCTTTGCCTCTTGGTGGCACTATAATAATTAAAAAACAAAAAATGTCTCTAACTATGGAACCGCTGGACTATAAGAACAGTCGCATATCTTTAAAAACAGTGCTGCCATCGACCAATCAGCTTTTTTGCAGCTTTTATACAGGGTTAAATAAGGCCGATTGGAACTAAACTTCGTAGGCCTATTTGTCTCTTGGCCCAAGAGGTCTATGCAAAATGTGAAAACTGGACACCGGGAGGTGCTATCGCGTTTTACATGCGTGAAAATCATTGTATATACCACTGTGTTTCACAAAGAAACACGTTATTCATATCATATTGTATATCTCCTCATTCTGAACAACTTTGCCTGAAGTACAATTGGTGTGAAACAAAACGTTCAATAAATACTTCAGATTATTTTAAAAGAATACTTTTTTTGAACTAATCGTAGGCCGTTTGCCCGATTGGAACCAAACCACTGCAGAAAGATTCTCTGGAGTCCCAAAATGAAAAGAAATTTTAATTTATCAAACAGTATGCCAAAACGTTCGTAATGGGTGTAGCCACTTTTACTAAAATGGTTATAACTCTTGAACAGAATCAGATATTGTCACCAAATGTGGTATACATATGTATGGAGTCATTCTAAGGACACACAAAAACAACTGTGCATCTCCACCTCTTGGTGGCGCTATAATAGTAAAAACAAACGTTAAAATGGATCTAACAATGGAACGGTTGGGCCGATCGACTTGAAATTTTGCATGCAGTGTCTGTGTCTAAGATGCCATCAAGGTCTATGAGGACAGTTGCATACCTTGGAAAAAATGGCTACCAACAACAAAATCATCTTTTAGCAGCTTTTTAACTAGTCCTAGTCTGTTCACCCGATCGGAACTAAACCAGTGCAGAAAGATTTTCTGGAGTCCCATTATTAATAATTATCAAAAAGTTTTAACTTTCTATTCAACGTTGCATAGCTACACCAAAACGCAAGCAGTGGGCGTGGCCACTTTTACTTGGTTATAACTCTTGAACGGATATTTTCACAGAATTTTAGACACTTATGTATGGAGTCATTCTGAGGACACGTGAAAAAAAAACTGCATACCTATGCCTCTTGGTGGCGCTATAACAATCAGGGATGTAAAAAATAATATCTGGTGATACCTCACTTGATGTTTCTCAAAATTAAGGCACTTTAACATTGTTTTAGTTGCTTTCAGGCTATCTAATTAATACTTAACCTGTTGCATGTGAACTTAAAGGACCTTAAAGGCTTGAACCCTGTTAATTGCTGCTTGCAGCTATATTCTTATTCTTATTTATTTTTTTCTGCAATAAAGTGTATGGGCGTCAGAGACCGTAAGTCGTGGAGACACTAAACTTGGCAGGATGATCCCAAATCTCCCCCCCTGCCCCCCACCACCACTACTCATGCACACAAATGCACACCCAGATATTTCAGATCATTCCAAAGATATTAATGATACAATTCATTCGGTTTAACCCGATTTGAGTAATTGATCAATATCTACTCATCACAACCTACCAACGTAACCAAACTCGGTACACATAGTCAACAGGACATTTAGAAGGTGTCAACAAAGTTTCACACAGTTCAGCCCCTAGGGGGCGCTACAACTAAAAACTGTCAAAACTGTGCAGCCGTTTGAGCGACAATGTTCAAATTAAATATGCATCTTCTTTGGTTCAAATGCTAACATATTCTTAAAAAATTGGCCAATCAAATTTCAGTACCTTAACTCGTATTGGGAATGGCCGAGGGTTATGAAAATTACTATACACAAGCAGGGTCTGCATATCAAATTTTGTGACATTCAGCTACACGGTGGCATTATAATTAGCACATTTGCATTTTTGCTTATAACTCTGGAACCTTATAGGATTGAATTTCCATTTCTGCAAGAAATTTTTTTTACAATGTTGATTTATTCGAAAAACTTACTTTTTCGAACTCGTCCAAGGCCATTTGCCAGATTTCCATGAAACTTGGTATATATCATCTACAGACCCTCCTGACAAAACCTTATCAAAAGAATTATGATGCGTCAAATCATTCCAAAGATATAAGCAAATATGTTTTGGATGTGGCCTATAATGACTAATTAGCCTGTATCTTGTGGGTGCAATTTTCAAACTTAACTAAACTAGAGAACACTCTGAGGTAACATAACGAGTTTCATTCATTTTTTTTATGCTGGGGCACTGTAACTTAAGACAATCCTATTTTTGCAAATGTGCTCAAAGCAGGTGAAATGTCACACCAAAATAGTTGTCCACAGCATCCACAAGATCTTATCTGTCAAATTTGTTTGTTTTGGTTATCTCGCCATATGTGCTTGGCCCCCGACAATAGTCGCTTGTGGCTATATTTATTATTATTATTATTATGTATATGTTTTATATGGCAACCCATAGAACCATTCGCGGGAAAGTTATGAAATTTAGAGGACATGTACCGGGTCGAATGATACCCAGTTTTCCCATGTCGGCCATTTTTGGCATCAGCCATTTACATCAGCTGTATTTTACGAACGCATTGGGCTATCATTACGAAACATTAGCACCATGCCCTGAAGGTGTCGAAGAAGTTTGGGTCTTTTTGCTAACTTTGTAAGCTTATAACTTTTAATGACGCTGGTCTATTTTCATGAGACTAGTCTTATGTTCCTGAGGACTTGCCGAGCGCAACGATACCACATTTGTAATGGTTCACCTTATGACCTGTTGCCTTTTTAAAATTAGTTTCGAAACTACTTTAGTGAATTGCCTCTAGGCCGTCCGTCCGATTGGAACGAAACCACCAACAGTAGAATAGCTGTAAGCAAGTTCTTTGATATAGGGAGGAACATGGCAAAATGTCGATTCAAAGGGCCAAAAACAAGCTGATGATTTTAAAAGTTGTCTCTGCTTTTACGTAAATGGATATAACTCTTAAACGGAATGAGATATTTTCACCAAATTTTACACACTTATGTAAGAGCTCAGTCTGAGAACACATAGAAAAAGTTGTGGGGCTTGGCCACATGTTGGGACTATAACAGGAAAAAACATGAAAGTGGCTGTAACTACGGAACTGTTGGTCCAATTGACTTCAAAATTTGCATGCAGTGTCTTTGTGGGAGTTGCCATCATTGACCATGAGGACAGTCGTGTGTGTGTGTGTATGTATGTATGTATGTATGTATGTATGTATATGTATATATATATATATATATATATATATATATATATATATATATATATATATATATATATATATATATATATATATATATATATATATATGAACATGGCCGCCATTGGCCAATCATCAACGTATTTAACGGCGAGCATGCCAAACAAGGCTGTATCTTGGTTATACTTTGGCCTATTAAAATGAAACTTGGTGCATGTGATAGCTATCATACCCTGATGGTACCTGACAGAGCATGTAAGCGAAGTGGAGCTCAATTACTCATTCCATGCGTGTGCACTCCGCTCAGCCGCTCACGGCTAAAGCGGACGCTCCGCTCAAGTAGCGCTTAAGCTCACCGGTAAAAAAGCGTTCTCAAATCCCGCTCCGACATTAAATTTCTCTGTAGTATACTTGGTTCCAAACATGTACACGGTGGGTAGCTACAGTGGCCCGAGCAACTGCCCCTTTGCCGACATGGGCTGAGGTGCCCCTCTGGGTGAAATATAGACTATAGGCTGACATTTATTAAATTATCAAATGATTAGTAATGTACACATCTGAAATTATGTGATTGTATTGTGTTTTTGTATATAAAATCTCGCTGTTTATTTTGGACTGGTTTACAACTGCTGTTGGATAATTGGGTCAACCAGACCTTCCTTATCAATTGTAATCAGTAAAATATTTATCTGTTATGGCATTGAACATCTTCAAATAATGCCTTAAAAAAATTCATTTCTGAATTCCCTTTATTTACTTCAAACAAGTCATCAAACATGCCTCTACAAGTGATAAAACGTATGCGCGTTGGCATGGAAACTCGCATACGTGCAAATTTGCGCTTTTCAGTTTAAACTGGACCCGAGGGATACAACCGACCCAGAAATCCACAATCTTTTAAACTTTAAAGTTTGTCCGAGTCGTTTATGGTAATAATGAAAACATGGACTGGTACCAGGAAAAATATTGCAGGTAAAAGTGAAATTCATAATTGTTCTTCAGTTGTCTCCACGGAATGATTATAGATTTGATACTTTAATATGTTTCTGATTTAATGCTATCAGACTTTGGGACTGTAAATTAAAATGAGCAATTTCTCATCCTAATTTTGTGTTCAGTTTTAAAGGGTTTATTAAGTTATCCAGAAAAGAGCAGTGAATGTTTTTCTCTTTTTCAGTGTTGTTGCTTTATTAATATTCCCTATAATTTTATATGTATGAATCATATGCAATGGATTTGGATTTTTATATAATTATTATATTAGTAGATACCATGTGCCCCCTTTGTTTTTCCTTGATATTTTTAAAGCAGCATAAAGTGAATCTGGACATTATATGCGTCAAATGATCATGTCTTGTGCATGCGCTCTTTATATGTACAGCAGGGTTTAACCGTGGATTAACAAATAAAAAATATTTGTCCTGCATAAAGTGAGATTTTGTCCTAATATAAATATATATAATATATAATAGAATGCTGCACCTGCAAATTAGGAAACACTGATATGCAAGATCATACATGTTTATTGGTTTTGATGCAGGGATTTTTTGTGTGTTTGCTGGGATTCAAGGAAAAATGCTTTGCCAGTATACAGTATTATTAAGCTTACATATTCAATTAAGGATGCTCTAACGTTCGCTGCCCTGCAGAACCGGGCCTGCATCCAGCTGGCAGCTGCACTGACATGATTGCAAAACAACAAGATACATAACTTATCTATTAATTTATTATTGAATAGTAGTGTTGCCTACTTGCTCACCTTTTGCTGCACTACCATGTTCGCGTAACACTCATGCTCTCTGGCAATGTTACACGTACGATTCCAAAAGGAATATTTGCTAATTCTCACGGTCTCTCCACACTCCATTTCGATTTCCTCGTTCTTAACTTTGATTTATATTTTGCATTTATTTAGGCTATAAGGTTTGCAACTTCACTAAAACAATGTTTGAGCTTCATGACCTCAGGCCTATTGCTTCCTTTCGCAGATTCCCAAACCAGCATATAACATAGCGCATTCTGGGTTGAGCGAGCGGCACTGAGCGGCCTGAGCGAGTGGAGTGGAATCTTCAAAAAGGCGCTCTCCACTGTGCTCTCTGCTGTGCTCGCATGCTCTGGTAGCTGAGCAGTTTCGGATCAGTGCCACCTATTGGTCAAGAAATATGAAAAATAGCTTTCATTGCTCATAACTACTCAATAGTGTGGCCTAAAATCATGAATAATTTATCCTATAATCGAATAATTTGGCCCAGTTCATGAGACTGGTCTCATCCAGTTTCTTGTGTTATGGTTATGACAATGATGCCATATTTCCCATGTTTGCCCTATTGCCTGTCTACCATTTTGAATTTCATTGAAATTATATATTTTCCAACTCCTCCTACAGCATTCTTCTGATCTTTACTTGAAACTTGTCATCATGCTTCTTTGTTCGCTCAAGTTGCCAATGATGGGCTTGACCCCAGTATTGCTGCTTGCGGAACATGGCTGCCATTGGCCGCCAACATGGCAAATTCAGCTATTAGACAAGGTTAACAAAAGCTGATCGGAATGAAACGTGGTGGACATATTTGACTCTTTGCATGAGAGGTTTTTTCAAAATGTTACAATAAATTGGTCACTGGTTGATGCCGTTACATTTTATTTGTGCGTTAATGGTTTTGTATAGTGCAGTGTTTCACAAAAACACAAGTAATTCATATCTTATGATAGCTGTCCTAATTTTGAGCAACTTTGCCTCAAGAACCATTGGTGTCAGTCAAATCATTCATGAAATATTTGAGATTACATAGTCTACATTTGCGAACTAGTCCTAGGCCGTTCATCAGACCTTTACCAAATGTGGCCTATATCATCATTACACCATGCTTGCAAAAAGTTATCAAAAGATTCTTGATTGACCAAACCTTTCTCCTATAATGCAACAACGAATATTATGCAAGGATGCCAAAAAGAATCTGAGGCTGTATCTTTTCAACGCTTTGGTTAATCGACATGAAAATTTATATTATGCCAATATAACCACCGCCTGACAAAATCATATCAATTTGGTCGTAATACCACCTATTGGTCAAAGGTGAAATGAAATTCTATTACATTTATAAGTAATTCAGATCATGGATTTTAAACCGCTTTGAATATAGCATTCAAGTGCTGAATTTCGGCAGTCACATTTTCTGCCATTGGTCTGCTTTGCCCCGGAGCTTGCAGCTATATTTCATCTTTTATCCATCTAATTTATTTAACTGGGTGAATACTCCTATCTCACACCTGAAGTATTTCAGTCTTGTTGTGATATGATCATCTCTTTAACTACTGCTTACTTGGATAGCAATTTGGGGCGTCATTTTTGCGTTATTTTTGCACATTTTAGGGTATCACAGGCCTGTTTCTAATCTAAATATTCTGCTGCAAGATTTTAGGCCAAAATGTGTATAAAAGCTGTTGCGCGACGAGCAAGAGAAAGACACAGTGGGTATGGCGTCAGGCCTCAAAGAGTTGTTTTTTTTATTATAATAAACAACAAAAAAGGTGAAACCAAACAGAAGTGACACCAAACGGAATTACAAAAATAAAGTATGTTTTCAAACAACCTTAGTCAACACCCCTTAGACTCATTACGCCCTTTCGCACTCTCTGATTCCCTATGGACAAATAGGCCATACTAAATAAAAGGTGATAAACGTTTAACGTCGTGATGAACTAGATCTCTATAACAAACGAAAGCGTTACAGAGGAATCGGCTCATCCGATAACATAGCTAGATTGAACGGCAGCTGGTGTGCGTAGGATCTAGCACAGTAGGTAAGATGGTTCTTCTGGTAACTTAGTAAGTGTAACGACAACGCCATTTCTGACCATTTTTGTGCCCTAGGTGAGATCGCTGTTGTTGATGGGTGGAGGTGGTGGTGTATTAGCAACTTGCGCAGCGATCTCGTTATTGCTGCTTCCGTTTGCCAGAGCGACCTCATACTTTGTGGTGGTGGTGTTTGTGCCCTCCACGTTGTAAATGGGATGCCAATGTTCACTCTGGTTTTACTCTGTGTCTCATAGCAAGTCTTCGAATTTTGGCGAAGCTCAATTTATTTTCCTCTGTACACATTTGCCATGGTTGTCCATATTCCCCTGGCTGAACCAAGTAGCCACGCCCCAAACTTACGCTATAGGTTGAGCTAGAACTGGATGGGTGGAGCCGAGCGGGCCACTCAAAAAGTAAACATCAATGTTTTGATAGTGCCTGGGAAGCTCAGTGTTTATACATTTGGGTGAGGTAAACCAATGATTGGCTTACTAATAGTTGTCAATGAACAATAAACTGGGAAATTAGAATGTATTTTGACATCAAAAAAGTTACACACTTCACCTTTAATGGCAGCAGTGATGAGGCTCCATTAACTTTGGGTGCCCCTCCTCTCTTGCCGACTCCAGTTGTGGATCTGGCTGAAAAACAGGGCTTGGAAGAGGCGGGGCGATGGTGATGCAAAGGAGGGGTGTGTTGTTCCGTCACAATGTTTAAGGGAAATTATAGTTTTGGGGGGCATATATTTAGATACAGTGAATGGTTACCATATCTCAAAATTGCAGATTGACATTGATTTCTTTGTCACGCTGTCCCTGTGTATTTATTTCAGATTGTGAACGGCCGTCTGCAGTACAAGTTTGACTGTGGCAGTGGCCCAGGTGTGGTGTCCGTACACAGTACCCAGGTCAGTGACGGACAGTGGCACACAGTCTCTCTCGAGGTAGATGGCAACTATGCTAGACTGGTCCTGGATCAGGTCCATGCCGCATCAGGCACAGCTCCGGGCACTCTGCGTACCCTTAACCTCGACTCCAGTATCTTCTTTGGGGGTCACACCCGGCCATCGTCCGGCTCAGGGAGACTGGTGGTGAACGGGCTGCGGGGCTGTCTGGAGAGAATTGTGTTGAACGGGAGGGAGCTGCCGCTGTCTCAGGTTCGAGGAGTTCACTCAGTCCTGGAGGAGCTGGTTGAGGCGGCTCCTGGGTGCAGCTTGTCTCCACCGGTTCAGGGCTGTTTCAGTAACCCCTGCACTAATGGAGGCACATGTTCATCACTGCCGAATGGAGGTATGGATGGTGTTTTTGTTTTTTTGACTCACTGTAGTTCTTAACTAATCATAAAAATTATTGCCAAACATGTTTTAACTCGCACCATGCTAGACTGTACCTGTTCTCAACTCTATAGAAAATGTCTTACATATGGTTTGTGTGTAGGTGCATATGTGAGCATACACTGTTGTCTTTACAGATTCACAGTCATTTTTTACCTGTCTAAACAATAAAAGGGTTAAATGAAGTGGACTAGCTAACACACTTTATTTTGTGCTGTTCTGTAGGGTATTTCTGTAAGTGCACAGCTGCATTTATGGGCACACACTGTGAAGTCAGTATCAGTTCCTGTGCTTCTAATCCTTGCCTCTATGGAGGTACTTGTGTCCCACGGGGAGGAGACTTCTACTGCCAGTGCAGAGGACAATATTCTGGCCAACGGTGAGAGTACACACAAACATAAAGTGGCCCCATGAAGTATATGGACTAAAGGTAGACCGATATATTGGTTTTACCGATGAATCGGTGCCAATAGTTGCTTTTTGCAACTATTGTTATTGGCAAAAATCTGTGCCAATAGTTGCAGATAGATTATTATTATTTTTTTATTTTTTTAATATATATATTTCTTCATTTCAAAATAAAAGGAAAAATATGATTTATTATTAGTTTTTTGTACATTCTAAAAATCGATTTTAAAAACTATCGGCCGATTATTCAGTTATCAGCCTTTCCCACCACCTTAGTTATGGTATCGGCAAAATCCACTATCGATCGACCTCTTATATGGACACTTAAGTCACTCTTAAAAATGTGTGCATGTAATTTAATTAGATACAAAATATCAAACCAAGTTGCACAAACAAATGATTCTAGACGCTTTGCCATGTTTGCAATAACTTTTAAACTACTAGTCTCAAGATAATTTTAAGTGGATGTATGAAGTCACACAGGTGTCCAAGCAGAGGTATAGTTCATCACATTAACTATGGACCATGTTCCACTAAGTTTGACCACCTGAAAGGGTTTAAACACCCTTTATCTTACATTTGAGATGTGTGTGTGTGTGTGTATATATTACTTAGTTCTTAATACTGTGTATTGCCCCCTTTAGCATCAATGACAGCGTGCAGTCTTTTATAATAGTTGTCTATGAGGCCCCAAATTTTTGCAGGTGGTATAGCTGCCCATTCGTCTTGGCAAAATGCCTCCAGGTCATGCAAAGTTTTTGGTCGTCTTGCAAGAACTGCACATTTGAGATCTCCCCAGAGTGGCTCGATGATATTAAGGTCAGGAGACTGTGATGGCCACTCCAGAACTTTCACCTTTTTCTGCTGTAACCACTGGAGGGTCAAATTGGCCTTGTGCTTAGGTTCATTGTCGTGCTGGAAAGTCCAAGAGCATCCCATGCGCAGCTTTCGTGCAGAAGAATGCAAATTGTCTGCCAGTATTTTCTGATAACATGCTGCATTCATCTTGCCATCAATTTTCACAAGATTCCCCATGTCTTTTGAGCTCACACATCCCCAAAACATCAGTGAGCCACCACCATGCTTCACAGTGGGGATGGTATTCTTTTCACTATAGGCCTTGTTGACCCCTCTCCAAACATAGCGCTTATAGTTGTGAACATAAAGCTCTATTTTGGTCTCGTCACTCCAAATTACAGTGTGCCAGAAGCTGTGAGGCGTGACAAGGTGTTGTCGGGCATATTGTAACCGGGCTTTTTTGTGGCATTGGCACAGTAAAGTCTTCTTTCTGGCAACTCGACCATGCAGCTCATTTTTGTTCAAGTATCGTCATATTGTGCTCCTTGAAACAACCACACCGTCTTTTTCCAGAGCAGCCTGTATTTCTCATGAGGTTACCTGTGGGTTTTTCTATGTATCCCGAACAATTCTTCTGGCAGTTGTGGCTGAAATCTTTCTTGGTCTATCTGACCTTGGCTTGGAATCAAGAGATCCCTGAATTTTCCACTTCTTAATAAGTGATTGAACAGTACTGACTGGCATTTTCAAGGCTTTGGATATCTTTTTATATCCTTTTCCATCTTTATAAAGTTCCATTACCTTGTCACGCAGGTCTTTTGACAGTTCTTTTCTGCTCCCCATGGCTCAGTATCTAGCCTGCTCAGTGCATCCATGTGAGAGCTAACAAACTCATTGACTATTTATACACAGGCACTAATTGCAATTTAAAAAGCCACAGGTGTGGGAAATTAACCTTTAATTGCCATCTAAACCTGTGTGTGTCACCTTGTGTGTCTGTAACAAGGCCAAACATTCAGGGGTATGTAAACATTTGATCAGGGCCATTTGGGTGATTTCTGTTATCATTATGATTTAAAAAGGAACCAAACAACTATGTGATGATAAATGGCTTCATATGATCACTATCCTTAAATAAAAGACTGATCATTTTTTGCATGATCAGTCTTATTTTCAAAATCAATGCCAAAATTTCACAATTTCTGCCAGGGTATGCAAACTTTTGAGCACAAATGTATATATACTGTCCTCCCTTCATGATTGTTTTTTGTTGTTTTTTTGGGAGATTGACAGCAAGCTAAACTCCATTCAATGAAAGAGTCAAGAATTGAGCATCCTAGCTCCAGTATTTATTGAAGTACAGTAGGTAGGACTTCATGTCAACTCAATCATGAATCGGAGTGGAACTAAAACAAAATAAAGAAACTACAATGAATTCCCGCTATATATGTAATGCATTTTCAATATGAACTCAAACAAACTGTGTCTTCAGTAAATTATATCTTAAAGACCAAGTATGTCACAAACATGATGCTACTTATCATAGGACATCTAAATCAGGCTAAATCTTTAGATTACTAATTCAGTAATGAACTTAATATAGCACAGATCAAATGTAAGTAATAAGATTAACTTAATTTAAAGATTACTTCGCATTAAGGAACATTACAATTCTGAGTAACCATGCTTATGGACTTACATCATGCTAGCTTAATCAAAATAACTCTGGTAAGCATTAAATAACCAAAAATGTATTAACACTTAACATGTACACCAGGGGCCAAAAGTTTGGAATAATGGACAGATTTTGCCCTTATGGAGAGAAATTGGTACTTTGATTCACCAAAGTGGCATTTAACTGATCACAATGTGTAGTCAGGACATTAATAACATGTAAAATTTCTATTACAATTTGAAAAAAAAAATTCAAAACTTCTTAAACTACTTCAAAGAGTTCTCATCAAAAAATCCTCCACATACAGCAATGACAGCTTTGCAGATCCTTGGCATTCTAGCGGTCAGTTTGTCCAGATACTCAGGTGACATTTCACCCCATGCTTCCTGTAGCACTTGCCATAGATGTGGCTGTCTTGTCGGGCACTTCTCATGCACCTTATAGTCTAGCTGATCCCACAAAAGCTCAATGGGGTTAAGATCAGGCGACTGTGCCGGCCAGTCCAGCACCGTCAGTACTCTTGAGGACTGCTTTGTCCCCAAATAGTTTTTGCATAACTTAGAAGTATGCTTAGGGGGATGGCATGGCATTGGAGAATGGAATGATATCCTTCCTTGTTTAGGGTTCCTTGCATTCAGTATAAATCTCCAACTCTTCCAGCACCAAAGTACCCCCTTAACTTTACATTTCCTCCACCATGCTTGACCGATGGTGTTAAGCATTCCTCCAACATCTTTTCGTTCACCCTTCGTCTCGCATATATTGTCCTGTTTGAGCCAAAAACTTCAAACTTTGATTCATCGGTCCATAACACTCTTTTCCAGTTATCTGTTGTCCAATGTCTGTGTTTCTTTGCCCACTCTAACCTTTTTTAAAAAGGTTTTCAAAAGTGGCTTTTTCTTTGCAATTCTTCCCATGAGGCCTGAGTCTTCTCTTTACTGTTGTACATGAAACAGGTGTTGAGCGGGTAGAATTCAATGAAGCTTGAGCTGAGGACATGTGAGGCATCTATTTCTCAAACTAGAGACTCTGATGTACATATACCCTTGTTTAGTTGTACATCTGGCCTTCCACATCTCAACAACTGGCTCTCTTGTTGGAGCCAGTTGTCCTTTGTCTTTGAAGACTGTAGTGTACACCTTTTGTATGAAATCTTCAGTTTTTTGGCAATTTCAAGCATTGCATAGCCTCCATTCCTCAAAACAATGATTTACTGATGAGTTTCTAGAGAAAGCTGTTTCTTTTTTGCCATTTTTGACCTAATATTGACCTTAAGACATGCCAGTCTGTTGCATACTGTGGCAACTCAAAAACAAACACAAAGACAATGTTAAGCTTCATTTAATGAACCAAATAGCTTTCAGCTGTGTTTGATATAATGGCAAGTGATTTTCTAGTATCAAATCAGCAATTTAGCATGATTACTCAAGGATAAGGTGTTGGAGTGATGGCTGCTGGAAATGGGGCCTGTCTAGATTTGATAAAAATTACTTTTTTCAAATAGTGATCGTGCTGCTTTTTACATCAGTAATGTCCTGACTATACTGTGTGATCAGTTGAATGTCACTTTGGTGAATTAAAGTACCAGTTTCCTTCTGAAACAGCAAAATCTGTACTTTATTCCAAACTTTTGGCCCCCAGTGTATAATATGTAAAGAATAAAACTACTTGCAGCCATTGCTTTCTTAAACTTCACAAGCAAAGGATTGATGAGGATTGAGGGTCCTGTATGTTTCTGATGCAACATGTAACTGAACTAAATGAACTTCCTATTTCCCTTTTATATATTATATATAAATATATTTTAACTCGTATTGGGAATTGCAGAGGGTTATGGAAATTGCTATACACAAGCAGGGTGTCAACTCAAAGCTGCATATCACATTTTGTGACAACGATGGTGTTATAAGTAGCTAATTCACGTTTTTGCTCATAACTCCGGAACCATATAGGCTACAATACAAATTTGTAGCTTCTCTAAATCCACCAGTACCCCAGTGATATGGTGACATAGATTTTCATTCCTGCAAGAAAACTTTATCACAAATATTTTTTGAAAAACCTACTTTTTCAAACTTGTCCTAGGACGTTTTTTCGATTCTCACGAAACTTGGTGTATATATCATCTACAGACCCTCCTGACAAAAAGTAATCAAAAGAATTTTGATGTGTCGAATCGTTCCAAAGAAATAAGCAAATGTTTTGGCCGTGGCCTATAATGACTAATTAGCCTGTATCTTGTGTGCAGTTATCAAACCTAACAAAATTTGTACACATGGACAAGAGAACACTCTGAGGTAACATAACGAGTTTCGTTAATTTTTTATGTTAGGGGGCGCTATAACTTAAGATAATCCTATTTTTGCAACTGTGCTCAAAGCAGATGAAATATCACACCAAAATAGCTATCTACAGCATCCACAGGACATTTTCTGTCAAATGTGTTTGCTTTGGTCATTTCACCATGTCGGGTGGCCCCTGACAATAGTCGCTTGCGGCTATATTTAAAATTTAAATTTCATCTGGACCCCACTGCACTGAATCTTGTTCTTCCTTTTTTGTCTAATTGTATTTAAAGTTCAATATTTATTCATTTAGTTATTTCTCCACTTCATGTTTTATACTCCAGATACGCAGCCAAATAAAAGTAAATCTTTGTCAGCACTTTCATTAGTTAAACTGGATTTATATGAATGGTTTGAATCAAACTTTAGAAAATACTTAAGTTTCAGGCAGCTTTATCAATAATTCCTTAAATTTGAAATGTAATCAGAATCTTGGAGATGTGATTGGCAATCTGATTAAATTCAGTAAAACAGAATATATTTTCTATATGAGAAATTTTCATTGCAATAATAATCAGTCCAAATTTAGTTTTTCTTATTTAGAGTTTGACTAATATGGGTTTCTGACTGACATTTTGGCTTAATTTTCTGTCAGGTGTCAGCTGGGTCCGTACTGCACAGATAACCCATGCAAGAACAGCGGCAAGTGCATCGATAGCCTGGATGGCCCCGTGTGCGAGTGTGAACCTGGTTTCCAAGGAGACAGGTACATCTCTTGACCGTTTGAATTAACCTGTGAGTCTCGATAGAACAAGTCAACAATGAATCAAATGCACATAATGAAGTTCTTCTTTATTAGATACTACATCCCTTGACATGCTTTCGATGGAATTTTATAGTTTTTGTGAGCTGATGTGCCCACATGCATATTCTGCCAGGCAAAGCCACAACGAAGTATCTACACAACGATCTGTCCTCTTGACAGACAATTTTGGCTCAACTATGCTCAGTTTCAGAGAAAACAGAGTGTGACAGTTGCAACAACTATGAAATTAATACGAAAACAAAGGCATCTAAGTCATGTTTCTTAGTTTCAGTGTTGCTGTAGTTACTGCATTTTGTCTGGGCAGTTTTGTGTACTTTTGAATTGTATATGTACAGTATCTGTGTATTAACATTACGTGTGTGTGTGTGTGTGTGTGTGTGTGTGTGTGTGTGTGTTTGTTTGTAGGTGCCTCAGTGATGTTGATGAGTGCCTGAAGAACCCTTGCGCTAACGGCGGTCACTGCCAAAACACATACGGCTCCTTTAATTGTAACTGCCCTGCGGCCTACAGCGGACGACAATGTGAACTCCGTGCCGAAATCCGCAATGAATTTGTCTCCACCTCTTGGAACATTGGCCTGGAGGAAGTTATCGGAATAGTAGTCTTCGTCTCCAGCATCTTCCTTCTTGTCCTCCTTTTCATCGTGGTTCGCAAGCGCATATGTCGGCGCTCGAAATCAAAATCTGATGATGACAACAAGCGCGGTGTAGGCATGGGGGCCCCGCACGCCTTCCTCCAGCGGCCGTACTTTGACTCCAAACTCAACAAGAACATCTACTCGGACATCCCGCCGCAGGTCCCGGTGCGGCCAATCTCCTACACTCCCAGCATTCCCAGTGACTCCCGCAACAATCTGGACCGCAACTCCTTTGAGGGCTCAGCCATACCAGAGCACCCAGAATTCAGCACATTCAACCCCGACTCGGTGCACGGACACAGAAAGACAGTGGCCGTTTGCAGCGTTGCACCTAACCTGCCGCCTCCCCCTCCCTCCAATTCAGTGTCCGACAGCGACTCAATACAGAAGCCCAGCTGGGATTACGATTACGATGGTACGTACCGGGACACATTTGCTATCCAAACATGTTGTGTATGTAACCTTTGTAACACAATTTCATATTTTCTTTCCCACACAGCTAAAGTGGTGAACTTGGACCCGTGTCTGAGTAAGAAACCAGTGGAGGACAGTGCGTGTCACCCTTACAACAACAGAAGTAGCATGTCAGAGGTCCAGTCTCTCAGCTCCTTCCAGTCCGAGTCCTGTGACGACAACGGTAAGTATAGATGGGGATGACCAGTCTGTTTTCTTTAACACTTTTGATTGTGATTAATTCAACGCTATGTTGTTATTTGAGGATGTTCTCTTGTTATTTGAGCCCCATCACATGGTGCCACTAATGCCTGGGATTTTATACTGAACATCTGCTAACCCTGTGTTTTCTCTTTTACTGCTGTAACCGAGTGTAAAGGATGATTTGTTTTGGGTCATGTGTTGTCGTCTTTCTCTCTCTTTCTTATCGCTGCACTGGGGCTTCAGCTCCCATTTGGATCAAATCTCACCACAGACACAGAGCAAGGTTTTAAAATAGAGGCCTGCTCGTAAGTGAACACTTGCCCACGGTGGAAGGAAGTGATCACTAAAGGCCCTGTGAAATTCTCAATGCATAAAAGAAAGCATGTTTTTTTTTTCTCCAAACCCCTTGTCTCTTTCTTTTCCCACTATTGCTCTTGGCTACTTCTCATTAGTTTAAGTTCAAGGCAACATCTAAGGATGACCTATAAAGTATTTTTTAACTTCTCTGTATGGAATTCATGTTTTGTATTTCTTTTTTTTTTTCTCATTTGGTTCTCTTAATGAAGCCAGTGGATGGTTGAAGACAGCAGCTCAGAGTGTAAAAGCAGGGTATGAAAAGTACATATGATGGGTCTCCAGCACTCATCATTTCTGTTGGTCACAGCTGATCCTAATTACTAGGTCCTTTCACATGACTCGCTTCAACATTTCACAATGCTTTGCACTCTATGGAGCAAAGAATACGTTACCCCCAGCACAGGTCAGATGTTGTAACGCAGCGTTCAAAGTTCAAACAATTTCATCTTTGACCCCATTTGCCGCTGACCTTTCGAAGCACAGCCAATAATTTACAGGACAATTCATGTGACGTTCATATCACAAAAATCAAAAAAAGATAGAAGAGAGTCTGCTCCTTTTCAGATCCTGATCTAGATACATTGAGTTGTACGACCACGTTGAAGGCAAATTAAGATATTCAGTAAATTATTGTTATACTCTAGTGATAGGCTGACATCAGTTAATTAGCTGATATTTTGGCCACTTTAAGGTTATTGCATTGGCCAATTACTTTTGCATTAAGTGTTACCTCTAAAGAGAAAGGGGGGAATGCAATTAAAATAAATTGTGCCTGGTAAAAGCGCTGTTTATTTGCTTGCGTTTTGTACGCCGGTATAGTGCTCGATTCACTAAAGGAATGATGCAGATCAGGCAACGGCGCAAACATGGCCACAAAATCTGTGCTGAATGCAATTTCCAAGGTGCTGGACTGCTAATAAAATTCAGTTTACCGCCTGTTTTTCTCAGGTGATAATAGCACAATGTTATTATGATTTCGCAGGCCAAAAAGCACAGAGTTTTGTGAATAAAGTACAATCTATAATGAGCCTAATTTACATAGAAAGTAGGTGTGTTTGCATGGAAAGGAATGTCAGTGACTTCATTTAAATACTCAAGACATAGGACTGTTTCAGCTCTGATTGCTCCTGCTTAAACTAGATTGCGGGTGGTTAGTGAATATGACCCAGGTTTTTGCACTGAAATGCCACGTGCAAAAGTTGTGCAACTGTTGAGTGAATTCACCCCTAAAGTCCTAAGTACACTTCGGTTGTGACGCGATTGCTTAGCGGCACATCCACTGTTGTTGTTTCTACCTATTATATCTTCCAGCGCTTCTTCGTGACAACAACGGCTCAACAGCTCCACCTTGTGGACCCACCTATTATTGCAAATAATTCCATTCGTATTCAGTGCTGATGATGAAATTTGTGTCACGCTTCCTGTAAGCAGACGCCTAGCGTTCGCATCTAACCAAAGTATACTTGGGGACTTAAGTGTTACCTCCCTCGTCAGTCCAAAAGCTACCAACAATCTTGTTAATGGATAATGCTTTTTGTAAGTTTCTGTAAATTGTTTAAATGGTTTCAATTGTTTTTGGAGAAATTTAGAGTAAATATTGGCTAAATTAAATTCTTTTTTAATTTTAACAATTTTATGTACATCTAAGTTTGCTTTAAACACATACATATCGGCCATCAACCACCTTGCTTTTTTTCCACATTGGCCATAAAATTGAAATAAAACAAACATTGTTCGACCACTATTATATGCACATTAGGTGAATGTGAATCAAGAAATATTAAAATAGTAAAACCACCATTCATGGTGCTATCTGAAATGCAAATGTGGAGGTTGAAGCAACTCATAACACTTGTGTTGAAGCGAGTCATGTGAAAGAGACTTAAGTCATCTAATCTTTGACTCTTGACTCATTTGTCCTTTTCAATCCCCTGACCCTGACCTAACAACTCTCCAACTGAATATCTTATACACTAATGATTTATATTGAAATTTCGTTATGGGAATGTACCTGCATTTCTTCTAAAACTTACTGCCGCTTTTTATTTTACACCATCGTGTCTGTTGATTTTGGGGCCAGAGAGTGTCTTTATTCTGTTTTATCTTTGAGAATTTTCCTGATCCTTCCTTCCATTTTTTTGTTCATGTGTCTTAATCATGAGCACAATGTCAGTCTTCACTCCCACTGTCCTCAACCCAGAGGTGTGCCTTACCGTCAAAATCAAGTCCCTCTGTCATTCACCCATCCCTCAATTCACACCCTAGTCAAAATGTAAAACTCTTTGAAGTATTATCTGTTGTTCTGACACACCGGTAAATCAAATCAAGCCATCAGTTTTGTCAGAATGAAGTGTCTCATTAAAAGAAATGCTTTTGTCTCTGTTGTTCCCTCTCGCCCTCGCAAACTTGCTTTCCAGTGTCTCTTTTCTGTCATGTTTTCTTCTAAAAAATTAATGTTAGATTTCTCTTATCTACCCTTCCCACAAGCCTCCCTAGTGACAGTAATCCACCTTGTCAGCTCTGTTGTTGACTCGGTGGAGAAAGAAGGTATTCTTTTACTGCTTCATTAGCTGATTGTTGAGTGTCTGGTCTCAGTGTCGTTAATGTCTAATGGGTGATTATTAGGTCTCAAAATGCCATTTTCTTCACCCTAAATATGTCCAGTGATGCTTTAAAAGTGACTAATCACAAATGTCAATCATATGCCTCTTTAGCCATTCAGGTGTCTCATTTGAGATGCAAAAATGTAATCTTGTCACTCTTAATTGGAAATTTACCTGCAAATGTAATGTGCCAGGGGCAACTTTCACACTTCCCACTATGTTTCTGTGCAAGCAAATGGCATGAATATTGTCACATACTCTCATGTTTACTCATCTTTTGTATTCACCTCCTACACCTTCTCTTTCTCTCATTTTCTCCTTCTCTCCTCTTATTTTCTCTCCACTTTGTATAAAGAGTCATTCTCGGCTCACAAACACAAGAACCCAAGAGGTGATTTATTTTATTTCGTACGTTTTGCCTGAAGCCTTTTGATTTGAGTTTTTTGCTTTCATTTAGTTTGTTTACCCCCTTTAATAAAAACTCTGCATGCCCACAGTTCTGTGACAAAAAACTTCAAAACAACTCTTTTCTTTTGGTGGCATTGGACCCACGGAAGAGGCAACATTGCCGTTGATTTTTGTCACTGCACTAATAAAGTGTCTTTTTGCATTTGTGCTTGTGAGTTAAACTTACAGTGTGATTTCAGAAATGCCCTCAAAGTCAATCCAAACCACTTCATTTGAAACACAGCATCAAAAGATCCATAATAAAATATTATGTGGAAATTGTTCTTAAAGTAGACTAATTGCACATTGTCAGGTTTTGTCAAGTTGTTAGATTTTTTTTGTGGTTTGTGTGTGAATGTTCATGTAAGGTGTGTAAATGAGTGTGTATTGCAGTATTATTTGTGTTGAATTTGATCCGCATTGTGTTGGTGTGATACTGATGTTGCATGCAATTGGTTTTAAATTACTGCTAACCTGGCTGGTATTAACTGGGTGATGATTTATGTGTGGGTTGAAGTCAATTACATTTTTGTTCAGGGAGTATATAGAATAAAAGTATTATTAGGGCTGGTTTTCAGCATCACGAGCCATATATATATATTTTTTTGAGACGTTGTGTCAAGCTATGTAGTTTGAAACTTTAAAAAACGTATCGAGACCCCTGCATTCTGCTCTGCCAGCTGTCTTTGAACAGCTGTCAGTTTGTTGCCTGTAAAGCTGCGCTTTACCTGTACAGCTGGAGTAGGGGTGGCTGATATGACCAAATTGAGTAATTTTATATCACGATAACGATATATATCACTATATAGTAATTCTGGGGGGTCAGTCAGTTGGCATGATTAATTGCGTTAATTTGTTTATAATTAATCTCACTGAATTAACATGTTAAATCGAAAGCCTTAGTTATCACTTGACAAGAAACTTGCAAAGGAACATTTTCAGCTAATCTCTTAAAGGAATATTCCAGGTTAAATATGATATTTTGATTGTATTTCTTGTATGTCGAATACTAGATAATGACTTGTATCCCATTTTGTAAAAACAAATACGTTGACAGTTATCATGCACTTACAATAAAAGTCAATGGGCCAAGCGAACATCTGTTGCCCCATAGACCTTACTATAGTAAGTGCATTTCTGTACATGTTTTATAAATTGAGGGCTGGTTGAATTCTCTTATGTTGATAGAGCTTAATCTGGAATATTCCTTTAAATTGCCCTCACTGAAGTTGATTGACCTCAGCCTTCCTTCTGACAGTGTGTGTAACCCTAATCTAATCAACAGATTTTGCTTTGGACAATCACTGTGATGCTGACTATTTCTTTCGTCCAACAGGCTATCATTGGGACACATCTGACTGGATGCCAAGCGTTCAACTTCCTGGAATCCAGGAGTTTCCTCAGTATGAGGTAGGGGAGGCCCCACCCACCCTTTACAGTGACCCCGCCTTGCTGGACACAGACTATTATCCAGGTGGATACGACATTGAAAGCGACTTCCCTCCTCCACCCGATGACTTTCCCGCCCACGATGACCTGCCCCCTCCTCCGCCCATGCCAGAATATGGAGAACGCTATGACACATTGCAACCCCCCACGCGAGGTCTAAACAGCACCCCGTCTAGCCCCGGGTCTGTGGTACGCCAGCGCCCACCTTTACCCCAGCTCTACAGCCTCACCCAGTTCCTACCCCACCACCATTACTCTTCAGACTTGGAACCCCAGACCAACCCCACCAGTACCATCACATCATCCACAACCGGATCCCCTGGAGGATACCGACGAGGAGGCTTCCCACTGGGCTACGGCCGTGACTTCAATCCCCCGGCCGCAGATAACATGTCCCTGTCACTGTACACATCCACGGCGTCCTGCTCAGACATGTCGGCCTGTTGCGAGGAGTCGGAGGTGATGATGAGCGATTACGAGAGCGGCGGAGAGGAGGAGGGAGCACAGTTTAAAAGGCTGGTCATACCACTGCTAGACTCTCAACAACAGCATACTGAAGTCTGACACTGGATCCAACAGCAGAATAACAAAAGTGCCTAAATGAAACCCTGCTACAGGAGACTGTGTATTAAATCTGCAACCACATAACATACACGGTACATGAAAGCAAACATAGTCTTACACTTAACGTAAATGCCAAACACTCACACGCATATGAATCTTTCTCTCGCTGGGGAAGGGTTTTGGACTTGCCTGAACACGGGTTATCTCAAGTAACTCTTGTGGGCAGTGTTATTATTATTATGTAGTATTGGAGAGAGTATAAGACTTGGCTGTGCCATTAAAAAAATACCAATCATCATGCACAAGATGTCTGACAGAACCATAATGAGATGTACAATTTACACAGAAAATAATTGTATTGTCATGGATAATGGGAGGAAAAAAAGCATAATTTCAAGATGATATCTGTATTTGTGGAGATAAAACCATGCAAACTGATTTTTTTTATACAAATCCTCGTTCATTTGTATTGTAAATTTCAATGTACAGTTTTGATTTAAAGGTTTTACTAAGTTTTTGTAGATATTTGTTTTCCGAAAAAGTAGTATACCAACTCGAATGGTGTGTTATTATCAACCTTACTGTATGTTCATTCACAAGCAAAGAAAAGAGCATAAATAAATAACTAAAATAAAGGATATGAATGTGTGAACATCACAACACATGTTCATGTCTGAAAGGATAAATGGATTGTCGTCTGCATACTCTTGTGATGTGTTGTTTTTTATTATTATTATTATTTGTTGTTGTTTGTAAATTGTGACTTTTGGAACTTTATTTTTTTCCACCATGAAAATGGGACCCAGTATATTTATAGTGCGAGATTATTCACAGACATGTGACTTTTTCAGGGGTCTGCGTGTGTGTGAGAGCAATGCTATGGTCTTGTTTTATGATTTTTATTAAATACTGCCAATAGCTTAACTGCTTTACTACTGGCAATAAATTATTCTCTAAAATGGGTGTTTGCCTTGTATGCATTTATTCATGCACATTTCGCATCACTTTTATAAACCATTCAATGTCAGGGACTAGATGTTATAGAGCTATCTGACATAATGCAGTGCACAACTGATTTGAGCAGTTGCATTCTATATTCAAAGGGAGTAGTCAAAACATATACTGTATGTGTTTATAGGAATTATGAAGCATTATGTTCTGATAGTAGTGGCATATTAGCAAGGCAACTGTCGTGAATTGAACAATATGACTAATCTTAGGAGAACCTTAGTCAATGCTAATTTAAATGTTCAAGTGATTCTATGCAATGCTGCATTATAACATGAAAATATTTAGATCACAGTTTCTTATTATTAAACTCAGCAAAAAAAGAAACATCCTCTCAATTTCAACTGCTTTTAAAAAAGGTTCAACAACTAAGACAAACTGAAGTTTCACAGGGGGTCAAAATCAAAAGTAACAGTCAGTATCTGGTGTGGCCACAAGATGCATTAAGTACTGCAGTGCATCTCCTCTCATGCACTACACCAAATTTGCAAGTTCTTGCTGTGAGATTTTACCCCACTCTTCCACCAAGGCACTTGCAAGTTCCCAGACATTTCATCCCTCACCCTCCGATCCAACAGGTCCCAGATGTGCTCAATGGGATTGAGATCCGGGCTCTTCGCTTGCCATGGCAGAACACCGACATTCCTGTCTTGCAGGAAATCATGCACAGAACAAGCAGTATGGCTGGTGGCATTGTCATGCTGGAGCGTCATGTCAGGATGAGCCTGCAGGAAGGGTACCACATGAGGGAGGAGGATGACTTCCCAGTAACGCACATCAATGAGATTGCCTGCAATGACGACGAGCTCAGTCTGATGATGCTGTGACACACCACCCCAGACCATGACGGACCCTCCACCTCCAAATCGATCCCGCTGCAGAGTACAGGCCTCGGTGTAACGCTCATTCCTTCGACGATAAACGTGAGTCCGACCATCACCCCTGGTGAGACAAAACCGTGACAGTGAAGAGCACTTTTTGCCAGTCCTGTCTGGTCCAGCGAAGGTGGGTTTGTGCCCATAGGCGACGTTGTTGCCGGTGATGTCTGGTAAGGACCTGCCTTAGAACAGGCCTACAAGCCCTCAGTCCAGCCTCTCTCAGACTTTTGCGGACAGTCTGAGCACTGATGGAGGGATTGTGCATTCCTGGTGTAACTCGGGCAATTGTTGTTGCCATCCTGTACCTGTCCCGCAGGTGTGATATTCGGATGTACTGATCCTGTGCAGGTGTTGTTACATGTGGTCTGCCACTGCGAGGATGATCAGCTGTCCTTTCTGTCACCCTGTAGCGCTGTCTTAGGTGTCTCACAGTACGGACATTGCAATTTATTGCCCTGGCCACATCTGCAGTCCTCATGCCTCCATGCAGCATGCCTAAGGCACGTTCACGCAGATGAGCAGGGACTCTGGGCATCTTTCTTTTGGTGTTTTTCAGAGTCAGTAGAAAGTCTCTTTAGTGTCCTAAGTTTTTATAACTGTGACCTTAATTGCCTACTGTCTGTAAGCTGTTAGTGTCTTAACGACCGTTCCACAGGTGCATGTTCATTAACTGTTTATGGTTCATTGAACAAGCATGGAAAACATTGTTTAAACCCTTTACAATAAAGATCTGTAAAGTTATTTGGATTTTTACAAAATTATCTTTAAAATACAGTGTCCTGAAAAAGAGACGTTGTTTTTTTTTTTTGCTGAGTTTAAGTTATACGTAAGTAAAATTTTATGTTTAGGCTTCTTAAGCACACATACAGTACAAATCTCACAAGAACATGCCTGAGTCATATATCACCCCACACTGTAAAAACTAATTTGTTAATTTTACTTAATTGAACTGCAAACTCATTGTCTTAATTCACTTAATTAAGTTTAACTAAATTTAATCAAGTTGAATAGAAAAATACTCAGTGTTCCTTACTTATATTGAGCCACAGTTACTTAAGGCAATTAAGTTCTGTTAACTGAATTGTATGTGTGATCCGAGGAACAGTGGCAGTACTACACACTAACATGTCTAGTAAGAAAGAATTACTCAAAAAGGTAAAACTAAAGAAATAAATGTTTTGTTTTTGTTCATTTGTTTTGTATACTCATACCTGTATCACTAAGTGCAACTTGGTCACTGTGCTATGATATGGCTCCACAGATAAAGCAATATATACAGTAGAATACATTACTGGTCCTCAACCTAGGCTCAAGCTCCACTCTTCACCATGATAGTAACCCCCAGAACTACAACATAATAAAAATTCTTCTAAATCTCAACATAACAAAACATTAAACACTAACAAGTCCCCCTCTTTATATTCATCTTGCACAAAAACACATAAAATAACACTTACTTTAAACTTTTACTCTCCCTGTAGAGTCCCATGCAAACATGCTGGGAACTAACACTTTGTATGGCACTCATATAAATCAAGTTATCTTAACTAGGGATATCTGAGTAACTAAGGCATTGCACCCAAATGGTAAGAAAACTAAATACACATTACTAAGGTAAACAAATATTTGCACATCAGTTAGCGCATTTGTTGGATTTTACAGTGCAAAATAATAATAATAATAATAATAATAATAAAAGCATTAGACATTACATTTTACATAAAGACAACAAAGCCTGTTCTTTACATTGTGACATCATGCAAAAGAAGAGAGGAAAGAAAAATACATCGTTTACATTAATTCATGCACCATCATAATATTTGTATAACATGGTAATATAACTGTATACTGTAATATACATTTTTTTAAGTGCTTGGATATAATGATTCTCATTAATTTATATATCAATGAAAATTTATATAATAATATAAATAAACATTCATATTAAAAATATGTCAGTGCATTGCAGTAATGAGGAAAAAGGGGGGAATGTCCATCAAACTTAAATGCTTGTCAGCATTATCAGATTTTTTTTTTTTTCAATTTCATCTTATAATGACCAATTAATTGAATCAGATTACTTTATTCCTTTTCATCAATTAAGCAGAGAATCTATAAATGGGTGTAGTAAAATATCGATCCAGCAGATGGCGATATCGTAGCGCAATAGCCAAGTGCAAGTTTATTTGGGTTGTGTAGTTTACGGTGCTAGTAGAGGTGTAGTCTCAACACACACTTCCTGGATACATTGCTGTGTAACCGCTTTGTTGTCGGGTGTTGTTTTCCAATATTGGGTAAGCGACTACTATATTATTTTTCCGACATTTCAGTGATTTCGTCAATCCTTTTGCAAAACGTTAAAAGCACTCAAAAGCAGACAAAGAACTGCTATTCCTCAACCAGCAGCATGCATAGTTTTAGTCTTCCTTTAACAGATATAATCTACACGCTACTGTCCAGTGTGCTTTCATGGATTCTCCTGTGCATAGACATTTAGTTAATTTCATAGTTTGCTATAATGACATTCACTGTTTACTATAATGTCTGTTATTTCTAAAAATGTATTGTTTTTGTTTTATGTTCATCGTGCTAATGCACACGACACTTGACCTTCATTACAATGGCTGTGCTTCAAACTTATCGAGCTACCTAACTAGACAGCATTTATAGGCGCATTATAACGCGCAAACTTGTTGTCTAGGAAGACTGCTTAGGTTTTGTGACACAGCCAATGTGTTAAGTATCTACATGTGTAGTAATAAAAAAGAATAATAATAAAAAACTGTTAAACAATGACTCTCAAATTCCTAAGTGATGTTTTGCAAACACGAATAGCAGACTACGCCTTCGTCTTATGTGTTTCTTGCACAGCTGTTGAAGGCTGAATGTGTCGTCACCCCTTGTGTTTTTCTCTCGCGCAGCTTTTCATTGGCTGACCGCGCGAGTCAACAAACAACAAAGAAGATACACCCGGCATGCGTGTGCGGTCGCCATCCTGCTGAGAGCCTGTTATAACGTGTTCTACTCATTCAGCTTCTGGAGAAGAATTCACCTTTTAACCGTTATTTAAGAGCAGAAAAATACTTTAGAGATGAACGGAGACAGCGTGGACGCGCGGCGCGAGGATACACCAGAGTAAGATGATCTTGACGACTGTTGCTATGCAGCTTTTAGGCGTGACTGACAGTTCAAACACAAGTGTTGAATTCCCTAAGGTTTGCTTTCCTGTGCATGTTGTTACTATGGTGGTTAAATACTTAAATATAAGCTGGTGTTGTAATGTGTAGGGTTGGATTTAACTACATATTTTAACAAGTCTCAAATCTTCAGGCGTTTAACCATAATTTAGTTTTGTGCTTCTGGATAAGTTTAGTGTAAAAACAATAACATCCTAACATTTAGGGTGTTCTTTATGTAATGACCAATCTCTGATATTGTCATTATTGAAATCTAAATTATGAGGCAGAATGTGGCTCGCTGTTTATAAATTCTTATATGGATGCAGTGCTGAGGATAATGCAAGTTTAAGTAAAATTGTGTTACCTAGTGGTTAAGATGTGGACTGGTAACAGAAAAGGAAGAGATTTAGGTTAAACTCCCACTAGGGTTATTCCATGAACGCTTAACCTCAGAAAAATGTGTCCCTGTAATAAGTGTGTTGATAACAATGTCTGCTAAATGACTTAATGTATACTATATGGAAGGTTATGCAACTAGTACAAAGAAATGCAGATCTGTAAATGATCATTAATATAATGCATTTGCTCATGCATGTGATCTTATTGTCCAGTGCTGGTAAGGATGGGGCATCAGGACAGCAGCCCATGCAGGTTGATGCAAAGGGTCACTCGCATGCCTTCAGATACAGCCTGAACTACCCTAACATCGGCCACTGCATCATCATCAACAACAAGAACTTTGATCACAAGACGGGTAACACTTTTTCTTTTCTTTTTTTCTTGCTGTTGAGGGTGTTAGTCCTTTGGGAGGTTGTGAGAACAGGAACCTGTTTTTGCAAGTTGCCAGTTTTGATGCTCATCAAAACAAGATGATTATTAAAACCTACTACCCTTTTCATCTTTCTTTATGAACAGAACATTGAACCGACTAGGGATACACTGATACCACGTTTTCTCTCCCGATTCCAATATCTTGAATTCTTTGTATCAATTCAATACCAGTGTTTTTTTTTTTTTTTTTTGCTTGATCAGTTTAGTTTAATACCATGCTGTGTAGAACTTAATGGGAGTACTCTTTTATGTGGAAAGAATGTGTTTACTATTCATTTAATTATAAATTAGGCCCCATTTACACTGCATTAACATGCGTTTCATATCCAGACAGTATCTGGATATTCTTTAACTGGATTGTATTTACACCTTGCAGTCAAATGTGTCTCCACAGTGATCAGATAGAGATCCGATCAAAGTTAAAGGGATAGTTCACCCAAAAATGAAAATTCTCTCATTATTTACTCACCCTCATGATATCCCAGGTGTGTATGACTTTCTTTGTTCACCTGATCTGATTTTTGAAGCTTAAAAAAATCACAGACAGTCAACATAAACATCACTGATATGACTCCAGCGGTTAAATTAATGTTTTCTTAAGCAATACGATCGCTTTTGGTGCGAAGAAAGATCAATATTTAAGCACTTTTTATCTCTAAATCATCGCTTCCGGTAAGCTTCACAAGAAGGTGAAGATCACGCAATCTCTTGTGTGACGTTTTACCGTTGCCATGGATACAGATGTAATCTCACATTCTCCTCTCAGTTTAGACATCTAGGATAAGCACACAAATGCACCATTGTGAGTAAAAAAACAGATAAATACAAATCTAAACCAAAACCAACCAAGCTACTGTACAGCGTTCCACCTTCTCACTTGTAAACAGCGCTGCTCTTACGGCTGTGACTCACGTGCGTCGGTTCTCACATGTTTCAAATGCCAATGCGATTACGTCACACGCGTGTACCGCTCCTGACCAGAAGCATGATTTAGAGTAAAAACAAAAAAACTTAAATATTTATCTTTTTCGCAGCAAAAGTGATCGTGTCACTTTAGAAGACAGTAATTTAACAGCTGGAGGTGTATGGATGACGTTTATTCTGACTGTCTTCAAAAATCGGATCACCATTCACTTGCATTTTAAGGACCTACTGAGCTATGATATTTTTCTAATTTTCTTCAAATGAGTTCTGGTGAAGACAGAAAATCATACACACCTGGGATATCATGAGGGTGAGTAAATAATGAGAGAATTTTCAATTTTGGGTTAACTATCCCTTTAACCGTGCAAAATGAAAAACTGTGCTTGCATATTACATCAGAGGCTGTGGTAACTGAAAATTCTCTGTCTTTTAGATAATTTAAAAAAACATCGATGGTTTTTCCTTCATCATTTTTATGGTGGCCACCAAAGCGAAATACCAGGTTCCGAAGCAAATTGAACAATCTTCATCTCGCGTTCGCCGCTTTGTGAGTGGTAAATATGCTTCTCATCTGAAACGCGCAAGTGAAGCATGGTTTCGTGCGAGTGTGGCGCGAGCTACATAGTGAATAGAAAACAGGAGAGAGATGTGAGCAAGTGGGGATTTGAGGAGAGAGTCAAAATATTCCAAGTGTATTCCAAAGGAAGCATTGCAATGGCAGAATAAACAGAAAAACAATCCACAACACAGCATTTAACATCAGATGGCTGTAGCTTAACCTCATAACATAATTAACTACTTGCATAGTTGTATAACGAAAACACATTTACACCTTCTTTGAATGTGGTCAGAATCCATCCCTGACTACCTCCGAATGATATTTCAGTGATCCGATCACAATGGGTCTTGGGTGTATTTACACCTGGCATTTAATATGGTCAATGTTAATGCAAGGTGTAAATGGGGGCATAGAGAAGCATTGATGACAAACTTTGTTATTTAACCTACTGGATAATGCAGCAAGCACAGTGAACTTTAATATTATTATAACTTGTAATATAGTACTTATATTGAATATTAGAACATTATTATACAGTATTAATGTATTTATGTAATTATAATATGCCTCTCATTCATACTCTGGTTTCCTATGTCTTCTGCCCACAAAACTCATATGCCGTTATCAATACAATCAACATTATAAGCGAACCAAACTCAGACCCAAGATGGAGTTTGTGTTGTGTTGACTATTTATTTATTTTAGTCATAAGCACTACTTTAAATGTGCTTTTATTTTTGGAGCTGAACAAAAACCACCATAACTAACATGCAGTATTGGATTTCGATTGGTCTCGCCTGTTTGAAGAGGTCAGTATAGGAGCCGATAGGATCAAGGTATTGTGATCCCTGGAACCAATGTAGTTCCAATTTAATTATTGACTTATCTTAGTAATAGTGTCTTCAGTATATTCCTTCTTGATTTGTTCTGTGTGATAATGTAACCTATTTTGTGTGTACATATTTCTTTTATCAGTTATAAGATATAGTGATTGTTACCTGCTCTTTACCTCCGACAGGCATGAACCAACGCAATGGCACAGATGTAGATGCAGGAAACGTAATGAGCGTGTTTCGAAAGCTCGGGTATATCGTGAAAGTCTACAATGACCAGACAGTACAGCAGATTGTACAGATTCTAACTGCAGGTATAGTCTAGTCTTGCTAAACTCTACATAAACTTAAAGGGATAGTTCACCCAAAAATGAAAATTCTCACATTATTTACTCACCCTCATGATATCACAGGTGTGTATGACTTTCTTCAGCAGAACACACTTGAAGAAAAATAGAAAAATATCTTAGATCAGTAGGTCCTTTTAATGCAAGTGAATGGAGATTTCTCTTTTGAAGCTCCAAAAATCCCAGACAATCAGCATAAACATCATCCATACGATTCCAGTTGTTAAATTAATGTCTTCTAAAGAGACACAATCACTTTTGGTGAAAAAATGCTTTTAAATCATGCTTTTAAACTCTAAATCATGCTTTCGGTGAGCAGTGGTACACGTGTGTTATGTAATCGCATTAGAATTTGAAACACGCAAGAACTGAGGCATATGCGTCACAGCCGGAAGAGCTGCACTGTTGTATTTATCTGTTTCTTTACACACAGTGGTGCATTTGTGTGCTTATCCTAGATGTCTCAACTGAGTGGAGAACGTGAGATTACATCTGTATCCATGGCAGTGCGAATACGTCACACGAGAGACCACTTGGACTCCACCCTCTCGTGAAGCATTGGATTATAGTTAAAAACTACTTAAATGTTGATTTTTCGTGCCAAAAGTGATTGTGTCGCTTTAGAAGACGTTAATTTAACCGCTGGAGTCGTATGGATGACGTTTATGCTGACTGTCTTGGATTTTTGGAGCTTGCATTTTAAGGACCTACTGAGCTAAGATATTTAGCTATATTTCTTCAGATGTGTTCTGGTGAAGAAAGAAAGTCATACACACCTGGGATATCATGAGAGTAAATAATGAGAGAATTTTCATTTTTGGGTGAACTATCCCAAAGTATCTTTAATACTTCTGTTTTAGATGGTTTTGAAGGAATAGTTGGAAAATTCTGTCATCATTTACTGCCTTTCGTGTTGATCCAAACCCATATGATCTTCCTTCCATGGAAAGCATCTTTTTTCCAAACAAAGAAAGTAAATGGTGACATAAGGCTAACATTCTGCCTAACATCTTTTCTGTTCCATGGGAGAGAGAAAGTCATAAGGGTTAGGAACAATATGAAAGTAAATAAAGACAAAATTTTCAGTTTTGGGTGAATTATCCTTTTAACTATCCCTTGAACCCACTGTTGATTAGAAAGTGAAATCGATTTTTTCTTGACTTGTAATAATGTACTTGTTGTAATTGTTATCATTGTAAACATGAATCATTTGCTTATTCTGTTGCAGTTGCAAGGGATGACCACAGCCGCTGTGCTTCATTAGTGTGTGTGTTGCTGAGTCATGGAGATGAGGGTGTGTTTTTTGGCACTGATGGTGCTGTGGAGTTTAAGTCCTTAACTAGCCTTTTCAGAGGAGACCGCTGCCCATCACTAGTGGGAAAGCCTAAACTTTTCATCATACAGGTACATCCCAAATCTCCATCATCCTTTTGGTGTATATGTTGAAGAGAAATAGTGAGTGTGAGGCTCTTTTCTGTATAATGGCTCACTTTGTGTATTTAGGCTTGTAGAGGCACGGAACTGGATCCTGGTGTGGAGGCAGACAGCGCAGATGGGTCTATGAGGATCCCAGTGGAGGCTGACTTCCTCTATGCCTACTCTACAGCACCAGGTACATCACACAATCATTTATGCTACTCTGAGCTTCCTAAATCACAAACATGCTGAAAAGCTACAAATGTGCATTTGACTATATGTATTTGGATATGTGCCCAGTATAACACTTTTCTGCATGGTTGGAAACTGAGAATTCTTTATGGAAACTTTATTCAGAATTGGTTTCACATCTAAAAGAATACCAGCACTGAATGATTTTCATGACTTTTGTTTTTTTGATGGATGGGACACCGTGCTAAAGTATTCAGAAATTGTTTCAGGCAATACTGTTCAGCAGCACTGCAACAACACTTTTGAATCTACTGCGTACAATGCAACCAAGGTAGTCTGAATGACTGACCCTTATGAAATGGTTCTTCTGTTCTTCAGCATGAAATATACAGTGTTAAATTCCTTACGATTTCCATCTCTACTCTTGTCTTATTTGATCGTAATTTGATGCCATGATCACTAGAACATGTACACAAACATCCTTTTTAAATATACCTCTGTTTATCAACTGCTTTCCATGGCTGGTAATTGCGGCACTTTATTTGCATCAAGCAAACAGCGCTAATGTTTTTGAATTGGGCACATTTTAGAATAACCCTCATTTCGATAGAAAAGAGGCATGTTTGCAGAAAAAATGAAAACGATAAAAAAAGGATGGCACAGTGCTATACCAGAGCACATAGCATCTGTTTATGTTGGACTGCAGGTGGTATTTGAATAAGACAAATAAAAATATTTGAATAAGGTTTTGCATTGAATTGCCACACGCAAGTGGTGCAACTGTTTTGTGAATTTGCCCCACAGTATGTTATTACTGAATTTGTAACAGTAGGTGCATTCCTCTTCCTCCTTTAATGCCCTGATGAATTTCTTTCCTCTTTCAGGTTACTACTCCTGGAGAAACACAATGACCGGCTCATGGTTCATTCAGTCTCTCTGTGAAATGATGACAAGGTATGGCAAAGAACTAGAGCTGATGCAGATCATGACCAGGGTCAACCATAAGGTGGCGCTCGATTTTGAGTCGACCTCCAACATGCCTGGCTTTGACGCCAAGAAACAAATCCCCTGCATTGTCTCAATGCTCACCAAAGAGATGTACTTCACTCCTTAAGAGGGATTATTGATTGAGAGCTAAAAGGGAACATTTAGGGTCTTCTCCAGCTTTTCTGTGTATATATCACAGGTGTCGCATATGGATTTAGAGGTTAGGCTTAAGGGATAGTTCACCTAAAATGAAAATACTATCAATTTCTTCACCCTCATCTAGTCATGTCGTAACTTAATACTTCAGTAAGAAAGTCTGAAAGGAAGGGTTTGGGATAACATAAGGGTGAGTAAATGATGACAGAATTTTCCTTTTTTGGTGAACTATCTCTTTAAGAGGATACAGTTAAAGACCCTTTATAAAAGAAAAAAGTGAACCACTTATTTGCTAGAAACACTGTCTGGACATGCTCAGTTTGGGATTTCAACTTTCTCAGGACTGTTGTTGTAGAGGTGCTGTGTTTCCTAACAATTTTAATTGGCATTTAATGTTTTGTAATACAATGTAGGTACTCAGGTGTTTTTGTTTTTCGTCTTGTGATCGTATAATATTTCACATGTCCCATGCCTCTGGTTTTCTAATCAAAACTTTTGAATAAGCAATCATCAGTGGCAAGCTATGTTGGGATTTATAGAATTACAGTAATCAGTGACTTCGATAAACTTTCTAATATTGATACTACACTAGTTTGTGTGTAAAAACAATCAAAACTTTTCCCAGGTGCCTCGCTGAGCCATGTTAACAATCTTTGATAAAACTTGAAAAGTCACATAAAGCTCTCTGCTTAGACACAATATATGCATTATTTAAAGGAATATTTTGTGGTGTAAAACAAGCTATGGGCAGCATCTGTGACATGCTGTCAATTACCATAGAAAACACTCAATATGCACATACTTCTAAGCAAATAGCCTGGAAGTCTATAGGGCAATCATACGTTTGTACATTCCTGTAATGAAGAAATGTCAATGCATTTGTTTGATTTTACAGTGTCTTCGGTTAGTCTAAATAATTTTCTGTTGTAATCGATAGAATGTCACAGATGCTATCAATAGATCCTTAGTTAAATTTAACATGGAATATTCCTTTGTCGGTCCCTTTAAAGTCTTGTGAACATTAGAATCAGTCACATGAGAGAACTATCATGTTAAATTTGTTTGTTATTATGCATGTGTTTTTCTGTGTCTGACTGTGATCGTTTACAAGGCACTGAACTGTTCCATATGAGGTTTTGTTTTTCTTCACAAAACACCACCAGATGTTTTTTTTTTTATTAATGTATATAAGATCAGTCACATTGTGCATGCTTACGTGAAATATAATGTTTGTGAAATATATGCTGTGTAACAAAGAGAACCTTTTGTATGTAATTATTAAATAATTCTAGAGTGCATTGAATGATTGGTCCTTAGTCATTTACACAAGAGCTGTATTATCTTTTTTTATTTCAAAATGACACTTTCAAATATATTACGTTGACAGCTGAGGAAAATGTAATGGAAATAGCTTCTTTGGCACTCATTGTGGAACTATGTACTATTTGAACAAGAGAAATGTCCATTTAGAGGATCACTGCATCCCAGTTGAGGTGAGAAAAACTCTGCCATTACATGCAACAATCTTCATGATTAGTTGGATTGCTAAGAGCATGTTATTCTGCTCCCGGCATCCATACGGCTGATCAAACAAGACACTGACAACTAGTAAATCCAGTTTCTTGAATCCCGAGAAGGGTAATTGTATTTATAATATTTACTCAGGCATATCAATATTCTAAAAATGTTGAGAGTTTGACCATGCAAATCAAAGGAGATGGACACTGAAAAGAAAGCTGTTTCTCATCCTTATATTCAGGCATAAGCATCATCTTTGTGTGTTTCACTCAAGTATACTAAAATCATTCAACTTGCTCTCTTCGTAGCGACTCAGAGACTTGCTGGATAAAGGAGTAGTTCACCCAAAAATGACAATTCATGTCATCATTTACTATGTCATTCCAATCCAGTTTGACTTTCTGCTGTAGAACACAAAAAGGTGGGTTTTTAAGAATATCTTGGCTATCCCATATAAAGAAAGTGAAAGAGGATTAAGGGAATCGAGCTCCAAAATGACTAAAAAAAGAAAAGAAAAATAAAGCATCATTAAAATACATGAAAGTGGTCCATACGACTTATGCACTATATTCCAAGTCTTCTGAAGTCATACAATAGCTTAAATTACTGTTTACTGTTCCTCACACAAAGCTATGATATGACTTCAGAAGACTTGGAATATTATTCAGAAGTCATATGGACAACTTTTATCATACGTTTATGGTGCTTTTTTGCCATTTTGGCTCTTGACAGCCCTAGTCCTCATTCACTTTCATTAGGATATTCTACAGAAATGAGAAAATAATAGAATAAAATATAATTAAAGAGATAATGCAACAAATCAGGACAAATCTAGGACAGGATTCATGACTTTCACACTGAAATTTCATGAGATGCACACACCTAGCTAAACGTATTGAGCTACACATAACACAAGGTACACATAAGCTACACATATGTATTTTCTCAGGCACTTATTGAGTCTCATTCAACTTGCTCTCTTCGTAGCGACTCAAGAGACTTGCTGGATAAATGAGTAGGTCACCCAAAAATGACAATTCTGTCATTAAAGCTATGATATGACTTCAGAAGTCTTGGAATATTATTCAGAAGTCATATGGACAACTTTAATCATGCTTTTATGGTGCTTTTTTGCCATTTTGGCAATTTCAGTAGTACACCCAAATGGAAATTGCCACTGTATATCATACTGTTCATGTGTTGTACTTGCTATAGTTTACTTTTATGTTGTTTCGTTATCAAATAGCAATGTCAGCCAAGTCAATCACTGAAACATCAGCACCACCTTGAGTAAGAAATAGCATGTATAATATGTATGACGCATATGAATACTGATAATTCACCATTGTTGATAATTCATTGTTGCACAAAAAGATCAACGTGATATAGTATTTATTTGTATGACTATAGTACTCATTTCTCTTGTAATAAAGAAATAGACATCACGTGATGGTAAACTTATAAATATGTAATAATCACAAAAAATAACATTTATTGAAGTATGGAAGTGAAAAAAAAAAAAAACACTCTTGCATACCTGTACACTTTTTGTATTTAAACCATTATATATATATATATATAAAAATGGTTTAAATACCAAAAGTGTATTTTGATGTAACTTGGATCTTAGAGGCATTACATAACCTGTTGGGCCCGCAGTCATTTTTATGGTTCTTTTGGTCGACCGTTGCGGGCCCCCTCTGACCCCAGGCCCTAGGGCGGCTGCCCACACTGCCCTCCCAGTAGTTACGCCCCTATATATATATATATATATATATATATATATGTATATATAGATAGATATATAGATAGATGGATATACTGTATATTTATATAGATATATACTGTATATGCTTTTTTTGTTGCAATTTTGGCTTTGTGTGTGTGTTTGCGCTACACTATTTATAAGAGATAGATTGAGGAATACTAAATAGGTGTGGGCACAACTCCAAAAACTGGATGAGGGACATGGGGTGAAATGAGGTCCCGGGTCACTTAAGACCGAGGTATTTTCTCAACGGGCCCTGTATCTAATATTGTAAGAACACATATGACAAGTAAAATAAAAGTTATATAAACCCACATGGTTAAGATACAATGTCATTATTTTATTTCCATTATTACACTTGCATGCTACAAAGAACAATTTACACAATTTTCATTTACATTAATCTGAACTCAAACATTTAAAACATAAATAGATAACCTATATACAAGCATTACTCTCTAGGAGAGAGGCACTGTTGAGATGTACCGAGATATCAAAGTGCTTTCAGTGGAATTTTGGCATCGACAAGAAGTCATAAATTCCAGAGGAAATAATTTATTCATTGTGTTATATCTCTGTTGAAATCAGTAAAGTCCATTTAGGAATATGATAGGGTGGAGCAACTTTGTAAGAGCCTGACATTTTCCAAAAACTTACCAGACTTGTGACTAACAATCAGGACTAGACATTTATGTTAGTTGTCACTTTACAGAACCTTTTATTCAGGGGTAAATTTAAGTAGAAATGAAACCACTTAGTATATGAATAGATTTTAATGTAAATGTCTGTGTAAAAGCACTTTTGGAATCAGTCTTTCATTTGATTTTATATACAAGTAATACCTTTTCACACTACTAAAATCAGACTTGAGGGTGTGCTCTAGGTACAGTATGTTTGTTAGATAGAAGGCATTCACTGGCCTAAGGCATTGGGTTGGTATACTTTTGTTTTGGCTTGCCTAATTGTAATCACAGAAAAATTGTAGGGCACATGAAATGTTTGGTATGTGCTTTGCTGACGAGATTGTGTTTCCCCTCTTCTGAGAGTCAACTGTGGCACCCCCAAGTGAAGAAAATCTTAATTGCACTTTAGGACTTCAAGTGGGCTTCATTGTGTGTGCAATAGTTTCACTTTAGGCTTAGGAGAATCCAAGAATATCTGCAGTGGTCCTTCCCCTCTCTCACCGTGCCTACGTTATAAGTGAGTGATATAACAAAGCAACAAAACTTGACTGCTCCACTTATAATCAACAAAGCTGCCTGGGTAGCTCAGCGAGTATTGATGCTGACTACCACCCCTGGAGTCGTGAGTTTGAATCTAGGGTGTGCTGAGTGACTCCAGCCAGGTCTCCTAAGCAACCAAATTGGCCTGGTTGCTACGGAGGATAGAGTCACATGGGGTAACCTCCTCGTGGTCATGATTAGGGGTTCTCGCTCTCAATGGGGCACGTGGTAAGTTGTGCGTGGATCGTGCAGAGTAGCATGAGCCTCCACATGCGGAATCTCCATGGTGTCATGCACAGTGAGCCACCTGATAAGATGCACGGATTGACTGTATCAGAAGCAGAGGCAACTGAGACTTGTCCTCCGCCACCCGGATTGAGGCGAGTAACCGCGTCACCACGAGGACCTACTAAGTAGTGGGAATTGGGCATTCCAAATTGGGGAGAAAAGGGGATAAAAATGCAACAAAAAAAAATGCAAAAAAAAAAAAAAATTATAAAAAAAGAATCAACAAACTATTATTGTTAGTTTTGTTGCATCACGTCGCTTGGACTCAGTGTAGACGAGATGTCTCTTTCTCTCGTTGTTCACATTTTGATTTTGGCATAGAGCTGGTCGATTTGCTCTCTGAAGTGGCTCCTCAGCTCTGCTCTCTTAGCTTTCAGTGTTGGCGTGAGGAGTCCGTTCTGAACAGAGAACATCTCCGTGTGCAGAGCAATGTCTCTCACCTAAACACAAAGATTACATTGAAGAATGCATTCTAGTACATTTATATTGTGTCACCTGGAACAAAATCTCAATAAATAAACATAGATGGGTCATTGACAAATAAGGTTGTCCGAGATGATGAAAATTTTAATATTTAAAAAAATCTAGTTTGAAACACATGTATCATGTTTGTAGATCTTGTTAGTTTGAGTCCTTGTTAGTTCTTCTCAAAGAGCGGTTATCTGAGTTACCATAGACTTTGTCAGTTTGAACCAGTCTGGCCATTCTACATTGACCTCTCTCATCAAGTTGTTTCCGTCCACAGAACTGCCACTCACTGGATATTTTTTTTTGTTTTTTTTTTGGCACCATTCTGAGTAAATTCTAGAGACTGTTGTGTGTGAAAATCCCAGGAGATCAGCAGTTACAGAAATACTCAAACCAGCCCATCTGGCACCAACAATCATCCATGCGATTATCTAATCAGCCAATCGTGTGGCAGCAGTGCAGTGCATAAAATCATGGAGGTAGGAGCTTCGGGTCAAGAGCTTCAGTTAATGTTCACATCAACCATCAGAATGGGGGGAAAAATGGGATCTCAGTGATTTGGAGCATGGCATTTAATAAAACGAGGTACCCAGTTGCTTCAATCCTGCAAATAAAATTCTACCCGAAGCATGGAGGCCATTCAAATGCTCCATCATAAGGCAAGCTCCCTCAAGTTAATGTGCATTATGTAGTGGATGGAAACGCACAACGATTCATATACACTCCAAAAATGCTAAACATTTAAATGGAAACCTAGTAATACATGTTCGATACAGCATGTCTTGTGTTTTGCCTTATTGTGCAACAAGAGCACCACATGCTTAACTCAGTATGTCTGTGTATTTTTTAGCAGTAGTAAGTCTTTGTCCTTGCAGTGTAGCACATCTAGTCCGCCAAGACCAAAATACCATCAATCTGTCATACCCACATTAACATGCTAAATCTTTCCAAGAGTTGTCATGACTGAACAGTTTTTCTTACAAACAAAAAATAAAAAAATATATATATATATATATATATATATATATATATATATATATATATATATATATATATATATATACACACACACACGCATATACACATTATTCCAAACTACTTATGCCAACATTTCTTTTTTAAAGAATTTCAGCTTTTAATGAGCATTTTATTTATTTATTTATTTTACTGTCTCTAGTTACACCACTTACATGTTCATCATACTGTATTAGAGGTGTATTCAAATAATTGATTTATGTGAATTGCATTTTTAATGCATTTTTGAATAACTTAATAAATCCGGACAAAAAAATTAGCACCATGTCATTGACCCCTATAAGTTTATCTGTGGCAGTGACAAAGTTCGTTAATTGTGTTTGTTATATTCACCTGTTCAAAAGACTTCAGTCCGGCTTCTTTCCCTAGTCGAATAATATCCTCTAGAATGGCATTTTTCAGTTCCTGTTTTAACACACCAATACAGCGATACAGTTCTTCAGGGATAAAACAGGTTCCATCTCATATTGGAATCCATTCAACATTTCAAGGTCTCAGTCTTCATGCTTTCCATTTATATGGAATTCCCAACAGTATTTGTTTGGTTTGGATGGAATGTATTGATATTAAAATCACTACTTTTTAAATAATTGCAATTAAACTGACAAATTGTCATTAATAAATAGTTTGAATTCAGGGGTTTTACATTTTGGTTTCTGTACCAAAAACATCAGTGTTTCACCTTGTTCTTGCACATTTCGACGTAGGAGCCCTCAATCCCTCTTTTCTTTGCCCATCCTGGCAGAAAGTCTGGATCAGGTACCACAATACCCACCAAACATGCCTACATAGAGACACAGAAGGAGTTTACACTGTATACGTATGTTGTGTACGTGACTTTCAATGCATTGGTAAGTCTTTGTTGTGCATTTCATTCACTCAGTCCTGTTCTCTCACCTGTAGACTGTCTCCATGTACAAAGATCTGTGCAACAGGATCACTGTGGATATAGATGTTCTCAATCTTCTCAGGAGCGATGTATTCACCCTGAGCCAGCTTAAAGATGTGTTTTTTCCTGTCTATGATCTTCAGAGTCCCATTCTGAAACAAAATACATACTTAATACACTAACTAAAATGGTAATTCACTGACTAGTTGAAGATGGAAAAATCCACATAACCTTGGTAAAATCTTAACGCACAGCAGGGCCGGAGTGGCTAATCGGGAAGACCAGCAGAATTCCCAGTGGGCTGCTAAAAAATTGGGCTGGCAGGTCCGCTTGTTGATTAATAAACTTTCAGTCGTGTGTAGGGCTGGAACGATTAGTCGACGTTATCGACAACATTGACAATAAAAAATTTTCTTTGTCGAATAGTCGTTTGATCTCATTTTAACGTAACACGAGATATGAAACTAATGATGCCGCACGAGAGGAGCACTTCAGCTCACGCCTGATTGAGGACAGGAAAAAGAAACAGCTCACAGTCCATACGCACTCCAAACTTTCCAAACAGCTTAAGGTGATGTAGATCACAAAGTGTGAGGAAATTATAAAAAAAAATACCAAATAAATATATTTATTTCATTGTGAAATAAAGCGGAACCGGAGCTGCCGTTCCACTAAAGCAAAACTTGCATGCTGAGCATCTTTAGAGGAAACACCCTGGTGTTATATCTTTAATGCATCTTTTATAAAAGTTCAAATAATAAGGAAGCAGGCCATGTAAATAAGTACAAACTCCGAAATTGGCATTTCTCTGTGCTGACAGCGCCTCTTCTATGAGTCGTGTGACGTAACCCGATCTAAGGGGGAGAGATTGAAACTGCACCCAGCTTATGTACACTCTGGGGCAGGAACGCTCGTCCCTCACGCACACTTGCTGCAGCTAGATTATAACGTGATGGCTCGTGATGTATTGAATCATAATATGTGTTGCTGTGTGCATCTTATCGTGACGAAAATTGGCAATACGTAGCTTTATTAAGAAGAGAGTGTTTGTTTTTTGTGAGTTAAAGATGGATCGAAGTGAACAGAAAGGTGAGAGAGGATAGTCTTCGCCCCATTGTACACTGCAACAAAATACGTTTTTGATTGATTTTCCAATATAAATATCTAAAACTCCTTTAAAACAACGAACATTTTCTTTAGAAGCTATACTGCAGAAGATTTTTTTAAATCTGAGATGTTGAATATAATATTCAATTTTTACATATTTTAAAATATCTAAAAATCCTTAAAACAAGATACATTTATCTGAGAATATACTTTTATTCAGATATATATTTTGTCTTTACTGCACTCGCAGAAGTATAACGAAGTGAAAAAAATACACATATATACAAAGACACTTATTTTCAAGATACATTCTCTGAAATGCTCTTAATATCTTATACATTGCTTCTCAAGTAAATGTATCTTGTTTTAAGGATTTTTAGATATTTTTAAATGGAAAACAATATAAAAACACTTGATAACAATAGGATTTATTTGCAGTGACTTTTTTTTACTTAATTAAACTTAAAAGTTTTTTTCCTTTAATTCAGTGAATGTCATTTAGAGCTATTTTTAAAAGATGATTTTGTCCTCTTTATTGTTAGTAAGCATGTTTAATACAACCTTTTAAGTCAGGGCACAGGCTGAATAGTCGGTTAAGAGCTAATGATTAATTGTTGCAATAATCGCCCAAATAGTCGAATAATCGTTCGAATAATCGTTAGATTAGCCGATTATCAAAATAATTGATAGTTGCAGCCCTAGTCATATGTCGCAAAAACAGTTGCCAACCATCCGATATTTAAGGGATCAGAAGAGCAGTTCGTATTGCAGTCTCTACAGTCTCTGTTATAAAGTCACTTACAAACCTTTTCTGTGTAAAGTTATATCCACTTTTATAAAAAAAAAAATAATTTACAATTTAAACAACTTTACAGCTCAAATAATACATGAGTTTTAACAGAAGAATTAATGTAAGTGCTTTTATAAAATTATTAGCTTCACATTTCTGCCTTTAAACCCTCCAACAATTTGCCCCATTCACTTCCATTGTACAGTAAGTGCCTCACTGTAACTCGGTCTTTGTTTTTTTTTTTTTTTTAATAAATGGAGGGACGAGTTGAAATAATATATATATATATATATATATATATATATATATATATATATATATATATATATATTTTTTTTTTTTTTTTTTTGTGGTAATCAACATTATGCCACAAATGCTGTTGATTGAGCTTAACCTGTATTGAACCCGGAATATTCCTTTAAGCCTGATCCTCTTAAAGAGATAAAGAGAGTCTAAAACACAAAGCTCTAAAAATTTGAATTGTGAGTCTGCACATTTTGAAATATTTATGTACAGTTACTGTTCTTTAGTTTTATTATTTGCCTAGGTAGACTTTAAAAAGCACTTGACATAAAATTTCACTTATTTTTACAATAGATGCAATGAAGTCTTATGTCAGAAAGCTAAAATCTAAGTGAATTCAACTTAAATTTGAAATGCCATATATATGTGTTGTAAAGTTAGTAAGAGATTATAATTTTCCAGTAATTGCATATATTGTATACAGTATTTTTTACAGATTCTTGTTTTATCGTTATCATGTCCCCCCGACACACAGCATCCAGTGGCTTGTTGTTTTCATAAATGCAGTCAACAGCAATATGATAAAGACACCCATGTTTATTAAATCATTAATAACATTTAATAAGATTTATACATTGGAATAAACAATTCTCCTGCCAAGTATTATAGTTAAATAGCCTAACTACAGGCTGTTCACGCATGCCAAGCTGAGGAATTTTCACTGTTTGCACATAAATGCAGATTACGTCTTTTTCATGAATTGAGTAGGTGTTAGCAAAAGGCTGAATGTATTTAGTTGGTCAGTCTCAGGATGTTGATTAAATTAGAGTAAATATGAAAGAGAAGTTCTGAGAGAAGATGTGGAATTTACCGGAAGCCATTTGCCGATGTCTCCAGTGTGCAGCCAGCCGTCTTTACCTAAGGCCTCTGCGGTTCTCTCTGGGTCCTTCAGATAACCTTGAAATACGTTTGATCCTTTCACACAAACCTGTGGAGGACACGGCGATCAACCAAGATGTACAAACTGTGCATATACTAAACTATGAAAACATACTTTCCCATTTTCTCACTTAAAGCTTCAGTGTCATTTCGATTTTTTAACACTGTGTTTTACTGGCTTTTCCATTAGTACATTTTTCAACATTTTCCCACAACAACCATGTACATTTGAATTTATCTGTAAAAAAAAAAAAAAAAAAAAAAAACTTTTTTTTAAAATAAAATAAATAATAAGCACAACCATTCAAAGCAGACAAAATGTAATAAAATAAGTAAAGAAATAAGTAAATAAATCGGGAGTACAGGTTACTTCAAATGTGATATCACCCATAGACATTTCCAGCACTGTAGTGACTGAAAAATGCACATTCAAATAGTAAAAAAATACACTGGTCAAGCAATATGGTCCACCTTTACTGCTTTAAGTACATTATTACATTAGGTACAGTGCATCCGGAAAGTATTCACAGCGCTTCACTTTTTCCACATTTTGTTATGTTACAGCCTTATTCCAAAATGGATTAAATTCATTATTTTCCTCAAAATTCTACAAACAATACCCCATAATGACAATGTGAAAAGTTTGTTTGAAATCTTTGCAAATTTATATAAAAAAAAAAAAAAAACACATACATAAGTATTCACAGCCTTTGCTCAATACTTTGTTGAAGCACCTTTGGCACCAATTACAGCCTCAAGTCTTTTTGACTATGATGCTACAAGCTTGGCACACCTATTTTTGGGCAGATTCTCCCATTCTTCTTTGCAGGACCTCTCAAGCTCCATCAGGTTGGATGGGGAGCGTCGGTGCACAGCCATTTTCAGATCTCTCCAGAGATGTTCAGTCGGGTTCAAGTCTGGGCTCTGGCTGGGCCACTCAAGGACATTCACAGAGTTGTCCCGGAGCCACTCCTTTGTTATCTTGGCTGTGTGCTTAGGGTCGTTGTCCTGTTGGAAGATGAACCTTCGCCCCAGTCTGAGGTCCAGAGTGCTCTGGAGCAGGTTTTCATCAAGGATGTCTCTGTATATTGCTGCATTCATAGTCTCCCAGTTCCTGCCGCTGAAAAACATCCCCACAGCATGATGCTGCCACCACCATGCTTCACTGTAGGGATGGTATTGGCCAGGTGATGAGCGGTGCCTGGTTTCCTCCAGACATGACGCTTGCCATTCAGGCCAAAGAGTTCAATCTTTGTTTCTCATGGTCTGGGAGTCCTTCAGGTGCCTTTTGGCAAACTCCAGGCAGGCTGTCATGTGCCTTTTACTGAGGAGTGGCTTCCGTCTGGCCACTCTACCATACAGGCCTGATTGGTGGAGTGCTGCAGAGATGGTTGTTCTTCTGGAAGGTTCTCCTCTCTCCACAGAGAAACGCTGGAGCTCTGTCAGAGTGAACATCGGGTTCTTGGTCACCTCTCTGACTAAGGCCCTTCTCCCCCGATCGCTCAGTTTGGCCGGGCGGCCAGCTCTAGGAAGAGTCCTGGTGGTTCCAAAATTCTTCCATTTACGGATGGTGGAGGCCACTGTGCTCATTGGGACCTTCAATGCTGCAGAAATTTTTCTGTACCCTTCCCCAGATCTGTGCCTCGATACAATCCTGTCTCGGAGGTCTACAGACAATTCCTTGGACTTCATGGCTTGGTTTGTGCTCTGACATGCAATGTTAACTGTGGGACCTTATTTAGACAGGTGTGTGCCTTTCCAAATCATGTCCAATCAACTGAATTTACCACAGGTGGACTCCAATCAAGTTGTAGAAACATCTCAAGGATGATCAGTGGAAACAGGATGCACCTGAGCTCAATTTTGAGTGTCATGGCAAAGGCTGTGAATACTTATGTACGTGTGATTTTTTTTTTTCCATTTTTTATTTTGATTACATTTGCAAAGATTTCAAACAAACTTCTTTCACGTGTCATTATGGGGTATTGTTTGTAGAATTGTGAGGAAAATAATGAATTTAATCCATTTTGGAATAAGGCTGTAACATAACAAAATGTGGAAAAAGTGAAGCGCTGTGAATACTTTCCGGATGCGCTGTATATTATATTAAATGAACTCTCAGTATTCACTGGAAAGTCAACTTTTAAAGACAGTAAGCCCAAATAGTTCTCTCTGCATACACTGTAAAGCTGCTGAAAGCAACATTGAAGGTCTTGTGGTTTCATTTGGTGACATACCTCTCCCTCTCCATTGGCTGCAAAATAATTCATTTCAGCCACATCCATGAGCTTAACAAAGTTGCAGGGCAGCGGCGTTCCCACATGACCTGAATACAGAAATCAAAAGAATCTGAATGTATGTGTGTGACTGTACAATGTATAATGTGGTTTTACACTAAACAAGGTGCATCTGTTTTTAAACTTGATTAGCATGTCTTACCTGCTGTCCAGTCTCCAGGAAGTGACATAGAGCAGCCTGCAGTACACTCTGTCTGCCCATAACCCTCATAAAACTGCAATATGATCATCAGAAATAATTAACCAGCGGTGGGAATACTGACAGCAGTATGCGCTATGCAGGTAGCAGTGTGACTGAGGATGTGACTAAGGAGTGGGTGTTTGTTTGTGTGTGTACCTGGCAGCCCAATGCTGCTCGCAGGAAGGTGAGTACAGTGGGAGAGACTGGAGCAGCTCCTGTGATCATTAGCCTCACGCGCCCACCCAGACTGGCCTGCATGGGGAGTCAAAGGAGTCAGTATGGCTACGTTCAAACAGCAGCAGAGTACTGCTGTTGTTTTAGAGTGCTAAATACGGTCCTGTTCATACACAGTTTACTATGACAGAGTGAGAGGAGTATTGTATAGTTAGAAAACAAGATAAAACTCATTTAAACTGTTTGGGCAGAGAGAGACAGAGAGAGAAAATTGGTGCAAAATGTAGGGTTTTTGATCATGTATCTGAAAGTGTAAGTAGCAAGAGTGTCCTGAAATGCAGAACAGTTTAGAATAAGTATTAAATCCTCAAAGGATGATATTTACTATCACCATCTGTCACTATGGTTGCAGGCATTATTTAAAGGAGATAGTGAAGGGGATGACTTCGGGTACAGGGCCACCACTCCCTATACCCGATAACCGATAGAAAAAGCAACTATCAGCACTGATTAATCATTAAAACCAATATATTGGTCTACCTCTAGCACCAACCCCCTAGGAGGTCGCCAAAAAGTTCACAGACTGCCCTTCTTCGTTCAATACGTCGCGAAAAAATACGTCCCGATAGCAGTCGCGAAACACTCTCCCCGTCAGACGATCGCCTGCTGGTAAATATGATTTTCGATACCAAATACCGACTGTTAAAGAGTAGACTTTCTCTTGCTTTCTGTGTCTTTATTACCTATACATTAAATGCTGAATATTTGGATGGTGAGTGTTTTGAGTGAGCTGCCAGGAAACTCTTCATGGTTTCAACCAGCATAGGAAAGCTGAGCTTCATTGTTCTACAGTAACACTCATTCTCTTTCTCTTGTGGTTACCTGCACTTTGCTGAAGATGAGTTTATCCCACATGCTGTCCTTCCTCACAACTCCACTCCTCAACTCCGCCTCTTTCCTGCTGGTGGCAAAATCCAGCAGCCATCTTTTAAGAGGAGTGTTCGCCTGTCCGAAGATCTTAATACAAACACACATTAATATATAGCCTAGTGAGCACAGATCATGTAGCATAATCAAATTACAGATATAAATGTCAATTTCAATGATTAGGGCACAAAATAGGGTCTGCAACTCTGCAAATCCTGAAGTAATTTTTTTGGGCTGTTAGCCAGAGGGGAACTGGCACCCACTGTGAGCCTGGTTTCTCCCAAGGTTATTTTTCTCCATTAACCAACATCTTATGGAGTTTTGTGTAGCTTGCCACAGTCGCCTTCGGCTTGCTCACTGGGGATATTAATACAATTATTATTTAATTACTTATTTTTAAACAATACACAATCGTATTTCAATCCAAAATGGGTAACAGGGTTGCCATTAACAGTGTTGCAGATTTAACTTGAATTACACTTAGTAGATTGGAACCATTTTTTTTTTTTTTTTATAGCTTTTGATAAACTTTATGATAGATCCCACATATTTCAGAAAAAAATATCTGTTTGATAGTTTACAATACTGGTAACAGGACTGAATGTTTGAGCTTCATGAATGCAGTCAACACTCCAGCTTGTGTAAAAATGTAGAAAATGTAATGAGATTGTTTACTTGTTTTCCCACCATGCTGCAGAAAGGATCCTAATGATAATACTTTTTGGTCACAATTTAAGTTTTAAAGTAATTTTGGTTATTAAGGTAAGATTATACATGAATTATATCAAGTGAATAAAAAATATTAACATATACAGTATATATATAATATAATATGATATGATGATATATAATATTCAACACATTCTGCTTTTCATGCTACGTTCATATTTCATGCTATGTTATGTGTGTTTCATGCTCTTATGTTACACAATTGTAAACACATATAATTCTTACTACAAAAAAAAAACAAACATCCTAATCTTATAAAAATGACATTATTGTGGCGACATTTTTGCGAAATGACATGACGTGGTCCATTACACGTATCGTGACAGTTCCGCGGTGAAATGTCCGCTGTGTATTGCTAAAAGCGAGTTAAATGTTCTCCCAAACAGATTTTTTTAAGTTTACCTCCCTACCCAAAACCTTAAACCTAATCCGAACCGATAGTGTCATAAAAAGCAAATGTGACACGAAAAATACAATTGCTCAAGCAACCACATCATTTTGATCTGCTTCTATGACACTTCTGGCTGATGTGTCGACTCGCGTAGCTCTTCAGGACTCATACAGTTGAGCTACCGTGCAACTTTAATAAGCTTCTAAATGTTGTTGGTCAGGTACTGCAAACTTTCAAATGTATCTATAGTACATTTATTTTGATGTCATTAATGTATTTTGATAGAACTGTGTGCGGAACAGAGCGAAAAGTAGGTGTTTATGAAGAGACAATCTGACGTTTTACTTGTGATTTGCGTAAAAGTGAATAAAAGTCATTGTTGTTCTAGCACCTCTAGTGTTAATTTCACCAGGAAACTGCTGTGATACATACAATGAGCCATGTAAAAATCATTTTGCAAAAGATTGTGTAGGTATAGCAACATGATTCTATGAGACCATGTTGGAAAAAAAACAACAACATGGAAATTGTGCCTCTAATACTTAAAGTAATGGACACCAAAATGTATGCTTCCCTTTTCAAAGAACCAAAGTGATTGTGTGTGTATATAATGCACAGAAGTACCTTGTCAAACATGCGGTTTAGTAGTCTGGGCACTACAGGAAACACAGTGGGCTTAAGAGTCTTCAAATCATCCATCAGCTGACGAATATCACCCTGAAAATACCCTATCCTGGCCCCATGGACCAGAAGCACTCCCTACAAAAAACACACAATTCAGTAAGCTGATAACATTCTTTCACTTAATTCTTTTCACTTAATATTGACAAGGAGAATCATTCATTTTTGTATTTTAAAGTAATTTTCCAGGTTAAAGGAATGTTCTGGGTCCAGTACAAGTTAAGCTTTTGTAGCTTTTGTGGCATAATGTTGATAACCACTAAAATTAATTTCGACTCATCCCTCCTTTTCTTAAAAAAAAAAAAAGCAAAAATCTAGGTTACAGTGTGGCACTTACAATGGAAGTGAATGGGGACAATGGAAGTGAATGGGGGCCAATTTTGGGAGGGTTTAAAACCAGAAATGTGAAGCTTTTAATTTTATAAAATTAAATAATTTTATTAATTCTTCTATTAAACCTCATATATTATTTGAGCTGAAAAGTTGTTTAAATCATTTTTAGGATTTTAGGTTTTGTTGACATTACATCGTCATGGCAACTGCAGTAAGTTGTAAAATTGGCTATAACTTTACACAGAAAAGGTTAATAAGCTATTTTTTTTTTTTCATTTTTTAAAAATAAATTTTCTTTTCTCCCAATTTGGAATGCCCAATTCCCACTACTTAGTAGGTCCTCGTGGTGGCACAGTTACTCACCTCAATCCGGAAAAGGACAAGTCAGGACAAGTCTCAGCTGCCTCCGCTTCTGAGACAGTCAATCTGCACATCTTATCACGTGGCTCGTTGTGCATGACACCGCAAAGACTCACAGCATGTGGAGGCTCATTCTACTCTCCACAATCCATGCAAAACTTACCACGTGCCCCATTGAGAGCGAGAACCCCTAATCGCGACCACGAGGAGGTTACCCCATTTGACTCTACCCTTCCTAGCAAGGGTCAATTTGTCAGCTTAGGAGACATGGCTGGAGTCACTCAGCACGCCCCGGATTCAAACTCACGACTCCAGCGTCAATACTCGCTGAGCTACCCCGGCCCCCCCAGATTTTTGCTGTTTTAAAGAAAAGGAGGGAAAAGTCTAAATTAACTTTTGTGGTAATCAATATTATGCCACAAATGCTGTCGATTGAGCTAAACCCGGAACATTCCTTTAATAATTTTGATCCGTCCATCAGTTTGTAAAAAACAAAACAAAAAAACATGTTTGCATTGCTAAAAGGACGAGTATCACATAGGACCATCCCATTTCTTCATTTTAAATGAACACATTTTGTCATAAATGTAATAGGCTAGAGTATATGTTATTGTAAAACAAATAGAAGATTTGTTCAAGATTAACTGGTTTCATGTCTGTGTGCCTGCATAAAACATACCTCAACCACTCTTTCAAACATGTGTGCTAGTGGTAGGTAAGAAATCTGAATGTCTGTCTGGTTAAGCATGCAATGTACCTGTAAAACACACACACACACACACACACACACATGCACTGTGAAATACAGCGTACCTCCACTACTCTTTCAAACATATGTGCTAGCGGTAAGAAAGAGATAAGAACATCTCGAGGACTAGGATTCAGGAACCCCTAACCAAGAGACAGATAAATAAAGAGAGTTGCACTTGACTATCAACAAAGAAAATGTTTCAAATAGCCAAGAGCTGAGGCACAAAATGAAAGAAAAATGCCCCTCAAAAATTAATTTTCACTGTTTAACATTTAATATCTAGTTTTTTATTTCTGACATTTGTTATTTATATTTACATTTTACATTTATGCACTTGGCAGACGCTTTTATCCAAAGCGACTTACAGTGCACTTATTACAGGGACAATCCCCCCTGAGCAACCTGGAGTTAAGTGCCTTGCTCAAGGACACAATGGTGGTGGCTGTGGGGATTGAACCGGCAACCTTCTGATTACCAGCTATGTGCTTTAGCCCACTATGCCTCCACCGCTCTCTATACCTCAGCTGTTGACATTTTGCTCTTTTTACCCCCACCCCAAGACAGACTTGACTAAAATACATCTGAAGGGATAATGAGGCTAAAAGCTCTTGGCTTACCTCTGTTACTTTTATGAAAGCGGCACAATTGGAAACAACATTTCCATGTGTGAGCATTGCTCCCTTTGGATTTCCTGTTTGTAAAGAAATCAGATAAATTAATGTTTTTTTGTTTGTTTGTTTTTTTTAAGGCTAGGGGTAGGGTTTTGTATAGGGTTAGCCTGTAGAATTTATTAGTATCTCAGTCCACAATTATTTACCCAAGTAAACAGGTGTGTGTATGTAAACTAAAATCACTATCCAACAATCCCCATAAGGAAAGCAGCTTTAAAAACCCTTTCTTGTGAGGGTTAGGTTGTGTTTGTGTGTTAAAAGGACCACCAAGCTACCATAAGAAAGAACTTGGACTGACAATTGCCCACACACTCTCATATATACATATGTACATAAACATATACCTGTAGTTCCACTGGTGAAGCAAATTAGAGCCAGGTCCTCTGGTTTAGGGGGCTGGGATTAAAAAAGCAGAAACCCAGCATCCATTAAACTTCCATGAACCAGAATAAAGTAAAATCCAATCAAACAATTCATTACTGTCAATGCGCTTAATTTGACTTACAATGGGCATCTTGTAGTTGGCTCTACCAATAGCCTGCAAAAACAAAGACTTTGTTGAGTGCAGTACAAGTACATGATTGACATCAATGCTTACCAGTAAGTTTAAGTGTATGTGTGTAATCAAACCTCCAGTTCCTTTAGGCTCACTATCTCAATGCCGTTCTGTTGTGCCAGTGCGATCAGCTCGCTGTTAAAGTCCTCCATGATCACAATGGTCGAGACGCTGTGCTTCCGTCCAGACACACAGTCCAGGATTAGACGAGCTTTATCCGCGATATCACAGATCACCGTGGAGATGGTGGCTACAAAAAAGTTCTGTTACTCCCCAGAAATTTATCACAATTCATCACACCAAAACAATGTGTCTTTCTAACATTGTAAAATGTCACAATGAAATTAAAGCAGAACTTGCAAGCACACAATTTTGTTTGCAAGCATGTTTTAAGGACGGAACATAAATTACGCAAGCATGTGAGCACAGACGCTTCTGGCTACGCAAACTCTATTTCATGTGTAGTTGTATTCTAAAATGTATCAGACTGCAATTCGTAACACGCAAGTACGCATTGCATTCTCAACATTGGCACAAGGGGCGCTATAGAGGACATTAGTGTGAAATAGTGATGGGAAGTCCAGTTATTTCGGTTGGTTCATTTCAATGAACTGGTTAAAAAAAACGATTCACCAGTTCGTTTACGTAATCAGGTAATGACGTCACTATATATGATGCTAATACGCCGGCGTCGTAGAATACACTGTGAACTGTTCGCATCTACGGTGAGTTTTCTCTTTCAAGTCAACAACTGTCATGGCGGAGCAAAAGTTTGAAGAAAATATTGCTGAGCAAGTTAAAGTCAGTACATTTACTGATTGGGGGGATGGAATAATAGGGTTCAAAACAGTGTTACTATGAATGCAAACTTTAATACAGTGAAAAACACACTCTATTAGCATAACATAAATATAAATAAATTCTTTTGAATGTCCATGTACTAAAATAAAATATTTGATGCCATGAATGTACCTTCATTAACTATTACTATTATTTTGAATGGCCATGGAAAATGAAGCAATGTGATAATTTTACCTGGACGCAAAAAGTAGTCCGTTAATTTACCTGATGAACTTTCACCTTTTGCTGACCCTTTATGCGTCGCAGAGCTAATGTGTGCTTCTAAATCACTTGCACCTTTATTAGCAACTGACACATAAGTGCCAGCTTTACATGTCATACATTCTACTTCCCACGGATCTCGACCTGGACGAAAGCATGGGAATTTTTTGTGCAATCTTTTGTAAATTTGCACTTTCATTTGGGCATTGTTTCCACTCAGCTGTCATTTGATGCTACTGTCATGCAACTCTGCTTCACACGTCTCTCTCATGGAGAGATTAACAGGCAAGAATTTGGCCAATAGTTGCTGCAAGCCTCTTATAATCGACCAATCGGTGTGCGAGAAGGCGGGACTTACAAAGAGGGGTTAAAGCAATGCAAATATACGCACACACACAGTGAAGTATTAGATCAGATGCACATCATAATGCAACTAAAGCCGAATCCTGGACATTTTCGCAAATTTAGAAATCCCAGCCGGACGCTTTTTTAAGGTCCGAAAAAGAGGACATGTCTGGGAAAAAGAGGACGTATGGTCACCCTAAAAAATAATGATTCCAGTTTATTAGCACAGACTTCTGAAGGTAACTCTATCGCCCCCTTGAGAACTGATGTTTTGTTACCACCACAGTAATGCAAGAACGCACATTATGTATGTTCAACTGGGCAGAGCGTTGGTAACGTGTTGGCCAAACACCCGCAACTGAGTTCGTGCGCTTGCATAAAGTATGTTTCTGGCCTTACTCTACACAAAAGACAATTAAATATTTTACAACAGAGCAGAAAAAGAAATACAAATTTTAGATTGAAATTTCCATGACAAAAATTTTATTCATTACTTTTCCATGCATTGAAAACACCATTTCCAGGTTTTCCAGGACCATGAGAATCCTATTATATATTGTACATAAAAAATACCGGATTGCAATATAAATTGGAAAAAAGTACTGATGTCCCGATACCATTTTTTTTTTTTTTTTGGAGAACGAGTAAGAGTACCAATACTTTTTGTTTTGGTACTTGCTGATACTGAGTCCAATACCTGTTTATTTTATTTTTTTACTGAACTCCATATCAACAGTTTATTTCAATTTTATTATCAAAATGTTGTTTAAATAAATTCATTAAAACTTTAATCAAATGAAAGTATAACAATTAAATTTCAACATGATATTGTATTACTTTTATCAAATGAAGTGCTTTTATACAGAACCTCACAGCACAATCCAAAATACAACATTGCAGTTACATTTTGTCAAATAAAGTACTGCATAACCACAGCACCACAGATGTGATAGATTGCTTAAATATAATACAATTATTATTTATTTATTATTATTATTATTATTATTAGTAGTAGTAGTAGTAGTAGTATAGTGAATATTATATAACTATACAGTAGTGATATATTTCTGTCATACTTTTTTCATTTTAACTGAGCTTTTATTTTGAAGTGTTCTGTTTTGTTATGACCAAGGAGTTCTGAAGCTCCCCACTTTGGAAAAGCCAGTCACTATGTGACTCAAAGTGATTATTAAACTGAACAAGGCTACTATTTAAATAAATAAATATGTACTCTGTATGTGCCTCAAAAACAAAAACATGAGCGTGGTATTGGACCCGATATAGAAAAAAAGTACATATAGAATCCACATATAGAATAAAGTATAAAATATGTTCAAAAGTCTAACTGTAAAAATGGGCTTGCTCACCTTTGTCAATGATGTAACTGATGGCCTCTGTGCCCAGTGTATCATATAGTGGAACCGCCACCAGTGAATATGTATAACATGCCAGCTCTGAAATTGTCCACTACACCAACACACATATACTATGATAGGCAAGAGTGTATTACAAAAATTGGATGTAATACAAAAATACAGGGAATACAGTATATGCATACAAAATGTGATTACCTCTGGTCTGTTCTGTGCAAAGATGCCAATATATTTGTCTCCTGACTGGCTGTGACCCCTGTGAAGCAATGCTGAACCTGTGAACTCTGCCCTGTCTGCCACCTACAAACACATACATTGTACAAAATATATAACTTACACATTGCATATCCAAATCTGCTATTAAATACCTGATATCTATAATAGTATTTTATCTAGATTAAACATAAGACTAGAATCCATGCACACGGTTAAAGGGATAGTTCACCCAAAAATGAAAATTCTCTCATCATTTACTCACACTTATGATATCCCAGGTGTGCATGACTTTCTTTCTTCACCAGAACACATTTGAAGAAAATTAGAAAATTATCTTAGCTCAGTAGGTCCTTAAAATGCGAGTGGATGGTGATCTGATTTTTGAAGCTCCAAAAATCACAGACAGTCAGCATAAATGTCATCCATACGACTCCAGCTGTTAAATTAATGTCTTCTAAAGTGACACAATCACTTTTGGTGTGAAAAAATATCAATATTTAAGTCATTTTTAACTCTAAATCATCGCTTCCCGTAAGCTTCACAAGAGGGTGGAGATCACGCGGTCTCTCGTGTGACGTATTCATGTTGCCATGATACAGAGGTAATCTCACGTTCTCCTCTCAGTTGAGACATCCAGGAAGAGCACAGAAATGCACCATTGTAAGCTACTGCACCAACCAAGCTACTGTACAGCATTCCTCCTTCTAACTTGTAAACAGCGCTGCCCTTCCGGCTGTGACGCACGTGCCTCTGTTTTCGCGTTTCAAATGCCAATGCGATTACGTCACACGCACATACCGTTGCTCACCGGAAGCATTATTTAGAGTTACAAAAATTAATTATTTCGCACCAAAAGCGATCATGTTGCTTTAGAAGACATTAATTTAACAGCTGGAGTCATATGGATGACATTTATGATGACTGTCTGTGATTTGTGGAGCTTCAAAAATCGGATCACCATCCACTTGCATTTTAAGGACCTACTGAGCTAAGATATTTTTCTAATTTTCTACAAATGTGTTCTGGTGAAGAAAGAAAGTCATACACACCTGGGATATCATGAGGGTGAGTAAATAATGAGAGAATCTTCATTTTTGGTTGAACCATCCCTTTAAACTAGTTCTGGAATAATGTTTTAAAATTACTAGCAATCCACAACAGACTGCAGCAGTCTTACCTCTTTATATGAGAGCCATTTATACGGCTGGTTTGGTTTTCGTGACCCTAGACATGGCCCATTTTCTAAAAATATATATAAGAAAAAACAATGCTTTATGCTTGTAAATATCTTACTGATATTTTACAAAAAAAATCAATAAAAAAATAACAGTATCACAGAGTTTAACATCTGCTTTTAATGACCAGATGACTTACTGGACACTCTTAGTCCTCGTAAGAAAAACTCATACATTGTCCGAGCGTCATCATAGTAGTATGCCATGTATGTGTCACAGTCTAGTAGAATAGAACGCCGAGCATATTCACCACCCTGAAAAACAAAAACCATAATCTTTAAAGTTCAGAACGTTTTGTGCAAAACACTCAAATCAGGACACTAAAGGATCTATGTAATGATGTATAAATAAAAACAGACTCTTGGCAATACATTAAGGAAATAGTAGGCTGGTATTTACTGAAAATCTTCAACTCTGCTGTAGCTCTCAAATCTTATTTGCGCTTGTGTTCAATTCAAAACATTCAAATGCATTTGAACCAATGAAATATGAACAAGTGTTCATCATTTTGGAGCTTGACAGCCCCAGAATTTTCATTATTGGGTGAATTAGATGCACACAAATCTGAAAGTAATATATTTGGCCTGGTTAGGGTTTGAAATAAAGAATAGGCCATTAACAGTAGAAGTAAGGGAATGTGCAAATGGTCATTCAGTGATGTTGACTGACTTCATAGCTGTTGCCAAAATGTTTCTGTGTGTTTCCATAGCAAACATGAAGGACCACCAGTGTTTCTGCAACATTCCTCTCTCAACCAGAGATAGAGGCAGAGTTAGACAGAATGTGTAACTATGATCAAGGACAGACAGCTATAATCGCAGCAGTCTGCATGAAAGAGGCTGTAATTATTCACATCTTCTCTAATAGCATAGCCTGTGCACACATGTACAGTACATGCACATACATGCATATACATGCACAACCATGCTCAGTGGATGAGAACAGGGCGTTAAAGAGTAGGAAGAAAGCAGGAATGTGGTTAAAAATAGACTATTTCAAGAAAAGCTGTAGGTGGGGTGTCTCCATGCTTTCAGCACATACTTAAACACACACAAAGCCTTTGCTTCACAGACAGGAATTAGACATGGTCATTATCAAAACCTCAAGACATGGTCTCAACAAAATCTAGAGCAATTTTTGTGCACTGAGCCATTTAAATACATGAATGAGGACACAGATAGGGACACAGAACTCAAGTCAGCTCAGTGTTCTTGCATGCAGAGTATTGTGACATGCTTGCATTTAACGCATATGGCGACATGCAAAGAGTTAAACCATTTCACATTCTGAGGTTAACCCAAAGGAAACTACTGTCTGTACTGCTTAACTGCACTGAAGAGCAAAAAACCTTTTCTTAGAGAAAGTTTGCAAGTTATCACTGAAGTTTTGCAACTCGAATTACAGCAGTCAAAGCCTTTTATCCTTTCAAACGTGGTGGATTTTCAAGCTATGGCTGCTAAGAAACTGTTGGTAACACTGGCAGTTACTTTAAGACTATGTGGAAAGCACAGCTTCCCCTAAAATTTCACAACAAATGCGTCAATGACGAGTTATATAGGTACAAATATTCTACTGTGAATAAATTACATATTACTCTTTGTGCATTTCAATATTTTAATGAATAAAAGTGCAAAATATCACAGATCACTATTGCACTGTTTGCTCAAGTTACACAATACACCTTTTTCAACATAAATAGGTCCAAAGAAGCCATGTTTCAATGGAAGTCTATGGCATATACCAGTAGCATTTAAATCAATGGCGCAAATGTTCGATTGGACAAGAGGATCTAAACACGTTGGAGAGACCCTTCTGTCCATGATGTTGCTATGGTGATGCCTTGCATAACAGGCTGATAACTGGTCTGCCTGAAATATTGGTCTCTCTCTGGTTGGCACTTTATGACGGATGAGGATTCTAACAAATTCTAACAAAGTCTACACACATTTTCCACAAATTTCTAAAGTGTTATCTTTCTAAGCTTTCACAGAGACAGCTAGGCCATTGCTTGAATGAGTTACCAGTGCCACATAAAAAACAAATTTGCTTGGTTGTTTGCATTTTGCTCATATGGCCCATTTCAGTCTAACAGCCTGTCTACACCGGACGCGAGCGGTAGACAAGTTGCAAGTTTGCCTGCTTCATGGCTAAAATAAGCTGCAATACCAAACTTCATTCAAATTGCCAAAAGTCTGGCTCTGCAAAGGCTAGTCTAACCCTGAGCCCTGACCCAAACCCTGAAGTCCCTACCCCTAGTCTCTATTTATTACCATCTGCCATGTCTCACTTCTGCTCTTATAATTGGTTTTGCTATATAAAACTTCAAACTTCACAAGTATTTTCACACTTACTGGTATCTCCACAGACTGCATGCTGAGGTCACAGGGTGGTTTGAGGGCTTTGGGGCGGGTGGCCAGCCAGTAGGTGGTGATGGCTGCGAAGGCGCCCATGCCCATGAGAGTGTTGGTGGGAATACTCCGCACATACTGCCTCACGTCATCCAGCTCAGGCATCCGCAAGTGCCGGATCAGATCCTGGGCCTGCATTGTTTTGCAAGGGTGGGAACCACTTACTGCAACTAACTAAAGTATAAAGGAGAAACACAGAGGGAGGACTTTTAGTGAGACACAAAACTGTTTAAGTTGTTGTTGTTTTTTTAAAGCATTTTTACAAGTGCAAAAATGCATTTATGTATCTAACAATGAAAATTCAATAAACTGAAACAAAATTACAGAATTAAAACAAAATACATAATTACTACCCAAGGTATTGAGTGTTCACTTCTTATACAAAATACATTATTTCCATTTTTTTTTTTTTATCCACCAAATCCAGGTTTAATTCCAGTGCAAATGTGTTTGTTCTTCCAGTTATATTTCCATATATCAGATTTCATCACATCACTTAATAAAGAATCTTAATATAATCAAATTATTTTCAGAGCAAATATTTACACTTTTCCACCAATCTATGGTAAAAGACAGTATGTGATTAACACTCACATTATTTCACAGATTTATTAAATTACACTTAATACACTTAGTGTATTAATGAGTACTGGTATCATTAATAATACATTTTAGCAGGTCTATTCAGACAACAACAAAAAAAGTGAAACAACAAGCAAATAATGTTCTAATATGTTGATTTTGTTGATGACATATATGAGACACATCTGTACTGGAAGAAAGAGGGTGTTTTTCTTCAGTATTTTGGAAGGCCATATCGTGAATCAATTATAATGAGAACAAAAACAAACTCAGAAAACGGAATTGGTATTTCAGCTTTATTGTCAACAAAGAACTGGCCCATCCTATTTATTCTCTCCATTTGGAGCATGACATCAATACATCCGTCAGTGTGAGGTACAGGAAGGAACCAAAGGATTAATGTGTAATTTGAGGGGCAAAGTTTGTGATTATTGTAGTGCCTTGGAGGCAGAAGAGAACTAAGAGACTGAACAGTTCTACACAGAATTACTTAAATACAGAATCTACTCTGACTTTCTCCTGAGCTATAAAGAGATTTGGACTTGTGCCAGCACTTTATCGTCAATGGCGATAAAAATTTCCGTTGTCGAATAGTCATTTGATGTCATTTAACGTAACACGAGGTCACATTAAACTCTAATGATAGCATGCGAGTTCAGCACTGCAACTCGCACCTGACTGAGGAGTGGAAGAAAACAGCTCACAGTCCAGATGCACTCTAAACTTTCCAAACAGCTTCAGGTGATGTAGATCACAAAGTATGAGGGAATTATAAGAAAAACACCAAATAAGTAAACACAGAAGCACTCTCATTGTGGAATAAGTGGAGCTGGAGCTGCTTCTCCGCTTAAGCAAAATTTGCGTGTTGAGAATCTTTAAAGGAAACACTCCGGCGTTACATCTTTAATGCAGTTATATTTAATAAATTATAGCTTTATTAAAGTTAAAATAATATGGAAGCAGGTCATGTAAATAACTACAAACCCCAAAACTGGCATTTCTCTGTGCGGTCAGCGACTCTTCTATGAGTTGTGCAAAGTGTCCCGATCTAAGGGGGAGAGATTGAAACTGCACCCAGCTGAGGCACACTCTCTCACGGGGACGCTCGTCCCTCGAGTGCGCACGCTTGCTGCAGCTAGATTGTAACATGATGGCTCATGACTTACTGAATCATAATATGTGTCACTGTGCATTTCTTATCGTGAAGAAAACTTTTATTAATAAGAGAGTGTTTGTTTTTTGTGAGTTAAAGATGGACTGAAGTGAACAGAAAGGTGAGAGAGGGTAGTCTTTGCCCCATTCTACACTGCAACAAAATACGTTTTTGGATTTGTTTTGGACTTGTTTTCCAATATAAATACCTAAAACTCCTTTAAAACAATGTACATTTTCTTTAGCAGCTATACTGCAGAAGAAAAAAAAATTATCTGAGAATGTTGAATATTAAAAATATCTAATATCTAAAAATCCTTTTAAAAAAGATGCATTCACCTGAGAAGCAGCATATAAGATATTTAGACTTGCTTTTAGAGAACAGATCATGAATATAAGTATATTTTTAGTCTTTACTGCACCAAGTGAAAAAATACACTTATATACAAAATACACTTATATTTAAGATACGTTCTCTTAAAGCAAGTCTAAATATCTTACATGTTGCTTCTCAAGTAAATGTATCTTGTTTTAAGGATTTTTAGACAATTTTAAATGGAAAACAAGATAAAAACCCTTGATAACAATAGGATTTTTTGCAGTGAATTTTTTTACTGAACTTAAAAAAAAATTCCTTTAATTCAGTGAATGTCATTTAGAGGTACTTTTAAAAGATGATTTTGTCCTCTTTATTGTTAGCAAGCATGTTTAATACAACCTATTAAGTCAGGCAGAAGCTGAATAGTCAGTTAAGAGCTAATGATTAATCGTTGCAATAATCGCCCGAATAGTCAAATAATCATTCTAATAATCGTTAGATTAGTCAATTATCAAAATAATCATTAGTTACAGTCCTAGCCAGCAAGTCTGAGTTTCCCACATCTGGCAAATCTTAACTGCCTTAGGAACAGAGGTGTGGGGGGGGGGGGGGGGCACAACAAAACCCCTCTTCTCTTTGATTAGACTGATAAGACCATTTGCTGAAGAATGGTTGCCATGGGAATTTCAGAGCAAAGGCATTCTGTTGTTCTTCAATATAACCAACTCTCTACACTTAAAATGATTATACTAATCATGAGGCATGTTTCTGGCTTACCATCTCACATGAAGCTTAATTCATGAACATTTGACATGGGCTTTGGACTTTTCTTAATTCACTACAATCCAACTACACAGCCATGTGTAAGGTTATATTAAAGAATATGGACAAATGCTTCCTATGCAGATGATAACCCTGACAATTATGTTTTTCACATCGTGTAATGTATTATCCATGTTTAAAACTAACAAATTAATTAGACATTTTATCATGCATTATAACTGAATTATAACTGTAATATAATAAGAAATTACAAGTGTTTGGTATGTAATTGATTGTCTCTTAAGTTTCAGAATGATGGTGTGAAGTATATTCGGGTCATTTGCAGTTATAATTTTTTTATGAAATTCATGATTAAACATTGTCGTATTTTGAGTGGGAAAAAGAACAAAGGGCCATAAACGAATTATCTAGATGGGAAGACAGAAATGATCACATGGTATCTAAAAAGCTGCCTTTGATTGGCTTAGAGCCTCTTTGGGGTGTGAACAAACTGTGTGGGCTAAAAGACCAGCCTGGACAACTCCTCTCTCTCTTCTCTGCTCTACAGCCTTCACACATTTTAACCTTTGTCCCAAGAAGTCCAGAGTTCTCCCTTGTGGGAGTCCTCGCCTCCGGGGCTCTGCCTGGTCATTCCATCACCCATCCATCAAATCAAACGAAGGCCTCCTGGAACTGAACCAAGCCAAAGGACTTCAAGAACTCCACACACCAAGCAACGCAAGTGAAGACCTCCAGACTTTCGCTGAAATCTGGTGCGTTCTTTAATATAATTTGAGTAACCCGATCGCAAATCACGGCATACTAAATGAAGTTCTCAGGGTTTGTTCAAGGCAAGGTCTATAGACTCCATAAAGTTCATTTTCGGTTACAGATAATTTTCCATTCATCTTCTGTCAAAGCTCACTTACCAACCTGTGCTTATGTGTGTTTGTCTAAGTATGTTTTTTGTAGATTAGTTAATAAAGTCTTGTTAATACTCAAAGAGAAGTTGACTGTGTATTTGATTAAATTACATCAGTCCCTTGAGATCTGTCGATCCTAAGCTACATGCTCATAAACAGTATTTCAATCTATTTGTGATATTATTTTCAATGGCCATGAAAGTAGTATTACCATAAGAATTAATCTTACGTTCCAATGAACTCATCGCTGGCCGAAGACATTGATCGGATGTAAAAATGTATTCTTTTAACATTCCCCAAATCAATCGCTACTTGAGCTAAATTCCTTGAAATTATTAGCAGATACAATGAGCCTGTTGTATTACATATTGAAAGGTGTAATTTATCTTGCATATATTTCCCTACATTATTTTGGTGGTCGAACATGGCCAAGATTCTTAAACGAATTATTTACATGTAAAATCCTACATTATCCAGTTACATGTTCAGCTTTAGACATTACACCAACCGTTCACAGAAAACACTTTAATTTACTCAGCTAAGAGCCAGAGTATCCAAATGCAACTGACCCTCCTTTTATTCCTGTCTTGTTCATGACAGCTCTGAGTAGAGAATGGCGCTTTCTGTGCCTATAATGAAAAAATTCAATAAATATTTTAGCTGTATGAGTCTATAGCCTCCAGCAGTAATTTGTCACACTTTCCATGTGTGTGGACTAATTACAGAGAGGAAGAGGATCCTTCATTAAGCTGATATCTCATACACTTTTTCAGATTGACTTCACTGCTTTCTCAGTAATGACGGAAACCTTCACTTAAAGGAATAGTTCACATAAAAATAAAAACCTCTCATTTTATTTCAAACCCATTTTACTTTCCTTTGTGGAACACAAAAGGAGAAATTTTGAAGAATGTACTGTTTGCTCTTTTTCATACAATTACTATGACTAAAAACTGGAGCTTTCAAGCTTCGAAAAGGACACAAAATCTTGACCGCCCAGGTGCCCAGGCTCTCTTTAGTATAGGTAGACCGATATATCAGTTTTACCTACAGTACTAATCGGTGCTGATAGTTGCTTTTTGGAACTATCGTTATCGGCAAAAATCTATGCTGATAGTTGCCGATAGTTTTTTTTATAATTTATTCATTTCATGAGTCCACGGTGTATTTCAGGCTTGTTTATACTTAAAAGTCCTGCGTTATGCACCAAATCGTCATTTTTTTAAGCGATTTTTAATTGATTTAATTCATTTAAGACACTTTGTCTGTGCACGTCATAGTAAAGGAAGATTACGATTTTTATTTATTTATTTTTTGACATTCTAAAAATCTATTTTAAAAACTATCGATTGATTAATCAGTTATTGGCCTTTCCCACCACCTTAGTTATCGGTATCGGCTAAATCCACTATCGGTCGACCTCTACTCCTTAGCATGTCATGAGAGCTCATGAAAAAAGTCTCCCAGAAATTGTTTGCTTTTTTATTAATTCATGTCATGCTAAGGAAAACTCTTGGAAAATTCCAACCAGCACTCTACAGCAAATCTCCTTTTGTGTTTCACAGAAGAAAGTAAGTCATACAACATAGGAACGACATGAGGGTGTTAATAATGGCAGAATTTTCATTTTTGTGGGAACAATCCCTTAAAGGGCAGATAGCTTCTCCGGCTCAATGAGGTGTTTGCCAACTCAAGCTGATAATATCTGTGAAAAAAGCCTTCACCTTTACTTAGAAGGTGAAAATGAGTGATAAAACCTGTGAACAGCACTGTTAATGTCTTGTCAATAATATTGACCCACGGGGTCTGTGAGACATTGGCCTGCTCAAAAGCTGTTTTACCCCCTGACATCTCACCTATATCTATAAATACATCACTATTGTTCCATCTGACACTCATCATCTGATGGAAAGAGTCAAACACCTCTCAAAGACATGGCAGGCATTCAAATGAAAGAGCAGAAATATGTGTTATGGTGGACTATGGCACAGTGATGGTATCAGATCACTTTAAGATTTATCCATGGTGCTAAATAATTACCACATAAACATACCAAGCTATTTTCATGCTATTCTAAGGATTGTATGTGTTAATTCAGTAAATATACAGTCTGTATATATTTATAATTATGTTGGTTATTATATATTACATTATCTTTATTTGGGGGCTTTTCAGCAAATATTAATATGCGATTGTGATTAATTTGATGAATTATTCTGTATTTCATGTGATTCATTTGAATGAAAATTTTAAGCGGCTGACAGCCCTTAGATGAATATGTCCAATAAAACATGGTATTACCATGGCACCATGTACCAAACACATTGTAATATTATGGTACTTTTTGTTAGTGTAATGGTCTGTGTAAAATGAATCATTTGGGATGTATTACTTTGAAGTTATAAGTTAAATGCACCTGCTAAATAAATAAATGTCTTTTTTTTTTTTTTTTTTTTTGTACATATACAACATACTTTCCCAAACAGAAATGTACAGGGCTGTTATGATTTTACAGCTTCAAAAATAGGCTACCAAAAACTGTATATAGCATTTTTCGTAATCAATTATTTAACTTCACAAAACGCTAATGAATCAATTAAACCAATTATAGTAGAACACCAATTCATTATTTCTCATGGTGCAAGCCTTTTCTGATTTCCTCTCTACTAGCAACCCACAGTGTCGCGGCCCTTGAACTAACCTAAGAGTCTGCTAAGCAAAAACATACACGTTTACCTAGCTATCTACATGAGGCCATGTCATGGACCTCTATTGTTTTAATATAAAGCTAATTATAATTAGACAAACCCTATCCTTAAAAAATGTTTAGCATTTCTAAAATTAAATTAAACATTATACTGATTAATTTTTACTTTACAGGACATTACTGGACATAATCACATGTAAGTTTACTTCAGAGGATAATGTTGTCCCCGAAACACACACATACATGATTGCTTACCTTGACATAAAGTCTCATCTATGCGAGGACCAAAAATATGAGACACAAACATCTAAACTTACCGTGCAGATTTATTAGGACGACTTCTGTAGAGATATGCTGTTTTATGTCTGTATCCTAATAATGCATGTTGTTTTAAGAGATGCCTTCCACGTGTGTCAGTGTTTCTGTAGTTATACTGACCTGTAACACGGCGCTGAAGGAAACTCTCAGCTATGAATAGCAGACTGACCCTCACAAACTGCAATAGCACCACGTGGGTCTCCCTGTCTCACACCATCAATCTTTCACTAAACTTCTACTATCATGTTCACCCCACTCACTTTCTCTCTATTTTATCTCTCAGGTCTCTCCTTCCTTCTCAATTAACCTCTTATGTCATTCAAACTGGATGTTTTTTACCGGTTGTCTCAACTATGTATGCCCTGTAGTGTTTAAACAGAGGTGGGTCTTTTAAAATGCATCAAAACACATGGTGATATTGGCATCCCACACCTAAAAGCATCCCACACAAATGTAGCTCCTTCACTTATCTCAGAAACACAAGCACACAAATCCTACAGCATAGTTTGAATCCTAATCAAAGACATGTGAGCTGAGACATGTTTGCGTGCGTGCGTGCGTGTGTGTGTCCTGCCACAGGGCCATTCCTGCTTAATGGTCCTGTGGCTGATAGTAGCGTAGCAGAAAATGTCTCTAACACAGAGTGAGAAATATGCTGCACCTCAAGCTTTCTGAAAATCAAACACAATACAGTAATTCACAATGACAAAGAGAAACAATAAGGAATATAAGGAATTTACTGTACTGTATTTAAAGTGAATCTAACAAAACTTGTTAAGAACATGTCTGGGTGATTTTTTTGTGACTGGATTAACAAAAATCTTAGGATAAATTATTAAAAAGTTCATAAGAAGGTGGCTATTAAATGTTGACACTTTAAGTAAAAAAATAAGTTTTTTTTTTGTTTTTTTTTTATGGGTAAAAAAATGAAGAAAAAAAAATCGACATACTATAAGAAGAATGTTTTGTGAATCCTGCCCACGGACATGCTTTTGTGAGTTGAAAAGCCATGAAATCCAACCCTATTTTACACATAACATTCATTTAAAGTTTGTGTGTGTGGTGTTGCAACAGTGTTTATGCAACCATGGGGTATGTATAATCATAAAGGATGTATTGCCTATGCTGATATGCTCACATGAGACTGCTTGTGAGAAGGTGAAAGTGTCTGTGTGTGTAAATGTTTGTGCCAGCAGCTGTGTGTGTATGTGTCTGGATCACAGATGGGAACTGTCACGCTGGTCGCATGGCATGTTTGGCAGTCCTTGCCCTCTAAATGAAAGCTAACCTCTTTCCATACTTGGGCTGCAGAGAGCACAAACCAATGACAGAACTACCCTTACAATCACCCCACTGAGAGAAAGACAGAAAGGAAAGAGTGAGACAGAGATAGAAATTAACTCCACCGTAGAACTCATGGGAAACTTTTATCGCATTGCTCACAAAACTCATTTTCCTCATTAAAAAAGTCAATTAAAAAACTCCTAAAGACAAGAATTGTAATTTTGCAATATATGTAGGAAATCATGACCACTCACATTAAAATGAAGACTCCAGTCAAATCAGTATCCTTATAAAAGCTCTTTTATGCTACATGGAGAGGATCTGCACATGGGGGCTGCCATTTTAGAATCACATGACCAGCTGAATACTACCCGCTTAATCTCAGTAACCATCCTGTTATTTGACACTTTCACTCATTGGTTAAAGTAATCATGGATGACTGTGAAAACTAAGTTTCTACAATTGCATCTGAAATTGAAAACTATTGATTCTGAATGATGCTGCATCCAAGCCACTAGGTGTCAGTGTAAGTCCAAGATGACACAAAGACAAAAGTTACTGAGTGCACCTTTAAACAGAGTTCCAAGTTACATTTCAAGTGCAATCGTTTCAGCACTTTCAAAAGATCAGCCAGATCTCATAAAATTTATGTGAGTATTTCAACATTTTTACAAAACTGAAATTACATGCTTCTTTACACGTTTGGCTGCAGTTTCCAAGTGAAATGTCCAGTGGGGGGAGCCAAAACCGAGTGAAATTGTGTCATAATCAGACATGGTTTTTAAGGTGAATTTTAGAAGGTTTTAATGAGTAAAACGTACCTCCCTAACATAAAACTTTACCCTAAACCTAACCAATAGTGTCCTAAAAGATAAAAGAGAGCTGAACAAAACAGACATCCTTACCCTAAACCAACACCTAACCCTAACCTAAAATGGCAATTTGAAATGAAAAGCACATTTTCTAAGCAACCACCTAATTTCGTGTCACTTTTATGGCACTTTCACGTTCATGCGTCTTCGGCTGGACTCAAACCATGGTTGACGAGTCAAAAGTCCAACACTATCAGGTGAGCTACCAAACAAGCTATTCATACTGGAATAAGTGTGTATATGTAGGTGGGTCTGTAATATACACTATATTGCCAAAAGTATTCGCTCATCTGCCTTTAGACGCATATGAACTTAAGTGACATCCCATTCTTAATCCATAGGGTTTAATATGACGTCGGCCCACCCTTAGCAGCTATAACAGCTTCAACTCTTCTGGGAAGGCTTTCCACAAGGTTTAGGAGTGTGTTTATGGGAATTTTTGACCATTCTTCCAGAAGCGCATTTGTGAGGTCAGACACTGATGTTGGACGAGAAGGCCTGGCTCGCAGTCTTCGCTCTAATTCATCCCAAAGGTGCTTTATCGGGTTGAGGTCAGGACTCTGTGCAGGCCAGTCAAGTTCTTCCACACCAAACTCGCTCATCCATGTCTTTATGGACCTTGCTTTGTGCACTGGTCCGCAGTCATGTTGGAACAGGAAGGGGCCATCCCCAAACTGCTCGCACAAAATTGGGAGCATGGAATTGTCCAAAATCTCTTGGTATGCTGAAGCATTCAGAGTTCCTTTCACTGGAACTAAGGGGCCAAGCCCAGCTCCTGAAAAACAACCCCACACCATAATCACCCCTCCACCAAACTTCACAGTTGGCACAATGCAGTCAGACAAGTACCGTTCTCCTGGCAACTGCCAAACCCAGACTCGTCCATCAGATTGCCAGATGGAGAAGCATGATTCATCACTCCAGAGAACGCGTCTCCACTGCTCTAGAGTCCAGTGGCAGCGTGCTTTACACCACTGTATCCGACGCTTTGCATTGCACTTGGTGATGTATGGCTTGGATGCAGCTGCTCGGCCATGGAAACCCATTCCATGAAGCTCTTTACGCACTGTTCTTGAGCTAATCTGAAGGCCACATGAAATTTGGAGGTCTGTAGCGATTGACTCTGCAGAAAGTTGGCGACCTCTGCGCACTATGTGCCTCAGCATCCGCTGACCCCGCTCTGTCATTTTACGTGGCCTACCACTTCGTGGCTGAGTTGCTGTCATTCCCAATCGCTTCCACTTTGTTATAATACCACTGACAGTTGACTGTGGAATATTTAGTAGCGAGGAAATTTCACGACTGGACTTGTTGCACAGGTGGCATCCTATCACAGTACCATGCTGGAATTCACTGAGCTCCTGAGAGCGGCCCATTCTTTCACAAATGTTTGTAGAAGCAGTCTGCATGCCTAGGTGCTTCATTTTATACACCTGTGGCCATGGAAATGATTGGCACACCTGAATTCAATTATCTGGATGGGTGAGCGAATACTTTTGGCAATATAGTGTAAGTGTTAAAATGTGTCATTTTTCAAATAATGGGTTCAAATAAAAGTCTTTTGATAACATAGCGGGGTTGGAATAATAGAGCGAAAAATTAGTGTTTATAAAGTCATAATCAGCAATTGTACTTGTGATTTGTGTTACAATGAATAAAACACAGTTGATGTAGCACCTCTAGTGTTCATTTCACCAGAAAACTGCAGCGAAATGTAGAAAGCTGCACGTGAAAGTCAGTTTGCAAAAATGTATATAGCGTAATGTTCTTTCAATGAGACCAAGTTGCAAAAGATTGCTCTGTCTGTTTGAGCATCCCGACCAGCGTAACACAACAACAGTGGCTCAACAACTGCATGAGCTTGTGGCAGGATAAAGGGGAGATTTATAGTTTTGGAGGCTGCTAAAGCTTTTTTATGCATTACGTCATATAAATGAAAGTCAGTGGAAGAGATAGAGAGAGACAGGAGGCCGAGCAAACAGCTGTTCTGTATGACAAACTGCACTCAGGATACCATACTCATGACACACATCACATCCACATGAGAGCCAAAATGTTTCCCAGTTAAACGCATGTACTGTATATTTAAGTAGTCAAGTCATTTTTATTTGAATAGTGCTTTTCACAACACACATCGTTTCAAAGCAGCTTTACAGAAAATCATGCAATAATAAAAAAAATGAAACTGTAATATTTATAAAGTCTTAGAGTGATCATTGTGTAGTTTGAGCTTTCTCTGCTCTTGAACACACAGAGGTGAAGATCTCACCTAAAACTTTCAGGTTTACAGTGTCAAGTGAGCATTTGCATAAACCCAACCTGAACTGCAAGTTCACTTATTGTCAAAAGCATAAGAAGGGTTCTTACCCCCTTTAAAATAGCTAGATGTCAGCCAGGACTGTTCCAGGAAGTTCAATACACAATCTCAGATTCAGCAAAGGCATACTGTGATTGTCAGCTTGGTTTCTTTAAACCTTCTAATCTAACCTTTAATCTCTTGTTTACAGGCATAACATTAGGGAATTAACACCATGCGCAGTTTGTTTAACCATTAAGGCATGTCCAACTGCCCCCAAAAGACACGGCAGCACACAAAATCAACCAGATGGACCAAAACAGTACATTTTGAAGTCTCAATAAAACAATTTCTATTGTAGTTTCTGCAAATTATAGGCTATTTAAAATAAAAAGACATGCCTTTCTATATGTCCTGCAGCCCCAACTTCCCCTTTCAATAGGAAACAGGAACTTTCTTAAAAACTACACTTAAGTCTACACACAAAAATTATCTTAAGGCCACAAACGTGAAACGTTTTTTGATGATAAAATGTTATTAATCTTTAAAACTCTGAATTCAGGAAAAAAGAAACGGAAAACACGGAAGCGGGTAAAAAATAAAACAAAATTTGGAAAAATATAAAATGTATTTCATAGGGTGCTGCTAGAAATCCTAAAATTTACAACAGCTAACAGCTGTTTTTTGTTGTTGTTTATTTTTTTACATTTCTGAGAAGTCGAAATAGAAATTTTGTTGGTAGTATCAGCATCATACAGTAATGCATAGTTAAATTGAGTGATTGTATATCTTATAACACTGAAACCTCCATAACTCCTTCAGCAGCACATTAACACTCACATTCACATTTTTTTATGATTTTTTTTTTTTTTTTTTTTTTACTGTGATGAGAAATATCTTGTGCTAAATATTCTCCCTATTCTTATGGTCTGTCAGCTGATCAACTATTAATGGGCTCCCTGAGTAGAGAACTAAATTAGGCTGATCTATACATAGACTGAGCTACTGACAAGAGTATATACATATACAGTAATTGCCGGGCACTGGTGTCCAAGAGGTGTACTATACAAGAGATCTGCAGTCATTTTAATCAAATTAAAATTTAGCCTAGTCTGTCTTTTACGGGAAAACAGAGGCAAAAAAATGGATGACTCCACTTGCACTACACACTACACAAATCCTCTCAGAAATAAGAATGCCATTCAATACCAGCATGTGCCATCAGCTTGCAAGTAGCAAATCATGGTTCATGGCTTTGACATAACTAAAGCCTATGGTCTATTAAAAAAAAAAAATAGATGATATGTCTATTATATGAGTGCATGATATATGAAACAAGGCAAATAAATATCTTATGGTAAATAATGTAAATATTGTGATACTATTTTTTAAATGTAGTACTACATCTGCTCCTCACAAACACGTCTCTCTCTCAGCTTTTAACCTGATTCATTGGAGAACAGAGACAGATCTGTTTGGGTGTTAAAGGAAGAGGCAATAAAAGAGAGACAAAGGCAACTGCCCGATAGTAACCCTGCCACAAAAACATCAACACACACACAAACACACACATTAAAGGGATAGTTCACGCAAAAATTCTCTCATCATTTACTCACCCTCATGCCATCCCAGATGTGTATGATCTTCTTTCTTCTGCAGAAAACAAATGAAGATTTTTAGAATATCTCAGCTCTGTCGGTCCATAAAACACAAGTGAATGGGTGCCAAAATTTGGACACACCAAAAATCACATAAAAGCAGCATAAATGTAATCCATATGACTCCAGTGGTTAAATCAGTGTCTTCAGAAGTGAAAAGACAGGTGTAGGTGAGAAGCAGATCAATATTTAAGTAATTTTTTACAACTAATCTCCACCTATGACTTGCTCCATCAGTAGGTGGCGATATGCATGAAGAATGCACATTGCCAAAAAATGAAAGAAGAAGAATGTGGAACTAAAAATTAAAAGTGGAGTTTTATAGTAAAAAAAAAAAAAAAAAAAAAAAAAAGGACTTAAATATTGATCTGTTTCTCACTAACACCTATTAGATTGCTTCTGAAGACATGGATGTAACCACTGGAGTCGTATGGATTACTTTTATGCTACATTTATGTGCTTTTTGGAGTTTCAAAGTTCTGGCCACCATTCAATTGCATTGTATGGACCTACAGAGCCGAGATATTATTTTAAAAATCTTTGTTTGTGTTCTGCTGAAGAAAGAAAGTCAATACACATCTGGAATGGCATGAGCGTGAGTAAATGATGAGAGAATTTTCATTTTTGGGTGAACTATTCATTTTAGAGACAAGGTGAAGGAAAATGAGCAAAGGAACATACTTTCAGAAAACAATTTACAGAGACAAACAGATTGTTGCAATAATACAGTAAATCGTTCACAAAAATACCAGAAAAATGGATAAGTATGTATTTCAGGTTGACGTTAAACCCAAAAGACCCATATGATTTAGAACTGTCAGTAGCATCAGTATAGACCAGTTTTGAAAGTGTTAGTATTGTACACCACTGCATGAATAAGCCTATTTTACAAGAAACCGTAACATTATCGAGTTTAATATCTATCTTATTATAACAAAAGTGCACAGAATGTGCGAGCCTGCACCTTTATTTGTGCATGCACAGTTTTTGTAGCTTAGCGTTATTCTACTTCCTCATTGCGCGGTTTAGTATTTCAAATGATAGAATTCCTACTCTTGATTTCATTATACCAAGTTTCTTTTATCTTTCATATCTTTTCATTGCTAGATTATGTCCTGCATAAAAGGCTTGGCCATTCTTTCACTCTCTATTCTAGAAGCTGAACCACGCCAAATGCATTCTATAGCATGTTGAAAAGCAGAGCAGCACATAATACAAGTCACTTTTTGTAAGAGGCCATAGGGCGGTTTTGCTCTTGGTAGGGAAAAAAAGGCTTACACAAGAAATGGATATTAAGACCTGAATTGTGAGACAGGCTTACTGGCAAGCTATTTTGTTTGTTATTGGGTGAAAAATCTGACAGAGACAACTGATTGGTCTATATATATATATATATATATATATATATATATATATATATATATATATATATATTTATTTATTTTTTTAAGCAATGAGACTGAGAACAACTTTTTCATTTGTAACCGGAACAGGTGTTAATTTGGGCTGGGGCTACAATCCTTTGTGGACTGTTCACCACTTGCTTACCTTTTACCTAAATACATGTGGCAACTATTGTTACCATTCCTTGCAAAACAGTCTATTGTCAACAAACACAGAATTTATGGAAACTAAGAATACAACGAACAAGAATAAGTGGAGACTTACGTTTTAAGTGCCATGAAACCTCAAATCTATCCATCTCTGCTAAAAAGACTTAACCTTAAAACCAGAAGATGCAGAACGAACTGTCTGCGCTAAGAGGAGAAAAACAGAAGGAAAGGAAAACCACGTAACCTCAGACCGCCAAAATTCCAAACATTCTGATCTTCTGAGCGTGTCTGCTGCTGATACTCTGCATCTCTGTGACTTAAAATTGGTACCTCTGCTGTTTTAAAGATCTTAACTTAGAACTTAAAATTTCATTAAAATAGAGGAATTTAACTGCCGTGATGAGGATAGTGATGCATTTGCAGACAGGCTGTGAGAAAAGCATCTCTTACCACAAGATTGATAAAGATTGTTTTATAAGATGTCTGATGTAAAACCGATTAGACGCCCTTTGCAAGTATTGTCATCTAGGCTTTTTGAATAAGAAATCCATTTGAACCCTAATGCTAAACATGTGCATTACAAGCAAATTACATGAATACTCTTCATCTGAGATGGTAAAGCTACAAAAATAAGTCCATTTACACCACTACATCAATCAAATGAGGCCAAATTATCTGTGTTAAGAGGTCTGCATAACACAACCTCTACCTGTTGCACAACTGTGCTCTATTTAGATGCCTTTTTCTTTGAACCATTAATAGTCAACACACTAATTTAGCATGAAATGCATTTAAATCATGTTAGCTCATGAAACATTTCAAGTTACCCCTGTTTTATCCAAATAGAGTAAATTGGTAAGAGTGGGATGCCATCTGATTTGTGATCGCCAAGGGGTGTCAGAGACGTGATTTTGGACAAGCAAATCGGAGGTTAAACGACAAGTCGTGATGCCACGACATGCCATGGACAAGGGCTGCATTGTCTCCCTATCCGATTCCGTTCTCTGTTAGCTAATTAACTAACAATAGCGTGTTGTGTGCTCAGACGCGCAGCGCGCTGAAAAGCGTCTCCAAACACGCTCCATCTCCGCCCCTCCCTTTGTCTCCTGGCTTTACATCCTGATCCTCCGCTCAATTTCAGCCATCCCTGCCAGTTTGCATAAGAGAATAAAGTAAAGGTGTTGAGAAGCGCTCTTTCCTGTACTCGTGCTTTCACAGTAAAGCACTGCTTAGCGATACATTCACAAGCTGTCTAAAGACGCGTCCATTATCAATGCATTAAATTAAGCGTTAAAATGAGCATGCACGAGTCTTTTTTTTTCTTCTGCGTTACATTTATTAAAATGCACAATTCGGAAGTTGAGGAAACGTTTGAAAACCGTTATTCACTTCAATCAGTTACTTTCTCCGACAATAGTCTGTCAATTTGAGCTAAGATTAAATGAGAATTGTACAAACCTGAGTGGCTTGTCTGTTGCGTCCGCACAGCTCTTATTTAGAGACGGATATGGCGCTCCACGCTGTCTTCAGTTAGGAAACTGGTCGATCGACCAATCAGAGTAGCCGTCGCATATTTGGACGCATATGAATTGAAAGAATGATTTCCATTGGTTATTTCTTTAAAGAACGTTTGCATACACACAGTTGTGATGTTGATAAACACATTGGGATTCTGAAGTGATGACCGCATAGCACTAATAATGTAATAAAAATGTAACAAAATGTATGCAAAAGTGGTCCCCCCCCCCCCCCCCAAAAAAAAAAAAAAAACACTGCGATGGGTTTATTTATTTTTTTTACATTTTAAGGTAGCCTAAAAGGTATAACATAATAATTTTGTACAAGATATTAAAAGTTTACCTAACACTTTGATTCTGTGATTTGTTAATGTATTTATTTATCTATTTAAAGTAGCCTTGCGGTAATATATATATATATATATATATATATATATATATATATATATATATATATATATATATATATATATATATATATGTGTCTCTTCAATGAGAACATACCTTATGGGTGTATATATATATATATATATATATATAATTGTGTTATATATTAAGAATGCTTTAAATAAAGTGACAAAAGCAATATACACCCATAAGATATGTTCTCATTGAAGAGCCATCATTATCTATTAGGCAAACCCTCTTTTCAGAGATCTTTTCAGCGTTCTTTTTAGGTAAGTAAAGTAAATAAATAAATAATAATTAAGCATTTGGGAGAAGATGTATCAACGTTATTGCAGGATAAACCTTCCCTGTTATTACTGTTCTCGACGTGCATATATCTCTGTTGAGCTCATTTGTCACACAACACTCGTTGACTCGCGCTGTGGTAGTGGCACGCTGGTGTAGAAGAGACGTGCGCGCATGTTTAAAGTGACTGAGAGCGCGCACAAACTGTTTCTATCAACGCGCGCAGACTGATGCAGCACTCAAGTGGCTTATAATGAGATTTATATTCGCGGATTTGTTGTTGAATTCATTATTTGTTTCCGTTTGCCGTTTTATCAAAATTGATAATTACCGTAAAGGATCCAGAATATTGACACCTCAAAATTCAAACACATTCAATAACTGTATGTGATGACAACATCACGCGGACCACAAAAATATGGTTTGCGGGCCGCCAGTTGAGTACCATGGTCATAAAGCCTTATGACTGTTTGCACTAGGCTGCTTTTGCAGGGCATCACTTTTTTACTTAATTACTTCTGCTGAAAAAAATGGATATTGATTGTGTTATAATGCATTATACTCTTTAAAGTACAACTATGAATAGGTTAAGTATTCTAATGTATAAGTTACAGTTATTTATGGGAAGCTATAACACTTTATAAGGTGTATTATGAGACATTATGAATGCAGTATAATGCATTTATATTCCATTTACAATGCATTAAATATGGGCTTAATAAAAAGTGTTACCAATAAATAAAAGGCTGAAACTGTTGGGTAACCTGTTGGTTTTGTTTACAAAAGTATATATATATATATATATATATACAGTACTGTGCAAAATTCTTAGGCACATAAGATGTTTCACAAAAGCATTTGTCTTAAGATGGTTATTTATATCTTCAGCTTTAGTGTGTCAATAGGAAATATAAATGTTAGACTCTCAAACATTACTTTTGCAAATAGAAAAGATTACAATAGAAGAACAGGGAGCCCTGCAACAGATGTCATGGCACCCACAAAGCCCCCCACTGAACATCATGTCAGTCTAAGAATACATAAAGAGACATAAGCAATTGAGACAGCCTAAATAGATAGAAGAACTGTGGTGAATCCTCTAAGAAGCTTGAAACATCCTATCTGCCAACAACCAAGAAAAACTGTGTCCAGGTGTATCTAGGAGAATTGGCGCTGTTTTAAAGGCAAAGGTGGTCACACCGAATATTGATTTAGCTTTTTTTATGTTTACTGGACTTTGTATGACATTAAGTGAGAAATGAAAACTATTTATGCCATTATTTTTGAAGACATCCTCACTATGCAACATTTCTCACAAGTGTCTAAAACTTTTGCACAGTACTGAATATACATATATATATATATATATAATGCATCATGACACAATCAACATTAAATTTTTTCTGCAGAAGTTATAATGAATTATATATATATATATATATATATATATATATATATATATATATATATATATATATATATATATATATATATATATGCATTATACTCAAAACTATGAATAGGTAAGTATTATAATGTATTATATTTGTGCTTACAATTATTTATGAGAAGTTATATCATATTATGAGGTATTTTGTGATACATAACTAATGCATTATAATGCATGTGTAATAACTTTACAATGCACTATGGAAAGTGTTACCATTTAGTTAGTTAGTTAGTTAGTTAGTTATTAGCCAAATGCTAAACCTCCAAATTAGTTTGTACAAAAGACCAACGGGTTACCTAACAGTTTGTGCCTTTGATTTAGTTTTACACTTTAAAAAAACAAACATTTTTTTTATTTCACATATCTAACATCTGCATTTTTTTCCCCTTTCAATGTGCATAAGACGTTAGTTTTAGTTACGACAATAAAGTAGCATCTCTTCTACTCTACTCAACATGTTGTGAGTAAAAGCCAGCAGATCATGGGGTTTATTATTCACTGATGTGTGTTTATTTATGTTTATTGACAAAGCTATTACTGAACAAAAAGCATAGGGCACTTCAGTTTCACCACTATACTACATGCCGTGAACAAAACTTTTATATTTGATTGAGATTTTTTCATATTTAGATTTTTTAAACATTTGGGTATAAAGGATGCTCTATTGTGATGCATGAATAATGCTGAATGTCTCGTGTGAAGTGATGCAGAGGAGACTCACGGTGGCGCGCGAAGCTAAAGGATTGTGTGTGTCTCTGGCCTGAGGTCACCACGGGTCACCGCCTTTCACATGACAACTCATCGTCCGGAGGATCAACATTTTTTCCCATCAACGTAGGAATTTCAAATCTCGCATATGTGCACAGTACATGACCCAAGTGTACTACTATGTGCATAGAATTCAAATGGGATTTAATTGCAGATGCACTGCAGCTACAATAAATAAATAAATAAACAATAACAATTAAATACAAAATATTAATAAACGTTAGGCCTACTTGTCTGCAACAAGTAAAATAGTAATACTTTTACACAGTAATTTCCAAGTTGCACATTAGCAATAAATCCAAACTAGGCTTCTTTTAAAACCTCTTCAGTCAGATGATGTGAAAGTTTTATTAAAATATCCACATGAGGGCGCTTTGAATTTAGGAATAAACTCATACAACCGACGTATGTGTTTGGCAAAACGCCTCGTTGGACGATTTGTATTAATTATTAATTATTAATTATATAATCATGTCCTGGGAAGGTCATCAGTATTTATAGCTAAATATCTTACAGAATAAATGAATCATATTAATAAATAATTATAAATTATAAAAACACCTAAGAAATAAAAAAAGAGGTGTTTGAGTTGCATAATACCCAGAAAAAGAATTGAAACAGGGGAAGATAGTAGCACAGGGTAATAGGTAGGACTTATTAAATCACCAATAAAAAAGCTTTGCCTTGGCAACCTTTCGCACAAGTGAAAGCATCCCCTCCTGTCCAAAAGGAAAGCCCCAGACTGGTTAGTCTGTCTGTGAAAAAGTCTTAAGTTTGGGATATAAGGCGAACTGTACTGCTGTAATCAGGGTGACATGCATGACTGCGCTCTCCTAATTCTCTTTCACATGGATAGATCCTTACAGACAGAGTTCAGCTTTCAGGTAGCCTCTCTTTAAGACCGTGATCCCCATACAGAACCATGTTTGGACAGCTTTAAACTGTTCTGTGGCACAGCAATGAAACAGATCTTTTCATATCAGTAATTAAGTGAAAAGTATTATGAAAAAAAGTGTTTACATTTTGATGGTGGTATTATAAGGTTCACATTAAATGATTTGAAATACCATAAGATTGTCATAAATATATTTAGATGAAGAAATATAACGATAACTTTCGAAATAAACCCCCAAAAAGCATTTATATAGACCCGTAGAAGCAGCAACACACTTTATAATAAAAAACAAAAACTATATATATATAATATTTATATTTATATAATATAAATATTATATATATATATATATATATATATATATATATATATATATATATATATATATATATATATATATATATATATAATTTGAGTGTCAGAGAGTCCATAGAAAATAATATAGATAGCAAATAAATAGTGATAATGATTTACATAACTGGTGTATCCTGATATCACGTTTAATAAAACAAATAAAAAATAAAAAATAAATGAAAAAAAAAATAAAATAATAATAATATTTTTTTTTTTAACGTGAATTCGTTAATGCCCCGTAATATTTTACGCAATGGTCTATTCGTAAGAAAATGCGTCAGGATTTTGTAAACACATTCAGTTGTGAGGTGTTTGAGACCTCGAAACATAATTGTATACAGTCTTAATTTTCAATATTGAAAAAAGTCAAAAAAAAAAAAAAAAGCACTCAATTTGGGATGCGTACAAAAATGCTTTGGTGAATGTTTTCTAGATTTTCTAAATGTTCCTTTAAATAAATCTTTATACCCGTTTTCTAGCACACAAACATGACTGCAGCACACACGCTCATCTCATAATCATTTTTAAGATGTTAAAATACAATAATCTTTTTGTAGTGTGTGTTGTTTAATGTAATATTGGACAATTAAATTACATTGTGATCGGAGAAAATTATCTTGACTTATTGCTTTTTCTTTACACGCACGTTAAAAAAAATAGTCACATTACGAAACTTGAGAAACTTGAAAAAAAAAAAAAAAAAAAAAAAAAAAATGTCAATAAGGTTTGTTGTGTCGGCTCCAAGGACCGTTTGCACAAAATCTTGTGATAAATTCAACAATAAAAGTAATGGGATTTTATGCTTTAGTCTACTTCACTGATGCTTTTCTTCTTGCGCGCTGTTTAAAAAACTCTATATTGCTTTGGATCTCCAAAGAGCTTTACTTCTTTAAAAGGAAAAAGTCCTTACATCTTTGATTTTTCACTCCACGATGCACACATGATCTCATACCGACGGCCAACCTTCAGGATTAAAACGTTCCCAATGAAAAAAGCAGAAGAGCCAGGCGTTTTGGCGCATGAAGTCTGAGGCTGAGTGAACACAATAAACCTGTTGTTAACCTTGCTGTGAAAATATGTTTGATGAAAACAGCCAATTGTTGTATGAAATGTATTCAAGTATAAAATAATGCCCTTTGTTGGGCACAAACTTTAGCAATGTGCGGGTACAAAAGTCTCCTGTGGCATGAATTGCGCTTTGGCGTCGCCACTTGGCGCGTTACCCAGACCCCTCTATACGCGATTGTTTCTTTCTTTCTAAAGACATTTACCGGATCAAAACATGCTGTTAATTCGATCAGAAAGCTTCACCCTTCACAACAATACCAGAATAATTTCTCCCAAAGTTTGTTAAGTTGACCGAAATTAGGCAAATGAATAGGGGTCTCCAAGCGCAGGTGACGGAGAATAATGCGCGTCAGGACCAGCTGCATTCTTTATTTCTCCTTTTCTTTTCTTTCACTGCATTATTAAAATTTAGGCCAATGAAACTATTCATTCCGCTCAATAGACATTTTCTTATAGGATAATAGGATACAAATCGAGCCCCTGTGAAGGGGATCCAGCGGTGGGTAACCCTCGTGTGCCAAAGACGGCTGGAGTCTCTAACATGGACGGAGGGGCCGCTCGTGTGCCAGGCTGGGTCCCCACACCTGCCGAGGCCCTTAACAAAACTAGAGAATGTAAACAAAAACCCGGCCCATGAAAGATGGACGTGTCACCAAGTCGTGTGAGAAACGCCGCGAACAAACGGGGGTACTCCGTCTCCAAAAGGTCTCCCCTGAACTCGGCGGAACAGCCTATTATGTGCTTACTTAATTACTATAATAACAGTAGACAGGCTTTAAACCTGAGACGGGCTTGGGATGGAAGTTAAGATCGCTTGCTGGGACCCATAAACAAGCGATCGTGTGAGGAACGCGACGTGGAACAGAAAGCGACGCCTTGCTCAGGGGGCTTTGTTTTCATTGCGCGCGCTGCGCTCGCGAGGCTCATGTGGCCATCCCGGTTCACGTCTCCAGCGTGGGCTCTTACTATGCAAATAATATTCGACAACTCATTACGTGGCTTTAGATAGGCCACGTGGATTAACAAAGTAGGTCTGCCCCCCGCTAGCCCACAGCTTCAGGTTTTACTATTTCTTTAACTGATCCTAAGTGCACACATTAACCAAAAGCTTGCACTTAATCCCATGGAATAATTTAGGGCCATGAATGCGCGAGTCCTCAGGGTGAGCGCTTTATAAGCGGCCGCTTCCAGACAGCTCATCTCAGTCTCAAGCGTCTGGAAAGAGGGGAACATACATAGTCCAGCTATAACACTGTTTACAGTTTTTCCACATTTGTTTTTCTACTATTTGCCAATTGATGGCGTCCAAGATGAAGGATCGCAAGGTATGTGGAGACTTCCGTGGCGCACGCATGGTGCCAAAGATCACATGCAAAGAATGTCCCATTTGGGTGTTATAATTTTATTTTGATCACTACTAGTATTGGAATTTTTTTTATTATTATTATTACTATTTCAACAATGGAGTAATATTATAGCCTACAAAAAAGCATTGCATTCGGGTTTTTTTTTATTTGTATTATTTATTTATTTATTTTTAGGTGTATTACGGGATACTGCAGATATTGCTCGATTTTACTGGTCTTAAAAAAACAAACAATATTAATTTCTGCAATGTATTGTTTTATTAGAAAATTCTCAAATTCTTGCTATGTCAAATGGATTTCCGTTTTTTGCGCGTGGGGCAGCAGATCGCATCACATCTCTCCTTAACTTAAGGAATCAAAATGAGTGTGGTTTATAGTCTGGCTTTGAACAAGTTGTTCTCCCGAGTTTCTCTTATACACTATAACTATACCAATAATGCATTGATTAGGCTACTTTTTATATTGGGCGCTTATCCAACATTAAATTACTTTAACAGAGCCATTCTATGTGTTTAGTAACATCATGCAACTTGTTTCCTTCCCACAGAGAACTCCCGTGTCTCATAAGGTAATTGAGAAAAGAAGAAGAGATCGAATCAACCGATGTCTAAACGAGCTGGGAAAGTCAGTTCCAATGGCACTGGCTAAACAGGTGCGCAGCTAAAGCATTAAGCGGTTTTGTCATTCTTTAATGGCAGATGCGTTTTCAGATAATTTGTTTCATTGTAGCGCCTTGATTTTTGGTAGAGAGATATATGATGACTTGTCTGAGTCTGTTCTGTATTTCAACAGAACTCTGGAAAGCTTGAGAAGGCAGAAATCCTGGAGATGACAGTGCAGTATCTGCGCGCGCTCCACTCCGCAGACTTTCCGCGCGGAAGAGAAAAAGGTGCGTAAGAATGAAAGCAGGAATCAGCCACTCAACTAAAATTGCATTGGATTTGAATATGAATATGAACGATTTTAAATAAGAGCCTTCGCTCGTACCAATGTATCTTTCATTATCTTCTCAGGTGAACTACTGACAGAGTTTGCGAATTACTTCCACTACGGCTATCACGAGTGCATGAAGAACCTAGTGCACTACTTAACCACGGTGGAGCGAATGGAGACCAAAGACACCAAGTACGCACGGATCCTTGCTTTCCTGCAGTCCAAAGTCGTTACGGAGCCCGTGTTTGGCACTTTAGGCACCATCTCACCGGACCCTACAGACCTCCTGTGCCAGCTGGAGTATCAGAGTCCAAGCCCCACCGAGGCTGTGTTTCAGAAAAGCCCACCCGGACACTTTACCTGGCACAGCTCGGCGCGGAGCCCCACGCTCGCGTATCCAGCGATGTCTCATCAGCACAGCGGATACTTATCACCGGTTCAGGGACTAGATCATCATTATATGAACCTCATCGGTCACTCGCATCCCAACGCCTTCAGCTTACACAATGCACAGCACGCTGCTCTGTAAATAAATCTGTTTTTGTCCTTAATTTATATACTGTATGTGTACATGTAATATTTTAATATGTAGATATTAAATAAAAATAAATGGCGCTTGAATAGGATTCTGTTTCTTAGTGTGGTCCTTGAAGAATGGTTCATCTTTTGTGCCTTAAATTGAGGAATCACTCACTGATTTCTACAATAAGCTTCTTTTATCCACTGTTTGGGCAAAATTAGAGTTAAAATATAAATTGGTATAGGTCTGCTATCCAATAAAGACCAGTAAACGTGGGCCTGCTTGTAACAAAGAGCTGTTGAACAAACTGCTTATTTTAAGTAAACAGGTAATTTATTATGTAGCTCTGATTTTCTAAACTGACACGAGATGTTGCTTATAGGATTCCTGATTGGAAACCTTTTACTCACTGTGGTTTAAAATTGCACAATAGGCTACATTGGAATAAGTCAAATTAGGAAAACCCGAATAAACTAATAAATAATGAAACAGGGCTAACATAGTCCTATATTGGTCCACTAAAAAATCCAACTTCAATTTTGTCAGCTAAACTCAATTTTAAAAGTTGATTGAACTATCCAGTGTAGAAAAAGTTGAGATTACTTAAAACAATCAATAAAGTCAACTTTCAGGCCACTGAAGTCAGAGCAAATTACATTTTTAAACAGTGAGCACATACAGGCTTTTGAGCATGCTCAGTTTGATCAATGATGCTCAGTCCTGAGGAAGCCATTTGTGGCAGAATGATTTCTTTAGACTTACAGTATGTGCGTTTTGTATGGATGTTTTACTGTAAAAAGTTGTTTTGTTTAAAGTCACTATCTCGCTTTGATGAAGTTTTTGATAAGTTATTAAGTTGACTCCACATCTAAAAGTATGAAATAGTCCTACTTGTAATCTACAGCACTTTTTAAGTTGGACGAACTGCTTGGTACATCGGTGGGGCTGACAGATTTTCTAAATAAATAATATATTTTTATATTATTTTCAAGAATACTGGACAGCTGTAATTAAAAATGCAAGTTTATTGAACTTGATAATCATTAATATTTTTGAGTGTGCTGAACTTTGCAATCCAACTTGAACTGTTAAATTGGCACAACTAATTTGCCTGAATTTGAGTAAAGTCAAAAAGTGTTTACCAGTTTACTAAAGTTTACTAAACATTTTATTTTGCACAGTGTATTTCTGTAGTCAAAACCACTAAAAAGTAAGAAAATGACCTTGTTACCTTGTACAGTGGTAAACTGGATATTATTTGTGCAAAGATCACAATAATGTAATTTGAGTTTCGTATAACTTGGAGGAATAGAACCATTAGAGTAGCACTGATTAAGATTTCAAACTTATTATTCCATCATTAAAATCTTTAATTATTTGTATCTTTAAAGGAATATTCCAGCTTCAATACAAGTTTAGCTCAGTCGAAAGCATTTGTGGCATAATATCGATTACCACAAAAATTCATTTAAACTTGTCCCTCCTTTTTTGTAAAAAATGCAAAAATCTGTGTTGCAGTGAGGCACTTACAATGGGAGTGAATGGGGCCAATTTTTGAATGTTAAATTACTCACTGTTTCAAAAGTACAGTATATCCACAAGACATAAACAATGTGCATATATTCATGATTTTAGTGTTATAAAATCGCTCACAAACTTTTTCTGTGCAAAGTTAAAGCCAGTTTTACAACTTTGTTGCCATTATTATGTTATGTCGACAAACCCTAAAACCCTAAAATGACTGTAAAAATGACAATTTAAACAACATTACAGCTCAAAAAATACACGTGTTTTAAAAGAAGAATTAATGCAAGTGCTTTTATAAAATTATAAGCTTCACATTTCTGCCTTTAAACCTTCCAAAAATTGGCCCCCATTCACTTTCATTGTAAGTGCCTCTATGTAACCTTGATTTTTGCTTTTTTTTTTTTTAAAGAAAAGGAGGGACGAGTTGAAATTAGTTTTTGTGGTAATCAACATTATGCCACAAATACTGTCGATTGAGCTTCTATTGGACCTGGAATATTCCTTTAATGCACAGTGTCATTTCGGACTTTCCCATTTTCCTCATTTCCAGTTGACATGGATTCAAACTCTTTTGAAAGCGCTGAGGCTAATTTTCTCATTCTCACGATCAGTGCGCTAGACTGTGGAGTCTCTAAGATTAACACTTAGCGTAATGGTCTGCTGGTCTGAGACCCCTTGATTGACAATAAGCCCCTTTTTAGGGGTATCCATTTGGACACATATCCAGCCCCCAATCCTTTCTCAGTGTTTCTTCCACCTATATTTAAATGCAAAAAACAAACAAATCAGATTGGTAAACACCGGGTGTTTTAGGATGGAGTCAGGATGGGTAAATACATGTTTTTACCTGGACTAAATGAGGCAATCAAAAAAATATGCTATTCTCTTCCCTTGCATAATCTTTCTGTTTCTTTTCCCCTGCCTTTCTCTACTTCCACTAACTTTCTCTTTCCTTTTCCCCACACAAAAAAATACTCTCTGGGTAGTTCTCAGGAAATTGAACTATATTGTGTTCCATGTGTCCCCATGACTTTCTACTAACATAAGTAACATGTTACTGAAATTATTATTATTATTTGGTAAATGTAACTCTGTACAGTTTGCAATGCCACATAACTTTTGAAGTAAAACATTAATTATTTTAATTGTTTTCATCTGCATATCAGCCAATTCCCAGGACCCCATTCACCACCATTACATTTTACTGGGTTATACTGAAAAAAAAAAAAAAAAAATTCTACCTAAATGTTGCTCTTATTGAGATAAAAATGTAGCTTTTGTAGTTTTTCTCAACCCTATTATGTGACATATCCCACTTTAAAAATAATGGTTTATTATTTTCGAAATCCTATTTAGGGAATGACATTAGGGTACAACAGGTCTGAAGGCAAATTTGCTTTTTTACTGGTTGCAAAGTGTATCAAAACTGAAAATAAATAAATAAATAAATACAGTATGTTTCCTTTTTGGAGTATTGATGGAGCAGCACAACTTTGTGAAAATAAATAATAACAAAAGGTTGTTTTTTAAAAAAAAAAAGAAAAAAAAAAGGTAAAAAAGGCTGGGTAAAAAACCTTTTACCCAACAAAGGTTATAGTAGTATAGTGTAGACATAGAGTCAATAGTTATAGAGAAAAAATTGTCAACTTATGTCAATCTTTCTTCTTAATTTTCTTTATTTATATAGCACAATTAAAAACAACACGAGGTTGACCAATGTGATTTACAACAGAGCAGCATAAAAAAAAAAAAAAAAAAACACAACAACAAAAAAGCACAACAGCAATTGATGAATTATTAATACTTCTGAGAATTATTTTATTTAACAAAATAAAATAATGCTTATTCAAAATAACCACTTCAGAAAAGGGTGCACCATTTCCTGTTAATTTCAGTCACATTTGGTATTTTATAACATCTCAAGTATTCTATAAACAAAAGAATCTCCACTGTGATTAGATTAGTCAACATGAGCCCACTTTGAACATCCTAACATATATATTTAGTGGGGGCTTTAGCCCCTGCAACAAGTTACCCCAATTACATTCTTTTCACTTATTGGATAGTTGTTAAAAATTTGATCACCTTGAACAAAACTGAAAATGACAAACAAGCATTTTGTCTCAAAGTAAATGTGATAATTTCAGGGCCTCTCATTAGTTACATAATTGGAAGCAATTTGAAAAGTGAATAAAAGTTAAATCAAATTACCTCAAAACCTTAGCCTTTAGGCATTGCACGCGACCTCAAGGATAAGAAATTGTGTGCAGTGCATAGTGACAAACAGGTGTTTTGGAAAGTGCTGTGGAAGTTTTTGCTGTTATTTAGTGTTTTGTAAAAAAAAAAAAAAAAAAACTTTACCTTTCAAGTTAGTAAGCTTCTCTTATTGACCTGTTTCAGTGATGTCACTTTTCGCCACAGCCGCCATATTTGTGACAATAAGCGGGAGGACATAATGGTGGTGAATGGAAAAACACCCGAGAAACTATATCAAGAAAAACATCAAAAATGGCTTTTGGTCCATGCCCAGTCCCAGGAAAGGTTCACACAGGTCTGAAGACAGCACACATATTGGCAAATTGAACTTTCATGGACATTTAAAGATATTTTGTCCACTATTCATCTCCATACGCCGACGAGTCTGATGTGTGACCGGCGAGTACACACGGCCACCGGTACTGTACATAACCGTAAACATCTCTCATTCAGAAGTTACAAATGTTTTTGTGTTGTTTTCTGGACTGATTTAGTGACAGTATTTAAAAACATCTGTGATGATCCCATCTGTATGAATGTAGGAGCGAATATGTCACATGAAACAGGTCAATATTGGCCTCTTATATACAGTGGCACCCTTGGTAAATATTGGCATTGCTTATCCTTTTGATCTTTCATTCAAAAAAACTCACAAAAATCTAACCTTTAATTGAAGTAAAACAATTGAGAGAGGGGAAATATCTAATTATTAAATAAATATTTTTCTCCAAAACACGTTGGCTACAATTTTTGGCACCCCCAGAAATTCTTATGAGTAAAATATATCTTAAGTATATTCCCATTCATATTTTACAGTTTTTAGTGCATCTGGGTGACTAGGAACATGTAATTGTTCAGCCATGACTTCCTGTTTCACAGGGGTATAAATATGAGGTAACACACAGGCCAAATTCCCTTAATCATCAATCACAGTGGGTTAGACTAAAGAATATAGTTCTGATGTGCGGCAAAAGGTTTTTGAGCTGCACAAAATGGGAAGTGGTTATAAGAAAATAGTCAAAGCATTGAAAATGCCCATTTCTACCATCAGGTCAATAATTAAGAAGTTCCAATCAACTGGAGATCTTAAGAATCGGCCTGGGGGCCTGGGTAGCTCAGCGAGTAATGATGCTGACTACCACCCCTGGAGTCGCGAGTTCGAGTCCAGGCTGTGCTGAGTGACTCCAGCCAGGTCTCCTAAGCAACCAAATTGGCCCGGTTGCTAGGGAGGGTAGAGACACATGGGGTAACCTCCTCGTAGTCATGATTAGTGGTTCTCACTCTCAGTGGGGCGTGTGGTAAGTTGTGCATGGATCGCGGAGAGTAGCATGAGCCTCCAAATGTGTCTTGCACAAAGAGCCATGTGATAAGATGCGTGGATTGACAGTCTCAGAAGCAGAGGCAACTGAGACTTGTCCTCTGCCACCTGGATTGAGGTGAGTAACTGTGCCACCACGAGGACCAAATAAGTTGTGGGAATTGGGCATTCCAAATTGGGAGAAAAGGGGATACAAATTTTAAAAAAAAAGAATAGGCCTGGAAAAGGACATGTGTCTATATTGTCTCCTCCTACTGTGAGGAGTGTTGGGCCTCATGTATTCAGATAGAAGACAAAGGCAGGCCTAAAAGTCGTAAAACCTAACTCAGCCCCCACACATTCCATGTCGTAAATTTTACTGATAAAAATCACGCCAAAATCAAACAAAGGGAGTCCAAAACAGACTACAAATCCAGGAAGCCTTGCTCACTAAAGGATCGAGCTCTCAACTCCTATTGGATGAGGCACACAACAGAACGTCCCTCAAACATGACATCATCAGGAGTTCAAATAATTCTGAAATGCTTAAAGATTTCGCTTCCAGCGACTTCCTCACTGAATAAAGACGTAGCTTTTGCTGCTCTCCGGTGCAACCTCGTGGCACAAGGGAGTAATGTCCAACTTGAAACTGTAGCCATACAATCTCCATCTTGCTGGACGAGTTGAGATTACTCTGTGTTCAACCAAACACTCTAACGGATCTGAAGGAGACCGCCAAGCAATTCGCATCTTCATCCGTTTGCCTACAGAAGTGAAGAGATTAAAGATTTCCCTTCCATCTTCAATCAAGTCGACATTTCTGAGTTTTCCGCCAGCCCGCCGAGAATCAACAGCTGCACCGCCCACCGACAATCAACAACCGTACCGCCCGCCGACAGAGCGAGGAAACGGCCTCCTGTCATCACCCGAGCCTCAAGGAACCGGGTCAAAGTTAAAGGACGGAGGAAAACACATTCTACCTGTGTCCTCATGCGATTCAAGTAAGAGGTTTACGTCTGGGCAGAGATAGAATATTATAGTGTGTTATTCTTGTGTTTCAAGGTTTTTGCTTGTACAGTTTACGGACCGCCATGTCAAAAACCCGGGTCTACCAGGCTGCTGAGACAACGCGTTTCTGGTGGCACCACAGGGGAAGGTAAGCAGTGGAGCTGATGCAAAAATTTCTGATAGGAGATTCCGCTTGTTAGTAAGGTGACATAATGTAGCTGAACCTAGGGTGCTAGAACTCTCGGAAACAACATGCCAACTTCCCGTGTGATCATGTTGGACTGGTAGCAGGCAAGAAGGATTCTGTCTATATAGTACTTTAAGCACGGGAGCCCTCCCTCTAAAAGCCTAAATTCATCAAACACTTTTAAGTCTTTCTTTAAGTAAGTTGTATAGCATCAGCTTCCAAGAAAGCAACACATAAAGAGAAAGCAAGAGAGAGGGAGAGGGAATCTGGAGAAGGCAGGCAAGTATTTGGTTGTTTGGCGGGGGGTGCTCCATTGTGGTGGGGCTGAAAGGAAGACAATCTTGGGTTCCTTGGGCTTCATCCTTGAGTGGACCAGAAGAAAAATAATCAGGTCCATGAAATCAAAGCTCCTAAACAGGGGGCCAGCATTCAGTCATGAGACTGAAAGACACAAATACATGCACCCAAAATGTATACAAATATTGCTTAAATAAGTTTCAAACATGCAGAGAACAGGGACATGTCTGCATCCTGATCTCACCAAGACCCTCTGATATCCAAAGTGAAAACTAAGCCCTGTTTTGTGTATATATACACACACTCTAAACACCTACGTCTGCCTTTTTGGAAAGAATAAAAGCACAGGTGTCTCTCATCCAACTGTCAGGGTGAGGAATTGATGGATGAACAGACAGACAGACAGACAGGTGGATGAACAGTTGATGGGATGGATAAAAGCTGTTTGCCAAACAGTGTTCAAAATGTTGGTGCGGAAAAGAGGAGAGAAGAGGGAGGAAAGACAAAGAGGGCATGCAGATGGGAAAAAAATAATGCCATGAAAGACGAAAGTGATGAAAGAGCACTGGGTACTGCCAAAGAAAGTGGCCAAGAAAGTATATTTCCATTGAATGTTTTATTCATACTAATGATTGTTTTTTTTTTGTTTTGTTTTTTTTAGATATCTGGGGGTGTTCTCGAAATTAAACACAGCTGAAACACATGAAACACTGTCATGTCTGTGTGGTGTTTCATATTCTTATGTGCACACAGTATGTGGGTATAAAAATGAATCATAAGCCTGAAATCCTATTCACACCAAGTCTACATTTTTGGCATAAAAATGACATGATTTTAAATTGCACAGCAAAATTTAAAAATGAAATAATGCATTCACACTTAGTCTGAAATATTGTATTGCAATGATCTAGCATTTTATATTTAGGATTATCTTTTAGTTTAGGGGAAGTTATATGTGAAAACATACACTGTGCTGTATAAAGCAATGAAATACAATGCATACAGTTTAACCAAATCTAATGTAACAAAATACTATAATAAAAGCCCACCTTTATAACACCATTATATTGGGTCAAGTAATGCTCTCTTTCTGTATGAAGTGAATAACATTTATTTGTTTAAATTGAACACTTGTAAAAATGGCTTTTGAATCGCTCTATGAAAAGATGGTCACTGATACAAGCTACAAACACACACTGTCAATGTAGCTGTCATTTGTCTTCAAACTCTGACCTATTGGCTGAGCTGGTGTTTGGTTTGCTGGTTGTGACTGGATGTCCTGTGTTTGTCCATTAAGAGTGGGCGGTAGTCCAAGCGTCCAGAGGGGTGCGTGTGAAGGATAGAGAAAACCCTCAGTTCTTTCTGGTTCTCACACACTCTACACAGCTGTAGCACAGCACCCAGTTCGGCTGCAGACAGAAGCCCAGTACTGAAGGCATCAAGTCGGGCACAGGCCCTGCGCAGATCCCTGACCTTACGCTGGAGCTACAACACAAACACACAAAATGAGAAAACATACACGTATTCACGCATAGACACGGATATTTTCACTTAAAAATAATGCATCACCCTCTTCCTGATCCTGCAACTTTATGTTCCTGGGGTGTCAAATTCTTTAGTTTCTCTGGGTGATTGAAGGGCAGCTGCCATATTGGATCCATGCTTCCATGTTTGACTCTGGGATATGAAAGGCCTGAGGAATTCTGTGTAGGACACTCCTATTGGGTAAATCAACAATCAAAATTTATGACCGTTAGATTCCTTGAGGACATAATTCAATCATTTTTCAGTGACAATCTTGACGTCCCTTGCATGTTCATGAGTGCTAGTTCACAGTAGCTTGCGATTTCACAACAGAATTTTATTGCTAAAAACAACAGAGTTCTCACGTGAACACAAGTGCCACTGTAAACAAACTTCTCTCATGCACTCATGAGCAAGCACAACAGATATCAATTTTCACCAGAAAAATGTGTTTCTCACAAAACCCTAACGTATGTCTCCAGAAGACTTGGAATATGACACACAACTTTTATGATACTTTTGGGTCCTTTTTAAAGCTTTAAAATGAGGCACTATCCACTGCCTTTTTATTGAAAAGAGGAATCGAGATATTCATTATAACATCTCCTATTGTGTTCCGCATAAGAAAGACATATTGGTTTGGAACAACATAAGAGTGAATAAATTAAGACAATTTCATTTTTGGGGGAACAATTCCTTTAAATGTATTTGGACGAATGCAACAGTAGAATTCTTTATAAGATACCTCTTTATCATACATACAGTATAAGGGACTCTTCATCATTCTAAATGTTTAGGCTTGATCCAAATTTAGATAAAGCAATCACCAACTTGCTCTAAATACAAACATGTTACTTAAATTTTTCACTGACTGAAGCCATATATATCTACCAGTACTACCAATGAATGTGCGAGAAACACAATGTTACCAACAAGCTAACAAACATCCTATTTTATCTCATTTCACCATAGTCAGTTTATGCTAATTTACTTGTAATGGATATCAGGGACTAATAACAAAATGTTTTTCATTTTGGTTCGTTCTGAGCAAAACTGTATTTTTCATTCTGGTTCAGAAGTTCCACAGTCTCCTTTCCAAATGGTAACTGGTTAGAACAAAATAAAAGAACGGTTAATAAAGTCCTATTTAAAATGACAGTATTCTGTGCTGAGGTGTGGGTGAAATACTGATTGCAGTGCTGCCAGATCTCGCAACAGAAACAAGCCACCTGCTCTGGAAAAACAAGCCCAAAAATATAGCAGCAAGCAGCAATTATCAATGTCAAAGCACATATGGAGAGATGACAAAATTATCAGATTTGACAGAAAAGATCCTGTGAATGTCGTCAACACAGTTGTTTTGGCATTGGTTAGGTAACCCTAACCCTAATTGCCTTACCCACAGATGCATGAAAAGTTTTTCTTATGTTATATCACACCCTAGCATCACAAACTGATGAAATTTTGCATGTAACCTCAGAATGGTGTACTGTCCATATGTATTAAGTTTTAAGTTTGGATACTATGCTCACAAGATACAGGCTAATTAGTAGTAATAGGCCACACCCAAAATTTTTTATTGCTTATATCTTCGGAACGATTTGACATATTAAAATTCTTTTGATAACTTTTTGTCAGGAAGGTCTGAAAAAGTAGGATTTTCAAAAAAATCAAAGTGGTAGAAAACTTTTCTTGGGGAAATGGAAATTCACGTGACCATATTATTAGGGGGCACTAATGGTTTCAGAGAAGCAAACATTTTTATTCTAGCCCATTCAGTTCCCGAGTTTTTAGCAAAAACGCAAATTAGCTAATTATAGCCTGGGTATCTCAGATGCTGACTACCACCCCTAGAGTCGCGAGTTCGAATCCAGGGTGTGCTGAGTGACTCCAGCCATGTCTCCAAAGCAACCAAATTGGCCCGGTTGCTAGGGAGGATAGAGTTACATGGAGCAACCTCCTTGTGGTCGCTATAATGTGTGGTTCTCGCTATAGGTGGGGGCGCATGGTGAGTTGTGTGTGAAGGCCGAGGAGAATAGCATGAAGCCTCCATGTGCGCTACGTCTCCGTGGTAATGCGTTCAAGAAGCCACATGATAAGATGTGCGGATTGATGGTCTCAGATGAGGAGGCAACTGAGATTCGTCCTCCGCCACCCAGATTGAGGCGAGTCACTACGCTACCAGGAGGAGCGCACTGGGAATTGGGCATTCCAAATTGGGGAGAAAAGGGGAGAGAAAAAAAATAGCTAATTATAGTGCCACCTTGTGGCCAATTCTCATGAAACTTTAAATATCGTTTCACATAGACACCTTGCTTGTGTATGATATGTTTCATGACCATTGGCCATTCACAATACGAGTTATTAGGTGCTGAAATTTGATTGGCTGCTGGCAACCATTTTTGTTAATTTGATGAATCACCGGAGTTATTAGCAAAAAAGTAAACATACTTTTTATAGTGCCACCTAGAGTCGGATGGGTGTGTGTCTTTACGCCTGAGTAGCGGTTGGGATTCTGAACCACCCTGCCAAGTTTGGGGTCTCTACGACTTACGGTCTCTGATGCCCAGACACTTTTAGGGCAGAAAAATAAGAGGAAGAACAAAAAGAAAATCAGTACAAATACAATTGGGTTCCAGCACCTTCCTAGTAAGCCACTTGCTTGACCAAAATAAGCAAAAATAAGCAAAGAAATGTTTTCCTGTGTGGTGGACTTATCAGCATAGAAATCATAACAAGCATACAATCAATTATAATTATAATGAAGTATCATTTTAATTACAAATCTGCTTCTCAGTCAAAATCCGGCAGCATCAAACCTGTATTAATGCATAATCTCTAACAATAATTCAGTGAAGACTTGGAAACAACAGAGAAATTAACTTTTTACCTCTAATAATGTTTTACTTATATCTGGATTAACCATGCATGCAAAGGAGCAAAAATCATATATGCAAAGTATGCAATGCAGAAGGGCGCCATGTAAAGGGGGGCGCCAGCGGCTCACTAAAGGTGGTGCAATCAGCCTCCTCGCCCCCGAATAGCTTGACAGATACATGGACCCACTCAGAAATGTGTAATTGCGCCCCTGCGTGCATATATACTGTATGTAGTCATAATACAATAATTTTAATAATTTTAAAAATTAATAATTTTTAAGTTGTTAAAAAGGTCTTCACAGAATGTGACATCCATAATGGGGAATTAGGCAAAGAAATGTGTGATGCAGCAGTTTCCTTCAGGATCAAAGCACATGTTTAATTTTTTTCAGGCAACATGAAGTGGTGTAGTTGAAAAATGTACAGTGATAAACCCTTTGGCCTTTGGTTTCATGAAAAAATAACAAATATTGGAACAAAATTAACCAGTTATATCTGGTTACCAGCATTTAAAAATAAAGTTTTCAATCCAGAACAACTGAAAATCGTTTTGTTCCCGTTTTTGGTTATATTCTGCAAAAAAAAAAAAAAACATTTTTAGTCCCTGAAGGATATATTTTAGTAAAAGCACAATTATATCTTTTAACTCACAACTTAAAATATTGGTGGTTTTGACCTGGTTTTGTGTATGTGCATACCTGCCATCGTGATTGATGTCAAATTTCCTGGCCAGAGACCCAAAAGTATCTTTTTAAATTCCTCACTGTTAACAAAGCCTGTTCCAGAAAAATCCATTTCAGAGAACTCAGTCCAGAGATCAGAAACAGACAACTCCACCTGCAGAGACAGGAAGGCAGGCAGGCAGGCAGGCTGACAGACAGACAGACAGATAGATAGATACATAAATGAAAGGATATCTCAAATAATTTTTTAGATGCAGTTTAATATGCTCCACTGTAGAGACTCAAACCCCCACCTTGGCCCGTAGAGCATCAATTAGTATATCTGACACGTAGTTGAGTCTTTTGTAGAGGCACATGAGGACATTATCTCCACGTTTGGGGGGATTGTGCTTGGCATTGGGGTAGCAGCAGGATTTGGGCGAAGGGCCAAAATTACATATAAACTCTTAAAATTACACAGTTCCATCCTGCTGGGTGAGCAAAGACCACAACCTCTCCACGAGTTACCTAGGATGGAGTTCTAACCTGGGCAGGGTGAGAGGGCGAGATGGAGAATAAGAAGAAAAATGTGAGGTAAGTGGGATTCATGAATTCTATAACTGTGAAATTGGGTGACAATGTAGATATATAGGCTTGCTTTTAGAGAATAGATCTTGAATATAAGTATATTTTGTCTTTACTGTACTCGCAGAAGTATAACCAAGTGAAAAAATTACACCTATATACAAAATACACTTATTTTTACGATACATTCTCATAAAGCAAGTCTAAATATCTTATATGTTGCTTCTCAAGTAAAAGTATCTTGTTTTAAGGATTTTTAGACAATTTTAAGTGGAAAACAAGACAAAAACACTTGATAACAATAGGATTTTTTGCAGTGAATTTCTTTACTGAATTAAACTTAATAAAAAGTATTTTTTTCCCCCATTTAATTCAGTGAATGTCATTTAGAGGTGTTTTAAAAGATAATTTTGTCCTCTTTACTATTTATTAGTAAGCACGTTTAAACAAAACGTAGAATAGTTGAATAATCGTTCTAATAATCATTAGATTAATCGATTATCAAAATAGTTGTTAGTTGCAGCCCTATTTCAGATTCAACAAATTCAGGCTAAACAGATCTTAAAGTCTGACTTTAAGGTTGTAGAACATCTTATTTGGTGCAGTTTCTGAAACCCTTATAAGTTATATATAGTTAACATTGAGTGTAGAGGACAAAAAATAAATAAAGCTTCGGCTAGACTGAGATTAAATGAACTGGGTGGTGGCAAAAATCACTATTACTCTCACTCACATTTAAGTTTTGGAATTTTTCAAAACGTCTTTTCTTAAGTGTTAAACTTCATGAATGTAGCTCACCCTGCCCTATTTAAGCTACGCACATGAATGATACCTAAAATTGTCTGGCTTATTACATTTTGATCAGACTTACGATTTTCACCATGTGGAAATTAAAAATCAGCAAAAAATTCAAATAGACTTAAATTCTCATGATCTCATAAAAATCACGTTACAGTTGCAAAAGTTTTGAAAAACATAAATTACATGCTTCATTACACATTTCGCTGCAATTTCTCAGTGAAATCTCCAGCAGGGGGGTGCCAAAAGCTAATGAAATGGTATCCTAACCAGAGAAGGTTTTAAAGGTGAATGTTAGATGAAGGTTTTAATGAGTAAAACGTCCCTCCCTAACCTAAAACTTTAACCTAAACCTAACCAAAAGCATGCAAAAGCAAATGAGAGGTGAACAAAACAGACAGTTAAAACACAGTTTGCAAAAATGTAGTTGCAGTTACATTCATTCTATGAGACAAGATTTAAGGAGGACCCAAATCATTTCTAGGGACCAGAATATCATAGACTTGGGGATGGGCTCTTTTGACTTGGGCCAATAAATAACCACATTGTAACCACCCAGAACACCCTAGCAACCACTTAGCAACCACCCAGAATAACTTAACAACTGCATAGCAGTGCACTAATAACCACTCAGAACACTTTATCAGCCACATAGCAATGCATTGGCAACCACCCCATCATGATGGCAAAGTTTGGACGGGTAAGCACCACTCATATTTTTTTCAGAAAATGTAAAAATCCAGCCCTAAAACTTTTTTATCTGGACCATTCTGAGCAAAACACCAGGTTCTGATGGTTATGTGTGCATTTATGTGTTTGCATGCATACATATGAGAGTTTATCTGCAGTGTAGGAATCAATCACAGAAGCAACAGTTTCCCACCAGACATATACACAGTCTTCACTGTGGGAGCCAGAGAAGTTGGCACTGATATGTTAGCCAAAACCTCTGTGAACTTGGTTGCTGTAAAGCCTGTTAGTGTCACTAATCTCTGAGCTGGCGAAGAGAGTTCAGTTCACCTTGGACTGGTTGGCACCGTGTCTCTCTCTCTCTGTGCACCAGTGCCACACCACAGATTATGCAAATCCACCCGCGATGCCCTCCATTCAGACCATGACTCCTTTTAAGCCTGCTGCCATATTCCAGCCAAAAAAAAAAAAAAAAAAAAATAGAGAGATAAAAGAGGGTGATCTGGAAAAAAGAATGAGAAAAGTGTTTGAGAGAAATCACAGAAGGGTCAAAGGAAGAGCTGGATAAATAAAGGAGAGTAAATAAATAGATACATAATTTATAGAAAAAGAAGATTTCATTAGAGTTTAGTTCTCTAAGTTCAGTTAATCACGTTTAGCACACAGGCAAAAAGAAAGAGAGTACAAGATGAGGCAGAGGTAAAGAATGGGCAAGACAAGCGGTTGAAGGAAAGAGACAAGATAGATAGAGAGAGAGGTTTGGTACAGGAAAATATAGACAAAACAAAACAGAGAGTGGAAGAGCGTGGGAGACCAAATCGCTTAGACAGAGAGCAAGTTAGACATGAGAAATATCACAACAGAGAATGACTGATGGCTTGAATAGGACAGCGGTTCTCAACCGGGGGGGTCGGGCCTGAAAATTGTGCAGAATTATTTAACATAACTTATGTGATATGTAAGTAATTTATCAATGAAATGCTCGATTATAAACTTATTTGCACCACGGAGCTCTCATTCACAACTTTTTCACGGCAGCATACTGTACTACAAAAAACAACAAACTTGCTACCACAATGCTAGGTGCACCAGGTGGTTGCCAGAGCATTGCTATACAGTTTCTAGGGCAGTTGCTAATATTCTAGTCCCTACATTAGGCTTGGGTCCCTCCTTCAAAGTAATATAGGATTGTTTTGGCAGTTTTCTTCCTGAACGCTGAAGCGTTCCACAATTCATTACGGAAGTCTGTTTGAATTTTCCAGTCTCCAGTGTTTTCACTCACATAGGTATATTTAGCAGATAATGTAATGTTTTGCATATTAAAAAGTTCAATATTTAAGTCCTTCTTTTGTTTTTGGTGATTTGCATTCTACGTGCTGGACAGGGAGGAGAATTTATGGTAAAAACTGACTTAAATATTGATCTGTTTCTCACCCACACTTATCATATCACTTCAGAAGATATAGATTTAACCACTGGAGTTTTATGTATTACTTTTAATACCCGTATTTTGGATGGAGTTACAACATCCTGTATGGGACGACTCTTGTCCCATATTTCATCCGTGAAACGCTCAAGGAGGACACATTGGAGCAGCATTTATTTTGCATACTAACTATTCCAGACACAGATGGAGCTCTCTACTGAAGCATTTGTGACTGGCAATGTGAGGCATGGAAGCCTAGAAAGAGTACGCACAGAATACTGAAAAAAGTATACCTTTATATCTAGCGGGGTACAGGGGCATGCTCACCAGGTGAGACACACAAACCGTTCAATTTTGGTGACTTTGAGAGAAGCATTTTTATTTATTTTTTTGTAGGGTATGTTTAGCATTCATGGAACTATTGGCTAAAGCATTTTTAAAGACAGCAACTGCTCAGAAGAGTTCTCGTGATAGAAAGGCATGACGCAGCGCAACAAATAGAGCAGAACGCAAATGTCTCGAGACGTGTTTTTAACAGTTTAAGTTCTTTTTAACACGACATGCTGTCTAAAAATGCAGTGCTCCAGTGAGAGATGCTAAAACACAGTGTAATGGGACGCAGTTGTCAAAAAACATCCATCTAGCGAATGTTTACATGGTAAACGACTGAAAAACAGCACGAACGGACACAAAAACACATTCGATGTGAACAGCTCCTTGTTCACACAGGACTTGCTGAAGTTTCTCAAAGTTACCTCTCAAAAATGCAACCTTTTGTTTCAGTTGATTGTAGGTAAATATCCACTTTATCCATCCCACGCTGTTTGTTCTCTGTGTTCGTAAATATCCCGATACTGTTTTAATGAGTTGAGAAACCGCTCCAAAAGATTCCACGAGAGAGCGTTCTGAATGAACTGGACTGCATCACGAATCCATTCAGGCTGTTTTGCAAGCTCATTTGGCTAATTCACTGAAAAGAACTGACTCAAATTAATGATTCATTCGTGAATCGGGCATCACTAGTTCTTTTAAACAGCCAACAGGAAGACGAGATGCATGTCATTGTTGCTGAAATATTCTGAGAGTAAATGTCAGTTTCTCAGGTCAGTTGGCGCGCTCATGGTATGCATTTCAACACGTTCTAGCAACATTTCCCAAACAGTAAATGAAAGAGGCGATCCCAGACGTAATTATGCAAGCTGAAATGTGATTTTCATTGGATTATGAATGAAAACAGACAGGCTGTGTTCAGACTGTTCCAATCATCTCTTTCTATTTTTAACGTTAAATACAGACAAATCACTTATGATTTGTCAATCAAGAATGCAACCAACAGTAAAGAAGGACTCCTGCCCTCCGCAGCCAATCACAGCGCCCCCTTCGTGATTGGGGCCTGGGGCTTCAGCCCTGCCTAGCCCTTATGTTAATCCGGCCCTGATACTTACGTGTGTCAATAGAGCCGTGGCATTCACTCAAACGTGCTGCGCATGCATACTATATATTTACTTATTAAACATAGACTTTGGCGATTAACAAAGCTGTATGTCTAAAAGAGACTTTGAATAAAATGCATGAATAAGTTGGATTACTTTAATGGTGCTTTTATGGTTCTATTATGTCATCTTTGGAGCTTGACAGTAACAAACATGACTAACACACAGTATCAGATTTGGATCGGACTCGTCGAACCAATCTGTCTAAAATCATCAGTATCGGAGCCAGTACCGATCCAGGTATCGGATCAGTGCATCCCTTGCCTGAACTGATGCAAAGATGTCTGATGGAATATTGCGCTTATCAATAACTCTAAATGGGGTAGATGTCAGGGTATTGAAACATCCGGAAGCAACCTATCGAGTTCCCAGGTCCCTAGATATAGCTCGGGTCTCTACTTCAATGCAAGTCTATGGATTTTTTTGGCATGTTCTATTCTCCAACAAGTAAAAATCAAATAATTCATGTCCATAGTATAAACAGTGCAGGACGAGTTATGTGCTGAAAATGAAAACCCCTAACCACATTGCACTGTAGATACACAGGGATAGAAATACATAGATACACAGGGTTAGCAAGCGAGCTGAGAGTGAGAGTAATCATCTACAGTGGGCATGGGAACATCTAAACAAGTGTGCAGTAGGCCATAGAAAAACCCACAGATCTCACCGTGCCAACAAATCTCTCAGCATCCTCATACCGAATACATTGTTATTCATGGAGAAAAAAAAGAGCAGACTTGTTAACTTGCACAATTAAAGCATCATTTGCCAGAGAAAAGCCCCACTTTCCAATGGCATTGTCTTAGCAGACAAAAGATCTATAAGAGCTAGTGCTGGGAGACCCGGTTGGACCTCGTAGGTCTTGTGAGACACACAAGGGATGCTTGTGTCACAACCGCTGACTCTGTGAGAAATCCAGGGCTGAACACCGCAGAGAAATATTTATTGATTTGGCATGGTAAAGACAATGAGGAGGAATGCATAACACATTCCAGCATATACTTCAACTGTGTGTGTGTGTGTGTGTGTGTGTGTTTTGGAGACAACCATATAATTTTTTAATATATTATTTTTAATAATAATAATCACAGTAAACTTAAATTCATCCACAAAGTATTATAGTTCATTAGATTAACTGTAAGCCATAGTTGCCAAAAATCGTAGTAACAAACATGATAGAATTCTATTTATGTGCGGCCACAGTCGTATACAAGAATAATTTCGGTTGGTCAGTCGTTATAGAAAAATTAACTTGATTAACATGATAATGACCAGATCACTACATTATCCCTGACATAATAAAAATTTATTTTCAAAGCACAGATATGAGAATTTATGGTAAAAAAAAGGACATACATTTTGGTTTGTTTCTCAAACACACCAATGATATCGCTTCTGAAGATATGGATTTCACCACTGGAGTTGCATGTATTACTTCTGTTTCCTTTATGTGATTTGTGGAGCTACAAAGCTAAAAACCTTTGTTTGTGTTCTGCTGAAGAATAAAGTCATACACATCTGGGATGAGTAAATGATGAGAGAATGTTCATTTTTGGGTGAACAATCCCATTAGAAAGTATGTTGAAAAGTAGTATTTGGAATATTATATTGATAATGTTGACTGAAATAATACTGAGCTCAAACCTGATATCAAGACTGATATAATACCTAATGGTCACTCCAATCTGGTTCCACTGAGCCCTTCTCCTGACTTGAATCATTATTCAAGGCAGACTGGGCAGCTGCCTGGAAGAGGCTGGGAACTCCTTTCCTGAGGGAGCAAGAAGAAGAGAAAGTCTTTCAGACCATAGCTTTGGTTTACAGATCATATGTGATTACCTCATGCTATGAATAGGAATCCCTGAGAAAACCATAAAATGAGTGATTCGCTTTGTGTTTCTGAATTTCCAGAATTCCAACTGTTCTCGCTTTAGTGGCGAGCAGGGAGAGCTACAAGACCTTACAGTGAAACGGCCTTGCTGCACTGACTGTTTTGAGAGCAACTGGTGTGGTCAAACCATGCAGACACCCGATGGTCTTGAAGTGTTAGCTAAACTATGAAGAAGCACATGAGAAAAGCTAGACGCACAAAGTCCAGACATGGCTAATGTGTTTCCTGTGCGCTTGGATGGGTTGAAGGGGGCCGGGCTTGCCTGAGCGGATAGCCGTATCTCTTTTGTGCTCAAGAGAGGACAACCACTCCCCACGCTTTGGGGAGCATTCTAGGCCATCTAAGGGCCACAGTCCAAACGAGGTGGGTGGAACGCTGGCTTGAGAGGTCATGAGCTAGAGCAGCCAGTGACAGTCTGGTTAAAGGGAGAGAAAGAGAACAGGGAGAAAGAGATGGCAAGGTTTAAAAGATAGATATGCTCAAAATAAGAATGTTCATTGTGGTTCAGAGAGATGAAAAGCAGTGACACTGACTACAAGAGGCATTACGTTTGTGTATTGTTTGTGGCTCTGACAAAGTTGTTAGTATGCCTTCAAATGGTTGTTTGAAGGGCATTCTTTATTTCAGTGTTTTAGCAAAAAGGCTGACCTGAATATGGGCCAGAAAATGTACAAATCCAAAGCACTGGTGTTAACAAACATTTTGAACGTGAACGTGTGTTTAAGTAAGTGTTTACTAAAAGCTGTGTGAAAAGTTCTTGAAAAAAAATGCTATTAAATAAGGACTGTGTTTCCATCTGCCAACTTCCTAGTCACAGCAGAGCTACATCTACATACTGATAATTCATCATAAAGGTTGAGTATATTAGTGGAACTGTTGGATGCTGAGAGAACTGAAGGAAGAGACCTTGTGACCCAGCCACGGACATCTCAGCAGGACTCCCATGTCTAACACCCCTGCCACAAAACCAACACAGCAGGAAGTGACATCGGCGTAAAGCCAAATAAACTAACCACACAGCAACTACCCAACACTTTTTTACACAGCACACAGACACCACACACTGTTCAAAGTGCAAAGAGTCCAACATCCTTTGAGTGTGGTATCACAAGGTGTTCATAAAATGTAAACTCTAAAATATCCATATAAAAAAATAAAAAAATAAAAACAGACATTTGGAGGAACTTTCTAAAGCACACTGATTCTAGTAGAAATATACAGATACTTCTACCGATGCTATAGCTTTCTCAGATGTTCTTAAATGTAAAAAATAAACTAACTAAATATTACTCTAAAAACAAGAATTAGCTTCAGAAAAGGTGAATTTAGCTGAAAGGTGAGTAGTTTGCATCAGGATGAAAACATTTTATTCTAATAACAGAATTGCAACTAAGAAAAAAAGTTGAAATATTTTCATTTATTTGTCTCTAAAAAGCCTCTAAAATCTCTTTAATCTCACAAACCTCTGTAAACTCAGACTGTGAGGTGACGTAATGATTTATAGACCTAATCAAATGAATTTAGACATTTTAACATGCTTTTTAACAACAGGTTCAGATTGAATTTTGAGCCATCGGCCGACCCCCTCTCAGCCTCAGATCACTGATCCTCAGAGAGGAGAGACAGTATGTTGTTTTAACAGATGAGGGGTCGGTTTAATTCCTCGCAGACCCACTGTTCTCCTCAAGCAGAGATAGAGGGATTTTAAATTAAAAGAAGAGGGAGCGTGAGGGAGGAAGGAGTCCCTATACTCGCAGAGACAAGACTCCCACAGAATGAATGGGCTGCTTATTTTTTTTCATTTCATCTCATCTGAGGATGGATGGAGTGAGTGAGGGAGTAAAAAGAGGAATAAGTAGATGCACATTTATCACGTTTGGAACTGTATTGTTTGGTTTAATCTGGGCCACCATTTGAGAGCAGGAGACGTGTGTGTGTGTGTGTGTGGAGAGAAGAATGTGCGAAAGAGAGTACAAGAGCCACATGAGAGCGCTGCAGGGGAGAATCTGTGCATTACACAGATTTCAACCAACTACAATTTAAAACTTATGTAAACTGATGTCAAACTTTAAAGTAAAATGAAAAGTAAAAAAGTGGTGCCAAAGTTACAACCTGCCGTGATTGTTGCACTTTCTCAAGCACTTAAGTAGAAATCAATGTGGTAAGTTAAATGGATAGAAACAAAGATGTTTTTATAACAATCTTTGACAACATGTAATATAAGCAGTAGTGATATTATTGCTAGATCTTTCTGCATTTTGTCACATTACACCTTTTATCTCTTCTTCTCACTCTTGCACCTTTGCCATTCTGCACATTTCCCCCCAACATGTTTACTACTGTCATTACATCATAAGATGATTTTTAGGTTGGTTTGCAAATGATGGTCTCTGATTTTATATGCATTTATATGTATAGGACTATGTATTCAATGCCTCTTTAATAAAAGAGAGTCACATTGTGTAGTCACAGTGTGTGTGTGTGTGTGTGTTTGTGTGTCCAGTGTCCCCTACAGCTGCAGCTTCAACGGATTACCCATCATCCACATGGCAACATTACACAAGTCGTTCTTTGAACAAAAGTCATGGCTGCTATTAATGAGATGTTAATCCCGGGCAGCGCTACCTCCCAGATCTGCTTCCACTGACAGGGGAAGAATGTCCAAACGGCCTGCTCACAACACCAAGCACAACACTGTGGCCATTGTCACCAGCGCTGGTCTGAGCCCTGGACCCAGCTCAAGGAGTTATCCCCTTCCATCCCGATCCTGTCCCCACACCCCCGTCTCAACCCCTTCACACCCCATGAATAAAAATGAAAGCCCTAAATGGGTGAAGGAAAAAGGCAGGAAGGGAGAGAGAGAGAGAGGGAGAGAAAGAGGAAAAACTAAATGTTTTGCCAGAGATTAGGGTGGGATATCTGGGATTTTGACGTCTGAGGTTCCCACACGAAGATCTGACATCTACCCATCTTTGGGACGCTCGTTCTCTCTGTCTCAGCATAGGGACCACACAAACTGTGAGGGGCCCAACAATCCTTAGACTGCTTTAAAATTGGTAGAGGCAGAGGCTATCAAGCTGAAGAATGGGGTTGAATTAAAGCAGACAACTACACACACTAGTTCTCTAAAACACCAGAAGTTTACAGTACAAGCTCCATTTGCACACCTTAAAATGGCTATGTACTTAAATATTTCAGGAATTTGATAGGAATTGGTAAAACAAGCCTAATCTCATGAAAATTACGTGACTATGGCAACATATTTGCAAAACGTAATTACATGCTTCATTACACATTTTGCTGCAGTTTCCCAGTGAAATGTCCAGCAGGGGGCATCAATAGTGATTGAAATGGTGTGGTAGTCAGACGAGGTTTTAAATGTGAATGTAAGAGGTTTTAATGAGTAAAATGCACCCCTCTAACAAAAAACTTTAACCTAAACCTGACCAGTAGTGTCCTAAAAGCAAATGAGAGGTAAAGAATACAGACATCCTTACCCTTAACCAATGCCTTAACCTAACCGATAGTGTCCTAAAAGGAAATGCGATATGAAAAGCAAATTTTCTAAAGCAGCCACGTCATTTCGTGTTTCTTCTATGACACTTTTGTGTCACGTGTCAACTTGAGTGCTTAGCTTGGCTCGAACCTTGGTCTTCTGAGTTCCAAGTCCAACACATCCTCTGTGAGTTCATTCTACGAGACTAGGTTGGAAAAAAACACAAATAGGAACAAATAGGATCTCTAGAATGTCTTCCATGTCTTGAAATGTTTCTCCTTTAGAAGCTGAAAATCCTAAAGGGATTTAAATGGGAAAACAAATGAAGACTGTTAAAGATGAAGACTTCACAGATTTTTCTCCTGAGATGAAGACTCTATTCTCATATGTGTCACCTCTAATTGTCAGAGATTTCAATAGGAACTCTCAATAGAAAATTTGTCATTAAATCTGCCTTGTGCTATCCACATAAATTTAATAGCTCTATAATTTTAATGTAAGTCAAAAAAAATTTCTCTTAAAGGGATAGGTCATCCAAAAATTGTGTCATCAGTTATTCACCCTCATGCTTTACCGAACCTGCTTCTTTCTTCTTGGAACACAAATGGTGATGTTAAGCAGGCACTCTTTTTATAATTTCATTATGGATAAAAGATGCAAAGAAAATGAATTGTGACTGTGGCTATCATTCTGCCTAACATTTCCTGTTGTGTTCCACAGAAGAAAGAAAGCTATGCTGGTTTGGAACAACATAAGGTTGAGTAAATGATGACAGAATTTTCAAGGCATTTTAGGATAAACATCTGAGACAAAGTAAAAGAAAACTCCATTATATCTCCTGAACTATGAAAAACCAACACTGGAGCAATAAAATCTTTGGAATGCGGAAGTAAACTTTAGTAAACTTCAATACCGGTGAATGGTAGACCAGAGCAAATATTATTTTTGCGTTCCCATTTGCTTCAAAATTGCACCTAATTAATGCCAGGGTAATATAACACAAAGGATAATACTATAAATGTAGATTAAAACGTGTTATCACAGTCTGTGAAAAAGGTCCTTACCTCTTCAATATGCTTGCAGTCTCTCAAAGAGCTTCCTAATGACAGCAAAATGTAAGCAAGCTTCAGCTTGAGCAGCAAATCAACTCTGTTTTTAAATTGTCAGCAGTTAAGAAAAGATTTTTATTTCTATCTAAACACAATGTATTTATTGCATACTGTTACAAATAAACATCCAGTAAAATGTACAATAATGTGATTCAACTTAAAAGGAACATTAAACTGTGATGTGAGTGGTGTTAATCTGGTGAGGTCTGAATGTTGACAGCCAAAGCTCTTTTTGACTAACATGTCAAAGTTTCACCCAAACAGAGGAAATGCCACACAGGAACTACTGACACCGGGATCAGCCTATTTTAGCATGAATGATTTAGCATTTCTCATGGGACAGAATGAGAGAGAGACTGAGGGAGAGTTTGTAGCCGTCATTGGCGGTGCATGGTCGGCCTTTCTCACTGTTCTCTGTGAGTATAGAAGTTCTAAAGTTTTCTTTCTCTCTATTCAGGAGGTGCCTTGGTGCATGGGCTTTTTCCCCACTGTTAGTATTACAAAATCCCCATTCAGTATAACCCTTGTCACCTGTCAACTAAGCCAGGCTGGTTTTCTAGGTCTTTATCCCCTACACGCACTGAGAGAGAAAATAAAATGAGCAGCTAAGCTTATACCCTGCCCCCATTTGATGCATGCACACACCCTAGACACACACACACACTAAAACCGCATGTCTCAGAGCTGCTACTCTTGCAGATTAAAATTCATTACCCTGTTCTATTTAAGAAACGTTTACATTGCGTTGGTTATTCTTCGTCATTCATTAGGTGGTTAGGGGAGTTCACATGGGTCCCCCAGGGTGGTCAGATCCTAATCCTCATATCCATTGATTTAAAAGCATCTTCGCACAAACTCTGAAATTTAAGGGGCTCATAACAACTAAAACATCCCATAATCAGTTATTTTCATAGTTCTCTTTTTGTTCGGTTCACTACAAAACATAGGCTATACGTTGCATTTATTTTACCACTGCTTCTCACTGTGTTTTCAGCTTGCATAAATGTGATTTAATACATTCAGAGTTGAAATTTGAACAAGTTCAGTTGATCCATGAATTTATTTGGTAAACAACATGCAAAATGTTCTAAGCCAACAAGCAACCAACAAGCATTCTACTTTAAAATAGATATGGGATACTGAATAAAAATACTCAGAACAACTGAAATATGACTTCTAAAATTCATGTACACAATCTATATACATATATATGTATATATGTACATATAAACTGCATATAAAGTATATTTTGCTTCTGCATCCTAACAGTGAATTGCAATGGATAAAATACAAAAGAGGAGCTGAGAGCCACCCTGAAGCATGATGTCACTAGACACTAGACTAATCTCTTCCCTCTCTCTGAATACAAATCATGCAAACAGTTGCAGTTTTGAAAAAAGCCAAAGAACACAAAGTACTACTACATTTTGACTAATACACAATCCAATGAAAGGATTTATAATCGATGGCATGTATTGTCTGTTGGATAAAAACACTCAGGATTTTATATATATATATATATACATACACACATACACACACACACACACACACACACACACACAACGTAATAGGAACAATTACATTTTAAAAATGTAATTTGTCACACTGAAGGACCATTTAAAGTAAAAAATGTGATTACAAATTGTGAAATATTGAAAGAAATATTGACCAGTTACAATATCTAAAATATACACTTTCCAATTTTCATGTATATACTTATACTGTATATATATATATATATATATATATATATATATATATATATATATATATATATCATTTTAATCTAAAGTCTTGATATGCATTGTTATGTGTCAATGTGTCAATTTCCCCAATATCCTTCTTGGCAGACCAATCATTTTGGACAAATTCCAAGATGTGTTTTACTCATCTTTTACTGTAATTCATTAATACATTAACAGTCTCCAAACACAGGCTATCACAACCCATTCTACAAATTGTTCTGAGAGGGCTTATGGTGCAACGTGTGAAATGTCTGTACCTGGTGTCGAAGGCTGCCATGAAGACGGGGTACTGCACATTTCCGTTACGGTCAAGAGGAAGCCTGTTCAACAGCCGCTCAAACTGAGGGTCGGAAATCTCCAGGCCAAACCTGTGGAGAAGGTCGGGGAGAGGTCAGCATGGGGTCACCGATGACACTGCAGGCCAAGAGTCCACTCATCAGGACCGGTCAGTCCAGCGGGCCCTAAGCATATGCCACACACTGACCCTCGCACACACTGCAGAGTCAAGAGGTCATAAGGTCAACTGCCCTCTTCACCCGGCCATCGCACAGAGCTGGACACACAGTGACCAGTCAATCAAGGGATTAGACTTCACATGCACGTAAACACACCCCCAAATATTCACTCGCACAAACTACAACCTTCACTCGCTCCAGGAAACACAGATAAAGACAAATTAGCTTATCAAACATTCTGAATAAAATGTGAGATTGTCCTTCAGATCTGAAAGACATAGTCCACACTGACTACAATACTACATGCACAAATAAAGAGGATTATGTGAGGTAAATGTGTTTTAAAAGACAGAGGGAAAAGACAGGGGAGTTTCAAGCCGTAATAAAATTACCAAATTAGGTTATCACTCAGTTTAGATAACAGTCAGAAATTAACCAGGGCTTAGGGCAAAAATGTGACAAAAAGTGACAAAAATGCCCTACAAACTTAAAATTCCCCTGTAGTGAATTCCTGGGGGTGTTTGTTGTTTTTTTTTTAACCATTATCTAACATTTGTAATATTTCATGATATTCTGGGCCCATGTCATTATGGGTTTAGTGCCTCTGTAGACACTGTAGTAACTCAGTGGCTGTCAGTTATTTGTATTTACTGTCTAAAAGGCGAGTGTTGTTGAATGTGCAGCTAGTATGAATTTTTTGGATGATGACGAGAAAAACATATTTTAAGGGTTTCTGGGTTCAACACAAGTTCAATCAACCACTTTTCTTCAAAAAAGGCAAAAAGATGGGTTACAGTGAGGCACTTACAATGGAAGTGAATGTTAAAATACTCACAGTTTCAAAAGTATATCCACAAGACATAAACAATATGCATGTAAACATTGGCAGCAGCCATATCACCCTGTAGCTGAAGACTGGTTGCCCACTGAAGCTAAGCAGAGTTGAACCTGGCCATTACCTGGATGGGAGACCTCCTGGGGAAACGAAGGTTGCTGCTGGAAGAGGTATTAGAGAGGCCAGCAGGAGGTGCTCACCCTGCGGTCTGTGTGGGTCCTAATGCCCCAGTATAGTGATGGGGACACTATATTGTAAAAAGGCACCGTCCTTCAGATGAGATGTTAATCTGAGGTCCTGACTCTCTGTGGTCATTAAAAATCCCAGGGCACTTCTTGTAAAGAGTAGGGGTGTATCCTGGCCAGATACTTGCCATTGGCCCTTCTCAATCATGGCCTCCTAATAATCTCCATCCATTAATTGGCTGTATCACTCTACTCTCTCCTCTCCACCAATAGCTGGTGTGTGGTGAGTGTACTGGTGCACTATGGCTGCTGTCACATCATCCAGGTGGATGCTGCACACTGGTGGTGGTTGAGGAGAGTCCCCTGTTTACTGTGTAAAGTGCTTTGAGTGAAGTGTCAGAAAAGTGCTATATAAATGTAACATTCATTCTTGTTTTTAGTGTGATAAAATAACTTGCTAACATTTTGTGTGTAAAGTTATAGCCAATTTTAACAGATTTACAGCTCAAATAATACAGTACATGAGGTTTAACAGAAGACTTAATGCAAGTGCTTTTATAAAATTATAAGCTTCACATTTCTGCCTTTCAACACTTCAAAAATTGGCCCCATTCACTTCCACTGTAAGTGCCTCACTGTAACCTCAATTTTCTTTCTTTTTTTATTTATTTATTTTTTAAAGAAAACAAGTCAAAATTAATTTTTGTGGTAATCAACATTATGCCACAAATGCTGTTGAGCTTAACTTTGATTGAACCCAGAAAATTCCTTTAAAATGCATTCTAGCAGAGGGCTTATTGTGTAATAATATCTTTGCATTTGACCTGATTATATACAGTACAATCATAAAAGTAACCGTCATAGCATTTCTTTTTTATTATTATTATTATTTGATTAAATCAAAGTATTTGATTTTCTTTTGTTTCGTTTTTTGGTTGCTTTTATTTGTTAATGTCTAACACTAGTTTAGATCTTAATAATTATAAAAACATATATATTAATGATGCATTTTGAGATATGAGTAAATTAATCAGCCTAGGCAAAGAGTAGAATGCGAGGAGTAGAAGGAGGAGATAGAAATAATTACGGAGACAGAGTGTACTGTATGTGTACCTGCTCTCTGTGGCTCTTGCTCTTCCCCCTGACTAATAGTTCCTTTATTCAGTTTATCAATGTTCCTATGCAAACACACACATTGGTAAATGAAAATACATTCTCTACTTACAAAGCATTTGCTAAACGCATATAAGCAGCAATGCACACAGCGACAGGATGTTCATTTCATCTGCTCAAAAGAGATACTGCGTACTAGTAATCTAGAGGATGTGGAGCTGAAGGGGTTCTGAATGAAATTTATTTGTGCTGAAGTGTTTCTGTGATGAGGTTCTTGGTGAACAATGCAAATTTTTAATTAAACAGACTAAACACTTGTCAACCTTTGACCCACAAGGAAGTAAAACATCTTTGTGCGTTAAAATAGAGAGAAGAGACACCTGTGCTCAGTTTTAGAGTCTTAATGGGAGCTTGATCTCACATGGAAAAAAGAGAAGAAAAAGAGAATGGTATTTTACTCACTGAAAGGTCTGAAGGAGGGAGAGGTATTCAGACTGAAACAGGCGAGTTCATTTGGCCTCAGTGGCACTTGGAAAGGACACACAACTGATATTTTCATCAGAATGAAACCTACAGAGAAAGAGAAACCATTATTTATATTGCATGAGTCTTGAACTTTGAATTATGTTCTTTTTTTTCTTTTTTTGCTTTACTTTTGAATATTAACAGTAGCAGTAGAGTTTACAGTACGTTCCTGGCTACTAGTTGCATGACTTTCACAGTATATTTAACAGTAGTATTTCTACAATTTATTACATTTAAAAGACAACTATATACTGTGAATTTACAGTACATTGAACAGGTCCAGGAAATTACTGTAAAGTAGCAGTGCTGCATTGTAGATTCACAATTATCAAATGTAGATTTTTTTTAACCTGCAATGTTTGTTAATTATCATTGAGTTGTGTGTGCTGAGTTTGAATATCTGTGTGTACCTGGTTGCTAAATTTACCAAAAGTTTATGTGCAATAACAGATCAATTGTATCACAGCATGACATTGCAAGAATCACTTCCTCATTATTTAATTACAACTTGTTTTTCTTACAAATGCACCATATAGTTTAGTCTAAAAATCTTAATCTGACTTAGTCAATCTCTAAATTAAATTTATTTTCTCCCTGCAGCACAGTGTAAAGAATAATGTTCTTAAAACACAACTGCACCAGCTAGGAGGAAATGTATTAACTTTAAACAAGTCAAAGTTCCCATTCCCAAGGGAACACTAAACACCATAATGTTGGCTTCTCAAATGAAACACAATTACCCCACAATGCAGTGCGATATAGTAATATCTTTTTTTAAAGTAATTTGTTGTGTTATAACAGAAAATGGCATAGCCTGCATTGATTTTACAGAAAATTCTGAAAGCAGTATTTTGTTGTAAGAAATTACTGTTAAATCTTGTAAAATCCTGGCAATTTTTGACAGTTACAAATAACTGTATAAAATAAACATATAACTTAAACAGCAAAAACACTACCAGTCATGAGTTCGGACTGAATTAAATTTTCTTATTTTTTTTTTTTTTTTTTTTTTGTAAACTAGTTTTAAAGACAAATATGAATTTCTATACAAAACATTTGAATAAAAAAACATATTTGGTAATGGAAAAGTACTACTTTGAACTACTTTGAAGAAGCTTAAGTATAACAAAGTTTTGATTTGCTTAATATTTGATTTTTTTTTTTTTTTTTTTTTTTTTTGTCACAGTATTTGTAATATCCATTTGTGTTAATAGTAGACTTTACTATTATTCTAAAATGTGGAACACTTTTGACTAGTAGCGTATATATCATCACCATGGTGAAAGTTTCAATACATCGCAAATGTTTGCTTGCCCCATTTTATTCAACCGCCAGTCCTTTAAGCTGTGGACCACCCTAATCAAACCAAACACAGTCAGTCTAGGCCTAGTGTGCAGCTGCTGTTTACTGATCCCAGTGCGCTGGATGACCCGGGGCACTAGAGGACTATGGGCCGTAAGCTTGTTAGAGCTGGAAAGAGTTTGACTACAAGGCTTAAAGACCAATTTCTCTGGATGCTACTGTGTAATTTGGGTTCAGTGTAAGCACAGAAAAACTCTTCTGTCACCAAACCAAATGTTACTGTTGCCAGAATGGAATTATCCACACTTATCAGAAACAATATGTGTGGTATATACTTGTGTGGTAATACTCAGTTTCCTAATCTAGATGTCCTAAAATCCCACCATATAAAAAGTGAGAGGGAAGGTATCCTATTTTCCTATTTTTCCTGTCTGTCTGGTAGTGTTATAAACTGCTTGCTAATTGTCTCATGCCTGGTCGTAGAACAAGTTAAAAATGTCACCACAAGCAGTAGATTGTTTAGGCTCGGTTGCAGCCTAATCTATTTTGAATCAATGGAAAAGATTGACAATGATAAAACAGTGAAAAGAGAACTGTTTAACACACTCTGAACCACATTTGTAAGATATTCCATAAAAAACTGCAGTTCTGGGAACAGATTCTTAAATTGAATCCAGAGGGATTAATGCTATGTATCCAGGGTTTTCACCCAGGGGCCCGTGGAAGGTGCATTAACTAATGGTCTGATAAGCATTTTGTAATGTAATAATACTGATACTGAAGGGGATGCTTGGAGAAGAAACATAAAACACAGAATGTTCTTTAAATATTTTCAAGACATTTCTAAAAATTTGAATGAACATTATTAACTAATGATCCGATAAGCATTATAGTGTATCAGTGCGTTAAAGTTATTTTTATTATGCTTTAATATTTTTACACCATGATCACACGGGAAGGTGGCATGTTGTTTCTGAGAGTTCTGGTACCCTAAGATCAGTATTATTATGCCAACTCACTGACAAGTGACATCTCCTATCAGCAGGAGTGGAGCCAGGATTTTTTCACAGGGGTGACCGGGCAGGGGCCAGAAATTTGTCTGTGGTGGCACAGAAATTTCCATGCAGCATTTTCGAATGGTGGTGGGGGGTGGGGTGTTGTTAGTGTAGAAAGCGCAGGCGTGTGGATACAAAAACAGAGGAGAGTGGATACAGTGACACCCAGGATGGAGAGGTGCGGCGACCTTGGAGTGCGCACATGCTAAGTCTCCTGTGTTTTGCGGTTGTACAGAGACGGTTCCACTTCTAAAAAACTAAATTGTGTCCAAGACAAAAAATGACCAAAATGGCAATTGCAAGTGAGGTGACCAATGGGGTGGCCAGGCTTCAGTCCATGGTGGCCACAGCCACCACTGGCCACCCCTTAGCTCCGCCCCTGCCTATCAGACATTTTTGCATCGGCTCCAATATGTTTACATTCCATTGTGGCGCATCCGGAAGAGCGTTGCATCAGCAGCATAGGAGACTGCGTTGAAACCAGGAAGTAATCGTGTTCGCATAATCAGTGACGAGCATGGTTCAGAGGTTTAATTTTTCCCTCCAACTTTGCATTTTTACTCTACTTATGATTAGTTTAGGTTTTCAGTTTGGGTTGGGGGGTGGGGGATGGGGGTACAGTTTATAAATGCTGCATCTGAAAACTGGAAAAAGCTGCCTTCAGTGACTGATGAAATTAAGGTGCTGTTCTGAGACCAGTTTCCTTAAGAATTCCAGTTTTCAGTTAAGTCATTAGCTTATAAGGCAGTGAGACAGCAAGTAAGCTGCCTACGTTTTTGGAGGTAGCCAAAATATGCATTCCTCTTCACTGTATTACAGCCTGTACAGCTGAAAACAACTCGCTTCATGACTCACTTTTGGAGCCCCTCTGTAGACATGACCAGCAGCCATATCACCCTGTAGCTCTAGACTGGTTACCCACTGAAGCTAAGCGGGGTTGAGCTGGGCTAGTACCTGGGTGGGAGACCTCCTGGGGAAAACTAAAGTTGCTGCTGGAAGAGGTAATAGGGAGGCCAGCAGGGGTGCTCACACTGCAGTCTGTGTGGGTCCTAACACCTCAGTACAGTGACCAGGATACTATACTTTAACAAGGCACCGTCCTTTGAATGTGACGTTAAACTGAGGTCCTGACTCTCTGTGTTCAATAAAAATCCCAGGACACTTCTTGTAAAGAGTAGGGGTGTAACCCTGGTGTCATGGCCAAATTCCCCCATTGGCCATTATCAGTCATAGCCTACTAATAATCCCCATCCATTAATGGAGACTTTGCTAAGCCCCGCCTTAAAAGCGCTTCTGACCAATCCTGTTTTAGCAACTGTTGCCCTGCCGCCAATACTCTGACATGCGTTTGCTATTTTCTAATAAAAGCCTATGGGAGTAATGTGTGTTTGAGTACTTTTAAGCGGGATTTAATCAAAATTATTTTTAAAAAATGTAAAACTCGTTGTTGACGGGTTTGTCTGTGTGTGTGTGTGTGTGTGGGCAGGTTTGGGTGGTTTACGAGGTAATTACAAGGGTATTATGCTATAAATGTGGTTTATGAGGACATTTCTAGTGTCACCATAATTCAAATTGCTTAAAAAACCTATTAACATACAAACTACAAAACAAACTTTTTTTTAAAATGTAAAAATACAGAATGTTTTTGTGAGGTTTAGGTTTAGGGGTAGGGTTAGGGTTAAGGGATAGAATCTATAGTATAAAAATCATTATGTCTATGGAGAATCCACATAAGGATAGCCACACCAACATGTGTGTGTGTGTGTGTGTGTGTGTGTGTGTGAGAGAGAGAGAGAGAGAGAGAGCGGGAGAGAGAGAGAGAGAGAGAGAGAGAAAGAGAAAGAGAAAGAGAGAGAGACCCTCAGCGAGTGGACATTGTTTAAAAGCCTTGTTTTTGTTTGTTCTCACATTGTCCCTCTGTCACACACACATACAGACTGACAATCATACACAGAAGACAGCAAGAGATAAACACTTCTCTTTATTACATCCCTCTATCTCCTTCTTTCGTTTCTTTCTATTTTCAAGCCTTTTGACCCATAGATCTTTCCTTTGTACAGCTTTTTAACTGTGTCATATTTATCTTCTTTTCCTGTAGCTCTTTCATCTCATCCCTCTCTTGCTGTCTTTTTTGTGTATCCTATCTTTCCAATCAGAGGGAAAATGTGTGAGATTAGTCACAGAGATTTGCTCACGGCTGGAGTGTGTCTCGGTCTGACCAGGTCTTACGCAACCAGTAAAATGCACAGACAGCAACCAAACCTTCACACTCTTGCACGCACCCACTCAAGACTTTATTGTACTCCATTGGTGATTTAAACTGTTAGGTACAATAGTGGCAGCAGTACAGAGAGAAAGGGGTAGTGGAGGGGGGTGTCATAGTGGTAAGCTGCTTTGCCGATCATCTTTTTGCTTTCTATCCACTGTGAGCACAAGACATACTCTATGTCCTTCTCTCACTCCCTGCTGGTGAACTCTGAGCGTGAAGAGTCCACTTTCTCTGATTCTGAATTTCCATCTCTTTCTAGCCTACATTTTGTGTCACCATTGCTGTTGTTTTACTGTTTTTTTTTTACTGTCCTTTTTTGTAAAATGGTTTTCTTTAAAAGTATGCTTGTGCTATATTTCTTTAAAATAATTGCCAATTGTTTTGATATTTTTGTATCTAATACAATGACATTCATACAGGTACATTTTATGTGTGACTTAGGTGTAAAAATACTATTTGGGTCCACTGATATATATATATATAGAACTAGGTCGCTGACACAACATTAAACTGCCAGCAGGAGGTGAAGCCACCGGAAGTGTTCGAGCAGCCATCTTAGTATGCCCAAACTGCCATAGAGCATCAATGACTGACAGGCGAAAACACACGTTTCACCATCTCCGACCTGCGGATATGACAGCTGCATTTCGCCCTCTAGTAACAATCATGTTTAATGATGAATTAGCTGTTATCAATAATATTTGTTACAAGGGAGAAAATATATGCGGATCACGATGTCAGAGCATTCACCTGCCCGGGTGTTCAGCCTATCAGTGCAGCACAACGATCACAAAAGTAAGCGGCAAAACTATCCACAAGTTGTAATTTAAGTATGAAAAGCTTTAATATTTGCTTGTTTTGGGGTGACAACATGTCCGTTTTCCTTGGAGGGTCCCCAGTGGCTTCACTGATATGACGTCATGAGCAATTCAGTTCTATATATATATATATATATATATATATATATATATATATATATATATATATATATATATATATATATATATATATATATATCAGTGTTTGGGTCCACTGTAGGATTTGTAATCATTCAGAAAATTTGATTTGTGAGAAAAGGCCCCTACCTTCTCTGTTTGGACAATTAAAGAGGATATACCCAATTCATAAGGCTTTCATTTTCCACTTTACCCTAGATCGCAACATAGAATCTCATATTTTCAATATGACATGGATGGCACTCAAGACCAAGGCCATACTATATGACTATTAACTGTCTGTCAGGACACTCGTCAAAATCTTACCTGTTGTGTGCAGGCTCTTTCAGCAAGGCCAGTGTCTGAGGAATTGTGAGAGGACCTGCTAGATTACTTTTATTGCAGTCTGGGTCTTTCAGGGCACAATAAAAGTCATCAAAACTCGGTCAGAGAGGTGCAGACTGAACAGAGAGAGCAAGACAGAATATTCATGGACACAAATCAGTTTCAAACACTAGCTATGTTTCCATTTTCCAAGTTGTGAATTTATTTTATATGAAAAAACATAATATCGCAAAAGCAATGTGTGAATAAAGCTGGTTTCCATCCCATTTGTTCAAAAGAACAAAATCATCACTCATGAATAAATTGTAGCCACTGTGACTCTTTTATTAATAAATTACTTGCGGTTTAGAGCATGCAGACAAAATACTCTAAATATCTCCTGTCTGGGAGCTAAAGCATGTCACACAGTCCTGGGAGCACTATGTGTGTACATTCCACCATCCTTATGACTTTATCTTGCAGATCTATAAGATATTTTCCAAAAGTGTCAATAAACAGGCTCTTCTGCACAGTTTTAGTTTGTATTCAACTAAATTGCTTTGCAAACTTTTTGCAAGCTTTAGATTTTCAGGACACTGTTATTTCAAAATGACCAGAGCAGCATTTCAGATGCGATGATTGGTCCGCTGGTTAGTCTAGTTATGAACGAGTTACCCAGACACATGATTTTTTTGACGCACATCTTGTATTCCTAATAAATTCTATTTTATTCGGTAAATGTGTTTCAATCATAGTTTATGAGCATTTCTTCTTATCGAATAAAATATTTATCCACCTCAAGTGAGTGTGTAAGTTTTTTATGCGCATTTTGGAGATTTTATTTGCATCTTAGTGTTTTTAAATGTATGCGATATCCCAAAATGTGCATTAAAACACCTAGATGGAAAGCCAACTACTGATCATTAGAGTGCACACAGCTTTCCATAATGCATAGCAAAACATGTTTGCTCTGTGTGGGTTTATCTAAGCATGGCCCTATTCATTTTTGCTCGAATAAGAATTAAAGTTAGGATCTCACTCTGAAGTTAGATCTCACTCTGACTTACTTACCGAAATAGAAGGTCTTTCAACTATTTAGCTGTGACAGGCCGCCTCAAGAACGTAGTGAGGATCTCAAGCACAGACCTAGGAAAAAATCAAGCCATAAAAAATACACATCCAAAATTAGCATCTCTGTGTGCGAGTGTGTGTATGTGTTTTTAACTCTTGTACCTGTTGACCAGAGGTTTGCCATCAGGGTGGTTATTCTTGAACAGGATTTTGAGTGTCAGAACTCCTGTGATTTGAATACGTTCTTTAAGCACGTCAACAAACTTTAAAAAGACACATGGAGAGCAGTAAAATGCATAACTCAAACTGGTATATAAGTGTACTGTGGTTTCTTAAATTACTTATACAATAATAACTAATTGACAATGAGCAACTCACAAATATTCTACACTATTGTTTTCATTTTTAATTTCAATCATAACACACTATTCTACTTGACAAAAATAGAATCAAACAAAGGTTAAGTATGGAGTGCCACAGGGATCAGTTTTAGGGCCTCTGCTTTTCTCCTTGTATCTGCTTCCCCTGGGAGATTTTATCAGGAATCGTGGAATAAGTTTCCACTGTTATGCCGATGATACTCAAAGATTGGACGGCTAGAAATTTCGTCCTACTCAATTCCGACAAAACAGAGGTACTAATTATTGGACCAAAAACCAAAAAAAAAAAAAAAATAAGATGCTAAAATATAATTTGACTCTCAATGGATGTACTGTAACATCGTCTTCTACAGCGAAGAACTTATGTGTTATATCTGATACCAATCTGTCCTTTGAAAATCAAATTTCCAATGTTTGTAGAACAGCATTCTTCCTTATGACACGTTCCCTGTTGCTGATGCCGAAAAACAAATTCATGCGTTCATGACCTCAAGACTAGATTATTGTAATATATTATTGGGAGGATGTCCTGCAAGTTCAATAAATAAACTTCAATTGGTTCAAAATACAGCAGCCAGAGTGCTGACTAGAACCAAGAAATATGATCATATGAGCCCCATTTTATCATTGTTACACTGGCTACCTGTTAAATTTCATATTAATTTTTAAATTCTGTTAACTATGTACAAAGCTTTGAATGGTCTAGCTCCGCAGTAAGTGACCATCTACCACGCTATATTCCATCACGTTCATTATGGTTGCAAAATTCTGGCCTGTTAATAGTACCTAGGATCAAAATCCACAAAAGGAGATAGATCCTTTTCCTATTTGGCTCCTAAGCTATGGAATAGTCTTCCTAACACTGTTCGGGACTCAGACACACTCTCTCAGTTTAAGTCTAGACTAAAGACTCATCTATTTAGCCAGGCATACACCTAATTTATCCATCAACTCATAATTAGGCTGCTTTAGTTAGGTCTACCGGAACTGGAAACACTTCTCATAATCTATAACTCTGCAATAAATTTAATGCCATCTACGCTAATATTAATTTATTTGTTTCCCTGTCTCAACCTCAGGATTCATATCTTGAGGTTACCAGAGCCATCCGGATCCAGCTCCATTCCTGCTTGGTGTCGGACTCCACTGCTACGTGTCGCTGAGTGATGATGACTAACTGCAGCCAGTGCCAGCCAGACATCATTTCAATCTACTATGATGGACTTCAGAGGATGAACTGATGTCAACTCCAACTGTAAGACATGGGATACTTCATAGGCCACTGCCTGAACCTTGGATTTAGGATGGACCTCACTGAACCTCACCGAAATGACCTGCCGGTTGAACTGCGATGCACGTCACTGATCTCTGCCTGCATCACCTTGGTCTAATGATGGACTACACTCTTAAAATGGAATACATAGACTTTCAATTAATTGCCAACAAAAGCCTTGATCAGCCAACTAACAATGAACAATGTATCTACGTGACCTTCTGCAGTTAATCCAGGATGGACTTCAAAGACATTAGTCATTAATCTTACAGTTCAAACAAAATCTTTGTTTAAACACTAGCCCTTAAAACTTACTTAGTTTACTATTTTTAAACCATGACTTGCACTACACACAAAAAAAAAAAAAAAAAAAAAAAAAAATATCATATTGACATTATATTCATGCTGGTTAGCCAGAGGGCAACTGGACCCACAGTGAACCTGGTTTCCCCCAAGGTTATTTTTCTCCATTAACCATCATGTAATGGAGTTTTGTGTTCCTTGCCACAGTCGCCTTCGGCTTGCTCACAGGGGTTCTAAATACAATTATGATTTACTTATTTATTTTATTACACAATTTACAATCATATTTTAATCAAACTACACAATGATGACTCTAAAAATTTATAAATATTACAGTTTCATTTTCTGTGAAAGCATGATTTTCTGTAAAGCTTCTTTGAAACGTATAAAAAATAAAAATGACTTGACTTGACAAAATAAGTGCATACTTGTTGCTGTAAGTTTGAATTTTCACATGTACATTAGTTTTGATGCTAAAATGTTTAAGTTTGAATTTTAGTGTTGATGCAGATCTACCACAGATTAACTGCAAGTTTGGCATTAAAAAAAAAAATGAATTGATGGATCATAAACAGATCAAAGAAACAAAAATATCAAAAAGTCTCATTCTACAAAAGTCTTGTCATGGGGGAATGTATAAATGATAATATCTCCATGTTGATGTGAATCTATGGTTAGTGTCTTCAGTTGAAAACTGTAGTAACTGAAGGACTTGCATGATTTAGAGGACTGAATGTATTAAATATGTTGAATGACAGCACGTCAAGCTTCTTTTGTGAATGGGATAGGATGGAGGGGTCGTGTGTGTTTATCCATACACCCACATACATCCACTCTGACTCTTGTGACGGGTGTGTGTGTGTACCCCCACTGTGTGACTAAGGCAGCTCTCGTGACCAGGCGGAGTCGAGGGGGCTTGTGTGCTGGGTTCAGTCGGACAGACAGGCAGGACCCCAGGGATAAGACTGGCAGGGTTAATCACACACAACACCCCCTCCAGAATACAGACACCTGCAGATTTGCAGGACTTTCTCTCTCACACCCATTTCCATACACATGCATGTGATCCCTCCCTTTCTGTCTCCCTCTTTTTATCTCTATCTCTTTACTAATATCTCTCCTGGGTAAGCTCAGTAATACATTGGTGTTAAGCACTGAGCTGCAGCTGAAATTTTATCAGTTGGTATTCTACATAAGCAGTAGCTCTCTTTATGGGATAATGACTGACTTTGATGTCAAAAGGAGGTAGACAGGCCAGCAACCATGTCATTGAGAGGAAAGCACAAGGGGATACTTGAGAATATGTTTGTATTAATTCACTGCATATATATATATATATATATATATATATACACACACAAATGCCACTTGGTTTGATCTAATGCAAAGATATGAATACATTTTTAAGAGCAATTTAAGTGTCCAAATACATTTGGGGCCACTGTATGTAGAGATCTGACACTTACAATGTGAGGTATCATGAACATATTATTTAACATAAACATACAATTAATGTGATAGATGAGTGTTTATTACCTGATCAGTTTGATCTGTCATCCATGACTCATTGCTGGTGTATGTTGTATGAGAAACTCTACTTGTGGAGCGATTTTCTGATGCCACCCAGTGACCTGTTTCATACAAACAGCACCAAACACACATGTAACAAATGATTTCATTTAATCTAACCAATAAGCCTGTTTACCTGAAAGGAAATGGGGGTCCAATGTAAATAGTTAAAAAAAAATCTTCAAACTTGGTGGAAAGAAAAGAGAAAATACTCTGAATTAAAATAAAATAAGTAATATACTTATTAATATACTCAGTCTCAGCATTTTTGCATCAGTCTGTGCTGTTTTTAATAGTTTTTCTATGCAAACATGTGCTAGACCATGGGTGGGGAACATCAGGCCTCAGGGCCCTGGCCCATGAGGCCATTCGAGAAATAATTTGATCTGTTTTTCACCCACACCTATTATATCACTTCTGAACATATAGATTTAACCACTGGAGTCATATGGATTACTTTTATGCTCCCTTTATGTGGAAAATGTTGGCACCCATTCACTTGCATTGTAAGGACCTACAGAGCTGAGATATTCTTCTAAAAATCTTTGTTCTGCAGAAGAGTAATACACATCTGAGATGCCAGGAGGGCGAGTAAATTGTGAGAGAATTTTCATTTTTGGTTGAACTATCCCTTTAAAGTCTGTATAATATAGATTACTGTAAGTAGCTTGACAGAAATTTCAGTCAGGTATCAGTCCACTGAACAGTTCATTCCTTTGATGAGAGAGCGCCCTCTTGTGGACAATGGCGTGAAAGGGTGAATAAATGAAAAATTCGAATGTGTCTAATGTGATCGTGGATGAGGAATTTGAAAATTGCATCAGTGGTGATATGCATAAGTACAGTGACACATTATTTTTTCAACGGAAAAGTTATAAATCATGAGAAGAGCGATGAAGCTTCACAGTCAGCAATTCATTTGGCGCTGTTTCAGGTGCTGAGATATTGATTTACAGGCCTCCATAATAAACAATGCCAACACATTTGAGGGACATGTACTACTAACAAGCTTCATAAATGTCATGCTTTAACTCACAGAAGACAGGTAGCCTGGGGTTGTCCGTGTCGTGGACTACTCTCTCTGGGATTTGCTCTGGAATATCCAATCCTCCTCTTTTTCCTCATCTTTCCTTTTCAGAGAGCTGATATCACTTCTGCTGCTCTGACTGCGAGGCTCTCCGTCCCTGGAGACTGAGGTCTGATTCTTCTCTGGGGGATGCAGTATCTCTGATCAATGTTGCAGTCTGTTGAAAAACCCCGTAGAGAAATGTGCTCTGGGTCTCCAAGTCTTGATGAAGGGTGTTGAATGGCTGGGAGCCGTAAAGAAGCCTCTGTGGACATCATGACTGAAATGATTCAACTCTCTATTGAAGCTCTTGAGCCAAAGTGTGAAGCCATTGTCATGTCTCGTCGGCTCTTTGAAAGCTTAAATGTCAAAAAGCTCTGTGTGCTACAGCGGTGCAGTATTTTTATGAGAGGAGATTCTGTCTCCCTAATGTTTTACAGAAGAGAAGCCAGGTCGCTCCTAGCAACATAAAGCGCTCGCGCCTCCAGTAGCAGGTTGCACGAGCTGAACTCATAGTCAGTAAATGCGCGTTCTTACACGAGACCAAGAAGAATCACACGCGCGCGCGGTGAAACAGTGTTTCAACCTCTCTATTGGGCATGCAGTTTTATTATTGAGCATACTTAAACTTTAAATCCCTCCGAGAGTCAACTCTTCAGACAGTCAGTGTAGAACAGAAATGTTTCTGTTTCTGTGTCTGAGGAAATTTGTGCTGATGTGTACTTGGCACCCAGTCAAACTCTCACTGGGTTTCAAAACCTGTCTCCTGCTTTGTTTTTAGTAACATTCAAAACACCTCAATGGGAATACGGCTGTATTGCAGCTAAGCAACTGACCAAACCAACAAACTGAGAGGGAGAAAAATAAAATGAGAGCAGTTGTAGCAAGAGAAGGGTGTATGAGGACTGTCATGCCAATGACGCTCTATTCTACCATATTAAACACACGTGGTAGCCAAATACTTTACATGTTACACAATACACATATACCCTATATATTAATACAATTGATAACAAAAAGCAATAATAAAAAGGCTACACTGTAAAAAAATAATAATAATAATAATAATAATAATAATAAATAAAAAACGTCTAATTTTATTGGTAAAAGTCTGTAAAAATGCTAAAATAAAACGTTAATTGATTAACGAATATTAACAGTAAAATATACAGAATTGTTTTTAAATATATTTTAAAAGACAAAAAAATTTTTTTGTAAAAATTACATTTTTTTAGATGTAAAAGTATGATTTTCCTGTATAATTAATGGTAAAAATTTACATTGTTTAACAAGAGAGTACATGTACTTTTTTTAAAAAAATTTTACAGTAAATTATTGTTAAAATACGGTACAAAAAACAATAATCAGGCGTTCCCACAATTCCTTGCATGACCCATCATATTACATTTTATGGGAATATTAATGATTCTTCTTATTTTTAATATCAGTTACATACATTGTGGTGTTCTGTTTTATATTTAATATAGTTTAGTTAATGTTTACTGCATTATTTAAATGCCACGTGTGTAACTCTGATGGTGTTTAGTGTTTGTGTGAGTGACACTGAGCACTGTCTCTACATGTTTATTGGTCATTGCCCCTGGAAGAGCCACTATGGGTGAACTTCATGTCATCATGTGCCCTTCTGTAATTTGTACGGCGATTAACAATACCTTATGAAGTAGAAAGTAGATTTGTACAGTTTCAAAAGGTTAATATCAAGTTTGACGTTTTTTTACTGTAAATTTAACAAAAATTTTCCAATTTTTTTCAATTTTTTTATATAGTGCCATTGTGGTCATGTAAATTACAACAGTTTTAAACTGAAAAATGTACAGGTTGAAGTTGTTTACATGTCTACTGTATTTTTTACATAATTATTCTGACAACCACAGCTGCCAGTTTTTTTTTTATTTTTTTTTTTTTTTTTTACAGTGTACTAAGCAATAATAGCCTACTTACTAAAGTGTCTTTACAGGTTTACAGAACTTACAGTAAGTGTGTCCACACATATAATTAACCTGACTGTTCAAACATTCACACATATGTGAGGAAACAAAAGAAGAGAACATTTAATTGTAGTGCATCAGTGATTTCAAAACCCCTATATGCTTAACAGACATAAGAGCGCATTTTAGGACATTATAATACAAATAAACCTAGTGCACGCTTTTAATAAATTCATTTATCTCCTTTAACTTAGATGGAGTTTTAAATGTCTGCAGAAAATGTGATGCTCTGCTTTGGTCTTGAGATAATATTGATATTGCAATGTAATAATGCTTATAATAGTGTACATGTCATTTGAGGCCTACTGGTCTGTAATTGTGCTAACACTCACCATAATATACATTTGGCTCTACATACAACATACTGTAGCCAATGTGTATGCAATTCAGAGAACTGAACATCTCAGTGACAAGCAAAAGCAAATTTCCAAATACATAGACCTATACATTTATCTTCAATATTAAATCAAATATTATCAATTCAAACCAAATTTAAAATAGACATGAACGATAGGAAAACATCACATGGCCTACTGCAGAGATTGCCTGTATTTATATCATTGTACAGTATATTTACTGGCCTATAACCCTTAAGCATGTTCGTGTTAATTTTATGTTGAACCATAAATAAATAGAATAAACCATTACGTGCAAAACTATTTTTACTATTTTCTCAGATTATGCCGTAAAGATATCTCACACATAGGGTTAATATTTCAACTATTTAAAAGAGTTTATAATCCGACTTGCTATGTTAATGTAGGCCTAATTATGTTATGTTGCTGTACAAATTAAATTTGCCCTTTAAACGTCCCCAGATCATGACCCGGCACAGGCAGTTATGGCATTAATGAACTTGCGCAAGACTCGTGACCCCTGACCAGGGATATTTATTCAGCTTTGATTTTCTGTTCGTTCCCGCGTGGATCCATCATCTACTCCTCTCGCGATAATAACTCGGGATATAATAGGGGCAAAGACGAACGCTCGTCCATTTGAAGGGACGTCGCTGGGGTTCTTGTTGGGTCTTTTAGTGGTGATATTGTCTTCCAGGAGATAGGACATCATGTCTGACGCAGTGGTCAGCTTTTTGAAGGATTTCTTGGCCGGTGGTGTGGCCGCTGCCATCTCCAAGACCGCTGTGGCCCCCATTGAGAGAGTCAAACTGTTATTGCAGGTGAGTTTTATATACAGCAATCACATGATTGCATTGCATAAAGTTATACTGAATATCATCAAGTAACTTTAAAAGTTGCATGCAAGTCTTCAATCAATCAGTAAATAAATACATAAATAAAATTGCATGAATTTGTGAGGCAAACGACATTTAGTTTGAAAATGTTTAAATAAAATTTAAATGAAAAGATTCAAACAATACAGGAGAAAACATATAAACTCTGTAGGTAAAAGAAAAGTTGTGGCGCTGTCCGTGGTGCTACTTCAGAAGACGTTTGTAAGAGCTGAAATGAAACGTACAAAAAAGTAGTTTCTGCACCGAGCGAGTTTAAGAAATTTTACTTGATGTTTATTTGCTGTTATTTCCGCAGAGTTTCCAAGAGCATATTTTGGAAACATTAACCTAATTTTCAATCATTTGTAGCCTAATATTTGATCTTGTAACGACTTCCGTCACGCTTTCTTTAAGTGCCAGAGTTAATAAAGGCCAACCATGTGATTTGAGATCGTGTCTGTGCAGAGCAGCGATATTTGGTTTAAGTTTAAAGTTAAAAATAGCCTCAAGGCTGCAACCCAACACTCAAACTGCGCGCGCAAGTGGGCTGTGACGACAAATGCAGCTCGCGCACGTGTGGTCAGTTGAATCCTTATGTGTAAAGAATCGACATGTATTCTTATTCAAGATGAACATGCAAAGTACATGAAATGTACTAGACATAAAGTTCAATAACCCAACGTGACCATGCTGCTAATAATTAACAATTTATGACCACTTTAGATGTTGTTTATCCAATCTTGGACCACCTTTAATCCAGACTGCTCCTTGCGTTTCTCTGCTTCAAAGGTCCAGCATGCCAGCAGACAGATCACAGTTGAGACACAGTACAAAGGTATCATGGACTGCGTAGTGAGAATTCCCAAAGAGCAGGGCTTCCTGTCCTTCTGGAGAGGCAATCTCGCCAATGTCATCAGATACTTCCCCACGCAAGCCCTCAACTTTGCCTTCAAGGACAAGTACAAGAAGATCTTCCTTGGAGGAGTGGACCAGAAGACCCAGTTCTGGCGTTACTTCGCCGGTAATCTGGCCTCTGGTGGTGCTGCCGGTGCCACCTCTCTGTGCTTCGTCTACCCTCTTGACTTCGCCAGAACAAGGCTTGCCGCTGATATCGGCAAAGGCACAGCGGAGAGAGAGTTCTCTGGTCTTGGTAACTGCATTACCAAGATCTTCAAGTCTGATGGTATTAAGGGTCTTTACCTTGGCTTCAATGTGTCCGTCCAGGGCATTATTATCTACAGAGCTGCTTACTTTGGTGTCTATGATACAGCTAAAGGTAAGCAATTATGGAATAGAAAACATCTGATTGTGTATGTGGATGATGCTAAAATAAGTTGCTTGCATTATGTCAAATCCAACTCAACATCTCTTTCACTCAGGTATGCTGCCAGACCCCAAGAACACACACATTGTCATCAGCTGGATGATTGCCCAAACTGTCACAGCTGCCGCCGGTATTATTTCATATCCATTTGACACTGTCAGACGTCGTATGATGATGCAGTCTGGACGCAAAGGAGGTAGGTCAAAAGATTATTAGCGGTTAGATGTGCAATAACAGCTTGATGTGCGGACTAATGTATAATGACTTTCTTTGTTTTTTCTCTCCTAATAGCTGAGATTATGTACAGTGGCACAATCGATTGCTGGAAAAAGATCACCAAGGATGAGGGTCCAAAAGCCTTCTTCAAGGGTGCCTGGTCCAATGTGCTGAGAGGCATGGGCGGAGCTTTTGTGCTGGTCCTGTATGATGAGATCAAGAAGTACACATAAACATTCTCCATCCATTGTTTCCATCATACCAAAGGAAACCCCTTAGCGCAGTGTATGTCTTAACTGTATAGAGTGATACCAACCAGGGAGAAGTGTGGGAAGAGTGTACTTGGCCAAGCTGGCCAAGGGGTGAGTTGTGATCACGTGACAGTACGTGGTCACTGTACCCTCCACCCCAATACTTGTAAATATATTTAAGCCAACCCACTGCCCCTCCGTTTTTTTCTTTTTTTAGTTTATTTATTTGAATAATTTTTCCTTAAATCCCTCCTAACTCTGAGAGTCATGCTTTACAGTGGCACTTATTCACTGCAGTTAGCTGAACACAATAACTCCCTGACTGAACCAAGTGACTGTACAATGGAAAGTTGATGGTTCTTGTGTTCCACCTTATGTGTTCTTTTAATAAGAATAAAACTACATCTTCTGTTTCCTGCTTGTGGTTTCTTTCTTTGACATTATGAAACATAGCACTGTCAGGTATTTCAAAACAAATCAAGTCACAGATTAATACTGTCCTACAAAGGCAAACACATTTAGTCAAAACCGGGTTATGACCGGAATCTCTATGCTCAGATTCAGATATAACTGCAGTAACTACTAAAAAAAAAAAAAAAAAAAAAACCACTACAACCAAAAAATCTCTAAAGCCAGTTTCTCAGTTTCAGTGTTGGCATGGTAACTGTGTTTTGCCTTTGTAAAGCAGAATAGTTAAAGGATAATTGTTAATTGCATTACAGCAATAATAAACAATGAATTCATATTCAGATATTTAAAATCACCCATAAAACTTCCAGATTTTTTTTATTTTTATTTTTGAATGGACAATTTTTGATAATGAATGGAAGCTGTTTTCCAAACAACCCCATTAATTTCTTCTTGCTGACTTAGTCATCGCTTAATACAGCAGAGTATGTTAACCCAGCAAACGATGTTACCTGACGAAATAAGTGTGATAGTTACATCCATTCTAAAAGGTGTGTCTAGTAATAGCAATATTGGTTACCACTTCATATTACCATTAACAAACATTATTTAATGCCTGAATTGTTCATGGATATTCAATGATTTATATCATTACATATTTGTATTTTTTTTATAATTATTTCCGAATTTTGAATGCCCAAATCCCACTACTTAGTAGATCCTCGTGGTGGCGTGGTTACTCACCTCAATCCGGGTGGTGGAGGACAAGTCTCAGTTGCCTCCGCTTCTGAGACCATCAATCCGTACAGCTTATCATGTGGCTCACTGTGCATGACACCGCGGAGACTCACAGCATGTGGAGGCTCATGCTATTCTCCAAGATCCATGCACAACTTACCACGCGTTCCATTGAGAGCAAGAACCCCTAATCACAACCACGAGGAGGTTACCCCATGTGACTCTACCCTCCCTAGCAACCGTGTCAATTTGGTTGCTTAGGAGACCTGGCTAGAGTCACTCAGCATGCCTTGGATTCGAACTCATGACTCCAAGGGTGGTATTCAGAGTCAATACTCGCTGAGCTACCCAGGCCCCTACCATTAATTTTATTAATTCAAATTTTAATGACATTTTTTTAACCCTCAATTATAGTTTAGTATTAAATATTGAAATAATGATTGTTATTGTAAAAAAAAAAAAGATACTGTATATACCATAATTATAAAATGTAATCCAGTCATAGCTAGTAACAGTAACTAGCTACAGTTATGCAAGTCAAATTACATAACACAGCCTTCCACGACAATGACTTATTTGTCAGTCTCTGTGCTTGCATAATAACTTTGCTAATTTGTCATGTGTTAATGAGTGTCGGTCAGCCTTGTCAAAAGTAGTTTAAGAGTGACATGAGAATGAATGGCATTGTTATGCTTGTCTGTTCATTGTAACAGATGGGGGACTATCTGAGCATGTGTGTCACTGTGTATCTGCATGCCAGGTATTCAAGTGTCATACAGTTGGGTAAAGACACAAATCACTTTTATATCTGAACAATGCACCATGACACTGGATATTACTATACCAAATAAAGCATTTATTTAGCATTAGATTACAAGTTTTGCAATATTTTAAAAGACAAATATATCACGTAATTAATCTGATAACAGAATTTACAGAAACAAGGAACAGTCATCTCTGTCATCAGCTGAATTCAGTGAGGCACTATATTACATACACCTGAAATATATACAAACCGATCAGCCACAACATTAAAACCATCTGCCTAATATTGCGTAGGTCCCCCTCGTGCAGCCAAAATAGAGCCAACCCGCATTCTGAGATGCTATCCTTCTCAACACAATTGTACAGAGCGGTTATCCGAGTTACTGTAGACTTTGTCGGTTCGAACCAGTCTGGACATTCTCTGTTGACCTCTCTCATCAATAAGGCATTTCTGTCCACAGAACTGCCGCTCACTGGATGTTTTTTGTTTTTGGCACCATTCAGAATAAATTCTAGAGACTGTTGTGTGTGAAAATCCCAGGAGGTCAGCAGTTACAGAAATACTCAAACCAGCCCATCTGGCACCAACAATCATGCCACGGTCCAAATCACTGAGATCACATTTTTCCCTCATTCTGATGGTTGATGTGAACATTAACTGAAGCTCCTGACCTGTATCTGCTTGATTTTATTCACTGCACTGCTGCCACATGATTGGCCGATTACATAAATCGCATGGATGATTGTTGGTGCCAGATGGGCTGGTTTGAGTATTTCTGTAACTGCTGATCTCCTGGGATTTTCACGCACAACAGTCTCTAAAATTTACTCAGAATGGTGCCAAAAACAAAAAACATCCAGTGAGCTGCAGTTCTGTGGACGGAAACAACTTGATGAGTGAAGCCAACAGAGAATGGCCAGACTGGTTCGAACTGACAAAGTCTACGGTAACTCAGATAACCGCCTGTTCAATTGTGTTGAGAAGAATAGTATCTCAGAATGCTATTCTGAGATGCGGGTTGGCGCTGTTTTGGCGGCACGAGGGGGACCTACATGATATTAGGCAGGTGGTTTTAATGCTTTGGCTGATCGGTGTATAAGCCTTTTTTTTGAGCTGCACACATAGGCACTAAGAATGTCTCTGAAAGCTTAATGTCCCACTTTATGGTCCCTGAACCATTTGCATTTATTATTTGACAAAATACATAAAAATATTTAAACAACATAATCAAACCTTAAGCTGTGTTGACCACATGTATATTTGAGAAATGTATATTTTTGCCTCCCCAGTTCTAAAGGAAATAATGTGTTTAAGCAGTTTACAATCATACAGGATGTTTGCCGATGTGATCTAAACTTAGTTACATTTTGATTTTATAGTAGGGCAGAATATTTAAATGTAGAGGGGCAGATAAAGTGAAAGATTTAAGGATCAGGACCAGGCGGGCCGTGGTGATGCTCTGTTGAGTTTAGCAGTCTCTGGTCTAGCTCTGTGCGGACTGCTGCAGGGTCTTGAACTCCTTCCTGTGTTCATGGAAGTACAGCGGTGTTATTTGTTAATTTATAGTGTAAATAAATACATTTAAAAGCATTAGAAGTATTTAAAGCAGTTAACACATTTACAAGTAGCATAATAAACACAATAATCCAATATCTGAACTCTTGTTTATCATTAAATGATGGAAAAAGACCTACATAGTGGCTAACTTATTTATAAAAGATGGGACTTTAAAAGATGGGAGGCAGATTTTAAATATCTTCAAAATTCAACCTGCTTCAGGCATCAATAAAAATCGTTGATACATATTTTTATTTCTTTCCATAATGGAGTTGGATACACTGCATTGTTGAAATGAAAAAATAAATAAAAATAAAATAAAGGGTATATTTAGAGGAAAATTTCAGCAAAATCAAACTTAAGATTAATCATGATTAATCATTTTAAAATATTACTGACAGTCCCAGTTATTCGATTACAATTTCTGGAAAGTGCGACATGTCAACTGAATTTGGGATGACGAAATGTGTTTACAGAACTGAACGTAATGTCTTCATTCAAAATGCATCATGCAAATTATAGCAAGGCTCAGACAGAATCAGCTGACATTTCTGCAATGTTTTTCAGGGAAAACCTGCAGAATTCATGAAATTTGGTGATATGTTGAGCGTTGTGAATGAAAAGCGTTCTGCGAATCTGCCAAAATTTCTGCATAGATCTGTGGGTACAGATTCTGTGTGGGCCTGACTATAGGGCTTAGGTTTGTGTGTGTGTGTACCAGATGTCCTGCTGGATCCTGGTTTAAGGGGTGGCACAGATGTAATGTGTGTTCCCAGGTATCGGCACTGGCGCTGGTAATCAGCTAGTTGTTCGTCTCTGGTCATACCAGAAGTGGCCTTCACAGATTCTAGCCGCTTCAGGAATGCCTGAAAATACATCTAGCCTAGTTACTGTATATACACCAATTTTAAATGACATTTTCTACAATGTCCTAAAGGGTGACCCCTCCATTACTGGTCATTATTTAAGTGGAAACTAATCCATTAAATGTGTTATTGAAATAATTTGTGTTTTATAGCACCAATAACAAAAGTAAAATCTTCAGCTGGGGATACCTTCAATTAAATCCTGTATCATGCGGCCTCTGAGCTTGCTTAATTTAAGTATAACATGATGGGTAAAAACGCCTCTCGTTATATTATAAACATGATCAACATCCAGTAAACATTCAGAAATATGAATACTTGGAATTTTCTTAGCTGTAAAAAATAATAATAATAAAAAAGGCATCAAACAATGATAAACATCATGAAGAAAATTCCATATCAAACAACTTTACAAAAAATATAGTTTTATTACTGCTTAGTTACCAAAAGTTTATATGGTCATTAAAGACCCAAGATATGCAACAGTGCCGCTTTTTTGCATTTCCATAAATCATATTTTTGTGATAATTTCAAATCTATATAAGTTTTCTATCACAGGATCTATATTTCTTTGCTTATTACAAGACAAATGAGTACTACATTCATACAAATGACTACTATTTCACGTTGATTTTCTGTGTGACAATGGTGAATTATCAGCATCCCATATGCCTGTACACATACATACATGCTATTCGTCAATGCCATTTCTTACGCTGGCGCTGATGTTTATAGGGATAGTTCAACCAAAAATGAAAATTTTCTCATTATTTACTCACCCTCATGATATCCCAGATGTGTATGATTTTCTTTCTTCTCCAGAACACATTTGAAGAAAATTAGAAAAAGATCTCAGCTCAATTGGTCCTTAAAATGCAAGTGGATGGTGATCCGATTTTTGAAGTTCCAAAAATTACAGACAGTCAGCATAAACGTCATCCATACGACTCCAGCTGTTAATGTCTTCTAAAGCGATATGATCGCTTTTGATGTGAAAAAGATCAATATTTAAGTACTTTTTAACTCTAAACCATCGCTTCCGTTAAGCTTTCCGAGAGGTTGGAGATCACGCAGTCTCTCGTGTGATGTATTCATGTTGCCATGGATATAGATGTAATCTCACATTCTCCATTCAGTTGAGGCATTCAAGATGAGCACACAAACGCACCACTGTGAGAAAAGAAACAGATAAATGCAGATCTAAACCAAAACCAACCAAGCTACTGTACAGCATTCCTCCTCCTTACTTGTAAACAGAGCTGCTCTTCCGGCTGTGACGCACGTGCCTCAGTTCTCACGTGCCAATGGGATTACGTACTGCTGCAGAACGGAAGCATGATTTTGAGTTTAAAAAAAAAAGTACTAAAATATTTATCTTCTTCGCACCAAAAACAATGATTGCTTTAGAAGACATTAATTTAACAGCTGGTGTCATATGGATGATGTTTATGCTGACTGTCTGAGATTTTTGGAGCTTCAAAAGAGAAATCTCCATTCACTTGCATTAAAAGGACCTACTGAGCTAAAATATTTTTCTATTTTTCTTCAAATGTGTTCTGGTGAAGAGAGAAAGTCATACAAACCTGGGATATCATGAGGGTGAGTAAACAATGAGAGAATTTTCATTTTTGGGTGAACAATCCCTTTAAGATTTGATTTACATTTGTCACTGCTATTTGACGAAGGAGCAACATGGAAGTAAATTACAGGAAGTACAACACATGAACTGTATGATTTGTCTATTGTCATTTGGGTGTACAACAGAAATTGTCAGTTGTGTGTCTATTTAGACAAAAATTGTCTGAGAAAATACATATGTGTATCGTATATGTTGTGTAGCTCAATATGTGTTTGACAGCCAGTTGCGTCTCATGAAATTTCAGTGTGGAAGTAATGAATCCTGTTCTATTTTTGTTGCATCATCTCGTTGATATGAAACAAATAAAATAAAAAATATATCAGAACATATTCTATTTTATTATTTTCTAATTGACTTGAAAATGTTATAACAATTTGAAACTACCTGGAAATTCTGTAGATCTATTTGTCATCCGTTCAAGGTCGCTTACTACATGAGGTATGCAATAATGTTTGGCGAAACACCCATGAATTTAAGAGTTAATACAAAATGCATTCAAATAAACGTTACTGTATTGTGACTATTCCGTATCATATCATTTCATTTATTATATCATTGATTTGAGTGAGTGATATGACCTGGAAATTTTCTTGACAGATTTGCAGAGATTCACTTTAAACCTAAACATGTGCCATTTAAATGTGACCTCATTAACTCCAACAAAATATTCAAGAGAGTACCATCACTACAGCCCTTCACCCTGAAAAGACACAGTGAGAGGCATTGAGAATAAAAATAACCGGCGGCTGAGGATCAGAATGTCACAGGCAGTCATGCCTCCGTATGTCAGTACAAACAACCCTTTGGAAACCTCTCAGTAAGCAAAAGCCATGAAAAGAGCTGGAACTGGAAATAGAGTAAAGGTGACGATAGAAGACAGCCCGCCCAGTGCTCTTAAAGAAAGAGAGAGTAACCGTCTTGTAGTCTTACTCGTGTTCCAGCATTTGTTGCTAGGCAGTAAAACGCTAACAAGACCTGCAGGAATATGCAGTCTGAGTCATAGCTTATAGTCCCTGGTTCTATTGATGATAGATTATTTTATTTTTTTCAGTTTTCTTTAAACCAGAAAGAGAGGAGGGTTTGTAATGGCAGAGAGCGAGAGAAAATGAGAGAATGTGTAATAGTAAGCAAGTGAGGTTCAAAGTGTACAATCAAAGAACAGATCAAGTTGCTTCCAAGGTGAATGGGTTACTAAAAGGTGAAGAGAGTGGGAAACAGATAGGGATGTGGACGAGTAATTGACTAATTGAGTAAACTAGTCGACTATTAAAAATACTACTCAAATATAATTGATTTTCCTTTGTGAATTCGCCTGCCACAGGCAATGCTGAATTATTCTGTACTTTCCCTCTGAATCTCACAAAATTTTGCAGTTACAATTTAGTCCACTGGGGGGTGCTGCACATGAGTGTTGTTGAGGTGTTGTATGAGAGGAGACATCATGGTGTCTGTGCTTTCAAGCAAAGCCAAGTGTGGCAATACTTGAAATGTTTTGATTGTTACGGAATTCTACTCTATTGGTATTCAGTTCTTGTTGAATTCATGCCCACCAATGGGCAAGGATCATGGTGGAAAGAAAATTTGAAGCAGTACAAGAAACTTGGAAGCTTATCAGACCAGTGTGTGTGCATGCAAGTTAAATCTCTGAACACGGGCAGTGCATTTTATAAATAGTCAACTTTCACTTCTTGTTTTTCTGAACAATAACATGTGAAATGATAAAAATCTGATAGCCTTTATGTGGACCATAACGCCGTAAGTACTGGTTTCTATGTAAGCTCCGGGTGAGTGCAAATGTTTTTTTACTGTTATTTTTTAATATATACATATATAATTTATACATAGTTGTCTTATTTTGAAACAGTTTTTGGAAACGCTTGTGAATAAAACAAAATATAAATTTCACGTATGTGACATACTTAGTTATTTTTAACTTATATTTTAAGTTGCAAGTAATTGATTACTCAATTTTTTTGTGGGTTTAAGAACTCAACTACAAAATTACTTGAAAATGTCCATCCCTAGAAACAGAGAGCGATCCTTTATCTGAAACAACTGACACTTCAGACACATTGCCATTTCATACATATAATTAGAATGTTACACTTCCTAAAATGGGTAATCAGTCCTTCATAAATGTACAACACATCAGTGAAAGCTGTAAAATGCAGTTTGCACACTCTCTCAAGTACTACAATACTGTCAAAATGTTGTTTCATTGCAAAAAATAAAGAGGATAAGAAATTGCATAAAATCTTCTGTCACTGAAGTTCGAAAGAGAAGATTAGGAGGGTTAAACTCAGTGTAGTGTCTGGCCCAGCATGTGCGCAAAACTGCTTCCACCTGTCTCTACTCGTCTTGTCATAAAATAAATGAAGGTGGTGACTGTCTCTCTACTTTCACTGGCTGTGGCTGACAGCGCCACCATGCACACACACTTCTACAGGATACTAAAATAAACACTCACAAAGAACATTACATAAATGAGGATCACCAAAGAAGAAGGTGCCAAGAGTACAAACTATGAACGTAGAATGTAAATGAAGCACACATATGCTCATACACAAACATACGCACATAAATTCTATCAGATAGTATCTGGATAGTGTGATTAAAGAAAAAGTTTACCCAAAAATTTGTGTGTTCTTCCAAACCAATATGACTTTTTTTACATTGAATACAAAAGCAGATATTATGCAGAATGTTAGCCTCAGTCATCATTCACTTTATGTAGGGACAAAAGAAGCATTGAAAGTGACTGGTGACTGACTAACATTCAGCTTAAAATCTCCCTATGTATTCCACAAGAGGAAAGAAAATCATGAGTTTGGAACAACATGAGGATGAGTAAATTATAACGGAATTTTCTTTTTTGGCTAAACTATCCCTTTAAAATTCAGATCCATTTATAACAATATCATTAGGAAAACAGATTTCATTATTCCTAATAAGAGAGTTGTACCACAGAAAAGATGGGCTATATCCCCCTCTACTGGACACAAAATACAAGCACATAACATTGCAATTTTCTTGGATAGTTTTTTTTTTTTTTTTTTTTTAGAAGCAATGCACTGAAGTATGTTTTCTTAATACTACATCACCCAAAATATATTTAGGTTAAATTAAGAGCCTACTGACCAGGTTTTCCTTCTGAATGCGTTCTTGCTCTCGTTGCCTGTTGAGGGCGCTGTGATAAAGGCGTATGGGTGGTGCATTGCTCCTGCGACTGCTGGTGGTGGAGCAGGCAGAGCCGGCATTACGTGAGGGTGCTGATGAACGTGAGAGTTCACGTAACAACCGCTGGTTCTCTCGGTCGATGGCCCGTACCTCTTCATTGGTGAAAGAGTAGTTCTTGCGACTACGGTTGCTGCTAACACTCCCAGGGCTGGAAAGCACCAGTGCTCTGTCCAAGTGCTTCTCTACTTTTAAAAACACTACAAGAGGGAGACAGAGATAAAGCAAGATTCTTATAAAAATTTTCAAGGAATAATTCACGCCCCAAATATTTATTTTTTTTATTTGTAATTTACGCACCTTCATTTTGGGTTTGTTCCAAAACTTAGTGAGCTGCCTCGCTGTCTCCTGCCTACATGGGCAGCTGTCTTAAATGGCAGCATCCTTACTGAAATGATGCCTCATTAGAGAGTAATTTGGAACGCTCTACATAGGCAGCAGCTCCGCGCATCGTTTAAATAGCATTCCTCACGAGACCGAAGTCTTTCTAGCAAATCAGTCCACTGTCGGCCATTTTTGGAATGCTCTGAGGAGACTATTTCCAGTCATGCCAGTGTAGCTCCTATCTACTTGAATGGAGAAACACCGGAATCTCAAAAACGGTTGGTCAAGATTTCGATCAAAGTGCATATTTTAAATCTGCAGTAAAATCTGACAAAACTGGTATCATAAATGGTGCTTCTTTACCTCATATTACGAGAAAAAGCGCAATTTTCCCGGCTTGTATAGCATGCTCTGTATCTAAAAGGTGATTGGCTCTTTTACCGGCTCTTTTACCAAAACATCCTTTCTACATTCGGGACTTCCTGTCCATATCCGTTGACCATTGGGCTCTTTAGAGCTCCTTGGTTTTGCATTCCAATTTTCTCCCATTCATTTGAACAGAAGTGGCCCATCTCTGCTAAACAGTCTCTGATGAGACTTGACTCACAACTGATTTCAATACAGTTGACACAAGAGAAACGGTATGATCCTCTAATGAGTACAGTATTTAGCTAGTCTACCCATCTCTGGATGCTACCTTTGAATTTGGCCAAAACGAGATATCTTATGAGGCAGCATAATTAAGATACCTACCTTTAGGAACAGCTTCCGCTTCGGAAGCGTGCCTATTATGTCTTAAAATGCTACCTCCGGAGGACTCTCACTAGGTTTTTGGAACAGACCCATTGTTTCTAACCCATATGACTTTCTTCCGTGGAACATGAAAGAAGGCATTTAGCAGAAGATTTTCAGTGAATAATTTGAATTAGTAATGTACACGAATAATCGACTAATCGGGTAATCGTTCTGCATCAGCTAGCCGACACTCAAAAACACTCCTCGAATATTGCAAATTGATTTTCCTTTGCATATTTGCCTGCCGTGGGCAAAGCTGAATTGGACTGTTCTATCCCCTCTGAATCTCTTACCAAATCTCGCAGTTGCAATTAAGCCCACCGGTGGGCACTGTGGATGTGTGTCATTGAGGTGTTGGATGGCAGAGAGAGATGTCATGGCGTCTTTGGTGTGTGCTTTCAACAAACATTTTTTGGGGTGAACTAACCCTTTAATCTATTGTACACTTCAACCCCTAAGTTTAAGAGCTTACCTGGTCCATCCTCACCTTCAGAACTTATACTGTCTCTGTCGTCTGAAACCACTTCATTTGCAACCATCTCCCCAGCAACATTGTGCTGTTGTTGCTGAACATCTGCTGCCAAAGGTTTAGAGTGCAGAACCATGTCAATGGACTGGACAGGACTAAGATTTGGTGTTGAGAGAGGAGTGACATCAGTGACTGTATCTTCAGATTCTGCAGTATCTAAGGCTTTAGATCTCTCCCTCTGATTGGCTGAGCCTATTCGGTGAGGTTTCACAGGAGAGTTCTGTGAATGAAGGGAGCTTCTCTCATCACTACTACTGTGGGATGACTCTGTGTCAGAAGATGACGAATTGCTACGGCTCAGGTTGCGAAATTTACCAGCAGATTTTTTAGGCATTCCGCGGGACAATCTATGTTTTGCTGTTCGAGATCCTGGAGGCATCTCATCCTCTTCACTTTCATCATCAGCACTGCGATGGTATCCATCATCATCACCACTATTAACACTACCATTGCTGGTTTTCCTGAGTTTAAAACCTGTATTATCCTCATCATCCAGATCTCTCTCCTCATCGGATGAGTATGACTGCACACTAGATCCTTCATCTGATTGGCTGTTGTTCCTAGTTTCTGAACTTTTGGCACTTGGAAGTGGCAAGGATCCGCTGAATGACACATCACTGCTTTTTTCATCCCTCTCAGAATCTTTCTCTCCATGGTGTTCCCTCCTGCCCTCCTGGGCTGAACCGTTCTTCAGTCCTGCTATTCCATCTCGTTCACTCTGGAATTCAGCTCCTAACCGGTCCATTGAAATATGGGTCTCCTTTCCTTTCCTCTCATTGTGTCTTTGTGAGGCCTCATTTGCTTCACTGTCACTGTCAAAGAACGAGTGGTCAACTTCTCCCTCTAATTCTTTGGGACTGAACATGTCTGTATTGTGTCCTTCCGGAGTGTCCTCATTCAGTAGAAGCTGGAAAGAAAAAAACATCAAAAGCATGAATATCCTGCAGTTCAGAAACACCTTTTGAGACCAAATACAAGTGGATAATGGCTGGAACATGACGCTCTACATTTCCAGTGATATGGATGGCATATATACACAACACTACAAAGCCTGTTCTTGTGTTTTCGGACATTTATTAACACATTAAAACACCGGAGAGCCTGAAAAAGCTGTTCAGGTCTCAGTAAAAAGCTCAATGAACGCTTTGAAAGCAGAGTTGATAGCAGTTTTCCTGAACAAGCTCATACACAAGGGACAGGTTTCCATAGCAAGATCTTTGACAAGAATTTGGGTGCTATATATTAAAGCGTTTCACAGTCGACAATACGCACATTTTATTGTATAAGAAACTAGACCGTAAACTTGTGTAAACATTCATGACTCAAGCACGCCAACGCAAACCCGGACAGCTAATGTAGCTAACCTCTTTACCATCACACAAAAAACATGCGGTTCTTCGACAATGTCATCAAAAGTCTCTGACACACAGGGCCCACCTACTTCATTTTATTTCCCTTTAAATCCCCAAGCGCTTTAGAAATAGATGGTAGCCGAAGATACGGACAAAAACACTCTTGCAGATGTTCAGCTCGCTGCACAGATGAGTGTGGGCTCGTTAGCTACGGTAACCACGTGACGTCATTTCCTTTAAATAGATTCGCACCGCCTCCAAAAGGAGAGAGGGCAGCAGAAGCAGCCAATGGAAGCAGCGGAATGCTATTTTGCCTCAGTCAGAGCCCTACCACCAAAAGGCTACAAGGTCAACAACAAAAGCAGCATATGAGCGGTACACTGGCGAGGAGACCAGGGGCCGTTTTTTAAAAATGGATGTCTGTGGAGGAGACGCTTCTGTGTGCTGAATAAACTGATTTTGTGAGGAAATAGCTCATTATTTCATTAAATGAGTACCTGTCCGCTAATCTTCAACATGTTTTACACCCACAATCAATTTGGAATGAACTATGTGTTGAGTTTACTACGATAAAATTGCTGTTTTATTATAGAAGACACAGACAATATTGCGGCAGGCAGGTGTCAGTTTACGGCTCTCTCCATTCATTTGTAAAGGATCCGCAATGGTAACTTACTGTCGCAACACGCTGGTTGACCGTTACGCTTCTCTCCTATGGTAAAAAAACCACAGAGGTTGTTATATAAGTACAGAAGATCTCTGGCTTCAGTCGCAATTACATTTTTTATTGCTATTGATAATATGTCCGAAAATCAGAACTGCTTTGGATGATTTTGTACAAAGATTACCTGTCTGCAAAATACCATGCAATCTTTAATTTTTTTTCGGCACTAAGTAATGCAAATTAGATGGTCCAATTAAACTTAAAGGAGCAATATGTAAAATTGACATCAAGCGTTTAGAATGCGTACTGCAGTCCAAATTAAAAATACTGGAGAGAGTTGTCTTTCCCGCATCCTCCTCTTCTGACTAGAAGCTCACGCGGGTTGCCAGGTTAAGTACACGCAACAGGAACGAGCAAACTGACAATGGCAAGCGACGAGCCTCACACTTTAAGTTGATCAGCTAATGTATACGTTTGCAATCTTTTTATTGTTTGCGAATTATAAACCAGCTCATGTGGATTTTTTATAACTCTGTCAATGTTAGCTAGATGTATTGCTGGCTTACACTTTTTCAGTGTTGTTTATTCTACTTTGTGTGATGGAATGTAATTCTGTTGCACAGTAAAGAGAGTTCATATAGTTTGAAAAACAGGAGATGTTACATGTAAAGGGCCATATACTCAATTAAGAGGAGAAACTTTTTGTCTGAGAACAACCAAACAAAAACATTAGGCCTACAGTGTATTTTGTCTCTGCCCATAGGCACATCTTTTGGGAATGATCCATTTAGTCCATTTAATCAAATAGTTTTCTGGCTAGTAGGGTACAGCAGGGCTAAAGGCCCCCTGGGGTAAAAGGCACATTAGATGTTATTTTCTCCCAACACACTTAATGGCAACGAAAACTACCACAGCACTTTCATAAACACCCTTTTGTCATTATGCACTGTAAAATTGTCCTGATCCATGAGATCATTGCATGTAATGTCTAAAGGTTGAGTTTTAGGCAATTTGATCTAATATTTAATACTTTTTAAAATGTTGCAAATATACATAGCTAATTAAAATCTCTGAAATTAACGCATGTATTTTGAGACAAAATACTTGTTTGTTATTTTCAGTTTTGTTCAAGGTTATTAAATTAAAAGTTTCTAATAACTGTCCCATAAGTGAAAGTATTGTATTTGGCCCTCCTGTTGCAGGAGCTAAAGGCACTCATAAAACACATTATTATTATTCTTAAAGGTGCACTCAGTGATTTATTTCCTCATTTACAAAGTTTTACTCCTAAAGAAATTAATAGTAATTTAGAAACATATGTATAAAATCATGAGCACTCGTGTGAGATGAAGAGTTCAGTCATATCAGTAACCTTACAAAAGCTGTTTTATTCTACATGGGGGAGGGGTGCACTCATAGGGGCTGCCATTTTAGAATCACATGACCAGCTGAATACTACTCGCTTAATCACAGCAACTGCCCTGTTATTGGACACTTTCATTCATGGATTAAATTAATCATGTCTTACTGTGCATCGTGAATTTCAACAATGGCATCTGTAACTGAAAATGACTGTTTGAATGATGCAGCATCCAGGCCACTAGGTGCCAGTGTAAGCCATACTTTGACATACATCAAAAAATTACTGAGCGCACCTTTTAGTGGGGTGAACAGATTCATTATGGAAAATGTTCTAAGTGGGTACAACTTGACTGATCCAATCACAATGGAAATTAATTTGTTTATAGAATACTTGTCTTGAAATGTTATGAAATGCCAAATGTGTTTGAAATTAACAGGAAATGGTGCACCCTTTGCATGTAGTAGATATACTTAGTAAGCATTATCTTGTTACTCAAAAAGCATCATGCTGTCTCAGTGTATTTGCATTAGTTGATACATTTTGCACTATAACTATTATTGCCCCTATATTTACATAATATCACTATAAACCCCCTGGGGGCCCGAAGTGTGTGGGCCACTTTTCTTTCTTTTTTCTTCTTCTTTTTTTTTAACTGAATATTAATTAGAACAACCTTTAATTCAACCTTTAAAAACTATTAGTTCTTTACACAGAAATGATAGTGGACAGTTCCCTGCACATTTAGCGGCATGCAGATGACACTTTCTGCTTACTTTGACTGCTTCAAACAGGTGTAGATGCAAACCTACAGGTAAGTCACATCACATCACCTTAGACAACTTTTGTTAAACTCCCTTTAGGTTACAAAAAGTAGTGCATGGGGTCCCCGTTTTAGATCACGAGTTCACCTGTATGCACAGCTGTTCCTTGAGTTATGCATTCAGTTTTACGAAACAATATGATTGTAAATGTGTATATTTGTTTGTTTGCATGCATGTTCATGTCACAGGATGCCTTGGATCAGGGTTAGGAAAATCAACAGAGGCGTTCCAGCTGACGTTTTAAAACTGATACATATGCAAGCATTAGAAATATTTGAAACGTATTTAACAATGGATACTCATTTATCAATTAATGCATCCCTAAAATGGTAAAAACCTTATCGTCTCATATATGGTTTTCATTAACAATTCTTTCTCTCCCTTTAGCATTTGCAACAGCACTGGGCAGACCGCCAAAGATATTGCGTGGTCTTGCGGGTTTGAGAACCACAGCTGAGCACCACAGAACGCGAGACTTGAGCAATGTCTCATCATTTGTTTTTTGTTTTCTAATTTGTATCCCCTTTTCTCCCCAGTTTGGAATGCCCAATTCCCACTACTTAGGTCCTCGTGGTGGCATGGTTACTCACCTCAATCTGGGTGGCAGAGGACAAGTCTCAGTTGCCTCCGCTTCTGAGACCGTCAATCTGCGCATCTTATCACATGGCTCATTGTGCATGACACCGTGGAGACTCCCAGCATGTGGAGGGTCATGCTACTCTCCGCGATCCACACACAACTTATCACGCGCCCCATTGAGAGCGAGAACCACTCATCGTGACCATGAGGAGGTTATCCCATGTGACTTTACCCTCCCTAGCAACCAGGCCAATTTGGTTGCTTAGGAGACCTGGCTGGAGTCACTTAGCACACCCTGGATTCGAACTCACGACTCCAGGGGTGGTAGTCAGCGTCAATACTCGCTGAGCTACCCAGGCCCCCATCTAATCATTTATTGAGCGAAACACACTTAGCAGCACTCTTATGGGACAAAAGCGAGGCCGCGCTAACTCTGATGCATGAGACGGAAGGAAGGCGCAAGACTGGTGATGAACGTTCACATGTAGAGAGAGAAATTGAAGTAACATCCATACTGGCTGTTCAGCCGTTGCAGAACTGTTAAGTGAATGGTGGTATAAATGACCTGTGGACATATGGTATGGACCCTAATGTAGCCTTAACGGTGAAGATCAATGGACCCTGTTCTGGACTCAGTGCTTTGGGGTCTAAATGTGCGAAGAATACATTCTGAAGCTGGCTTTAGAAGTACAGTATGCTATGCGCACACCTCGATCTGATGGTTCACTGGAAATGGGGATCAAGGCAAAGCAGATAATTTAAAGGAATAGTTCACCCAAAAATGAAAATTCTCTCATAGTTTACTTACCCTCAGGGCATCCCAGATGTTTATGACTTTCTTTCTGCTGCAGAACACAAACAAAGATTTTTAGAAGAATTTCTCAGCTCTGTAGGTCCATACAATGCAAGAAAAATGAAAATCATACACATCTGGAATGGCATGAGAGGGAGTAAATGATGGGAGTATTTTCATAGGGGGCAGATTGCAACTATATCACATCTCATTGGAAAAAGTATAGCATTAAACTGGATCACAAGTGCCTTGCAAATCAAAGACCCTTAAGTCATTGAAATGCTTTCCGAGTTTTGTGACAGTCTGTTACCATTAGCACAGACTAACCTTTTGGTGCTTTTAAGCAGAGTTTTATGTATCCACTGGGGAGGGTCTCTGGCACAAGTACAAGTTAGATGGACAGATATAATTTACAAGTAAAGAAACCTTATGAAACCACCAGTGTAAAAGGAGTCTTTTGATTTAAGAAACAAAATCACTAGTTTATTCTATAATGCTGAAAGAGATTTCAGTTGCTGTTCATTTTTATTAAGTTGCAGGAAGTCTTTTCTTGTGAAGATGTCTCAAGGTATCTTGTGAATTTTGCGTATAAGATGAACTTGTACATTTGTCCATTTCCAATAACATTTTCAAAAATATATCAATATGGATCATGTGATTCAAGCACATAAACCTGACAAAAAAAATCATGTGAGACCTTGAAGTCATTGTTACCTAGAGCAAGACTGAAAATTATGTTTAAACATGCAATGTAACAATAATATTGTAAGGACAATGAATAATAAATCATTCTTTTTCACGTGTTCCTGTTGGTTTGTACTCACTGAAACTATAGATTTCCAGCAAGTCCATTGATTACACTAGATGGATAATTGTCAGTCAGAGTCAAGTATGTGACTCAGATGGTCTTGGGTCTCTGAGGAAGGCAGAGGTTGTAATAGGCGTTCTGATCCCAGAACTCTGGCCCCTTCCATCCACACCAGCCCTGAACATTGTCACAGAGAAAACACAAGATATAGATATATACAGTATATATATGCAGTACTGTGGAAAAGTTTTAGCTGCATTATATTTTTCACAATAACATTTGTCTTAAGATGGTTATAGCACACTGTATATTCTCCTTTTAGTGTATCAGTGGGAAATATACATTTTAGATTTCAACATTCCCTTTGCATAAGAACAAGGAGCCCTACAACAGACGCTATGGCCCCCACAGCACCCGGACCTCAACATCATTAAGTCAGTCTGGGATTACATGAAGAGACAGAAGCAACTGAGACATTCTAAATAGGTAGAAAACTGTGACAAGTTCTCCAAGAAGCTTGGAACATCCTATCTGCCAACAACCAAGAAAAACTGTGTCCAGGTGTATCTAGGAGAACTGGTGCTGTTTTGAAGGCAAAGGTGGTCACATAAAATATTGATTTAGCTTTTTATGTTTACTTGGCTTTGTACGATGTTAATTAGTGAAGACATCCTCACTATACAACATTTTTCACAAGTGCCTAAAACGTTTGCACAGTACTGTATATCATATAATGATTTCCCACACAATACACTAACATTACAAGGAGCGAAATAGCATATCAAACTCTAAAAGCAGTTCATATTTGACCTACATTTGCCTTCAGACACCATCTAAACAGTTTATTCAGCCAATCAAATGCCACATATGTTAAGCTCTAAATCCCATGTTGTCTGGGTATAAGAGGAAAGAATTAAAAATCGACTCCTAAAACTTTACTATTTAGTAAACGCTTTACTATTATTTTGTCAAGTGTACCTTGTCAATGATGGTCTGCAGGTCCTCTCCACCTGTGTAGTGAGGGTCCAGGATGAGGAAGCGGATTTGTCCTGTGTTCTCACTCCATGCTACACCTAGAATAGTGTGTGCAAGTACACCCCCACCTGTTGACGGGGAAATTAGCATATTTGTTTTTAGTATCCTCTAGTCATTTTAGCTTTTACAACTTAAAAAGCAAAACATAAACATATACACTACCGGTCAAAAGTTTTGAAACACTTGACTGAAATGTTTCTCACGATCTTAAAAATCTTTTGATCTGAAGGCGTATGATTAAATGTTTGAAATTAGTTTTGTAGACAAAAATATAATTGTGCCACCATATTAATTGATTTCATTATAAAATTAAAATGTAATAAAAAAAATAAAAAAATAGTTTTTGAAATTGATGACCTGGACCAAATAATTAAGAAAAGCAGCCAATAAGTGCCCAACATAGATGGGAACTCCTTCAATACTGTTTAAAAAGCATCCCAGGGTGATACCTCAAGAAATTGGTTGAGAAAATGTCAAGAGTACATGTCTGCAAATTCTAGGCAAAGGGTGACTACTATGAAGATGCTAAAATATAACACAGTTTTGGATTTATTTTGGATTTTGTTTAGTCACAACATAATTCCCATAGTTCCATTTATGTTATTCCATAGTTTTGATGACTTTACTATTATTCAAAAATGTGGAGAAAAAAAAAATATAATAAAGAATGAGTAAGTGTTTCAAAACTTTTGACCGGTAGTGTATGTAAAATGACACAAAACAAACAATGTACTGTATGTTATAAGATAAGCACATTTGCTTGATCATTGGTTGATTAGTATTACAGCATTTTTTTTTTCTTCTACAAAAAACATCAGTCCAATTACAAGCTGAAGGAAGGAGCCAAAGATGATGTTAACACACCAATCATGACAGGTGTTCCTTCAGTCTGGAAGTGGTTGGCTAGTTCTCTGCCCTTGGTTGCCAGCTCAGATCCTTGACTTCAACAAAGAGACAAGCATTTTTAACTATTCAAACTATTCTTAGATTCCTATTGTAAATCCATCGATTTCAGCATTTTGCATTGCCAGACCCTCTCAATGAGCTGTCAGCAAATTCCAGCAAAGCTTTAATGAGACAAAACCAAATGAACTTTTTGCTATATTATGTATTTTAAGTTTGATTTTGTAGTACAGAAGAGGAAAAATTTGTCCAGTTTCATAATTTACATGATGATCTGTTATGCCCATTCAAAATAAAAATACATAACCCTTAAAGGGCAAGGAGTTAGAATGGCTTAAATCAAATAGGCTATGCTATGCTAGTAAGTTCTTTTACAAGGAATTCAAAGTATTCAATAACTAAGCTGGTGGAAAAGGCCGATAACTGATTAATCAGCTGAAATGTAATGTATTCACTGAATTCAATTATTTTTTTCTAAGTCTTTCTTTATTGTGACAGATACCCACATTAGGTGGGTTTCCATCCAACTATTTTTATGGGCATTTTGAAACTGCGCATAAGAAATCCTGAATGGAAAAGCTTGATATGCGAATAAACTTTCTAAATTTGCTTAAAATTTAATGCGCTAGGAGGAGTTTTGCATTAGTTAAAATGCGCATTATGGTGATGGAAACAGTTTATTCGCAAAACAATGACGTATTTTAACCATTTGTACATGTGTTATGAGTGTGCGATAGCTTGATGTGACTAGCCCACCGAAATGTCCAACCTCTGCACACAATTCTTTGAACATAGCGCTCGTCATTTGGAAGTGTTTAACCCACAGCTGGTCAATAAAGTGGGTCCCCACAATCCAGGTATGCGGAGACTGGCGGTGTGTGGCCATCACAGCTATTTCAGCCTACATTATATCAGATATTACATTTATTCTGCTGTGGCTTGTGGATGCATTTAATAAGATGAGATACTTGCTCCAATCTTGCAAATAAAACTGTCCCCAAAGCAGGGAGAGGTCATTCAGCTGCTCCATCATGACGAGGCGGCTCCCTCATGATAACGCGCATTACGTAGTGGATGGAAACGCGCAACAATTCGTAATTTTTAGAAATGCGTTTAAAAAATGTGAAACCTTTTGGATGGAAACCCAGCAAATGAGGCAACAAGAGTCCAAAATTAATAAAATCATAGATGCAGTTTATTATGCAACCAAAATCCCAATAATAACCAGAAGAAATTAAGATTTGGGGCATGCGGGACCTTTGGCAAGTAACAAGCCAGCAATACACTTAGGAATCAATATGAAATGTCTGTGCTCCCAGCTCACACAAACACATAAGCACTCTTACAATCTAGGGCTGGGCGGTGTTTGTGATTTTTCCGATTAATTCGAATTTGCGTTTTGACACGATTTATTTTAAATCGAGAAATCGAGATTTTGCAAGAAATATCGCAAACGCTATAGTTAGATATGTTGTAAATCCACCAAATAATAATAATTGTATTTATTGATCACGTTATACATTTGCACATATACAGTGAAATTCTTTTTTTTTCACATATCCCAGCTAAGCTGGGGTCAGAGTGCAGGGTCAGCCATGATACGGCGCCCCTGGAGCAGATGGGGTCAAGGGCCTTGCTCAAGGGCCCAACGGTGGCATCGTGGCGGTGTTGGGGCTTGAACCCCTGACCATCTAGTCATTAACCCAGAGCCTTAACCGCCAAGCCACCACTGCCCCTGCCTGAATAAGGAAGAGAAAAATAATTCATAGTGCTTGTCTTAATGCCGCTACTGACCTGATCAGCTGCACGTGTGTGGCGCGCTCCAAATGAACGTGACAGGTTAACAACACGGAGACTGATATTAAAGACAGCAGTAATATTCCCAGTACGATTGTACAGAGGGTGATTGTAGCACAGCTTCGTCCATCATGCAGGTATACACCAGCTTAACTGGCCTCAGTGGGCGCATGTTGATGAACGTTATCCTTTCTTTTATTTTTACCCATTAAAAAGCGTTAGTTACGTGACAGTTATGTGCGCTTCATTTCAAATCATGGAGAGGCTATATATGGGAGAATCAAACATCCGCCGCTCCTTTTGCCACGATGATTCAGATAGATCGCTAATTATTGCTTTGTTCTGTGACGTGTTTCAAGTATACTGCATCTGTAGCCAACATCTATCAAGTGATCATTTTGACAAAATTTGCTAGTTGAATTGTAATGATAAATGATTTAATATTGCCGCGCTGCTCAGCGTGAACTGCTAGAGGGCGCATCTCTATCTGCAGGGGTTTATACACACAAATTGTATGATATACAATGGCTGTGTCTCGTTTGGAAAGCTGCATGCTAGGTAGGACACGTCCTTTGAAGGCTGCAGTATACGGAGTGTCCTCCTTTAAACAAGCCTCGTTTAAACGAGACGGCCTTCGTAGGATAAATGGAAATGTAACGTAACATGGTTGCTATGACAGCACGCCACTCTTTAACAAGCGCTAGCGCTTTGAGTGAGAAGGGAACAAAGTTCCTCTGGAAGGGAATGCATGAGGTACATTTTAGGAGAGTTATAATTATGTAAAGAGAAAAGAAAATAGATTTTACAGGTGTACTTTTAGTCTAATACTTTATTTTAATTATATATTAATATAATTATACATATTATATACTCTGCACCCATCTACTGAGGTACTTCAACTTGGGAATTAACATTCCTTGCGTTTGAACATCATATTTACGGGCAAATTGGTGTCATTTGTTTTTAGACATTTCCGCTGAAGCAAAGAATTGTGGGTTGTGAGTGCCCACGAAGGATACACCTCATGCATCCTCCGAATTCCCGTGAAAGAAGGTCGCATTCGAAGGCTGCATTCGAAGTGTCCTACTCGCTTTTCTGAAACAAGACAGCCTCGATGACGTATGCGGCCGGCAAATGCGACCTCCGGAGGATGCAGCCTTCCAAACGAGACACAGCCAATGAGTACTTTCTAGATAAACTTGACAATTTATAGATATTGATTTCTAGATAACTTTCTAGATAGACATGGTTTAGATAAAATTACTGTAATACCTACGCCAAAAATGATTTTGCAGTTTTCTTATCTATTATTTCTGAACATCTGGGTTTATTAGATTTTGATTTATTTTACATTTACACTCTGTTGACTACTTCCCCCTGTGGTGCATTTGGTGCATTTTTCTTGCCCACCTTTGTATGCAATAATGAAAAGAACTTGGATTTCTCTAACCAGGTTGCCTTGCATTCTAATAAAGAACATACAATTTGAATCATGTTGAAGTACATTTAAAAGTTGAAAAAATCGATTTGTGAATCATGATCATCCATAAGTTTGATAAAAATTGAGATTTTCTTTTTTTGCCATATCGCCCAGCCTTATTACAATCGTCTAAAATGAATTACAAAACAGTATAAACACTATAAATTGAACATTGTCATAGGCTAATAAATACTGAATGAGCAATATTTTATCAACAGTAGATCATCATTCATTAAAACTAGTAGTCACGTGGCACAACAAACTCCATGCGGTGTCAGTGATCGTTTTTATTTCACCTCTAGAGGCCGTTGTTATACTGTAAAACTAAGACTCATAACTGTAGAAACCCTTCAGTGCTAGAAATGGACCAATAATAATAATAAACAATCCTATAACCTATAGTTCCAAAAAGCAACTATAGGCGCTGATATATCAGCAAATCCGATATATTGGTTGACCTCTAATTCAAAGTACTCTTACCATTAAAACTTGAGGTAGAACTCCCATAAATGTGTGCTAACAAAATATAAACCTGTCAAGCATAAAAATACATATAAGCACACACTTTGTCTACCTGACAAACATGATCTTTGAAGTGACCCCCAGCAGCTGGTTAAGGACAGCCTGAACTTCAAAGGAGCCAATCCACTGATGTGAGCCCACAAAATGAGGTTCTTTATCCCCTACATCCACAAGAGCCTGGCAAGCCAAAACACACACACACACACACACACAAACACACACACGTATATATACAGTATATATATACAGTTGAAGTCAGAAATGTACATACACCTTAGCCAAAAAACATTTAAACTCAGTTTTTCACAATTCCTGACATTTAATCATAGAAAGCATTCCCTGTCTTAGGTCAGTTAGGATCACTATTTTATTTTAAGAATGTGACATGTCAGAATAATAGCAGAGAGTATTATTTAAGCTTTTATTTCTTTCATCACATTCCCAGTGGGTCATAAGTTTACATACACTTTGTTAGTATTTGGTAGCATTGCCTGTAAATTGTTTAACTTGGGTCAAACGTTTTGGGTAGCCTTCCACAAGCTTCTCACAAGAAGTTGTTGGAATTGTGGCCCATTCCCCCAGACAGAACTGGTGTAACTGAGTCAGGTTTGTAGGCCTCCTTGCTCGCACACGCTTTTTAAGTTCTGCCCACAAATTTTCTATCAGACTGAGGTCAGGGCTTTGTGATGGCCACTCCAGAATTTGTTGTCCTTAAGCCATTTTGCCACAACTTTGTAGGTATGCTTGGGGTCATTGTCCATTTGGAAGACCCATTTGCGACCGAGCTTCAACTTCCTGGCTGATGTCTTGAGATTTAGCTTCAATATATCCACATAATTTTCCTTCCTCATGATGCTATCTATTTTGTGAAGTGCACCAGTCCTTCCTGCAGCAAAGCACCCCCACAGCATGATGCTGCCACCCCCATGCTTCACGGTTGGGATGGTGTTCTTCGGCTTGCAAGCCTAAACCTTTTTCCTCCAAACATAACGATGGTTTTTATGGCCAAACAGTTAAATTTTTGTTTCATTAGACCAGGGACATTTCTCTAGAAAGTGTGATCTTTGTCCCCATGTGTACTTGCAAACTGTAATCTGGCTTTTTTTATGGCAGATTTGGAACAGTGGCTTCTTCCTTGCTGAGCAGCCTTTCAGGTTATGTCAATATAGGACTTGTTTTACTGTGGATATAGATACTTGTCTAACTGTTTCATCCAGCATCTTCACAAGGTCCTTTGCTGTTGTTCTGGGATTGATTTGCACTTTTCACACCAAACTACATTCATCTCTAGGGGACAGAATAAGTCTCCTTCCTGAGCGGTATGATGGCTGTGTGGTCCCACTGTGTTTATACTTGTGTACTACTGTTTGTACAGATGAACGTGGTACCTTCAGGCATTTAGAAAAAACAGACTAGTGGAGGTCTACAATTTGTTTTCTGAGGTCTTGACTGATTTCTTTAGATTTTCCCATGATGTCAAGCAAAGAGGCACTAAGTTTGAAGGTAGGCCTTAAACTACATCCACAGGTACACCTCCTATCAGTAGCTAATTGGCTAATTGTAATCAACCTAAGTTATGTAAACTTCTGACTTCAACTGCATACTAATATATATATATACATATATACACACACACACACACACACACACACACACACACTGGCAGCCAAAAGTTTGTAATAATGTACAGATTTTACTGCTTCTGAAGGAAATTGGTACTTTAATTCACCAAAGTGGCAAAGTATAGTCAGGACATTACTGATGTAAAAAACAGCACCATCACTATTTGAGAAAATAAATTTTTGATCAGATCTAGACAGGCCCCATTTCCAGCAGCCATCACTCCAACACCTTATGCTTGAGTAATCATGCTAAATTGCTAATTTGGTACTAGAACATCATTACTTCAAACACAGCTGAAAGCTATTTGGTTTGTTAAATGAAGCTTAACATTGTCTTTGTGTTTGTTTTTGAGTTGCCACAGTATGCAATAGACTGGCATGTCTTAAGGTCAATATTAGTTCAAAAATGGCAAAAAAGAAACAGCTTTCTCTAGAAACTCATCAGTCAATCATTGTTTTGAGGAATGAAGGCTATACAATGCTTAAAATTGCCAAAAAACTGAAGATTTCATACAAAGGTGTACACTACAGTCTTCAAAGACAAAGGACAACTGGCTCTAGCAAGGACAGATGTGGAAGGCCAGATGTACAACTAAACAAGAGGATAAGTTCATCAGAGTCTCTAGTTTGAGAAATAGATGCCTCATATGTCTTCAGCTGACAGCTTCATTGAATTCTACCTGCTCAACACCAGTTTCATGTACAACAGTAAAGAGAAGACTTAGGGGTGCAGGCCTTATGGGAAGAATTGCAAAGAAAAATCCACTTTTTAAAACAGAAATACAAAAAGAAAAGTTTAGAGTGGGCAAAGAAACACAGACATAAGATAATTGCAAAGAGTGTTACGGATCTTAAACCCATTGAGCTTTTGTAGGATCAGCTAGACTGTAAGGTGCGTGAGAAGTGCCCGACAAGACTAATCTATGGCAAGTGCCATATTTAAGTGACAGGCACAAGCGGGAGTGAAATGTCTTCTGAGTATCTGGACAAACTGACAGCTAGAATGCCAAGGATCTGCAAAGCTGTCATTGCTGCACATGGAGGATTTTTTGATGAGAACCCTTTGAAGAAGTTCTGAAAAAAAATTCAAATTGTAATAGTGATTTTTCATGTTATTGTGATCAGTTGAATGCCACTTTGGTGAATAAAAGTACCAATTTCTTTCCATAAGAGCAAAATCTGAACATAATTCCAAACTTTTGGCCACCAGTGTATGCGTGTAGTGCACGCACAGGGCATAGCAAATGCAATGATTGTTCCTCATCTGAATTAAATGGAGGAGGGAAGAATACCTGATGGTGAACCACCTGCGCTCTGAAGGGTATGGTTAGGACCTTAGGTACATAGCCTTTTCTGGGTTTGACAGTGGCTTATGAAAGACCGGGGCCAAACTCCAGACATGAATTGTCAATTGACAGTGCATGCAGGTCAATGACCCGCTTTACTGAGGCCAGAGCCAGCAGTAGTGTGGTCTTAACAGAGAGCAAGCGCAAATCAAATTAGTCCAAAGGCTCAAAGGGGGGCCCTGCGAGAGCTTTTAGGACTAAAGTTAAGTCCCAAGTCGGGACTGTAGCCGGCCGAGGTGGGTTTAATCATCTTGCTCCTTTAAGGAGCTTTATGATTAAATCATGCTTGCCTATACAGGCGCCGGCTTCGTGTGCGTGATACGCAGATATAGTTGCCACATACACTTTGAGCATTGATGGAGTGAGTCCTGCATCTAATCGCTCTTGAAAAAATATAAGAATTTCATGTATGGGGCAGTTTACTGGGTCTTTACCATGTGAGAGACACCAATCAGTGAACACCTTTCATTTTAGCGCGTAGAGGTGTCTCGTGGACGGTGCTCTGGACTGTAAAATGGTTTTCATGACTGAATATGTCACTTCTGGCACGTATAGAGGGCTGGAGTTCGTCTCGATATGTGCGAGAAATGCTTTGTGGAGATTGAGGGGCTTGCGGGGTGTGTGCCTGCACAAGGTCCACCTCAAATACATCCTGCTCGACCTCGCGGCCCTACTGTGCCTCCTCGTGTGAATCATCGAGTATCACCGAAGAGGTGGGTGGGAGGGCGCGAGAGGTTGAATCGTCCCTCAAAATTCGTGAGTGAAGCGACTTGAGACTCATGTCCTCACAGTGAGGACAGTCTGTCTCCATGAGAGCTGTCTCTGAGTGGGTGTGGCCCAGACAGTAAACGCAGCTCTCATGCTGATCTGACAGCGGGATGTGTCTCTCGCACAATGAACACTTACGGAACGACATCTTGAAAAAATGCAAACACTTAAGTGGCTCTTTTAGATATATAAATAAATATATATTTATCTTTATATCACACAAAGTATAGTATACAATATTAAATGTTTAAAAAAAATTTTTTTTAAGGATACTCAACACCTGCCGAAGCGCTGCGTAGAATAAGGATGATGAGACCTGTTCACCAGCGAAGCATCAAGCGGCGAGGCAGAGAGAAGCTTGCCGGAGTACTGCAGGGGATCGGAGAGTCTTCTCGCTGCCGTGAAGATTCCGCCCACTGACACGTGTATATCGACGGCGAAAGGGCTTCTAGGCGAGAAATGATCGCTGTCTTGAAGGAAGAAATTCTGAGGAAATGGTGTTTGTGCACCTGTTTTTATAGCGGACAGTTTCGCACCAATACAGGCAGGGCTCAAACACCATAGCCAATATTAGAATATTGGCGTTATTGTAGAGAGGTTTCAACTAGGTCGTGTAAAAAGGCACTCCCATATGCGTTAATAAATGCAATGTCAAGTGTACCGAGTCGTAAGGGAACAAATTGAGTGCTTAAGTTAAATTAGCTAATGTTTAAAATCTCAAAGCTATTATTTTCTCTGGCTACAGTACAGTAAATCTGCTCCTGTGTTTATAAGCGTGCACTGCTCCACACAATAAGTTTCTGTGCTAGAATGTGCATTTGAGTTGAGCGTGTACCTCCTGAGAATTTATATATGGCAATTTTAGCCACAGGAATTAGGGAAAAACATTAGTGAAGTTTCAGGAAGTAAAAAAAAAAAAGGGATAATGCATTTTTACACGTTAAACCATCAAATATTAATCTCAGAAATTAACACATTACATTTCCCAGACCTACTATTGTTGTGATAGGGGCAGTTCTACAAGCCCATAAAATAAGATGCATAACTTAACACCAGCCAATTACTGAGAGGGTTTTTTGTGTATGAGTGTACCTGCTGGATCTGTGTGTGTGTGGGAACAGCTGTCTCCACATATCCCTGCTGCTGGAACCAGGAGAAGACAGTCTGTAGTGAACGATATGCGCAACCCCAGCCGTCATCATTCACATGATCCTGCATGTAGTGATGATAACTGTACACACCCTGCACAAGATACAGCTACAGAAAGAAAGAAAAAGAAATGAGGAAAGAGATGCTTTTTGTTCATCCATGCAACTTCATAACGATAGCAGTGATAGCTGAATTAAGTGAAGCACTGCCTCACTTTGGCATCCTCAATGTTGGGTGGATTCAGGTGTACGTGAGGGTTGCGGAGGTAACCGTCTTTATAGGCTTCGTCAGGGAAATGGAAGGCATTTGTACGTCTGAGAAATGGTCGGTCACCTGGCAACTGAAACTTCATGTGCAGATCCTGTATAAAATGGATGTTGACTTGGATTAGAGAACTCTTAATGACACCAATATCACAAATAAATAACAATGCTGCCATATATGATTTTAGTGCTTTATTAATTAACGTTAAATTAGTTCTGTTCATCACAAAAAGTGATCATATGGATTCAGAAGACTTGGAATATAGTGTACAAGTCATATCGATTACTTTTAAGGTTGTTTCATGGTGTGTTTTTTTGTCCTTTTTCGAGCTTGACAGAACAGAGCCACTATTCACTGTCATTATATGGTACATAAATCCTGTCAAGACTTTTTAAAGTTCAAATTTTGTGTTCACGGAAGAAAGAAAGTTGTGTTTGGAGCAACTAATGGCTGAATTTTCCTTGGGGGAACTATTATAAGATAAACAAATATGACATTAAGATATTGTGCTGCATCTACTGAAAATGTTGTGTGTGTCTTGCCTCTCTGACAGCCTGTAGCTGGCTGTCTGCTACTCCTGCTGGGTATATTACAGTGGTGAGTCCCGCAGGTTTGGGCAACTCAAAGTGAAATGGCTGGGGCACCAAAAAAGAGGAGCCCTTCCTGTACCGTAGCACAACCTCCTCCATGTCTGATAACTGCTTACTCAATGCCTCCACCAGCCCTTTACACACACTGAACAATCACACACAATATACAAACATGATTCTGCTGAGCATCATAACCATGGTCTTTAAGCTTACTATCTTAAAAGTCATTTATAGAAAAAACCCTAATCATTTCTGTACATGGCCATTTAATTTTGATCCAAAAATCTGCAGAATATTCCTGCTAAACAGACCTTATGCTTTTAAGACATCATTAGAGAAATATAAATGCACTCACATTGCCAGGCTTTCATCAGTGGGCACAGACAGAACAAAGTCCAAAGGCAGCGGCATCCTCACATAGTGCTGCTGTCCAATCACTCTGCAGAGACTAGGAGCTTCACTGCCAGCAGGCTCTGTCACCTCAAACAACAGCTTCATGTTTACCACAGTCTAAAGAAGGAGAGATAGTAAATAGCATTCAAAGTGTTGCTGTTGAAGTGACTGTTGATAGCCAACCCTTTTATACACCCTTCAACTGAAATATAAAGCTGAACTAGACTGAAATGTATAATTTTACACTGAAGATGAGCAGTACTCACTGGTCCAGAACACTTCTTATCTTTCTTTTTTGATAACTTCTTGCTTCTGCTATCATCTGTCCTGTGAATCACAAAAATAACAAAGAATTTTAAATAATTGTCTTCGTATTATGTGCTTAATGCATAACGCTCTACATTTGTCATTGTGAAGGAAAAGGCCACAGGTGTTACGACTTACTCTATATACTTCAGAATGTCTCTACATGCTGATGCTTCTGTCAAGCTCTCTATGCTTGACTGGAAACTAGTGTTGGGCCATATTAATAAGGCACTGTTACAGACAGTGAAAACAAGATTCTTTGATGACACTTTAGAACAGAGACCCTGGAAACTTTTTGAGATGGTGCTTTGACTTTGTAAATCTGAAAAAAAGAAAAGAGAGGGATAATTTAGTTATATAACACTTTAGTATTTTATTTTCAAGTATTGGGACTATGATGTCCATTGGCAAAATTTATTCTTCACACCTGTTCTTTTCATTTTAGATAAGTATTTCACAGAAAGCATACAAAACTAAAAACGGCAGCACTTAACAAAATTCGGGGTATCACATGAATTTTACAATAAGGTTGTATTTGTTAACATCAATTAACACAACTGATCCTTCGCTAAGCCCCGCCTTAAATGTGCTTCTGATCAAACCTGTCTTAGCAACTGTTGCCCTGCCGCCATTACTCTGACATCCAATAGCTATATTCCAATTACAGCCTATGGGAGTAAGGTGTGCTTGAGTAGTTTTAAGCGGGATTTTATCAAAATAATAAAAAAATTGAAAAACACGTTGTTGACGGGGTCTTCTGTAATATTGACCTAGAGAGGATACCCACAGTGGTTTTCTTTCTTTTTTCAAAATAATATTTAAATAAATCTGGAGAAGAGTTTGGTCTCAACTGTGTCAGCCCTCATTCCCAAATGAATATATAACATCTGCAACGACATCTACATTTGCTCCAAAGTAAATTAAAGTTAACTGAATGTTAATGAATGTATTGATTCAAGTCATAGTAATAGCGATAGTAAATAAACAGTTCACAGCATCAAAATTAGTGTGTTATGAGACGTTATAAACAGATGTTCCCTTACGCCAATGTTATTGCACGTGTAATCATTATTAAATGAAGCTTTTCTCTTTTCAAGAGACTGTTATAAACGTTTGCCTTGATTCTGATTCAGTCTCCACAGTTTTTAACCAAATTAGTGTGTAATTTAACAATTTCTTATACACAAAAATGTCTTGATTCCATAAGTAACCTCAGCTCTCTGAAATGAAGGGAATGAGACATTGTGTTTATTAACGCATATGGGGAATGCCTTCCACACAACCTAGTTGAAACCTCTCTACAATAACGCCAATATTCTAATATTGGGTATGGTGTTTGGGCCCCGCCCGTTTTGGCACGAAGCTGTCTGCGATAAAAGCAGGTGCACAAACACCATTTCCTCAGAATGTCTGACTGAGAACAAGGAGCGCATCCCTTGTGCTTCAAGAACTCGGAGTCTTGTAGTGCAGCTAGTGTTCTCAATGTCTCGTTCTCTTCGTCTCAGGGAACTGGGGTTATGTACGTAACCAAGACGTTCCCTTACGACTCCGAACACTTGACATTGCGTTTATTAACACATATGGGTAACAGAATCCCATCATGCCGCACTACACGACATAACCTCCCAGAAATGAAAGCATGACACCGCAGTCTCGTGAGACGGCGACCAACATGAGTATGCCGCAGTGAGTGACCCTTGTGTTGGGCCAGGAGGGGAGCACTCAGAACGAATCTATGAACTACAGTCATTTAGTATGAATGGAAGTTTATTTATAATGTAAGTGCTTGTGACTTGTAAATTACAACGGCCTAATGCAGGTGGTTGTGTAAAAGATGGGGAGCTCGTCCTAAAAGGGGAGGAGCATAAGTATATTTATTTGGCCAATGGATAGCAAGCACTCTAAACAGAGAGGACTTGTGAAGAGAGAGACGTTACGTCTAGGTTGTAAAACCTTGTGAATGTGTTTTGAGAGGACCATCCTGCTGCAAAACATATGTCCTTTAAGGACAAACCATTCATCCATGCCCATGAGGAGGCCATGTCTCTAGTTGAATGTCCTTTAACACCAATTGGGCAAGTCTTACCCTGCGACTCATAAGCCAGGGCAATTGCATCGACAATCCAGTGAGAAAGTCTTTGCTTGGAGATGGACATTCCCTTTGTGCATCCTCCATAGCATACAAAGAGCTGATCAGAAAGTCTGAACTGGCGTGTACGCTCAAAGTATGCGTGTAGTGCCCGCACAGGGCATAACAAATGTAATGATTGTTCCTCATTGAATTAAATGGAGGAGGGAAGAAGGCCTGAAGGTGAACCACCTGCGCTCTGAAGGGTGTGGTTAGGACCTTAGGCACATAGCCTTTTCTGGGTTTGACAGTGGCTGTTGAAAGACCGGGGCCAAACTCCAGACATGAATTGTTGATTGATAGTGCATGTAAGTCACTGACCTGTTTTACTGAGGCCAGAGCCAGCAGTAGTGCAGTCTTAACGGAGAGCATGCACAAATCAAAAGAGTCCAAAGGCCCTGTAAAGGGGGGCTTTTAGGACTAAAGTTAAGTCCCAAGTTGGGACTGTAGCCGGCCGAGGTGGGTTTATTCATCTTGCTCCTTTAAGGAACTTTATGATTAAATCATGCTTGCCTATAGAGCATGATTTCACGGCTTCATGTGCGTGATATGTAGATATAGTTGCCACATACACTTTGAGCGTTGAAGGAGTGAGTCCTGCATCTAATCGCTCTTGAAGAAATATGAGAATTTCCTGTATGGGGCAGTTTACTGGGTCTTTGCCATGTGAGAGACACCAATCAGTGAACACCTTGCATTTTAACGCGTAGAGTCGTCTCGTGGACGGCGCTCTGGACTGTAAAATAGTGTTCATGACTGAATGTGTCAATTCTCGCGTGTTTAGCGTACTCCGTTCAGGGGCTACACCGTGCCTCCTCATGTGAATCCCTGGGTATCACAGAAGAGGCTGGTGGGAGGGCGTGTGAGGCTCAATCGTCCCTCAGAACGAGTGCGATTCGTGAGCGAAGTGTCTTTGAGACTCATGCCCTTGCAGTGAGGACAGTCTGTCTCCATGAGAGTTGACTATGCGTGGGCGCAGCCCACACAGTAAACACAGCTCTCAAGTCGGGCGTCCATCACACACTGCCCCCCAACATGTGTTGGAAGCATCCGTAGTCACCACTTTCCACCTGACAACTTGCTCTAGCACGACACCTTGCTGGTAAAATGCAGGAGCTGTCCATGGTGCTCAAGCAGCCATTCAGCAGCGGCATACAGTGATGCACATGTGCCCTTGGCACCAAGCATGTCGTTGCACACGGCACTTTAGCCAGCACTGAAGAGGTCGCTGCCATAAATCCCAATGCTTTCTGAAACAGCTATAGTGAAAGTGTTCTCCCCAGTTTGAACTGAGACAGACACTGTAGAATGGCCTGAACGCGCTGGCTCATGAGGTGCGCGCACCCGCTCGTGGAGTCGAGGCGGACTCCCAAAAAGGAGATATGTTGGCTGGGGTAGAGCATGCTCTTTGCCCAGTTCACATTAAGGCCCAAGCTGTTTAGATACTGAATCAGTAAGTCTCTGTGCTGACATAACAGAGCCTCTGATTGCACCAGTAACAGCCAATCGTTGAGCTAGTTCAAGATGCGCTCGCAGCTCAGTCTCAGAGGGGCAAGAACAGCATCGATGCACTTTGTGAATGTGCGAGGAGCCAGAGACAGTCCGAAGGGCAGGTCTTTGAATTGATACGCTGTTCCCTTGAATGCGAATCTCAAATACATCCTGTGATGTCAAACAATTTGGATATGAAAGTACGCATCCTTCAGATCTATCGATGCAAACCAGTCGTGTGGCTGTACATGCGATAAGATCCGTTTCTGAGTAATCATTTTGAACGGGTGCATTGTGTGTGCTCGATTTAAATGTCTCAGATCCAGGATCGACCAAAGCCCGCCGCCTTTCTTTGGGACTAGAAAATAACGGCTTGACAATTTGGCACAATCTCTATCACGCTTTTCATGAGGAAACTGTGTATTTCAGCTCGTAACACTGGTGGAGGTTCGGATGGAACCGTGGAAGACAGAACGCCGTTGAAATGGGGTGGCCGGTGTGCAAATTGGATTGTATAACCATGTTCGATAATTTTTTGCACCCATTCTGAAATACCCATTAGGGCTCGCAACGTGTCTGTGTAATGGGACAGAGGGCAATTTGGTTTGTTTACCATATGATATAATGTGTCGCTCACTATAGGGAAGTGGTTGCGCATAATGTGTGCGCTTTGAAGAGGAAAAGGGCTCTTTATTGAGAATGTGTGAGCATCTTGTGCACTTGCAATGGATGCTATATTATTTTTTGCACTTATTGCATTTTTTATTGCATTTATTTGAGTGCAAGACACAGAACCAACATTTTGAACAATACTGTAAACAACAATATTCCTTTCCTGACAAACAGCAGTGGGGAGATGGGGAAGTGTTTTGTGTTTCCAATCGAGCCTTTTTTGGAGCAGGCCCGGAGAGAACCATGGGCTCTGCTTTCTGCTTTAAAAGGTTGTGCCCATCAGGAGCGCTTTTGCTGCACGTGCTGATATGCAGGTGCCAGTGAGGCAGCAGGTATGGGGATTTTAGTTGGGTGCTGGCTCGAAAAAGATCGAGGGCGAACCGGCTGTGATTGACTCCATTTTGACATTAAGTGTCTCATAGCCCGTGACTGCTGCTGAGTCGCAACGTAACGCTCAAACTTATTCAAAGAGCCGCCAAAGAGGCTGGCTGGAGACAATTTCCTTATCACTCATTTCTGTGAGGGTCAGCCATATATGTCGAACCAGAACTGCCAGGTTGCCCATGAAAATTGCAGATGGCCTGTGCAGTGACTTTCGTGGCATGCAATTGTCCCTCAGAACGAGTGCGATTCACGAGCGAAGCGTCTTTGAGACTTATGCCCTCGCGGTGAGGACAGTCTGTCTCCATGAGAGCTGACTGTGCGTGGGCGCAGCCCAGACAGCTCTCATGCTGATCTGACCATGGGATATGCCTCTCGCACAAGGAACACTTACTGAACGACATCTTTAAAAAGACGCGGACACGTAAGTGACTCTTTTAGATATATAAATAAATATGTGTTTATATTTATATCACACAAAATACAATACACAAGATACAATTGCTTTGTAAGGATACACAAACCCTGATGTTCGCCGGAGCACTGCAGGGGAGTGGAAAGTCTTCCCGTGAAGATTCCGCCCGCTGACTTATGTATATCGATGGCAAAGGTAGAGGGTTTCTAGACAAGTGATGATCGCTGTCTTGAATGAAGAAATTCTTAGGAAATGGTGTTTGTGCACCTGCTTTTATAGCAGACAGCTTCACGCCAAAATGGGCGGGGCTCAAACACCATATTAGAATATTGGCGTTACTGTAGAGAGGTTTCAACTAGGTCATGTGGAAGGCACTCCCCATATGCATTAATAAACGCAATGTCAAATGTACTGAGTCGTAAGGGAACTTCATATAATTATGCATTACAATGTCACTCTTCATACCAGCCCATGTAAAAATATTATCCATTCTGTTTATGAGAATAATTTGCCAAAAACCACGTCGTTCATGGCAGTCTCCCATTCATTCCTATGGGAAGTTCTGCAAAGCTTGTCAGAGCAAGCAATGGTAGCCAAAAGGTGTGAACGGCTTGGTTTTTGGCAAAATATTCTCATAAACGGAATTGATATATTCTTACATAGAATGGAATGAAGAGTGACACTGTGTATTTATCTGACATTTTTTGTAAAAGGAATTGTTAAATTACACAGTAATTTGATTAAAAACTATGGAGACTGTGAATCAGAATTGAGGAAAACAATCATCACAGTTTTATATATATATATATATATATATATATATATATATATATATATATATATATATATATATATATATATATATATATATATAGTTGTTGGCGATTACATGCCTGATAACAGTGTAAGTGAACAGAACTGCTCATAACATCTCATAACACACTCACTATGACGTTGTAAACTATTTACTATCGCTTTTACTAAGACCTGAATTAATACATAAATCAGTTAACGTTATGTTATTAGCTTTAATTTATCTTGGAGCAAATGTAGATGTCCTTGTTGATGTTCTACATGTTCATTTGGGAATGAGGAATGGCACAGTTTAATCCATAGTATGCTCTTCTCGATATTTATTTAAAGATTGTTTTCAAAAGAAAGAAAAACTATTACAAGTGACCAGTGGCGGGCCGTGCATTAAAAGTCTAGGCCTTCAGTGTGATTCATGCCATTAAGAAAACACGGTTTCACAATGAATAAGACACCCTATGCCTTTGGGCATCATACATTATGTCACAGCTAACTGAATGTCTCTCCCGAACAGACATTCAAAAATCATAATTTTTCATATGAATCTACCAAGGAGGTCTATAACACCTGGAAAAATCTATCTAATAATATTTCTGATTTAAATGTTGCTTGCAATAAATTTTGTTTTGTCAGGGTACACGGTTATGCTGCGTCCCATTCAAGTTGGATGTGGGATATTCTTACTTGATATCTCTGACCATAAATGCATTCCATTCCCAGATATTCGGAAGATGACGTTTAAGGAAACAAAACTGCAACGCTCTCGTTAGCTTAGCAGGGGTTTGACTCTCATTAGAGATTTCTCCTAGCAACCCAGCTGATAAACAATGCTGCAGTGCTAGCATTTGTGCTTCAGGTGTACGATTATCAAAAGAGATTATAATGTTTTATACACCTGTTTCTGCAGGTATTTGTTAAACAAGCTTTAATATCATTTTTATCGATATTACTTAATAAAGTGAATGTTTATCACTTACTTTGTATATCTCCCTGAGTGTCGACATGTCTGTGTGACATCATGCCCCTGCATCTCGGCGAAATCAGAGTTTTTGCACGTGCCTACAAGTTGTAATTCTGACTTCAAGATGCGTTCTATTGCACTTTTCCTAGTAGGAAGTTGTAAAATCCGACTTTCCGAGTTGAATGGAACGCAGCACTACTTTTCAAAACTTGATCTGACACTGAATGCTCCAGCAGCATAATTTACACTTAGAAAACTCCTGATGTTGCAATAACAATGCAAAAAGCTCTTACCAATTTGCTTGAAGTGAAAATCAGTCCTCTTTTCATGATTAATAAATTAAGCAATCACACGGTCATGCAGAACATATCAGGTTTGTAAATCCATAAGGATCTCTTTCTCAATGGCGACAGCGGCAGTGATGACGATCTCGCGCTCTTTGCTTTCAAATTACATCACTTAAAGCATGACTGCGTCACTCAAGGCCAGCTAGAAGGTCACAACCGGGACATATCCTAAAGATCACACCCATCAAGAACAAATCAATCAATCTGATTGGCTGATGAATCTGACAATCTGACTTTAGTTGCCCATTCATTTGCACTGTTGAGGGATTCTGTGGAAATTCTGAAGGCCTGAGGGGGTGGAGCTCAAACTCACACGCTGCTTCTGCTAACGAGCTTGGCTTTGGGCATGTGATTTGGGCACTTTGGGCACTTCGCTTGTAAGCATCAAGGAATAAACACTGACTGGATAAACTTTTCGTTTTTCTCTATTTGTTTGTAGATTAATTAAGAGTGGAAAGCGATTAAAAATACATAAGCAAAAAGGTGATTGAGAATGAAAGGACGAAAAATATTTATTTATTTGGAATGTTAGGCCAGCAGAGAAGGCTTTGCTGGCCCTGAGAATTCGCCACAGCAAGTGACCCAGCAATGACGTTTTTTTACATTTTGTAGATCATTTCTGTAAAGTTCCACTTAAAACTGCTCAAACACACATCACTTGCATAGACTCTCTTTGGAAAAAACATACGCTTGTCAGAGAAATGACGCACGGTAACAGTTGCTAAGATAGAATTGGTCAGAAACACTTTTAAGGCGGAGCTTAGCAAAGGGCCAATTGTTAACATGTACTGACAATAAACAATGCTTTTACAGCATTTATTGATCTTGGTTAATGTTAATTTCTACTTGCACTAATACCTTTTAAATTGTGAAATATTTTCTTCAAAAATGAAAATTCTCTCATCATTTACTCACCCTCAGGCCATCCCAGATGTGTATCTTCTGCAGAACACAATTGAAGATTTTTAGAAGAATATCTCAACTCTGTAGGCCCATACAATGCAAGTGAATGGTGGCCAGAACTTTGAAGATCCAAAAAACAAATAAAGGCAGCATAATAGTAATCCACATGACTCCAGTGGTTACATCCGTGTCTTCAGAAGTGATATGATGGGTGTGGGTGAGAAACAGATCAATATTTAAATCCTTTTTTACTATAAATCTCCACTTTCACTTTCTTCTTTTGTTTTTTGGCGATTCCCATTCTTTGTACATATCTCTACCACTAACTGGTCGGCCTGGTCAGAGGTGGAGATTTATAGTAAAAAAAGAACCTAAATATTGATCTGTTTCTCACCCACACCTATTATATCACTTCTGAAGACATGGAAGATATGAATTAAGACAGATTTCTTTTATGCTGCCTTCATGTGCTTTTCAGAGCTTCAGAGTTCTGGCCACCATTCACTTGCATTGTATGGACCTACAGAGCTGAGATATTCTTCTAAAAATCTTAATTTGTGTTCTGCAGAAGAAAGAAAGTCATACACATCTGGGATGGCATGAGGGTGAGTAACTGATGAGAGAATTTTCATTTTTAGGTGAACTATCTCTTTAAAAGTTATACATTTACATTATTTCATGCATTATTAACTAACATGAACACACAATGAACAATAGTATTTGGATAAAATAACATGGTAACACTTTACAATAAGGTTCCATTCGTTAACATTAGTTAATGCATTAGGTATCATGAACTAACAATTAACAATACATTTTTTACAGCATTTATTAATCTTTGTTAATGTTAGTTAATTCAAATACAGCTGTTCAGTGTTAGTCCATGTTAGTTCATAGTGTATTTGCTAATGTTTACTTTTCATAATTTTTATTTTTATATTTGTATATGTTTTAATGAACATTAACTAAGATTAATAAATGCTGTAAAGGTATTGTTCATTGTTAGTTCATGTTAATTAATGCTGTTTACTAATGTTAACAAATAGAACCTTATTGTAAAGTGTTACCAATAACATTAACAAAGCTTAATATATTCTGTAAAAAGAATCATCTTGAAAAGTGTCACCATGTGTTCCAGAGCTTTACCATTAGAGTTGTCAAGCTGGCAGGCAAACTCCAAGAGGCCTTTGACCCGAAAAATAATGTTGCTATCTTCTGAATGAACCTGGGGAAATAATGGGCATTAACCTTTTTTTTTTTTTTTAGATAATGCAATTGCACCATGTAATTCTCTGTGAAGCATGTTACACATGGGTATGACATGATACATTGACATCATTACATGCAACAAACATTCATAAAATATTGACGTAATATAAAGCAGCTGCACAGTTTATTTCACAATAATTATTTTACCATTTTAATTCCCTCGATCAATCAACAAATTCAGCTGCTGTCACCAGGAGTCTACCATGTTTGCTGACGTATCGTAACACGCTTGTTGATGACGTCTCACAGAGAAATTGTAGTCTTTTACTGCCCCCTACTGATTTAAATATGATATATGTATCCGATACTGTACATGATCCTATTGATGGCAGAAAGATGTTCTGTATTGATCAAAGTTTACTTTATTTAATCAGACTTTAACCTGCAATCATATTTAAAGTTTCCAAACAAGCAATATTGTTCGCTTTTTATATATTTTTTATTATAATTATGAATAACCTTTGAAAACTGGGAGTACATGAAACAATAAAGAAATAGCATATTTAATGGCAAAACATAGTCAGAGACAGTTAATTAACATTTGCCCTGACCTATGGCCTATTAAAATTTCCCTATGCTAATACCCTTTTAGAGGAAAATAAATAAATATTTATTAATATAAATATTCAATAACAATTTTATAAAATGTAAAAGAACTAACAACTAACTAACAACTCTATTGCTATCTATTATTTGTTTGCTTTTTATTTATTTATTTATTTTTTATTATTTTTCTGAATCCTTAAAAATTGGGAATACATTAAACAATGAACAAATAGCATATTTCATGGCAGAACATTACCAAAAACAGTCACGCAACATTTTCCGTGGCCTGACCTATTACCATTTTCCCTATGGTAATTCACTTTTAGAAGAAAATAAATAATTAAATAAATACATTTATAATATAAATATTCAATAAAATTTCAATTTAATAAAATTTAAAAGGACTAACAACTAACTATCAACTCTACTATTACTGACAGTTATTTGTTTGCTTTTTTATTGTATCTTTTAATTATTTTTATGAACAACTCTCGAAAACTGGGAATACATGAAACAGTTAAAAAATAGCTTATTAATGGCAGAACATTGCAGTTACCATTTTCCCTATGGTAATTCACTTTTATAATGAATAAATAAATAAATAAAATTATTTCTAATATAAATATTCAATGCAATTAAAATATATATTTTGAAAAGATCTAACAACTAACTAACAACTCTACTATTAACTCCTGTTATTTTAACTTAATTGTCTTCTCTCTATGTGGTAACTGTTCTCATTTAGGTTTCCAGGTTCTCTCAAATTTGTTCTGCATCTTCAATCACTGCTGTGTTTTGTGTCTCCTCCTACCAAGCCAGAAAACATTTCAAAGGAAAGTTCAATTGTAATTAATTATCATAATCAAAACGGAAAATTTTTGTATTCTTGTTTCAGCTAGTCTTACCTAGGGTGCTGAACTTTGTTGTGTTGGATTGCAATACGTGTCTCTCATTAGGTTTCCTTGAAAGGCTCATATCATTCGCTTCACCCGAGAGACTAGCAGCTTTGTATTCTTTCAGTTGCAGTGAGATGCTGTTAGTGAGGCTGATATATTCCTTATGGAGCCTCATTACTTCTTGCCGCAGTAGATTCCTCTCAGTCTGCACAGCGAGCAGGCAGTGCTCTAGTTCAACCTGTTCATTCTGAGCTCCCTCTGCTCTATTCTCAGCATCTTTTATTGTCTGAAAGTAATGCTCCAGTCTTTCCCTAAGAGTCTGGTTTTCCTGTTGTAGTTCAGTTAGGATCTTCCTCTCTTGGTTTACACCCTCTTGGATCCTTTCTGAATCCTGTAAAGTCTTGGCTTGTATTCTGTGAGCATCCATGACTTGTTCCGTTAAGTGCTTTACCTGTGCTTGGAGCTGGATGATTGTTTCTTTTAGTTGCTGCTTCTCCTGACAATGGTGTTCACTGCACTTGGTGATTCTCTTTAGGTCTTCAGACTGAGGTCTATCGTGTTTTAAGACTTCCGTGATCCTTTGTCTCATTTGCTGGTTCTTAATAAGCAACTGTCTGTTCTTTAAGTCTAGGTCGTTGTTGATGGTTTTAAACTCCTTGAATCTCTTCACAAATGTCTGCAGCTCTGTTTTGCACTCCCGGCAATAATTCTCCATTTTTGTCAGTTTATACGTAACCTCTTTGTTTTCCTTCTCTAACTGTTTGCACCTTTTTAAATAAGTGTCAGTGCTCGCAAATGGAGGCTGATGGGTTGACTTAACTGCCTCTTCAAGAGGCACCATTGCATTTCTCATCTGCAGCACCGTGTCTTCTTGGTGTGGTATTGTTTTAGTCTTGCTGTCTATAACATTAGAATGGTCTCCTCCTCTTGTTTGTGCATCTGGTGTATTTTTCTCCATGATGTTCTTTGTACTGATGGAGAGGTTCTGCTATATATTCCCTTTTTTTCTGGTAAAAGTAAAGTAAAGCTTTTGGTTTTCTCTGCAACCTGTTCAGTGGTGACAATCATACAACACTAAGTAACATTAAGTCCTTTGTGATTCCCAAAAAGGATAAACGATCATAAACCTAGTTCGTCTCTCAGACATATTTAGATTAAGCCTATCATTCTAATGTAAATTACTAGCATTTTAGAAATGTTCACTATCACACATTTAAATATAGCTTGGGTTGCCACTTTTGACGTTTTAAAATAAGGGACACTTAAATGTGGGGAGGGGGGCTCACGGCCCCTAACCACATCCTCCACAGTTTTAGCAATAAATGCGTTGTTAATATGCGTTATTAATAAAAAAAAATGTATATCCTTTCTTATATGCTAAAATGAGAACTTTCCTGACCCATGACTTATAAAAAATAAATTAAAAATACATCATTTATATGTTAAAAATATATTTAAAGAAAAAAAAATGTGATTATTTGTCTTCTTTATCTTATTTATGTATACATTTTGGATGGTTTAATCATATATTTTTATATATATATAATTTTTATTTATTTTGTTTGTTTATTTTTTTTTCCCTTCACCTGTACTTGTCTTTATGATTGTATTCATACATTGTTTGATCTTTTTGAACATTTATATAGAAAAAACGCCACAGTTTTACCACTATTTGTGGACTTTTCAGACGGTCCCTTACCGCACCCTCCACAGTATTAGCACGTTTTAGCACAATGTGTGGACTTTTCAGACGGTTCCTTACCAACCGTAGGCAAATTTTGTTAAATGTTAAATTGGCGATCTGGAACGATTTTACCGCGACGCCATCTTACCAGCTTAAATACGGAACAAATCGGGACGATCCCGTATTTTACGGGACGGGTGGCAACCCTAGGTCTGAATGGAAAATTCACAGAAAAATTACCTTACTGAGGCAGGTCATCTCATGTGAATGTATATTATTTTAAACATAAAAGTTATTTTCATTTATTTAAGTGTATAACATTTTTAATAATGAGGGGGGGAACCACACTCAATGCGCCAAACAATGACGGAATGAATAACGTGTCCTGTGTGAACGGCCCCTCATCATTATTACGAAAAGCTTAATAACTTAATTTCTACGTTTTTCTTGTTGGCAAAACGGCCATTTGTGGATGGAAACAGGACATTACCACAAAAAAAAAGTTATTTCTAACTGATACCTCTGTAACCTTTTGTTTCGACTCACAGGCCAGTAGTTTGAGGAGTGTAGTTGTGTATCCAAGGCAATACCGCGAGCGAATCCTTCCAACCAGAGCCGCGCGCTCGTCTTTTGTTAATAGTAGTGGAGATTTTGAATCTTCACGGTGACTCAAATAGTTTGAACCCGTTCATGAAAAAAAAAAAAAAAAAAAAAAAAAAAAAAAAACATTCGTTCAGTTCTGTAGGTTACAATACGCCAGTATGTGGCGACAAATGAATGTTTTTCAATTGTTTGTTATAAGCGAGTCATTGAACCATTCACTCAACCGATTCGTTAAAAACATTGATTCTTCAGTAACGAAACGATCTCGTGCCAAATAACACAATCTACTGTACATTGCTGTCGTTTAGCAGCAGTTTTATAGGTATTAGCCGTGTGTTTGGTGTTACCAGATGTATATGCTTGACGTTCAACATTTCAGCTCATTTGTCGATTTAATTGCTTCATTTCGAAAATAAAGTAACCAAGAGGTATATAACTCAATCACCATGAGCAAGTCAAACATACAGTACAAACTGACAAAAAACACAAAGCCACTTGTTGTGAGTCTTGTTGAACATTGTTATGTAATGAGTCTTGTTGGACATTTATGTTTCATGTAATGAAAGTCTCCCTCCCCTGTTAAAGCACTCAAAACAAGAGAGTGTATTAAATATCATGATACTCCAAAATCAAAACCTTTATTCAGAAAAATGTATTTCAGTCAACACACCCTATTGCTATGAAGTAGCCTACTGTAAGTGCAAAACACTGCATACCACACATGACACAAACGATCAGCTAAAGCACTATTCATAAACCCCTGTGTCTTTCAGTATCTGGTTGATGTGATTAAGCCTTTGTCCATGTTAAAAAAAACAAAAAAAAACACCTAAAACAAAACAGATGTTCATGCACTCAGGAGTGGTGGATCCATAGAAGGTGCCCTCGTGTAATCAGAAGACCTGTGAGAAGTTCAAAGGCCTGGAATCTCAGGAGGTTTCGCCCGGGCATGAGCGTGAGTTTCACAGTACAGCTCATGGTCTATGAAGTAATAACCTTTCTGCTTGAGGTTTTCCTCACAGTCTGCACACACAAAACAGTCTGGGTGACGATACTTGTCCTGAACCTTCACAACAGTCCCACTGAGAAAACAGACAGATAGAGAAACAGTCAGAGAGAGCCATAGGAAGAGAAATATAGATCTGGATGTATGGAATCATAAATTAAAGATACACTTACTGTATGTAATTTACATTTTATTTACCAATACAACAATGGTCTTGCACCTTATAATGACACCTGTAAGCAACTCAAGTGTTGGTTACCAATACCATGAGTTTTTTTTTATTTTTTTATTTTTTTTATTTTTTTTATCTTGTGTGTGTGTGCATTACTTTAAACATATTTTTTTTAGGGATAACATGAATAAGGATAAATCTGAAAACAGGGTTTTCATTTTCGAAACGCTCTCCGTCCACACTGCAGTTTTCGAGCATTTTCCAAAAGTAGCTTGTCCTCACTGAAACATCTAAAAACGCTTAAATCCCCTTACAGTGGATGCAAACATGTACAGTCTGAAACGCAATTGTCTTTATGTTTCGCCTACGCACAGCAACTCCACGTAAACCTCCTGTTGCAGTAGAAGGAATGCAATATGAAGGTTGTACAAAGTAACATTTTTACAATGCTAGGAAAGTGGATAGCAGGCATAACAATGCTGCCACAACATGGGCCGCCATCTTGATTGTTTTGAATGGATCACATGACTGCGTCACATGGAAACAAATACGTGATTTTTCTTGAATATCTCCGTTTTCCCTGTCCACATTACAACACAATGATAGCGTTTTCAGATCTATCTGCTGGACAAAAATGTCATCTCAGTGTGGACGGAAGACCAAAATGCAGCGAAAATCATGCAATGTCAAATGAGATTATTTAGTGTGGACATGGCCTAAGTTCACCTGTAAACTGAAGTGTGTAATTTCCTCGCCACTAGCGCCACTGAATGGAATTTCAAAAAGAAACATTTGTTTTCAAACAGCTTTCTGAATACACCCCCCAACTGCTGCTGATCAACCAAACGGATAGTCCCGCCCCCAACACACGCCAATAGTTGAGTCTATATTGCTGTGTTGGGCTGGATGATTTGCTCAAAACATAAAGGGGAATTTTTATAGTGCCACAGAGACAGTGTTTGCAGTTTTTGAGAAAATCATTCTACAAATGGCTTACTTATTGTTGTCTCTGTAGATAAAGATAGGATAGGATAAAGTATTTTAATACCAAAAAAGTTACACACGTCAGCTTTAAGATCATATGAATTATGAAGTGTTTTGGATTTCGCCATTTCTAGAAGGTTCTGACACTATGCATTAGCTCAAGTTTTATAACTTACATTATGCCGTTACCACATTTATCACACATTGGAAGCTTGTGTAAGTTCCCCGCAGGAGCAGAGGGCTTGATCATGGGGGCACGAACCTTCCTCGTCACTAGTGGAATTGAGCCTGTCAATAAAAAGGATCTGAATCCCATTACCAATCATCAGTTAACATCAACAATGATAAGGAAGAAAGAAGCTTGTTACAGTGTATAATGAAGTTAAATGAAAATTGTGTAATATAATAGTGATGTTGTACATAAAAACTGCCATATAATATTCAGTTAAGGCTAAGTGTGTGAATGTGTATGTGAACCTTTTGTTCTCACTTTTGCAACATTCATAAAGGTTGTGTTTGTGTTTTGTATATATTGTGTCTGATGTGTTGTGATTAATATTGTGTATAGCATATCAGAGTGTATGTTATATTACTGTGTAGTGTATAATGTGCAATCCCTTTCTGATATTGCTGTTGTTAGTGTGTCTGGCCCACTCCTAGTGTTCACACAGTTCAGAGGTTATATGCATGTGTCATACCCTCACTGTTGATAAAGCTCTGTAAGGCTTTAAAAGATCCTGACTGTCGCGGTTCATGGGGCTCTTCCTCGTCCTGATTTCTCTGCAGCAGCTGATATACATCTGACTCCTCTATACTGGTCAGTGTCCTGGGACTACACACACACACACACACACATGTTTGTGCAGCTATCATTATGAGGACTCTCCATAGACATAATGGTTTTTATACTGTATGAACTATAGATTCTGTCCCCTAAACCTAACCCTACCCCTAAACCTAACCCTCACAAAAAACTTTCTGAATTTTTACATTAAAAAAAAAAAAAAAAACATCATTTAGTATGTTTTTTTAAGCAATTTCAATTATGGGGACACTAGAAATGTCCTCATAAACCACATTTATAGCATAATACCCTTGTAATTACTAGTTTGTAACCTAAATAAATGTCCCCGTAAACCACTTAAGCCTTGTACTTCAGATTATTGCAGTAAATAGTCTGAAGTAGCTTGTCTTCTTTTTCTTGTTGAGTAACATAAGGGAAAGAATATAAAGAATCCTATAGATTCATAAAAACAAAAACAAAGAATCGATTATGTTAACTGAATCGAACTGAATAGTGTATAGAATTGAATTGCTCTGAATTGTTAAATATTTATAAACAAAATATTTTATCAAATTGAATTGTTAATTAAACCGATTCGCTGTCAAAAAAGTAAAGTGATTCCTTGTGTTTATTTTATTCATTGCTAATGTTTTTGTCTTAATGTCTAAGGGGATTCCTAGTGTTTACTACATTGCTTGAAACTGACATATACAGTATCTGTTTGTACATGTCTGTGCCTTATTTTTTTATTTTTATTTTATTTTATCCCCTTTTCTCCCAATTTGGAATGCCCAATTCCCACTACTTACTAGGTCCTCGTGGTGGCGCGGTTACTCACCTCAAGCCGGGTGGTGGAAAACAAGTCTCAGTTGCCTCCGCTTCTGAGACAGTCAATCCACGCATCTTATCACGTGGCTTGCTGTGCATGACACCGCGGAGACTCACAGCACGGCAGGCTCATGCTACCCTCTGTGATCCACGCATAACTTACCACATGCCCCATTGAGAGCGAGAACCCCTAATCGTGACCACGAGGAGGTTACCCCATTTGACTCTACCCTCCCTAGCAAACGGGCCAATTTGGTTGCTTAGGAGACCTGGCTGGAGTCACTCAGCACACCCTGGATTCAAACTCACGACTGCAGGGGTGGTAGTCAGCGTCAATACTCGCTGAGCTACCCAGGCCCCCTGTCTTCGCCTTATTTGACTGCCCTGAAAATGCAGACAAATTAACATCAAATTACATTTCTCTGTCAAAAAGGGTCTATTGTAATAATAGTCCTCTCCTTAGAATCAATCTACATGTTATTTGAAATGTATTACACGGCTCTCTGGAACACTCGATTCTGATTGATCAATGGTGCATCTAGCGGTCTGATATTTCTGAGTAACAACCGCACATCCACATATCAGACCGCTCATCCAGGTATTACAAGCCATCTTTTTTACTTCTCTGATCACTGTGCAAGCTCTACAAGTAAGGTAATAAAATAATTTAAACTCAAATCAATGTTTCATGAGCATTTATTTATTTATTTGGAAAGTAGTCTTGAAATAAGATGCATAATGGGCAGTCATACAGTCATTAATTACAAAATAAACACCAACAGAACTCTGATGCAAACCAGAGGTGGAATTTAGCTGTTCAGCAATTTCTTTGTTCTCACATAATTAAATGTTTTCAATGCAAATATTTTATGCCCATGTATTTATTTATTTGGTTAGTAGCCATGTAATAAGCGAGATAATGTACAGCCTGTAGTTATCACAAAATAAACCCCTTCAGGATGATACAAGACAAGTCCTGATCACCCTGTCAGGGTTTATTTTGTGATAACTACCTGCTGATTGTACATGATCTCTTACATATAGCTAGCAGAGCTCAGTGTAGCTAACATTATTACAAACATACACATGCTCTGATCATTTCCATGCTCTGATAATTTCCAAGAGAGATTTAGATTGAAAAGTTCTGGGGGCAGTTCTGGTTCAGGCACAGTGAAATTCAGTGAAATTTCCTGAAGGGTTGTAACATTTACCTCTCTGGTTTGTTATGGATGAGGCCCTTGAGTTGTCCTCGTAAGGCATCCTGGATATTGCCTGAAGAGTAAAGGCCAATAGGGGAGTTGTAGGTTGGACTCACCACCTGTCGCGTGTCATCAATGTTGGCTGCCGCCACAAAGGGGACTGCCTTGCGATTGTGGCCTGTTCCTATTGGTCTGCTGTCCTGTCAGGCACAGTGATGGGAGCTTGGTTATCTGCATCATAGATCAAACTATGATATCTTTGTGCACTTAGACACACACATCACACATAAAAATATGAAAACACAAACATACTTGTTTTTCTGCCTCTAGGTTAATTTTAAATGGATTGGTTTTGCAATCTTCAGTAACTTTGGGTGACCACAGTTTGGTCTCTGGTCTGCAAGACAATAATGTTATGTAAAAGACAAACTAAGCACATTGGAATTTTGTATTACAATTATCAATGCTATTATTGATTTTACATTTAGTTGTTTAGCAGACACTTTTATCCAGAGTGAGTTAAAATCACTTACAACATAAGTGTTTCATCCTAATGATTTTGTAAAATGAGAAGATACCATTATGAGAGTATGTGTGTGTTTGCTTCCTATTATATGTGGCTGCAGTGTACCAAATCATGTGCCACATTTCGACAGTTGGTCAAGTTGTAATCAAGCATGCTTCCATCTAAGTTGTGAATTTAGTTGTGTAAAGTCAGAATATCGCAAAAACAATTAGCGAATAAAGCAGCGCTTTCATCCAATGTGTTTAAGAGAACAAAATCGTCACTTCTGGGGAAATTGGAGCAAAATAGAAATGAAAATGGAAGTTGAGGCCACTTTAGCTATTTTATTAAATGTAATAAATTGCTAGTGGTTTAGAGTGCATGGGAAAAGCACTCTCATGAACCTCATGTTTGGTTCATGGATGAACCAAACATGGATGAAACATCCCTTGCACTCTCAGTTCAAACTTTTGCCCCTTGGGATGCATCGATGTGGTGTAAGGTGCCTTAAATTTGGTATAAATTGACCTTTGTGCCTGTGGCTATTCGACTATGTAATGGGTGATATCAAAGTTTCTTATCATTATTATTGTATTTTTGTGTATTTATTTATTTATCTTTAATATTTATTCTCAATATGTGATCTGGTATGCTGTATTCTTGTTTAGTTATTGTGTTGTTGTGTGAAGCACTGCTGTAGCCCTATATTAACTGCCCCACGGGGATTAATAAAGTTCTAATAATAATAATAATGTTTATTAGCTTTCAGCAGCAGATGCCTTCTGGGAGCGAAAGCATGTCAGGCAGTAACTGGAGGTAATAGTAGCCAATCATTTTGATGAGAGGCTTTCACTCAGAGCAACTTTTGAGATGTTATGCAATGATATTGATGAGACACTCTTAGCAAATTATGTATTCAAGTGGCTTGTTGAGGTAAAGTCACATGACTCTTTTGATGTGTGTCTATTTCCTAAATAAATTATTTAGGAATATATTCAGTAAATGTTCTTCTATTTCAGTTCATGCACATGTCTTCTTACCGAATAAAATTTTGTATACACCTCAAGTGAGTGTATAGGTTTTTATGCGCATTTTGATGTTTCAAGCCTGCATTTTTTGTGCGATATCCCACAATTCACATAAAAATACCTTGTTGGAAACCTAGATAGAGAATTTATTATTTCATTTTTGTGAATTATAAGGTGACCTCTGACCTCTCAACAGTGAGTGTGAGCTGATAGGTCGCATCCTTGATAAGTTTCTGAGCCTCGCAGTGCATCATGTTTTCTGCAGCAACTCCATCTATCGCCAGGATGATGTCTCCAGGAGAGAGGTTGACTCTTGAAGCTTTACTTCCTGGGGATATCTGAAAATACAGAGTGGCAGCCAATATCAGCACAGACCAGCTGGAGCAAGCTGTAAGTTTGCAAAAGCAAAGCTCTAACAACGATTCCTATTGAACAATAGCAGGGCTAGATCACCCTTGAAAAAAATGATTATACAAAAAGATAAAAATTGTAAACATCTTGGCTTCGCTGGTCCACCAACTAGACCGCACTAAACCAGCACAAACCAGTCTGGACCAACATGGAAATTCATGCTAGTTTAAGCTGGTGATTTCTGCACTATTATATCTCAGGAATGACTTTGTGTATGTGTGTGTCTGTGTATGTATGTGTACATATAAGTCTTTGCTAGCTATCATTGGAATGTGCACTCATGTAAACTACTTTCTACAATAAACATGCTCGGGGAAATAACAGTCTCCAGAGCAGTGCTACAGTCCTGCTGTTATCAGCTCTCAGAACGAAGCACTAGAGATGAATTATATGAAACTGCACAAGCATGGATTTATATGACTTAATTTACAGAATGGCGTGTATAATGGTGTAAGAACCAAATGGAAGAACCAGTCATACATCGTAAGACAGTCAAGGTGTAGTGGGATCTCAGATTTGGTATTGAACTTACAGTAAATAGTGGTCTTGATAGCTCTTATCATTACCCAAAAACCAGCAAGAAGGATTAAGAATTTAGAGATAACAGAACATGTTCGATATGTATCCTGCATCTTATGCCTCACATTCATTCATCCCAAATGTACCATCAATATGGACACTTCAAACCAGCTTTGGAGCCATAAGGAGCAAAGCATGCTTTTAGATGTACTGGTATTCTCACAAGGAGAAGACAAATAGTTCTACAAATAACCATAAAACTAAACTGTTTTTGGGGAAAACAGGAGAAATACAATGTTAGATACAAAGTTTTCAATCAGAGTTATAGGACAGCTGACTTCTGTTTGGGCATAAATCCAGACATGGATGCACAGCCTCAGACTGCTATTCTTGTTTCCTAGAGCCCTTTTCTTCACAAATGGAACAAATGTAGACTAACAGTAGGGGTATTTACGTTTGACTGATCGGATGGGTATCTGATAATGAAAAGATCAAGTGTAAATGCCCTCCAAAATGGATTTCAGAGGGATTGCAATCCGATCACTCAAACCACCTCAGGAACCAATAAGGAGGTGGTTTGAGATGCAAACAAGAAGCAACTTCGCCAAGCGTAAATGCATCTGGTTGTTCCGGCCACATATCTAAGCTCCTCCTATATGGACAAATGTCAACATATGGAATTTTGGGAGCCCAAAGACAACAAAGAAAATCAGCACATAATAGCTATTGTGCCACAATAGCACTTTTATGTAACTGCCATCATCACGGTAGTGATCTTCGTGATATTTGCATATTGTGCTTGAATAGTGTGGATCGCAATTTATATCTGTTTTGCAGAGATACATTTATGTGGCCAAGTGTAAATGTAATTTGCACATCCAATCAGACGCAATCTGATCAGTCGAAATGCATAAATGGATGAAATAGGCCCTAAATCAAAATGCATTTCAAACCTGATGTGTTCTGCTCCAATTTTTTAGTAATACATTTGAATTTTAAACTGAACAGAAATGATTAGCAAAAAAGACTTCCAGCTTAAGTGAAAAAATTGTCTTTGTCCTGCAGCAAGTCATATCTGTGGCTAACAAATCCAGCTCTTATGTTTTAAACACAGTCCAAACTTGCCGTTGGTAACACCTTTATGGTTTCCAAGCATACTTTAATTAATAAATTCCAGGATACAGCTGTACACAAAAACAAATCTCAAGGCCTGGGTACAGAGGACAGGAGAGCGTTTGACCAAAAATGTCTTTGTGATGTTGTGATTAGGTAACACTGTCATGCTGAACCGTAGAGTGAGCAGAGAATGTTGCAAGTGTGAAATCTTATTATAGCTAATTAGAAATCCAAAACTGGAGCTGCACAGAGAACAAAAGTATTAAGCCTCTGGACAAGCAGATCAGCACGATAACGTCATTGTGCATTTAAGCACTGGATCTTTAATCAACGATAAGTTGTAGCAATATAAAAACGAAGCAAAAGCCATTGAAACCATTGATTTAAAGGTATATCTGAATGGTAAATTAGTTGATCATTTGGTGAAGATGTAGTTGTCAACACATCAACTGAATTTGGCTTGAAGTTAAATCAGTTTGAATAAGTATATCCTTTAAGCTCTCTATGTTACTTTCTCTATTGCATTCTTTCTGACATTGGTTTAGAGGTGGAATACACAAATCCACTGCTACAACAGGTGTTTGGATCCAAATGTTCGTTCCTGCAAGAATGATTCATCATTAAAAGTTTTAGCCACACACACACACACACACACACACACACACTGTTACATAAATAGTGCATCAGAATAGCCATTGTTCCAATTACTCGCCATTGTTCGTACTTGGTATGAAGGGATATGGTATGCTGCAATCCTCAATTCATGCCATAGATTTTGGTATTAGGTTGCACTGGGAGGCATCCTTGGGTTTTCAAAGAGGCAAAAATGGAAAAAATATTTCTTATTATTTTAACAAAAAAGAACATTCTCAGAAACAGCATTCATATAGGGCATTACGAACACACACTTCCCAAAACAGATTAGTGATTCAGCAGTCATGCCTGCAGTCTTTGAAGTTAATTTTCTAATGTCTGTCAGGGTGATGTAAGCTACCATTTCTATAAATGAGTCAGATGCCCTTGTGCACAGGTGAGAGTTCTTTACCACACACACACACACACACACACACACACACACACACACAAACTTGTTTTTATATAATTGTGGGGACTCTCCATATACTTCCATGCATTTTATGAATTTTATACGGATCTAACGATAATTTCTATCCCCTAACCCTACCCCTAAACCTAACCTTCACAGAAACCTCTTTGTATTTTTACATAAAAAAAAATCATTTAGTATGTTTAATAAGCCATTTCCCTCGTGGGGACCGCTGGCTGGGCCCCACAAGGTAGGTAATCTCAGGTTTTACTATTCTTTTGAAGACATTTGGTCCCACAATGTAGTATAAACATGTACACACACACACACACACACACACACACACACACACAGCTAACTGTCCTGTCATAGACAAACTGAATTGCAACTCAGATTGAAAAAAGGTTAAATACACAAACATAATGCTAAAAATTAAGCACTGCACAATGGCATCACCATACACACACTCACGCACACACACTAACCTTGGCGATGGTCAGAGGTTGGCTGAAGTCGCTTCCTCCAATAAGCCGAAAGCCCCACGGTGCAGCTCCGTCCAGCACAACATTGAACGGCATTTCCTCAGCAGGAGTGTGTGAGAGTTTATATGTGTGTGAGAGACAGTAACAACTCGTGTCTCTCCAAAGTGATGGTTTATTCTGCTCTAGATCCTTTAAAGAGGAGAGGGGAGACCACTCCTCCATCTCTCTCTTTATACCTTTCTCTCTCACTTTTTCTCTCTCTTCAGGCTCTCCTCTCTCCATCTCTGTTCATCCATATCATCTCTCTCTTCTCACTGAATTTTAGTTCTGATTTACTCACACCACTTCATCACTTTATAATTCCCACTCACATAACTAATCACAACCACCACAACAGCACAATACAATAATGTTAGGTAAGATACACCTAGCCATAATACACAATCCTTTACAGGGCTAATGGAAGATTTTTCCACCTTAAAGGAATAGTTCACCAACCCAAACAACCGAAATGTAAAGAATTTTGCAGTGAATATCTTGACTTCTGCCATCGCTCTTTATGCATTCATGAGTGAAACTTGGTCACAATGGCTCACATTTAAACCTCGCAAGAGAACAAAAACGAGTCACAATTTGCGCTGTAAAATAACTCTTTAGATTGTTTCTCACCAACACATATAGTATGCCTTCATAAGACAAGAAATATAATGCAGGAGTCACATGGACTGCTTTTATGACACTTTTGGGTCCTTTTTTAATATTTAAAGTGAGTCACTTGCTGCATCCGAAAATTAATACTTCCATAATAGAGTATACCAAAAACAGTGTGCAAATAGAGAAGCATGTCTAAATCCACAGTATTCATAAATGATTTCTGATGAGATTCTGAAGTGCACATCCACTGGACACTGTACTGCTTCGAGAGCTGAGGAAATGTCACGTTCAAAGCGCTGGATTTAAAAAAAACACAAGTCAGGCGGCTCTTGACAACTGTTAGTGCTATATTTACACCAAGAAAGGTATTCCTTGTGCTAAAATAAGCTTGTTTAACTAAACCAGAGTTAATTGCTTTATATTTAAAATTATTATATCATATATTCAGATCACGGGACCCAAGTTCCTGGAAGTAGTATGTCTGGAAGGCTCATTTTACTGCTATTCTGAGTCAAGTCAAGTCATTTTTATTTGTATAGCGGCTTTCACAACACACATCGTTTCAAAGCAGCTTTACAGAAGATCAGGCATTAACAGAAGATAAACCTGTAATATCTATAATGTCTTAGAGTCATCATTGTGTAGTTAAATAAGTAATTAAATAATAATTGTATTTATAAACCCAGAGCTCTTTACCATGAGATCTCTGACAAGGGACACTGGTCTGAGATCAGATCTATTGAGTAAAACACCAATGACACTGTCATACAGCCACCAGAGATGGATGCAGGTCTCCAGATCACAGCTAAGTGCTCTGGTCCTCTGGTGGCTAGGGCCACATGGCTAGATGGGTGCTTGTATGGGCCTGGAGACAGAGCTCACTAATTCTGCCCTTATTTGGTGAGTGAAGTGGAGGCTTGTGAGGTCTCGCAGGCGCATTCTTTTATTACCAATCTGGATCACTCTTTGTTTCTCTCTTCCTCTGCATTTATAATCAAGAGCCCTCTGCAGTCTCTCTCATTTACATTTAATCATTTGGCATTTTTATACAAAACCACCTTCAATGCTATCAAGGTTTATATTTTATATGTCCACGCATTCCCTTGTGTTATGTCTCTCTGGTCCACTTGGTGGCAGTCTTCTCAGTTTGAGTATGTGTTTAGCTGGCCTGCAGGCAACCCTTTGTTCTGTTTTCCCTCTCTTTCTATTAAGTCACCTATAGATGCAGCACACCTGGGCTACCTCATCAAGGGGTGATGAGCTCCTTTATAAATCCATGGTTGCGTCCGAAACCAAAGGTAGCTGTCTTGTTGCCTCGCTACCCTATCAGTCAATCATCGTTTTCCAAAGGACATTTTTGCACCCTTGCAGGGCCATTTCTAGGCATAGGCGAACTAGTCTGTCACCTAGGGCGCCACCTTGTGGGGGGGGGGTGCCAAAGAGGAGGCCGCTGCAACGCATCCCAAACCCCCCCACCCCCCAACGGGGGCAGCAATAGGGATCTCGCCTAGGGCACCAGAATGGTCTGAAATGACCCTGCACCCTTGAAGGGCACTTTGCGAAGGGGACGCCACTCGAAAGGTCATTCCAAACAATGCTCCCAAGCTGGGCTTGGGAGTACATTTTCTTTATAGCTCACAGTGCAGAATAATGGCATGCCCAGTGAGTGTCTGAAAATTTCTTGAGCTCCGCAGGCTTCTCTGTTGGTCTTTCTGTTTTTGTGTATTGTGAATGACTGATCCAGAAATTAAGTTGTATAGCATTTGCACCATTTAAAAAAAATTCCGGTCTTATTGTGCTCACACAATCCACTAAGACTAGATTCAGTCCAAGTGTGTGACAGTGTGTGTACAAGAACAAGTTGGGGAATTTTTCCTTGTAAACCATTATGACAACCTGACATCATAGCTGCGCCGTTGTAGCACTGCCCAATGCAGGTGCCTATATCAATGCCACACTGACTAAGTGTCATTTGAATCTTTCCTTAGTATTTGAGTCCACATCCAGACCTTCAGCTGGAGTAAAGTCAAGATACTCTTCAATGTTGCGCAAATAGCAGACTACCTTGGACAACTGCTCTTTCTTACATATGTCTTTACACTCATTCACTATTACTGCATAACACCCAGCTTCCTTCACCTCGTCGCTTAGTTGTTTCCTCAACATACTTACCATTAAGAAGAAAGCTTCATTATGTGTGTTATGATGTGTATACTTAGCATTTAGGGGCTATTACCCTTTTTTTTTTAGTGTTTTTGCTACGCCTAGAACAATCTAATGCCTAGTCTAAAACAAAAGCCTAGTCTCAAATATATGATTCACCCTTAAAGGGTTAGTTCACCCAAAAATTTAAATTCTCTCATAACTTACTCACCCCCATGCCATCCCAGATGTGTATGACTTTCTTTCTTCTGCTGAACACAATTGAAGATTTTTAGAAGAATTTCTCAGCTCTTTAGGTCCATACAATGCAAGTGAATGGGTGCCAAAATTTTAAAGCTCCAAAATCCAAATAAGGACAAAGTAAAAGTTCCCCAGATGACTCTGGTAGTTAAATCCATATAGTCTGAAGTGATTTGATATGTTGGTGAGAAACAGATCAATATTTAAGTCCTTTTTGTACTATAAATTCTCCTCCTGTGCAACAAAGACATTCGTCCAGCATGTGTTTACATAAGAAAACTATGGGAAAACAGAACAGACGTGCGAAAAACATGTTTGGGTCCGTTCAACCCAAGTGAGTGAGAGTGCATGTGCAAAACAAGTTCGGTAGGCCTGTTTATTTTTTCATTAATTACAAACCCGAACCTGACACGAACCCGAAGTCCTACTTGAAAAACGGACACGAACCCGGCCCGAAACCCGTCAGGTTCTCAGGTCCCATTGGTTACGGGGTCGGGTTACAGACCTCTAGTCTGAACACATGGATTTAACCACTGGAGTCTTATATATTACTTTTGCTGACTTTATGTGGATTTTGTAGTTTCAAAATCTTAGCACACATTCACTTGCATTGTGAGGAACTACAGAGCTGAAATATTCTTCTAAAAAGCTTAATTTGTGTTCTGCAGAAGAACGAAAGTCATACACATCTGGAATGGCATGAGGGTGAGTAAATTATAAGAGAATTTTCACTTTTGGATGAACTGTCCCTTTAAATACTTAATATCATTTTTCAATCAGTGCACATGTTAGGAATTTAGAAAACATATTACAGGTCAAATGCTTACTCTGAAAATTGCTAAATTTGTCCCCAAAATGCAATTGTGTCATCTAGCTGTAAACTTTATGTGAGACAGCAAGCATTGACAGATTTCAACAGATTGGTTTATTCCATAAAAGATTTTGGGGATATTGCCAAACAAAATAATAGTCACAGAATAAATCCAGTCTTCATATCGCTCTGTCTTCAGCTAATGCATGCTCTTTGCTAAAGAATTCTCTTGTGTTTAAAGTTGATATGGTATTACAAAAATTCTTAACAACACTAACAAAACATAGCAAAAAAAGTACCATGGTAATTCCATGGTATTCTTTGAAGTACCTTGTAGTATCATGCTCATACCATGGTATGAATATGGTAATTATCCAATGCCACAAATAAAAGTACCATGGTTGTACCATCTGATCACAGTATTTTGTAAGGGATATGGCTGTGCAATTAATAAACTAAAAATGACAATCTAAAGTACAATCCAAGAGTGTTCCAAAATCAGAACTGGAGGCAATAAATTATCAGAGGTTCAAAGTACTGAGCAGAAATTTATTAGATATAGAACAAAACAAAAGAGCAGAGATGGAGGGGGAGAAAGAAGGGGAGAGACAGAGAGGGAGATTAAGAGAGAAAGCTGTATATAAATGTGAGCAGGTTACACAAGATTCTCTCAAGCTCATCAGCTCACCAAAGCACACACATCAAATAACACCACATGTTCAGTCAAAAGCCTATAAGGAAAAGGCAAAAAATCATCCTCCAAAAAATCCAAAGTCTTTAGTAGAGGAGAGTAGTTTGTGGCTGTAGCAAAGGCAAAAAGTGACAGAACACTTGTCCTTACTCCAGTAAGACTAGAGTGTGTACCAGAATCCATCCTGTGCTGAAGGCGAGTCCTTTATTAGCCCCAAAAAAGAAGAAGTTTTTTGTCTATTTTTTGCAAATATTATTATTTTTTGCATCAGAAAGGCTGGATGTGTAGAATAATTTTGGCACATGGGATGAATTATAAACACATTTAAAAATAGCTGAAAGAAGCCAAAATGAGATGCTGAGTGAGAAAGGAAGGCATTTACAGTGCGAGTGAAACTCATGTAAATACAATACAAAAGGACATACAAATTTTTGTCAGCCAAACACAGCAGTGCAGCTAGAAAATGCAAACAATGTCATTAAAAAAAAAAAAAAAAAAATCGAACAAATAAATGTTTAAGGTGCTTTAAGATTGTTGTCTGTGAAATTCATTGACACACACACACACACACACACACACACACACACACACTTTTTCATTTTCTGAATATTTGTACATGTAAAAGCCAATGCAACACAAGCTATATGTTTTCAGATTAGAACACAAGTGATACATTTAGTGCTGAAAATACTGACATCCAAATACTTCATAATCTAAATGTGAACAGACCCAAATGTCAAGCTTGCATAAAACCAAATTTAACATTCATTAAATGACTAAAAACAGCTCTCTATTGTGTTATGTGCAGCAATTTTAAAAGAGTGAATCTCATGAGAATCGTATCAGAGAAGTTGCATAATTCAATTGAAATAACTATAAAACGTAAAAAAAAAAAAAAAAAAAAGTGACAGAAATATCGATAAATACATTTTGCTAAATGTAATTAGGTAACTTTAGAAGAAAAAAAAATACAAGCAATGATTTAATCATGATTTATGGTTTTCTTGCTGTATAAAGTCAGGAGGCTCACTGACACCTGGTTTACAGTTTTAAAACTCAGTATACATAACATTCTCAGGTAAATTTTAGAAAAAAATTAATTAAATATTTACATTACCAAATTCCACAAAAGCATATTTCTCTTCCAGAATGTCAATGCACTTCCTTGCTCATGACAACTTATACAAATTCTCACAATGCATCTCATAATTATATGAACATTATTCTATATGAATGATTGCCACTTCAACAATTGCAAACTGCTCCATGATAGATATATTGTAATTAAAAAAAAAAAAGAGAAAATGGAAAAAGTATAATTTACTTACAGTAAAAGTAATGTGTAAAAAAGACCCTCTGTTCCTATCCATTATGTATTAACACTTTCTAATTTTGGCCACACAAGAGCAAACTTTGTGTATTACACAAGGGGAATGGAAATTTCAGTCATTTTATAACTGTCCGAGATATCACCTTAAGCTCATTTAAATAAAATGATCTATTCTCATCTATTATCAGTGATCTCTATTGCTATTAACCTTAACACTATTACTCCACACTCACACACACACACACGCACGTACTGTATATATACTTGTACATACATACTTAGTCTAACACTGATGTCCGAGCTCTCTACTCAGCATCACATTTTTACTGATCTGATGACCTCCCTCAATACCATGGCTGTCTATATTATTACCTTCCTAACTCTGAGCTACCTCATCCTGGAAAATAACATACTGTAATGCCTAAACAATACGTAAAACATTAACGGTTGTGCTGTTGTCAGAATAGCAGATGAAGAAACAGCAAGGAGAATGTGTGATGGCACAAAATCAAAGTGCTCAAGTAAAATAAATGTCAGTGGTTTTTCTGCGCAGAAATTGCAGAGCTGAAACTTGAAAAGTTTGTTTGTGAACACACACATACAAATGTATAGACACACACACTTTCTCAAAGGTGAGGTGCCTCATTGGCCCTACACAGTAGGCACTGGAGTGGCCGAAGTTGTGCCATTGTTTCCTCTTTGTTAAAGCGGTTTAACATAGTTTCCTGGGAACGTTCCAAATAACCTGGTTCTTCGAGAAGTACCTGTAAACGAAGAAAAAGAGTGGAACAATAGGAAGAGTATCAGTAATATCTGGGGTGGGTAGAGTAGCCAAAAACTGTACTCAAGTAAAAGTACAATTACTTAAAAAAAAAAATTAAATTAAAAAAAAAATTGCTCAAGTAGAAGTAAAAGTAATGTTAATAATTATATGAGTAAGAGTAAAAAGTATCCACTTAAAAGAATACTCAAGTAGCGGGTAAAATGTTACTTTCATATGTAACATAATGGACGTTTAATCTCCAATATTCCATTACATAATACACATTTAACATGTATTACATAATAATAATAATAATAATAATAATAATAATTATTATTATTATTGGAAATTCCTTCACCATTCACCCTCATGTTGTTCCAAACCTGTATGACTTTCTTTCTTCAATGCAACACAATTAAGGAGATGTCAGACAGAATGTTATCCTCAGTCACCAGTTACTTTCACTGCATGTTTTTTTCCTCCATATTTTAAAAGGGAATGGTGACTGAGACTGTCAGTCTCTAACATTCTGTCTAGCATCTTTTGGGTTCCACAAAATACAGAAAGTCACACGGGTTTGGAACATTAATTTATGGTTGAACTATCACTTTAAGGACACTTGTCAGATTTGGACGAATCTGTCAATTAGAAGAGAAGTTTGGAGACCAGTTTCTAGTAATTATTATGGTGAAAAATGTGAACAATATTCCACAGGCCCAATCATATATAATGCTGAATAAAACAAAGCAAGATCATACTTTATTAATGGTTATCTTCACAGCGTTTTAAAGTCCTGAATGGATTCTTAATTTAGTTACAGTGTTTTCAGTGTAGAAAGAATTTAGATCATTAGTTCTGTACAGTAAGAGTAAACTGCACCTTATCTCTATATTTGGAAGCATTTTAGGCTTATTTAAGTTCAGAGCTTGTTCTCTGTTGTCAAAGAGAAAAACCAGAGACTACTTAGCAGAGACGGGCCACTTCTATTAAAATTAATGTAATGAGAAATTAGAACGCTCAACTAAGAGGGTCTAGTGCCCAACGGTCAATGGATGTAGAAAGGAAGTCCCGCCTTACAGGTAAAAGAGCCAATCACCTTTTAGATACAGACATCGCCTTTCAATCATCTCGAGAACGCGCATGCACATTAGTTATACAAGCCAAGAAAATTGCGTTTTTTTAGTGTAATCTGAGGTAAAGAAGCACAATTCATGATACCAGCATTGTCCGATTTTACTGCTATTTTGAAATATGTCCTTTGATCGTAATCTTGACCAACCGTTTTTGAGATTTCGGTGTTCCCCCATTCAAGTAAATAGGAGCTGCGCTGGCATGACTGGAAATAGTCTCCCGGGAGCATTCCAAAGATGGCCGACAGTGGACTGACTTGCTAGAAAGACTTTAGGTGCGTCCCAAACCGCAAACTTCTACACTATTTTATGTAATTTTGAAGTGTAAGTAGTGCAAGTAGTATGTTTACACTAAAAATGCAACAAAAAGAAGTGTACTACAAGTACCCGGATGATGCACATTATCAAACCGTCAAAACGGGTGTGGAATGTTGGACACTTTGTGCACTCAGCTCACATGGCTTGCCATACATAGCGGAAGGGGCGGAGTTATTGGCAGCGATGGTGATCTGGCAAAATAATTATAAATAATGGAGAGTATGACAACTTGTGAAACTTCTGTGAAGACAGCACCTTACAAAAGTGAGTCAAATGCTTTACCATCATACCATGCTGTGTGAATATGTATATTATTGAGATATAAGTGTTGAACTGAGGGTGGATAGCACGCTAAAGCTAGCGGCAACACAACGCTTGGGTTTGAAACATCACTTCCATCAGCTGTAAAACGGTGAATGCTTCCGTGTAGTAAAAAAACGTTAAGTGTTCCGAACGATACTACACTTTATATTGTAGCATCTAGACCAGTCAGACACACAATTATTCATTATTTAATTAATAATCCAACAGACGTCTCAAGACAGAAACAAGCAAAGGTCCAAGTAGGCCCAAGCAGACTTCGAGATGTCTGCTCGCCCACTAATCATTATCAGCTCTTACTCCCCCTTTGCTGACACTGGTCCAGCAACTAGTGGACCTCAGAGACATTCCAGATGGGGGAAGATAGCCACAGGCAAGAGCAAAGGAATGTGGCTGAGAAAAACTCACTCCATTCCCCCATAGGAAAGACACATAAAGCCCATAAAACAGACTTTTCTTCATTAATTTATAGACAAACTGTTCTATAAATGAACATGCATATCCTCAGGACATTGTGTGTATGATTATTACCCTCTCGTATTGTGTCTTTTGTACTGTATACCGTTTTGTGCATGCTTTATGACAGAACCACTAGATAATGTAAAATTATTGGTATCACGCTTCCTATCAAATTAATCCTTGTGTGATGCCCTAAACATTGGAGTTTAGCACCCCCTTATAGCATGCATTGTATGCTTGTTATATTAATCAGAGCATAAAGGGGCACAAACTGCTAGCTTACTCCAATCATGCAAATGAGTCAGCTTCATGGAAAATTGCACCTTTCTCATTGGTCAAGCCAAACTCGAGAGGAGTGACCTCCCTCAGGAGTTAAAGGGCACTGTCGGAGTGACCTCCCCCTCTCTCTCTCTTCCCTCTTCTCTTTCTCCCTTCTGCTCATGGTTGCTGCTCGTGTGACACCGGAAACACCCGGTCCGACCGCGAGGTCGCGGGCCGGCAGGCCTTAACACATCAAGCCATGTATAACTTCCTCGACCATAACGTAGTCAAACTAACACCGCAAATTCATCATAATTTCTTCATTCAACATGGAAGAAATTGATTGCAACTTCAACACCATCGACTCAAGGAACCATCAAGACTTTCTCCTGAAACTGCATCCAGGCTCCTTCTCAACAGCCAAGGCATTGCAAGTATTGTACAATATTAACTAACTAAACAGAGGTTTAGTATAAGCTGTGAACCCCTTAGTTAACAAAGGTGCTTTGAAGTAAGAAACTGATGGTTCTTTCAGATGGTTAAATGACTCATTGATTCTTTCCCCTGTTCTGTTCCGGTTTCATTCACATTCACTTTTCCATTTCCCATGTATAAGTGGTTTGTGTTTGTGTTTGTTTAGATTAGTTATGTGTTCGTGATTTAGTTAAATAAAGCTTTTGTGTACATTCTTGCGAGTTGATTCTGGTCTGCTTGTAAATCAATGTCAGTTTAATGATTTGATCACAACTACATGCTAAGACAGAGTTATTTTTCTGTGGCCACGAAAAATATCCCTTCTGAGAGTTGATAGACGATCAATACTGAGTGTTCGCTGGACGAACAGATTAATTGATTGTAATGTTAATTCAGCTACATCAAGTTAATTCTATTAACTGATCCAAATGTTTATAATTGATTATAACGAGTTATGATTCATTATTCATATTCCCCTTTTAAAAATATAATTTGACTGTGGTATATTTCGATAAATAATCTCATCCCTGTTTTTAAAATATTTCGCTTCAAAGCTGTACCTAAATATGTGTAATATTATTTTCAATAAGCCATGAGAATAATATTACTCTAATAAGAGAATTAATCATAATTCCCTTATTAAAGCCAATTCCTTACAACAGAAATTGTGAGCGGATACAACGAGACGTTGTATTACGATTTTAATGGTGGAGAATTTTATTCAGACAAATAATCTAGTTATTTGTCATTTATCTAATTTATAATGGTTGTCGAATGCGACTGATTCCATTATAAATTTCCTTACATAATAATGTAGACTAAGGACAGTTTAATTTAATTCCTAACTCACACATACTGTTTCCCTACATATAATGGTGGAGGTACGCGGGCACTTTAACTCATCCCGTGTATATTTATGCTACCAAATTCGCTACAATATATTCATACACTACGTGGCTGAGTGCATAGTACATTTTGTAAGTGCATAGTGTATAGTGCGTCGTTTGGGACACAGCTTTTGGAAAAACGCGCCACATCTGTCAAACACACAGTTGCTGTGCAGGTTGCACGCACAGAGGTGCACTCCAGTAGTCACGCACACACGCGATAGGCAGAGCAAAAGGCATTTACACTTACGCAGATGTTTACATGGATTTATACAGTAGGCACTGTTATAAAGATGTATACTTAGAAACTGATGTCATAAGAGCCCATAGTTACAGAATCACTCTGAAAATAACCATCACCACAACACAGACAAGCTCACGTTATCACAATCGCCAAAACTCAACGCAACAAGTTTTCTTAAATTGGAGCTGCAATTCTAATCTTGAAATATCTGCTTGTCTTGGTGAAAAATGAAGGCATTGCATGATGAAAGAAAGTGTTTGTTTTGAGCGCTTGCTGCTGCTGCTGCAGTGATGAACTGGACTCGAGTGACAAAGCGCAACTATAACATTTATTAAAAATTATTTAATTAAAACCTTATTTAATTCATCCATTGTAACAAAAGGAACATTGCCCATTGTAACAAAGTAAAAAAAAATGTCATTAGAAATTTACTTGAGTATGAGTTAAAAGTATCCACTGTTAAACCTACTTTTAAAAGTAAATTTTCTCCAAAATTATACTTAAGTAAATATAGCGCGTTACTACCTACCTCTGAGTAATACAATAAAATACGGTCACTTTCCTTAATAACAATAACAAACAATAATTTTTGTTAACGTTCCATAGAAAAGAGAATGTTATATGGGTTTGAAACAACACAAGGAAAAGTAAAATGAACGACTTACCAACAAACCAGCCATCATCACATTTCTCGATGACATCAACAGCGTCCCCTTCCCTCAGCTCCAGCTCATCCTCGTTACGAGGCACATAGTTGTACACAGCTTGAAACCTTGAGTAACATTGAAATAATGTTTATTTTTTATTTTTTATATTACTGTTCTATTTGTAGTCAGACACTGAATAAAATAGCAAAAAAAACCAAAACAAAACAAAGCAAATGTAGGTCTAACTTACGGGTCACTACCTGCATGCACAGCATCCTGCATAATTTTCTTAGAGAGAGGAAGAGAGAGGGGGAAGAGTCAATATATTGCACACATATTGCATCAAAGGGTCAGTGCATCATGCCAAATCCAGGCACATGATGTCATTGTTATTCTTCATCATCATCAAAGAGCTTAGAGATGACCCAATGTGTTATAGTTCACAAAGAGAGGAAATCCACCCATGATGTGGTCACCAGAGAACTATTAAAGGGATTAGAATGGACATTTTCAAGTCTGCACAGCTGCTAGTCTCACAGCACACTCCATCCTACCCTCCGTGCTCTACTGGGTGATAAACAGGGAGATAAACAGCGCCTCCTGGTGGAAGCTGGGCTACGTGGCGGCTTACCCTCAACCACCACTTCTTGCCTATAAACTTTCTGCAAGAAGCAAACGCAAGGCAACCAATCAGAGATCAACACTGTCTGGTACAACATCCATCTCATCATTATTCACAACCACAAACTTAATTCTAATGCCATTATGCAATCATTATGCATTAATTCCATTTCAGTTTTAGTAGTCATTCCAGAGTCTTGAAGAATAAGGGATTTGATATGTATAGACAAACTCTGGGCAAGGAAGAGTATTTATACATACATGCAGACACAATGTCTCACTCGCACTATGGACGTCAGTCTGGGTAGATGGCATATTTAAATTCACATGAATGAAAACGATGCAGTGAGGAATATAATTACAGTCCGGTCAATGTTCTGTACTATTGTGTAACCAAAAATCTCTGGAAAACATGGATTGTGAAAATTAAATGTAACCCAGGACCAGAGTCAAAACGGTATTTATTTACTTATTTGTAAGGGGGAAATATTTGCCCCTAGATTTGATTTTCAGGTGCATTTATTTTTTTATTTTTTTACATTTAAAGAATATTAAGAACTATGTCAGATTCCTTACGGGGGCATATTTTACCCCTGCGAATTGAGGGGCATTTTTGTTTTGGTCTGACCCTACCTAGGACCTCAAGACAGTACAATCTATTTAACAGACAGTACAAATATCCATTGAAACCTAGTTTTCAGTCACGTGAAATTAGGTATAGTTCACCCAAAAATGAAAACTCTTGTTCCAAACCCATATGGCATACTTTCTTATGTGGAACACAACAGGTATGCGTGGCATGCGTTCACGCAAGAATTTTTTTTTTCCCAAAACCCACCGTATGCCTTCAGAAGACTTAAAAATATACAAGTCACCAGCTACATGGACTACTTCTAGGTCCTTTTTTAAGCTTTAAAGTAAAGGCGTGGTCACATTTACATTTGCACTGCAAATGGGTGAAGGGTGAAGTACAGTACAGTCAATGTCAATGATGGACTTCCGTGGCGAATTTTGCATGGGGATCAAGTTTGATGAACTTTGATATGCAAATTCGCTGTGTTGATCAATAGGAAGTTGCTTGGTTTGGCAGTGACCTCTGTGTGGGCAGTGCTTCGTACATAGCTACGCTGAATGTTCACAGTGGACAAGGAAATTATTATAGGGGTGAGTTTCTATAATTCACTCTTCCAGAATATAAAATGTAAAGTAGTTTTTGTAGGTTTTACACTTAACATCTGCACATGCCCTTTGTGCCTGTGGAATTTTGCTGTGCAAAGGTAAATGTGACCGAGCCTTAAGGCACTATCCACTGTCATGGTCATATGGACAAAGTCATATGGGTTTGGGACTGAGGTCCCTTGCACACCTATTGACTCAAGCCTGTATGATTATTTTGATAGTATAGGGCTTGTATCCACATGTGACCAGACTTCTAACATTTGTTTAATGTACAAAACAATCTTCCGATTATCAAACATCAACTCACACGCACATGCACCTCAAAGCATTCCTATTTCCTTTTACATATAAAAACCGAAACCTTTTTTTTTTTTTTTTTATCTTTTTACCTTGATCTTAGGAGAACGAGGCTGTGAACGTGGGGAGAGAGGAGGAAAAGAGAGAGAGGATGGAGGGGTGGATGGAGAGGGCTGACTGGCGACTACAGAGGAGGGTGGAGGAGATCTAGGAGGGGACGGTAGAATCTCAGGAGATGGAGAGCATTCTGAAGACGAAGCGGGAAAGGATGGAGGAGGAGAGGGAGAGGAGGGTGGGGAGGCTGGAATGGTTGGTAGAGGCTGGCAGGATGTATAAAGAGTAGGATGAGAAGAAGGAAAGGGAGAGGAACAAGGAGGTGAAGGGATTGGTGAGAGATGAGGAGAGGAGGGCGGAGAAGGAGATTTGGAGGAGGTGATATGAGAGAATAAAGGGGTGGAGCCAGGAGAGGAAAGCTGAGGATGGACAGAGGAGAAGTGTCCAGATGTTGAGAACTGAGAATTGGAAGGTAAAGATAAAGAAATGAGAGGAGAAAAGGGTGGCTGAGAAGAAGAAATACAAAGAGTTGAAAGAGGAGGAGGAAGAGGGATTGGGGAGTATGGAGGAGTCAAAGGAGGTGAAGGAAGAGGAGTGGAGAGAAATAATGGAGGGAGAGGAGAGTCTGAATGGGAGGCAAGACAGGAGGATGGGAATACAGAGGAGGGAAAGGGTACCAAAGGTAGAGATGAAGCAAGAGGAGCAAAAGGAGGTGATAGACATGGAGAGAGTTTAGAAGGGGACGGCAGAGAGGGGTGGGCAGCAGAAACGGATGATTCAATGTCAGGAAAAGAAAAGCTAGTGGAAGAAAGAGTAAGGGAGGACTTAGGGGTCGGGGAGGAGGAGAAGGAAAGAGATGGAGTGATGGAGGAGAAAAAAGGGGTGGATTGAGCAACAGAAGAGGAATCAGCCTGACAAAGAGAAAGAAAGAGCTGAAATTATGGTTCCACTACTAAGTACACAACTATTTACAACTATGGACCTAAGAGGATGGTCCCTTTAACCCTCTATTGCATGCATTATGAAATCATTATTTAGAAAAAAAGGTCTGATCCACATTTCTTGCACAAAATGGACCTGGTTACTAAAATCAAAAGCATAAATAATTTAGTATTATAATTTTAGGTATGTTGCTGTGTTTGAGGCAACATTGTGCGACAAAGGAAAGATGAATCAAAGACAGGTTTCAATTGATTTAACCCTTGTGCGTCAATAAAAAGAAGTTACTCAGAGGTCCGTAGAGGACAAAAATGTCCACGTCAAAAAACTGCCATAATAATATTATATATTAATATTATTTTCCACTTTCAATTAATTAATGTTTTTAACTCCAACATCAGTCCTGATCATAACTACCAAATATTCATTCATTTTCAGGATTTTAACCCTTTAAATGACAGTTTATTTATATAATGCCACTGTTGTTTTTTATGAAAGAAAAAAAAAAACATTATTATTTTCCATATAATAAATGCTAAGGGGAATTTTTTTTTTTTTTTTTTTGGATTATCACAGTCTGGGATATGTCAGTGATTGACACTGCAACAACACTGATTTTGATGCATTAAAAAAAAAAAAAAAAAATAAAATAAAAAAAAAAAACAGTACCTTAGAGGACAAAAATGTCTGCGTCAAAAAACTGCCATAAACAATATTATATATTAATACTATTTTCCACTTTCACTGACAGTTTTAGCTGCATAATTTATTCAGTTGGCCTGCAGAGCTCTATAATACAGCAAACAGAAAATAGGAAAAAAGCATGTATTTGCTCCATAGGCTAAACATGAGAAAGATGGCACCATCTGGTGGAACATATTACAAATTTAAATTTTGAAGCCAGGGCTTCAGAATGAAAGCATAATATAATAGAATTCATGATTTTATACTTTAATGGGACTGGGATCAAATATTGCAGTTTTAATGGGTTTCAATGGGGACATTTTTGTCCTTAAGGTCCTGAGTGTAACTATTTTGTGTACACAGTGTATTATAGATGTGTTATAGGAACTGAGGTTGAAATATCAAAATTCCCCCAAAAATACCTTTGGCAAAATTTATGCCGTTGGCATTAACACAGCCAAAATGATCTAAAAAACTAAAATGAAAAAGACAAAAATGTCCTGAAGTTCGCACAAGGGTTAAATATTTGAAATGAAAATGAGTGACTTTACAAGTTTGTGGATGTCAGAATATTAATGTTACAAAAACAGCAATGAACAATACTTTTAAGCTATTTTATTACACTAAATACTAGTGTAATACACTTTACACCATCTGTTATATGACACAATCTAAAAGAATCATTTTGTAGGTCACTTTTTACCTAAATTTAACTTAAAAGTTAATTAAAGGTGCTGTAAGCGATTTCAGCTGTTCTACTTCCACGAGACTGAGCTGTTGAATTAGCCACACCCCCTCTTTCCAAAACCCCGCACTCCAAAGATAACAAATGAGTTTTATTAAGACCGACATCCTGCAGAAACGGTTGTTTAAAACAACCGCAGCAAAATAGCATCCTCAACAGACAACTGTTATGAACAACATGGTTTAAAAATGGCAGTAAGCCTCAATAATTCACCGCAACTGCAATACTATGAGAACACGCAAAATTATTGACAGGTCGAAAGCTTCATTGTCTGCAGCCCAATATCTTACAATACTTATTTCATTAACATCTTTCAGGGAGTATGAACATTTTTTGCATACCTTTCCATGAAAAAAAAAAGAAAATAAAAAAAAGAAAATCATTTTCAGCACCTTTAAATATTAAAAAAGATAGATAGTTTAATATATATATATATATATATATATATATATATATATATATATATATATATATATATATAAAACATTACACATGACAACTGCATTATACTCTATAGTGGCTGCATGTGTGACATCACGGCACAGGTGAGCTATATCAATTCCACTGTCTCACAATGCTGCTTCCAGGCAACAAAAACATTTAAGCATTTCCTTATAATATACATAATAAATATAACTTTAAATGTTTTGAAATTAAGTAACTCACTAAAAAATGTGAATACAATTTTTTTGATGGGTGAAAAATTTATAAAAATGGCTTAAAATATGCTAAAATGACCACCAGGACATATTTTAACCAAGAAATTGCATTTAGTTGATTAATTTAAAGTTATCCCATCATTATTAACCATTTTATTGTCATCTTCCATGCATCATGTGCTTGCAAAGTGAAGAAAATGGTTTTGTTACGAGAGGTCTGCAACCCGACCCCGTGCTTAAAGGGATCTGAAAAACCACTGGGTTTTGTGCTGGGTTCAGGTCAGTTTTTCAAGAAATACTTTGGGTTAGGGTTTGTAATTAATGACAAAACAAACAGGCCTACCTAACATGCGTGTTACGGGCTGTTCACACCGAACACGTTTTTGCTCCCGTCATTTTTCAAATGTTTTCCTATGTAAACAACATGTGCTGGATGGACGTTTTTTGACCATTGCACTGCATCTTGCAGTTTCTTTAGCATCTCGTGCAGGACTGGCACATTTTTAGACACCGTATCAAGTTAAAAAGAACTTCTTAAAAAGAGCATCTTGAGAAACCTGCATTCTGTTTCATTCGTTGTGCTTTGTCTAGCTTGTTTTTAGCACAGGTTTAACAAAGATTCAACATTCTGAAGAAGTTCAGGATGCAAAATAGACTTCATATACTACTTATACTTTTACACATGATTCCAGATTGTTCTTCACCATGCAAAGTTTCAGTGTTTGATAAACCGTAAGGGAATGGTTTTTACTTTCTGCTCTAAATCTGTGTTTAATGTTAATATACTGTTACGAATGTTGCCTACCATGCTTACATAAAATACAGCCTATTGCTACAGTGCTTTCTAAGAGAGCCGGTTCAGGCTTAGAATTTGACGGTACCGGTTGGGTCACATGGACTCGGATATAGGTCGGGTTTGGGTTTATTTTAAGGCCCGTGCAGACCGCTACTCATTACTGAGAAGCAACACAGAGCAATAGAGGGTTAATTTAGTCAATGAACATGCAAATAAAGTTTGGGATGCAAAAATTGGTAAAAATTTAGCTTAATAGTAGTATTAAAACTGGACTAAAGTTTATGGAGGTTTTTACTCCCTGCACACAACTAAAGTAACATGATTTTGTCACACTGCAAGCACTACCTCTTTTTTTGAAACAGCCTGCACGCCTGATCTGTTTATTGTTTCATCATCCTCTTCCTGTATGTACAACTCAGGAAGTCTCTCCCACGTTAGCGCAGCTACTGGACTCTGAAACTCTGATTTGCCACTCAAAATGACTGACAGCAGCTCATCAGCCATTTTCTTGTAGATATCATGATGTTCATCCAGTATATTTTCTGATTTGTGGCTTGGACTGATGGACAGCGGCTTATTGGACACTGACCATTTAGGTAGTAATTCTTGATTAGCTATATGTTTTGATTGGTTGACCAATGTGGCTTTAAGTTCATTGTGCAGTTGATTATTCACATACATAGACATGAGTTGGCCATATGGATCAGGTTCACCTATAAGTCTGGATGGGTCATAGTTTTGCTTCAAGCTTTGCTCCTTTACACACAGATCTTCTAACAGCTGTTTATTGTCACATCCCTCTCTTTCTCTTCTATACAAGTCCTGATTGCGGTCTAAGATCAGTAATTCATGAGAATATAGTGAAACAGAGGACTCTGAAGTGATTGGTCCTTGGCTGGTTACAAGGGAGTGTTTTGAGGAAGGGTTCTGTGGTGGTGGTGTAAACCTTTGCACTGGTGGGACAGGGGGTGGGGGGCTTGTGCAGTATAGGCTGCTGGGGAAAGGAGGAGGGGTGGGTGGGACTGGACTGTCACAGGAAGATGGGTAAGATGTGGAGACACCCAGTGTGAGGGACAGCCATTCGCAAGTGACTGCTTGGAGGTGGGTCCTTGTGGCAGAATCAAGCCACATAAAATCGGAGGAGTCTGTATCGTACTTGAACGGGGGAAAGAAAGCAGGAAGACTGGTTTATGAACTCATTGGCTTTAAAAAAAACATGTCTGTAGAGCAGTTAGAGATTAAACTAAGCTTTTTTACCTTCTAAAAAGAACATACAAACAATAATAATAAAAAAATGTTAAGATCACATTCGACATCAAGCACCACAGTTCATTGTGTCAATATCTCAGTCATGTTTAAATATATACTGTAAGTGTGTGTGCGCATGTCAAAACTGGTGCTACAGACTTACCTTCTGTGCCTTGTTTGTGTGCGTGTCTCCTTGGTGACTGGGGCTCTTGGATGGAGAGCCCTTGATCACATTGACATAGGACATAGGGAAAATGCCCTGCTTGTTTGAGCCAGGAATCTTTCCTTCATACCAATTCTGATCCACCTTCCTTAACAGAATCACTCGCTCCCCCTAAGACATATGCATAATAAACACAAGAGTTAAAGGGATAGTTCACCCAAATATTAAACAATTCTCTCATCATTTACTCACCCTCATGCTATCCCAGATGTGTATGACTTTCTTTCTTCTGCAGAACACAAATTATGATTTTTAGAAGAATATTTCAGCTTTGTAGGTCTATACAATGCAAGTGAATGGGTGCCAAAATTTTGAAGCTCCAAAAAGCACATACAGGCATAATAATGTAATCCATATGACTCCAGTGTTTTAATCCATATCTTTAGAAGTGATACGATAGGTGTGGGTGAGAAACAGATAAACATTTAAGTCCTTTTTTGCTTGAAATTTTGCTCCCTGCCCAGTAGGGGGCGATATGCATTAAGAATGTGAATCACCAAAAACACAAGAAGAAGAATGTGAAAGTGATCTGTTTCTCATTCACACTTATCATAATGCTTCTGAAGATATCGATTTCACCACTGGAGTCTTGGATTACTTTTATGCTGACTTATGTGATTTTTGGAGCTTCAAAATTTTGGCACCCATTCACTTGCATTGTATGGACCTACAGAGCTGAAATATTTTTCTTAAAATATTTGTTTGTGTTCTGCAGAAGAAAGAAAGTCATACATATCTGGGATGGCATGAGGGTGATTAAATGATGAGAGAATTTTTTTAATTTTTGGGTGAACTATTCCTTTAAGTGTTGCATTCTTTGGCATATGTTTTGAATCAGTGTGACTCTGTATGCTGCCATTGAAAGCCAAAGCGCAGTAATTACTGTATGCCAACACTGAAACTGAGATAAATGGCTACAAAGCTTATTGATTGTCCAGTAAAATGTAGAATATCAAACTTTGCAAAGCTGTCTGTCACAAGACAGATCACAGTCTAAGAAACTCGGTTCTGGTCATAGCTTAATTTTGACAAAATATGTACAGTAGTTACTGCATTCTGGATTTAGAATGCAATTGGGTAATGATGCATAACATATCATAAAGCTTTTTTTCATCAACATGAAGATTGTAGGATAAAAATTGAATGACTGTATAAGAGAAACTGCATATTTTAGGTACTTTAGTTGCACCATTTCTTTTTTTAATTTTTTTTAATTTATTTTTTACTATTTGTATCTTGTGATGTGACATGAATTTTTGAAAGAACAAATATTCCATGTAATCTGTTAATTAACAAAGTCATAAAAAGTGCATGTATGCTAATTATAAAAGAATTGGCGAAATGCTGTTTAAAATAGTTTAGAATTTTAATGTAATTATGTAATCAATATAGCATGTCACACTGCAAGACATGTCAATTTCCAGTTTCTCAGATGTATTCATGTCAACTACCCGATTCTCTTTTGTGGTCAGTTAAAGTGATAGTTCAGCCAAAAATGAAAATTCTCTCATCATTTACTCACCCTCATGCCATCCCAGATAAGAGACTTTCTTTCATCTGCAGAACACAAATTAGGATTTTTAGAAAAAATATTTCAGCTCTGTTGGTCCTCACAATGCAAGTGAATGGTTACCAGAACTCAGAAGGTCCAAAAAGGACATAAAGGCAGCATAAAGTAATCCATATGACTCTAGAGGTTAAATCCATGTCTTCTGAAGCAATATGATAGGTGTGGGTGAGAAACAGATAAATGCTTACGTCCTTTTTTACTATCAATCTCCACCTTTGGCCAGCCCTGACTAGTAAGTGGCTGAATGTGAAAGTGAAAGTCAAATCCACACCAGAATTTGGAAGTAAAAGTGAAAGTGTAGATTTACAGTAAACAAATACTTAAATATTGATCTCTTTCTCACCCACACCTATCATATCACTTCACAAGACATGGATTTATCCGCTGGAGTATGGATTACTTTTATACTGCCTTTATGTCTTTTTTGGACCTTCAAAGTTCTGGTCACCATTCACTTGTATTGTGAGGACCAACAGAGCTGAGATATTCCTCTAAAAATCATTGTTTGTGTTCATCAGAAGAAAGAAAGTCATATACATCTGGAATGGCATAATGGTGAGTAAATTATTTGAGAATTTTCATTTCTGGGTGAACTATCCCTTTAACATTTGCATGTTGCAAGGCTTATTTGAGAGTGCACTAACCTTTTTTAAAGAAAGCTCCACATTAGTGTCAGCATTAAAGTTGTATCGAGCTATGGCCTCACCCATCTCTTGAACCTGAGCTGGGGGAGGAGGCCTGGCTGGCTGCCTACGCTCTGGGGATGCCACCTTCTGAGAAAGGGAGGAAATCAGTATATGTGAGTGTAAGCGTTTTGAGCTTGTGAGTTGAAATCAATCTCACAATAAACACATATGGACACTAACTTCCACATATGAGATGGGGAAAATCCCAATGCGTCCTCTGTGTTCGCCCTCATACCAGTTACTGTCAATTTGCCTGATGATGTTCACTGCATCGCCTTTCTTAAAAGAAAGTTCCCTGCAAAAACACACATATACACCCATACATTTCCAAGCATGTCTGAAACCATAGAAATGCAAAACAGCATAAAAAAAGTACAGTAAAAAGACATACTTAATCCAGCGATGAAAATCAGTTTACCTTGGTTCACATTACTACTTGATACAGCCGATCAGAGGTAAAAATATTCACCATTGATGACTCCATTAATGATAATGAAAATGTATGATAATATACAATAAACGCAAAGTGTCATGAAATAAGCATATTTCAAAGGTCTCTGAAATTCATGACAATGTTAATGGTTTTAATAACAATTTTTATGCAAGCTGATAATTTCATGCAGTGAATGAAAGATCAGTTCTCAATTGCCAATGCAGAGGCAATGACTTGTTAAGCAACTTAGTATGCAAAAGCCTAACAGTAAAATGCAATATAAAAAATTAATGCAAAAAGGATAGAAAATGCTTTGAATGCTGGGCCAAGAGTTAAAACTTGTGGCACAACATATGCATGCCAATGTATGAAACAATGGGAAAAGCAAAAACACATTCACGAACATTAAGCTCACACAGCCCATTGTGCAGATTCAAACTGAGTTTGAAAGAAAATGCATTGTGACTCATTTCTAGTCCCATGGACATTAACATGCACCAGATGGCGTCACTCAAATTTTAGTTTATATATATATATATATATATATATATACTCACTTGGCAGACTGAGCTTTAAAATCATAAATAGCCCTGGCAGACTGTTTCTGATGGAGGAGAGAAGACAATATAAGATAGGTCATCTGCTTAGAAGACACCTACAAGGCAAGTAAAAATACCATGAGCTATCCAACATATTCCCAATAAGCCATCAATTCTGAAACCGTAGCCAACAACAAAATGTTACTGAGGACTCAAAGTTAAATTTTTTGGGGTTTTATAGTGCACAGGATTCAGGATTTAAGATACTTAGTTCTGATTTGTTTCTTAACAACATGTGCAGAGCTAAGCCTTAGCTTTAGTACTCTTTAATCAAAGAAGTTTGCCCTGCAGGTTTCAAAACATGGCTCTAATTAATTTAAAACTGTAGTTCATTCTTCATTTAAAAATAGATATGAGGAAAACACTCTTTCTACCTCTCTTTCTGGTGTGGGTCTTCTGCTTTGTGGTGTGAGACGACCTGTATCAGAGCCCTGATCTGTGGAAACACACAGAGAAAAGGTTAACTGAGAGAAAACGTGTGATAGTGTCCATGGTGACACCACATGCACTGATTCCTGTGGTTCCAAAAGGGGAACATGAGACAATGAAAAAAAAAAAAAAAAAAAAGATATTATATATATATATATATATATATATATATATATATATATATATATATATATATATATATATATATATATTTCACATTGAGGTCAAACAAAAAGCAAGGAATGTTCTGGATACACTGGCACAATCTGACCGCATAAAAATTGCATGCACCCCCAAAATAAAGTTGTGACAGTCGTCATAGAAATGTTTTTTAAACAAAAATAAATATAAATAAAGCAAATAGCAACATAGTGGCATGACAACATAGTGTAATGCATACAGCAAATGAACAAACATAATGACAAGCAAAGGCACAAAACAAAAGGGAAACTTAAGCTCAGTAAACACATCATGCATGTCCCAGACATACTTTGATTTTACCATGAAATGCTAATACTTCTTTTCCACTTCTTTTCCATTTTACATATTGTATATTAAACACCCTTTTACGACTGGCATAACAAAATATATATTTTTCTTTCAAAAGGCACTGTGCTATCAAATGTCTAAGGATATCCCTGATTCCATGTAAATGTTTTGTATGGTATAATTATAAATACACTGTTGTTAAAAAGTCCATTGAAAATCTGGAATTTAAACTGTAATTTAAACATGGAAATAAACAAAGTTTTCAAAGAAATATTATAGTGTGAAATTAAGAAGAGACAGTCTGCACTATTCCTAGCTCACTAATCCAATAAGCACATTTGTGACATTGGCCATGTTAACTCCTACAAAAGGCCAGATGCATGCTGTCATTAAAGCCAAAGACGGAAAATCTAAATCGTAAGAAATTCTAAAATTCATGTTCATTTTACAATTCAAATTTTACCTCAAATTGTTATGCTGATTGTAATGAAAAATAAAAAACTATTAAACTGCCAATGCAAAAGATGGGCATTTTCTCAAGTCATCTCAAACTTTTTAACCCCTCTGTATATACTTAAAACCCAATAAGTAAGAGATATTTAACTAATACACTTCTCTAGGGCACTTGTACCTTCATTGCTAAGAAGCGTGATGACTTGGTGGAAAAGAAGTGAAAGCGTTTGCAAGTGTGTGGTTGGGAACATCTGAGGTAATGTTGAGGATTCTGCAATAATGATAATTAGGGATAAAAATGTGTTTAAGAGCTATATAGCTGCACCTGAATAGCAGTGCTTAGCATAAGAGTGCTGGTTGTTGTTAGAGGCGTCTGCATGTTGGTGTTGCTGCTGGTAGGAGGCACATTGGTGGGATCCGTGGTAAGGCTGGTGGAGGTGGGGCGAGGTGGAGGGGTAGCCGGTTCCTGTCTGAGGCCTTAAAGAGGAGCTACGCTTGGGCACATCTGGTAGCAACTCCTCGAGTAGCCGCCGCAATATGCTATCATCTGGCAACCTTGCAGGTCCTTGCCCCTTTTCTGCCCTTATGTGATCATAAATGTCCTGCAAAGCGGCGTCTAAAGCCTCATAAATTGCAGTTTTGGATTTGGGCCGTCCTCCTCTGCAGTGTCGTTGCTGAGTGGGCGGGGAGCCTCGTTTCCGTCGGAAAGGCACAGGGCTGACCAGGAAGGCCAGTTTGGAAAGGCCTGACTCACTGGGTGACTGTTGAGCTAGTGGAGGTGTACTGACAGGGCGGGAGTCTTGCCGAGCCCTTTCCTGTTGGCGCTCATGTTTTAGCATGGTGGTGAATCGCGTATAGGAGGCTGGACAGCGACCCTTACAGGAGCTGATGAGGTGGCGATGCTGGTAACCTTGACTTTGACCTACACTCTGGTGCAGGTGATGGTGATGGTGGTAACGGTGTCTATGGTGGTGATAGTGAGGTTGTCCAGAACCGTAGAAGCTTTCTGATGAGGTGAGCGAGTAATGATCCAGGTCACTCTCACTGCACAAAGATGATCCCTCTATGTGGATGTCGCTCAGTTCAGAGGCACAGGCATCCTGCTCACTGTCTGAATAATCTTGATGCTGCCGTTGGTTCTTCTCAAGGATTGGCATCAGGCTATTGATGTCTGGTCCCGGTCTTGGCTGTCCCTCAGGAGGACTCCTTGCCCTTTCTGGAGGGTCCTCCTCCTCCAAAAGTGATTCAACAGAAAAGCGACGCTTGGGACAGCTGCTGGCCCTTGATGATCCTGGAGTGGTGGTGCCTGAGGGGGTATTTTCATCTCCAAGGTCTGGCATGGACTTCGATTTCTGGATGAGCTGCTCATATGCAGATATGCGGTTGGGAACCATTTGTCGTGGTACCTCATGACCGAAAGGTGCCCAACCATGGAGGTTGTGCCCCTGCTGCTGTTGCCGTTCCAGTTCAAGGATCCGTGCACGTACTGAACGAATCACCTCTGAGGGCAACAGCTGCTCTCGGTCAATGTGGTGCATCTTCTTGTAAAGCTGAAGGAAACCTGGAGCATCATGTGGCATCTTGCGTCTGTGATGTCGACGTCCCCTGGGGGATGAGGTAAGACTTTTTACTTGAGGCTGCTGTGTAACACCTTCATCAAGCAAAGAACCTGCACTTTCCGAGCGAGTGGTAGTCACAGAAGTGGATGCTCTCCCGTCATTACTAGCACCATGTCCATTAGATAACAGATCGTCGCAGCTCCGTGATTTGATCCTTGGTGATGAAGAGGCCATGGCAGATTCGTCGTCAGCGCTGCTCCAAGTTTCTCCAGCTTCGGGTTGGTGTGTCTGCCAACCATTCTTGAAGCAGATGGAGCGTTTGGAGCTACGCCAGGTTGGCGTAGAGAGAGAAGGGGAATCAGAGGAGAGACGAGAGGATGGGCGCTCCATCCCTGGAGAGCTCACACAGGAGGAGAGGGACTCACTAGCATCTCCAGCTGTGAAATAAAATAACATCCAACGCAGCATGACAGAGAGGAAACAGGAGATCGGGTTAATGAGCTCAGCTGACAGAGAAAGAGAAATCGAGAGACAGAGAGACAGAAACAGATAACAGTACAAGTGACAGTTAGTGAGAAAGGGTCAGTATAGTTATAAGAGAAAGAAGAAAACATGCAGTCTGAAATAATTTCCAGGGTTCCCACACTTTTTGACCACTGAATTTCCATGGTTTATCCATAAACTTTTCAGTCATTTGTGATTACTAGATTATGATTTTTAAAAATAATTTTGATTCAGACCGATTTGCTAATGTATCATCAAGACTGATTTGTGAACCTGATTTGTGACCAATTTATTCAAAGAAAAATTCACTCACACATCACACATCACTATAGCATGTGAACAAGTGAACAAGGCTTGCTTTACACAATCTCTACTCAAGAGCAATATCTACCCAATTAAATATGAAGCAGTACATAATGAACTTTCCATGACTTCGAATATTTTATTAATTTCCATGACTTTTCCAGGCAATTAAAAAAATCCCTGATATTTCCATGTTTCCATAATCGTAGTTAATCCGAATTACATTATTCCACAAACTCATACATTACACAGATTGGTATAATCACAAGCATGGCTAGCAAATGAATAAGAGAGCCTTCTCAGTTTCTGGCATAAATCAAACAGAGCATAAAGACAATATAACTCAATCAGGATCAGGCAACAGAACAAATCCATCATTACCGTACTTCTGAATAAAATATTGTATTGATTTAACACTTGAAAATGCCATAAAACAATCATAATGTTTATAGATAATTGAAATGTCACATTTTAACACAATATTACAGTAGATCTGTCTATTGCCAGTCTATTGTGAGTGTGTCTGACTTTACCTTTGACTCTGGAAGGTGAGGAGGGGGAGGAACGTATGGTGGGCTTCTTCAGAGTCTGTGCTTTATGGGAGTCCAGAGGGCGGGCATTCTGATCACTTCCTGTGTTGGCTTGAGTGACAGATGGCTCTGACTTTCGCCTTTTCCTATAGTCACTTGCAGGACTACAAATCCCCATTCAGAAAATAAAAATAACCAGCCAATAATAAGCATATGATGGTCACTCACCATTAGAACAGAAGCGTTATATCCATACAATAAGAATACAGTAAAGTAATTAATCTTAAACAGCCTAAAATTAGTCCACTAAGGGCATACATGCATTATTTTAATGCCTCAATGAATAACAAACACTCCATGTATTCATGAAAAACAGTATTACACACTATAAACAAGCAAGCAGTTTGTGCCATTTTGACTAAGGAGAGTGTAACAGCATCCAGAAAGGGTCACCTAGTGGACAAGTACATACTGTACATTGACAATGACACTATAATTACAGTGTCCTCTACACATTAAACAGCCCTTTACAATGCAGCACTTAGGGTTCTCATATCCTCTGCTCTATAGAGAGCATGTGCAATTGAGCCAAATAAAAAGCAGTGAGGTACAGATGAACTGAGAGCAGTAAGAGAGGGCCCTTCACACACATACACACAATAGTGTAAGGGTGTGAATAAGTGAATACAAACTTGTACACACAAACAAATACAATGACACAAATAAAGGTTGGAAGAGCTTTTAAAACACATGAGAAAATTAAAGGGATATTTCACCCAAAAATGAAAATGAAAGAGAGTCATACAGGTTTGGAGTAACAAGAGGGTGAGTAAATGATGACAGAATTTTCATTTTTGGGTGAACTGTGCCTTTAAATTAGACTGAGGATGCTCGGGTTACCCAATGGATAATCCACAAGCATCTCTCTTGGAAATGACAGTGTGAAAGTGAAAAGCAGAAATAAGAAAAAGCACAAGCTTACCTTGAGGGTCCGTCAGGCCGTTCGGCAGGCGAGAGATTGAGGGATGACTGAAAGAGAGCAGACAACAAAAGGGAAGAGTGAGTTCCACGGGAACAAAGAAGCATAACGCTACTCTCCCATCCTGCACCACAATCAATACCTTCCCCCCGCATGCGCAAAGACAGCTGTGACCGACAAGGGTTCCACATCTCTCTATCCCACCTTGAAGGACTGTGGAAAATTAACTTTGACCCCCTGCTAGAATGAATGAGGTCTAGGGCCCCATGGTAACAAAAGAACAAAAAAAGCCAGCAAACAAAACAGTACGGATCCAGAGAGGCTGCACGTGGTACCAGGTCATAAGAAGCCTAGTCTATTATGCCGTCAAAGGGCGGCACGCCTCCTTTCCTTTGACACTGCCAGGGGTGAATTACAACAAATCTGAACACAATAGAGCAGTCTGTTGTGTGTGTGCTGCCTTATCCATGTCCAGTTTTGATCAAAGAAAAGAAAGGAGGGACAATTGTTGACAACGGTAATTAAATAACACAATAAAACTCATCGTAGGTCAGAGCTGAATTAAAAAACAAAGCACAGCCACTGAAAAAGTGAAATTCTGTACAAAGTGTATTTTCCTTCCAATATTCAATACTCTTTTTAATAAATCATAAGACAACACAGAAAAAACACGCACGAGTCACAACGCAAACATACTCTATAAACTACAACAAACTACAAAAGTAATTATAAATGAAAATCTTCAAATATCAACATCACAGTGTAACAAGAAATGATATGCATATATCAAAATTGTGTGCATTTATGCATTTATGTCAACTTCCTGAAAAACGTAAAGTTTTATCATGTGAATTCAGATTATGAAGGACAAAATACAAGACATTAAGCTAATATAATGGCATGTTCATGATTATAGTTGTATTTCTTAACGTCAGCATATTCAAGAATTCCATAAATGGTAAAACTGTATAATAAAGTTGTTTTAGTTAATTTTAGCAACCTACTTAAACTAACAGTGTAAAAAACTTATTAATCTTGGTTAATGTTAATTCTAACATATACTATTGGACAAATTAAGAGATGCATTATGAACTAACATGAATTAACAATAAACAACAATAATTAATACAATTTAAAAGTAATTCAAAGTAATTCATAAATTAAAATTAGCTATGATTAATAAATGCTGTGAAAATATTATTCATTTTTTTGTTCATGATAACTAATTTATTAGCATTTATTAATGTTAACTAATAGAACCTTTTGTAAAGTGTTACCCTGTTAACTACCCTGTAAATTCACTGAAAACAAAGTAAACTAACAATTGTTTTTTTAAAAGTGCATATGGAAAGTGGTGTGATGAACTTTGCAGGGGCTGCTTATTAGTTAATTATGCTAAGAATGCACATAGGCTTTCTGAATTCCTCCAATTATACTACAAGGTTTAATACTGGGTAGTAGTGTCTTGTTCATGAATGAATTAGAATTTTTGAACAAATCTTTTAAAGTGATAGTACACCCAAAAATGAAAATGTTCTCATCATTTACTCACCCTCATGTCATCCCAGGTGTGTATGACTTTCTTTCTTCAGCAGAACACAAACAAAAATATCTCAGCTCTGTAGATTCTTACAATGCAAGTGAATGGTGAACAGACATTTGTACCTCCAAAAATCACATAAAGGCAGCATAAAAGTAATCCATATGACTCCAGTGGTTAAATCCATATCATTAGAAGCGATATGATAGGTGTGGGTGAGAAACAGAACAATATAGTCCTTTTTCACTCTAAATCCCTACTTTAACTATTACTTTCAGAGGTGAAAGTGAAACTAAACAGGCACCACATGTGATCTTCAGATGTAAAAGTGAAAGTGAAAGTGGAGATATAAGTAAAAAGGACTTACATTTTGATCTATTTCTCACCCTCACCTGTTATATCGCTTCTAAAGATATGGATTTAACCACTGGAGTCTTATGGATTACTTCTGTTTCCTTTATGTGATTTTTGGAGCTACAAAGTTCTGATCACCATTCACTTGCATTGTATGGACCTACAGAGCTGAGATATTCTTCTAAAAATCTTCATTTGTGTTCTGCAGAAGAAAGAAAGTCATACACATCTGCGATGTCATGAGGGTGAGTAAATGATGAGAGAATTTTCTTTTTTGGGTGAACTATCCCTTTAAATGAGCAAACCTTTCTTGTTTACTTCCATCATTTGTACTTACTGATGTAAAGATATAATCGCAGAAATTGTGACTGAACGAATAAGTGAACAAATCTTTATGGTGAACCAATTCAAAAGACTTGATTCACTGAGAAGAATCAAAATCCCCATCACTAATATTGGGAAGGCAGGAGAAATGATGAGCAGAGAAGAATAAATGGTGGGGCAGTAGGGGAGCTCAAAAGAGAATGGAGAAGATGGAGAGATTCAAAGTAGATGACAAACTGAAAAGTACAAAAGCAAACTATACGGAATGATGGATGGACAGGAGGGTAGATTTACCTGCGCCACAGCATGCGTGGAGTAGTCAGGATTATAATCCAGCCTCTTTTTAGGAGGCTAGATGCCCCGCCACCCGAGCGAGCGAACAGCAGCAGAGGTAGAGAGGAGTGAAGATGAGGTGGAGAGGTGGAGAAGAAGGTGCGTCATGGGAAAAAAGACACGTGGAGAGAGTAACAACATTAGGGCATGGAGAAACCAAGAGATCACACAGAACACACATAGACGCGCAGTGTGAAAACAAAGGGTGAATACTAAGGAGCCTCATCTTTGTTCAAAGAAGGATCAGAGTCATGCTTTACCTACCTTATACACAATGCCACTTGTGTGTATTGTGTTATACACACAGTGGTGATCTGGCAACTACATAAGGCCAACAAACATTGTAGATGTTCTGCTTGTTTACACATTGTGGCAGCAAACTCAAATAGTAAACAAGCCAGGAAGTGTGAGAGGCATAAGAGGAATACACAGCTCACAAAACAAAAACAGTGTAGTCTATAGGAACTGGAGGAACTGTGCATAATACCTCATTTCTGAACATATTATTTACAATTATGCATTTGACAGACAGACTTTTATTTGAGGCGACTTGCGCTGCATTTGTGTTATACTTTTTATCAGTCCATGTACTTTCTGGGAACTGAATTTGGCTTTTTTAGTGCCATGTTTTGCAAGTTGAGCTAAAGGAACTCCAGAACTATTATACATTTAATCTATTCATTAATTTTAAAAAGAGACTTTGAGAGTTTTCTGCACAGGTTCTTCAGCTGTAAATAAGAGCAGGCTTGTTGTGTGATACTGGAAAACAGCCCAAGCGAATCATTTAAAACAGTGTTTCACATCTGTAAATTAAAGGAATCTTACAATTTTAAAACAAGTTAAGCTCAATAGATAGCGTTTGTGGCACAATATGAATTCCACAAAAAATTATTTTAACTCATCCCTTTTATATATACAGTTGTGCTCAAACATTTGCATACCCTGGCAGAAATTGTGAAATTTTGTCTTTTATTTAAGGATAGTGATCATATAATCCATTTATCATCACATAGTTGTTTGGCTCCTTTTTAAATCATAATGATAACAGAAATCACCCAAATGGCCCTGATCAAAAGTTTACATACCCTTGAATGTTTGGCCTTGTTACAGACACACAAGGTGACACACACAGGTTTAAATGGCAATTAAAGGTTAATTTCCCACACCTGTGGCTTTTTAAATTGCAATTAGTGTCTGTGTATAAATAGTCAATGAGTTTGTTAGCTCTCATGTGGATGCACTGGGCAGGCTAGATACTGAGCAATGGGGAGCAGAAAAGAATTGTCAAAAGACCTGCATAACAAGGTAATGGAACTTTAAGGATATAAAAAGATATCCAAAGCCTTGAAAATGCCAGTCAGTACTGTTCAATCACTTATTAAGAAGTGGAAAATTCTGGGATCTCTTGATACCAAGCCAAGGTCAGGTATACCTAGAAAGATTTCAGCCACAACTGCCAGAAGAATTGTTTGGGATACAAGGAAAAACCCACAGGTAACCTCAGGAGAAATACAGGCTGCTCTGGAAAAAGACGGTGTGGTTGTTTCAAGGAGCACAATACGACGATACTTGAACAAAAATTAGCTGCATGGTCGAGTTTCCAGAAAGAAGCCTTTACCACGCCAGTGCCACAAAAAAGCCCAGTTACAATATGCCCAACAACACCTTGACACGCCTCACAGCTTCTGGCACATGGTAATTTGGAGTGAGCGAGACCAAAATAGAGCTTTATGGTCACAACCATAAGCACTATGTTTGGAGAGGGGTCAACAAGGCCTATAATGAAAAGAATACCATCCCCACTGTGAAGCATGGTGGTGGCTCACTGATGTTTTGGGGGTGTGTGAGCTTTAAAGGCACAGGGAATCTTGTGAAAAACTGATGGCAAGATGAATGCAGCACGTTATCAGAAAATAGTGGTAGACAATTTGCATTCTTCTGCACGAAAGCTGCGCATGTGATGCTCTTGGACTTTCCAGCATGATAATGACCCTAAGCACAAGGCCAAGTTGACCCTCCAGTGGTTACAGCAGAAAAAGGTGAAGATGCTGGAGTGGCCAGTGCTATGATACACAGTCTCCTGACCTTAATATCATCGAGCCACTCTGGGGAGATCTCAAACGTGCGGCTCATGCAAGACGACCAAAGACTCTGCATGACCTGGAGGCATTTTGCCAAGACGAATGGGCAGCTATACCACCTGCAAGAATTTGGGGCCCCATAGACAACTATTACAAAAGACTGCACGCTGTCATTGATGCTAAAGGGGGCAGTACACAGTATTAAGAACTAAGGGTATGCAGACATTTGAACAGGGGTCATTTCATTTTTTTCTTTGTTGCCAAGTTTTGTTTTATGATTGTGCCATTCTGTTATAACCTACAGTTGAATATGAATCCCATAAGAAATAAAAGAAATGTGTTTTGCCTGCTCACTCATGTTTCCTTTAAAAATGGTACATATATTATCAATTCTCCAAGGGTATGCAAACTTTTGAGCACAACTGTATATATATATATATATATATATATATATATATATATATATATATATATATAAACTGTTACAGAACCACACTTACAATGGCAGTGAATGGGGCCAGTCCACAAACAATAAAATACACACTGTTTAAGAAGTATAGCCACAAGACATAAGCATTATATGTGTTAACATGGCTTTAGTGTGATACATTTGCTTACTAAACTTATCTGTGAATGGTTTTATCCAATATTACAACTTCACGGTCATGACGATAACACCGGTAAACCCTATAATCTGCCCTAAATCACAATAAAATCATGTTTACACCCATAATATTTATGTCCTGTGGCTATACTTATGAATTTTAATATTTATGGACTGGCCCCATTCACTTCCATTGTAAGAGGCTAACTGTAACAGCATTTTTTTGTTTGTTTTTAAATAAGCAATGGACGAATCAAATTCAATTTCTGTGGTAATCATATGCTGCAAATGCTGTTGATAGAGCTTAAAGGGATAGTTCACCCAAAAATGAAAATTCTCTCATTATTTACTCACCCTCATGATATCCCAGGTGTGTGTGAAAAATTTAAAAATTTCTTAGCCCAGTAAGTCCTTAAAATGTAAGTGAATGGAGATTTCTCTTTTGAAGCTCCAAAAATCACAAACAATCAGCATAAACTTCATCCATACGACACCAGCTGTTAAATCAGTGTCTTCTAAAGCATCATGATCACTTCTGGTGCGAAAAAGATAACAATTTAATTACTTTTTAACTCAAAATAATGCTTCCAGTGAGCAGCAGTACACACATGTGATGTAATCGCATTGGCATTTGAAACACGTGAGAACTGAGGCAAGAGCGTCACAGACGGAAGAGCAGCGCTGTTTACAAGTGAGAAGGAGGAAGGCTGTACAGTAGCTTGGTTGGTTTTGGTTTAGATTTGTATTTATCTGTTTCTTTACTCACATGGTGAATTTTTGTGCTTATCCTGGATGTCTCAACCGAGTAGAGAACGTGAGATTACATCTGTATCCATGGCAACGTGAATACGTCACACGAGAGACCGCTTGGACTCCACCCACTCGTGAAGCATTGGATTATAGTTAAAAAGTACTATTGAAAAACGATTGATCTTTTTTTCACACCAAAAGTGATCATGTCACTTTAAAAGTGAAATTAATTTAATAGCTGGAGTCGTATGGATGACATTTATGCTGACTGTCTGTGATTTTTGGAGCTTCAAAAGAGAAATCTCCATTCTCTTGCATTTTAAGGACCTACTGGGCTAAGAAATGTTTCTAATTTTCTTCAAATGTGTTCTGGTGAATAAAGAAAGTCATACAACACCTCGGATATCATGAGGGTGAGTAAATAATGAGAGAATTTTCATTTTTGGGTGAACTATCCCTTTAACTTCCATTGAACCTGAAACATTCCTTTAAGACTATAAAGCATACCCATTCATCTAAAGAGTATGTTGTACTATATGCCATAAACAGCACTTTTTTGGTTAGAGTGTGATTATTTTCTTGACATATTAGCCTTGGGGTTCGTCATCAAACATATAATTTGTGTGTGATGTCTCACCCACTGCTGCTAGCATTGTTATTTGTGCAAGTTAAGGTGATGTTAAATGCCATTTTGTTGTTGTCAGTGTGCAAACACAGACTCCTTTGTTGTCCAAAAGAGAGCTTTTACAGCCAATGTGCACAACTCAAAACCTGGCCACTGAACTACAAAACTACACACACTCACAAATGCTTGTCAATACACCACAGCATGTGTGTACTGGACAAGAAGATTACAGTCTACAGCATGCCAGCCTGCCGCACCCTCCCTCAACTTACCGGCCGTCCAAACTCCAACTCGGAAAAGAATTTAAACCAAGGCTCGTTCTCTAAATCTATGTCATCTGGGTTTAAATCAAATGTCTGGAGTAAGAAGTTACATAGAAGAAGAGAGGAAAGGAGAGAAGAGAAAAATAAGGAGAATGAGAGAAAAATTTGGGATTCAGTGTTAGGAGGACCAAACTCTGCAGGAAGCCATAATGGGTAAAGAATAGAGGAGGACGATGCTGTAGATAAGGAGGTAACGCTTAACACATCATCACATTCTCTCACATATACACATACATATACCACAATGTCAATTCATAATGTACAATATTAAAGACCCCTTGAAATGGTTTGACAAGGACAGCTTTCTTTCCTGTGTTAATGCATTTCCTATTGAAAAAGTAAGTTGGGGTAGGACATATCAAAGGGCTCAGCCCTTTTGGTAAATAGCCAATAGCCTTTAGTTTACTTCATGGCCACACTTGCACACTTCTGCACTATTCTATGGCATTTAGTAGGGCTGGGTGAAATGGCCAAAAATATAATCACGATATTCTTTTTCATATTGTTCGATATCAATATTTATCACAATATACATTCACATTTGCACATTGCACTTTTTGTTTTTATTTCCAAGTTGGCAGAAGAAAATAATTTTTTTTTAATCCTAAACAGTCAAAATAGTCTCTACAAAACTGCACTGGGGGCCCAGAGACAGCCGAAGCAGTGGGGTCTAAGGGATCTTCTACCAAAATATAGAGTTTATCAATCAAGTGCAGTTGGCTATGAATGTTAAAAGATCATGTGTTCGTTTTGAAGTATAATGACAGCAGTCCAGTATTTGCTTGAATTCTTTTACATTCAAATTATATATTTGTATATATATTTACATTCAGATCACCAAGTATGGGGGCACAGAAGCCCTTGTGACTGAGGAATGATACTGTATGGGGGTTCAGGGGAATCCACTGAGAGAAAGACTAGGCTACCAACTACCGCCGGGTTCACACATCCTCCGTGAGCGTGGCATGAGTGGTCGCACTGGATGTTCACATTGGCCGCGTCTCTTCTGTGAGAAAAAGCAGTGCCTCTGCACAGAAAATAAAGTTATCTATGGGATCCTATGCCAAATTTATTCTTTAATAAGGTCATAGTAAGCTGAGGTTATTACTGCTACAAGGACAAAAGCAGGCAGTCACATGCACTTCATCTTTATCAGCACACTTGGTTGTGATTGGTTAATTCTTTCCTTTATTATGTTATTTTATTGAGTTTACTTGCATGCAGAGGTTTGGGTCTAATAATGTTTATTTGCTTTTGTGTCTTTTCTATAATCTCCTGATTATTTTAGTGTTGTACTGCACCCAGAGCCGTTGAGCTCAGCGTGAGCCGCACAGCAAAAATAGACTCAACGCTGAAACTATCCACACAGCCGAATCTGGGATGCGTCACCTCGTGACTCACGCTTGCTGTGTTCTGTTAATATGGGCACTGAATTGAAAATGCACCGCTCACACCTCGCTCACATCCTGCTCACGGAAGATGTGTGAACCCGGTGTAGTAATTTCATTGTCTTTCCTTGTCATCCATACCAGAGATGAGGACATCTGATTAATTTTCACAAAATTAGAACAGAAATCTATTTGTTTATTATTAAAAGCTTGTAACATGATGATTAATAAAGCTAAAGTTAGAAGGAAAAAACATTATGGTCTAAAGGCATTTTGGAACCACGTTAAATTATGCGGCGCCTCATGTCTACTCACTTGTGGAGAAAAAAGGCAACGCATGTGGAGCGGGACAGGGCATAAATGAAGCATGTTTGGTGCTAAAGAAAAATATTCAAAAATACAGTGCAGAAAGATCAGAGCTGGTGTACACAGCACTGTTGTTTTTTAGCACTGTTCACTAGAGCTGATGAGAGTGCACAACCATCATCATGAAGTCTTGAGGTCCGGACGGAATCAATCCAGGGTCAGACTGTGGTGACTGGTGTAGCCTAATAGTTAGCAAGGCAGCTAACATTAGCAACTTCATACAGTCTGAGAAAGCCAAACTGCTTGTGTTTTTAGCAACACACACCTGATTGTCTAGATGTAGAACATAGGTTAAATATAGAAAATTACTCAAAAGCTTATCATCGATATCATGGATTTTTTTATCGTGATAAATATTGAGATTGTTTTATCGCCCAGCCCTAGCATTTAGTAGTGTACGTAGTGCAAGGTGTATGTTAACACTGATAAAGCAACAAATGTAGTGTACTACGAGTACCACGATGATGTACTACTGAAAAAAAAAAACTGAGCGTGGAATGTTGGACACTTCGTGCGCTCAACAATCGCAGTACTTAGCGGAAAGGGGCAGAGGAATGGGGTGGCTCTGCTGGCCAAACAATTGTAATTAACGGTGAATGTGGCAACTAGTGAAACTTCTATGAAGACAGCACCTTACAAAAGTGAGTTGAATGCTTTACCATCACCCTACGCTGTGTAAATATGTACGTTATTTGAGATATACAGTAGATGTTGAACTGAGTTTGGCTAACACGCTAAAGCTAGAGGCGACACATCATGTGTGTTTGAAACATCACTTCCGTCAGCTAAAAAACAGTGTGTGCTTCAGTGTAGTAAAAAAAGTTAAGTGTTACATTTGGGACTTTGAAAATTCATACACTACATAGCTAAGTGCATTGTGTATATTGCAAGTGCACAGTACAGTATATAGTGCATAATTTGGGACACAGCTTATGATTTGCTACATGCCACTGCTAGTCAGTGGCAAACTATTTTAGGGGGAGGGGTTCATTCTAGAGAGCATCAGATTGGACAAAACAGTTATTCTAATTAATAGGAGAAATTGTAATGCATATTTTATAAACTGTACCCCCTGACCCTTACAAAAATCAAGAGTTCACATCAAATTTGCCGCAAACTTGCCTCAAATACGCCACTAATTCTAATAACTAATAACTCTTCATTATTGCCAAAGGTTTGCTGCAGGTTCTCCACTACCGATGAAGAGTTGCAAACTTTTGCCAAGCATTTGCGCCGAATCACAAGCTCATTTACATGTGAAAATAATGAGTAGCATATTTGTGGCAAGTTTGCGGCTAGTTTTCCAGAACTCTAGATTTTTCGTAAGGGAACCCTCAAACCTAAACCTAACCATCAGTGGAGTAAAAATTTAATGTTGGGGGAAAATGCAACATCCCAAATCACACTGATTATGCAAATAGATTATTTCCTGGTTTCAGTGCTGGATGCAAACCCAGGTCTCCCATACTGCTGATGCAGCACACTTCCGGTTATGCCACAAGGGAAGGTAAACTCGCTCGAGCCAATGCAAAAATGTCTGATGGCAGACAGCGCTAGTCAGTGAGTCGGCAATATGTGGCTGATCCTAGGGAACTAAAACTTTCGAAAACAACATGCCGACTTCCTGTGTGATAATGTGGGACTAAAAGCCACAAATATATTGTTTTGATTACATCAAGTCAAAAACAGAAGTTGTACATCTCTGTTTTGTCCAAAAGAGGGACACACACTGCTTCCTCAGTCTCTCTCTCTCTCTCTCTCTCTAACATTTTTCTCTCTTCCTCCAGCTATGACAGCACATGCTGAGAAAGCTGCCCACTCTTTTTGCCACCTGGGACATCTCCCACTGCCACATCCAGTGCATTTCTGCTGAGGGCAGTGCTATGATTCACCCTTCTGACATTTCTATTCCATTGTTCCTTTTGAACCAAGCCCCTGTGTACAACTGCATATCTTTGTCTGACACCCTTTCAGCTTTTTACATCTACATTGCAAAACAGCCTGAAAAGTTCAACAACTGCCCACAAAGAAGCAATAAACACTAAGGAAAAAACTTGAGCCATTAAACAATTTTATTTTGGGGGATTTTATAATGTAAAATGTACCATTCTAATGTCTTCTACTTACTCTTTTATATGGGGAACATTCTGTGTACTGTGCAGTGTAATTGACAGGCTGCTTATGAACCCCAAATTCTCACATGGGATTGATTGGGATCTATTTGCCTGTCTTTTGTGTACCTGTCTATCTTTTGCCACTTTCTCTATCACACAGTTACATATTACGAATGACAGGGAATTATTGAGCAGAGAACGAGGGGAATGGGATCGGGACATGGTGCAGGCAAGATTCAAACCTGCATTATCCATGTTAATACCAAGGCTTCTTATTTCTCAAGCATGTATGCTAACCACTGCACTCTGGCTCTGAGCCATTACTTTTATGGAAAGTATTACAAAGTATTTTTTTAGAAATACAAACAAGCACACCAAAATAACACACATTCAGACAATAAATCACACTGTACCTACCACATCAACAAAACCACCAATGGAAAAGAAAGCTGGCTACAAATACCACAGTTCTCATGATAAGCAAGCGCATGAGAAAACTGTTTAAAGCTGTGTACAGTTCCATTATCAGGTCAAATGGTCCATGACACTGTGAGGGAAAACCCATTTGAAGCACTCCTCCAATTAGCAGGCAAGAAAATTTACATCTGGCACTGTAACAAACATTTGGTCAGGTAACCTAAAAATGTGGTACTTTGTGTGGTAATATCTAAATTAAGTGTTTTTAGTATATTTGAAAAATGTTGTTTAATGTACTATAACTAAATCAACCTGACTTCATTAGGTGTACATGTATATACTGTACATGTACAATATACACATACATTTCATTCATAAAGCTGAACTTCAACTTGGCTTGAATACAAACAATAAAGTTGTGAGTTTTTATTTGACTGAATGATACTATAGTCCTGTTTCTGGGACACAAATAAAGCTTTGTACTGGGCTAAAATTATTTTTAAAGACAGGGCAATTTAATATAGAACAAGGCCTAATCTGTCTAGGAGACTGACCCTGTATGTTTGATTCTGTGATTAAATAGACCAGACCAGCAGTTCGCTGAATAAAACTGAATTATTTTAAAATGAAGATCACAACGACTTCAACTGAAATGCCTTTAGACCTTAAAAAAGTTATTTAATGATTTTTATCCCAATTTTAACGGAGCTAATGAATAACAATCACTTGAATAAAATGATTTAATTGATAGTCTCACTCACAGGTCTTTCCTGCTCGAGAATGGAGGATTTGCCTGGCTCATACTCAAAGATGCTCCGCGGTTCTGCCCGGTATTTACGCGTGTCCACTTTACGATCTGGAGGACCCCACTCATTTCTGCAGATTGGGACAGCCCAAAGAGATAATCAGAACCACTCAGTGATCAGACGCCTGTGAAACAGAACATGCAATACATGAGGTCATGTGTCTTACGGGTCGTGCGAAAGCTCCTTCTCTCTGTCCATGTCTCGTGAGCGGAGCTGGAGGAGTGAGGGCATTGGTGGGGGTGGTGGGGGCACGGGTGATGGTGAGAGCTCCCTGTGGGCAGCACCGTCTGGAGTTTCTGAGGTATTTCTGGACAGAGGCCGGTAGGTGTGTGTTCGAGGGGGAGGGTGGACATGGACAGTGGTGTAGTTGTCTAAAGGAAGAGGCATGAATATCATATTAATATGACAAATCAATGAAATTATGTATACCTGTAATTTAGAGACTGAAAAAAAATGCAGTAAAGAGATTATATTTAATACTTAATCTTATAATTAAAATGAGTCTGAAAACTCTTTTATGTGCAGGATTTAGACATGGATAAAATTGTCTTAGATTTTAAGCAGGTGGATAATTATTTCAAGTTCAGTCATAAAAACTCTACTTGGCACAGGCTCTTTAAACATGTAATCTATTAGCCATTCAACTTGCGTATTACCTCTTTGTCTAGCATTGAAAATACCTCAGTTGTTGTCAGGTAATCTGGTCTCACTGCAGCACACTAAGAGAATTTTCACATTAAAAACCCTCATCCTCCCCAGCACCACTTGTCTAGATCAGCTTCAGGGGGATTGCATGTATTGTATGTCTAATTGTGCAGCAGCAGCAGCAACACGTCTTACGTGCTTGACACTGTATGTCTTTATATGTTCTTAACAGTAGCAAGTCTTCAAACTTGTTCTACAGCAGCAGTGCCATAGTCAGATCTAGTCCACCAAGACATAATATACTTGCTTGTCATCAGGGTTGGGATGCGACTAATTAAAAAAGTTTAACATGTTACTTTGTCTAAATCGTGATTAACACATTTACCGTTAATACAGCATTAACCAACACTTCTTGGTAGTGCGGAACCTTTGTTACTTTTTAATGTAACCCGTTACAGATTACTGATTACTTACAAATAAATGTAATCAGAAATGTAATCCGATTACATCAATATGAAAGTAATGCAGTCAGATTACTTTCCCTTACTTTTGGATTACCACAAGGGCACAAACGTAAATAAAGTCAAGATAAAATCAGTATAATCTCTAAAACATTAAATTATGCCTTGAATGCAAACAGAACATTTTTGAGTAATATTATGAATACTGTTGTAGCTGTTATTATATCTAAGGAAAAGAAACATGGACACTGCACCATACCAAGAAAACAGAAAATGAGCTGTTAATGTAGAACAGCTCTGTATTTTTAAAGAAATAAGTTGAGTTCTCTGTCTGCTACAGAAAAATAAAATTTCCCATAAAGCAAATATAATCAGAACAGATGCACTGAATTATGTCTTGGTTAACATTAAACTAAATCTGACAGGATAGACCTCAGATTCAAAAACACTGCAAAGTTTAATTCTGCCATGTTTTGCAGTTTGTGTGTATAGGCAATTGTAATTTGCACTATTCATTAACTTAAGACTGTATTCAGTAGGTAGATCACACGTTATCATCCTCATAATCGTTAGTATTGTCATAATTAAATGCTGGAGAGTGTCTTTCCTCTGCTTGCTCATGATCCAAAGTCAAATATCACCAGCTAACAGTTTATGGCTGATTTCTCTGCTTCTGTTTCTGTTTAAGTAGGATTTTAAAGGGGGGAAAAGTTTTGATTCCAAAAAGAAAACCAAATCTAGTTTTAAAGAATAGATCAAAACAGATTTAAGCTTTTAGTGTGTCTTTTCAATAATTTATTCCTAATTACTGTAAGTGTTGAACATGTTACATTTGCCAGAATGTCTCCCTCACCCAGACATTTGAACTGTTCTCAATAATTTATCAAAATCAGAAAAATTCTTCATTTAACTTTCCTAAGAACTTAAAACACATTTTCAATTAATTTGGTATTTATGTGTACAATTAGATTTGTTAATAATGATCAGGGATGCAAAATCTTGAGAGGTGAATAAGGAGATAAAGTCATAGCAGGTTTTTAATTTTTTTTCAGCTGATTTTTGTATGTTGCATTCAAAACTTTTTTTCTTAAATGATGTAGGATTAAGTACCATTCACCTGGGGTAGGGGTAATTTTTTCATCTTGAATATGGTACAGTTCGCATTTGCAAGCATGTAAACCAGGCAGGGGATTTCTATGCTGTACCAGCAATGATGAGCAAATCATGTCAGCCTTGTCAGCTATTCCTGTTCCCGCCAAATGATGAGGGCCACAGTACTAAGGCTAACTCATTTTAACACATTTTAATATTAACTAATTTTAGCTAACCTAGCTAATGTGATTTCTGTGTGGCTCTCATTACCTTCAAATTAGCAGGTCCTTGGATAATGAGAGTATCTTCACAGCTGGAAGGCATTAATTCCACTGAACTTTAATGTTGTTTCGCTTTTCTCTTTTAAAGAGCGAATAATGCATGTTGTTCCGTGGCCATCGCGATGAAGCAGCTGTTTACCTCGAGAGCAGAGTGCTGATGTGAGACAGGTTTTTTTTGCATATGCGACAGTAGGAGACGCTTCTGACTCAAGTGAGTCATGAGAGAGAACCCGAAGAGAATGCGCATCTAAATCATCTCTCACTCTAAACAAACAGCTGTCTGTATCACTTTATCTCAGGAAAATTCACTATTTCTTTTGTCAGAAATTAAAACTTGTAATCCTGACAGTAATCCCAATTTTTTTTAATGTAACTGTAATCTGATTATGTTTTTTTATGTAACTGAAACAGATTACAGTTACCTAATTTTTGTATTTTGATTACCTAATGCCATTACAAGTAATCCGTAAATCCCAAGGGCGTAGCAGCTGCGGGGGACATGGGGGACACGTCCCCCGCACTCTTTAAAAAGGTGATTTTTATCCCCTGCACTTTTCCAAGCTAAACCCATACCGAGTATTCTTTGCTTTTTTTTTTTTTTATTTTTACTTTGGGCTGATTGAGCAACCATCCAGCCAATCACAGGTGAGTTTCATGAGCCGAAACAACCCTTACGCAATAGGCCGTCAGTCAAACAGTCTAATCAATGCGGCTCCATTCATTTCTTCAAAGCTGCTTTCAACAATGTTCATTTATCCATGTTTTTGATCGGCACTGATGTTTATCTAAATTAATAATCTAGAGATGAGGAACACACAAATGAGAGTTATTTTTCGGCATATCGTTACTGATTGGCAGCATTACGTGAAATGTACTGCAGAAAAACAAAAACAAAGGACAATCCTTCTTTTAAACACACACTGTAAGTGGAGTTTATATCAGCACCTGAAACTTCATTAAGTTATGCTTTTTACATTATGTTTGTGAGATAATAGTTTGATAGGTTGTTAGTTTAGCCAATTAAAGCAGATTACTAGATCTGTGTTAAATATGAAAAGCTATTTTTAATATCAGCTCCTGTTTTTTACCTCTATGTTGGTGTGCAGTCGACAAACTAGAAAAAAAGATAGATCTGCTGTGTTCTTAGAACACTTAGGCATTTTACTGAAGGGAATAGCTATGTAGATAGACTTTTTTATACATGAAAATGTACGGACATTATTGAAACTCTATTATTGTTGTCTTTTGATAAAAGTAATTCTCAGCAGCTCACAAACTGTATGGAAATGATAGATTTGCTTTGTTCTTATAATGCATAAAACCTCTACTAAAGTCTCTTTGTAGGTCTGTAGACATAAAAATGTTAAAGGAATTAAATATTCTTTTGATGGTTGATTCAGTGACTAACTCATTTCACACAAGACACTCATTTGTCACCACCTTCTGGCATCACCAGAAATGGTCACTGAATCATTAAATGGATCTGAACAAATTTTGGTGAACGTATTTCAAATCCCACAATGCACAAGCACAGAGTAAAACATAAAATTGTGTACATGCACAATTGTCATTATTGTAATTGATTAAATTACTTATTCAGGACCAGCTTGTGCTCAGTCTTTTATTGTCATGTGTGAAACAGAAGCAAGTGCTCCACAAGATGCCCTTTATTTTTGCAGCTAATTTAGCTACATTTTGCACTTATTTTACAATACTTGAATCTTTAAAATACTAAAAATATTAAAAGTAAATAATACGTAAATATTAATATAATACTTATATCATACTTACCTGTATATTTTAATATATACTGTAATATATTAATACTGCACTGTAAGTGTTAGGTCTGTGCGAGCAACCTACTGACAGCTGTCTCCCCCCATTTTTAAAATGACTGCTACGCCCCTGGTTACTCCCCAAGCCTGCTTGTCATATTCATTATAATACTTAAAAATGTATTCTGAGAGTTGTCATGACTGAACTGCGGTTAAAATCAGATCTTGAGGTTGAACAGATTTCTCTTACCATTGTTTATGATGGCATATGTGGCATTATAAGTGTCTGCATAGTCATCATCTGGTGAAAACACATAGCATGAAACAGAAATAAAAAATTAAAAAAAAAATTAAAAAAAATTCTTTGTTAGAATAAAAAGAAAAATAGAACACAGGGTAGTTGTTGAACACAGGAAAGTTGTTACAAGGGCCACATTTAGTAACTGTAAGGTTTGGAATCAAGTCTACTCGCACAAATGCTGGTTTTGTATACTGGTTTAAACCAGGTATTTCAAAATGTATTTCAAAACAACTATACATTATGATATTTTTGTGAATTCTATCCTCTAAACGTAAAATCCAGTTAAATAATACTCCATAATAGTTCTTAGGTAAACAAGTGAACACAATAAAACCATACTGGCATACAATTAGGCAAAGGTCAACTTCTTTAGACACAAGAAACGTTTCATAAGAACCTTTTCTTCACAAATGTCAGGTCAGGGCAGGCTGTCATATCTTTTTATTGTCACACGAGTTGTAATTTCATTCAGTTGATTAACTGCTGTTTCTGTTAGCTTAATCAATAATTGGGTATTTTTGTATGTTACCTCACTGACTCTTGAGATAAGGGATAAAACATGTCCTACATACAAAAGTCCTCTTTATGTTAAAAATAAAGAAATTAATTATAATAAAAATAGTGAAAAAGTTAAATCTAAAGGAAATGTGTATACTCAGGGCATTTATTACTTACAGTATATTTTAAAATAATTTCATTAGATTGTTTTTAAATGAATGCTCTATACTTGGAAGCACATGTAACTTAACCTGTCCTCTACAAGAGGTCACAATGTTAAACTGCCAAACAAAGTGTTTAAAAATGCAAACAAAATGCAAAAAAAAAAAAAATAATATATATATATAAATATCAACTGAAAGGTAGGATCTGTAAGATATCAAACGATACATAAAGTAAAATTTAAATGATATTTTCCATAAAAAACAATCTATCAAAAATCTTCACTTTGCATCAACTCTGTCAGATTTTTTTTTTTGTAATCCTGAATAAATCAGACAATGTCATGGTCAACTATAACTCTGAGTACCACTTTCCTACTTCCTGCTCATGGTGGATGCAGCAGTAGGACACGTGGTCTGGTAAGTAAAAAATAAAATAAAAAACAAAATACAAAATTTGAACAAACAATGTTTAAGTCTCTGCGGTCACAGCTTCAATATGTCAACACCATCATCCCATTGTGATAATTTCTGTTAAGAATTGTAAAATAATTTTATCATTTTAGTTTAGGTTAAAGAGGCGGCTTTAACTGAGGAAAAAAACTAAATGGCTCCAGTGTGCAAAACATGGTTAAGATGGAAAAATATTCAAATTTGTCAACTCTGTCAGAATTTTCAGAAAAGTGTGAAAACAGAAAAAAAAATTAAAATAAATAATAATTTATAGAATGCATTTTAGACTTAAGACTTTACCCTCTTATTGGATGGATCAAATTAAAATAGCATGCTTTTGTGTGTCTGATGTAGTTGAAACAAATGACAGTAAGATATAAGTTATAAAGTGAATAAATATCAATTTTCAGAAAAAAGCGTTTTTATAAAAACCTGTTCCCTTATATGGTTAATTAGCTGACACCTTTGTCCACAGATATATTCATTTCAAATTAATTTAGTATTAAAAATAACAACTAATATTTAAAACATGTTTTGTCCCTCATCTCAAGAATCAGTGACCTTATAAATTTTTGCAGTTCTATGAATTGTTTAGTGCCTCAAAATTGTTTCACTGTTTACATTTTGCTGAATAGAAATAGGAATTAAATAATCTATTATATGTTATTTATTGGCAGGTTCCCATTGTGACAACTTCCCCAACTATTGAGGCATGTTGTCATTGTTACATGAACTGTATCACTGGCAATAATGATGGAAATGTTAAACAGCTTTTTTTTTTTTTTTTTTTTTTTTTTGGAGTCAAGACTTTAAGGAATGCACCTATACAGAAACTGATTTAAGAATAAACCTACCCTGACAAATATTCACTGGAGTAAAAAGTGTGTAAACTATCTCCCCAATGTTGTGTTGTTGATCTGAAATGAATTCAGCAGGATATCTATGTTCTGGGTATCCTCTCACTCATTTGGACACAATACACACCTGGTTTATGAACCATGTGGATCTGTTTGAACATGGTCTTGTACCAGTCTTTGGGTCTGTCCACAGTCTGAATAGAAGCACAAACAAACACACACAGGCAGAGAGAAATGCCATGTTAATTTGTTGGTTGAGCATGCTCTAAAAGCGAACAGCATTTGTCATTACCTGACAACCATCAAAATCACTAGAGCAGAGAGGGAGAGACAGACAGACAGTAAATGAGAGAGAGAGAGAACCAGAGAGGAAGTGCCATAGTAACCTGCCAGGAAAGAGCCAGGAATGTTCTCTTCTGGTCACACACAAACAAACACACTCACATTCGCAGACCATCTGAATTGCTGACATCTTAAAAGCATTCCTCCAACCATAATAAAAGGATCAAATGGCAAAACAACTCCAACACAAATCAAGAAAAATGTCCTCAAACACAGATAATTAACAGTTGATCTCTTGTTTTAAAACTGACCAGTGACAAATAACAGATGTCATGCTATGTAATGAAAAGACATTGACTATATAGTTTGGTTCTGTTTATACTTTTTAACAATTTATGCCTATCCACTAATGACTGTGAAACTGTGTGTACAGACTAGAGAGAATACTGGGCAAAATTTACCATCAGGATGCTAGGGTTTTCTACGGAGCACCGCTAGCCCCACGGGGAAGAAAAAAAAAAGACTTTTGCATTTACTCGCAATACTTTTGTGCTCGCTTGCAATACATTTGCGTTCGCTCGCATACATTTGCATTCCCTCGCAAAACTTCTGTGTACACTCACAAAAGGTTTTGCATTCGCATGCAATACATTTGTGAAAACAGCAGATTGGCATCACAATTTCTGCACACTGTTTTGCATTCTGCACTTTTCAGCTGCTTCTCGGTAATAGAATACCTATGACTTGTATTCAGCATTGACACAATATTGCTGTATTTTAGAGCTAGTTCAAAGTGGAATTTAATTACATTTTCCAAAAATAGTATGCCGAATGCAAAAACAGTGTGCAGAAATGGTGATGCCAAACTGCTGTTTTCACTTGCCAAGTATTGTGAGGGAACGCAAATGCAAAAGTATTCTGAGGGAACGCAAAAATCAGTCTTTTTTGTTTCTTCCCTGTGGGCCCCATATTTTTCTGGGTATTTGCCAAGTCATTGCAATGTAGTCGCTTAGGTGTCCATATTGTTTGTTTGGTTTTTTTGGCACATTGCTATGCGGTAGTTAGGGTGTACTGGGTGGTTGCCAGGATGTTGCTAGGTGCTTGTTAGGGTAATTTGGGTGTTTGCTAGGAAGTTTCTTACTGGCTCAGGTCAAAAAAGCCCACCCCACATGGCTCAGGTCTCTTGTTAAAAATATGTGATTGTTTGCCTGTTTCATCACCAAAAATGGTAAAAAAAAAAAATAAAATTAAAAAAGGAATAAATAAAAAATAAAAAAAACAACTTTACATAATAGCATTAGCAAGCACCAATAATATGTTTGTGGCAAGTTTAAAAATTTAATTAAAGGTTTGCTACATTGAAACATACTGTAACACACCTACATAAGCATAATCGTTGTTTGCAAATTCTGTCATTTTTATCTGTTCCCTCAGAAATGCCTAGACATCACTCACCGTGCGGATGGCGATGGGAATGCCTGACTCATCCACAGGTCCAATGCCTTCGTAATGGGGCGCTTTTATGATGGACACCTTCTTCTCTTCCTCTGAGAACCGAGCAATGGGCACAGAGCTACTGACCACGGTCTGACCAGAGACCACAGTTTCTCTCTTCATTGTCTCTGAACCCTCTGAGAGAGAAAGTGAGAGAAACTGGTTAGAGACAGATTAGAAAAGAGCGTAAAACAAGGACAAAGAGAGAGAGAGCGAGTTAGAGTGCCAGAGAGACTAAATGGAAACTAAATGGCATGTCCCAGCTCAACAGTGATCTAACCCAGTCAAATCTCATCTAATTGAGCACGAACACTGACATGGCACAAAAGTCTTACACTGACAAAGCATCCTGAAATATGGCATTTGTATGATACAGCATAAATAAGGCAGCTGTTACTTTCCACCAATTAGGCAGAAATTAGTGTCTCATTACTTTTTTTTTTAAAGCATGTAAGGCACAAATCTCACGTTTTTATTGTGAGAAATGTAAAACAATTGTTAAATATGTTATATGTAAAAACATTTAAATAATACATTTAGTGCTGTCGGCATTAACGTGTTAACGCATGCGATTAATTACAAAAGTTTAATGCGTTAATTTTTCTAAATCTTGATTAACGCATTTACCATTAATACAGCATTAACCAACACTTCTTGGTAGGGCGGAACCTTTGTAATGTGTCCACCCAGAGGCATTACACTGACAGACACACCACAAACACACAACAGCGCTTCCTTGAAATAATGGAGATGGAGAAAGGAACTCTTAATGCTATTTGATGTACAAAATAGCCTAGATGGAACCTATGTAAAGTGCATTTTAATTACCACACAAGCACGTCAAGTCTTAACTATCACCAAAATGCAGAATGAGACGTTTTTTTCACAAGCATGGCATTCAAAGCAGCGTTTAACGCCATGAACATGCGAATGTTACATTTTTGTAATTTGGGAAAATGTGGGACACAGCTCAATATTAAATTTTTTGGACAGTGAATCAAATATCAATTCAACAGATTACAAACTTTTGATGTGTTTACTGTAATATTAGCTACTTTTCATGCTAGGTTAATTTTATGTGAGATAATAATTTAATTAGTGCTGTCAGTAGATATTTTTTTTAATCATGATTAATCTAATAATTTTTTGTAGTTAATCGCAGATTTAAAAAATGCTGAAATTTTACACTGTATATACTTCTTTTCCTGTAAAATGCATTTATTTCCATTTTAGGAAAGAGAGCAAAACAATATGTAACAATATAATGGTTTAGTAACATTTTCCAAACAAAGCCTTCCACAGTATAAAGACAGAAATGCTGTAAAATAGCACCAATTCAAGAAACATTAAACTGTTTGACATATTGAAAGAACTAGTGCCCACATAGGTTGCGTATTCATTGCAATGGGCTTTAAATCTCTAAAACTCTCATCCTCCACAATTTTAATCAGCCTAATTAATCAGGTAGACTGTGGCCATCCGCTTTCCTACAGCAGCCGTGTACTCTGTTTCAAACAAATGAGGCAGGGCAAAGGAATGCATCTATTCTCCGGCTAGAAACTCATCAGACATATTTAGTAAGTTTGGTTCTCTGGTTTGTGTGCAGCTGTGTGTTGTTTTCTGTTGTTAATATCATTGTGGCAGATCTGTTTTTAGATAAACAAAACAAGTTTTTTGCTTGAACGCCCCATCTCATGTCTCATGACAGATACTGCTCTCATGCAATCTCGTGAATGGAGAGCAATGATTGGAAAACCATTTCACTAAATAATATATTGTATTTCAGTTTATTTCTCACCAAACCTCATTGTATGCTTTCAGAACAATCATGAGTCTCATGGAATAATTTATAAGACTTCTGAATTATACTTTTGCGTACTTTTGAAGCTTAAAGAGGAGGTCACCATAAACTGCCATTGTTGACATCATTGAGCACAACATTTTTTCACAATTTCTCCCTTTGTGTTGAGAAAAATAAAGAAAGTCATATGGGGTTATAACAACACAGAGGTGAAAAAACAATGACTAGATTTTCATTTTGGTGTGAATCAACCCTTTAATTTGCAACCCTGTTAACCATTCTGGCATAGCTTTTTAATTGTCTTTTTTGTTCATTGTAAAACATTTTGTCTATTTTATATTGTTTTTTTTTAAATGTTTATTGGTGGAAAATAACTAAATAACACAAATCAGGGTTTTCAACCCCCCATATTTTAGTCAAAAATTGCAAACCTCATTTAAAATGAATGTAAAAACAAAAACATCTCACATTTTCTAAAGGTTAATCACCATTTGCTGAAAGGAAAAAAGAGTTTCAGACCCTGTTTTGTACCCTATTCGTAGAAAGTACCAGCTATTAGGCTACTTTTTCACATCTACATGGTTTTCAGTAGTGGTACCAAAGCAATTACTTGAGGAAATACTAAAGTATAGTATTTGTTAGCATATTTCTTTAAACTACTACAACAATAGTATGAATTTGCTTCTACAAGCAAATCCCCACAAAAGGTTCAGAGTTTTGCCTCTCCTCAGTTCCACTCTATTCAAGTATCGATTGCTCTTGTCTGGCTTAATGGATGCAAATGCATCATATCCTGAGGACTGGACTGCACTGGTAGCTGCCAATACCACTGTCTAGTAACAAGAATTGTGCATTACAAATCAATTATTTCAGAGTGGTAAAACTGGGACTCAGTCAATAGAAGGTCAAAAAGACAGTTGAGGCAGAGAAAATTATGATGACAACTATGTTCATAAGAAGTAGAGAGAATTGTTGCACTCAAATAGGACTCGTATATCCTTAGGTGCATGGAGCAAAAGAATATAATATCCAAAATCCACAACAGATGCTGTCCGCACACTTAATGAAGAGCACTGAAGAAAGCTATGGGCTGAAACGTTTGCTTACTGGTCTGTTTTTAACTCACTGCACTTTGCACTTTTTTCACTATGCAAGTCTAAATTTAAAAATATTTCTGATAGACCTTCTTGGTCTGCTCTTCATTTTGTGTGTGGACAGCATCTGTTGTGGATTTTTTTGAAACTATGTTCATAAACCATCAAAATCACAACTCCCATAAAGTGCATGTTCAGTTGAATGTGGTATGCAGGAGGAATGAACTGGTGTCAACTAGTCAGGGTAGACCCATACAGTATATTTTTCTGTGATTTTAAATGAGGCTGTGAGGGATAGATATAAAGTCTGTTGAATGCGTTGTACTATTAACATGTTCCTCTGTGTTTTACACAGATTATTGCATCAGTATCAAACATCTGCTGATCAGGAACTAACACAATAACTGCAAACAATTGTGTGAGGGATTCACATTGATCTCAAACCCTCGCCGCTCAAGAACAACCATAACAACAACAACCATAACAACAACAACAAACAACAGCGGTAAGTCATGGCATCCGCTCATATTTTTGCTTCCTACATTGCATTTCACTTTACTATAGCTTCTTCCATCAGCAGTGAGGGGTTTACATGTGATAAATGTAAGGAATTAGTCAAGCTGACAGAGAAGATTATTGAGTTAGTGACACGCATCCAAATGCTAGTGGAGGTCAGTGAGAAAGAGAAGCCGGTAGATACTGTTTCAGATACGGGTAGAACAGCAAGCAACACACATACACTTTGGTTCCGGCTGTAGAGCCCCTGCAGCAGGGCGTTTGGGTGATGTCTCGGTGGCATACTTGCTCAGCAAAGCGACACCACTCTTCTGTTCCTGTTAGGGTTTCCAATTGATTCTCCCCACTCAGTGATGCACCCACTGAGAATCATGTTGAAAGAGCCTTGGTTTTAGGAGATTCTATTGTAAGGAACGTGGAAATTGAGACTTTTAGTTTAAATGAATCTACTCCCCCAGATTAATGTTATAAACATGAGCTGAAGGATCGAGGAGGAGGTGTTGCTGCAATTTACAGTGATGTTTTTGGTGTTACTCAGAGGACAGGATATAAGTGTAAGTCTTTTGAACTAATAATGCTTAATGTGACACCGTCAGATACAATAAAAAAATCTCTGTCGTCTTTTGCTCTTACAACAGTATATAGATCACCTGGGCCATATTCTGATTTCCTTTGTGAATTTACACAAATAATGAAAATTACACATTGGGATTCGCATTTATCGATATTCTAAATTCTCTTGGAGTCAGACAAAATGTGACAGGACCAACTCATTGCCATAATCATATACTAGATTTAATAGTGTCATATGGAGTTGATATAGATACTATAGAAATTCTGCAGCAGAGCAATAACATCTCAGATCCTTACCTCATCTCTTATATGCTGTGATCAGTTAATGTTACTCCATTTGCACCACGCTACTGTTCAGGTAGAACTATTCTTTCGACCACTAAAGATAGCTTCACTAATAATCTTCCAGATTTATCTCATATACTCAGTAAGCCAAAAAGTCTAGAAGAAGTTGAAGTAGTTTCAGAAAATATAAATACAGTCTTCTCTAGCATTCTTGATAGTGTCGCCCCCCCTTCAATTAAAGAAAATTAAAGAAAAAAGCCCCGCACCATGGTACAATCATCACACTCATGCTCTCAAGAGAGCAGCTTGGAAAATGGAGCGCAAGTGGAAGAATACAAAATTAGAGGTATTTCGCGGTGCATGAAGGATAGTGTCTGTAGCTACAGACAGGCACTAAAAGCTGCCAGGTCAGCATATTTTAGAAAACTCATAAAAATAACCAAAACAATCCTAAGTGTTTATTCAGTACTGTGGCTAAATTGGTTAGAAATAAAGCCTTGACTGAACCAGATGTTCCGTTGCAGCACAATAGCAATGACTTCATGAATTTCTTTACTGATAAAATTTAAATAATCAGAAATAAAATTGGAATTATGCATTTGTCTGTCACAGTACCACAGAAAACAGTATCTCATAATTTTCATCATGAGCAACTTCAATCCTTCATTGTCATAGGACATGAAGAGCTAACAAAACTTATCGAAACATCAAAAGCCACAACATGTACATTGGTGGTCAAAAGTTTGGAATAATGTACAGATTTTGCTCTTATGGAAAGAAATTGGTACTTTTATTCATCAAAGTGGCATTCAACTGATCACAATGTATAGTCAGCACATTAACAACGCAGAAAATTGACTTTATATTGACCTTAAGACATGCCAGTCTATTGCATACTGTGACAACTCAAAAACAAACACAAAGACAATGTTAAGCTTCATTTAATGAACCAAATAGCTTTCAGCAGTGTTTGATATAATGGCAAGTGATTTTTTAGTACCAAATTAGCAATTTAGCATGATTATTCAAAGATAAGGTGTTGGAGTGATAGCTGCTGGAAATGGGGCTTGTCTAGATTTGATCAAAAATTACTTTTTTCAAATAGTAATGGTGCTGTTTTTTACATTAGTAATGTCCTGACTATACATTGTGATCAGCTGAATGCCACTTTGGTGAATTAAAGTACCAATTTCCTTCTGAAACAGCAAAATCTGTACATTATTCCAAACTTTTGGCCACCAGTGTATGTTAGATCCAGTACCAGCTAAGATCATAAAAGAGATATTCCCTGTAATCTCAGAACCTCTTCTTAATATTATGAACTCCTCGCTATCCTAAGGACATGTCCCAAGAAACTTTAAAATGGCAGTTATCATATCCACCTCCGTTCCTGCTTGGTGTCAGACTCCTCTGCTATGTGTCTATGAGTGATGATGACTAAACGCAGCCGGTGCCAGCCAGACATCACATAATATAAATGACTAAAATTGGCATTGTATTCATGCTGGTTAGCCAGAAGGGAACTGGCCCCCACAGTGAGTCAAGGTTATTTTTCTCCATTAACCAACATCTTATGGAGTTTTGTGTTCCTTGTCACAGTCTCCTTCAGCTTGCTCACAGGGTTTGTAAATACAATTATGATTTAGTGATTGAATTATTTATTTTTATACACAATTTACCATCATATTAAATCAAACTACACGATGATTCTAAGAGTCTGACTTGACTTGACTTCTAGTCTAGATCACATCTAATTATCACAATCCATGTTTTCTGAGGTTTTTTGTCAACTGGATTTCTCCTGGCATGACATATTACACTATGTAACACAATTTTTGTTCCTGGGTAGTAAGTGTTATTTCCTAATTGCTTATGCCTCAAAAGTATAGAAAATGGCTATTATTCCCCACAAACTTTGCTTTTGTGACCAGGACAGTGATATTTTTAAATTGACCTATTTCCAATGAGAAAACAGGCGAATTTGTGTCTTTTTGTTCACATAAAGTCAGAAAAAAAACTTCATATGAATCCAAAATCCTTCTTTATCTGTGGTCCGACGAAGACACCGGCTTTGACCTTTGCCTCAGACAGCTTAGGGAAGAAGTCTTGAAGGTACTTGAAGGCTGCCGACTCCTTATCTAGAGCTCTGACAAATTGTTTCATAAGGCCCAATTTGATGTGCAGTGGTGGCATCATCAGCAACTTCCGGGGGACCACCAGTGGCTCCCACTTGACGTTGTTCCTCCCCACAGAGAACTCGGTCCGCTGTGGCCAGTCCTGCCTATGGTAGTTCGCCTTGGTGTCCCTGCTGTCCCAAACGCAAAGATAGCAGGGAAACTTGGTAAAAACGCCTTGGAGACCCATCAGGAATGCCACGATTTTGAAGTCCCCTATAACCTCCCAGCCATACTCATCATACTTCAAGGCATCCAGTAAGGTCTTGATGCTGATGTAATCCTCTTTGAGGTGCACCAAGTGGACCAGGGGAAGAGACAAGTACTTGTTACCATTATGGACCAGCCCGGCTTTGAATATTACTTTAGTATAAATACATGTTAATTTGGATTCATATGTTGTTTTTTTCTGACTTTATGTGAATGAAAAGACACTGTTTTCTCATTGGAAATAGGCACATTTCAAAATATCACTGTCCTGGTCACAAAAGTTTGTGGGGAATAATTGCCATTTTCTATACTTTTGAGGCATATACTTTCCTATACCCAGGAACAAAAAAAAAAAAAAAAATTTGTTACACAGTATTATCATCATTTTCACACAAAGATATTAAACTGTACAACCCATTGAACATACTGTACGTCTATCCCACACAGCCTCATTTTAAATCTAGGTTCCAAAAAGGGTGTTTCGTGGTGATGCCATAGAGGAACCATTTTTGGCTCCCCAAAGAACTTTTCAGTGAAAGGTTCTTAAAAGAATCATTTTGAAGAACTTTCTTTCTAGTCTAAAGAACCACTTTTCAACTACAAAGTAGGGCTGGGCAATATATTGAATATTAATGATATAATCGAGATAATTTTGCTGATGATGTAAAATTGTCCAATATCGTAAATATAATACTATGATTTTAATGTGGATTCATTTGGCTATTAAGTTTCATAAGAAGCGCGTCAGTAGACTAATTTCACGATCCTTCAGGGCTGCACAATTAATTAAAAAAAACATCAACATGGCGAGCTGGTCATATGTGATTATTAATCTAATTAGTGATTTAAAGACAGATAAACATGGTCTGTGTGCGATTCAGAACAAACAGGTGACACGCTGATCTGTGTGCACACACATGGCGGTGCTCTCAGATCAGTTCACATGCATTGTGAAATCAAAGTAATTCAGGTTCAAGCATTCACACAATTCCAAACATTACTAACCGCTACAAGATATTATACAAATCTACAAACGCAGCACCGTATAACAGAAAAGGAGGAGATTACAGCATTTCAGGAAATGTGGAACATAGTAAACTGTCAAATACACATTCCCTTGTCTCAATCAGCTCCCTAGCTCCCTATGTCGTGAATCAGTATATCGTGAAAACAAATTCGGGCACTGGCAAGGGTGTACATCCAATGAACATTGGGACACTTAAGGCACAGTCACTGGTGACATGTTAACGAGCTCGCGCATTGAAGCTCAGCTGTTATTAATCAGCACCATCGCTGTAATAAATAAAGATTTTCAAACGTACAGTTTTATTATAACAGATAAATGGCATAAACAAAGAAATAAAAATATAAAGGAGTGCATTTTAACCCTCAGAGACCCATAGTAGCAGAATTGGAACGTTTTTACAAAGCAATCAAATAATACCTCATTTTCATTAAATACTGGTAAACAGTAGCTGCCACTTAGAGCTTTCTCACTACATCAGTTTTGGTGGGAAAAATGTGCATATTAACTGTCATAGCTTGCTTAAGTCGAAACAAAAAAGGTTCACACTTCTGGAACAAATTAAGCCATTTTTCAAGTAAGTATTTGACATCAAATATTCTTTTTCTTAATTCCTAACATGTTTAGTGATTGAAAAAAGCTTACAAGCCATGAAATGATCAACTTACTTAAATCTGAGGCCTCTTTTATAAGTGTAATAAAAATGCAAAGCTGGGCATTAGTGGTCAAACTTTTTTCTATATTTCTCACACAGTGAAACCTATTCAGTAAATCATATATAAATTATTTTCATATATATATTATTTATATATAATAATATATTCCAAATTATTTTCAGCTCTTTTCTGTGCTGTTTTCTCATTATTGTCTCATTCGTTGTTTTTTTTTTCGTTTCTTTTTTTATTGTACTACATATATTACATTGCATACAGTTGGTAAGAGAAGAGCATATTCTATATCTTTTCAGAATGCCATTGACAAAAGTAGGAAGATGTTTTTCAGTTCAGGATGTGTTGGAGGCAATTGTTCACGGTGATATAAGTGATTTTAAAATTGAATCAGAGGACAGTGATAGTGATGAAGAAAGTACAGAAAAGGATGTAAGGAAACTAATGAAAATGAGGAAAAAAGACAGGAAGAAAGTCAAAGTGAGGAAAAAGAGGAAAGTGAGAATAGATGAAAGGTGTGATTCAGCACGTAGCAAGAAGAAATCTGCCAGGTGTCGCTGGTACCACAACCAGTAGAGAAGATTAAGCGTAGGGACAAATGCAAAAAGCCTTATCTTGAAGTCAGCAGACCTTCTGTTGTGAGGGTGTACAACCAGTGCATGGGTGGCACTGATTTTCTTCATTCCTTTACAGCCAAGTACAAGCTGAACATCAGGTCCAGACGTTGGTACTTGAATATCTTCTGGCACACTATCATACTTGGAGTAGTCAATGCTTGGTTGCTGTACAGGTGTGATTGCAAAGCCTTGCAAATCCCAGAGAAAGACACCCTGAAAAGGAGGCACTTCCAGGCACAGCTGGCTACCTCCCTCATTCAGATCAATACTGCAAAGAGAGGCAGACCATCCACAGCTGAAGAGAGGTCATCAGCTCCCAAAGAGAAAAAGATGCGCTGCAATGTCCCACTCCTCAGCATTCGGCAAGTTAATGTGGGGCATTTGCCGGTGAAGACAGAAAAAAAGAGCCAGATGTACGTACTGCAAGGATGGATTTACAACATCTGCCTGCATGAATTGTGATGTTCGCTTGTGCTTCAAAGACCACAAAAACTGTTTTCCTAATTTTCATATGAAAATAGTCACACAATAGTCATTTTTAATTGAAAACGAAATTGTAAACTTTTCAAGTTTTAAGAATATTCAGATGATCTTTTGCAAAGAATACTGTTTTAAACATTTCTTAACTGTTTATGAGTTTACCCTTACAAGTTGTAAAAAAAAACCAAAAAAAAAAACAAAAACAAATTAATATACATTTGTGTTGAATTGTGTTGTGACCTGAAAAGTTTGACTTACTGAATTAAAAAAAGTAGTGACATTTTACAACCCTAAATGCCCAGCGTTGCAATTTTGCTACATTTTTTCCAAATGTCTCCCCAATGCAAAATATGCATAAACTTTGTTTTTTATAATCATTGGCTTCCTAAAAACATGTTTAAGAGTGAAAAAAAGAACATGTCAAGAACATCATTGCTTGGGTCTCTCAGGGTTAAACCTTAATTTAACAAATTAAATATTTAAAAGGTTGTCTCACTTTCATGGTAATAATGAATGAAAGACATTATAAACAACATATCTTTTAAAGAGAAAATAAGGCTTGGACTTCATAGTTTTACACTTGTGCTTGTCATCTAACGATTTGAGATACTTCAGAAGACATGAGGACATTTCCGGTAAGGGAACATAGTGAGCAACGATGCTCCTTGGTTTTTACAGTGCATTGTGGGATTTTTTAGGGAGCAAACATTTTAGTGCACTGGAATGATTTTGTGATTGAGACAGCCCTAAAAATGGCTGACTCCCCGATCAGTGCCCTGACTACTGAACTAGGGAGCTGATTGAGTGCGCCATGTGTCGAAATAAAAGCTCCTTGTGAAGTTTAAGTAAATAGGACAGCACTTTCGGTGTCAAAATAAAAGCCCTAAGTTGTAAGTCTATTCGCTTGAAACAGATGGTGAAATGCAGTCGATAGTGCCAATTACTTATACAGTAGATAAAGCAAAACAACTTGCTTGATAACAAAGTCTACACACATTGTCCACTAATAGGTTTAGGGTTGTCCGCACAACCATTAACAAAGAAAAATTATTTAAATTATTTTTTATTATTCAAATGAACACTTTTTCTGTATGTAAATCTATTATTGTTATAGCATTGTTTTTAGATTTACATGTTAGTCAGACATCCAGTCTAAGTGAGCGGTTCTTGGCCAAAATAAGCAAGAATATGCACTAGACTTTATGCCGATAATCAAAACTCTGGGTTAGCCAGAGGCCTGTAAGGTACAATCAACTCACCTGAACTTTGACCCTGCTGGACCTTTACCAGGCCTGGGCTTAGGGTTGGGGGAGGAGGGGGGTATGCAGGTGGAGAAAAGGGCCTTTGAGAGTGAGAGCTTCCGTTCACTGCCATCTGACCCTGGGAAAAAGACAAAACAATTTATAAAAGATGTAATAGTGGGTACTGTAGCTTGTGGAGTCATTTTAAGTCAACCAAGTATGAGTGGGTGAATACTTTGGGACTACAAGAGGTTAGAAGATGGTGAGACATTAGACATCAGAGCACAAAAAGACACAAATCGTCTCAGTTACTGTCGTAACCTCCATTCCCTTATGGAGGGAATGAGACGTTGTGTCGATGTGGTGACACTAGGGGTCGCTCTTGAGAGCCCCGAACACCTCAGATCTTTGAGAAAAGGCCAATGAGAATTGCCGAGTGGAATTTGCATGCCACTCCCCCGGACATAAGGGTAAAAAAGGAGCTGGCTTGCAACCACTCATTCAGGTTTTGTGCTGAGGAGCCGAGACAGGGTCCCGGCCATTTCAGCAGGTAGTACGGCGTTGTGGCAGGGGGGACACAATGTCTCGTTCCCTCCAGAGTGAGCTAGAATTAGCCAGTCATTGAGGTAGTTGAGTATGCGGACACCCACTTCCCTTAACCGAGACGTTCCCCTTCTGTCACTCACTCGACGTTGTGTCGATGTAGTGACACTAGGGGTCCCTATATGAAACACCACAACTAGCTGAACCGTGTTATGTGGACTGCCGGTGCAGGTGCAAGCAAGCTGTTAAGACCCCGCGGAGACCACATCTTGCACAGAGGGGAGGGAAGAGGCGCGGTGGTAGGTCCTGCCTGAAAGGGGAGGAGTTCTACAAACATGGCGACCGGGACAGAGAGGACTCTGTCGAAGGGAGACACAGGTCTGCCGACAGATAGATCGTACTGCAGAAAATACATCACAGGGGGTTACCGGAGTAACCGGCACCTGTGGAGCACCTACCTCAGTAAGGGAATATTAGCACATGTGCTGGTTCCGGTTGTAAATTCCTCCGCTGAATTCGCAAGCCACAGGGCTAGGGAGGAAGTACATCCAGGGTTCATGGGTTCGTGAACTCGCATGGGAAAATAGGCACACATCTTCGACTCTTTGGAGGGGAAAGGCGTTATACACAAGTGATACACCCGGCGAGCTGTCCGTATTCCCAAACATACCTGTTCGTACCTGACAGAACACGGGATGAAACCGGCTCAACCCGGAGATTATAAAATCTCACGAAGGTATTGGGTGTCCCCCAGCCCGCTGCCCTGCAGATGTCTGCTAGAGAGGTGCTATGGGCCAGTGCCCACGAGGATGCCAGACTCCTTCTGGAATGTGCTCATATTCCCAAAGAGGCAAGCACAGCCTTGTATGCCATAGCGATGGCATCCACGATCCAGTGGGCAAGCCTCTGTTTGGAGACAGCGTTCCTTTTCTGCTGTCTGCCAAAGCAGACAAAGAGCTGCTCAGAGTGTCTAAAGCTCTGCATGCGATCCAAGTAGATGCGCAAAGTACACACCGGACACAGCAATGACAGGGCTGGGTCTGCCTCCTCCTGAGGCAGCGCTTGCAGGTTCACCACCTGATCCCTGAAGGGGGTTGTGGGATCCTTGGGCACATAGCCCAGCCAGGGTCTCAGGATTACCTGAGAGTCACCCATACCGAACTCCAGGCAGGTATCACTGACAGAGAACGCTTGCAGATCCCCGACCCTCTTGATGGAGGTGAGCGCAATCAGGAGGGCTGTCTTCAAGGAGAGGGCTTTCAACTTGACTGACTCTAGCGGCTCAAAGGGGGCTCCGCGAAGGCCTAGGAGGACCACGGAGAGATCCAATGAGGGGAACAGGCGTGACCTAGGAGAATTCAGCCTCCGGGCGCCTCTCAGGAACCTGATGATCAGGTCATGCTTCCCTAAGGACTTTATGTCCACTGTATCGCGGTGTGCCGCTATGGCGGCCACATTCACCTTCAAGGTGGAGGGGGACAGCCGTTCTTCCAGCCTCTCCTGCAGGAAGGAAAGTACTGACCCAACTGCGCATCTCTGAGGGTCTTCAGCTCGGGAAGAACACCAATTTGCGAACCGATGCCACTTCAGGGTATAAAGCTGCCTCGTGGAGGGGGCTCTCGCCTGAGTGATTGTGTCTACCACTACTGGTGGTAGGCCAATTAGGTCTTCCACATCCCATCCAAGGGCCAGACGTGGAGGTTCCAGAGGTCTGGGCGTGGGTGCCAGATGGTGCCCCGTCCCTGAGAAAGAAGGTCCTTCCTCAGGGGATTTCGTCAGGGAGGGGCTGTTGCGAGAAGTGTGAGGTCTGAGAACCAAGTCTGGGTGGGCCAATACAGGGTCTGTGCAAGTAGGCTCACTGAGGGGAACGCATACTTGCACAGCCCTCGGGGCCAGCTGTGTGCCAGTGCATCTGGGTCGAGGGGGCCCCCGTCAGAGAATACCAGAGCGGGGAGTGGGAGGTTTCTCAGGAGGCATATAGGTCTACTTGTGCTTTGCTGAACCGACTCCAAATCAGCTGGACAACCTGGGGGTGGAGTCTCCACTCTTCCCTGAGCATCACCTGCCACGACAGCGCGTCCGCTGTGGCGTTGAGGTTGCCCGGGATGTGAGTGGCCCGCAGCGACCTCAGTCACCGCTGACTCCATAGGAGGAGACGGCGGGCGAGTTGCGACATGCGATGTGAGCGTAAGCCACCTAGGTGATTTATATACGCTACTGTTGCTGGGTTGTCTGTCCAGACCAACACATGCTTGACCCAGATCAACGGCAAAAAACCACAGGGTGAGCAATACTGCCAGAAACTCGAGGCAGTTGATGTGCCAACACAGTCGCGGTCCTGTCCAGGAGCCCCAGCCTCGCTTGGAGGCATCTGTCGTAATGACGATGCACCTGGACACTTGCTATAGGGGAATTCCTGCCCATAGAAATGCATGGTCTGTCCAAGGGCTGAACAAGTGGCGGAGGATCGGCATGATGGCCATTCGATGTGTGCCGCAGTGCCATAACCATCTCGGGACTCGAGTCTGAGGCCAGTGCTGAAGCGGTCTCATATGCATCAACCCTAGTGGCGTGACTGGCGCTGAGGATGCCATATGCCCCAGTAGCCTCTGAAAGTGTTTCAGTGGAACCGCTGTTCTCTGCTTGAACGACTTCAGGCAGTTCAGCACCGACCGCGTGCGCTCGCTTGTGAGGTGCGCTATCATCGAGACTCAGTCTAACTCCATGCCGAGAAAAGAGATGCTCTGAACCGGGGAGAGCTTGCTCTTTTCCCAGTTGACCCGAAGCCCTAGCCGGCTGAGGTGCCTGAGCATGAGGTCCTTGTTTGCGCATAGCAACTCTTGAGAGTGAGCTAGAATTAGCCAGTCATTGAGGTAGTTGAGTATGCTCATTGGCCTTTTCTCAAAGATCTGAAGTGTTCGGGGCTCTCAAGAGCGACCCCTAGTGTCACTACATCGGCACAACGTCGAGTGAGTGACAGGAGGGGAACTGTATTACAGGTACAACAAACGTTCTTGACAGATGCCATTACAGAGGAAAAGGCATACATTATAAAAAAAAGATAAAGGTTGTAATCCAAAAATTTTGGTGTTTCTGTAGTCATATAGAGAAATGATTTATAACAAATGGAGGATCATAAAAAAAATTATAACACATTCTATAACAACATCAAACCCACATTAAAAGACATTTTTTTTTTTTTTACATAATGGGTGCAGGACAAACTATGTAAGTAAGAGTGTTAACACTGGAAATTGGTTACATTACACATTCATATGCCAAAACGTTCAAAAAAATTTCGGCGGCAGTCAATGTAAAGATGGAAATTATGTAAATCTATAAGAAATGTCAGGAAAGACCATACATTCATGGGAAAAAAGTCATAAGAATTCAACATGAAATCAAAATTGACCTTATTTACTTCTTGTACACGATCCATAAGTACAAGCTATTTAAAAATTATTTTTTTTTTATCAAAATGTAATAACTTTCTCTGCCTCTAAAAAACATTCCTTTTCAGCTGGCATCATCTAGGCGGTACAGGAGGGGACAATAATATTACCAATAGCCTGTCAGCCAGTGGGTTTATGTTGACTTTAACGAGAAACAATATACTGTACATAATAGCAAACAATGGAAAACCTCATACATGGAACACAGAGTAAAACCTAGGTGAAAAACACAAGAAAAAGCAGCCACCTGCAGTAGGTTGACACATTAATGCTTCTGAGCCAAAGTTAGACATTCAACAGTGTTGAAAGACTAGTCAGGACATACAAACACCAGTAGATTCAAACAGACGTGACATTAGACTGAGGTAGGGTGTGTAGAGGGTCAGTTGAGCGTGATAGTTACGTTAGTGCCTGTGGCAGCAAAGTTGGGGACCTCGTCAGGGGCATGACTGAGTGTGGGGGATGGGGTGGGCGTGGCCGTGGGGGAGGAGTCAATGCCGCAGATCTGCAGCTCCTCCAGCCCAACTGTGGATGATGAATAATTGCTCAGCGCTGACACGGTTACTGGTGACGGGGCAGGAGAGGCCAACATTAGCCCAGAATGTTCCAGAGGGGCGTAGGGTGTCGGCGAGAGGGCCTTGTGCAATAGCCCTGAAAGAAAGTCGGGGGAGTCCTGACTGGCCCTGCTATAGGGTGACCGACGTGGCGACGGGTCTGGAGAGGGCGGTCCAGAGGTGAGTGATCCGGTGCACCTTCTTACTGGGGAAACCTCATGCTGATAAAGATGGGTGAGAAGGAATAAGAGGAAGGAAGAGAAGAAATTAAAGTGAACACACAGCAAAGCCGGTGAGCAGGAAGTGACATAAGTTGAATACAGGTGGATTGAATCATGTAATTGAGTGAATAAGAACATGTGAATCTGTAGGAAGGAATGCAGGTTAGAGGTACTTGGCTGAGAAATAAACTCAAGAGTTAAACAAAATTAGCAATTAAAAGTGGTCATATTATGCATTCTTTAATAATTTGATTTCTTCCCTGAGGTCCACTTAATTTGTTAGTAAAGCTTTGCTTTGCTGTGTCAAAAATTTGAATTGTATTTTTCATTATAATTTTCCACCCTCTCTCTGACTCTTATGCCTGTTTCACACCGTCCACCAAAGCAGTGTGTTTGTGAAGCTGCAGCGTAACTACTACTCGTGATGAGCCAACACACTGTCATGATTTTGCTGTGTGACAGAGCTGCAGCTAAAAACAGAAAATGAAGTGAGTTCTGGGTTACTATATGAATATTTCCTTCAATTATTGCTATAAATTATAGGTTTGTAGTGCATTTCCACAACGCGCTACACGCGGAAAAAATTGGCTCACCACCATCTCACTTTCACATCTAGGATGCTCATGGTTTACACACTGCTTTGTCAAACCGGCCTTCGAGTTAAATGGACCATTCTTTTTTTTTTGGTTGCTGTGCCTTTAAGCCAAAAATTCCTGGACAAGATGCAGGTTTGCTGAAAAGTCTAATGTAGTTTTTAACCTTGTTAAAAATAAGCTTTATCACTTTTCTAACATGGGGATTCTTCAGAAGATATGTTGAGTTGTAGGTGCTACACACATTTGATTGGCGCTTCCCTCATTTTAGTCTTACAGTTATTTTTAAGGGCTGTCGATTTAACGCATTAATTCAGTGTGATTCATTTTATAAAAAATAGTGCGTTAAAAAAATTAACGCAATTAATAATGTCCCCTGACCGTAATAAGGAAGATTCCTGAGAAATTCAAACTTGAAGTATCATCTGTTTTCTCCAGGGGCAGTAAGCGAAACCTCAGCTGTATAGGCAACGCGCAGCTTATACAGAGAACAAAACAACCCTTCAGCAGACAGCACAACATGAGGATGCATTCTTGCGTTCAAAACACAGCTTGATGTTGTTGAACTAAGGGACCTCAAAATGTGTTCTTCTAATTATTAAACTATGTTTAACTTGTCATAGCGACCTAAAAATGGTATGTTTATGATGTGACAACCAAAGTGAGAAGCTCCACAAGCATCCGTCTGATGCAGGTGTACATTGATGGGTCCTTAGATAAGCCCTCATAATACATCTCTAATTGGCTGACAAATTCACTTGCAAAATGGATTGCTGTGAACTGTATGCCAATGATTGGCTTATGTTCAATAATATGCAAATAAACAATATATTGGATTCTAAAGCCACTTTTTGTATTGTCCTAAAATGCTTAACTCCTCTGCCACAATAATGTAATGCATTTTAATTATCTGAATATGTTTTATAATATTTTATATATATATATATATATATATATATATATATATATATATATATATATATATATTTATTTGTAAATATTTAAAGATAACTATTTATAATTATTTCATCATTATATATTGAATTATTTTTATTTGAGGGGCTTTCTCAGCAAATATTTATAAATGTAATTAATTCGACAGCCCTAGTTATTATTTCTGTTGCTAGAAAGGGAATAATAGCATATATCCTCTTCTCTTCTTATGAACTCACTGTGACTGGGCAGGCCAAACTTCTAAACACCAAAACACCAAATAGGTGTCGTTGACATGCAAATGAAACCAGAGGATTTCTGAACAAGCCGTTTTTGCAGTTTGGTTTCAAATAATGGTTTTTGTAGTGGGGAATAAGTTTTGAGTTTTGAAAGTTACAGCATGTCTTTATAGTACAATGAACCATGATTCCTCACGATATGACCCCTTTAACAATAAACACACACATTCACTCATCATGGCATCTGTGAATGTTCACTCTATTCCCATCAGGTGAGAGTGAATAGGTGCTGCTTAGAGTTAGTTAGTGTAGGAAAAAGAGAGAAGCATACATTTTCACTGTAAATGAATGAATGTAATACCACCACAACGCCTGCTGGTCTTGGTGGTACAAGAGGGGTTTGCGTGGAGTCAGCTTGGTCCAGTGCATTTGTCCTGGATTCAGTCTCACACCCTGACTGGGTCTGTGGTTGGGGTTCGGGACTGCGGGGAGCGAACTGGATGGAGAGAGAGGCTACGTGTGTTTCTGAAGTGCCAATGGAGTCTTGCTGTGGAGGAGTGGGGAGTGAACTAGCACATGTACTTTTCGTGAATGGCTTAGTTTTAGAATTAGGGTCAGTTTTATTTATTATGATCTTGTTAGCATTAGCCTCTGAGTTTGCATTTAGGTGGTCAGTGGTGAATTTTGCTGAGGACAATTTGCTCTCCAGAATCCGAGTGATGAAGCTGTTAGCATTAGCCTGTTGGAAGAGGGGGGGCTCCTCAAGGGGAGCTCCAGAGGTGGTAGTGGAGGTTTGGGTGGTCTTAGAGTAGGAGTATGAGGATGAGGAGGTGGCACTAGATTTGATGGTGTAAGAGCCTGTGGTAACAATATCATCACTCTGTGAGGGAGAAAGAGAGGAGACTGACAGCATTGGGAGGGTGCTGTAAGAGGGGGGGTTGGGAATCACATGATAGCTCTCTCTCCGAGGGGGTGGCAGAGGGACCTGACAGAGAAAAGTCCAGCATATGTTTGAAAAATGAGCATTTTGATAACCCTGCCCACTAAAAAATTATTGATCAATTCAAACACAGTAAATTCATTATCACTAAGAATGGCTGGTTGTATTCCCTGAATGACAAGCATTTAATTAAACCTTTCAAGGTTGAAGAAAATGCTTGATGTGAACAGAGCTCTAAACACCTCCAAGAAGAGATAAATCATGATGTTGAAAATGGACTATGATGACCAATATGAATTCAAACAGTCATGAGGCACAATAATTACTTAGGTGATGTATGTAATTAAATATTAAAAAATATTTTACCCCAATCTAGCTTTAGAAGCAGAGACAAATATAAATAAGGCATACTTAGATTAATTTCCCCCAAGAAGTGACTTTGCTTAAACATTGCTATGTATGTTTGAATGGCTCAACCATAGTGTGAGTTTGAGGCGGGAATTATCAGTTTGTTGTTAACATTTTTTTTGTTTTGTTTGAGGTGTGCACAGAAATTACACACCTCAACTTTAAAACATAGAAAAGGAGGATAGGTGGTTGGGAATATGTGAATATAACATAAAATATAACTGCAGTTTGATCAAACAAGAATGCCTTAGCAGCCTCTAATAATAATAATTTAAAAAAAATCGTATTATAAGAAAAAAATTACCGGTGTGGGAGATTTCTTGTCCTGCAGGTTGGGTCTGACACTACGAAAGCCTTTAGCGGTCAAGGACGAGCTGCTGGCATCTCCATTCCTCAAATCCTCAGACATACTACGTGAACGCCAGGCATCTACAGAGAAACAACTCAGCTAAGTGAAATAGACCACATAAAACAAATCTATAAACATACAAACAAATGTGCATAAACACACATATGCATGCACACAGTAGATACATAGATAATTCCAATATATGAAAATCATATTACTATCCACATTGTTCACTTTGATACATTTCTGTATATTGCATTTCAAGGCAAAAACTTGAAACAAATTGAAACAATTGTAATTTAAATATATAATGTTATATTGATGGACGTAACCTGCATTCTTTACTTCCAGCCAAGTAATGAAAACATAAGGATATATAAATATAATATTTCTTTGAGGACAATACACACACACACACACACACACACAAACAAGTTTTTATATAATTGTGGGGACTCTCCATAGACTTCCATGCATTTTATGGATTTTACAATCATTTCCATCCCCTAACCCTAACACTACCCCTAAACCTAACCCTCACAGAAAACATTTTGCCTTTTTACATTTAAAAAAAAACATTGTTTAGTATGTTTAATAAGCTATTTCCCTCGTGGGAACAGCTGGCTGGGCCCCACAAGGTAGGATAAACATGTACACACACACACACACACACACACACACACACACACACACACACACACACACACACACACTCAAACACACCCACACACACACTCAAACAGACACACACACACACACGCACACTCAAACACACAACACTTGCCTGAGTCTGATGACTGAGATTCACTACCTGTGAAAAATATTTAAAAAAATATAAACACATTGTTACACAATAATCATATGCAAACAACTTTTGCAAAAAAAAAAAAAAAAAAAGAAAACATAGATGTGGGTTTGCACCAACATACAGTCACTAATGATAAACAGACAAGAGACGACAGACAATTTAGAAATGAGAGGAGAGACTGACAAGATTACAGAGTAGAGAAGCAGAAGATAATTATATTTAGTCTGAGTATTTAATTACAAAACAGAATATGTAGTTGTGAATTCAGATATATGAATGTATAATAATAATAGTCCAAATATACAGTACATGAATACATGTTGTCAGGAAGACAAGACTTTCAGCAATGTGAACAATCACACGTGAAGGTGAAGGGCAGGACTGCATGTTGCGTGCAAATGAACTTGTATTTCATTCAAAACCTTGCTGTATGTGTCAATAATTAATTTAGCATTAAAAGATGAAGTGATGAAGTTGTAACTTCTCTGGAAGGTCTTCAATATGTGTCACTTTCCACCAGACTCACTCAAGCAGCAGAGTAGAACAGTGAAAGACCCTTTGTAGCTATCAGCATAGAAAATGGTCAGCTTTGAATTTGTTACATGATCACAGTGTAGTGTAGTGGAGAATCTCATTGAGTGTGTTCTTGAGAGGGTAAATGGTGTTATTGATTTCATTGAAATCTGAACATTGTCTATAGTATTTAACACAGCTTCATTACAGCTGACTACAGGCCTAGACTGAGCATTATTTTTTAATTCAGAGGGCCGATTAGGTTACTTTTAATGGGAAGACCGTCACAGGACACCTTATGTTCAGGGAAATGGTTCCTACACTGTAAAAAGTGGTCACCTGTAATTGTTACGTCAAGGAGCTACACTGTAAAACAAATTGTTGGGCATCCTAAAACATTTGCTTTGTTTGGTAACATCTACATTTTTCAAGTCAAAAATGCTTTTAAAATTTGACTGAATCAACCTAAATCAGTGTTGATATACAGTATATTAACATTTTCCATTGCATCACAGCTGATATCGTCATGGTTACTTGTGTAACGAAACCGGTTCCACCCGGAGGTTGTAGAACCTTGCAAAGGTGTTGGGTGTTGCCCAGCCTGCTGCTCTGCAAATGTCTGTTAGAGATGCACCCCTGGCCAGGGCCCAGGAAGCCGCTACACCCCTGGTAGAATGGGCTCGTAGCCCTACCGGGGGCGGCATGTCCTGGGCGTGATATGTCACAGTTATGGCATCAATGAACCAGTGGGCGATCTTCCGCTTGGAGACAGCGCTTCCTTTCCGCTGTGCACCAAAGCAGACAAAGAGCTGCTTAGAGATCCTAAAGCTCTGCGTGCGATCCAAATAGATGCGTAAAGTGCGCACCGGACACAGCAACGACAGGGCTGAGTCTGCCTCCTCCTGGGGCAGCGCTTGCAGGTTCACCACCTGGTCCCTAAAAGGGGTCGTGGGAACCTTGGGCACATAGCCCAGTTGGGGTCTCAGGATCACGTGAGAGTACCGAACTCCAGGCACGTTTCGCTGACAGAGAACGTTTGCAGGTCTCCTACCCTCTTGATGGAAGTGAGGGCAGTCAGGAGGGCAGTCTTCAAGAAGAGTGCCTTAAGCTCGGCTGACTGCAAAGGCTCAAAGGTGGCTCTGAAGAACTACAGAGAGGTCCCATGAGGGAACGAGGTGCGGTCTGGAGGGATTCAGCCTCCTGGCGCCTCTTATGAACCTGATGATCAGGTCGTGCTTCCCTAAGGACTTACCGTCGACTGCGTCGTGGTGTGCTGCTATGGCGGCAACGTACACCTTCAAGGTGGAAGGGGACAGCCTCCCTTCCAACCTCTCCTGCAGGAAGGAAAGCACTGATCTGACTGCATATCTCTGGGGGTCTTCCCGTCGGTCCAAGGGCTGAAAAGACGGCGTGATGATCACGCGATATGTCCTGTGGCGCCATGCCCATCTCGGGACTCGAGTCTGAAGCCAGTGCTGAAGCGGTCTCATATGCATCAACCCAAGCGGGGTGGCTACCGCTGAGGATACCATATGCCCCAGGAGCCTCTGAAAACGTTTCAGTGGAACCGCTGTTTTCTGTTTGAACGCCTTCAAACAGGCCAGCACCGACTGGGCATGCTCGTTCGTAAGGCGCGCCATCAAAGAGACTGAGTCCAGCTCCAAACCGAGAAAAGAGATGCTCTGAACCGGGAGGAGCTTGCCCTTTTCCCAGTTGACCCGAAGCCCTAGTCGGCTGAGGTGTGAGAGCACCAAGTCCCTGTGTGCGCACAACTTGTCTCGAGAGTGAGCTAGGATTAGCCAGTCATCGAGATAGTTGAGAATGCTAATGCCCACCTCCCTTAATGGGGCAAGGGCTGCCTCTGCGACCTTCGTGAAGATGCAAGGAGACAGGGACAGGCCGAAAGGGAGGACTTTGTACTGATACGCCTGACCCTCGAATGCAAACCGCAGGAAGGGTCTGTGTCGAGGAAGGATTGAGACGTGGAAGTACGTGTCCTTCAGGTCTACCGCCGCGAACCGATCTTGATGCCGGACGCTCGCCAGAATGCGTTTTTGCATCAGCATCTTGAACGGGAGTCTGTGTAAGGCCTGGTTCAGTACTCGCAGGTCCAAGATTGGCCGCAACCCACTGCCTTTTTTCGGTACGATGAAGTAGGGGCTGTAAAACCCTTCTTCATCTCGGCCGGAGGGTCAGGTTCTATCGTTCCCTTCCGTAGGAGGGTAGCGATCTCCGCGTGCAAGGTAGCAGCGTTTTTGTCCTTGACCAAGGTGAAGTGAATACCACTGAACCTGGGTGGGCGGATTCAGCAATTGCGGTGGATTGGAAAGCGCAAGCCATGCATCCAAGTTCCGCACAAGGGGGACCAAGGGGACAACGTCGTTGGATGTACCGGCAGGTTTGGCCTTGTGGTGGGGCGGAGTTCGAGGTGCCACACCATGTCGTGGGCATGCTGAGTCTTGGGACATCGAAGCATTTACCTGGCTCCTTGTGACCACTCCCGGGACAGCCTGGGACGGGGGAGGAAGAGGCCTGTCCTCGTAACCTGTGGAGACTGCCACATCGGGGACAGCTGTGTGCCACAGCTGGGTGCTCAGGGGCAGAAGGACCATCGCTGGAGCGCCAATCCTGCAAGGAAAAACCCGTGGACGGTGGTTGTGGTGACGACCGTGCACACCGGGTATGTGACCCAGGGAGGAAGGAAACCGCTCTTTTGCTGAACTGTTGGGTACCGCAGCCACTTGGGCATGCAGCAAAATCAAACAAAAAGGCAACAAAAGATTTTCCACCCAGCCCTCCACCGGGGGATGGAATGGTCTTCTTACCAGCTCCAGGTGAGTGGGTTCCTCGTCCTTGGGTAACCCATCTCAGTGCGCTTTGACGACCTCCGTGGGTTCTTAGGCGCCGACAGTGCGTGTCACAGTACTCTCTTTGTTTTCTGCCGAAGCGCCCAGGGGCGTTCTCTGCAGTGCACCAGTGCAGAGGAGGGAGAAGCCGCTGAAATGTGCCGTCAGATCTAGCAGAGGTGAATGAACTGTAGAATTCAGCGCAGTGAGCATGACCGTTTGGCTCCGAAGAGAAAATCTGAATGAGTGGTTGCATACCAGCTCCTTTTATACCCATATGTCCGGGGGAGTGGCATGCAAATACCACTCGCCAATTTTCATTGGCCTTTTATCAAAGACCAGAGGTGTCTCGGGCTCCCAAGAGTGACCCCTAGTATCACTACATCGACACAACGTCGAGTGAGTGACAGATATTAGACAGATATTTGACAGATATTAGACAGACAGACAGACAATAGATAGATAGATAGATAGATAGATAGATAGACATGGACGGATGGACGGACGGATAGATAGACGATGATAGATAGATAGATAGATAGATAGATAGATAGATAGATAAGCTTTGCAAGAGAAGTCACAAACATATGTAAAACAAGCATTCACACAGACACACACAACTCTATGAACGAAACTCATTAAAAAAAAAGCAACAACAAAAAAAAAAAAACAGATAGACTGGATGTACCAATGATAAGCAAAAGGACACAATTCTAAAGATATTTTAAATATTCTATTCTTAATATCAGTGTTTGTCAGATGGCCCTGCCCCATTACTAATACCTGCAGCAGTGTACAGATTAGGTGAGCTCTGGACCCTCTTCACAGGCCAGAGCATGAAAGACAGTGATGCACTTTTACGAGTACTTCCTCCGCTATCTGGAGTATATTTGTATGCAAAGGCACACGCAGAAGCAATACATGCAAAACAAACAGAAAGCAAAGCACATGCATTATTAATGCAGCATAAATGCACCAAAATGTAATGCAAATAAAACAACAAATAAAATGAAAATGTATATTATAGCAATTCAAATTCAGTAGACTGTTTTTTTTTTTTTTCTTAAGTTAGGTAGTTATTTTTCCATAACATCTGCAATATCTGTAATTTTGTGAAGTACCTTATCTGCAAAGCATTTTGTAAAAGTTGACAGATTACAATTAGCTGCTTTTCCAACAGTTCTTGCCACAAAATGGTACCAATCCGTGCCGATCTGGGCCATCTGGCATGGTTACGCTTTCTTTTCACACTGTGGTGCCGTGAAATCAGTAGAATGTACGTAACAGATCCGTGTGAGAGAGGTAAACATTAATGACACTGTGTCCAAACCAGGCAAAATGTGACAAGTTTAAATCGACAAATAATTTCTGAGTCCACAATGAAAGTTAAAATGCTGTGTGACAGAGACAACCACAGCTTACATTTGGACCAATAAGATTTGACAACCCATCGTGACACCATAGAAATCAACAAAATTTGCACCTGGTTAAGAAATGGTAATGTGATTAAGCAACATAACTCTGTGTGATGACACATCCAAGGACAGGCTAATTATGCTTTTTTCATATATTTATTCTGTTTAATCACATTTGGTCTTCTAGCCCTATACATTTCAGATCTCAATTAAATCCAATGAGCCAAGGGCCCTTTTGCACAATATAAGCGTATCTTTTAATGAACCGCCTCCTCAATGGGTGATGAATTTCTCATAAAAGAAGCATTTCAAAGCAAAGCAGAGCAAATCAAAAAGCTAACAGGCAGTGAGATGGCAGCTGGGCAGTTGAAAGCTCTTGGATACATTCAGGCACCTTTAATCTCATTAGCTCTAGGGTAGTTTGCCAACTTTATGTCAAATACTTTATAATTCATTGTGGGAGGGGAGATAGACAGGAGGATTATGGTAAAATGAGAGCAGCGACTCTCAAAACCCTGTGCAATTAAAGGAATAGTTCACCCAAAAATGAAAATTCTCTCATCATTTACTCACCCTCATGCCATCCCAGATGTGTTTTACATTCTTTCTTCTGCAGAACATAAATTAAGCTTTTTTAGAAGAATATCTCAGCTCTGTAGGTCCATACATTGCAAGTGAATGGTAACCAGAACTTTGAAACTCCAAAAAGCATATAAAGGCAGCATAAAAGTAAACTATACAGCTCCAGTGGTTAAATCCATGTCTTCAGAAGCAATATGATAGTGTGGGCTTTTTTACTATAAATCTCATTTTTACTATAAATCTCCACCTTTGACCAGCCCGACCAGTAGATGGTGATATGCACCAAGAATGGAAGCTGCCAAAAAACATAAGAAGAATGTGGAAGTAAAAGTTAAAGTATATATAGTAAATATTGATCTGTTTCTCACTCAAACCTATTATATAGCTTCTGAAGACATGGATATAACCACTAGAGTCATATGGATTGCTTTTATGCTGCCTTTATGTGCTTTTAGGAGCTTCAAAGTTCTGGCCACAATTCACTTGCATTGTATGGACCGACCGAACTGAAATATTCTTCAAATATTCAAAAATCTTTGTTTGTGTTCTGCAGAACAAAGAAAGTCATATACATCTGGGATGGCATGATGATGGTGGTAAATGATGATGGTAAATGATGAGAGAATGTTCATTTTTGGGTGAGCTATCCCTTTTAAAATGTACCAATGCAAAACCCTGTGCTAATCTGTTAAAAAGAGTAATGAGTGCTACATAGTTTTGCTATCTGAGTTAAAATATTATTTACATAGTTCAGATGTGAATGAAAGAAGAGGCAAAGGATGAAACACTGTACAGTAATATTACACTGAGAACAGGTCAGACTATGGATACAGTATGTGAAAGAGTGATTTCGGGTTATATTAAGAATTTAGAAAGGTTTGAAAACAGTCATTATTTTTCCAATTTCATTTGGTGCAGCTAATGATGCAGTGACACACTGCTGCTTTAATTAGATTAACGTTACAATTAGGGCTGCGTAATTAATCGCAATTCACAATAAAACAATAGCAATATGAGCATGTGTCATTTTTACACCATAGCAAACTGCAATTTTATTATAATTATTTATTGTTTTTACTCAGAATTCTGTTATGTTTAATTTGCTGTTTTGATTGGTGTACATCTTGCACATTGCAAGATCTCGTCAATGTGCAAGATGCTCCAGCGAGAAAAAAAGCTACCAGTGAGAGAACAGAAATCAGGAAGGTGAATAAACAATAAAGAAAAGCAAACAGGCATAAATAAATAACTGACGCTATCATCTATCACTTATGCAAAGACAATCGTGTTTTTGAAAACTGAAATTTTTGAAGGTAAAATGTACAGTACGAATTACTGTAGGAAAAACATTTGCCAAAATTGCAATTAGAATCTCAATCATATTATCTATCAAAAATCGCAATGTGATTTTTAAAAAAAACATTTTTTTCGATATTGTACAGCCTTAATTACAATGATATATAAAATATACAAATGTATACTTTGGTCTTGTTGTAAAATAACTGACATACCGGTGTTCATGATGAAGATCTCCACCGAACTGTATTCTGAAGAAGGATACTTTCACCTGTAACACACATCAACTTGTAATTAATAATTCCAAAATCAATTCATTTTAACTTCATTATCAAACTTTAAAAGTAACCAGACGAGTTACAGTCAGGAACACAAATCACATGAATGAATATATATTTAGTGTGAATATATTCTGTTTTAACATTACTGATGTGTATCAAATGGAGACTGGGGTCTTAATATGGATCCATGATGAGTAATGGCTAGAAACTGAGGCATCAGTGTCTGTCTGTCTGTCTGTCTGTCTGTGTGTGTGTGTGTGTGTGAGAGAGAGAGAGAGAGAGAGAGAGAGAGAGAGAGAGAGATCTGAGTGTTCGACTTGACACCAGACAGTCTCTCGTCAGGAATACACTCTGTGTGCCTGATATGTGTTCATTTTACAGAGCACTACACATATTCATATCTCACACATATTTCACTCTCTCACATCACTATCTGTTTTTGCAAACATGAAGCATAAGATATGGAATGAGTGTGGTGGGATCTAATCATAGCATCTGTATCTGTCTAAAGCTGAGTAATGTAGCCACATAAACATGTTTGCATGATAACAGCCAGCATTAAAGGAATATTCCAGGTTCAACACAAGTTTAGCTCAATCGACAGTATTTGTGGCATAATGTTGATTACCACAAAAATTACAGTAAGGCACTTACAATGGAAGTGAATGGGAGACAATTTTTGGAGGGTTTAAAGCCAGAAATGTAAAGCTTAAAATTTTATACAAGCACTAACATTAATTCATCTGTTTAAAAAAAAAAAAAAAAACATATTTGAGCTGTGAAGTTTTTAAATTGTCATTTTACAGTCATTTTAGGGGTTTAGGGTTTGTTGACATCGTCATGGCAACAAAGTTGAAAAATTGGCTATAACTTTATACAGAAAAGGCTATACTTTTTTCTCTCCCCTTTTCTCCCCAATTTGGAATGCCCAATTCCCAATGCGCTCTAAGTCCTCGTGGTGGCGTAGTGACTCGCCTCAATCCGGGTGGCGGAGGACGAATCTCAGTTGCCTCCGCATCTGAGACCGTCAGTCCACGCATCTTATCATGTGTCTTGTTGAGCGCGTTACCGCATAGACATAACGCATGTGGAGGCTTCACGCTATTCTCCGCGGCATCCAGGCACAACTCATCATGCGCCCCACCGAGAACCACATTTTAGTGACCACGATGAGGTTACCCCACGTGACTTTAACCTCCCTTAGCAACCGGGCCAATTTGGTTGCTTAGGAGACCTGGCTGGATTCACGAAAAGGCTATACTTTTGAAACAGTGAGTATTTTACCATTCAAATATTGTCCCCATTCACTTCCATCACTGTAACCTAGATTTTTTTAAATAAAAGGAGGGACAAGTCAAAATAATTTTTTGTAGTAATCAATACGCCACAAATGCTGTTGATTGAGCTTAACTTGTGTTGATCCAGGAATATTCCATTAAACAATGTAGAATATTGTTATGTTATGTCATTCTACTTTAGATCAGTAACAGCTGAGAATCCCCAAACATACTCCTCACAACAATTATAACTTCTCTCATATTCCGTGAGGTTAGCAGAAAGCAAACATAATGGATTAGAGAAAGATACTCTTAAGGACATAAAAATAAGATGCAGTTGTTGAATGCCCCTCTGCAACTGATAGATTTACAGCCTGCCAAGAGAGGCATGTTACGCTCAGAGGGTGAAAACACTGTTAACACTATTTGTCTCAGTATAGCTGAAGCCATTGCACCACTGTCGTCTTAATGTGACTTAGAATTTCAAAGTAAAATCAAGAAACTGACTAATTGGCCATATTAACTGGAAATTACTTTGCAATGTACAGTATAGGCCTTTTGGATGTAGCTAACTAGATTAGTGATAAGCAGATCTGAATATTGCTACTTCCTATATTGATGATGTATCAAAAGGATCAATCCTCATATAAAAATCTTAATCCTAAGTATTTTTTAATATTAATAATTTTATTATTTGTTTACAGGTAGTATGACAATTCATAAGTTTTGAAGTGTTTAAAGTTGTTATGATTAATCATGATTAATTTTTGTCATTAATAAATAAAAATGATAATGAAAATGGAAATGCAGTTTAGGTCTATTTGATGTTATAATGGGTTTTTAATATTCAGTGGCTATAATGACCCATTTAATCCCCAGAAATCAGACACCCCATGGGATAAAATGCCTGGTCTTGGATTGCCTCAAAGTATGCCTCATTGCATTTATTTACTGTCTTTGTTCTTTGAAATTGTCCTATATACTTTGAAACAATTTCAGAGAAGAAAAAGGACATCCTGGAATTATATTTCTACACTGAAAAATGTTCAGTAGAGTAGGCTTATGTGTAAAGCAGCTGATGACGTGAAAGTTCTTAAGGTCTTTATCTTCCCCCATTTTCCCCTACTTGTTGGGCTCCAAAATTAAGACACTAACAGCAATAATATTAGTCTGTATGTATCTTTAAAAAGATAAAGTCTCTGGGTCACCAATCCTATCACTAATCCTATCAAGTCCCCATCCCATTTTTGTTTGTTTGTTTGTTTGTTTGTTTCATGTTGACTTTAACAATTCCCATAATTTATCACCAGCCCAATCAACAATCTCTTTAAAACACATTATTAGGCTTTTCACACTACGCTGGGTTAACGTCTTTTTTTAACCCAGGGTCAAGGCTACGCGTAACAAGTCACTGGACTGGAGGAAGCGGAACTTGGCGTATTCTTTTCTCATTTACAATAAACAACATGGCTTTTTAGCACACACACTTAAACGCGCACACACACACACACACACACACACACACACACACACACACACACACACACACACACACACACTCAGGCATTTGAAGCGTAGCTCTCTCTCTCTCCTCCGGCAGTCTGGACACCCTTTTTATCCCCCTCCAGCTCTCACTGAAATGCAGAACAGCTGTGTTCTCCTTCTCCCGGCCTCTCTCTCTACAGACGTCACTCCGCCACTGCCACTGCCACTGCCACATCACCACACTACATTTCATTCTTTAAAGGGGGTCAGTACTGCTGCTTACCCTGGGTTATGAAGCCCAAATTGTGGTGCTAAAGGTAGGCTATAGTATAAATTACTATCTGAGGGAAAGGTATGAACAGTGTGAAACATGTAACAAGATAACCCTAGATTACATTAACCCTGGGTTAAAAATGGCTCTGAATTAACAATTTAAAGTGTACAAAAAATCCATACGGCTTTTCAATTTGTGCTTAACTGCAGTTACATGCAAAGAAACACATGCATCTACTGACAAAACCTGTAGGTCTACTAAGCTGATGAAAAACATTAACTTTTTCACAAATATCTAGCTGGTCAAACAATAGAGAATTACAATATTCAAGGGGAAGTGTACAGCCGTCTCAGCTAGTCCATTACACAACGGAAATGCCAGCTTAATTGCCTGTAAACACAAGCTGCAGACGGCATTGAATGTTTGTCACACTCAAGTGCACCCAGAGGGATTTGCACTTATATTGTGAGAAACTAAACTAGAGCTCAAAACTGCAGCAGTGGATGTCAACAAAACAGCTTAGCTGGAACGGAAGGAGAGAAATCTGCCATCCTGTACAGTATATCTTGTAAATCTGATGAGCAGATTTAAAAAAAAAGAAGCACTATACTGTGTATCTCAATGGAAGCCAAATAACGTGTTTCAATAGGTTTTTTTTCCCAACATGAAGATGTTTGGTTAAAATATACATGCATGCATAAGGGAATATGTGCATTTTAGATGTTGTGACAAGTCACCATTTTATCAAAACCACAGGCCTGCTGAAATATAAGTCATCAATGGTTTTAATCTTATAATATGTTAATTTACTTTGCATGTGTTCGCTCCTTTGCAGGGCCCTCCCAGACACATCGGAGCACTAGGCGGCTGCCTGTTTTGCCTGTAGGACAGGCCGGCCCTGGACCTAATGCACTCAGTTCCAGTCTCTTAAGCTCTCCCTTCAACACACACTCAGACTTTGCATGCATATCACTTTTGTGGACACTGTCTTTGAAATGTCGGCACCATAGATCACCATGCAATGAGGCATATGGGATAGATTTCCAATGACATCATAACAGCTGCACGCATACATAGGCATGTGATATACAATATGTTTGTATTAAGTCCAATTCTGATGTGTTAATTAGATAAACAAAGATGTCAAGACCTCTTGTACGATCACATTAAGGAATAACACTCCCGAATGTGTTTAACTGCTTGTGTGTTTGTGTCTCTCAGGGGATCATTCTCATTTAGTGAAGGAGTGAAGTAGGAAGACCAGGGAGGTTCAGGGGTGTAGAGGAATATGAGAAGAGGGAGGAAAAATCTTGAAAATCCATCATAAAATTCTTGCATGCCTCTCAAATAGAGTCCATGCTCATGAATCAAGTGTGTCTGCATGAAACTGAACTGACAGCTGATTCAGTGCAGTTCAGACAACCATGAGACCATCAATATGTACCACATGACAGAAAATATTTCATTTGAAAGCACTGCAGATTTATTTGCTATTTATACATTTACAGGCATCCATCAATCTCTCCTTTAAGCCTTAAAAACCGTGCATTTCAAATGATTCAAAAGTATTTAAGAGTATTAGGCAGCCTTTGTAAGTATTTAGAAGCACCTATTAAAGCTAGACTTCACCACTCATGTATTTGTGGCTTGCCCTGCAGAAAAACATGACCTCTTATTACATTTCATTGCTAATAAATATGTTCAATTCACAACTCAAAGTTATGCTCCCCAAATACCTTTGTGATCTCATTAGTATCTGTAGGTATTTTTGAATAAAGTGTACGCATACATTTTTGTATGTTTGCATAGACATTTGGACAGCTTCTAAAACGTAAACCCTTATACTGTACGTATACGTAAATGTTACGTTGCTTCTTACACGTATCACAGCAGTTCAGAGGTGAAATGTCCAACGTGTGGCAATAAAAGCAAGTTAAATAAAAGTTTCTACCAAACAGATGATTTTTATTAGGTTAATGTTCTATTGAGTTTTAAAACACTAAAATTGACATCCCTACCCTAATCCTTAAACCTAAACCAAACCGATAGTATCATAAAAAAAACGCAATTGCTGAGGCAACCCCGTCGACACTTTTGACTTGTGTGTTGTATCTTCAGGACATACCACAATCTTTTGCACTGCAAATGCAAAGTTTTATTTGATTATTAGATGCTCAGTCAGTTTTATTGTACTACACCGTGATTTCATCATGTTCGGACAAGCTTATAAATGTAGTTGGTTATGTAATGCAAACATTACAATGTATTGACTTACAAGTCATGCATTATCGTACACGTGTTTTGATGTCATAAGATAGCATTGTGTGAGGAAAAGAACGTAAAGTAATTGTTTACGATAATCTGCCGTTTTACATGTGATTCATGTTTTTATGGTTTTAGAACATGTGGTTTTAGCCCCTTGAGCTTATTTCGCAATGAACTGCTGTAATAAGTACAACGGAAATGTAGGTATAGTAACATGTTCTTATGAGACCAGGTTAGTCTTTCTAATTCCACTGTTTTTCTAAAGACTGGCTGGAACCTGGAACCTGGAACCTTTGCAACAATCCCATTGCCGGAAATTTAGTTGGAGAAAGACACTTTTAATGGAAAATGTATGCATTAAATGTGCATTATGTATTAGGTTTACTGTAAATGAAATGCAAAAGGGACTCTACAAAAAGAAAAAAATCCTTAATATGTGTTCTATAGAACTACACTTTGCATACAATAATGTGATCTCATTGATCATGTACACTAAAAACATTCAAATGAGGCAGCCTACACAAAATGTCTGGCTGTAGTTCTTAAAACAAACAGGATTATAATGTATTTAGGCAAACATGGCTTGTATTGATGGCATTTTCCTATGGGAGGTTATAAACGTCTCTTTATAGGCTGTGACACTTCATCGTCTTTAAAGTATTTGACAAAGCTGGTGGCAAAAAGCATGTCCGTTTAATAAGGTCATTTTTTAGTATGCCATATAACAGCGGTTAAGTTAACTGTAAAACAGTCATAGACTACGAATCAGCTGTGTGTATGTATGAGTGTGTGTGTGTGTGCGTGTGTCTTGTAGGCATAAATAAAATTGCTCTGAAAAGGCCACCATTGACCGCCAGCAAGCTACACATAAAGAATTTGATTTGGAATATTTTAAAACCACCATGACAGATTTAAAGGCAGAGAGAATTTAAGTCAGCTAAATAAATCTAGTCTACATTACTTGATGATAGATCTACAGAACAGGGGAGAGCAATATCAAGCTTGTGCTGGAACAACAAAATGAATGTTGATGTTTAGTCTGATTTTCAATTAATGAGTCTTTAGGGAGTCTTAAAATGGTATTTAAAACTAGTGGGATAGAGAGGAGGAATCTATGAGGTTGTTTTGCTGTTGTGTATATGTGTGTGTGTGTGTGTGTGTTTGTGTCATTAGAGAAAAGTGAGGTCTGTGTGGGTTGTGTCGGTTTATACTAAAGTTCTCATTAGCGTTTTATTGGAATTCAATTGTGCAAGTGTGGGAGCGTGTGTGTGTGTGTGTGTGTGTGTGTGAGAGAGAGAGAGAGAAAGAGAGAGAGAGAGAGAGAGAGAGAGAGAGAGAGTCTAACACTCTGTTCCGAAACCTTGTGAGCTGTCACAGAAGGCAGCAGTTTAACTCCCGAAAGGCTGTTCCATAAGGCAAGCAGCACAATTATAACAATTAATAATTAAAATATAAATTAATAATAATAATAATCAATTTTTTTCAAAGAGTTCAATACAAGTTAAGCTGAATCGACAGCATGTGTGGCATAATGTTGATTACCACACATAAATTTGTTTTTTACTCATACCTCCTTTTCTTATAAAAAACAAAAAAACAACTGAATATACAAATCAAAATACTGTAGGTTACAGAATAAAATAGGTTAAAGCCAAAATAGGTTTGAGCATATACTGTGTCCACATAGCAGAAAAAGCCTTGCAGTTCTATTTCAAAATAGTGTGCAATGAAAAAGAAAAAGAAAAAGAGAAAGCTAAAGAAGCTATTGTTCTAAGTTAATGCTTATTGATCTAACTGTGCATTTACGGACTGTACACTGTGCTGCACTTACTGACTGCACTGCATCATTTTATTCTGGTTTTTCTTTTAATGAATTTTAAATTTTTACATTTATTTTATTACTTTTTATTCTTTTTTTTTTTTTTTTTTTGTTCTTAATTGGTTTTAAAATGTATTTATTTTTTATATATCTTGTATTTTCTTTATAATTTTTATGTATAGCACTTTGAATTGCCATTGAAAGGTGCTATATAAATAAACTTGCCTTGCCTTACAGTGAGACACTTTCAGTGGAAGTGGATGGCGGCAATTTTCCAAGGGTTTAAAGGCAGAATGCTTGTAATTTTTAAAAGCACTTAAATTATTTTGTTAAAACTTGTGTATTATTTGAGCTGTAAATTCGTTTTTATTGTCATTTTAGGGTTTTAGGGTTTACAGCGCTATGTTGTCACGGCAACAAAGTTGTAAAATTGGATATAACTTTTTACAGACAACGTTAGCAAGCTATTTTATCACACTTAAATCTTGTTAACGTGCATATTGTTTTATGTCTTGTACTTTTGAAACAGTGAGTATTTTAAAGTTTACAGTTTGGCCCCATTCACTTCCATTGTAAGTGCCTCACTGTAACATAGATTTTTGCTTTATTTAAAGAAAAGGAAGGGCAAGTCAAAAGTTTTAATTTTTTTATTTTTTGGTAATCAGAATTATGCCACAAATGCTGTGAATTGAGCATAACTTGTATTGAACCCTGAACATTCCATAATTATGCTGTATTACTGATTAATTCCTGGAAATTATTGATAAAAATAGTTCACATTTATTTTAAAACAGTCTATGTTACCCCCAAACTTGTGTGTGCTGTATACATTTATGCTCATTGCAGTATTGCTATTTGCTAAGAAACATGCTATGCTAACATCAAACTCTACTGAAATCAATCGTGAGTTGAGTATTAGGTGCATTTCACATGATTGCTATTATATACAGTGCTGTGGAAAAGTATTTTCTCCATCCTGATTTCTTCTGTTTTTGTGTATACTGTATCACGTACTAAATTGTTTAAAAAAGTTTTTAAATGATAATCTTATTTATTGAAGCAAAAAAGTTATCCAATACCAACTGGGCCTGTGTGAAAAAGTATTTGCCCTTAGTTACTAAATCCCCAAATCTATGAATCTGCATTCATAATGGGGTTCAGCTGGACAAAACACACCCAGGCCTGATTACTGCTAGCCCAGTTCAATCAAATCAACACCTAAATAGAACTTTTTCAGCAGCATGAAGTTGGCTAAAAGGTCTCACCCAGTAGCACTCTATGCCAAGGATGAAAGAAATTCCAGAAATTATGAGGAAAGAGGTGATTGAAATACATCAGTCTGGGAAGGGTTACAAAGCTATTTCAAAGGCTCTGGGACTCCAAAGAACCACAGTGAGAGCCATTATCTCCAAATGGAGAAAACTTGGCACAGTAGTGAACCATCCCAGAAGTGGCCAACCTTCCAAAATTCCTCCAAGAGCACAGCAACAACTCATCCAGGCCAAGAACAACATCAAAGGAACTGCAGGCCTCTCTCGCATCAATAAAGGTCACTGTTTATGACTCCTCTATCAGAAAGACACTGGCCAAAAACTGGTTGGTTCTGCAATAGCACACCGAAAACCGGACTTTAAATACCTCAATGCCGACCCGCTGTTTACAAACACGACAGCGGAGCCCTTTGTCTGGGCAGCTCGGCCGCGGAAACGCAGCCGGAAAAGGGGAAGGAGAGCCAGTGTTCTCGACAGACAAAGATGTCGCACAAATCGACCCCCGCTACCCAGCATTGTACTGGCAAATGTTCAGTCTCTGGACAACAATCTCTGCGAGCTGAGAGCGTGGATCTGTTTCCAATGAGAGATGAGGGACTGCTGCATTGTCTGCCTTACAGAAACTTGGATGTCTGCGGAGATTCCAGACTCAGCCATAGAACCCGTGTGGTTCTCCGTGCACCGAGCGGACAGAGTGAAAGTCCTCTCAGGTAAAAGCAGAGGTGGTGGTGTATGTTTTATGATCAACAAATCCTGGTGTGATCAGAGGAACGTACATTTTATCAAGTCTTTGTGCTCTCCTGATCTGGAATTTATCATGCTTCTGTGTCGACCATTCTGGCTACCGAGGGAATTCACAGCGGTCATTATCACAGCTGTGTACATCCCCCACAAGCCAACACAGACTGTGCACTCAAGGAACTGTATGGGAGTATAAGCAAGCAGGAAACCGCACACCCTGAGGTCGCATTCATTGTGACTGGGGACTTTAACAAAGCCAACCTCAAGTCAATAGCCGGGATTTGGACCATTGCTACTCTCCCTTCCGGGATGGCTACAAATCCCTCCGCCGCCCATCATTTGGCAAATCGGACCACTCTTCTGTTCTGCTTCTGCCCGCTTACAGGCAGGAACTGAAACAGGAAGCATCCGCCCTCAGAACGATCCAGTGCTGGTCGGACCAATCAGAATCTACACTACAAGACTGTTTTGATCACGTGGACTGGGAGATGTTCCAGTCCGCCTCTAATGACGACATCGAGGTCTACGCTGATACCGTAACTTTTTTCATCAGGAAGTGCATAGATGACATAGTGCCAACCAAAACGATACGGATCTACCCTAACAAGAAACCATGGATTAATAACGATGTTCGTGCAGCACTTAATGTGCGGACCTCCACTTTTAATTCCGGGAATATGAAGGAGCATAAACAAGCCAGTTATGCCCTCCGCAAAACTATCAGAGCAGCTAAACGCCAGTACAGGGACAAGATTGAAGGATAGTTCAACACCACCGACTCTAGAAGCATGTGGCAGGGAATTAATATCATCACGGACTTCAAAGAACTCCGCCTTGAAAACCGCTGCCTCTCTCCCGGATGAGCTAAATACTTTTTATGCTCGTTTTGAGGGAAATAACACCGCCCTCGCGGAGAGAGCTCTCGTAGCCGAAGCTGCAGAGGTTAGTTCACTCTCCGTCTCTGTAGCGGATGTAACCTGATCCTTCCGACGAGTGAATATCTGTAAAGCCGCGGGTCCAGACGACATTCCGGGATGCGTCATCAGAGTGTGCGTGAACCAGCTGGCTGGTGTTTTTACTGACATTTCCAACCTTTCCCTATCCTTGTCTGTGGTCCCCACATGCTTTAAAATGTCCACCATTGTGCCTATACCAAAGCAATCCAAAATCACTTGCTTAAATGACTGGCGTCCTGTTGCTCTGACCCCCATCATCAGCAAATGCTTTGAAAGACTAATCAGAGATTACATCTGCTCTGTGCTGCCTACCACACTGGACTCACTGCAGTTTGCATACCGCAACAACCGCTCTACTGATGAACCGCGCCATTGCGCTTACACTACACACTCCTCTCTCCCACCTGGAAAAAAGGAACACATATGTGAGAATGCTGTTTGTAGACTACAGCTCAGCATTCAACACCATAGTGCCCTCCAAGCTTGATGAGAAACTCCGGGCTCTGGGCTTAAACAGCTCGCTGTGCAGCTGGATCCTGGACTTCCTGTCAAGCAGACACCAGGTGGTTAGAATGGGCAGCAACATCTCCTCATCACTGACCCTCAACACTGGAGACCCGGAGGGCTGTGTTCTCAGCCCACTCCTGTATTCCCTGTACACACATGACTGTGTGGCAACACATAGCTCCAATGCCATCATTAAGTTTGCTGATAATATGACAGTGGTAAATCTGATCACTGACAATGATGAAGCAGCCTACAGAGAGGAGGTGCACACTCTGACATGCTGGTGTCAGGAGCACAACCTCTCCCTCAACATCAGTAAGACCAAGGAGCTTGTGGTGGACTTCAGGAGAAAAGACAGAGAACACAGCCCCATCACCATCAATGGAGCACCAGTGGAGAGAGTCAGCAGCTTCAAGTTCCTCGGTGTCCACTTCACTAAGGAACTCACATGGTCCGTCCACACTGAGGCCATTGTGAAGAAGGCTCACCAGCGCCTATTCTTCCTGAGACGGCTGAGGAAGTTTGGAATGAACCACCACATCCTCACACTGTTCTACACCAGCACTGTAGAGAGCATCCTGACTGGCTGCATCACCGCCTGGTATGGCAACAGCACCACCCTCAACCGCAAAGCCCTGCAAAGACACATAGACACATCATCGGAGGTGAGCTTCCCTCCCTCCAGGACATCTATACCAGGTGGTGTTTGAATAAAGCTCGGAGGCTCCAGCCACCCGAGCATGGGCTGCTCTCACTGCTACCATCAGGCAGGCGGTATCGCAGCATCAGGACCCGCACCAGCCAAATTCATGACAGCTTCTTCCCCCAAGCAATCAGACTTTTGAACTCTTGATCGATCACGATACAAATATCAGCACTGCACTTTATTAGCCTCAGACTGGACTAACATTTTATACTTCTCTTAATAACACACTGGCAACTGACTATCAACCAACAGCTGAATGTCAACACAACACTTCATATTTATTTCCACTGATTGCACTGATTCTTATTTTTTGTATACTGTATATTGTATATTATTAGGTGTATATTGTTTTGGGTAACAGTTGTGTGAACTGTGTTATGTGTAAATCAGATGTTTATTGTAATTGCCATACTGCTATGTTGCTTGGAACTGCACCCAAGACTTTCACCCACTGTTGCACTTGCGTATATGGTTGAGTGACAATAAAGCGATTTGATTTGATTGATTTGACAAAAAGAAAATCATACCTACGGTCAGGCATGGTGGTAGTAGTGTGATGGCGTGGAGCTGCTTTGCTGCTTCAGAACCAGGGCGACTTGCAATAATTAAAGGAAACATGAATTCTGATCTCTACCAGAAAATCCTAAAGGAGAACATCCGGTCATCAGTCCATGAGTTGAAGCTCAAGCGCAACTAGATTATGTAGCAAGACAATGATCCAAAGCATAGGAGTAAGTCCACCTCTGAATTGCTCAAAAGAAGCAAAATTACAGTTGGAGTGGCCTAGTCAAATTCCTGACATGAACCCGATTGAGATGCTAAGGCAGGACCTCAAACGGGCAGTTCATGCTCGAAAACCCTAAAATGTGGCTGAACTAAAGCAGTTCTACAAAGAAGAGTGGGACAAAGTTATACCAAAGCGTTTTCTTTCTTTTTTTATTTATTTAAAGTTTGACAAGGCAGGATATTGCAGCACAAAAAAGAGAACAGAAACAGTTACTTTTCCTTTTAGCAGCACAACCTGAAATGCGTCAAACATAACACATAATCAAGCATCATAACTAGGCCATTCATAAAACATTTTAAATGCACATAAAATAAAAGGCCAATTAACTTTTCTATTGGCAAACACAACCTAAAATGCATTAAAACATCTCGCAGTCGAGTCATCAAGTACCATATATATGTCACTTATAAAACAGTTTTAGAGCACGAGAAATAAAAGTAAGTTCATGTCTTTTTGTTTTACTCCAGGGCACAACATATTCCCTATGTCGACAAAGTGAATAATTGGATGTAGGGGCCATAGGCAGGAAACTATTCAATGGCGATGAACTGTCCTTGAGTATGTTAGTGAGGTTATGTATGGTGGCCTCATCACGCCTCTCACTCAATGATGGGAGAGAAGTCGGGATACCTATTATTCGACAACAGCGTTTTTTAACCCTCTCTAACTCATCAGAGAGACCTTTAGGCATACTCAAGAACTGGCCGTATAAAAGTCAAATATATTTGCATTAAAACATTGCGTGGGAGACCCGCTCTCTTTGCAACACTAAGATAGTAGATCCTTGGACGTGACTTCGCAATCATATACTTGATGTGGGCGTCCCATGACAGATCAGATGAAATTTGAACTCCAAGCAATTTAAACGTGGAGACTCTAACTGATTACATGACCAGAAATTACAGGAGGAGGAGGAGAGGGGATGCTGTCATCTCTCCTGGCACTAATTACCATATCCACTGTCTTAGCTCCATTCATTGCCAGTGAAAATTCCTGTCCCCAATCTGCCACTAAATCCAAGGCCTTCTGTGTTAGTTCAGGTAGGGATCCCATTAGAAGCTCAGTGATTGTTAGATCATCAGCATATTTCAAAGGGATTACAGAGGGAGGCAGACATGAATCCAAGCTGTTTATACAGATGACAAAAAGCAGAGGGGATAAAAGTTCCCCTGGGGAACACCAGCTGGAATTGGATAGGAGTTAGACACACAGGGATCCCACTTTACACTTTGCTCTCTATTGCTTAGATAACTCCTTATGATGAGCCAAAGGGGGCGTCTGACATGCATGTCGGCCAGAGCATGAAGCAGTTGACAGTGCTAAATTGTGTCAAAGGCTTGAGTAAAATCGACAAAAACAGCATGAATGTCCATTTTGGAGTTGCTATTAAGTGCTTCATGCCAGTATTGTAGAATCTGAATCAGAACAGTGACAGTTGATCTGTTCGCCATAAAGCCATGTTGTGATGGTGCAATCTTTGTAACTGTATCCTCCAGAATGGCATCTCTTGAGGATTCCTTCATACACTTTCCCAAAACAGCTGATTAATGAGATCTGGCGGTAATCTGCTGGAAAACTGGGCTTTGCTTTTTTAGAAAAAGCTTTAACCATAGCCTCCTTCCATTGTTTTGGGAAAATGTTACGGTGAATGCATGTGTTAAAGATATCACATAACACAGGTGCCAGTTCTTTGTAAAAGGTCTTTAAGGTCCAAGGGGGAATGCAGTCAGGACCTGCAGCCTTCGCTGCATTCATTTTGCTGAGTCTAGCCTTAACTTGCCCAATACTCAGGGGAGGTATTCTACCATTTGACAGCTTATGTATAACATCTTCCTCAGAGGGAGAAGTATGGATCACTTGATCCCACACAGAAGCAAAATGTTTAGCCAAGGTGTCACATTCTTGTTGCAAAATGTTATAATCCTGAGACACCACATCTCTCCTATCGCCTTCCATCCCCATTAGTGCCTCCACAGATTTAAACCACTGTTTTGGCTTAGTGCAGTGAAGTCCTTCTACCTCGTTCTTGTAGTATTGTTTCTTTGCATTCTTAATTTTTTTGGCAATCATTAATTTTAGATTCCTATAACAGGTTTTATTGCCAGAGCAAAATGCATACTGTCTCTCTTTTATCAGATATTTAATCTGTACGGTCATCCAAGGTTTGTCATTATTAATAATATAAACTTTCTTTAAAGGAACAGTTTTGTCCAGGATAGACCTGACAGTGGAAGTAAAGGCACTAACCTTAGCCTCAGGATCGGTAACCTCATGAATGTGTGAAAAATTAGTCATATTCATGATAAGGCCCAATTGCCTATTTGCCTCGGGGGTTTGTTTTCTGCAGAAGATGTGCTGAATGGGCTTGGAAGGCAATTTATCAGCTTTCAACATGATAGTCTGATGGTCAGAGGAACCAACAGGGGGCAAATGCTCAGGAGACTCATACATGGAAGAAATTTTGGTAAAAATTGTATCAAGTTGACTAGTCTTTCTTGTTGCTCCAGACACTACTTGCTTCAGTCCATGTCTGGTACAGATGGTTTCTGACTTATACCTATTTGTGTCTCCAAGTATGACAATTGCAGCTTGTTGATAGTTGCATTCAATATTGCCAAGGTAAAGATCCAAATATTGAGTAATTTGCATATCAGGTTGGGCCGATGCTGAAGAACGTGAAGGAATGTACAGCACAGCAGCAATAATACAACTTAACCCTCGAGGAAGACGATTTGGCTGCAACCAGACCCACAAAGCTTCATGTTCATCTTCTTCTAAGATGACCCATTCACTTGCATTGTGAGCACCTACAGAGCTGAAATATTCTTCTAAATATCTTCTAAATGAGTCAGTCGCTTCTGTGTGATGTTGTTACAGACATACAGTGCAACTCCTCCTACCCAACTGCCCTCGCGGTGCCGCTGATGCAGTGTATATCCAGAGAAATATACAGCTGAATCTGGAATATCAGCATTTAGCAAGGTCTCTGACATGGAGATAACAGCTGAATTGTTGTTAGCTGTTGTTATACTGTGCAGCTCATTGCATTTGTGGTGTAGGGAACGCACATTAGAAAGTAGAAAAACAGGCATAGTTTTAAAAGACTGATCTCCAGTTATCTGAAGCATTTGGTTGCAGTTGTTGCTGCTAAAGTGGCACAACCAGCTATTAAGTTTGAGGGGGCAGTTCGTTTTTCACATGGGTGATATAAGTGTTGGATAACTTTTTTGCTTCAATAAAAAATATATATTTGTGTTTACTCAGGTTGCCTTTGTTTAATATTATATCTTGTTTGAAGATCTAAAACAGTTTAGTATGAAAAATACACAAAAACAGAAGACATCAGGATGGGGCAGATACTTTTCCATAGCACTGTAGTTTTGTATTCCCGACTGAAATTAATGTTATGAATGGTTGTTCAGATGAGTCAGCCTGTCTATCTTGCCCGTGCCTTCAGGCCTGTGCTTCGACCCTCCGTGTGCTTAGAGAGAATCTTGGTACACTTTTTGAAATAAAATAAAATTCCACAATTCACTCAAAGGTTCTGCGGCATCGCCACAGTAGTTTGAAAAGTTATAGTTATGCTCACTGATCTGGCTGCATTAGTTGTGTATTTTTACTTGTTTTAGGTGGGCATACACAAAATCTTAGAAGAATTGGTGGGCATACGATGTATGCTTGCATATACAGTATGCACTAGACTACACTACTGAAATCAGCCACTTATGAGGTCACTTATCAGTCACACCATTTCAGTTAGGATGCTGCCATAGAAGACAGTTGCCTATGTAGGCAGTGAGCAGCAAGGCAGCTCACTAGGTTATGGAACAGAGCCTAAATGTTATGTAGATGCTTTAATGCTCTTGCCTCTTCCATCCCTACCCAAACCACAGAGACTCTCTGCCTCCGTCTGTCAGAGATTCATTAGTGGCTTCAGCCGTGTACCACAAACCACATTCTACTTCCTATTAGTCCAGTGAACTGTCTGGCACAGGACAAAGCATGTAAACTGCATTAATGTTCTGAATTAAAGTATACGGGTCTGAAAAAAGACAGAGAACAGAACGGAAAAGGCCGCTCAGAAATAAGAGCGCTGTGCAAATTCTTGGGGATGTAAGCTAGCATTACTGATAAAATGGCCCTTTCATTCTGTACACATATTTCAGACATGTCCATTCCAGCTGACATCATCACACAGGACAAAATCTCATCAGGTTGCATTCAATCATACAGACATTCCTACAGAAATCAGGGTCTGGCGGAGAGTCCATAGGAATGAAGGATACTATTGTTGTCTAAGTGTTTTGGTATTTTATCACACATCCGTTCTTTTTACCACAAAACATGCTCATTTCCTCTCATCCTGACCATGTGCTGCTTAGGTGATGAATGTGAAAGAACTCATTTAAAACACTTTCGTAAACCCAGACAATTCTGGTTACAATGAAAGCATGCAAATTTAAAATCTGAATTAAATATCGCAATATGTACCGATCAGCAAATTCTGAAATGCTTTCACATCACTGTGATTGACTGCTGTCCAGCATTTTCATATCATATTGTTTTAAAAAAATTGAACACTTTCTAACTTTTGACATCCTAACACTTGCAAGTGGACGTAAGACCCTATTAGCTAATGTACACATTTTACAGAGCAATGATGTAAGCTTACTACCCAAAGGCCCTCTTATCATGCCTGGTGCAGGATTAGGGCAGAGATAACCAAATGGTTGATGGATTGACTAATGAGTGACTCAGAACAATAGAACCACATTAAAGGGTTAGTTCACCCAAAAATGAAAATTCTCTTATCATTTACTCACCCTCATGCCATACCAGATGTGTATGACTTTCTTTATTCTGCTGAACACAGTCGAAGATTTTTAGAAGAATATCTCAGCTCTGTAAGTCCATACAATGTAAGTGAATGGGTGCCAACATTCTGAAACTCCAAAATCCACATAAGGGCAAAATTTAGCTAAATTAGCTGCAAAAATATAGGGCATCTTGTGGAGCACTTGCTTCTGTTTCACACATGACAATTAAAGACTAAGCACAAGCTGGTGTTTGAATAAATTATTTAATAAATGACAATAATGCCAATTGTGCATGTGCACGATTTTATTTTTTACTCTGTGCATGTATATTGTAGGATTTAAATTTATCCAAGTGGCTTGAGTGTTTTGAAATACGTTCACCATAATTCATTCAGATCCATTTAATGATTCAGTGACCATTTCTGGTGATTCCACCTGGTGATGTCTTGTGTGAAATGAGTTAGTCACTGAATCAAGGATCAAAAGAAACTAATTTTAATGGATTAAAATTTGTATCTCTACAGACCTACAAAGAGATTTTAGTAGAGGTTTTATGCATTATAAGAACAAATCAAATCTATAATTTCCCTACAGTTTGTGAGCTGCTGAGCATGACTTTTATCAAAAGACAACAATAAAAGTATTTTATTATTATGAGTTTCAATAACATCCGTATGCTTTCATTTATAAAAAAAAAAAGCATGTCTTTGACTTCAGTAAAATGCATAAGTGTTCTAAGAACACAGCAGATCTATCTTTTTGGAGCTATCTTTTTCCTACAGTTTGTCGCCTGCACACCAATATAGAGATAAAAAACAGGAGCTGATATTAAAAATAGATTTACATATTTAATACAGATCTAGTAATCTGCTTAAATTGGCAAAAAGAACCGATCAAACTATTACCCCACAAACATAATGTAAAAAGCATAACTTAATAAAGACTCATGCACTGATATAAACTCCACTTACAGTGTGTGTTTAAAAGGATTTTCCTTTGTTTGTTTTTTTCTGCAGTACATTTCACGTAATGCTGCCAATCAAGAAGAATATGTCGATAAATAACTCTCATTTGTGTGTTCCTCATCTCTACATTATTAATTTTGGTCAACATCAACACCGATATAAAACATGGATAAATGAGCATTGTTGAAAGCAACTTTGTAGAATTAAAGGAGCTGCGTTGATTACATAATTACGTAAGGGTTTTTTGGCTCATGAAACTCATCTGTGATTGGCTGGATGGTTGATCAATCAGCCCAAAGTAACAAAACTCAAAGAATACTGTATACAAATCCACCATTTGGAATCACCAATTTTAAAGAGTGTGGGGGTCGCCCATGTCCCCCCTCCTATCCAATTCCCCCCTGGCACACCTGGCTTGGGTGTGGGTGCATATTTAAGTGCTTTTTTTTACTATACATTCTTCTCCCTGCTCAGTCAATTTCAATTTTACCTTCACTTTCTCATTCTCAGGAGAATTTTTGACAAAAATTACTTAAATATTGATATGTTTCTCACCCACACTTATCATATTGTGTCTGAACACATGGATTTAACCACTTGAGTCATATGGATTACTTTCATGCTCCCTTTATGTGGATTTTGGAGTTTCAAAATGTTGGCACCCATTCATTTGCATTGTGAGCACCTACAGAGCTGAAATATTCTTCTAAATATCTTAATTTGTGTTTTGCAGAAGAAAGAAAGTCATACACAACTGGGATGGCATGAGGGTGAGTAAATCATGAGAGAATTTTCATTTTTGAGTGAACTATTCCTTTTACTGAGGAACTCTGAAAGTAATAACATTCTGAAATAAAGCAGAGCTCCAACAGTCAAGTTTAATTCAGTTCTGAGCTGCCTCATATTATTTTAACCAATGTGACTGGAACATGATCCAGATTGCTGCTACTAAGACAGACATAGAAAAGCCTATGCCGGTGAAAGCCACAACCACATGCAGGAATAACCCTTTGTAAAGCACAACACAGTCAATTCATGTGTTATCCTCATATTCTCAAGGAATCATGGGAAACCACACATATACACACAAAATAAATCCAATGTCCCATGAATGGCAACTAAACAAAGACAAATAGTCTCACAACTAGACTCAAACATGCCAATGGCACAACAATGTTAAATACATACAGAAAATCATTTGTTAAAGTCTGCAGGATCAACAATTCCCACAAATGTAAGAAATAGTGAAAACACAGCACTTGCTTGATAGGTTGGACTGTATCGATGGTTTTAGAGGGGTTTTGGGAACTTGTCAGATGACCAGGTTGAAAGAGCATGCTGAACAGCAAAATACTAGCTTAGCCAAGCTGGGAGACCAGCTAGGCCAGCACAAACCAGCTAAGGCCAGAAAACCACCTTTGGCTGCAAGGTTTAAGCTGGTCTTTTTAGGCAGGGACAGACACAAACATGACATACATGTACTGTGAACCCAAGCATGCTCAAGATATTTAAATGTAGACAGAAGACCTTTAAAAATAATATGCAACTGTGATAGGGTGACTGTTTTTTGTTTTTTTAAAGGGGAACGGTCACAAGGCTCACAGACTGTCACCACTTAGGAATACGTCCGTGTGTGTGTGTATGCATGCCCCTATTTAAAGCTGTACAAGAAAAGAACAGTAGATAAACTGCTTTAACTATCAGACTCCCCTATCAGTACTCATGGTTTTCACTCTTTGATAAGTTAGGAACTGTGTAAGTGGAAGCTATTCCTGGCAGGTTAATTCTACCTTTCTTTTCACATCAAGTTGATTAGTTATTAGATAGTTCAGTCAAAAGTAAAATTCTGTCTTAATTTACTCATTTAATTCCAAACCTTTATGACTTCCCTTATTCTGTGAATGGTGACTGAAACGTACTACTTATTAACTCCTTTTGTGTTCCATAGAAGAAACAAATGTCATACTGGTTTGGAATGGCATGAAGGTGAGTAAACGATGACATAAATTCAGTTTTGGGTGAACTATCCAAACCCTTTAACATTCCACAACTGACCAAAATCAAACCACCAACATAAATTCAAATTGTACTCAATTTTGAGCATGGAAACTGGATCTTGCCAGATGTCAAACATAAATCTGAACATGGACACAGCAAGTCTCTGAGTCCCTCTTACACCACCAGCCAAACTCAAGAGCCATCCAAATAAGGAAGAATCCGTTTTGTTTTGCTCGGAACAAGCTTCTGAACCAGTGCCAAGATATTTGCTTGGTACATTTTTGTGGGATATTTTTCAAAGCCCCATATCTTCAAAATGTTGTGTCAAGGGTTGCAGAAGGGAGTCTGAGGGGCTCTGAATGGTTAAATACCAAGCTTCTATAGACGGGTCCAAAATGCTCTCTTGGTTTCTCAACTGACCACAGATATTCTGGTTAACTGCAACCAGGCACTTTTGTTTTTCCTGAGCTTTGCCCTTATGATCTCCAAAAAAAAAAAAAAAAAAAAAAAACAAGACCATAAAGGCTAATAAAACAGTGCTGCCCTAAAAGAGTATTTTTAGATGAAGTAAAATCCAAAATGATGATCTAGAGTCTCTGCCGCTGCTGCTCTGTTAAAAAGATACATGAGTAGGAATACAGCAATACGCCATGAGTTATGTATTGTATATTAATTGTACCATGGTTAGGGGATGTTGTTAGACATAAGTTATAAAATCAAATCACAAAGTATATATTTTTTTTCTCATTGAATATGCTGTTTTACTCAGAAATGTGTCAGATTATAAAACTATAATGGGTTGACTTTACATTTTTATACATTTTTATAAAATTTTATAAAATGGCGATGGCGACACCTATTTGATATATATATATATATATATATATATATATATATATATATATTATTATTATAATTATGTAATAATAATAATTAAAATAAACAATACTATTTTTCAAAAGCCTAACTGTAATCTGTTTACAGTTAAACAAGAAATGTAGCAACATGCACATTAATGTGGAATTGCGGTAACAGCTGTATCGCTTAATTTACAATGACTTTGAATATGGCTCATCCTGTCATATTGTAGAGACAGAATGATCCATTGTACAGTAAAATAGAATATAATAGAACAGAATAGAATAGAATAGAAAAAGTCAACCTAAAAATGTGCTTCATGTGGTAAAATCTAAATTTCCTGGTTTGATTCAAGTCAAAAATATTATTTAACATCACTGTATCAACCTGAATACCTTTGGTTACACCAACAGAAGTGTCCAAATAGCTCCTTAATGTAACAACTGCAGGTTACCTCTTTTTACAGCACTAAATAGAATAGATCTGTGTAGTGCTTTATGTTATTTGAAACTCTATATTCTTATACACACATGCATACACTACATAACATAGCAGTAACCTTTCAAGCCACTGTACTGTAGACTAATTGGATTATATAGTGCAGCATATCCTCTGAGCATGTAGGCCCCGATGACATTTTCACTACGGCAACCTGTTATTCCTCACTGAGCCGACAAAATATTCATGCCTTTGAGAAAAGGTACAGTGCTTGGGAAGAGTGAAAACATGTGAGACATAGAAATAAGGGAGAAAGAAAGAAACAGTAGCCTTTGGAAAATGTAATTTGATGTCATCACAGTGAAAAATTGGATCATGCGGTACAAGGGAGAGGAATAAAATATAGTTTAGCAGCAGAATATGAAAAAGAAGATTAAAAAAGGGTGAGAGACAGAGGGTGATTAAACTGAAGAAACAGTTAAGCAACAGACAGATATGAGAAATTCTGTGCGTGCCTGTGAGGGATGTAGCATTATGTAAGATGAATGTGCTGCTTCAGGGCAGGGTATAAACACAAAGCAATTCCCCACACACAAGCACACACCACAGCATAAACTTCATTAAGGCTCTGTACTAATTGGACTAATTGCTGTGGGCACCATAAAAGACTGTAAAGGCTTGGCTTATGAAAGGAACATGAACAATGTCTCTTTCTCTCACATACACACCAGACACAAACAGAACACTAGGCTCATCAAAGATGTAGATTGCTGATAAGACAGAGCTCACTCACTCATTCGAACACAATACAATCTCAGTGTTTATTAAGATTATTTTCAACCAATTTTAAATAAATAAATAAATAAAATGATAAAACGAAAATGAAAATGAAACCCTTACTAACCATTTCATTTTCGCAAAGTGTCTTCAAAATATAGTGTGCAAAAAAATAAAATAATAATAAAATAAATTATTAAAATAAAATGATTACATTTTCACTGTAATTTTCAAAGTGGCGTTGAATATAGTTACACTTAAAGTGCAATTGTAGACACTTTGCGGTAATTTGCGGTTAATCTGTTTATCATTTTCCTTTTCATCATTGTATTTATTTATTTAAAATTGGCAGAATATAAGTTCCATAAATGTTCACCATATATACTGTATAATACACGTCTGATTTATGCTCACAAGTCACAGTGTTTCTTCCCTTAAGGTTTGTGAAGTAGAAATGAAATGAAATTAAATAGTTTAAAATTAGAAAGTCCACTGCAAGAAGTACTCGCTATTTCAAATAGAAAGTACATAAAATATTGTCATTGAATGACAGATATTTTTTTTAAATATGGTGACAGCACAATACCATCTGCTTAAATCTGACAGGCTCTGAAAGCCAATAGGAAAACCATCAGTGCCCTTATAAGTGTAATTTCTCTCTGAAACTATTTATAAAATGTATCAGGATCAGTTCATATCAAATAACATTTACTCTGAAATACTGTGACACAAGCCTTAAAATCCAGAAACTGTCCTTTAGACACTAACTTCATTTGGGAAAGTTAAAAGAGCCTTGGGACTGCAGAGACCTCGCAACACACACACTTCAATCAAAGAGGAAGCATGCACAATCACCTGCAATCCATCCATCATACTTCAGGCTGTGAATAACGTCACCCAACCACTCCAGTCGAAATTCCACTGATACGATGAGTCTAAATATAAAGCTCTCCACCTCTATCTTTTTTGAAAAGCATGCTCAATCAACTTCAAAAATACATTTCTAGAAATGCTTGGAGGTGTATGCTTACTGTATTTTAAGGTCAGGGCAGAAAGAGGAGGAGGTCACAGTTTATACTCTAACAGGCTAACTGTCAGTGTAATAAGTCATTAACAAACTTTTTGTAATACTTAACAGATCTATGTCATGCATCTAAATATATATCAGACACATTGAGCCATGCAAGTGGGTGACGAGAGTTACTCCCCCTCCCCATGATTCTCTATCCTATGCATGACATTTATAACTATATGAATGTACTAATGATCTATTGTATATAATGTATCTATAATGTAGTTATCGATTAAAGTTATTAAAAAGTGTTACATAGGAAGTTATTATTGTTTTTGTGGGTTAGGGTTAGGCAAATGTATTACCTCATATATATATATATATATATATATATATATATATATATATATATATATATATATATATATATATAAAGTCTTTAGTATGTCCCCAGATGCAAGAAGTAAATGTGTGTGCGTGCATGCGTGTGCATGTGTGTGTGTGGGTGTGCGTGCGTGCGTGCGTGCGTGCATGCACACCTGCATGCCCTGTTCGGCCAGGTTTCAAAGTATTCCCAGACCACTGAAACTCAAACTCATTATTTTGCCGTGCTCTCTTTTGAGGTCTTTGTTGTGGTGAGAGCCAGTGAGCTTAAACAAATCACACACAAACAGAGGAATGAGGAAGAGGGGAAGAATACACAAAAAGAGCCTGTACAACTATCCTCTCCCTCTCTCTTTCTATCTACTGAATCTCTAAAACAGAGTCAAATAGCATGTTGGAATGAGTTACACATGTTTTTTTCAGTTCAACACCAGCCAGATGAATCTGCCACAGTTCTTATCAGATAAATCATTAAAAAATATAGAGAATTCCACCTGTTACTATGAGATGTAGTGTTAGATGTTGAGTGCAGGTGCATATGTGTGTTGGTGTGTGTATGGGATTTCATTTTCTATGTACTTTAGGGGTGCTGTGGTCAAGGTGACATTCCAGAACACATTAATAACACGATAAAGACACACACATAGAGTGGAACCAAAAAGTATTTAGACACTTATGCCCAGGGTTGGGAGGGTTACTTTTGATATGTATTCCACTACAGATTACAGAATACATGCTGTAAAACGTCATTTGTAACATGTTCCGTTAGATTACTCAAGGTCAGTAACGTATTCTATATACTTTGGATTACTTCTTCAGCACTGGTCGATTTTTTCACTTGTTTTGACTATAAAAACTCTGCCAGTACAGTAAGACAAAATACACATGTTAAAAATACATTCTCTGAAAAACCGAAATATCTCATGCAGTGTTGTTTCTAAAACAAGATCAATCATTATGTATAAATGTTTTCCATCTGAAAGGACTAAATATTAAATGAAACAAATTACAATAAAATCCAAAGTAATCTCTTCAGTAATCAAAATACTTTTTGAATGTAACTGTATTCTAATTACCAATGATATAACTTGAACTGTAGTGGAATACAGTTACTTATATTTTGTATTTTAAATACGTAATCCCGTTACATGTATTCCGTTACTCCCCAATACTGCTTATGCTACACTTGAAAACATATGAATTTCACTTCATTCAATAACAAAATATTAAAGCAAGTGGCAAGTGGCACAGATAACAGCACAGGCACACTTTTCAAGCAAAACATTTCACAAAAAGAAGCTTGTTAGTTTTTAAATGATAAAACAATAGATATAATGTCAGACACTTTCTGGTTGTCAAACTAAGTGGAATATGTTCATATTTTGATGAACTACACTTGTGGTTGCTATGCTGAGGCACCTATATGAAGGGAAACTGACTTCATACATCCACAAAAAGTGAAGATAGTTCTGAAAAAAGGTCTAGCACATCATTTGTTTGCAGATGCCACTTGGTGTAGAATTTTGTATCTTATGCAATTAAATTCATACATTTTGAAATGTGTATTAAGTGCCCAAATAATTTGGAGACACTGTACATGCAGACAGATACAAGAGAGGACTGTAAACGGCCTTCATCCTATGTTTGACTCTGAAATGCACAAAAATTGTTTCAATGTGTTATTCAATCAGAAGGAGGGAAATGGATGGTTTTATAATTAAGATCGATCAAAGGGCAATAGAGACAGTTAATGATTTTAAATATCTAGGTGTTATTTTAGATTCTAAATTAAAATTTGATGTGCATGTAAAGAGGCTGTGTAGAACCATCAGAACAAACCTGAATTGTTTTCATATGAATAGACCATATATATCCATTAAAGCAGCTAAGTTATATATGCATGCCATGGTCTTTTCACATTTATCCTACTGTGTGACTGTCTGGAGTCAGGCCTCTCAATTCACTATCAAACCAACTATGTCATTATATAAACAATCATTAAAAATAATGGACAAGAAATCAATAAGATGGCATCATTGTAACATCTTACAAAAACATATTTTACTTAGTTTTGAAAATGTTATAATTTTTTCTCTTATTAAAATGATAAATGTGTAAACATTCTTGCTCCAGAATTCATATGCCAACTAATAACAAAACAAAGTAGTAAGGGGACCACTACAAGAGGGGTAACAAATCATAACTGGGACTACAGATGAGAAAAACAAAATTTGGAAAATCCACATTTTCAGTTAGAGGTACACAGCTTTGGAACAAACTACCAGTTAAACTAAAATTACAAACACAGTGAAAATTTTTCCCCCCAAAAAAATAAAAATAAATAAATAAATAAATAAAAAACTAAACAAATGGTTTAAACAAAAGCAGGTTTGTGAACACTGATGGCTGTACACAGTCTCAGGCTTTAGTTGTTATTGTTTTTGTTGTTTGCTTTTAGTTTTCTTTTAATATAATAAACTGTATTATTTTTAATTTTTAAAAAGCCTTACCAGGGACTGGGGTTGCAAAATAGCCTATGGCTAGAGGCCTGTATGTAGAGGATCTGCTGCTTGAAACTCAATGTAGCAATGTTATTCTGCATTGTCCCTGTCAAATAAACTAACAAATAAAATATAGCTTTCAACCTTTATGCTACCAATGGGCTTTATTCATGAAACACTTGCACAGGGATTTAGGTTGAGGGCCGGATTGGACTTTGCATCACTGTATGTGGGCAGAACTGTTAATACATGCATTTAATATATACAGTATATATATATATATATATATATATATATATATATATATATATATATATATATATATATATATATATATATATATATATATATATATATATATAAAAAAAAAAAAATCACACACACACACACATATACATATGCGTATATAAATATTTAGGGATGTCCCGATACCATTTTTGAAAACAATTACGAGTACGATACTTCATTTTTGGTACTTGCCGATACAGATTCCGATACCTATTTTTTATTTTTTTTCTAAACTCCATATCAAAAATTTATTTACATTTATCATCAAAATGGTGTTTAAATAATTCATTAAAACTTTAATCTAATAAAAATATAACAATTTTCAACATAATATTGTATTATTTTTATCAAAGGAAGTGATTATATACAGAGCCTCCACAGCACAATCCAAAATACAAAATTGGAGTTATATTTTGTCAAATAAAGTGCTGCATAACATCACAGATTAGATACTGCTTGAGTATAATACAATTACTACTGATTTATTATTATTTTAAGTAGTTGTAGTAGTAGTAGTAGTACAGTGAATATGACATAACTTTACATTAGTGATATACAATATGTCTGTCATACTTTTTTCTAATAAATGTACCTTTAATTTTGACTGAGCTTTTATTTTGAAGTGTTTCTGTACTGTTTTGATGAAGGAGCTCTGACGTTATGATGACAGCTTCCCACTCTGGAAAAGCCGGTCGCTACCTGACTCAAAGTGATTATTAATCCACAAAAGGTTGCTACTTATTTAAGTATGTACTCTGTATATGCCTTGCGCAACAATGTGAATTTGCACTCTGTTTAAACAGAGCTTGTGATGCTCATAACGGTGTTTTCCCTGTATGAGCCTTGGAAGAGCCTTAAAAGGTATGAGCAGCCGGCATCAGCACAACACTGTCTCCACACGTTCACAAGCACTCACATTTGAATTACATGCAAACTATATATTTATCTCATTAAATTTTGTGATTAAATAATCTCACTAGGACATAGCATGATTTTAATTTGTGGGCTCAATGTTTACGTAATGACATTCGTACATCAGATGGTATAATTTTTTTGGTATCAGAGTATGAGAACCAGTACATGAGCACAGTATCGGGACATCCCTATATATATATATATATATATATATATATATATATATATATATATATATATATATATACACACACATACATACATCATGTTAAAATTATAAAACCACTTATTACATAAATGACCTCTCTTAACTTATCATTTGAACAACATGACTGAATTAAGTTTAACAAATTTTGTACACAAAACAGTTCTCGTTTCATTTTGTCATGACAGAGAGCAAAGACTTGCGGTAAAGTTAGTGAATCAGACATCCAGTAATTCAGCTGCTGTGTTTCACTGAGTTCATTCAGTGAAGGATTCGCCAGACTGATTCAAACTAATAACTCGTGAGCTGGCCAGTCATTTGGAGAAATTCAGTGAACATACCAGCTCATGATATTCATTCATTGGTTTTGAGCGCAGCAAACACAACGTAATAGAAAGGCTTTAAATACTATTGGGGAAATTTAAAAAGGGATAACATGGAATTTATTCATTTCATTATCCACAGGTTACATCAATTAGTAATAGAGAATCAAGCAACAATATTGACAGAAAAAGAGAAAAACCGCTCACTGCTCTAGATAACTAAATCCGAACATTAACGCAAAAAAAAAAAAAACTGTTCATACTTTTAATTACAAACCTGCTTAATAAAAATAATAATTCTGGAAATAATTTAAAAGTTATTACCTCTAATATTTAGCATTTTTACCGGTCCATGTTTTCATTATTGCTGCTGCAGAGAAAGTATGGAGACTTGCTAATGCAACATACACAGACAGACTGAGTTAAGCATGTGGACGATTGTGCTGATGCTGCAAAATTAGACAAACACAAGACAATGCATGAAGCATGTATGACATGCTGCAGCACAATTAGACATAAATACAATCCCCATATAGCAGATCAAGGAGCTGGGGAGGTTGAGGGTTTCAGATAAAACTCTCATAGCATGTTGCAGTAAAACCAGCTTACTTGCGAACTGAGCAAATTTAAATGTTAGGCAAAGAGAGAGTATGCATGTTGATTGGCTACCCGATTACAAGTCAAAGAAAGAAAGAAAGAAAGAAAGAAAGAAAGAAAATTAAGTTAAAAGAGAGATGCACTTACTCCTTTACAGTGACAGTTTAAAAGCACTAGACACATCTGTTTTGATAAATTACAGATATCAGTGCAATCTCTCACTTAGCACAGACCAAAATGCTAAAATCCTCCTTGGGAGACTTACTGCAACTTTTGCAGCAATATGAGCATGACTTGCACTGTGCTGACCTACTCATCAGTCACACCTTTGAAATTACAGTTTTTTAATTAAAGAATGTACTTGCTTTTTAAGTTCTGATTTAACAGATGGTAACTGACATCAATGTCACGGTAATGCAAGGATGCAACTACATATTTTGGATTTGGGGCACCAAATGTAATACTTTAAGTATCAGCCATTGGAAGGCACATAATGTTTAACCACTAATCTGTATATTAGTGAAGTTATGGCACAAAGAAGTGGTTCTTAGACAATGCTAAGTGCAAACAAAATAAAATAAAATAAAATAAAAAAATATAAATAAAATGCAACTAACCATATTATCATGCATAGTTAGGATAGCAAAACAAATAGGCTTAATCAACTTTTAAAAGAGAGGAGGAAGCTTCCCATATCTTTTGTTGTTGACTTTAGTAGCAGTTCTAGCTTGTATGGCGCCCTGGGCGAAAGCTGCCCATGTCGCCCATGCCTAAATCTGCCCCTGGTTGACTTCAAAGTTTGTGTGTCCATTTCTGACAGTATTTTGGCTCAAATTAGTCTGTCACTTGGTAAAAGCTGTCCAATTAGGCAGATGCCAACATGGACAGCTTGTGTGACATGCAGACATAAACAAAACTACCTGTTTCAAGGTAAAAGAAAATATGAACAAGATTACATAAAATACGGTTTCACTTGCAGTGAGGATAAGCATGGTTTGTGCTGACCAAAATTTGTTTTGTGTGCTGAAGTATTGGCTGCAAAGAACATGAACTTCAGAGATATTCAGAAACCAAAGTTGACGCTTTTACTATTCAGTCCAAGTCATGTTTATAATCTTGCATCATGTTGGTCCACAGTAATAGTACTGCATTCCAATATTTGATTGTGAGGACATAAAAAAGAAAAAGAAAAAGAAAAGATAATTCTGGTTTGTGTTGTTGCCACAGCTTTACAAAATCTGTGCTCCTCAGCTCTGTCATTGATTTCCAGATATCATCAGCGATATATCAACCAGATCTTTTACCTAAAAAGCACCATACACTAGCAGCTCTGCTAAGGGTGCAAAAACTTCCAGTGAGCAGTCAGTTTTTTTTTTTCTTTTTTTGTCATAATAAAGATGCAAACACATGAAGGCCATTGTGTGATCGGCACAACAAGAAGAGAAAGCAAGAGATGGGGGGATAGAAAGAGAGGGGGAAAAGTCAAGAACAAGCAACAATCATGATCCTACCTTCATATGAATTGCACTGGCTCTAATTCAAGAAGGACAAACGTCAGTGAAACAAATGTCAGCACAGCACCTTTTTGCTTTTCCTATGCTGCCTTGATTTTCTTTTTTTAATTTGACCTTTTTCTGCAGGATTCAGGCTACTCATCAAGTTTTACCATCCAGAGCAAAGCACCACTCCTGGGAGACAGGAGAGTTAGACAGCAAAAGAGAGGTGAAGTGAGAGAGAACAGATAAGTCTATTTTCGTAGTCGGACATGCTTCTGTGGTGGCTAGAAAGATCCCTTCTGTGGTCTGCATGGCTCCACCTGTCATGTCTAACTCAATGACCCAACCTCTTCACATCCGCTGTAAGCTGCTAACTGACTTCAGCTAAATTTAACAAGCCATAAAGCACCTTAAAGTGTCAAGCATTTTTTCTTAACATTTAAATCATGGTCCCAAAGAGAGACTGTTCAACAGGGCAGAAGGTGTTGTTCAGTTTGAGAAATGTGCGTGTCTGATCTACTGACATAGCATTTAAGAGACACATCCATCACCGCATCAAAACGCAGTCAGACTCAACTGCTGATGAAGAACTCTGCTCTGTGCTGGGTCTTGACTTCAGTTAATGTCCGTGAATTTGTGAGTGTGCAGCAGTTTTTAGTGTTACTGTAAGCAGCTGTCCATCCAAATTGGCAGAAAAGGTCTGTCCAATATGTACACATAAACATGCATATGTAACCGGTCCTGCTTGAACCGCTCCGAGCAGGATTTGAACCGGCATCAGACGGCATAGGAGGTAGGTGCGCTAATGAGGAGGCTAAAGGTTACAGCCTCTATCGTCAGTCGCTAGTGCACCTCTTTAGGCCAGGGGAGTGAGGTTTACACATACCGCACAGCTATCACGTACCAGCTGGCTCCTGTTACACTCACCCCCTAAACCTCACTCCCATCCTGGTCACGACACCACTGTAACCGGTCCTGATTGACCCGCTCCGAGCAGGATTCGAACCAGCGTCAGCCGGCATGGGAGGACGGCATGCTAACGAGGAGGCTAAAGGCTACAGCCTCTAGCACCAGTTGCTAGTGCGCCTCTTGAGGCAAGGGGAGTGAGGTTTACACATACCGCACAGCTATTATGTACCAGCTAGCTCCCGTTACACTCAGCCCCCTAAACCTCACTCCCATCCTGGTCACGGCACCACTGTAACCGGTCCTGCTCGACCCGCTCTGAGCAGGATTCGAACCGGTGTCAGCCGGCATGGGATTATGTATTACAAATACCGCACAGCTATTATGTACCAGCTGTCTCCCATTACACATACAGAGACAAATTAACGAAAGAACAACTGTTAGACATCTGAAATACTACAACTGTAAACTCATGTCTCACAATCTAGTAATATTTCATAAGCAATTTCTGGATTCAACACTTTTTATTCTAAAGGTTTATTTAGCAGTAACCAGACAGTCATTTAGGAATATGTAACATACTGTATCTCGTAGGATTCTAAAATTAGATCTAATATTGTGCATGCTAACTGAATGTACATCCGCTCTAGTCCATGAATAAATCCAATGTAAAATCTAATTTAAAGAGTCGGTCTAAATATTTTGGAGAATGATACCTCTAGTCCAATTTACCTTTTACCAGCTGTATCACCCAGTGTGAAGTTGAAAGAATCAGGGGTCTGTGAATGGGTGGGTGCATTGGTTTAGCTTGAAGTGATGTGTGACATGACCTCTGATACGACGGCCTGCTGGCTGGTCAGCGCTTGATGAAAAAGGACACGATCACAGCTCCTGTACATGCCAGAGATGACTGTGCTATCACAACAAGCTGCAAACTGATACTACACACAGAGATGATGTAATGGTGAGAAAATGTCCCAGCAGCTTGATAAATGTACAGTCTGGGACAATACAAATGAGGGCTGATCTGAAGGAGAGATCACACTGATAAAAGATAAGTATGGGTAAATCCTAATCCATTGATTCCTGTTACTTAATTGGCATAATCAGTTCACATTGACCCCATTTACACCTGGTATTAAGATGCGTCTTGGGTGATCCGATCACAGGTGGTCAGCGCTAAATACAGGTCTAAAAATTTTTGTGATTGGATCACAAAATCCACATAGGAATGTGATGAAAAATGCATGTGACCGCATTGGTGTTAAGGCTAATCCGTCCTGTATGCATCCTGGCAACAGCGAAGCCTCCCCTAACCTGTCAATCAACCACTGCACTTAAACAAAAGTTGAAATTTTGTCAGTTACGAGTGGCTTTTAAAAGATATAACCGTCCGATCTGAAAATTTAAAAAAGTGGTTACATAATAACACGAGAACTTCACGGATCTTCTTCATTGTGTCTGAAATCAATATGCAGGGACACTTATGAGAAGCACATATATCTGTAGCTCAGTTTAATACAAATAATCCAGTAAAATAACGCACAATTCTGCTCGAAATGTTGGTTTTGTGCTTTGACAAAATTTCTGATGCATCTGGGAGAAATAGCACCGTTCTTTTTTTCGCGCTTTCTTTGTCTTTTCTGTCTTTGTTGCGCTTTAATTGCATGCAGTAACACACTGACAAAGTGATATATCTATTTCATCATGAAACTCTAAATCGATCACAGGTGGTCACAAGAGACGCATTTAAGCGACCAGGTGTAAACAGTGATGTGTCTTGCCTGAACACGTGGTCTGATCACCGAGTCACATCTTAATACCAGGTGGAAACGGGGTCAAAGGTACATGATACTATGACATGGCATAAGCTTTACAATCAGTGCAGTCAGACAGCTCCAAGAACTACAAGAAAGGTAAAAAAGTTTGTGAGTTGGTTAAAACCATGTATAACAAACCAGAAGCAAGAATAACAATCAATGGGACTATATCAAATGTGTTTAATTTATATAGAGGGACTTGGCAGGGAGACCATTTGTCGCCCCTTATCTTTATTTTATGTATGGAGCCTTTAGCTGAATTAATTAGAAGTGATAAGCAAATAAAATGAGTACTGCAGTTATAGAAGAAGAACATAAGTTATCAATTTATACCGTAGATGTTACATAATATGTGACATATATAAATCAGTCTCTTACAGTAATAATGGATGTTATTCGGCAATATAGTACAGTGTCTGGATATAAATTAAATGAATCTAAATCAGAGTATGACTTTGGGCTCACCATTGGCCAGAGATGTAAAAAATCATTATAAATTCAAATGGAATACATTTTTTTTTTTTTAAATAAATAAATTTCTAGGTATAAGTATACCATAAGTATACCAATTATGGGGTACTAGAAAATCAATTTACGGAAGATTTAAAATGATGGAGTTTAATTCCCCTGACACTAACAAAAGGAACCCTATGCAGAGCAAATCTGAGAGAATCTCATTGAACAAGCTGTGTTCCAAGAGTGCTGATATACCGTCCAATAGCACTGGGATGCGCCACTATTTGTATCACTCTGCTTCTCCATATTTGTGACTTTCTAAATAGTGGTGGGGATTTTGATTCATCATTCATTTTGATTCTCTGATTTTATTCACTGATTCATTCAGTGACCATTTCTGCAGATTGCATATTTACTCCAGTAGGTGGCGATAAATGAGTGTCATTTATGTTATAAGTCATTCAATTATTGACTATAAACATATTAAGTGAACAAGATGACTTAAATGAATAATTCAAAATCATTTATTCATTTTATGAATGAAACACCATTATTTTAAAACAGAGTATTGAGGGCAGCAGAGACAGGAGTTGTGTTTGATGCTTTCACCCTGTCTACACCAGACGCGAGTGATGTCACGTTGCGTCACATCGCGGTGCAACGACTTGAGGCTGTCTACACTGGATGCGTCAAAACAAACATTCAAACCATTTATTTGTATTATTGGCATGAGTAGCACCAGGGCATGCATCGCTAAATGGCCATTTACAGTCGGCGTAGCACGACACGATGCTACTTAAGCATCCAGTGTAGACAGCATCATTGATTGTAATGGGAGTGATTTGCTTTTGTCGTGTCATGCCACTCGCGTCTGGTGTAGACAGGATATTTGGATTCTTTTGGAACTATTTCTGCTGGTGGAAAATAAATGTACAAACTAACTGGCTAAGTTATTTAAAGGAATGTTCCGGGTTCAATACAAGTTCAGCTCAATCGACAGCATTTGTGGCATAATGTTGATTACCACAGAAATTAATTTTGAATTTTCACATTTTTATTTTTATTTTTTTGGATTTTCCCCTTTTTCACCCAATTTGGAATGCCCAGTTCCCAGTGCGCTTTTAAGTCCTCGTGGTGGCGTAGTGATTCACCTCAATCCGGGTGGCGGAGGACAAATCCCAGTTGCCTCCGTGTCTGAGACCGTCAATCCGTGCATCTTATCACATGGCTTGTTGAGCGCATTGCCACGGAGACATAGCGCATGTGGAGGCTTCACGCCATCCACTGCGGCATCCGCGCTCAACTCACCACGCGCCCCACCGAGAACGAACCACATTATAGCGACCACGAGGAGGTTACCTCATGTGACTCTACCCTCCCTAGCAACTGGGCCAAATAGGTTGCTTAGGAGACCTGGCTGGAGTCAGCAAATTAATTTTCTTTAAAAAAAAAAAATCATGGTTACAGTGAGGCACTTACAATGGAAGTGAATGGGGACAGTTTTTGGAAGGTTTAAAGGCAGAAATGTGAAGCTTATAATTTTATAAAAGTACTTACATTAATTCATCTGTTAAAATGCATGTATTATTTGAGCTGTAAAGTTGTTTAAATTGTCATTTTTACAGTCATTTTAGGGTTTTAGGGTTTGCTGACAATACAAACCCTAATGTCATGGCAACAATGTAAAATTGGCTGTAACTTTATACAGAAAAGGTTAGTAAGCGATTTTATCACACTAAAATCATGTTAACACACATATCCTTTATGTTCTGTGGCTATACTTTTGAAACAGTGAGTATTTTAACATAACAAATTGGCCCTATTCACTTCCATTTTAAGTGCCTCTCAGTAACCCAAATTGTAGCTTTTCTTTTAAAAAAAAAAGGAGCTACGAGTCAAAATACATTTTTGTGGTAATCAATATTATGCTACAAATGCTGCCGATTAAGCTTAACTTGTATTGAACCAAGAACATTCCTTTAATATTATTATTTACTTCTTTGTTGAACTGTTGAATAAAAGCAATATCACACTCACAAATGTGCTGTTGTTCTGTATATCAGCATGACTGTGGCCTCTTGCATTTGTGATATTGCTTAATTAGACATTTCTCCTAACAAATTATTTAAACAAATGTACCCTCTTTTAAACATACAAAAACACACACAGTCGATGCAATGCATGGACATTACCTCTACTTTCCCATCTCAACACCCAATCCATTATTACAGTGAGTACGAGCTAAACATTCTTGAGAGGTTATAAAACATTCTCACGGCATGTGAGAGGTTATAAAAAGCGTGTTGAGTAAACACACATATAATAATATATCTCTGGGTTGATAAAGCAGACGTTGCTATACACCGATCAGCCACAACATTAAAACCATCTGCCTAATATTGTGTAGGTCCCCCTTGTGCTGCCAAAACAGTGCTAACCCGCATCTCAGAATAGCATTCTGAGATGCTGTCCTTCTCACCACAATTGTACAGAGCGGTTATCTGAGTTACCGTAGACTTCGTCAGTTCTAACCAGTCTGGCCATTCTACGTTGACCTCTCTCATCAACAAGGCATTTCCGTCCACAGAACTGCCGCTCACTGGATGTTTTCTGTTCTTGGCACCATTCTGAGTAAATTCTATAGACTGTTGTGTGTGAAAATCTCAGGAGATCAGCAGTTGCAGAAATACTCAAACCAGCCCATCTGACACCAACATTCATGCCACATTCCAAATCACTGAGATAAAATTTTTTACCCATTCTGATGGTTGATGTGAACATTATTTTATGCACTGCACTGCTGCCACACGATTGGCTGATTAGATTATCTCATGGATGATTGTTGGTGCAATCTTGTTGATGAGAGAGGTCAACAGAGAATGTCCAGATTGGTTCGAACTGACAAAGTCTACGGTAACTCAGATAACCGCTCTGTGCAAATCTGGTGAGAAGAATAGCATCTCAGAATGCTATTCTGAGATACGGGTTGCCACAGTTTTGGCAGCACGAGGGGGTCCTACACAATATTAGGCAGGTGGTTTTAATGTTGTGGCTGATCAGTGTATATTGCCATTTACCCTACAGAAGGAAAAGCTCAGCAAAAACCGCTTGAGGGGTGACATATTGTTCTGGGTACTGTGCACGCGTGAATACACTGTTGTCAGTGCTCTTAGAGTGGTTCATGTTAGAGGTCTGCCGGGTTCGGGTCAGTTTTTCAAGTAGGACTTTGAATTTGGGTTTGTAATATATGAAAAAATATACAGGCTTCCGAACTTGTTTCGCCCTCGTGCTCTCACTCACAAATACGTGCAAACAGATAAGTTGGAGGCCGTTCACACCGAACGCATATTTGCGTGCGTCTGCTCTGTTTTTCCATTGTTTTCCTTTGGTAACACACGCTAGAGCAACGTCCTTGACAAGTTCAGATAGCAAAGAGGTGACTGTTACAATGTTTAACATTATTCCAGATTGTTCTGCACCAAGCAAAGTTTCAGCGCTTGATAAACGGCAATGTTTTTCTTTTCTCTCTTTCTAGTGTGCTGAGGGGCCACCGTGCCTTGCATGTTTATTGTTACAATACTGTTACTAATGTTTCCTATGATGCTTACATTAAATACTGCCTTTTGTAACATGTTGAACAATACACTGCAGCCTCCAGGTGAAAGTAAATAAGACTAAATATATTACTATTGTGTACAACAAATCCTCAAAGAAATAATAATAATGTATCATATTATAATGACAAACTGGACAAAAATAAATAATTGTTGGGTTATAATAATAATAAATAACAACTGAATTCCAGATATGTTAGTGAGTGAAGTAATAGGTTTTGCGTACCCTGTTCAATAAAAAAAAAAAAAAAAATGTTTTATAAAAAATATATGTAGGGAAATATTGATTTTTTATCACTGTATTGTGGGAAAAACTGGAAAACATGTATTAATTATCTTTAACTAGATTTTTATTTAATTAAACATTTTGAATGTACTTGGCTACAATGGCTGACTAATTAATTTAAAATTATTATTTAAAATAAATTTTATGTAATTTTTTTAAGCAGAAATTTTCTAAATGGGGCCCCGGGTTAGTCAATTGCTTTGGGCCTCAGAAATCGTAAATACGCCCCTACAAATGGATCAAAAGGTCTAAGATCAAAATAATCAGCTCTCTCTGGAGGTAACCACCAGAACATTTTCCATGCCTCTTCTGAATATGCTTCCCTGTCCTGCAGATAGAGTTTCTCAGGGTGTAAGTGGTGAATAATCTGTACTTTATTCAGCACTATTCTAGGGATCTCTACCCAGTAACATTAGACAAATGTACAGAGGCACCTTGGTTTCAGGCATGCAGAGCTCATCACACAAACACTCAGAGATGGGTTTACAGAGATGCTTTCTTTAGCACTTCACGCCTTTTTTCAAACAGTGGCACAGAGTGCATTTGTCTGGGTGTGGGTTTGTGTGTCACAGAAGTTCTTACCATCTGGTGTAAGTTACACATGCTTGCAAGTTATGTTTTCTTAGAACCAGGGGCGGGTTTACGATTTTTGAGGCCCCAAGAAACTGATCAACCCGGGGCCCCATTTCGAAAATTTTGCTTAAAAAATAACATACAATTGATTTTAAATCATAATTTTATTCATCCTATCAGCCATTGTAGCCAAGTACATTCAAAATGTTTACTGAAACAAAAAATCTAGTTCAAGTTAATTAATGCATATTTTCCAGTTTTCCACAATACAGTGATAAAAAAAAATATTTACCTACATATATTTTTACAAAACACTCTTTTTTTTCTTTTTTATGAACAGGGTGTGTAAAACCTACTGCACTCGTAACAATTTTGGAATTCAATTTTTATTTATTATTATTATAAGCAAACAATTATTTACTGTTATCCAGTTTGTCATTATAATTTGATACAATATTATTATTATTACTTTGAGGATTTGCTGTATACAATAGTAATATATTTCTGTCTTATTTAATTTACTTCCACCGGGAGCTTATTCTGACGCTACAGTGTATTGTTCACCTTGTTGCAAAAGGCTGTATTTTATGTAAGCATTGTAGGCAACATTCATTACAGTATTGTAACAATAAGCATACACGGCACTGTGGCCCCTCGGCACACTAGAGCAGAAGGGGAAAAAACATTGCTGAAAGTGCTGAAACTTTGCTTGTTACAGAACAATCTGGAATAATGTTAAACATTGTAACAGTCACCTCTTTGCGACCTGAACTTGTTCAGAATGTTAAATCTTTGTGACATATGCGCTAAAAACAATCTAGATGCAGCGCAACGAATGAAACAAAATGTTTTTGAGTGAAACCGCGTTTTTGAGACCCAGAGTTCTTTTTAACTTTTTACACTGTGTCTAAAAACTGGCCAGACGCAGTGCAGCAGGTATGGACGTTCATCCAGCGTGTGTTTACATAGGAAAACAATGGAAAAACAGAGCAGACACGGGCAAAAAATCACATTCGGTATGAACAGTCCCTAACTCTTCCATTCGCACATATCTGTGAGTGAGAGCACATGGGCGAAATAAGTTCGGAAGGCCTGTATATGTTTTTCATAAATGACAAACCAAATTACAAACTAAAAGTCCTACTTGGAAAAACTGACCCAATCTGGTGGACCTCTAACATGAACAGCTCTGAGAGCACTGACAACAGCGTATTCGCATGTGACAACAGAACAACATGTGACATGCTACCCCTCAAGCGATTTTTACGGCGCTTTCCTACTGATGTCCGGGACCCCATGCAATTGCATGGTTTGCGTGTTGATTAAAACCGCTACTGCTTGGAACACACTGCTTAAAACCAAACTTTATAGACTGCACACACTGAGCTCATAAGACTGAAAATGAGCCATAAAATCTGCATTAAATATGAATGATGAGGAATTAATGTTAAGTACCGTAACTTCAGAGAGAGAGACACATTTGCCACAGGGGTTTTCCGTGAGAGCCGTCCTTAATTTTTTATGATGCAGATGTCGAAAGGTTTGTGTTTAGTATCTGCATTATCTGCATTTTCTTGTGTCACATGCTGTAAAATTAACAGAAAGAGACAGAATTTTTTTTTTTTTTTTTTTTTTTTTTTGTTTACTAGTATTTTTGCAATTAAAGGGACAGTTCACTCCAAAATTAAACTTCTTTCATCACTGACTCATGCTTGTGTTGTGTAAACCTTTCTAACAGAAACAGAGCTTAGCAGAATGTCTAAGCTCCCATACAATGAAAGTGAATTGTGACCATGTTTGACAAGGCAAGAATTCCAACAAATTACATTTTTGTCAGTTCTTCAAACAAAGCGATAATAAAGACTCATTTTATTGTGCTTTTGTCCTTTATGGAGCTTGACAGCCATATACACTTTCACTTTATGGAAGTGAGCAGCTTGGACATTCTGTCTTACATATCCTTTTGTGTTACATGGAAGAAAGTTATACAGGTTTGGAATGGTATGAGGGTGAGTAAATCATTACAGAATTTTATTTTATTTGAACTATTCCTGTAAGCACTTTAATATACATTAATTTGAGTAATTTTTGGAAATGTAGAGCTTTCAATTCATTGAGGGATTTGATAATTATATAACTATTCCAGGGCTTTATATATCTCTGTCTCTTACTTTCGATATTTTAAAAATATGCACACACTTCGCTGAATGTGCGGTTCATGGTGCAACTGCATCACCTGCCATGCCATTTCCCTCAGGTTTATCAGCCACAAGAACAGTATTCAAATAATTACGTAATACAGATAGCCATAGAAAAGGAAGAGATAATGATTTAAGGAAAGAGTCAAAGAGAAAGAGAGAGGCCCTGACAGCGGTGAAATCCAGCAAGCATGTTTTTCCGTCATTACATCATCCTATACACATGTCACCAGACTGATCAGAAAGATAGTCACACAGATACAGTACTGTTCAGAAGAGATTAAAGGGCCTCAGATCTCATCAGACTCAGATTATCAGATTTGTCTATACTGTGCATCACTTCTTAAACAATACATAGCTACATTTCTACATTCCCACTTGAGTGCATTCCTCAATATGAAGATATTGTGTACAAAGAGCAGTATTAGCTTTAGTCTTTTTAAAAACCAGCATCAGTCTGATAAGGCCGATATTGGAGACAGACAGGTCTTTTTGTTGTCTAATTCAGTCCGTATAAACTGTTTTTCTATGATTATAAAAGTAGCCTACTAAAAAGTTACTCGTCTTTTTTTTACTGAACATTAGTGTCAAGCACTCCTATGTAAAATTCTAAACAGCAGCTTTATTGTGAACAACAATGTTTTGATTTAAAAGAAAACAGCAGATAAAATAGGATACATTTATAATAGGCCATCATAATGTAAGCAGCATAACACAAAAATAAATAATAGCTGTATAATGATTAATTATTTAAAATGTGTATTAAAGTTATTTAAATATGTATAATTATATACACTGTATACAAATATAATTATCAGCTATTAGTATCTTTGGGCAAAATGTTTATATTGTCCCTAAAAAGAATAGATTTATTTCTTCTTGTATATTTAAGCATGCACCTATGAGAACTACTCACTTGACAGCTTTAGCTGTGTAACAGACCCTGCATTGCACACTCAGAAAACAATCTTAAGAGTTAAGCATTTCAATTTCATTTTCAACAAAATCTTTAACTAAATAAAATGTAAAACCCCTAAATATTTCATTTTTTTATTATTTTTTTTTTTATTATTATTTCATTTAGTAAAAAAAATACATAATTCAACTTGAAATTGAACTGCGTAAATCTTGAAAATAGGCTAAATGTTGTTTAAGTGCATACAGTTATAATTTAATCAGATGATTATGGACTCAAGGAAGAAATATAACTATAAAGTTTATAGAAATGAGGACACAATCTCAATGAATCATAATAATCCCATCGTTGTGGAGTGATGAAACTAACTACAAAGGCACAGATTTGACTATCATCCGTGATGCGGAGTGAGGACACAGATCGGTCATTATCTCCACCGCCTACCGGACCTCGCTAATGAGCTGGTAATGACAAGCCGCTTAATTGTTATGTTAATCAATTAAGCCAAAGGATATTGGCGCTGGATTTTGCGACACAAGCGCTCTTTGTTGTTGTGGAAGGTCACGCTAGATTGAGTTACGGGTAATCAGCTTCACTCCCTGCACAAACTCAATCCACACGCCAAATGCAGTGGAATTAGGGCAAAGCAGACAACTCTCTTACTTCTGATTACACTTGTTACAGTATCAACACATCAGAATCACAGAAAAAACAAAAACAAAAAAAAAACATCTTAAACAACAGCTGGAATCCTTGTGTAAAACAACCCAATCCGAATGTGCTACTGTAACTAGTAGTCAATTGAGAAAGAGCATATATATATATATATATATATATATATATATATATATATATATATATATATTATATATATAGCCCTATATATAGCAATGATAAAGTCCCACAGCTTGCTGTGCCTCTAGAATATATCTGAAAAATCTGCTTCTGAATTGCTTTGTGCCTCTGAATTCTGTATTATGCCACTGAAATTTCCCTCTGGAATGCAGTGTATCTGCAACGCTATGCCTTTAAATCCACAAAACGCTCTGCTGTAAAATCCCAAACTCTGTCAATTCCCTCTACGCTACTGTAATTCTGGCAGTGTCACCATGGAACAACAATCGTTTCTTACCCTGAGCAATAAACACGCATATGGTGTCATCCACCAGAACCAAGAGCCCGTAGTTACGCACTAACGCGCCGCATGTAAGTCCATCAAAGTCAGAGATGACAGAGAGGAGGTCTGAATCCAGGACTAGAAGCGCACACCTGCTCTGCTCGGTTCTTGTCTGCTCAATCGACTCCAGATAAACGCGTGAACGCGCATGGACTGTGTCAGTGCGCGGGCACCACCCTATTCTCTTGGGTCAGTATCTCTCGTGCGGAACTGGAGAGCTACTGAAGTACCATTGCGGTAAAACAGACTCTTCACACAAGACGAAACGCCTTTCCGTGTTGGCTCCGAGAGGAGGTGGAGATGGAAACGCAACATCACATGCGTTTTGCATGCTCATACCGATGTGATGCATGTGCGCGCGCGTAAGAGCGCGTCACGAGCGCGATCGGATTGTCCAGGAATATAGATTTTATCCAGAGATCATCCAATGGGTATCGCTCGCTCGTTTGTTTCTCAGGGAAGAGGAGTTTTTAATAGCGTATCCTATAGAGTCTGTGCGCTCAAGTGTGTGATGGAGAGCAGCGCCGCGTATTGGTCCCTGGCAGCAGATTCTCAGTAGTCATGGCAACCAGAACACTTCAATCAGCGCACTGGCTCAGGCGAGCGCGGACAGTGATTCGAGATACAGAGGTCATCTCTGCCATTCAAGGGCAAAAAACACCGCACTGAAGTGTTGTATCAATTAGTTTGACGTACAAAGTTAGTGCACTTTCAGGCAATTATTTAAAACATTTGACTTGCCATCAAGGACAAAATCATTCCTGTGCCAGGAAGAAAATAATTCCAAAGAACCAAATTCAATATAATCAACAGGAGTGTTCAGTAGACCAAGTTTGCTAGTGAGCTATTTCATTCTGAACATAGCCACAGTCTCTGTCTCTCTCTCTCTCTCTCTCTCTCTCTCTCTCTCTCTCTCTCTCACACACACACACACACACACACACACACACACACACACACACACACACACACACACACACACACCATACATTATTTAGTGGTGATATGGTGGGTTTCCCTACCATTTGACCCACATATTAAAACACGAAGTTATACAGCAGCTCTTACAAATATCGGACTGATGCACACCTCACAATCGAGACCAAAAATGTATAACAATTAAAATGACATCACAACGCATTGTTTGCATTAGACTGGAGCTATAGTGATCTATAATAAAACCAATAACCTTTATTTCCACTCTCAGAACTTCTGTGCTTTATGAGGACTGATAGCAATGGGAATACATCATGCAGAGCAGCTGTTAAGTGGAATTATGATATCTTAGTGTATTGTGTATATTAGAGGATGTAGGACTAACAGAGTTCCAGTGTATAATTATTATGTCATAGTCATGGTGAGGGGTATTTAATTGTTTTTATTATGATTACTAGCTCAGATTTACTCATTGCCTATTTGCATATAGTATGTTTGCATATGGTAGAATATGCTCAAAGCTTAAGATTGTATTAAAAGGTTATTTTCTTAAATGTTATAGGAACTTACCAGACAAACAAACCAAACAAGTGTAATGGTTTGTCTGGTTGAAACAGTGACCCTGATCCTCAGATCTCTCTCTTAGCTAGAAGTGACGGGTTGTGCACAATGCACATCATGAATGGAATGATCATACATCTGATCTGGAGCAAGACATAATTTAAACAACTGATGCAAAGAAAAATACAAATACAATATAAAAAGCCTTGGTCCATCTTTACCTATAATTTCAGCTGCTTTGGCAGACACAGGGAGGGATATGGGGGCGTTATTGAAGCGGTATGCAATGCTCTCATTACATTTTAAAATGTTTTTCCGCAGAAGAGGTTCAGCCATGATCTGGTGGGATTCTGAGAGAGATAGTACAGTAGATGCTAGACAGTTTTGTTATTATTTCATCTGTTATCATAATGAAATTGTCTTTTATATTACAGTCTTGCATTTAAGGATAAACACCAGAGAAATTGTTTGTAACCTTTTATAAAGAATTTTTTTTAAAGATGTTATGACCTTTTTGCATGTATGAATCATAGGCACTGTTTAGGGGGGATTTTTAACCCCCTAAAAATCTTGTGAGCAACTCAATGATTATGTGATCTCTCTTTATGTTTACTTACTGTAACCAGTCCTAGTCTCACAGAATCACATTACAATATCTCCATTTTTGCAAAATGTTTTTTACGTTGCTCCTTGTAAGTATCGCGGCACTTTCCAGGTGAAATTAATAGAGGCATTACAATAACAATGACATTTATTCCCTTTCACACAAATCACAAGTTAAATGCAGATTAACAGTTAATAAAAACATATATTTTTGCTCTGCTCCTCACAGAATGCTTTCTTATGATATGACAAGTAAACACATGTACTTTTCGTGGCAGTTATATCAAGTTTTAAATCAACAAAACCTACCTTCCTACCCTAAACCTGAAACCTGGTCCTTACCAGTAGTGTCATAAAAAGCAAACTTGAGACATACCTGCCAACATAGGATAGTGATTTTTATTTTATTTTTTTGATGGGGGGGGGGGGGTACGTAGTTCAGAATCAGAATCAGAATGAGCTTTATTGCCAAGTATGCTTACACATACAAGGAATTTGTCTTGGTGACAGGAGCTTCCAGTACACAATAATACAAAACAGTAACAAGACTTTTAAAAAATAATAAAACATTGAATAAAAAAATTAAATAAATAAATACTGAAAATAAAATAAAGTATATATAGAATACACAATAGGATATATAAAGTTTTGAAACACTTTACTGAAATGTTTCTCATGATCTTAAAAATCTTTTGATCTGAAGGCGTATGCTTAAATGTTTGAAATTAGTTTTGTAGACAAAAATATAATTGTGCTACCATATTAATTTATTTCATTATAAAACTAAAATGTAATGACGGAGTGGTGGTGGCATAGTGGACTAAAGCACTAAACTAGTAAGCAAAAGGTTGTTGGTTTAATCCCCACAGCCACCACAATTGTGTCCTTGAGCAAGGCACTTAACTCCAGGTTGCTCCAGGGGGATTGGCACTGTAAGTTGCTTTGGATAAAAGTGTCTGCCAAATGTAAATGATAATTTTTTTTTTATTTTTATTTTTTTTTTTGAAATTGATGACTTGGACCAAATAATAAAGAAAAACAGCCAGTAAGTGGGAACTCTTTCAATACTGTTTAAAAAGCATCCCAGGGTGATACCTCAAGAAGTTGGTTGAGAAAATGTCAAGAGTACATGTCTGCAAATTCTAGGCAAAGGGTGGCTACTTTGAAGATACTAAAAATAACACAATTTTGATTTATTTTGGATTTTGTTTAGTCACAACATAATTCCCATAATTCCATTTATGTTATTCCATAGTTTTGATGACTTTACTATTATTCTAAAATGTGAGAAAAAAAAAAAAGAAAAAGAAAAAAAAAAAAGAAAAAAAAATTATAATAAAGAATGAGTAAGTGTTTCAAAACTTTTGACCGGTAGTGTGTGTGTGTGTGTATATGTATATATATATATATATATATACACACACACACACACACACATTCACATACATATACATATATATATATGTACACACACACACACACACACACATATATGTGATAATATAAAAAGACTAAGCTGTGTATTGCACATTAATTATTGCTCAATGGGGCAGTTTTAACTGTTCATGAGATGGATAGCCTGAGGGAAAAATACTGTTCCTTTGCCTGATGGTTTTGGTGCTCAAGAGCTTTGAAGCGTCGGCCAGAAGGCAACAGTTCAAAAAGGTAGTGGGCTGGGTGAGTGGGGTCCAGAGTGATTTTTCCAGTCTTTTTCCTCACTCTGGAAGTGTATAGTTCTTGAAAGGAGGGCAGGGGGCAACCAATAATCCTCTCAGCAGTCCGAACTGTCCTTTGTAGTCTTCTGATATCCAATTTTGTAGCTAAACCAAACCAGACAGATACTGAAGTGCAGAGGAAAGACTCAATGACTGTTGAGTAGAACTGAATCAGCAGTGCCTGTGGCAGGTTGAACTTCCTCAACTGGCGAAGGAAGTACAACCTCTGATGGGCCTTTTTCACAATGGAGTCAATGTGGGTCTCCCACTTCAGGTCTTTTGAGATGGTAGTGCCCAGGAACCTGAATGACTCCACTGCTGCCACAGTGCTGTTCAGAATATTGAGGGGGGACAGTGTTGGGGTGTTCCTCCTAAAGTCCACAATCATCTCCACCGTTTTGAGCGTGTTCAGCTCAAGGTTGTTTTGACTGCACCATACAGCCAGCTGTTTAACCTCCCTTCTGTATGCAGACTCATCATCATCTCGGATGAGGCCAATGACAGTGGTGTTGTCTGCAAACTTCAGGAGCTTGACAGAGGGGTCCTTGGCAATGCAGTCAATGGTATAGAGGGAGAAGAGTAGTGGGGAGAGCACACATCCCTGGAGTGCTGATTGTTCATCTGCTGGAAGTGAATTTCCCCATTCTCACAAGCTGCTGCCTGTCTGTCAGAAAGCTGGTAATCCACTGACAGATTGACATGGGAACAGAGAGTTGGTGTAATTTAGTCTGGAGAATAGCTGGGATGATGGTGTTGAAAGCCAAACTGAAGTCCACAAAAAGGATCCTTGCATATGTCCCTGGTCTGACCAGATCTTTGCAGGATATGATGCAATCCCATGTTGATTGCATCATCCACAGACCTGTTTGCTCGATAAGCAAATTAAAGGGGATCTAGAAAGGGTCCAGTGATGTACTTCAGGTGGGCCAACACCAGTCTCTCAAATGACTTCATGACCACAGACGTCAGGGCGACAGGTCTGTAGTCATTAAATCCTCTGATTTTTGATTTCTTTGGGATGGAGATGATAGTGGAGCATTTGAAGCAGCATGGGACTTCACACTGCTCCAGTGATCTATTGAAGATCTTTGTGAAGATGGGGGCCAGCTGGTTAGCACAGGATCAAGACATGCAGGTGAAACACCATCTGGGCCCTGTGCTTTCCATATCCTTTGTTTTCTAAAGCCATGGCACACATCATCTTCACAGATCTTAAGTGCAGGTTGAGTAGCAGGAGGGGGGAGGAGGGGGGTTGCAGGATGTGTTGGTGTTTGTGTGAAGTGAAGGTCAGAGCGGGAGTGGGGTGTGAGATTGGGCCTTTCAAATCTACAGTAGAACACATTCAGGTTGTCAGCCAGTTGTTGGTCCACCACAGGGTTGGGGGTAGGAGTCCTGTAATTCGTAAGTTGTTTCATGCCACTCCACACTGATGCAGAGTCATGTGACCTCTTCTCAGAGTATCTTCTTTTAGCCACTCTGATTTCCTTATGCAGTGTGTTCCTGGCCTGATTGTACAAGAATTTATCCCCACCTATGTAAGCACCCTCTTTGGCCTGACGAAGCTGCCTGAGCTCTGCTGTAAACCACGGTTTGTCGTTGTTAAATGTTAAATAAGTTCTAGTAGGGATGCACATACAGTATCCTCACAGAAACTGATATATGATGTAACAGTATCCGTGAGCTTGTCCAGATTGGTGTCTGCAGCCTCAAAAACTCTCCAATCAGTGCAGTCAAAGCAGGCTTGTATATGTATTTTTATGGGGTTTTTTAAACTTTATATAAAATATTATTTGTAATTTTTTTTTACATTCTCATGAGCAAAGTGTGGATGCAGAAAATCAGGAGTGTTGACAGGTATGTACACAATTTTATTTTGTAGAAATGTCATCACAGACAATTTCCATGAGTTCAAGCTGAAACCTGCCCTTACCAGTTTTATTTTTTTACATTTTAAGTTCGTTAAATGAAGTATTAACCCTGTCAAAGGTTCATACAAACTCACCAGAACTGTGACAGTACCCCACCCCCTCCCCCAAGGGACACCTCCTGGCTGGGGGTTTCGTCCAGGGGTGTTGCGCTCACCAGTAACCCCCTGCGTCACTGCTTCTCCTTATGAGAAATCTGAGCCCTACCGACCTGCATGGGCTTTGCCTCAGACCGTGATTCCGTTGACATGGCAGAAACTGTGGACTGGGTATGGTGGTCAGCCACCCAGGTAGGTGGAGAACAACGGTGGCGGCGTAGGGCCAGATGTTAATCCACTCGGATGGCCAGATCCACCAAGTCGTCGAAGCGGGAAGGCAGGTCCAAGAGATTGTCTGAAAGCCCATGCAGGAAATGATCCCACTTGGCGTGATCATTCCACTCACAAGATGCAGCAAGGTTGCGGAACTCGATGGCATAGTCCACGACCTGCCGATTTCCCTGAGAAAGTCCCGATAAAACCCTCACCGCCTCACGACCTTGAACCAAGTGATCGAACACACGGCAGTGCTCTGTGGCGAATGCTTGAAATGAAGAGCAACAGGGATGTCTGTTGTCCCACATGGCGGTTCCCCATTCACTGGCTCTTCCAGTGAGGAGTGTGATAATGCATGCCACCTTCATTGTCTCCGAAGGGATAACAGAGGGCTGCAACGTGAAGAACAAGCAGCATTGTGAAAGGAAAGTGCAGCAGGACCCAGCCTCACCTGATAAAGTGGGGAACCGCCGGAGCCGGTGAGGGTGCTACCTGGGTGGAACCAGAATCAGGAGGCTGGCAGATTTGTCGAACGACAGAGGTGAGCTCAGTGAGCTGCGACGCCATCATCTCCAGAGCCCGGTTAGAAGCGGAGATCTGATCCTGCTGACATCCCAGTAAGGCTCCCTGCTGAGACAGGGTGGAGCAAAGAGTAGATTCCTATCCTGGCTAGATTCTGTCACAAAAGCAAGACAAAGAGACCCAAGAGCAGAGGAACAGTTCAAAGGATTTATTAACAATAAACTATAACTTCAGCAGATCCTGGTGAAGTATGGAGATCACGGCACCGACTGCAGTAGAAGGTGATGGGTGTGTTAGTCGATGAGTGTGTGCCGACTGCACAGTGAGCAGATCCGTAAGGAATCCTTCGCTGAAGAGATGTGGATGAAGAGAACAGGAGTACAGCAAACTGGAAGGCAACCAAAACAAATGCACGAAACAGGACCGACTAGGCAGAGAGAGCAAGGTGTATTGCTTCAACACCAAACAACAATCTAGCAAAGAACATGACACAACGAAGGGCTTAAATGGGCAGTGATTTAGTGGAGAGACAGGTGCTGCTAGCATGCTAATTAATGGTGTGATCAGCATTCCCATGGGAACAATCAGTGTTCCTATAGAAACACTGATCATGTATGCCGACAGCGCCAGAGACACGAGGGAGAGAAATAACAAAACAAACAGAACAGACCGATGAACTCACCAGAACCGTGACATTTTGATTGCTATATTTAATATTTGTCAGTCAAGCAACATCTCACAATCTTTCGCACTTATGGCTGAAATCCTAAAATTTCCCCTGCTGTGAATCATTTATTGTCTTTGAGGTCTGAACTCATAAATCTGACATTTATTGAATCTACTTGTGCAATTAAATAGGGAAGTGACAGTGTCCCAGTCAAAGAGAGTGCATTTACTGGAGTTTTTCAGCTCTATCACAAATGCAACACTGAACTGCTACACTGCTGTAGAGACTGAGCCTCAAATACCCCACATCAGTAACACCTCTGACTACTGCAGATCAAAGATGTCCAAATATGTTCTCTTCACTCATAGCTGACCTTTGCAATAGAATATGATTGTGTGTGTGCTAATGTGAGTGATAGTGTGCATGTGTTTAGTCTCAGCAGCTAGCCAGGTCTCTTGGTTATCTCAACTGAAGAAAACACCAATGCACCGAGACAACATGTGACCTAAAGGACAGAACTGCAAGGGTGAGTGTGTTTATTAGTTAGGGGTTAGAGACAACCCACTCAGTCATAAAACCCAAGGATAGACATTGTCTTAAAAAACACTTAAAGAGGTGATAACTTAGTGGTTAAGGGTCTAGGTTTGTAACGCAAACGTTTGAGGTTTCCAACATGCTAAAACACCAGTTCAAACCAGCCTAAGATGGTTTGCTGGTCTTTTTTGGTCTCCCAGCCTGGTCAGGATGGTATCTTGACTGGTTGAAGAGGGGTTTTGGGAAGTTGTCAGTTGGTCAGGCTGGGAGACCAGCTAGACCAACTGAAGGCCTGCTTGGCTAGGCAGCTATACCAGCTTAAACCAGCTTAGGCATGTAAGAGTGACCTGTCAACTTGAAGATCAACTGCTTGTTTTTGTTTGTGTAAATAATCATTTGTCACTTTGGATGAATGCATCTGCTAAAGAATAAATGTAAATGTACTGAGAGAACCCATTTACCATTGTATCCTTGAGCAAGGCACTTACTATAAGCATAGGTTGCTCCAGTAGAGCTGGCCATACAATTATTGTACTGTATCCCTGCTGAAAAGGCCAGTTTAGACCAGAATGAATTTCAATACTAGTCCAAGCTGGTTCAGTTATGCTGTAGACCAGCATATACCCATGATGTTCACCAGTAAATCCAAGGTAATGAAGCTGGTCAACCAGCATGGTTTTTCTGGTGAAGCTGGTTGACCGTGGATGTTTTGCTGGTTAAGCTAGTTAAGAAGCCTGATGGGAACCAGCATCCAAAACACAATATTAGTGATGGGTCATTCATGAACGATTCGTTCATTTTGAACACATTTTTTATATGACTCGAAAGAACGAGTAGTCGCAGAGAGTGATTCGTTCATTTGTTCATTGTGCATGTGCAAAATCCGTGGTTATGTTTCGCTCATTTGACGCTGGACAGCCGCATATGCTCTGTACAGGAAACAGAAATGATTAGTTCACCTCCTGAGTCTTCGGGTATGAGTCTTCAGTTCATTTGACACATGACAGCTGCATAGGTACCCACAGGATCGGCACAGGAAACAGAATTCTTTAGTTTACCTCACGAATGGGTCTTCGATTTGAGTCTTTCATTCAGTTAACATGTGACAGCTGCATAGACTCTGTATTGGAAACAGAAATTAGTTATTACTCCCAACCTTCCTTAAATACAAGCAGTTAGTTTGATTGTATTTTTGCCTTTCACGAAGCATTTCTGGTCTCACATTTTAGCTTCTTAATTACTTGCAATGTATACATTTGTGAATGTTTCTGTTTTTTGTTTTTTTCCATAACATTGAATCTGGTAATAAAGTGTTAGCTGAAGCTTTAAACTTTCTGAATGATGGGGTAAATAACATTTATAAAGCAAGATGCCTTTAATTCAAAACCCAGTTCCAAACTTTACAACTTTTATCTTTTCTTCATAAAATATCATAGACTATAAAAGCTATTAGAAAATCCTATATTAATGACTTGACTACAGAACTGATTTTGAATAAACTGTAATGCATTTTTCCTCATGATGCATCCTCTTGTTGTATTATTTATGTCCTTCTTATGTTCTTATTGTGAACAGTAGACCCAAATCAAGTATGCCTTAAAGAATTTCCCTTTGAATTTACTGAGTCATCTAAGACCATTTTACTTTAATTTTACAATTGGCAGAAAATATATTGTAAACACTTCCTGCATTAAATACATGAAAATAACTCATCATGAATTTGTTTTAATTTTTTTTTCTTATGTATTTTTTTGTCACACTACATGCCTATTTATCATGATACAAACAACTGCAACACAATGAACTGTAAGCTGTTAAGAGAAAAATTAACATTGTTTGTCTTCTACAAGGGGAGACTAGTAGCGGTCAAGTGACAAATGAATCAAAGACTCAGATCCGAAGACCCATTTGGGATGTGAACTAATCAATTCTGTTTCCTGTACAAAGCCATTGCTGTTATTACGTGAAAAAATTAACGAAAGACTCACATCCGAAGACCGAGTTGGGAGGTGAACTAATCAGTTCTGTTTCCTGTAGAGCCTATGTGGCTGTCACGTAACTAATGAACGAAATGACTTGGAAAAAAGATTTGTTCATTTTGCTGAACGAAATTCAAAGATCCAAGTCAGTAAAATGATCCGATCTTCCCATCACTACACAATATGCTGCTGAACACCTGAGTAACTAATTTTTAAGTTAGAATGACCTGAACGGCTAAATTGAGCCAAACAAATGGCTTTTTTAAAATTATTTTTCAAGGTTTCTCTAGAAAGTAACATTCGCACCTCCTAATTAGTAGCTGGGTTAAAACCAAGCTATGCTGGTTTTCCTCAGTAAGATCTTGGCATACAATACACACCCTGAGTGTTGCTGAAAACACATACACATGCACACACACACACACACACACACATTGGTGCGGCTATCCTTATGAGTACTCTCCATAGACATAATGATTTTTTTACTGTACAAACTATCGATTCTATCCCCTAACCCTAAACCTAACCCCCACAAAAAACTTTCTGCATTTTTACATTTTCAAAAAAACATAGTAAAATGTTTTTTATGCAATTTGAATTATGGGGACACTAGAAATGTCCTCATAAACCACATCTATAGCATAATACCCTTGTAATTAATAGTTTGAAACCTAAAATGTTTTCTTAGTAAACCACCCAAACCCGCACACACACACAAAACACACACACACACACACACACACACACACACACACACACACACACACACACACACACACAGCTCACTAATCATGACGTCGTGCCAGTCTCTTATTATCTCAGATTTGTGAGTGCCAAAAATTCCACATAACCACCCTGCATGCTTTCTATTCACACATAGCTGTACTTAACTGTGTCTGCAAATGTGATGAAGAAATACACAGGAAAAAATAACCCCCTTATCTCTGGCTACTGTTCACATGTCCTCTGCTTCCAGAAAGCTCTGCATTCCTTGCACTTGATAATGTGGCTTTATCTCTGTCTGCTTAGCTTTAGCCATGTAGCATTCCAGACAGGAACATTCCAACATGAGGTCATTTTTCTAAGTGTTCTGAATGGAGTAAAATGATCTTTGGCTCACCTTTGATGTTGAGAGTAGATAGAAACAGAGGAATTTTTCCTCATTCCAGACCAGTAGTCTTGATATAATATAACATATTAGATGTTTACAGTTGAAGTCAGAAGTTTACATACACTTAGGTTGAATCATTCAAACTCATTTTTTAACCACTTTATTATTAGCAAACTATAGATTTGGCAAGTTGTTTAGGACATCTACTTTGTGCATGATATGAGTAATTTTTCCAACAATTGTTTACAGACAGATTATTTTACTTTTAATTGACTATATCACAATTCCAGTGGGTCAGAAGTTTACATACACTAAGTTAAATGTGCCTTTAAGCATCTTGGAAAATTCCAGAAAATGATGTCAAGCCTTTAGACAATTAGCCAATTAGCTTCTGATAGGAGGTGTACTGAATTGGAGGTGTACCTGTGGATGTATTTTAAGACCTACCTTCAAACTCAGTGCCTCTTTGCTTGACATCATGGGAAAATCCAAAGAAATCAGTCAAGACCTCAGAAAAAAATTGTGGACCTCCACAAGTCTGGTTCATCCTTGGGAGCAATTTCCAAATACCTTAAGGTACCACGTTCATCTGTACAAACAATAGTATGCAAGTATAAACACCATGGGACCACACAGCCATCATACCGCTCAGGAAGGATATGCATTCTGTCTCCTAGAGATGAACGTAGTTTGGTGCGAAAAGAACAAATCAATCCCAGAAGAACAGCAAAGGACCTTGTGAAGATGCTGGAGGAAACAGTTAGACATGTATCTATATCCACAGTAAAACAAGTCCTATATCGACATAACCTTAAAGGCTGCTCAGCAAGGAAGAATCCACTGCTCCAAAACCGCCATAAAAAAGCCAGACTACAGTTTGCAAGTGCACATGGGGACAAAGATCTTACTTTTTGGAGAAATGTCCTCTGGTCTAATGAAACAAAAATTGAACTGTTTGGCCATAATGACCATTGTTATGTTTGGAGGAAAAAGGGTGAGCCAGCATCAAGTTGTGGGGGTGCTTTGCTGCAGGAGGGACTGGTGCACTTCACAAAATAGATGGCATCATGAGGAAGGAAAATTATGTGGATATACTGAAGCAACATCTCAAGACATCAGCCAGGGAGTTAAAGCCAGGTCGCAAATGGGTCTTCCAAATGGACAATGACCCTAAGCATACCCCCAAAGTTGTGGCAAAATGGCTTAAGGACAACAAAGTCAAGGTATTGGAGTGGCCATCACATTTTGCCTATCTTGTGTGAGATGGGCAGACGTGCCAAAGAAGACAGAATCGAGCTGGGCCGCTAGCTGAGGCAGCCTTGCACTAGGGTCCATGTTGGGGGATAGGAAACTGGGAGTGTAGGATAGGTAGAGATTGGAGAGTGAATGCAGGTTGAAACACTGAAGGGACAGTGGTGGTATCAGCCACAGGGAAATGAGTTCTGCGAGAGCTGTTGTGCGCTGGAGGAATCGTTATGCCCTAATTCGGGGGCACCCCCGTGGAAAGGCAGGGTTGCCCCGGATGGAGGCGTGATTTCTAGCTGCCCAGACTGACCTTAAGTCTCACATTCGAACGGGAGAACCCCCTGCTGCGATTCGAATGGGAGGGCTCTTGAGTGCTTGTGGCGGGCCCTTCCAGCAATCTGAGATGGGGGGGCTCCCGGACTGGCCGGAGGGGCCCTCGCAGCGTCAGAGCTGTTGTGGCAGCGAGCTTGCGCTAAAATAACTGCGTTGATTTGAGATGTTGTAATTAGAGTTATTGTAATTAGTGAGACTGTTAATGCTTAGAGACGAAGTGAATAATGGCATAGAATAGTCATTAGAATAAAAGAGCTTTGGCACTGCATTGCCTATGGAATGCGGGAAGAATGGACTTGCAATCAATCATTATTGAAGAATTCACTTGTGGCTATTCATTCCTTAGGAGTATTACCACCACCTGATGTACGATGTACGTCTTGCATAGGTGAAGCGTTGCATAGCAATGGTTTTGTGAGGAGGGAATGCTCCACTCTACCCCCGGAGAATCAGAGCCCAGGATTCAGCTGGCACTGCGTGTTCAGCTCCTCCAGCTTTCATGCTGAGCTCCTCAAGCTCCGGTGCATGAGGAGTTTTCTCCAACGAGCTCGGGTGCTGCGAGGAGGCGAAACGTATGTCAGAACGGGTTCTGCTGCTGTGGTTGATTTGTCTTCATTGATTTGAGGAGATGTTGTAATTAGAGTAGCGGTCATTTGGAAAGAGTTTGTTTATTGCATGATTGCCCCCCTGAGTTCTGAATTGAATAAATCACACTCCAAAGGCACTTTGAAGGGAGAACAGTTGTAATAGTTATGTTGGAAGGTGACATCGAACAGAATTGCTGAATGGATCATGCCCTAAATGAGCTTTGAGCAGGAATCACCTGTGTGGGGGAACCAGATTGAAACATGGGGAGTGTTGGAAGGATGACTGAATTAAATAGTTAATTTTGTTTCCCTCGCGTTCGAATAAAGCTGTAGTAGAGCTCGGGTAGAATGAATCCGGATCAGCACCTGTTTGCGGAGGAAGTCTAACGCGATTGACCGCTCCGGGAGGAAAGTTTTAGATAAGAATGTATGAACAGTCGAAGGGAGCTGTTTCACGTGTAAAAGGTGCCGGAGCAGCCAGTCGCTGAAGCAGCTTCGCGCAATGATCTGCTTCAGCGAATGGAGATTAGGAAGAAAAACAGAGTAAAAGTAGCACTTAAGTGGTAGCAGTTGATGCTGTAAAACAAATGAGATGCTGCGGCGGCTTCTGTTGAAAACGAGATGATTTAGACGGAAGAGCTGTTCTGATGAAGGCGAATGCTTTGCAGCGGAGTTGCAATCCGATGATCCGAGTCACTTGCACGGGTCTGTTCGTGGGCAATGGGCGGGGCCTAATGCCAGAAACACTCGATGCCACATAAAGGTAAGCAGCTGTTTATATACTCTTACTCTGGCTGTGTGATTGGTCAGATTAAATGAACTTGCTCTTCCCGAACCTTGTTAATGAAACTACATATTAATGCACACATGCACACACACATTTATTTGCTTTCTAAATGATCCAACTATTGTTTCGTAGGGCTTTACTGGTTGTTTAGATCAGTGTTACTATCAGAAATAATTAATAATTATTTCTTTAGTTATTAATTAATATTTAAATTAATTAATTGAATCTAACTCATTAAAACCTCATATGGGGCTCCAGTAAATGTAGAGTGCTACGTTTAGGAACAAGTTTGGTTATTAGCAATAATTAATAATTATCAAAGATAATTATTAATTATTAAAATCAATAGAACATTGATGAGAATCAATGTTAGCTTTTTTAATCCTTTAAATCAACAATTATCAAAGATAATCGTTCATTGTTAACATCGATGAAACATTCATTAAAATTAACACTAGCTTATTGATCATTCAAATTCAACAATCATCAAAGATAATTATCAATTATCAAAAATCAACAGAATATTAATAAGGATTAACATTGACGGGGCACCACCCTGGAATCAGGGACTAATAACCAGATAGTAAATCAGTCTCAATATTAGATTGTTTTCTTAGGAAAATCGACATCCGAAGAATATCGATTTTCAGGAAAAAACAATGAATGAAGGCTTGAATCCGAGCACTGACATCCCGTCAGCATGACACAGGCATATGCAAAACAAACCAAAACACTTCTCTTTGTAATATAAACAAAGTTTATTTATGCAGTAATATCAATTAATAATTAATACAATGCAGTCAATAAACTTCTGACTTACAACTACAAACTAAACAGTGATATGATTAGATATGGAAATAAAAATAATCCTATAACACATAAGGTGTGTGTGTGACAATGTGTGTGTGTGTAAGGAGGGACGCGCACAAAATGGCGGACGTGACTCTCGTGGAGAGTATGTCACGCGAGACTTCCGGCCAGGGAATATGACCGTGAATGTGGGCGGAGAGAAACCAGTCAATGGCGTCTACCAGTTACCGCGTGTATTCGCTTGTACGATAGCTTAGGGACAAAGCTGGGCTTTAGCATTAAGCTATCTAGGAGCCAAAAATGTGTGCCAGAAAGTTTGTGAGGGGTCGCATGCGTGTATGTGTGTGTGTGTGTGTGTGTGTTTGTGGTTAGTACGAGAGAGAGAGAAGTGATGGCCCTAAAGCCAATTTTGTGATCTTGGGAGAGAAAGCAGCTGTTAGTTCATCGCTCAGAGACGCAGTGGAGGGCTCGTAAACAGTCCCGCGTTCTTTGACTCTTTAATGGATGAACTCAGTTTACCTGTCTCACTCGCGATGGCGAAATTGCACAACAGTCCAATTTGGTTGGACCACAATACAGCAAAACAAATTCGTGATAATTAATACCCTGAGTATTAATAATGAGCGGACATGGTGGTCCGTAAACTGTACAAGCAAAAACCTTGAAACACAAGAATAACACACTATAATATTCTATCTCTGCCCAGATGTGAACTTCTTACTTGAATCACACGAGGACACAGGTAGAATGTGTTATCCTCAGTCCTTTAACTCCGACCCAGTTCCTTGAGGCTCGGGTGATGACGGGAGGCCGTTTCCTCGCTCTGTCGGCGGGCGGTACGGCTGTTGATTCTCGGCGGGCTGGCGGAGAACTCAGAAATGTCAACTTGATTGAAGATGGAAGAGAAATCTTTAATCTCTTCACTTCTGCAGGCAAACGGATGAAAATGTGGATTGCTCAACAGTCTCCTTCGGATCCGTTAGAGTGTTCGGTTGAACACAGAGTAATCTCAACTCGTCCAGCGAGATGGAGATTGTATGGCTACAGTTTCAAGTCGGACGTTACTTCCTTGTGCCACGAGGTTGCACATGAGAGCAGCGATGAGCTGCGTCTATACACTGCAAACAAAGTTGCTGGAAGCAAATCCCGGAAGCATTTCAGAGGTATTTCTACTCCTGATGATATCATGGTTTGATGTGCGTTCTGTTGTCTGCCTCATCCAATAGGAGTTGAGAGTTCGATCCTTTAGTGAGCAAGGCTTCATGGGATTTGTAGTCTGTTTTGGACTCCCATTGTTTGATTTTGGCGCGATTTTTATCAGTATAATTTACGACTTGGAATGTGTGGGCTTGAGTTAGGTTTTTACGACTGTGTTAGGCCTGCCTTTGTCTTCTATCTGAATACATAGAAGTTTTTATATAAAGCTAATTATAATTCATATAGATGCAAATCTTAACCCTACCCCTAAAAGAGAAAGACACGTGCATTCTGTTTCTGTGATGAATGTGAAAAATAAAAGGATTAAAAAAAACAGTCTGCCATGCCAGGGTGTGGTTCACACACTCACACTTGCCATACCTCACTCAGAAAGCATCAAAGCCACCTCTGCACAATAAGAGCTTAATAACAGAGCTGGCTCTCAGAAGCACTTAGCAATCAGCATCACTCTTTTAACAGCTAGCACCCACACACTCAGACAGAGAGAGACACACACTCACACTCTGAGTTAGGTCATATGCGTACATTTTAGAACTGCAGATCATACAAGCGAACTGTACTAATATTAATTCAAGAAAATTCTGAAGAAAAGATTTTCTCTCTTCTCTGTCTCTCATTGTACAAATGCTATTGATTGGCTCTATGGCACACTGGCATTTAAAATTTTTACATTTTTCATTTAGTCATTCAGCAGACACTTTTATCCAAAGCGACTTGCAAATGAGAGACATAGCAAGCAATTTGTCATTCAAAGTTTAACAACATCTTCAGTAATGGACTGCCAAGTTCTCACAGTGACTGCAGTAGTAAAAATGCTAGCACAAAAGAAAGAGACCGACAAGGATTTATTTATTTTATTTTTTTTTGTACATTAAGTGCAGGTTAAGTGCAGTAGTAAGTACAATTAGTGTGGGTTGGTTAAGTGCTCGCATAATAGATGTGTTTTCAGCTGGTTCTTGAATGTTGAGAAGGTAACAGCAGATCATGTGGAGGTTGGAAGTTCATTCCACCATAGAGGAGCAGAGAAAGTGAACGATCGTGAAATAGACTTTGAGCCTCTTTGTGATGGGACCACCAGACATCACTCGTTCATAGACCACAGAGAGCGAGTTGGAGCATAGACCTGAAGAAGTGAATTGAAGTAAGAGGGTACAGTCCTGAAAGCCAGAGTCAAAGCCTTGAATTTGATGCGGGCAGCTACAGGTAGCCAGTGGAGTGAAATCAAGAGAGGTGTGACATGAGCCCTTTTTGGCTGATTGAAGACCAGACACGCTGCTGCATTATTGACCTTCTGGAGTGGCTTAATTGTGTTAGCTGGAAGGCCAGCCAACAGAGTATTGCAGCAGTCCAGTCTTGAAATGACCAGAGCTTGGACCAGGAGCTGCATAGCATATTCAGACAGGAAAGGTATGATTTATTTGATGTTGTTAAGCACAAATCTGCAAGACTGGGCAGTTGATGAGATGTGTGCAGTGAAATTAAGGTGGTCATCTACCACCACTCCCAGGTTCTGGACTGTTCTGGTTGGTGTTAGTGTAGTTGAACCAAGATGAATAGTGAGGTTTTTTCAACAGAGGTTGTCTGAGATCACAAGGAGTTCTGTCTTGGCAAGGTTGAGCTGAAGGTGTTGTTCCTTCATCCAGGCCAAAATGTCCGAGAGGCAGGCTGGAACGACAGGTAGAGCTGTGTATCATCTGCGTAGCAGTGGTAGCAAAAGCCATGTACCTCAATGACCGGTCTGAGTGATGTTGTGTACATCGAGAAGAGGAGGGCCTTCAAAGTTCCTTTTGGGCCTTCAAAGTTCTTGTCACCATTCACTTGCATTGTGAGGACCAACAGAGCTGAAATGTTCTTTTGTTTGTGTTTTGCAGAAGAAAGACATACACATCTGAAGCATGATGAAGTGTTGCTGAAATATTTAGCTTTTTCACACCAAAAATTATCCTGTCGCTTTAGAAAACGTCCTGGTTACTTTCGTAACCTCCGTTCCCTGATGGAGGGAAGAGACGTTGTGTCGATGTAGTGACACTAGGGGTCACTCTTAGGAGCCTGAAACACCTCTGGTGTTTGAAAAAAGGCCAATGGGAATTGGCGAGTATTTGCATATGTCTTCAGCTCAGGGGAGGTGAAAGGCGCTATGCGCAAGCGATACACCCGGCCAGCTGTCCTGGACTTACCTGCTTGTGCCTGCCACTACACGGGATGAAACCAGCTCAACCCGGAGATTGTAGAACCTTGCAAAGGTGATGGGTGTTGCCTAGCCTGCTGCTCTGCAAATGTCTGTTAGAGAGGCACCACTGGTCAAGGCCTAGGAGGCCACCACACTCCTGGTAGAATGGGCTCGTAGCCCTGCAGGAGGCAGCACGTCCTGTGCGTGATATGCCATGGCATCAATGACCCAGTGGGCAATCCTCTGCTTGGAGACAGCGCTTCCTTTCTGCTGTCCACCAAAGCAGACAAAGAGCTGCTCAGAGACTCTAAAGCTCTGCATGTGATCCAAATAGATGCGTAAAGCGCGCACTGGACACAGCAACATCAGGGCTGGGTCTGCCTCCTCCTGGGGCAGCACTTGCAGGTTCACCACCTGATCCCTCAATGGGGTCGTGGGAACCTTGGGCACATAGCCCGGTCAGGGTCTCAGGATCACGTGGGAGTAGCCCGGACCGAACTCCAGGCACGTTTCGCTGACAGAGAATGCTTGCAGGTCTCCTACCCTCTTGATAGAAGTGAGCGCAGTCAGGAGGGCAGTCTTTAAAGAGAGTGACTTAAGCTCAGCTGACTCCAGGGGCTCAAAGGGGGCTCCCCGTAGACCCTGAAGAACTACAGAGATGTCCCATGAGGGAATGAGGCACGGTCTGGAGGGATTCAACCTCCTGGCACCTCTCAGAAACCTGATGATCAGGTCGTGCTTCCCTAAGGACTTACCGTCCACTGTGTCGTGGTGTGCCGCTATAGCGGCTACATACACCTTCAAGGTGGAGGGGGACAGCCGCCCCTCTAACTTCTCCTGCAGGAAGGAAAGCACAGATCCGACTGCGCATCTCTGGGGGTCTTCGCGTCTGGAAGAACACCACTTAGCGAACAGACGCCACTTCAAGGCATACAGGCACCTCGTAGAGGGAGCCCTAGACTGAGTGATCATGTCTACCACTGTGGGTGGTAGGCCACTTAAGTCTGCCGCGTCCCTTCCAGGGGCCAGACATGGAGATTCAGAGGTCTAGTCGTGGGTGCCAGATGGTGCCCCGTCCCTGAGAAAGAAGGTCCTTCCTCAGGGGAATTCGCAGGGGGGAGGAGGGCTGTCGCGAGGAGCGTGAGGTCCGAGAACCACGTCTGGGTGGGCCAGTAGGGTGCTACTAGGACGACCTGCTCCTCGTCCTCCCTGACCTTGCACAGGGTCTGTGCAAGTAGGCTCACTGGGGGAAACGCATATTTGCGTAGTCGAGGGGGCCAGCTGTCTGCCAGTGCGTCTATACCGAGAGGTGCCTCGGTCAGGGCGTACCAGAGCGGGCAGTGGGAGGATTCTCAGGAAGCGAACAGGTCTACCTGTGCCTGCCCGAATTGACTCTAAATCAGCTGGAGTCTCCACTCTCCCCTGAGGGTAACCTGTCCTGACAGCGTGTCCACTGCAATGTTGAGGTCGCCCGGGATGTGAGTGGCTCGCAGCGACTTGAGGTGCTGCTGACTCCAGAGGAGGAGATGGCGGGCGAGTTGTGACATACAATGGGAGCGTAAACCACCTTGACAGTTGATGTATGCCACCGTTGCCATATTGTCTGTCCGAACTAACACATGCTTGCCCTGGTTCAGCAGCTGAACCCTCCACAGGTTGAGCAGAATTGCCAACAACTCGAGGCAGTTGATGTGCCAACGTAGCCGCGGGCCCATCCAGGAGCCGGTGGCTGCATGCCCATTGCATACAGCGCCCCAGCCCGTTTTGGAGGCGCCTGTTGTAACCACGACATGCCTGGAGACGTGCTCTAGGGGAACGCCTGCCTGTAGAAATGTGAGGTCGGTCCAAGGGCTGAAGAGGCGGTGACAGACAGGTGTGATGTCCACGCGATGTGTCCCGCAGCACCATGTCCATCTCGGGACTCGAGTCTGGAGCCAGTGCTCATATGCATCAACCCGAGAGGAGTGGCCACCGCTGAGGATGCCATATGCCCCAGGAGACTCTGAAACAGTTTCAGTGGAACCGCTGTCTTCTGTCTGAATGCCTTCCAACAGGTCAGCACCAACTGTGCACGCTCGTTCATGAGGCACGCCGTCATCGAGACTGAGTCCAACTCCAAGCCGAGAAAAGAGATGCTCTGAAACGGGAGGAGCTTGCTCTTTCCCCAGTTGACCCGAAGCCCTAGTCGGCCGAGGTGCAAGAGCACCAGGTCCCTGTGCATACCCAACACATCCCGAGAGTATGCTAGGATTAGCCAGTCGTCGAGATAGTTGAGGATGCGAATGACCACTTCCCTTAATGGGGCAAGGGCTGCCTCTGTGACCTTCGTGAAGATGCGAGGGGACAAGGACAGGCCGAAAGGGAGGACCTTGTACTGAAATGCCTGACCCTCGAATGCAGACCGCAGGAAGGTAGGGGCTGTAAAACCCCTTCTTCATCTCGGCCGGAGGGACAAGCTCTATCGCAGCCTTCCATAGGAGGGTAGCGATTTCCGCGCCTAAGGTAGCGGCGTTCTCGCCCTTCACCGAGGTGAAGTGGACACCGCTGAACCTGGGCGGACACCTGGTGAACTGAATCGCATAGCCGAGTCGGACGGTCCGGACCAGCCATTGTGACGGGTTGGAAAGCGCAAGCCACGCATCCAAGCTCTGGGCGAGGGGGACCAAGGGGACAATCACTTACCTGGCTCCTTGTGACCACCCCCGGAATAGCCTGGGATGGGGGAGGAAGAGGCTTGTCCTCATGACACGTGGAGACCGTCACATCGGGGCGGATTTGTGCCACAGCTGGGTGCACAGGGGCGGGGAGACCGTCGCTGGAGAGCCAAACCTGCTGAAATGTAATGGTGGATGGTGTTCGTGATGATGGCCGTGCACACCTGGTATGTGACCCAGGGAACAAGGAAACCGCTCTTTTGCTGAACTCTTGGGTACCACAGCCACTTGGGCATGCGGCGAAATTAAATGAAAATGTAACAAAAGATTCTCCTTCCAGCCCTCCACCGGGGGATGGAGTGGTCTGCTTACCAGCTCCAGAGCAGCGGGTTTCCTCGCCTCTGTGTCGCCCGGGTTCTTGGAGGCCGGCTGTGAGATGGGTGGCGTCTGCTTCCTGTGCTAGGCTCCATGCCGGGGCTGGGCCGTGGGCTGCGGTGGAGCTGGTGCAGTCACCACAGGAGGACGCCCTTGGCGACGATCAGATGGGGTGTAGAATCTTAAGCCGCGCCGGGGCAGGATGTGTTGGATAGCTTCTGTCTGCTGCTTCACCGCCGAGAACTGCTGGGCAAAGTCCTCGATGGTGTTGCCAAACAGGCCAACCTGGGAAATGGGGGCGCCAAGGAACCGTGCCTTGTCGGCCTCTCCCATCTCGACCAGTTTGAGCCAAAGGTGGCGCTCCTGGACCACCAAGGTGGACATCGCCCGCCCGAGAAACTGCACCATGACCTACGTCACCCGGAGGGCGAGGTCGGTCACCGAACGCAGTTCCTGCATCAATCCCGGGGCGGAACTACCCTCGTGCAGTTCCTTTAGCGCCTTGGCTTGGTGGACTTGCAGGAGAGCCATGGCGTGCAGGGCGGAGGCGGCTTGTCCAGCGGCACCGTAGGCCTTGGCCGTCAGGGACGATGTAAACCTACAGGCCCTGGATGGGAGCTTCGGGTGCCCATGCCAGGTGGCAGCGCTCTGCGGGCATAGTTGCACTGCGAGTGCCTTATCCACCAGGGGATCACCGAATATCCCTTGGCCGCCCCACCATCGAGGGTAGTGAGGGCGGGGGAGCTGAAAGATCGGGACCGGGCAGTAAAGGGTGCCCCCACGACCTTGTCAGCTCCTCGTGCACTTCCAGGAAGAAAGGAACTGGGGCGGGGTGGGGCTGTGAGCGGTGCCGCGGGCCCAGGAACCAATCATCGAGCCACAACATTTACAATTACATTTATGCATTTGGCAGACGCTTTTATCCAAAGCGACTTACAGTGCCCTTATTACAGGGACAATCCCCCTGGAGCAACCTGGAGTTAAGTGCCTTGCTCAAGGACACAATGGTGGTGGCTGTGGGAATTGAACCAACAACCTTTTGCTTACCAGTTCAGTGCTTTAGTCCACACCAGCCACAAGGGTTCAAGGGAGAGCGGAGGGTTCCACTCTAGCCCGACAATCGCAGCTGCCCGGGAAAGCATGTCCATCATCTCCGCGTCAGCCTGTGACTGGGCGACCGTACTCAAGGGGGGAAGCCCAGCTGAGGCTTCCGCGTCCGACTGGACGATCCCGCTCTCCGATGCTGCACTCGAGAGCTCATCACCTTCCCGGGCTCCAAACAAGAGGTCGAACTCGCCATGAGATGAGCCAGCGGACTAATCCGGAAGGCAGACGTGCGTGCTGGGGAATGGGAGGTCCGTGGGGGGATACCTGGCGGAGGTGGTCCCGTTGAGGTCCCCAAATCACCCCCAGTGCTAGCCACGCTGGCCTCATACCCATAGGTAGAAGGACAAAGGCAGGGAGCCCCTGGGGTGGCTTGCTTTCTTACAAAGGCAAGCCGCGACCACAATGTTGCCATGGTCATGTTCTCGCAATGAGTACATGACTCATCCACGAATGCTGTCTCCATGTGGGTAGCGAAAGACAGCAATCGTGACCATCAGAAGGTGAGAGATAACGACTGCAACCAGGAATAACACACAAACGGAAGGGCATCTTTAAAAAGACATTCCGTGTGTGCCGCTCTTTTAGAGAAATATACTCTTTTTTAGAATATACTCTTTTATTTCTGCCAAAGCACCCAGGGGCGTTCTCTGCAGTGCACCAGTGCAGAGGGGGAGAAGACACTGAAATGTGCCATCAGATCCAGCAGAGGTGAATGGACAGCCGTGAGAATTCAGCTCAGTGAGCATCGACCATTCGGCTTCGAAGAGAAAATCTGAATGAGTGGTTGCATACCAGCTCCTTTTATACCCGTATGTTCGGGTGAGAGGTATGCAAATACCACTCGCCAATTCCCATTGGCCTTTTTTCAAAGACCAGAGGTGTTTCGGGCTCCTAAGAGTGACCCCTAGTGTCACTACATCGACACAACGTAGAGTGAGTGACAGATAGGGAACATTAATTTAACAGCTGGTGTCGTATGGATGAAGTTTATGCAGACGGTCTGTGATTTGTGGAGCTTCAAAAGAGAAATCTCCATTCACTTGCATTTTAAGGACCTACTGAGCTAAGATATTTTTCTGTTTTTCTTCAAATGTGTTCTGGTGAATAAAGAAAGTTATACACACCTGGGATATCATAAGGGTGAGTAAATAATGAGAGAATTTAAATTTTTGGGTGTACTATCCCTTTTAGGGGTCTTCAGGACAGCTGAACTGAATGGAATTTGTTTCTTTTCTTTTATGTCTTTGGTAGCAACATGGTAGATTATTTCACGTGACTAAAAGAATTATCCTATCATATTTATACTTTCTTCATCATAACCAAAAATGGATCTAGAACGGATATGTGATCAACAGACGCAAAAGTCAAGCAGGGCAAAAATGCAATGAATGAACCAAAGAATGCATTCCCACACATTCCATGGCAAACAAAGTGTAATTTCCTGGGATGGACAAATAGGCTAACTTCCTCTACCTAGACAAAGCAAAATAACATGTTTCAGAGTGTAAGTGTTAGTTTGTGAGATCTTACTAAAATTAGAGAGGAGGAAAAAATACATATTGAACCACCTTTGACAAAATAACAACCTGATGACTCATCCTTTGTTCTTGTAAATCTTACTAATTGTAATCCTATACAACCTTAATATGCACAGACAACAAGTAAGCCATCTGTAAATTGATTTCTCTGAAAAGTGCAAATACTGTGACTCTGTGGTACTATTAATATTTCACTCTGTTTGTTTGAGCATCTTGACCAGCCTGACACAGAAAAATTGGCTCAACCAATGTCATGAGTTGGAGGTGAGACTATGTGTTTGTCAGACCAATGGCAGGTGGGGAGAGTGGTCTGGAATCCTGTTTGAAAATAATTGTTATTTTCACAAATCTGTTTGTTGACACAAGTGGTGTAGAAATTAGTCAATTCACCTTTAAAATCCTAAACATCCTCTACACAAGTACAGCGCTTATAGCTACGCAAGCTCGATGCTGTGCGCATTTGCGCTCCAAAATGTCACACCGCAATTCATAACAATGCCAGTATGCATTGCATTTTCTACATTGCTGAAAGAGACGATAAAGTGGACATTATTGTGAACTGTCTGCTTACAGAGAGTTTTCTTTTTCAAGTCAACTACTGTTGTGGCAGAGCAAGCAAAAATTTGAAAAGAATAATGTTGAACAAGTAAGGTAAAGTCAATATATTTAAAGCAACATACCTGAATAATAAGACCAGTTTAAAAGCACAAATTTTTGAAGGTAACTCTATCATCCCCTTCAGTACTGAGGTTTGTTACCACCACAGTAACGCAAGAATGCATGCTAAGCATGTTCAACCAGACCACGCATTTACCAAGCGCTCGCTTCTGCATACACACACTTGCATAAAGCATGTTTCTATAGCCTAATGGTGCATACAGAAATTGTGTAACTTTGGTAACTAAAAACATTAGCGAGATGCTACATCCATGATGCTAGGTGTCAGTATAAGTCCAAGATGACTGCCACATTAGCCAGTGCAACATAAACAAAAAATAACAGAGTGCATCTTTAAACATGCTTCAGGGCCATTTCAGCTGGATTGATGGAGTCATTTCTGCAGATTCAAACCAACTTAAAGCATGCACTAAAATGTGATTGGTGTTTTCTGTATAGTTTAATGTTGTTCTAGCTGTTTTGTGTTGTATATGGGGATGTTTTTCTGCTGTACTCTGCTCTGTGCTGAGCTATGATGCTGATCTTGGTGTAGTATTGATGCTCTGCTGCCCCGGGGGGCACATAATGTGTGTTTGTGTGTACAGTATTTGTGTGTGTGTGTGTGTGTGTGTGTGTGTGTGGCTGAGTCAGCGATTGGCCTGTGCTGCAGCCCCCTGATGTGTCCATGAGCTATTGTTTTTTACACACACACACACACACACACACACACACACGCGCGCACGCGCGCCATCACAAAGCACCGACTCTACCAATTATTTACATATAAAGCAAAGTGGGTTTTATGGTTCATGCTGTAATGTCTTTGTGACATTCCATTGAAAAGACATTTTATCAGGTAATGGATGGTGCACTGAGAGATTTTCAGTTATTTGATATTGACTGTATATCTGCCTTGTCTATATGGCCTGTATCTATTTCAGCTCCAGTATGGTTTAAATGAAATTGCCCTCTGCTAGTAACCCAGGGCAATACATTTTCTTCTCACCAAAGTTTCATCATGACAGCAACACTCGTGCACACACACACAAACACACACAATGGAGTAAGCTGACCTCTAAACACTATTTAGCAGCATACGGGAAGGTGGGCTAGCTACTGCAGATTAAAATTCAAGGAATATACTGTACACACCTCTTTCAAGTAGGACAAGTTTTTCACAGACAGACAGACAGACAGACAGTTATCTTACCTTGCCTAGAGTTTCAATACAGTCTGGAAAGTGTATTTTGGTGTGTATATAAACCTCAGTGTGAGGGATTGCTCCAATACGTTGTAATGCTCTCTCTCTCTCTCTCTCTCTCTCTCTCTCTCTCTCTCTCTCTCTCTCTCTCTCTGTGTCTTTCTCAAGTGTACACTGATTCAGCAGCCTCTGTGTTTATTCCATCAGCATGAGACTCTCACACAACAACTCTCCTACTGTATCCAAGTATGTGTTTCTTCTTAAGTAGATTCCAGTGTGTGAATGTGACATACTGTCACATTCAGCGTGTGTAAGTAATGTGTTTTCACTAAAGCTCTCCTCACTCCCCCTCCAATGCTGACTCCAGTGTATGGCTGATTTCTGCAAGGGTTGCTCTCTCTCTCTCTCGCTCTCTCTCTCTCTCTCTCTCTTTCTCATTTTCTTACTTAATCGTCCATCACTTTTCTCCAAGGCCCTCCTTTCTTCCTCTCTCTACCCTACACTTGAGGAATATTCTTCATCTGTATCCTTTAGTCGATAAATATTCAGTGCAAGGTTTAATTCACAAGATATAGCTTTAAGATGACAATCTAACTAAGTTATTTTTCGGATTTAGTACACCAACAACCTCTGGATTCTAAAGGGTACACATGGCATGTGGTTCCACTCTTTCCCCAGACTGAGTATACAGATTAATGTACAGAATACAGCCTGAATATATATATATATATATATATATATATATATATATATATATATATACACACACACACACACACACAGGGTTGGGGAGTAACGGAATGCATGTAATGGGATTACGTATTTAAAATACAAAATATAAGTAACTGTATTCCACTACAGTTACAATTTAAATCACTGGTAATTAGAATACAGTAACAAGTATACAAAAAGTATTTTGATTACTGAAATGATTACTTTGCATTTTATTGTCATTTGTTTCATTTAATATTTAGTCCTTTCAGTTGGAAAACATTTATACATATAAATGATGTGATACAAAGTGCATTTGAACAGCGGTGAAACACTTTCTTATGAAGTGTTACATTCATATGAGCAGACAGAGAAGTAAGTCTGAAGTAAGTTTGGAGCAGAAGAAATAGAAATAAACCTTGTGTAAATTGTCAGCTTTATGCTAAGCTAAAATGAGCTTGATTTTACGTGCACATGTTACCTGGCATGATCATAAGAAAATTCATGTTAGATAATAATTTTTTTTTTCCCTAGTAAGACCTTTGATATTAGGTCAAAAATCATATTCTTGATAATAATTTTTTATTGTTTTCCTGTAAAAAATACCTAAAAATCCAGTTTGAGATATTTATTGAGATATACTGCATGCGATATTTAGGTATTTCAGAGAATGTATTTTTAACATGTGTATTTTATCTTACTGTACTGGCAGAATTTTTATAGTCAAAACAATTAAAACAAATCTACCAGTGCTGAAGAAGTAATCCAAAGTATTTAGAATACGTTACTGACCTTGAGTAATCTAACGGAATATATAACAAATTACATTTTACAGCATGTATTCTGTAATCTGTAGTGGAATACATTTCAAAAGTAACCCTCCCAACCCTGTATATACATATATATATATATATATATATATATATATATATATATATACAGTGCATCCGGAAGGTATTCACAGCACTTCACTTTTTCCACATTTTGTTATGTTACAGCCTTATTCCAAAATGGATTAAATTCATTATTTTCCTCAAAATTCTACAAACAATACCCCATAATGACAACGTGAAAGAAGTTTGTTTGAAATCTTTGCAAATTTATTAAAAATAAAAAACGAAAAAAAATCACATGTACAGAAGTATTCACAGCCTTTGCCATGACACTCAAAATTGAGCTCAGGTGCATCCTGTTTCCACTGATCATCATTGAGATGTTTCTACAACTTGATTGGAGTCCACCTGTGGTAAATTCAGTTGATTGGGCATGATTTGGAAAGGCATACACCTGTCTATATAAGGTCCCACAGTTAACAGTACATGTCAGTGCACAAACCAAGCCATGAAGTCCAAGGAATTGTCTGTAGACCTCCGAGACAGGATTGTATCGAGGCACAGATCTGGGGAAGGGTACAGAAAAATTTCTGCAGCATTGAAGGTCCCAATGAGCACAGTGGCTTCCATCATCCATAAATGGAAGAAGTTTGGAACCACCAGGACTCTTCCTAGAGCTGGCCGCCTGGCCAAACTGAGCGATCGGAGGAGAAGGGCCTTAGTCAGGGAGGTGACCAAGAACCCGATGGTCACTCTGACAGAGCTCCAGCATTTCTCTGTGGAGAGAGGAGAACCTTCCAGATGAACAACCATCTCTGCAGCACTCCACCAATCAAGCATGTATGGTAGAGTGGCCAGACAGAAGTAAAAGGCACATGACAGCCCGCCTGGAGTTTGCCAAAAGGCACCTGAAGGACTCTCAGACCATGAGAAACAAAGATTGAACTCTTTGGCCTGAATGGCAAGCGTCATGTCTGGAGGAAACCAGGCACCGCTCATCACCTGGCCAATACCATCCCTACAGTGAAGCATGGTGGTGGCAGCATCATGCTGTGGGGATGTTTTTCAGTGGCAGGAACTGGGAGACTAGTCAGGATCGAGGGAAAGATGAATGCAGCAATGTACAGAGACATCCTTGATGAAAACCTGCTCTGGACCTCAGACTGGGGCGAAGGTTCATCTTCCAATATGACAATGACCCTAAGCACACAGACAAGATAACAAAGGAGTGGCTCCGGGACAACTCTGTGAATGTCCTTGAGTGGCCCAGCCAGAGCCCAGACTTGAACCCGATTGAACATCTCTGGAGAGATCTGAAAATGGCTTTGCACTGACGCTCCCCATCTAACCTGATGGAGCTTGAGAGGTCCTGCAAAGAAGAATGGGAGAAACTGCCCAAAAATAGGTGTGCCAAGCTTGTAGCATCATACTCAAAAAGACTTGAGGCTGTAATTGGTGCCAAAGGTGCTTCAAAAAAATATTGAGCAAAGGCTGTGAATACTTATGTACATGTGATTTTTTTTTTTTACACACACTACCGGTCAAAAGTTTTGAAATGTTTCTCATGATCTTAAAAATCTTTTGATCTGAAGGTGTATGCTTAAATGTTTGAAATTAGTTTTGTAGACAAAAATATAATTGTGCCACCATATTATTTTTTTTCATTATAAAACTAAAATGTAATAAAAAAAAACATTTTTTTTTTTTTTAAATTGATGACTTGGACCAAATAATAAAGAAAAGCAGCCAATAAGTGCCCAACATAGATGGGAACTCCTTCAATACTGTTTAAAAAGCATCCCAGGGTGATACCTCAAGAAATTGGTACATGTCTGCAAATTCTAGGCAAAGGGTGACTACTTTGAAGATGCTAAAATATAACACAGTTTTGATTTATTTGGGATTTTGTTTAGTCACAACATAATTCCCATAGTTCCATTTATGTTATTCCATAGTTTTTATGACTTTACTATTATTCAAAAATGTGAATATATATATATATATATATATATATATGGCAAGTCATTTAGGACATCTACTTTGTGCATGACATGAGTATTTTTTCCGATAATTGTTTACAGACAGATTGTTTCGCTTTTAATTGACTATATCACAATTCCAGTGGGTCAGAAGTTAACTGTACCATCATGCAACTTGGAAAATTCCAGAAAATTATGTCAAGCTTTTGGCAATTAGACAATTAGCTTCTGATAGGCTAATTGGAGTCAATTGGAGGTGTACCTGTGGATGTATTTTAAGGCCTACCTTCAAATTCAGTGCCTCTTTGCTTGACATCATGGGAAAATCAAAAGAAATCAGCCAAGACCTCAGAAAAAATATTGTGGACCTCCACAATCTGGTTCATCCTTGGGAGCAATTTCGAAATGCCTGAAAGTATCACGTTCATCTGTACAAACAATAGTATGCAAGAATAAACACCATGGGACCACGCGGCCATCATACCACTCAGGAAGGATATGCATTCTGTCTCCTAGAGATGAACGTAGTTTGGTGTGAAAAGTGCAAATCAATCCCAGAACAACAGCAAAGGACCTTGTGAATATGCTGGAGGACACAGGTAGACAAGTATCTATATCCACAATAAAATGAGTCCTATATCGACATAACCTTAAAGGCTGCTCAGAAAGGAAGAAGACACTGCTCCAAAACTACCATAAAAAAGCCAGACTACAGTTTGCAAGTGCACATGGGGACAAAGAACTTACGTTTTGGAGAAATGTCCTCTGGTCTAATGAAACAAAAATTGAACTGTTTGCCCATAATGACCATCGTTATGTTTGGAGGAAAAAGGGCGTGGCTTGCAAGCCGAAGAATACTTTCCCAACCGTGAAGCATGGGGGTGGCAGCATCAAGTTGTGGGGGTGCTTTGCTGCAGGATTGACTGGTGCACTTCACAAAATAGATGGCATCATGAGGAAGGAAAATTATGCGGATATATTGAAGCAACATCTCAAGACATCAGCCAGGAAGTTAAAGCACAAATCAGACTCAGTTAGACCAGTTCTGTCTGAAGGAATGGGCCAAAATTCCAGCAGCTTATTGTGAGAAGCTTGTGGGAGGCTACCCAAAGCATTTGACCCAAGTTAAACAATTTAAAGGCAATGCTACCAAATACTACCAAAGTTTATGTAAACCTCTGTCCCACTGGGAATGTGATGAAAGAAATACAATCTGAAATAAATAATTCTCTCTTCTAATATTCTGACATTTCACATTCTTAAAATAAAGTAGTGATTCTAACTGACCTAAGACAGGGAATGTTTTCTGTGATTAAATGTCAGGAATTGTGAAAAACTGAGTTTAAATGTGTTTGGCTAAGGTGTATGTAAACTTCTAACTTCAAATGTATATAATACAGACAGATGAACAGTATGCAGACTGAGGTGTGGCATATGGACAAATTAAACAATGTAAAATGAGTATGCAGATTACAGGCTACAGTACATACTGATATACAAAATAATGATTTACAATAGATACTAATGTTCATTATTCAGAAAGAGTTTACAGTATACATGGTGATATACAGTATATTAACTGATATAAATGATTCAGCGTTTGCTGACTAACCACTGGGCATCGCCATGATGATTGTGATCACAGCTGGACTTATTCTTGGTTCCAGGTCTCAAGAAGAGACAAGGTAAAAACAACCAAAATGAGGGTTCTGGACAGAGAACAAGAGACCAGAGCACAACAAGTGGAGTAAACATTTTTATTATTATTTCTAATGATCTTTTTGCTTGTCCTGTGGTGTGAAGAAAAAAAAATGCTATTTATAATAGTTTTGATAGACTGTAGCATGGGGAGGACATTTATTTAGTGTCAGCAACCCATACAGTATACCGATGTACAATCTAAAGACAGTACATGGCATATAGACTGAGTGTAGAGTATAGACTGAGCTCAGTTACTGTACAGAAGAGGGTCTGTTAACTAGCGTCACTTCGAAGTCAGTCAGGGGACATGTTTTTTGTGCATCTCTGAAAGAATGCTTGTGAAAGAGGTTGTTGAGAGAGGAGATAAAAAGAGGAGATAATAGAAGAGTTCAGTCTAGAGATATGAAAAGAAAGAAAGCATATTACATTATCAGTTCAATTATGTATGAGTTGAACAGGTATATAGCAAGGGTTATTAAGCCAATTTGGGAAAAAGACCATTGTAAACAAAAAATACACAATTTTAAAAGTATAGATTTATAATTAGTGTGAAACCTTTTTTTTTTTCATTTTGTTTTTTTTTTTTTGGATTCAAATTGCCTCAGAATCAACTTATAGACACCACACGCAAAGATCTTATGGATCAGGAAAATTTTCCAGTGTATAGTGACAAACAGGTGTTTAGGAAACTGCTGTGGTAGTTTTTGTTGCTATTTAGGGTTTTGGGAGAAAATAAAATCAATGGAGCCTTTTACCCTGCTGAACCTTTAGCCCCGTTGTACCCTATGGAGACATACCACATTCTAAGAAATTATTAAATGTATGTTCATTTTTCAATTCAACTTTTCACTAAAGTGAAATGCAATTTTTAAATTTTGTATTAAATATACAAAATAGAAGCATTTTCACACACTTTTGAGCCCCACTGGTATATCAAAATCAAATCATTTTATTGTCACACAACCATATACACAAGTGCAATAGTGAGTGAAATACTTGGGTGCAGTTCCGAGCAACATAGTAGTCGTGACAGTGATGAGACAGTTTACAATAAACATCAGATTTACAACACAGTTTAAAATCTAATATACACATAATTACACACAACACAATATACAAATAATAACATACAATGTACAGTATACAATACACACAATATAGAATACACATTATACAATAAAAAATAAAAATGTATATATAGTATATATAGAATGTACAGTAGGTTGTATTGTACTGTATTGACATTCAGGCTCTTGGATGATAGTAAGTTGTTAAGAGAGAATATAATATAATAATAATATAATTTATGACAGTCCGGTGTGAAATATAAGAGTAATAAAATGCAGTGCTGATGTATTTGATCGTGGGAGATCAAGAGTTCAAAAGTCTGATTGCCTGGGGGAAGAAGCTGTCATGAAGTCGGCTGGTGCGGGTCCTGATGCTGCGATACTGCCTGCCTGATGGTAGCAGTGAGAACAGCCCATGCTCGGGTGGCTGGAGTCTCTGATGATCCTCCGAGCTTTTTTCACACACCACCTGGTATATATGTCCTGGAGGAAGGGAAGCTCACCTCCGATGATGTGTCTGGCAATTCGCACCACCCTTTGCAGGGCTTTGCGGTTGTGGGCTGTGCTATTGCCGTACCAGGCGGAGATGCAATCAGTCAGGATGCTCTCTACAGTGCAGGAGTAGAACCGTGTGAGGATGTGGCGGTTCATTCCAAACTTCCTCAGCCATCTCAGGAAGAAGAGCCTGATGAGCCTTCTTCACAACGGCTTCAGTGTGGATGGACCATGTTAGTTCCTCAGTGATGTGGACACCCAGGAACTTGAAGCTGCTGACTCTCTCCACTGGTGCTCCAATGATGGTGATGGGACTGTGTTCTCTATCGCTTCTCCTGAAGTCCACCACAAGCTCCTTTGTCTTACTGACATTGAGGGAGAGGTTGTGCTCCTGACACCAGTGTGTCAGAGTGTGCATCTCCTCTCTGTAGGCTGTTTCATCATTGTCAGTGATCAGACCTTCCGCCGTCGTATCATCAGCAAACTTAATGATGGCATTGGAGCTGTGTGTTGCCACACAGTCATGTGTGTACAGGGAATACAGGAGTGGGTTGAGAACACAGCCCTGTGGGGCTCCAGTGTTGAGGGTCAGTGATGAGGAGATGTTGCTGCCTATTCTAACCACCTGGCGTCTGCTTGACAGGAAGTCCAGGATCCAGCTGCACAGTGAGCTGTTTAAGCCCAGAGCCCGGAGTTTCTCATCAAGTTGGAGGGCACTATGGTGTTGAATGCTGAGCTGTAGTCTACAAACAACATTCTCACACAAGTGTTCTTTTCCAGGTGGGAGAGAGCAGTGTGTATTGTAGATGCAATGGCATCATCAGTGGAGTGGTTGTTGCGGTAAGCAAACTGCAATGGGTCAAGAGAGGAAGGCAGCACAGAGCAGATGTAATCTCTGATTAGTCTCTCAAAGCATTTGCTGATGATGGGGGTCAGTGCAACAGGACGCCAGTCATTTAAGCAAGTGATTTTGGATTGCTTTGGAACAGGCACAATGGTGGACGTTTTAAAGCATGTGGGGACTACAGACATAGAGAGGGAAAGGTTGAAAATGTCCATAAAACACCAGCCAGTTGGTTCGCGCACGCTCTGATGACGCGGCCCGGAATGCCTTCTGGACCCGCGGCTTTGTGGATATTCACCCATCGGAAGGATCGGGTTACATCTGCTATAGAGACGGAGAGTGAACTAACCTCTGTAGCTTCGGCCGAGAGCTCTCTTCGCAAGGGCGGTGTTATTTCCCGCAAAACGAGCATAAAAAGTATTTAGCTCATCCGGGAGAGAGGAAGCGGTGTTCGCGGTGGAGTTTTTATTCCCTTTAAAGTCCGTGATGATGTTAATTCCTTGCCACATGCTTCTAGAGTTGGTGGTGTTAAACTGTCCTTCAATCTTGTATATACAAAAATTGTCTAGTCAGCCTTGTTTATCTGCTAACACATGGTCATTCGTATACTTGATGCTCTTATATGTGGAATAAAGATTATTTTTTATTTTTTTATTTTATCGTAAGTTCTGATTTGTGCAGTATCTGGCAACAGGCTTCCAATTCATCCATTTTACATGCAAATTTATACACTCCATAAATTAGGCAATATCTCTAATGGTTCTGGCATTACCCACCGCTGATCTTTTCAGAATCATGGAGCATCCATTAGAGTCTGTGTGGGAGCCTGGAGTGATGGATTGCCTGCAGTATTTGTGAGAATAGCTGTATGTTACTATTAACTGTGTCAGCAAAACAGGCAGCGGTTGACCAGCATCACACACACAAAATATTGATCACTTGTGTGGAGCGAATAATTGCTGACCATGAACGGACTTGCATACACACATAAATAACTGCCAAGCATTGTCCTATCACTGTATCAGAGAAAGAGTTATAGAGCACGTGTGCATTAGAGAGAGAATGTTATATTGATGTCAAGAAGGGTTAAGTACAATAAGAGAACAATAAGAAATACCCATTTGGGGCTCATAGTAATATTATGTCTATTTTGTTACTTTATCTGTATTAAACAAATGCTGAAAAGACACCCAAGGCCATATGCTACACAAACATATTGATGTTGAGTGCAGTAACCTGCTGTTTGTCAATGAGTCATCAGATTCCAGGTGCTCTTACAGTTGCTAGGTAACAGCATACATCAGAATCCAATTGGAGTCATCAGAGTTGAGTGTGCATGTGTACATGCTCCACAAGAAAACTTTCGGAATTCTGACATCAAGATGTTCATTGCCACCGAATCAATCCATTTATAATTTTCAGCTCAACTCTATCTGAATGTGACTATATTTTACTGACAACCTAAAAGATGCTGTAATCACTTGTCATACTTTTTTATATACGCTTGTAAGGTCTTTTGGAAATGCATTTACATTTTTAGCAATAGTTATTCATAAACAATAACTCTAATTTATCCCATTAATATAACAATATTGAATGCATCACTAGTTTGTACATCAATGTTGAAACTCATATATTTTCATATTCATATTTGGAAGTACGTGCAATACTGATCTGTCAAATCTGTTTTTATCACATTATTATTATAAAGTGTTATGGTGTATTTCTTACACAGTATGTCAAGATCTCTGTCATTTTAGAATCTGTGGCGCCCCCAGCTGGACTTTTAGATTATTGACTGCCGAATTCATAAACCTGTATAAACGTTTGTACTATGAAACAGTTTCTGGAACATAATATCTCTTTGATTATAAAAGCTCATCAAAAAAAAAAAAAAGATGTAAATTTTTTATTTATAAAAATTAGCAAAAAAAAAAAAAAAAAAAAAAAGATTTAAATTATTAAAAACTTAAAATAAATGGTGACTAGTCACAGCACCTTAAGTATACAGCTTCTGTAACACGTATGTGACGTTTTTTTTTTTTTTTTTCACATTTTTACTCCAGTGAATATTTATCAGGATGGGGTTATTTTTAATGGAAAATGCCATTGCCCTATTCTAGCTTTTCAGCAACATTTAACTGTAAATATTAATGTTGAAGCACAAAATAATTCATGAAACAGAAGAAAAAGAAATCGTAAAGGTAACATGCAACAGCATTCAAAGAGAAAACAAGCATTTAAAGCAATAAGACGTTTCAATTTTCACTCAAAACCATACAGTTACAGAGATATAGCCTATGTGACTACAAGCCCTGGACTACCCTATGAATAAAAGCTCATGTTTAAAATGTTATTTGTCGTCTACCCCAATTGTAAATCTACAATTATGCACTTGACCCAAAGTAACCTTTCCAATTTACAGTTGAAGTCAAAAGTTTACATACACCTTAGCCAAATGCATTTAAACTCAGTTTTTCACAATTCCTGACATTTAATCGTAGAAAACATTCCCTCTCTTGTCAGTTAGGATCATTACTTTAGTTTAAGAATGTGAAATGTCAGAATAATAGTAGATAGAATGATTTATTTCAGCTTTTATTTCTTTCATCGCATTCCCAGTGGGTCAGAGGTTTACATTCACTTTGTTAGTATTTGGTAGCATTGCCTTTAAATTGTTTAACTTGTGTCAAACGTTTTGGGTAGCCTTCCACAAGCTTCTCACAATAAGTTGCTGGAATTTTTGCCCATTCCTCCAGACAGAACTGGTGTAACTGAGTCAGGATTGTAGGCCTCCTTGCTCGCACACGCTTTTTTAATTCTGCCCACAAATTTTCTATCAGATTGAGGTCAGGGCTTTGTGATGGCTACTCCAATATCTTGACTTTGTTGTCCTTAAGCCATTTTGCCACAAATTTGGAGGTATGCTTGGGGTCATTGTTCATTTGGAAGACCCATTTGCGACTGTGCTTTAACTTCCTGGCTGATGCCTTGAGATGTTGCTTCAATATATGCACATAATTTTCCTACCTCATGATGCCATCTATTTTGTGAAGTGCACCAGTCTCTCCTGCAGCAACATGATGCTGCCACCCCCATGATTCACGGTTGGGATTGTGTTCTTCGGCTTGCAAGCCTCACTCTTTTTCATCCAAACATAATGATGGTCATTATGGCCAAACAGGTCAAATTTTGTTTCATCAGACCAGAGGACAATTGTAAGATCTTTGTCCCCATGTGCACTTGCAAACTGTAGTCTGGCATTTTATGGTGGTTTTTGGAGCAGTGGCTTCTTCCTTGCTGAGCAGCTTTTCAGGTTATGTCGACATAGGACTCGTTTTACTGTGGATATACATATACTTGTCTACCTGTTTCCTCCAGAATCTTCACAAGGTCTTTTGCTGTTCTTCTGGGATTGATTTGCACTTTTCGCACCAAACTACTTTCATCTCTTGGAGACAGAATGCATCTCCTTCCTGAGCGGTATGATAGCTGCGTGGTCCCATGGTGTTTATACTTGCATACTATTGTTTGTACAGATGAACGTGGTACCTTAAGGTATTTGGAAATTGCTCCCAAGGATGAACCAGACTTGTGGAGGTCCACAATGTTTTTCTGAGGTCTTGACTGATTTCTTTGGATTTTCCCATGATGTCAAGCAAAGAGGCACTGAGTTTGAAGGTAGGTCTTAAAATACATCCACAGGTACACCTCCAATTCAGTACACCTCCTATCAGAAGCTAATTGGCTAATTGTCTAAAGGCTTGACATCATTTTATGGAATTTTCCAAACTACTTAAAGGCACAGTTAACTTAGTGTATGTAAACTTCTAACCCACTGGAATTGTGATATAGTCAATTAAAAGTGAAACAATCTGTCTGTAAACAATTGTTGGAAACATTACTTGTGTCATGCTCAAAGTAGATGTCCTAAATGACTTGCCAAAACTATAGTTTGCTAATATTAAATCTGTGGAGTGGTTAAAGAATGAGTTTTAATGGCTTCAACCTAAGTGTATGTAAACATCTGACTACAGTCTGACAATTGTATGTAATTAAGTAACTGTGAACTTATGATTTGTTTGAGTATGAAAAATAATACAAATAAATAATAATAAAATAAGCGACTGAAACTCTCAGATTTCTTTTGTCAGTTGGTTGGCTACACAAATGAATTTTGTAATTCTCCCCTGCTCAAATTATGTATTGGACCTGTCCCATTCCTCATCCTATACCATGCTGAGACTATTGAGGTATTGTCTGAGATAAATACACTTGCATACTCACACACACAAACAAACACAGGGCCTAGTGTGAGTATATTTCACAATAATAAATGTTTATAGGTGAAGATAAACTTAGTGAGCCAACTTATCTGATCTCACACAGCCAGTTCAATAAGAGACAATACATGTTCAAGTTCAAGGTTTTATTTGTCACAAACACAACAAGACACACTGGTTCAAAGGCAGTGAAATGTTTTAAATGCTACAATTACTGTAAATGCATTAATTATTAGTAAATGAAAATATATGTATGTTATCTATGTAGAAATAAAATAAAAGTGCTCTAAGCACAAAATAATGTGCATTCAAAGAGAATATGCAGTATTAAAATCCAACGTGTTAAAGTAGAGCGTAGATAAGGGTGCAAGTTTCATAGATGACCAGTTTTAGTGTTGTAAATCTAGTGTTGGGGTTAAGGCTCTGGACTGGAAATGCTGATGTGAGCCCTCTACCTAATGTTGCAAGTTTAACATTAGGTAGAGGTAACTAGAGAGTTAATGAGAGACCCCCATCAACATTGTGTCTATGAACAGGGCTCACTTTAGGGGTAGTAGGCTTTCAGTTAGTTGTCATTTCAGTGCTTTGTCAGAAAGCAGATGCTTTTTCTACATATTCTGCACCAGTGGTAACACTCAAGTGAATTTTATACATCAGAAAGACAGTCCTCTTTCCTTTTTGTCGTGTTGGTCTTGGCAAATCCTCCATATGCCATCAAATACCGCAAAAGCAATTCGAGAGCTGCCACCTGGCTCAGCCAGTAACTGATGACAAGCTAAAATAATAAAGGTATTTATTCAGACACTTCCAGTTGCACTAAACTATCAAAAATCTGTGTTCTTATAACAGTACATCATGTTTATATCATGTTATATGAATTTCATCATAGTAAAATCATGTTTATTCATAAAAATCATTCAAAATTATTTAAAATACTGACTCCATTTTTATTAAAATAATATAGGCTTTTATTGGACTTCTTGTACACACAGCAAGCACTGTAGCAGCACATAACCCTTTCAAATGAACAATGTTTCTGATTATCTGTCTATCTGAATTAAAATTTGTCTGCAACAAATAAAAAAAACATCCCGTGATTTGCCGTGACTGATGCAGGTTCAGCAAATGATGGGAAACCCAAGTGTCATGCTAGACAGCTCTCTTTTCAACTCATCCCCCAACTGCATCCAGCAAATAGAACACACCTAATAGTTTTCAGTTGCTGATATAATTGTAGAAATTCACTAATCATAGTCAGCCATGATTAATTTTAATCCATAAGTGAAAGTGTCAAATAACAATGCGACTCCTGAGATTAAGTGAATAGTAATCAGATGACCATGTGATCCTAAAATTGCAGTCTCCACGAGGAGACCCCCTCAGTATAGAAAAATGTGAGTTGCTTCATCTGAGTATTCATGATTTTATACATACTATTAATTCCTCTTAGGAGTAAAACTTTATAATAAGGAAAAAATAACTGAGTGCACCTTTAATGACAACTAATCCATTCGTAGGTTGGCTTCCCCCAAGATTGTAAACACTGTGACTCTGTGGCACTTTTAAAAACATGCTGTGTTTGTTTGAGAGGTCTGACATGTCAGCTTCTGCCTCAACCACTGGTACAAGTTTGGGAAGGAATTACTTCTAATAAGGGGGAAATCGACTTTGAGAATTGACATAAGTATTCAGACCCTTAACTCAGTACTTAGTTGAAGCACATTTGGCAGCGATTACAGCCTCAAGTCTTTTTGGGTATGATTCGACAAGCTTTGCACACCTGGATTTGGGGATTTTCTGCCATTCAAGGACATTCACAGAGTTGTCCCTAAGCCACTCTTGCGTTGTCTTGGCTGTGTGCTTAGGGTCATTGTCCTGCTGGAAGGTGAACCTTCGGCCCAGTCTGAGGTCCTGAGCACTCTGGACCAGGTTTTCATTAAGGATATCTCTGTATTTTGCTGCGTTCAGCTTTTCTTGAACCCTGACCAGTCCCCCAGTCAATGCCGCTGAAAAACACCCCCACAGCAAGATGCTACCACCACCATATGCTTCACCATTGGTATGATATTGCGCAGGTGGTGAGCGGTGCCTGGTTTCCTCCACATATGACGCATGGAATTGAGGCCAAACAGTTCAATCTTCGTTTCATCAGACCGGAGAATATTGTTTCTCAGAGTCTGAGAGTCCTTTAGATGTTTGTAACGGCTAAAGGATTGTAAGGAGGAGGCGGGAACTGACAGAACAGTCAACATAAATTTTAATAACATAAATTAACTCAAATCAACTTAAACACAAACACATAGACACAATCCTGTCTCTGAGTTCAGCAGGCAGTTTCTTTGACCTCATGGCTTGGTTTTTGCTCTGATATGCATTTTCAGCTGTGAGACCATATATAGACAGGTGTGTGCCTTTCCAAATCATGTCCAATCAATTTAATTTGGAATCCAGTCAAAGTGTAGAAACATCTTAAAGATGATCCAGAGAAATGGGATGCACCCGAGCCTAATTTCAATTGTCATAGCAAAGGGTCTGAAAACTTATGTCAATGTGATATTTCAGTTTTTTCTTTTTAATACAGTTATCAAAAATCATATATATATATATATATATATATATATATATATATATATATATATATATATATATATATATATATATATATATATATATATATATACACACACACACACACACTACCGGTCAAAAGTTTTTTCATTCTTTATTTTATATATATATATATATATATATATATATATATATATATATATATATATATATATATATATATTTTTTTTTTTTTTTTTTTTTTTTTTTACATTTTAGAATAATAGTAAAGTCATCAAAACTATGGAATAACATAAATGGAACTATGGGAATTATGTTGTGACTAAACAAAATCCAAAATAAATCAAAACTATGTTATATTTTAGCATCTTCAAAGTAGTCACCTTTTGTCTAGAATTTGCAGACATGTACTCTTGACATTTTCTCAACCAACTTCTTGAGGTATCACCCTGGGATGCTTTTTAAACAGTATTGAAGGAGTTCCCATCAATGTGGGACACTTATTGGCTGCTTTTCTTTATTATTTGGTCCAAGTAATAAATGTAAAAACTTTTTTAAAAAAATATTTTTTTTTATTACATTTTATTTTTATAATGAAATAACTTAATATGGTGGCACAAATATATTTTTGTCTACAAAACTAATTTCAAATATTTAAACATACGCCTTCAGATCAAAAGATTTTTAAGATCATGAGAAACATTTCAGTGAAGTGTTTCAAAACTTTTGACCGGTAGTGTGTGTATATATATATATATATATATATATATATATATATATATATATATATATATATATATACGGACTGGCCACTGGGAGAACCTGGACTTTTCCCTGTGGGCCGGCCACGAAATGGGGCCGCATGGGCCACCGCGTTATGCAGAACGCACCACAAAACGCCGCCACGATATGCGGAAGGGGGCAGCGATATGCAGAAAAGGACAGCAACCCCCCCATTGACATATATATATATATATATATATATATATATATATATATATATATATATATATATTATATTAATGTAATCGCACAGTAGACAAGTGGCATCTTAAGTCAGTACTACAGTTACTAACTTTGCTTTATTTTTTTCTCCGGAATAGCTTTCCCTTCTTTTTTTTGTGTTGGCTGCAGGTGCCTGAAAATCAATACAGTGTTTACTTAATTATTTAAAAGCACATTCAATTTAATTACTTCACTTGCAATGAGTATTTAACTAGTTACTCACATGGCTTGATACTTCTCAAGTTTGCAATAGGCATAGAGCTTTTTGACCAAAAGCAGAGGTCTGCCCAAAAGCAAGGCTCTTACCAAAAGCAGGGATTTACACAAAAGTATGGGCTCACTCAAAAGAAAGATTCTGGCAAATGAATGAATCCTTCCCTCACTGTCTTCCATCATCCAAACTCAGCTGCTGAAAAGTTGTTATCAATCCTTCTATGGAAAAGGATGATGACTGCCCCAATCCTTCAGTTGAACCACAACTCTGATAAAAGCAGGGGTCCACCCCAAATCTGGGGTCTTCCTAACAGGTGATGCTGTGCTGGATTTTGGTGTCCAGTATGTATACTCACCTGCTGAAAGTCTGTGATCAGTTCCTCTTTGAAGAAGGATGATGGCTGCACTAGTCCCTGGGTTAACCCACAACTGAAAGCAGCCATCTGGCCAAAATCAGGAGTCAAACAAATGCAAACTTGAAATGACACACAGGAGCTTATCAGTTTTCAACAGTTAACATATCTTTTTTTAGGGTAACATTTTTTTTTTTTTTTAAGTGGAGTGCACAAGTGATATGGACTACTCTGGATTGTCGCTCTACACCCTGATGTTGCTATAATTGTTAATATGGGGAAAAATAAAATCTCATAAGATGTTTAGTTAATAGAGAGAAACTAAGATCTAGGACTAAGGTCCTCTATGGTATATCCTACTTAATGACCAAAGAGAGAGGAGACCCACCCATTAATGTTTATTTATTCTGAGGGTCTGTTTGCACCCCGGTGTAAGTAACATCTGCCACACAGTGCAGTTATTTGCACCACAATAGTATGATGGAACCAAAGAAATATACGACAAACCAAACAATAGATATCACTGCAGTGGCGTGACAAGTAAAGTCGATGTGTGAATGTGTACTGTTGTCCTAGTGACTGCGGTTCGAATCTGCATTTTGTCCCACTCTTTTTCCTTTTTCCTCTTAATATTTAATTTAATACTACTTAAAATAATAGATAAAAATGAATATAAATGTTGTCACGGTAATTTGGTCATGATAAATGTCAAGTACAGTAATATGTTGTAGTAACCACGGTAAATTTTGTGGTTACTGTAAATTTACAAAAAAGGTTACTGTAGTAAAACCAAGGTTATTTTTTCTAATGTAAGGTTAGGTTTTAGGGTAGGGGTTAATTTAGTGTTACTCTGGGACTCTAATAAACACAATAAACAGACTGAAGTGATACCAGGGTGCATTTAGTATCTACCATTGTTTGCACCAGGGTTGGGGTGCAAAAAATATCTGCCACTATTTGCACTGGGGTGTAAATAGCATATACCATTATTTGCACCATGGTGCAAATAGCGTCTGCCTTATTTATTTATATGGTCTCAGATCCAGTGAATTGTACTGATGGACCTGATTCCAATTATGCACTATTTATATTCAATCCAAACTCCCTTTTCCTGATAATACTAAATAAGACAGCCATCATAATATTTCAAAGGTCGCAGTAATTGTTGGTTGCTGTTGCACTGGACAATGTGTCAGTCTCCTTGGACATATAGGGACACCTACTGGCCTAGATGCAGTATCAGGCAACAGCAAAAGTAAAATAGTGCATTTCTACATTTTTCCATTTTGCTATTCACAGTCATAGATGATTTATTCAGAAGAAAACAGTGTCCAATAACTAGTGTCCAATAACTATATATATATATATATATATATATATATATATATATATATATATATATATATATATATATAAAGTGAGCAAATATATATATATAAAGTGAGCAAAAGTGTATCCTACACAATTGGTCATATTATCTCAACATGTCAGCCCACATTAGGTGACCTGCTTTGTGTAAAATAAAACTCATCTCATGTGTACATCATTTTAAACATATTTTTTTTTCAATACAATTTCTTTATTTGAATATTTGCACCTTCATAAAAAAATAAAAAAATACAAAAATACAAAAAAAATTATAAATATATTACTTTTGTTAATTATTATTTTTTTTTTTTTTTTTTTTTTACATTTAAATTGCCACTTGATTTTATCAGTTAATTATAATCATCTGATATCAATTGTCCGCACTCTGCCTTTCATTGGAGAGAAAACATGTGGACTGCTATTCACAGCGCATGCAAAAAAGTTTGGAGCTATTTTTGGTAATGCTTAATTGTTACAGCACCCAAGTCAACCTCTAATGACTTTCTCCTCTCTTCAGACACCATCCAATCTATTCTTTCTCTGTCCTCATTCTTTTGCTTTCTCTCCTCTCTTTTTTCTCTTCTCATCTCTCTGCTTACTTTGTCCTTCCATCTAATTCCATCCTACCAATCTCCCCCATTCCTTCTTCATTCCTACTTGCCCCTTTATTAACCTCTCTTTTCCTCTTTCCCTTTATTTCTTTCTCAAACTCTTCTCTCTTCTTTTTGTACTCCAGAGTTTGTTTGGTAGTTGAGAGCAGATATACAACACAGTGTCCCTCAGGGCTAATTAATTCAAACTTTACCTGCTCCTGCTGGCTTTTGTGTTCTCCCCTATAATCTTCTCACATTCACTACTGCATTGTTTTAACAGTCAAGCCATTGTCACTGTGTTATTACAACACCAATGAACACAACCACCTACTTCTTCCATATATTACAGCAGAAAGCCTAAAACAGTTAAAAAGAGACTAAAAATAAGAGCCTTCCATGACAAGGATTTGAGTTGCCATTTTTAGGCCTTCTGGAAGCAACAGATGAAGACTCGTGAAGTTAAGGGTTAGTTCACCCAAAAATTCTCTAATCATTTACTCACACTCATGCCATCCCAGATGTGTATAACTTTCTTTCTTTTGCTGAACACAAGTGAAGATTTTTAGAAGTATATCTCAGCTCTTTATGTCCATACAATGTAAGTGAAGGGGTGCCAAAATTTTGAAGCTCTAAAATTCACATATGGGCAAAATAAAAGCACTCCAGATGACTCTGGTGGTTAAATCCATATATTCTGAAGCTACCATAAACCATATTTATTTTTTCAATGATAACTGGATGCCATAAAGTAGTGAGGTCATGTGACAACAATGCATATGAATCATTTTTAACTAGGCTTGCTTGCATATATATATATATATATATATATATATATATATATATATATATATATATATATATATATATATATATATATATATATATATATACATATATATAGGCCTATTTATTAATTTAATTTTCTATCTATTTTATTACCAACACCTTTATTTTGGGTGCTTTAGATTCTTTTACTCATCCTTTAAAAAAAAGAAATTTTTTTTGTTGTTCTATATTTTTTGGTGAATCACTTCGTATGAGATGTTTTTTAAAAAGTGAGAAATAATATTAATATGCCTGTATGTTACAATATGTGTCACACTGAACTAGCCTCCCATACGTCTATAAGCCACAAATTTTACAGTAGTAATTACATGAGGTTTTTCTGTCGTCGTTTGGACTCGATCTACCTCAAGTCCGTTTCCCTCTTTCAGTCTTTGCAGTAGGCCTACTTTCTCTATATTTATTTTTTACTATTCATAGTAGTCTATTATTGCCATTAATAACTGCTATTTCTCAACAGTTCTGCAAGTTTCAGATGTGGACGTGACTCACTAAATGCTAAACGAGAGCCTTCCGTCTTTACTCCGCTTTTACACAGAAACCACATCTGCAGCTGCATAAATGTATTTACACAGCAACAATCGCAGGAAACAATGTATCATGCACGCAAATGTAATATTTGTGGAAATAACGTTGCCGACTGTATTGATACTGCTGCACAGCTGACAGCTCGCTGATTGTTACGCCGGGTTCACACATCCTCCATGAGCATGGCGTGAGCGAGGCGCGATCAAGGCATGAGTGGCGCGTGAGTGGGGCGTTCACGTTGGACGTTCACATTGGCCGCGTCTCTTCCGTGAGAAACTGTAGAGCCTCTGCGCAGAAAATAAAATTATTTATGGGGTCCAATGCCAAATTTGTTCTTTAATAAGGTCATAATGAGCTGAGGTTATTGCTGCTTCAAGGACAATAGCGGGCAGTCACACATGCACTTCATCTTTATTAGCACACTTGGTCGTGATTGGTTAATGTTGTATCTGCAATAGACACCTATATACACAGAATGGCAAAAGGTCCGGCTGTTCATGAAATCTTTACTTAATTAAATTATTTTGAATTGCAGCGTAAAGCATTTACATGTTTCCATTGATCATGGTATAAATATTGGGGGTTGTACTTGCTTGTTTTGATTATTGGGGGGGGGGAGTACCTCCCCCATCCCCCCTGCAAACTACGCCCCTGCCCACACTATCATATCGTGTCTGAACACATGGAATTAACCACTGGAATCATATGGATTACTTTTATGCTCCCTTTATGTGGATTTTGGAATTTCAAAATGTTGCCACACATTCACTTGCATTGTGAGGACATACAGAGCTAAACTATTTTTCTAAATATCCTTGTTTATGTTCTGCAGAAGAAAGTAAGTCATACACATCTGGGATGGCATGAGGGTGAGTAAATCATAATAGAATTTTAATTTGTGGGTGAACTCTCCCTTTAATACAAAAGGAGTGATTTGATAGAGTTGATACATTAAATTACTTTGTTCTGCAGAAACATCTATTGAAACTAGTGAAACATATAAATGCATGTTCAAATAGAAATTATTAGAATTTTAAAGGTTTGGAAAAACACGAGGGTCAGTAAATGATGGTAAGGTTTCCATTTTGGGGTGATCTCTTGAATGTAAAATGAGTGCAGTGATGTTTTCTGACCACAGAGAGGCGATGTTGGTCCTCATTAGTGACCAAATGTTCAAATGAACAAACCCATGGAAAGGAACTGCACATACCGTATATATTAAAGCTTATTTACTGAAGCCTCTAGCAAACTATAATATATTTATATTAATAAATAATATAAAGGAAGATTTTTCTTTTTACCTTACTGATCATATTGTAGTGTGGTAATTTGATGTCTTGAGGATTTTCTTGAAAACCGTGGCTGAAATTCAGTGTGTGAGAGAACGATAGGCCACACTTGAAGGAAGCTACATATTGGGAATGTCACTGACATAATTAAATTCCATTTTAACACTGAAACACTAGTAGAAAAGAGAGAGATTATAACCCTTATGAAGAACTTGACTAAACAGGTAAATTCCATGTACGTTTATGCTACATTTATTCGTGCAGTAACGACATACTTATACTGCTACTAAAGTGTTAATAGTTTTAAAATTTGGCCCGGAAACCAGTTTTCACTCTTTATTTATTTATTTATTTTTATTTTTATTTTTGTATGCAATTTTGTGTTAAATGATTTCTTAAATGATTGTTTTTTACATATATATATATATATATATATATATATATATATATATATACATACAGTCTTGTTTATTGTTTACAACTAGACCGCACTTGTGTGTTTACGTTGTAGGTGTGTAATTTATAAAATTGTAAACTATATGTATATATTTACATGTTACATGTTTACACACACACACACATATATATATATAGTTTACAATTTTACAAATTACACGCCTACAACATAAACACACAAGTGCAGTCTAGTTGTAAACAATAAACAAGACTGTGTGCTCAAATGTGTCCAAAAAATAAAAAATGAAAATACAAATAAAAATAAAATAAAAGGAAAGAAAAGGAAAGGAAAAAAGAAAAAGAAGAAAAAGAACCATTTGGGTAAGTAGGTTACACATGTTTTATGTGCCAATTACTGTACAAAAGTTCAAGTTAAAATTCATGGCTTTAAAAACACTTATCTGTTGTAACTGTTCAACCTGACCCCTGTTGGAAAACAGCACCCCTAAGAGACAACAGGAAGGAGGCAAAAACATTGGAATTGCTACATTACAAAGCAACATAACTGGCCAGATCGCACCTGTAGATCAGATGATCAGAAAACAAGCCACTGATGACAGTAGACGGTATGTCCAGGTACATATGTTTTTTTTTTTTTGTATGTGTGTGTGCACTGTGCCAAGCTCATGTGTATTCCCAACCAGCTAGCTCAGGGCTCCAGATCCTGGCGTGACGGTCTTCCTTTTGAAGTGTGCAGTGTGGTAATCTTACGCCTAAATTGGCAGAAATGTGGGTCATGCCATCAATTTTATCCTAGTTGGCACCCTCGTAGTGTTTCATATTTCCTCACCAAAACTCTCCAAGGTAGAGCAAATTCAAAACAATTCTGTTCAAGTAATTTAAATTTAATCAAAGTGCTTCTAAATAGCCCTGAAAGAGTGAAATGTAAGGGGTCAAACGCTGAAGCGCTCTGCGAGGGACACTTTCACTGTTTGATAGAGATGTCTATAGAGCAGGATTCTTATGTTTTTCATCTCTCACTTACGTTCTCTTCCTCTTTCTCTCTCACACACACACCTTTGTTTTGCGACCACAGTGGGGATTCTTATATATCGATTCTATTGGTTTAATACTTACCTAATGATTTTTTTTTTTATCCACTTACCCTATTTCTACACCTAAATCCAGGGACATTAATTAATGTTTATTAAGCCGTTTTGGCTGTCCATTTTCCAACATTTTCCATTTTCCACATTTGGTCCTCACAGTGTAGGCAAAACCTGACCTGCACAAACATGCTGCTGCATACATATATACAGTAGATGTATACACGACTTGAGTAGGCAAAACTGCGGATGTTGCTTCTATGGCTTTTATGTTGCTTCTATATACTTTTTTGTAATACACGTGTAGGTGGGTATAAGAGAGATTGGGATTTCAATAGTGCAGCCTGACAGAGCTCATAATGAAAAGTTTGTGCTGATATGGTGTCATCTCAGGTTTGTGAATGTGTGTATATGTGTAAGTGAATAAGAAGACCATAAGAGTGAGATCACAGGGCTTTTAAAAGCTTCTGAACTCCTCAAGAAGTTTCTGACACACACATAAACACACTTTCACTCACCCACATTCCTACTCCTCTGGGGTGCTGATAAATTCAACCCTCCACAAAAATGCAGACAAGACCAAAACAAAGACACAGTAGGAGAGAGACACAGTAAGAGAGAGAGAGAGAGAGAGAGAGAGAGAGAGAGAGAGAGAGTGAGAGGGGGAGCTAAAATCAAGAGAGACAGTTTGTGAGTTGCCTATGGCTTTCAGTGAATGCTTGAACTTTCCCATCCAGTCTCTGTCATCATATCAGAACAAGTGTGTGAGAATATATGAGTGTTTCGGAATATCATAGTGATTACATGTCAGCACAGAAGTTATTTTTAAGGTATGTCTGAATCCTGAATATTTTATTTTTTAATCAGGACATCTAATATCCATGTGTATCCAAACAAACTAGGTTTCCCACAGGGTCTTTCCCACAAGTACATTTGGCTGAAACCAATCAACAGGACAAAAAATACACCCTAGGCTCTAAGTGCCTAAAGCACGACAACATGTTTAGTATGTTCAGTGCATTGATTTGTTTCGTATCACAGATGTTACAACGGGACAGAATGAGGAAAGTTTTACAAACAGTCATATTATGATGAAGCCAAATGCAGAAAGACAGTTGTGAAAATGGAAAAATGATATATGTGTTCTGTGGAACAATAGCTACAGTATGAGATCATGTTCAGTGACTTTGACTCAATGTTCTTTTTCTCCTGCTTCGTCATGTATTGTTTTCCTTACTGGTCCTTACTGGTCTCTTACAGATACACCATTGAAGCCTGAGCTGAAAAATGAGATTTGTGTCCAAGAACGCAATACGGCACATTGTGGTATAGTTTACACACTGAAAGTGAGTTGGAACATTTAAAATATTACTTAACATTAAAAATATTATTTAAAAGTCATGGAACATTCTTGGAATGCTAGATTAACATTTATAATCTACCAGGGTTACAGTGCACTAAGGGTACTAAGCAAGCTTAAGCTGATCGTAGAGACCATTGGCGCCAATGGTTTCTATGATCTCTTTAGGCCTACGATGCTTTTGGGAAATGCAGCCTGGGTTGTTTAAAGACAATGTTACTGTAGAGTTTCGCAGTTAAGAGATTTTACTCTGGCTAAAGCTCATTTATTGTAGAACTGCTGTGATCAATACAGTATTTGGTAGGTATGTGTGCGTGTGCAGCTAAAATTCTGTGGTACTATTGAGCAGACCTTGTGTGCCCTTCGGAGAAAAGTAGCTTTCCAGTTGATTATGCATGGAGAATGGTGAAGCTGTGTTCTTACTGCATCCCATGCATTTTTAAATATTTGCTAACATCACCTGAAATGGATTTTCACAGATTAAAAATATGTCGGCAAAATGAAAAAATGTACATAGACAAAGAGCAAGATCTCTTTCTCTCTCTCTCTCTCTCTCTCTCTCTCTCTCTCTCTCTCTCACACACACACACACTCTATCTAATATACAAGTTCATTCAAGGTTGGCCATGGTTTTTCTGGCATCAAAACTCAGCTGAAAGGCTGCAGTTACCTTAGCAGCAGGGGTGGATTATGACTAGCAAGGGCCCTGGGGCCAATTTTCTTTTAGGGCCACACCAGTTCAATTATCTAGTTGAGATCCACGCAAAATACATTTTCATTGATTACTTCCCTTTAAATACCCGTTCTGTTATTTACAATCACATTAATTCAAACACACAGCACGGATGTGGTAAAGAAACTGCTCAACCAAAACGTTCGCTGAACTTTCTTAAAGAGACAGTACCATTTTTACGTTTGTTATACATACTGCAAACTCAGTGTAAATACTACAAATTATGCATACAAAAAACAAGAATGTGAAAAAAAAAAAAAGTGTATTAAATGTGTATTAAATGTGTACATGTGCATATATTTAAAGGGGCAATAATACATTATGAAATATTTAATTTCATCAAACACTTTAAATATTGAAGAATTTAACACCTACAGCATCTATGCAGGGGTTTGGTGAAACTTGGCCAAGAGTTTAGGCAGTTCTGGCTCGCGCTGCCTTATCTTTTCTAACTCATCTGAATTGTGGTGTGTTCCATTTAGAAGTGATCATCCCTAAACCCTATTTCCTTCAAAGATTTTACCCTTCATTGTGAGAGCTTCAAAGGGCTGAATGGTGTGAGGCTCAAAATAGTGGTCATTTGGTCATTTTATTGTAAGTTCCTTTTGGAATGACCTTACAGCTTGGCTACCATTATTATTCTCTTATCAAAAAAGCCCTGTGAAGGCATCATTTAAGCCAAAATCCCCTAGGCTACATTACATTGACAGAATGTTTAAATGAGCTATGAGTCTGTTTTTGAATGTTCGTGATTTCAATAATCAGCTGTCAAAACTCACACACCAGACCTTTAATCTGCTATATGATGCTCTCTTCTTTCTTTCTTTCTTTCTTTCTTCCTTCCTCTTACTATAACACCTGTAAACATTTCTAACTTGAAGCATTTAAAAGTATTTTAAACTTTCAGACAAGGTTTTGTCAAACCAGCATTATACTCTGTATCAACAAACTTTACGTATCTAGTCAGACTTTTGTACCACACAAAAAATTAAAAAAAATAAAAATTAAAAATAAATAAATAAATAATTGTCTAATTTTTCCCAACCACCTAAGCCGAGTTATTTTTTATAATAAAGGTTTTTGTTCGACAGCACTTTTCAAACAAATCATGAAGCTCATCCCTATAAAGCCTAACATATTAAATAATATTCCGAATTTTTTTAACCAATTTAAAATTATTTTAATATAATTTAATGAAACTGTAAGCAAGCACATGTTGCTTTAATTCATTAAATACTAATTTTGAAATAACAGTAACAATATAAACGTTATTTTTGATTTTACTTTATCAAAATCAGCAAAGATTTCACATCAAAAAGACAAGTGCATCAACATATGAAGGTAGCCATTTCTACATCCAGAAAAGCATGGACACTTTCAACAGGAGGCAGCAGACATCTAGTGCATTGCATGCAACTGGGTTTTCAGCAAAGTTTTGATCATGTTGATGATGTAGAGGATTTAGAAAGTCATGTATCAATTATAATACATGCAGCATTATAGGGTTAAAAAGTGGCTCAAAAATGTAATTAGAAACAAGAAGGCAAAGGGTCCTATAAGAGGGATAGGGACCCTCATAGTCACAGGGCCCTGTTGAGGGGGCCTTTTATAAGCTGTGGGGCCCACATTTTCAAGCGTATATATATATATAAAAAAAAAAAATTCAAAGTTGATGGGCCATGAGACCTTGCAGCCTAGGGCCCCTCCAGGCCCCTGGTAGTTAAGGGCCCCTGGGCACTGGCCCTATTGGCCAGGTCCATAATACACCTAGCTTAGCAGCACAAAGTTGGTGCAATAATAATGATTTAGTATTGAATGTATGTGGTTGGGGTGCTGCCATGATTAACTATAACCCACTGAATCTTTCAATCTAAGACCAGGGCTGTGCACTTACCTTTTGAGGTCTTAGCACTGGTGCTTGCTAGTGGTCAAAATAAATAAATAAAAATATCATAATCAAAATCATAAGCACAAATTAAAATGTATTAGCACACAGAGAACTATGGTCAAAATGTGTGTTATTATTATTTAATGATTTATTATTATAGTATAGTTTGTTACTTTAACAAACTGGCATGCAACAAAGTGATAATTGCCTACTTTTATAAATAAACTTCTTCAATCAAAGCTCTTAAATATCTTTCTAAGATTCAAAACTTTGCAAACTTTGGCAAATCCAACATTTGCGACTAGTTCTTTGAGGCTGAGACAACACAGCTTATCAATGTTTCCTCTCATTTCTGCCAGCTAAACTGTAGTGTTTCAGAAGTACAGCAACTAAATCTTAATTACTAAAGAGTAAACAAATTAATCAAACAACTTTTAATTAAACCTACATTACATAAATAATACAATAATGCCATGTTTTTTATTAATGTCAACATTTGTGTTAAGATAAATAATGGTGCTGCAATACCCTCATAATTATTTTCACTGGTCATTTGTCCTACCACCACAATATATATATTTACTTGTTTCCTTCTTTAAAACATTTTTAAATGCAATAATAAAATCCTATATTTTTTTATTTACAGCTGGGATATGGTCCAACGTGTATACAGGATAAGTGGCTGTAAAAAATGGATGGATGGATTTATTTATTTGACATATTAATTTTGATGGTTTAAAAATCAACCACTGAAAAACCCATATTTGTCAAAAACTAATCTGCTGATTAGTCTGCTTGGAGTCTATCTTAATCTAGTTCTTCGAAGCCAAAAACAGACCATTTTGTGAGCTCTCCTTTAAGAAATCAAGCAACTAGTATGCTCCCAACAGAATAAAATCTCACTTTTTTACTGAATGCGTTTTGTTGCAGCTCTCTGATATGACCTCAGCAAAAACTTGAGGTGTGTGACTCTGGGAAGGGAACATTTCCAAAGACTCTCGCTCCAAAGCCCATACCGCGACAGGATCTCGACAAGGACACCAGAGACTGCTCTATTTGAAAGCAAATGGAGGAAAGATGTAAATTGAGAGTCAATGGAGGAAACGCCTTATTAATCTGAATAAATTGCTTTTTAGTGGAAACAGTTTGTCACATAATGTAATAGATTTGTTGCCTGGCTGCTAATCTTGAACATGTTTGCCATGAAGTATTCATTTTAGAGTGCTGCGATGAAAAATACCTGTTTTTTTAAGAGAAGTCACTGGAATTTTGCAACAGGTAAGATTACTCACCAGCAGCGATGATCCACTGTGGGAACACCAGCATTTGAATGTAAACTATCTGTGACATAATTCCAAAAGCATTTTAGTATTGCTACGTTGCGAGAGTAAACAAATATATACAAATGCTACTGATTTCAAATATCAGTGCTTTTAGAGCAAGGGCGTAGCCAGGAAATTACTTTGGGAGGGACTCAGTAAAAATGGATGTGCCAAGTTTTCTGCCAATTTTATTTATTTATTTCTTTTACCAAACTTTCCTTAACAACAGAGAAGCGGCACATTCAAACAGTTCTTTCACACTTTCATAAATTAGAATTTATGCATTTTTAAACTGTTTTATAAATATGTATTTGAAGTCAAAGAATAATCTCTAATATAGCTGCAAACAGCGATGATGGGCCCAAGCACCATGGGTCCATTTCCACCCGGTGGATTTTGGAAAACAATGCAAGGTGGACACATGCATTGGGCATTTGACATTATTCAAAACAATTTTGAAGCAATTTTGGTAAATATAAGAGGACTATTTTAAAGTCTGCTGTAAGAGCCACACTTCCTGCTGCCAGGTGGTGACGCTATGACCATGACCCAAATTAGTCATATCCATGTTATTAGCCCCCAAGACTAAACATACATATCAATTTTAATCTAAATCACACGTTGCACACAAAAGATATGAGACACTAATTTAATGCCTCGCCATGGCAACACCACTCGATATATCAAAAACCTGTTTGCAATTTAGCATCTTCAATGTCTTGGCATAATATTGTCTAAATGTGGTGACAGTCTTATGAATCCCATAGGAGGAGTATTTAAAAGTTCAGAAACTACAATATTCAAAAAATCCAAAATGGCCGACTTCCTGTTGGGCAGAGCTAATAACTATAATTATGAAAGTTATCCGGCTTGATGAGAACAATATATGTACCAAGTTTGGTGACTGTAGGTGAAAATGGGGGTGCTACAGAGACAGTCTTATATGCCCATTTTAAAGGGGGTGCTACAGAGACCCCCCCCCCATGTAAACATAAGAGGGCTATTTCAAAGTCTATTAAAAATTTCATACTTCCTGCTGCCAGTTGGTGGTGTTATGACTGTGACCCATAATAGCCACATAAATGTGATCAGCCCCATTACCAAACATGCAGCTGAATTTTCATTAAAGTCATACAATGCACACTGAAGATATAAGGAACTTCCTGTTTCACATTTTTAGCCATAAATATATTGCTGTGCCATGGCGACACAGTAAAATGTTGGCATGATGTTGCACAAATTTAGTTCCAGTCTCATGAATCTCCTGTGAGGAGTATTTAAAAGTTCACAGCTTGTGATTTTCAGAAAATCCAAAATGACCGACTTCCTCTTGGGCAGAGTTAATGACTATAATTATGAAAGTTGTCCAGCTTGGTGAGAACTATAACATTTCATGACGTTTTAAGCATGCCAAGTGCCTCAAAAACACCCAAATATAGGAAGGAATGATAACAATGAATGTGTTGCCATGGCAACGCTATTTAAGATATCAAATATCCCTTGACAATTTTACATCAGCAGTGTCTTGACATTATTCTAAAAAAATGTAAGCAATTCAGGTAAACATAAGAGGGCTATTTCAAAGTCTGTTAAAAGTGCCACACTTCCTTCCGCCAGTTGGTGGTGCTACAACCGTGACCCACAATAGCCACATCAATGTGATCAGCCCACAAGGCCAAACATACAGCTCAATTTTGATGTAAATCACATGATGCATGCAGCAGATGTGAGACATTTCCAGTTTCCCATTTTTTATGTTCTTTTATCATGTCACCATGGCAACACCGTTCAATATATTAAAAATATGTTTGCAATTTAGCATCATCAATGTCTTGGCATGATGTCGCCCACATTTGGTACCTGTAACATGAATCCCCAAGGAGGAGCATTTCAAATTCCAGAGCATGCATTTTTCATATAATCCAAAATGGCCAACTTCCTGTTAGGCAGAGCTTATGACTGTCAGCATGCAAATTGTCCGGCTTGATGAGATCTATATATGTACAAAGTTTGGTGACTGAAGCTCAAAAGTGATATGCTACAGAGCCCCCGAACATGCCCATCTTCAAGGTGGTGCTACAGTGCCCCCTGCATGTCTCCCCCCACCCCCACCCCACCTGCAACTTTGCCCAGCCCTAATGGCCGATGACTCTGATGTGTGAGCAAACTTTCAAGAGTTTTACGCATGTTAAGTTCCCCAAAAGTACCAAAAACCTTGAAAAGAAGAAGAATCCTTAGAAGAACAATAGGGTCTCCGCACTTTCAGTGCTTGGGCCCTAATAATCCTTAGAACAATACGGCCTCCGCACTTTCAGTGCTGGGGCCCTAATAATCCTTAGAAGAACAATAGGGCCTCTGCACTTTCAGTGCTTGGGCCCTAAAATATCCTGGGTGGGACTGGGTCCTATTTGGGTGTTCCAGGCCCACCCCGGCCTACCTTTGGCTACGTCACTGTTTCATAATAGGTACTGAATTTGATAATGATGACTTCTCAACCATTGTAATTGTCCTTTGACCTATATGCTCTTCAACCTTTGTAATGACAATAACAAAAACATTGACTCGGGTGATGTTATACATGTAAAATTTACCACAAAGAAGTCTAATGGTACCTAGCATTTACACTTCATAAGAGCCACCTTCACAGTTCTCCACCATTTTTTACTTTTCAACTTTTCAAATCTGACTGCTCCTGAGCTCTTAAGGTGTAGCATAATAGGATAACAAACAGTCCGATGGTTTCACACTTAAGAATCTCAGCAGATGCAGGGGGTCATTTGGGTATTGTTTGCCTACTGTATTATGAATACTGAGTTTAAGGACATCCTATTAATTTGATATGCTGCTTTTTGCATACTGTGTTGCAGGGAAGTACACATCTTCGGACTTTGGGGCCTGCTTCTCTATTGAAGGCCATTCAAATTTAGCCGTGTATTTAGAAGAAATAACATTATGTGTTTTATAGCATATTTATTATTCTATATGTGATTTATAGAATGTTATTTAAGTAATTTAAATACAGTATATTATTTGTGATTTATAGCAATGCATAAATCACCAATATGTCATTATATGATAAAGATTTCACCAGTGCCTAATTTTTTTTGGCTGCTGCTTTTGACGTCAGAGCTCAAGCACCTATAGAATGTGTCCTGCATGCTGCCTTCATTGTTCATGAGGATGGAACTTTTTGAGCCAAGAATCACTGTGGTTGAAAATGTCAAAACACACCATGACCACAAATTCCAAATAAATGTGGCAAGTTTAAACATGGTAACTGCATAAAGCCCACAGTAAGGAAAAAAATAAATAAATAAATAAAAATAAAAAACTGTATTACTTGACAGAATAACTGTTTATTCCTATAATTATTTATAATAAATGTAACTTTTTATTGAAAATTGATATCCTTTACCTAACCTGGTCTCATGAACATTACGTGACAGTGGAAACATTTTTGAAAAACGAAATTACGTGCTTTATAATGCGTTTGGCTGCAGTTTTCCATTGAAATGTCCAGCAGGAGGCGCCAAAAGCGAGTGAAATGGTGTTGTAATCAGACAATATTTTTTAAAATGAATATTAGATGGAGGTTTTAATGAGTAAAATGTACCTCCTCAACCTAAAACTTTAACCTAAACCTAACAAGTAGTGGTCTAAAAATCAAATGAGAGGTGAACAAAACAGACATCTTACCCTTAACAAATGCCTAAACCTAACTGATAGTGCCCAAAAACAAAATGAAAAATGAAAAGCACATTTTCTTCTATGACACTGTTGTCTCACGTGTCAGCTTGCATGCTTGATTGGTCTTGAACCACGGACTTCAGCGTTCAAAGTCCATCACTCTATCTGATGAGCTATCATAGAAGCCAGTCACATTGGAATAAGTGTGTAAATGTACGCGAGTCTGTAATACAAGTGCTAAAATGTACAGTTTTTGAAATGATGCGTTAAAGTAAAAATTTTTCAATATCATAATGTATCAGTTTGTGTAACAGTGCGAAAACATTTTGTTTATAAAGTCATAATCATTCGTTGTGATCATGATTTGTGTGAAAGTGAATAAAACATAGTTGATGTAGTGCCTCTAGTGTTAATTCCACCAGAGAACTGCAATGAAACATTGCAGACTAGGTTGCTTTTACCATAGTGCTGTTGTTGTCATTTTATAAAACCAATGATTTTATGATGGCTTCTCTTGGCTTATTATTTTATTCTCTCATACCTCACATAGTGTTCAAAATACAATGGGTTAAGAAAACCCTGTGAGTAAGTAAAAGCGTCTGCTTTGAATCCCCAGCTTTACTCTACATCTCCCCCAGCTTTGCTTTATCTGAAGAGTGATCCTCAACTGATGGAACAAGCCTCATAGTGTCAGTTCTCCAAACTTCTTTCTAACACCTCAGCTAGACAAATAGATGACAGGTGACAGGAGAGCAGATTTTCCATCCTCCCCTGCCCTACTCTGTGTGCATATCTTTAAGATTTGTATTCAAAGCCAGTTTCTTTCCCCAACCTCCATTTTGCTAGCTACATCCCTCTCATATGTCAAGTCATATATAAATCATTGAGATCATATTTTCTGCCACTTTTTAATAATGAGATTGAGAATTAATGGGTACAATCAGATAGGATGGGGCATTGTCTTATGAGAACGGAACAAAAAAGATTTTTCTATATATTAATTCTTCTGTTCATTTAATTGATTTCTTGTCTTCTGTGGAACAGTTGCCATCTGAAGGATTTACACAGGAAGACGTCGAGTTCACTTATTCTGCCAGTGCTATGATTCTTTCCACTATTAATCACCTCAGACACCAAAGCAAATGACGAGTAAAAAATTAGGAGAAAGCAAATAAAGAAGCTACCGACTGTAATAATTTCAAATATTGTGTTCAAAACCACATACAGTACACTAGGTACAAAGTAACATTGTTGTGGAAATGTGCAACTATCTTTTAGCATCATTTTTGGACTGATGATATTTTTTACCACAAGTTTCTAAACATAATGCGAAACTTACCATTACTGTCACCGATTTTTACAAAATTCAGAACAATATGTCATATAAATTGGATGCACTGGTCTGTTTCTGTATGAGTAAGTCTGCATTTAGGCTATCTAATGTTGAAAAAATAAACTTTTGGCAGATTTACGTATTTAAAATGTACAGACTAAAAATATTGATGATTCATCTTGCAATCACAGGTATATCCATATTTTTGTTAAAATAAATTACTCTGTAAAATCAGAATGTCACCCTCCCACCAATACAACCTGCTTCCAACAAGGGCTGGGCAATATATTGAATATTCACAATACATTAATTGAATTTTGCTGATGATATAAAATTAAGCAGCATTGTGAATATATGAGTTCCCTATCTGTCACTCACTTGACGTTGTGTCGATGTAGTGACACTAGGGGTCACTCTTGGGAGCCTCAAACACCTCTGCTTTTTTGAAAAAAGGCCAATGAGAATTGGCGAGTGGAATTTGCATGCCACTCCCCCAGACATACGGGTATAAAAGGAGCTGGTATCCAACCACTCATTCAAATTTTCTCTTCGGGGCCGAGCGGTTCTATTCATTGAAGCTGAATTCATCCGCGAAGTTCATTCACCTCATCTGCTGGATTTTACAGCACATTTCAACGGCTTCTCCCCCTCTGCACCCGTGGAGTGCAGAGAACGCCCCTGGGCACTTCGACAGAAACAACTAAAAGAGTATATTCTAAAAAAAAGAGTATGTTTTATTTCTAAAAGAGTGGCACACACGGAACGTCTTTTTAAAGATGCCTATCCGTTTGTGTGTTATTCCTGGTTGCGGTCGTTATCTCTCCGCTGTCTTATGTGTCTGGGCACTGCCCATGTGGAGACATTTTTCGTGGATGGGTCTTGTCCTTATTGCGAGAACATGACCATGGCAACTTTGCAGTTGCGGCTTGCATTCGTAAGAAAGCAAGCCACCCCAGCGGCTCCCCGCCTCGGTCCTTCTACCTACGGGTATGAGGCCATGCCGGTTAGCACTGGGGGCGATTTGGGGACCTCAATGGGACCACCTCCGCCAGGTATCCCCCCACGGACCTCCCATTCCCCAGCACGCTCGCTTGCCCCGGTTGGGCGCTAGGACGAGATCGCCGGCTCAGGGTGAGTTCGACCTCTTGTTTGGAGCCTGGGAAGAGGACGAGTTATCGAGCGCAGCATCGGAGAGCGGGATCGTCCAGTCGGATGCAGAGGCTTCGACTGGGCTTCCTCCTTCGGGAATGGTCGCCCAGTCCCAGGCCGACGTGGAAATGATAGACATGTTTTCCCATGAGTGTCGGGCTAGAGTGGAACCCTCCACTCTCCCCTGAACCCTCGCGGCTCGATGATTGGTTCCTGGGCTCAGGGCGTCATCACAACCACCGTCCACCGTCCCATCTTTGCAGGTAAGGCGCTTCAGCGGCGGTCTCTCCGCCCCTGTGCGCCCAGCTGTGGCACAAACACACCCACACGGGATTGGGTCCGGTGGACTATGGGGACGAGACTCCTCCTCCCCCCTCCTCGGCCAATCTTATGGTGGGCGGCAGGAGCCAGGTAAGTGCTTCGATGTCCCTGGACTCAGCACGGCCACGGGGCTCAAATCCTCTAGACATGGCACCTCAAAAGCCGCCCCGCCATGAGGCCCCACCCGCTGGTACGTCCGACGTGATCATTCCATTGGTCCCCCTCGCCCGAAGTTTGGGCACTTGGCTCGCACTTTCCAACACGTCGCGATCGCTGACCCGGACCGTCCGCCTCGGCTACGCGATTCAATTCGCCAGGTGCCCACCCAGGTTCAGCGACATCTGCTTCACCTCGGTGAAGGGCGAGAACGGCGCTACCTTGCGTGCAGAGATCGCTACTCTTCTGCCCAAGGATGCGATAGAGCCTGTCCCTCCAGACGAGATGAAGAAAGGGTTCTACAGCCCTTACTTCATCGTACCAAAGAAAGGCGGTGGGTTGCGATCAATCCTGGACCTGTGAGTACTGAACCGGGCTTTACACAGACTCCCGTTCAAGATGCTGATGCAAAAGCACATTCTAGCGAGCGTCCGGCATCAAGATTGGTTCGCGGCGGTAGACCTGAAGGACGTATACTTCCACGCCTCGGTCTTACCTCGACACAGACCCTTCATGCGGTTTGCCTTCGAAGGCCAGTTGTACATGTACAAGGTCCTCCCCTTCAGCCTGTCCCCTCACGTCTACACGAAGGTCGCAGAGGCAGCCCTTGCCCAGCTAAGGGAAGTGGGCGTCCGCATCCTCAACTATCTTGATGACTGGCTAATCCTAGCTCACTCTCGAGAGTTGCTGTGCGCACACAGGGACCTCATGCTCTGGCACCTCAGCCGACTGGGGCTTTGGGTCAACTGGGAAAAGAGCAAGCTCTCCCCGGTTCAGAGCATCTCTTTTCTCGGTTTGGAGTTGGACTCAGTCTCGAACAAGCGTGCACAGTCGGTGCTGAACTGTCTGAAGATGTTCAGACGGAGAACAGCGGTTCCACTGAAACTTTTTCAGAGGCTCCTGGGGCATATGGCATCCTCAGCGGTGGCCACACCGCTCAGGTTGATGCATATGAGACTGCTTCAGCACTGGCTTCAGACTCGAGTCCTGAGATGGGCATGGCGCCACGGGACACGTCGCGTGACCATCACGCAAATATGTCGCCACCTCTTCAGCCCTTGGACCAACTTTGCATTTCTACGGGCAGGGGTTCCCCTAGAGCAGGTCTCCAGGCACGTCGTGGTTACAACAGATGAATCCAAGATGGGCTGAGGTGCCGTATGCAATGGGCACACAGCCGCCGGTTCCTGGACTGGCCCGCGGCTGCGTTGGCACATCAACTGCCTAGAGTTGTTGGCAGTACTGCTCGCCCTGCGGAGGTTTCGGCCGTTGATCCAGGGCAAGCACGTGTTGGTCCGGACGGACAACACAGCGATGGTAGCATACATCAACTGCCAAGGCGGTCTACGCTCCCATTGCATGTCACAACTCGCCCGCCATGTTCACAGACTGTGATCCCTGGATGACTTTCCTCCTTAGCCCTCTGGCAGTTGAGTTTGCAGAGAAACTCGCTGACCGGCCCAGTACGTGCGCAAATGAGCCCCTGTACTGAGGTAGGTGCTCCCCATGTGCTGGTTCCCCGAAGGTGACCCCATGTGATATCTTCCGCAAAAACGTTTCCCTGATGGCAAACTGCATCTTCCTTGGGCAGAGGCCCCTCTGCCCCCAGTCGAAATGCTCTGTAGAAACTCCTCCCCATTCGGTTAGGACCTACCATGGGACCTCTCCACATGACATACTTCTGACAAGACTCGGTAAGACCATGTGACGTATTCCACTCAAAATACCCCCCCCCCCCCTTTTTGGGCAGGGTGTGGTCTCTGTCGTGTCTTCCCCTTGGGAAGGACACCCCCCGACGCAGACACTTATGAATCAAAATACTGTCCTGGTTACTTTCACAACCTCCATTTCCTGATGGAGGGAACGAGATGTTGTGTCCCTCTTGCCACAACGCTGAACTACCCGTTGAAATGGCTGGGACCTTGTCTCGGCTCCTCAGCACAAAACATGAATGAGTGGTTGCATACCAGCTCCTTTTATACCCGTATGTCCGGGGGAGTGGCATGCAAATTCCACTTGCCATTTCTCAATGGCCTTTTTAAAAAAAAGCAGAGGTGTTTGGGGCTCCCAAGAATGACCCCTAGTGTCACTAAATTGACACAACATCTCATTCCCTCCATCAGGGAATGGAGGTTACGAAAGTAACCAGGACATTTTTTGATTTTGCCATCACGTTTCAAAAGTGTCACTACACAAGTTTACAATCCCTCTTTGTCTCTCAACTTGTGAATATAAGCATGTACAGAGCAGTGGCGTGTGGTGGACTTTTGAAATGAGGAGGCAGAGTGCCATCTCAGCGTACTTTTTTTAAGCCCAATGTGAGTTCCTATTTCAATTCCATTGGACAGTTACATAGCTTTCTGTTTAAACTAGTTCTGTCGGCGTTAACGTGTTAACGCATGTGATTAATTAAAAGTGTATAACACGTTAATTTTTTTTCTTAATCGTGATTAAGGCATGTACAGATTTGACATTAGATTTTGACATTTTACTCAGCTCCATGTGAGTTCTGAACACTCATTAGAGGACGGAACCCTTGCAATGTGTCCATCGGGGACATTACACTTATTTACACACAACAAATAAACACACAAAAGTGAGTCCGTGCTGGAGAAAGGACCTCTTATATAACAGTCGCTGATGGGACAAAAGTGAAGTTCTTCGCGTCTTTTGTAAGTCAGCATTTTACCACATGGAGTGTCTGTTGATACTCCGCTTAAATGTAATATAATTTCTACTTTGTACTCATTGTCGCCGAGCTTCTGAAGCATCAGCTAATGATTACTAGACAATTCGGATGAATTATATTTCCATCGGCAGTGCCAGCGTTAAAAGCAGAACAAGATGTGTTTTTCATATGGAGTTCAACGCTGCGCTTGCTGCCCTGAAACAAATCATGTGCATTCCATATTCAAAGTGATCACGATAAATATTGTGGAGGATGAGGGTTTAAGAGATTTAATGGTCAGGTGAGGTTACTTTATTTATACCCATAGGTAGATTTGGTTTGCAGTGGGTGAGTTTCATATATATTATAATTTTATTTTGGGGTCTACTAGAATAGGTTTACATGCTTTAATGTTAAAAAAACACATGTAACGATGCTGGCAACAGGCAGACAAAGAGACGATGAAGTAGTGTGATGAACCCAAGTGCAGTTTATTAACAAACGTGAAATCCAATAACCATTATTCCAAACGTGAACAAAAACAAAACATGAACTAGACTAAACTTGACTTGAACAAAACATAAACATGAACTTGACTTGACTAAACTAAACATGGCATGACTAGACTATGAAACATACATTACATCAACAATACTTGACAAAGGACAATGGAAAACATGAGTGTTTAAATACATTGACATGGGAGAACAAACCAATGAACAACCAGAACTCTAAACAAGATAATTAAACAATAAACCAATGAAAACAATACACATGAACATGGAGGGAAAACAGCAATCATATGACTATGGAACCACATGACATGAAACAGGAAATAACTTTCAAAATAAAAGACATGAATAACATGAATCAACAAAATACACATGACAACACATTCTTTTTTTCATCCTGTACATTGCTGTAGCACCACTTTTCACCCTCTGTTTTAAACGCTCTTTTTTAGCTCCTGTCTCTTTAAAGCCCCCCTTTCCAAAAAGTCTAGTCTGTTCTGATTGGTCAACTGGCCTAGTCTGTTGTGACTGGTCAACCGCATAGAGCATCTGTCGAATGTAATGCCCCTTACCATAACCGAAGAAGCCCTTAGGCGGGCATTATGCAAATATGTTACATAGTGACATAGCTAAGTCATGGAAGTAATGGCTGGACTGCAAACCAGGCATTTCAGGCAGTTCAGGAGCAGTGTTTTCTGTGGGAGAGAGTAACTCCCTTTGGCGTGGACTTTGTGCTTTGTAACTTTGCAGAACTTTTACATGCACAAACAGCTATATTACACACTAAAGGAAATGTCAAATACCCAAATGCATAATAGGGCCTCTTTAAAAGAATAAGTTACCATTTAGACTTTTTTCTTCGGACTTGAGATTGGATGCATCTGCACTGGCAAGCAAGATCTGATTTGTTTTGGGTTTTGCTTAGTTGGCTGCATTGCTTGCATGCTAGCATGATTACTTGCAAAGAAATGAACAGGAACAGGCAGGGAAGTGAACCCTCTTGTAACATGAATGATTGTGTAATGACACAGTATGCATCCTCATTAGATAAGCCATTCTCTGATGCCAAAGTGCTGTGGGATACTTATGTACACATGATTTTACTGCTTGCTCACCTCTTTGTTGTGTGTGTGTGTGTGTGTGTGTGTGACTGGACATGACAATAAGAAAACAGCTTTTTTAATGGAACATGCTGTTCCACTTGAAGAGAAAACATATAAAAAAACTTGGAATGTTTATTAAAAAAGAGAGAAATGTCTGGAAGAGACAATTTTAGCATTTCGCTTATTAAAGACAAACAACTGGAAATTAAAAGTAATGTTTTTGGTCCTACCAGTGATGGGATCTATGAGAGAGGGACAAGAGAGAGAGGGATAAAGATGGTACAACTTTTAGTTTGTTTAACTTCCTTTCGTCCATCACATCACCATTACAGAGATAGTCCACCTTACTTCAGAGGAATTGTTTGTTCAGGTTCACGGCACTATTCAATGTCAACTTTTGTAATGAATGTTTTGGAAACAAATTCCATCAATGGTAAATAAAGGTTCTATTTGATTCTACACCTATATTGACCACTGATAAGCCAGTTCAGAACATCTATATGTGTTGGACTAACTTTTAAAGCCATTGAGTCAAGCATAGATTTAATATCATTGTGACTTAACCCAGCATTCTGCTAATGTGGCACTGAATAAGATAACCTCGTTTTTTGCTTCAGTACTGGTAAAGAGCAGAGATAGTTCTCGATAGTTGTTGTTGTTCCTCTGACATGAATGAGATCACTGATCTGCTAATTTTTCTTCTTTTAATAATCTGTGAGAAATGCTCTCCTTCCCCACCTCCCCCTCTCTTGGAAGATTTCCTCGTCCCACCATGCCTTGATTTTGCCCCAGATCTCTCATGCTTCATAAACAAACAAAAACTCTGAGATTTCCCACATGGTGCCCTTGCTAAACCCAAGAGATTCCCTCATTCTGGGGTGGGCCCTGATTAAAGGAAACCTTATATTCTCCAGTACATTCTTTAAACTCTATTCCTTGAGTCTAACTTGTTCGTGTCTCAGCTGTCACTCATAGTGTCAACTGATCTCTGATTGTGTGAAAGCATGGAACCACATAGTGGCAGTGTTGATGGTGGATAATGACCCTGGCTGCCACAGCAAATGGTTTATTATTGCTGATTCTTGGCTGCCTTTAAGCATCTCCATAATACTGGTTTCTTTTGTATTGCTCAGAAATTGATGCTACGAACTACACTGTAAAAAGTAAATAAACTTAAAAAATTAAGTCAATTGGTTGCATTTACTTAACATTTTAAGTTCGGTTAAGATATTTACTTCAAATAATTACATTTCACATAAACATTTGCCATGACTGTAACAATTAAATACATACCTGTAGGCTATTGTTACAATACATACATACATACCTGAAAGAAGTGGTTACCTGCAATTGTTACCTTAAGAAGCTATTCCTGCCAGATCTAACGCAAAAAATTGAGTTTCATTTATCAAGATTCAGATTAAATGACTTGCTCCTCCCGACCAACACTGCCAGAGTAAGAGTATATAAACAGCTGCTTACCTCTACGTGGCATCGAGATTTCTGGCACTCGGCCCCACCCATTGCCCGTGAACAGACTCGTGTAAGTGACTCGGATCATCGGATGCAACTTCGTTGCAAAGCATTTGCCTTCATCAGAACAGCATTTCCATCCAAATCTCATTATTCAACAGAAGCTACCACAGCAGCTCATTTGTTTTTTTAGTATTGACCGCTACCATGCTAAGTGTTATATTTCATTCTGTCTTTCTTTTTATTCTCTATTCGCCGAAGCAGATTATAGCATGAAGTTACTTCCACAAACTGGCTGCTTCGGCACTGTATACATGTAAAACATCTCTCTACGACTGCCCATATGTTCTCTGATCTAAACCTTCCACCCGGAGCGGTCCATTGCACAAAGCTGTTTCCGAACGCCTAACACTTCGGCGCCATATACATGTGAAACAGCTCCCTACGGCTGTTCATATGTTCTCCTATCTAAACTTCCCACCCGGAGCGGTCCATCGCATAAGCCTGCCTCCGTGAACGAGCACTGCTCCGGCTTCGTGCCACTTGAGCTCTATCACAGCTTAATATGAATGCAAACAAAAGATTAACTATTTAATTCAAGCATCATTCCAACGTTCCCCAGTGTTTCAATCTGGTTCTCCTGCACAGGTGATTCCTGTCAGCCTCATTACCTCACCGCACCGCTCATTTAGGGCATGCTCCATTCAGCGATTCCATTTCTTCCAACATGACTATCACGATTTTTCTCCCTTCAAAGAGCTCTTCGGAGTGTGATTTATTCCATTTGGAACACAGGGGCATAATGCAACAAGCGAACTCCTTCCAAACAACTGCTACTTCATTGCACACTCGCTGCCGCAGCAACTCCCACTCTGACTATTCTACAGCTCACTACGGCTATACATAGCCTCTGTCCGAACAGACACGAGCCGTGTTTGGCTCCACAAGAGGTGGATTGCGCGCTGTGTCCGACTCATTCATAATCATTCCTCAAACGCGTCTCGCCTCTGCACAGCATTCGAGCTTGCTTTGCAGCCCCGATAACCATGAAGCAAGCGTTTCTACAAATGTCTACTCATCTCTAGACCATAACTTGACTTTCCCTCCTCCTGCCCAGGACAAATGCTTCATGCAGGTAAAAATCAATACATCACTTTATGTTACAGACAAGTCTTCTCTACTTTCAGAAATTTAATTTGAATATAGTCTTCTATATGCCCTCACATCGAATGCTGTGCTCGATGACCCAACCTTTCATATTGCAAGGCGAGTCCTCGTTCATACGCAGCGTAAATTTTTCATACATTCTCACTGATTTTTATCTCCTCTCCAAATCCTCCTTCGCCTCACACCTCAATCAATCCAAAAACCTCCATCCAGGAACCATCAAGGGTTACCTAAGTGGCATCCATTTCTTCTATAAATAAATTTTTGGCAAAAACTCCTCCACAGTAAGCAACCCCAGATCTCACTTCTTGTTAAAGGTATCCACAAATCACTACCCACCAGAACCGATACCAGGCTTCCCCTCACCATCGATCTACAAATCCGATGCTTAAATACTCTCTGCCAGGGCTACATTTCTCCAAACACCTCAAAAACCTCCTTGCCTTCTTTGGCTTCCTTGCTGTTCAGAACTCACTACCACGGCTAAATTCGACCCAAGAATCCATCGCACCATTTTGGACCTCCATATCATAGACAACAAGACAATCAGATGCCTTATCAAACAAAGCAAAATAGATCAGACCAAAAAGGGCATTAAATTTTCATTTTCAATCTGCCAGCTCCCATCCAGCCCTTTCAATTATTAACAAACTATCTCCATTACAGAGGGTCCCTAACCAGAACCCCTCTCAATCCACTTTTCGTAGACTACAAAAACCAAGCAGTTTTCAAATTCTGGTTCCAAAAACACCTCAAATCCATCCTGCTCAATTCCAGCATCTCAGATAAACTATACTCAAGCCATTCCTTTCGCATCAGTGCCACAACCACAGCAGCACACAAAGGCCTGCCCGAGCACCAAATACGATTGCTGGGCCACTGGTTATCCAATGCATATCTCAGATACATCTGCACCAACCGTCTCTTTATCAGGATAGGACAACAAGCCCTAATTATCTAATCACAGCATTCACAGTCAGGGTCAGGGGGACGCATGCTTCATCCTCGTCTGTTCAATAGGACGGCCCCACCTTTAAGACGCTGCAGGGGCCCTCCCGGCAAGTCCTGTCTCAAATTTCTGGACAGGCACGACTCAAACACTCAAGGGGTCTTTTGTTTGAACCACAGCTGGGGGTTCTCCCATTCGAATGCAGTGCGAGCTAACTCACGTTTATTTGTATCGTGGGCTCCCCCCTTCGAATGACGTGAGGGCCCCATTGTCAGGAGGAGCCACAACTCTGCTCGGGCGTGGCAGACTCCCCCAGCGCAATCCATCAAGGGCTCTCCCTTTCAAACTGCAGTGAGGGTTCTCCCATCTGAATGCAGAGTGAGCTATTCACGTTTATTTGTATCGTGGGCTCTCCCGTTTGAAGCTCGGGAGGACTCTCCTGCTCGAAAGCAGCGAGGGCCCCTGTTCGATTGCAGGTTGGGCTCGCCTGCTCGAGAGGCCACTGTGCCCCTTCCCTCTGGGTTCACCCATTCGCTGCATGGGCCCATCTGTCGAAACCAACCAAGCCTGGAGAGAGACTTAGGATCAGTCCGGGAGGCTAGGATTCACGCCTCTGTCCGAGGCAACCCTGCCCTACCGCAGGGGGCAGACGTAACGATCCCTCTAGCACTTTTCAGCTCTTTTAGAGCTCATTTCCATGCTGCCGCAACTCTCTTCAGTGCTTCAGCCTATTTTTATTTTCCATTTCTACCTATTCTCCACCTCCCATTTTCCAATCCCCCGAGTGGACCCTAGAGCGAGGCTGTCTCCACTAGCTGCCCTCACTCGTTCTATCATATTTTGCCACCTCTGCCCACCTGCCACAGGCATTTAATCATTTCACACTCATTTTTGGGGGGTATAAGAAGCATCGTAAAATAATTTGTCTCATCTCAAATACAAAGGCTCCATAGACAACAGCTTGCTGTCCTGTTTTCTGGCACCTTTTGGGTGGTATTCGAGCTCGGGTTGTGTCTCGAGCCCCTTTCGCCCAGGACCTCGAGCCACACACTATTCTCAATGCAGTATTACATATACTTGCGAACTACTGAAATTAGTTTTGTTGATGTAACCTAATGGATTCAGGCTGATTCAAGCATGTTAAATAATACTTTTGACTTGAATCAAAACAGTTAATTTAAATGTTACCGCAGAAAGCATATTTATTAGGTTAGCATTTTTCAGCGCATATTAAGGCAGTATAAGATTTTTTAAGATCTATCAACAGATAAACACTTCCATGCAATTTTGTCCCTTTATTTACATTTAAATTGTTCAGTATTATGTGCTTTGCATGTTTTCTTTTAAGAAATTTTCAAAAATGCTTGTTATCCAAAATCACATCATTTAAGGGTTAGTTCACCCAAAAATGAAAATCCTCTCATCATTTACTCACCCTCATGAAATCCCAGGTGTGTTTGACTTTCTTTCTTCACCAGAACACATTAGAAGAAAAACAGAAAATTATCTTAGCTCAGTAGGTCCTTAAAATGTAAGTGGATGGTGATCGACTTTTGAAACTCCAAAAAGAACAGATAGTCAGCATAAACATCATCCATACGACTCCAGCTGTTAAATTTATGTCTTCTAAAGTGACACGATCGCTTTTGGCTCGGAAAAGGTAAATATTTAAGTACTTTTTAACTCTAAATCATCAACTCGGTAAGCAGCGGTATGCACGTGTGATGTAATCGCATTGGCACATGAGACGTGCGACACCCAGAAGAGCAGAGCTGTTTACAACTGAGTAGGAGGAACACTGTACAGAAGCTTTGTTGGTTTTGGTTTAGATCTGTGTTTGTATCTATTTCTTTACTCACAATGGTGTGTTTGTGTGCTTATCATGGATGTCTCAACCGAGAGGAGAATGTGAGATTACGTTCATAGCATGGCAATGTGAATACATCACATGAGATTCCGCGTGATCTCCACTCTCTCATGAAGGTTACCAGAAGCAATGGTTTATAGTTAAAAAGTACTTAAATATTGATCTTTTTCGCACCAAAAGCGATCGTATCGCTTTAAAAGACATTAATTTAACTGCTGGAGTCATATGGATTATTTTAGGTTTCCTTTATGTGATTTTTGGAGCTTCAAAAGACTGATCACCATCCACTCGCATTTTAAGGACCTACTGAGCTGAAATATTTTTCTATTTTTCTTCAAATGTGATCTGCTGAACCTTATACCATCAAGGCAGTTTGATTGGCTGGTGATGCTTGGTGCTCTGCCCACGCTCACGTACCATGTATATATAAGGTGGCGCCAGTGTGACATCACCAGAATTTTCCGATTGAAGGTAGAAGAGTGTATCTCTCAACACCCTACAGGAGAAAATTAGTAATGCGCCACAGCTTTGCAGAGTATTGTTCCCTCTTTCAGGGAACCAAGGTTATATAAGTAACCGAGACATTCTGTTTTAAGTGGGGAACTCAAAGCTGCATCAGAAAGCTGACACTACGGGATTGTTTACCATAAAGCCATGCTACTGACCAGCAATGTCCACTAGCCAACAGGGAAGTGAAACGTCTTTGCACAAACCACTGCTTCGGGGATAAAGTGGAGCAAGGCAGACCACATTCAATGGGCTATACATAATGACATTAGACTATGACAATTGACAATTTTAGCCAGGGGTGTCATTTCACTGACACCAGGCTGCCAGTTTACCTGCCAGTAGACCTGCCAGTTTATTGGGCATAAATCTTGGGGACCAAAGTACCAATTTGTGGAATAGTGTTTTGCATAAGCACTGCAAAAGCAGCTGCACCAGAGACCTAAATAGGGAGAACATCAAGTCAGATCGTGCAATTCTGGAAAGGGCAGCACCGGCGGCAAAGCTCAAAGCTCATTTTTTTTTTTGCAGGGTTTCCCCTGAACTTTATCAATCATGGGAGAATTACTGAATGCATTAGTCAGTCATGCGGAGGGGTCTTGTATCACCCTGAAGGTTTGCTATAACAACCGGCTGACTGCAATTTATCCCGCTTATTACATGGCTACTAATCAAATAAATAAATACATGGACATAAAATATTGATTTGCGTTGAAATTATGTAATTTGAGAAGAAAGAAATCGCTGAACAGCTGAAATCAAGCTCCGGTTTGCGTCGGAGATCTGTTGGTGTCTATTTTGTGAAAATGAATGTCTGACAGCTCATTATTCAGCCTTTTTGAAGACTATTTGCCAAGTAAACAAATAAATGGAGATGAAACACTGATTTGAGTTGAATTTATTTTATTAGCTTACTTGTAGAGATCGCACAGTGATTCGAGAAGCAGGAGAGACGGCTCGCAGAACACGGATGAACGGTCTGATACGTCTTAGCCCCAGATGAGCGGTTGTTACAGAGCAATATCTGACTGCTGGATGGTGCCATTGACCAATCATAATAGAGTATTCCAGAGAGCCATGTATTAAGTCGAGTTTAATTTATAAAAAGTAAATTTACTGACTGGGCACCAACACGCTCTTAACCCTGTTTTTAGGGCTCAGTGAAAACCTGGAGCAACTCATAGCCAGAGAACACTTTGTCACATTTCCCACCTTCAGGGGAAAAACAGCAAGCATCTCACCTTAGTGCATACGTTTTTCACTAATGAGAGCCCAGCAAGCATCCCTTTCATCTCAGCTGAACATGATCATATCATGCACACCGACTGTCGGGTACGGATCGATTACTCAAAGCTGCTTTAAATAGAGCAAAAACAAGTGTGCAAACCCTCCTAAAATCTCCATGTGCTGTATTCCATATATACTCACTCATGAGGTTCCTCGGGTGCGGGAGGCTGGCTTCGGCTTTCAGAACATAAGCGAGCCTGAGAGTGAAGCCTGTTGAGTTTCATGTGCCCGCCATGAACACAGTCAATCTCAGCAGGCGCTGTCTCAGCGAGGGTTCCAGCCCACACTATATACAGCGCTTGTACTTAACGGCCAAACCACTTAATACTGAAAAAAGGAAGCATGCAAGGCTCGAGCCTGCACAAACCCTCATAAAATCTCTGCGATCATTATCCCCTCCTCCCGTGTCTCACTCATACGGTCCCACGGGCACAGAGAAGGAGCGTTAGCGGGAAGAGAGAGGAACGGCTTTGGCTTTCAGAATGAAAGGGAGCTGCTAGAGCATTGCGTCTTGAGTTTTATATTCCCACACTGAATGTAATCAGTCTCAATGAGCACTGTTAGGAAACATTTTTGCCCCGAGTCCTCGTTAATTTCTGCCACTATTGGCATTGTATCTTTATAAGGTATTTAAACATTTGTTTTAGACATAGAGTTGCAAGTAAACAAGATATCCCCATATATACCTGTATGTCAAACTACATTGTGTTAATGTTTGACACAAACATTGCCTACCTTAAAAACAGGTGAAGTTTGATGAGTGGTTATACATGTTCAAACGGTTCCCTCATACCTGAATGAATGGCTCCTTTCCAGAATAAAATGAAATATGCAGAAAATCACAGTATTACAGTTCTTGTACAGTGACAGGGCAGAAAGTCTTGAAGAAGCTAGAGAAGAGAGGAAACCGGCAGCAGTTTATGTAAGCTGCTGTGCTCATGATGCTGTGCCCTGTGGGCTTTCATCATACCGCGCACAGCGTGTTTAGTTTATAAACAGATTTAGCGCTTATAACTTTCTTCTTCCCAAAAATTCAGAAATATTATGTATTTTTTTGTACTTTGTAATTGTGGTGAAAAATAACTAGCTAATTTGAATACTTTTTAATCAACTCAAGTAAAAGTACTATTATTTATTTATACTTAAAAAAGTAAAGAAATGTGAAAAATGTACTCAAGTACTGTAACGAGAGTAGCTGTAAATCATTACTTTCCACTTCTGCAGAAGAGGAGCAACTCAACTCAATCCCCTGTCTCTTTCTTCTGTTAAGAGCGCAACGGTGACCACCCACTTTTTAGCACCCGGACCAATGGGGTTGCCAATTATGACATTGCTCTGGCAGACGGGAATGCTAATGGCATGGTCAAAATTGTCAGAAATGCTCTGCATGATTACATTAGATAACACCTATGAAAGTTAGATCAACAGGAAGACACCTTTAGGTTACCTGACAAAACTTTTTTTTCAACGTAGAAGCTAGGATAAAACCAATAAAACACATCTTCTTTGTGTGCGTAGTTCATGTCATCGTATTCAGGATATCACAGCTTACACAGTTATTACTGAAGCATTCAAGAAAATGAAATGCTTGGCTATGTGAACAAATGTGATATATATGTGGGCTCCTTTGTTCTTTTATGTTTGCTGATTGCAGTTGTAAACTGGCTGAAAAAACTGTCAAAACAAAATGAAACAACAAAATGTGTATTGATACCACAAAGCTAAAAGAAAGTGTGAATCACTCTGTGGAGTTGATATTACTCCTCAGCCAGAGTTGATATGAGGGGTTTTACAGAAGCCTTTATGGTCTTCAGGGAGGCAAAAGTAATAATTCCCCTGAGTTGTAAAACTTTTTTTCTTAATTTTTTCTGAAAGTATGTTTCTTTTGAGCAAGTGATGATGAATTACAAAAGCTGGTCTTCCAATGTCTGCTAGGAAATAGTAAGGATGGTTTCCTAGAAAAAGATTATGCCATGGTTTGGACTAAATTATACAACAGGCTGAATTTCTGTTAAGGGGGCACTAAGTAAGATGTTAGCTGGCTCTCACTCATCCCATCTCTCCCAGTAGTACTGTGGTTTTGGACTCTACACAGACACCAATCATACTGGATAATGGAAGTTTGTTTATTAAAGGGGTCATGACATGAGGAATACAATTTTCCTTGATCTTTTGACATATAAAATGTCATTGTACAATAAACACATACTGTAAGTTTCAGAACTGAAAGCTTCCTCCTTAATAGAAAAATAGCATTTATTTAAACCAGGCTGTTGAAACGGCTCGTTTGGCATTTGTGGAACTTGTGACATTACCAAGACCAAACAAATCTGCACATCAACGGCTAATTTTCATCATTGCAACCTTGGCGCCGCCCATTGGTGCTCACAGTCAGTCACACATGTGAAGAACAGAGAGGGCCTGTCATGGGAGATTCATCAACAGCATGGAGGACTTACACAGGACTATCTTGATTTAATGTTCTTCTACACTTAACGTCTTTGACCGTTATCATGCATCTCGCGCCTTTTTTAAAAGATGTGATGTCAAGTTATAACTCTAAAAAGGAGACCTTCATTCTATTTCATTCAGCTTCGCTGTGTCTTGCTGTTTTGAAGGCATGTTTTGATGGCATTTTGGCACCAATCTGTGCTATATTTTGTAAACATGCACTAGATGGATGTCTTTGATCATTTGATCCATTTCCAGCGATGTGTGGCATGTTTTAAGAGCGGTACAAGTGTAACTTTTAAAAATGCATCTCATTCTGTTGCTACCACTGACAAAAAGAAACACATGCTTTTCTGTGTGTAACAAACATGGAACATGTGAGATATCACTCGTGTGAAGACCAGTGTCTCTGCTTTGGCCTGTTGAAGCACCCAATATCACCATGGATTGTATTACGTTTACGTATTCAGAACATTTCAGCATGTACTGTATGTGTTTTTGGGCTCATATCAGTGCGGATTGCTTGTGAACCAGTCACAATATGATTCAAGCTTCACATAGGAACTGTTATTGAAAGATGAGGCAGTTAAACACTACCAGACCCGTGAGTTAACAGTTTCATTCACAAATGTTTCAAATGTCATGACTATTTGATAGTTGCTGTGCTTGAGTGAACATTTTGAAACATTTAGAAGAAATGTGTTGGGTGTACGTTACGAGTTAATCCTGAAATGTTGTTTTATAAATTAGAATGTGAAGCTGTCGTACTTTTCCAGTTGAGTTTCAAATATAGCTGTATTTGAGGGGCTGCACGAAATTGGCCAATCATAACAGTGGGCGTTTACTTAAAGGGCTTAAAAGGCTAGATGGTTTAAAACCAAGCATTTCAGACAGAGGTCCAGAGACAGGCTGGAAAATTATCATATATTATTAAATTATGACTGTTTTGGTGTAGAAAAACTTTACTGACATTATAAGTGGACCTCAGGGAAGATAATAAAATTATTTTAAAAAAGAGTATGTCATAACCCCTTTGAACACTGCCACTTTAAGCCCCATTCATACCGCAAGCAGCATCGCACGATGAAGCGATACGATCCCATTCAATTTCAGTGAGAGCACAGAGACTTCCGGTGATATGAGCTGTCACGACTGTTGGCAACAGAGATTGCCGTGGGGAGCGACAAGACAAGTTGAGAAAATTTCAACTTTATGCAAATGACGACCGACATTCACGAGCGACTACCAATTAGAGTGAAGACAGAGGAGCTTACATCATCTGTCTCCAGGCAGGGTGAGTGTGAGATACTGCAGTCGACTCAAGTGCAGGCAAGTAGTGATGGGTCATTCATGAATGATTCGTTCATTTTGAACGAATCTTTTATGTGACTTAGAAGAATGAGTAGTATTAGAGAGTGATTTGTTCATTTTGTGTTGGCCGCACATGTGCATTGCGCAACCTCCGTTCCTTTGTTATGTGAAAACCGCATAGGCGCTGTACAAGAAACAGAAATGATTAGTTCACCTTTCAACTCTTTTGGTCCGAGTCGTTCGTTCTTTTGTCACGTGACAGACATATACGCTATTAATTGCTCCCACAGGAAACAGAAATGATTAGTTCACCTCTCGAGTCTTCTGGTCCGAGTCGTTCGTTCTTTTGTCACGTGACAGCCATATACGCTATGCACATATGGCTGTCATGTGACAAAAGAACAAATGACTCAGACAAAAGGATTCCAGAGGTGAACTAATCATTTCTGTTTCTCATAATTTGTCCTTGGCTGCATTATCAATTTTTCCTTATTGGGACTATAATCAAAGTTTGCGTAAGTAGACGTGTTGGGGGGATTTGGCTATTGAAAATGTAACATTTTAATTTAATTCTGCTCAAATGAACGAAATGACTTGAATAAAGATTTGTTCATTTTGCTGAACGAGACTCGAAGATTCAAGTCAGTAAAATGATCCGATCTTCCCATCAATACAGGCAAGACGTAGGAGAATTTAAAGGTTTCTGTGAGTGATTTCACTGTTCTGTATAATTTGTCTGTAGCCATATACATAGTTATGGCCTAATAAAATTATGCATGGAAAACCATGCTGGCATTCTGAGTGAGTTTGATTCATATATTGACATAACATTAGTCTTGTTTAATGATATGATGCATTAAGCACTGCTGCAGGTTATATAAAATGCTCTCCCTTGCAGAATGTGAATTTTTAGAGGCAAAAGAACTGATTTCTTGTCAAATTAGTATGATATCTTAGTTTTATCGGCAGTATCATCTGTAAACAGCATTTCAAACGCTACTATGACCAGTTGTGCAGTCCATCAATAACGTTAGAGCAGTGGCAGCAGTAGGAACGCCCACCAGCGACACAGATCGCAAAGTCTAGTGACATGCCGCCCATGGTGTGAACAGGGCTTTACAATGAAGATGTTTTTTATCTTCTGTTTTTTACTTTTAGTCTGCGTTGTTGTGCGCTGGACTGTAACTGGACACCAACACTTTGATACACTTGGTGCACCTTTAAGACTTTTAAGAAGCTACACTTTCAAGGATCACCAGAGGCGAGAGGATCCAACTGCAGTGTGGCAAATAAAGGCTTTTATCAACAAAATAACAGAAAAAAAAAAAAAAAAAAAAAAAACCTACACCGTAGGGGAGAAAACATTGTCCAGGGTGACAAGAACGTTGACGGGCTGGACCAGAGCAAGAGAACCAACAGACATCCACAGAACAGGAAAACACAACCGACAGGAACCTGATCGGGAAACAAACACACAGTCAAGACATGAAGACAGTATGACATTTAGACAAACAAACTGGCACCAGACAGAGCACAAAGGGAGATTAAGTAAGGGAGCAAACAAGGAGGGTAACAAAGGAGGCATGTGGAACTAATAACAAGATAACAGGGCAAACAAGGGTGCGGGTTATCACTCAAGACAGAGACAACCAATAGACATGAGAGTAACATGCACTCATGCTAACACTCACACAAACAATAGACACGAGTGCATGCTACCAGAATGACACAAGAGCAACATGCACTCATGCTAGAAAACAACAACACAAAAGAACACATAACAAAACCAAAAGGCATGCCATGTATTCTCAACACAAGACACAGACCAGACAAAACATGAAATCACACCACATGAGACAGAACACAAGTGCCTGGACTCAGCCACCAAGTAAATAAAACCAAACCAAACGAAGTGATTGAATCCAGACACAAGACAGGGACTAAAAAGACATGAGTGTCAGGGCTCTGCCACAAAAGTCAGGAAGCAAAACTAAGAGCAGAACCCTGACAACATCTGTGTCTAGGAAGATGACCATTCCTGTGACAGGACAGCCAGAACATTCTGTCATCTATCATAAAGTAGCCCTTTATAAGAAACACACAAGAGTAGTTTGTAAAAAGCACAAATGAAATGGATAATCTTATTCCTTGTGATTTTGAACTCTAAAGGATGTGCTCTTTGAAAAACCCAGCAGAGATGTGTTACACACCACAATAATGGCAATACGTAATATAATAGACATATTAATAATAGAGAAATGGCTCTCAGATAGACCCTATCTTACATGATTACTTTATATCAAAGCATGAAAATACACTAGACCAGGGGGTTGTAATAGGGCTCATTTTCTTATTTGTCTGGTTAATGACAAATGATTATCAATAATGTTTTTTTTTTTTTTTTTTTTTTTTAATTATTATTATTATGACCGCTCATTCAGCTTTGTTACACTTACATTTAATGCCTTTAAGAGTAAAAGTCTGGAAGGGTAACATTATTATAGGTCTGGTTTAGGAATACTTTGGATCATTTGTACCGGAACTCCACTAAAGCCTGCCGCATGCATTTTTTCTGTCAAGTGAGATCTTGTGTAAAAACCAGGGCAAGACCACACAATATATTTTACATCTTAGGACTTTGGTCATGATTGACGGTGTTGACTGGGTGATCAATCATGTCACATTATGACATCCTCATTGACATGCAAAATTAAAATGGTACCGTACAAATGATCAAATTGTCTGAAGTCTGTCATGACTGGGCGAAAGAGGGAATTTGCAGACTGCTCATTCTTCAGAGCAAACTCAAGCTTACTTTGGTAGTATGATCGTAATGTGAAGGGATTTCTAAATTACAAGATATTTATGATGCGTATTATATAGACTAGCAAGTGTAAACATTTTTAACTGAATGTCTCTCAAGTACCACTTAAGGAGTTGTCACATAGGACTGCAACCCAAAATTCACTGTCAGAACGTTGAAAGGCTAAGATTCAGCACAAATAAAATTAATCAGCCATCGCAAGCATGCCACACGAGAGATCAAAGACTGTTGATTTTGCACTGTGGTGCATGAAATCTTTTAAAATCTGCAAAATTAGTCTCAAAGAGCAAAATTGTGCAGTGTGCAGTGCACCTTGAAGGGTCCTGTTCTCAGAGAAAACTTTCTTGCAGTGCTAGCACACTGGCCCTAATACTTTATTCAACTCCAGCAAACTAGCTTCTCTGTTGTTCTGTGATCTGTACTAACTTCAGTCTTATGCATGTGTGCACATGTGACTAAGAGGCTGCTATTTCCTTTTGAGTTTCTTCTTTGTATTTGCTCACATTAGCAATTTCTTAGTTCTGAATTGTGTGCAAGTGTGATTTTCTCACCTTAATCAGTTAAGAGTTTTAATGAGGCCTTGAGTAAGCAGAAAGAGACCTTTGTTTCCAGTCTCTTAGTATTTATAGCTAAAGATCGATAGCACTGGCTGCTGGCCTGCTGGTGTTGTTTATCTGCAGCGCTGTTGGTTTGGCTCTGTGCAATGGCAGAAAATCGGTGAGCACTTTTCAAGTAAGGAACTTCACTGGTACAAAATGCTGTCTCCTTAACCCAGAAGGCAAAAACATTTTCAAGCCCTAAGTGGCTTTAGGGTTTTTGAAGTTTTTGAAGACAAAACGTTATACGGTAAGTGTTTTTCTGCAACATTTTTTTTCTCTCACTTGATGTTGAGGCAGAGTTTCACTCCATGGAGTTGTCCTTCTGTGCTCTGAATGCGAACAGTAAACTCATCTCGCAGAGATCTCTAGAGAAATTTCATCAAGGTTGTGATGACAGATTTTAAATATATATGCTCCTGCATTCGTAGCTCATAGGTAATAACATTTAATTATGGATTTCCATAACCAGGATGAGCTCCGTCTACACATCATGTCACCAGTTTAAATGTACTGGGGTTAAGAGGACAAACTAGAGATTAGTGCCTTGTTCAATGGGTTAATCGGTGACAGAAGGTTCTAACCCTTGAGGTGGTGCCACCTAGTGGTTAATGATCTCAGCCTGTAGCTGAAAAGGTTGTAGGTTAAAACCCAGCAAGAGGAGACATTTGAGCTATTACCATTGTGCCCTTGGGAAGTTTAACCAGTGGCGATTGCTTTAAGACTACACAGGAAGGCTTCAACTAAAAAAAATCATAAGAAATGCAGCAATGACGAGTTAATATATGGGCAAATAATCTATATAAATTAAATATTACTCTTTGTGCATTTCAATATTTTAGTGAATGATAGTGTAAAATATCAATATCAAGCTGTTCATATAAGTAATGCAGTCTGTATTTTTCTACCCACAGAAGTCAGTGGAGGCACAACATACAGTATGTAGCCTCATTAAAGCCATGCTTCAATGGGAGCATATGGCAGATACCTGTACCATTCAAATAAGAGGGTGCAAAAGATTGATGTTAAATAGACAAGAGGCTCCAAACTTGTCATATTGAGTCCCACCCAGATGCCATGCTTCTCTGTAAGTCTATGGGAGCTTTGTGAGGGCTATTTTCATTGCATCTACTGCACTTCTGATTGCTTATTGGACGTTGAGTTTGACTCAATGCTTTTTTATTTTTTTATTTTTTTATAATAATACATTTATTTTATATAGCACCTTTCTTGAATACAAGGTCGCTTTACATGAGAGCAAATACATGAAATACAGCAAATGGACAGATAACACATACATTCCAAAAAAAAAAAAAAAAAATCCCTAACAAGCAGCTGAAAGATAACACTGAGTGAAGAGATGAATTTTTAGATGTAATTTAAAGGAGGAGAAGGTGGTGAGTTCCCGAAGGGGTTGTGGGAGAGCATTCCAAAGCCGAAGAGCAACAGTCATAAATGACCTGCCTCCCTTTGAAAACAACCTGAACTTCGGGACAAACAGGAAATTTGCTCCAGCAGACCATAGAGTGCGAGCAGGAATATAAGTGTGAAGCAACTCACTGATGTACTGAGGAGCAAGTGTGTGAAGAGCCTTGAAAGTTATCAACAATATCTTATATTGAATGCGATATGTAATTGGTAGCCAATGGAGCTGTTGCAGAATGGGAGTGATGTGTGCAGACTGTTTACTAGAAGTAAGAACTCTAGCTGTAGAATTTTGGATGTATTGTAGGCAATTTAGGGTCTTTGTGGGTAAACCATAGAAGCTCGCTTCTCTATATGATGATTGGTCAAGCTCTTAATCGCAACAAACTGCCAATAATTGAAACTGTGATGTACGTGATTGACACCACTGCCCGAGCACAGAGTATTTGGCGGCTCGGAGATGTAATTGCAGTAATATGCAATTTGACGTAATACATTTATTTCAGACATTTTGCCTGTTTTGTTGCAAAAACAGTTTTTAACCCTAGTTCATTATTTTCATTCAGAAATTTCACTGGTTGAGTACATATAGTTTGAGCAGCTTCCCAACTTTGAAAAGCACCAGACCCACTTAGCCAAACCAATGGTTTCCCTTTTTTCTAGGCTTACTAAGAACCAGTTCCCAGTCAACCATCTGTAAACATCTGCCATGTTCAAAGGCATTTTTGTCTCTACAGATAACCTTGAATTTAAGCAGGACCTTCTCCTCTGGTGATTTGTGAATGTCCACAGGCACTTTAAGAATGTCTCACCACACCCTGTTACTCTGGGTGCTACTGTATGAGTGTCTTTGGATATATGTTTGAGTGACAGTACCCCTCAGCGAAGCCCAAAGGCTGATCCTCTAACCCCAAATGCACACGCACCCACACCCTCAGTATGGGCCACACATAAAGTATCTGTCACTCACACTCTTTCCCAGTTTCAGTTGTCCTTCTAGCTCTTGTCTCTGGTGTTGTTTGCAGAGAAGAGAAGCAATTTTGTTGCGCCGCATGTTGATTTGACCATACTTTCATTCTAGCCTTTTAGTAAATCAGCTGAAATATATCTGGTTACCATGACAATGATGTCAGTCAGCGCAAGTTAGAAATGGCCAAATAAAAAAAAGTGTTTTCAACAAAGAGATGAAAGAAGCCGATCAATTTCTTCCTGCGACACGTGAAAATGTGATAGTGATCATATGAAGCCATTTATTATCACATAGTTGTTTGGCTCCTTTTTAAATCATAATGATAACAGAAATCACCCAAATGGCCCTGATCAAAAGTTTACATACCCTTGAATGTTTGGCCTTGTTACAAACACACAAGGTGACACACACAGGTTTAAATGGCAATTAAAGATTAATTTCCCACACCTGTGGCTTTTTAAATTGCAATTAGTGTCTGTGTATAAATAGTCAATGAGTTTGTTAGTTCTCACATGGATGCACTGAGCAGGCTAGTTACTGAGCCATGGGGAGCAGAAAAGAACTGTCAAAAGACCTGCGTAACAAGGTAATGGAACTTTATAAAGATGGAAAAGGATATAAAAAGATATCCAAAGCCTTGAAAATGCCAGTCAGTACTGTTCAATCACTTATTAAGAAGTGGAAAATTTGGGGATCTCTTGATACCAAGCCAAGGTCAGGTAGACCAAGAAAGATTTCAGCCACAACTGCCAGAAGAATTGTTCGGGATACAAAGAAAAACCCATAGGTAACCTCAGGAGAAATACAGGCTGCTCTGGAAAAAGACGGTGTGGTTGTTTCAAGGAGCACAATACGACGATACTTGAACAAAAATTAGCTGCATGGTCAAGCTGCCAGAAAGAAGCCTTTACTGTGCCAATGCCACAAAAAAGCTTGGTTACAATATGCCTGACAACACCTTGACACGCCTCACAGCCTCTGGCACACTGTAATTTGGAGTGACGAGACCAAAATAGAGCTTTCTGGTCACAACCATAAGCGCTATGTTTGGAGAGGGGTCAACAAGGCCTATAGTGAAAAGAATACCATCCCCACTGTGAAGCATGGTGGTGGCTCACTGATGTTTTGGGGGTGTGTTAGCTCTAAAGACACGGGGAATCTTGTGAAAATTGATGGCAAGATGAATGCAGCATGTTATCAGAAAATACTGGCAGACAATTTGCATTCTTCTGCACGAAAGCTGCGCATGGGACACCCATGGACTTTCCAGCACGACAATGACCCTAAGCACAAGGCCAAGCTGACCCTCCAGTGGTTACAGCAGAAAAAGGTGAAGGTTCTGGAGTGGCCATCACAGTCTTCTGACCTTAATATCATCAAGCCACTCTGGGGAGATCTCAAACGTGCGGTTCATGCAAGACGACCAAAGACTTTGCATGACCTGGAGGCATTTTGCCAAGACCAATGGGCAGCTATACCACCTGCAAGAATTTGGGGCCCTCATAGACAACTATTATAAAAGACTGCATGCTGTCATTGACGGTAAAGGGGGCAATACACAGTATTAAGAACTAAGGGTATGCAGACTTTTGAACAGGGGTCATTTCATTTTTTTCTTTGTTGCCATGTTTTTTTTTATGATTGTGCCATTCTGTTATAAACTACAGTTGAATATGAATCCCATAAGAAATAAAAGAAATGTGTTTTGCCTGCTCACTCATGTTTTTTATAAAAATGGTACATATATTACCAATTCTCCAAGGGTATGCAAACTTTTGAGCACAACTGTATATTGATGAATCTCATGTATAAATAGGATGCATTTGAATGAGGTATTTACCCCGTTCAACTCACGCAGCTCAAGCGGAGAAATGCCCAACACACTTGGATTCATGGATTAAATGAATCCATATCTAATATCTTCTTCTATTTAAAGATTATCAAGATGTTTCTTCTTCTATTTATATCTTGCAGTGTTAACATCTTGCACATAGCTGCCAAGTCTCACGCTTTGACCGTGAGACTCACGCATATCAACCAGTTCACACGCTCACACGCCACACCTCATATTTCTCACACTGAGAATCCCAAAAGTATTTTTTCTACGTATACATTTCCTCAGAGCAGAGCATGTGAGCGAAGCGGAGCGGTGTGACACTCCACTCAATAACCCGCTCCATGTGTGTGCGCTCCGCTCAAGTACCGCTCACGCTCACCGGTAAAAAAGCACACGCTCAAATTCCACTCCGACATTAAAATTCTCTGTAGTATACTTAGTTCCAAACACATACACAGGGGGAAGCTACAGTGGCCCAAGCAACTGCCCCTTTGACCACATGGGCTGAGGTGCCCCTCTGGGTGAAATATAGACTATAGGCTGACATTTATTAAATTATCAAATGATTAGTAATGTACACATCTGAAATTATGTGATTGTATTGTTGTGTTGTTGTTTATTTTGGACTGGTTTACAACTGCTGATAGATTAGTGGGTCAACCAGATCTTCCTTATCATTTGTAATCAGTAAAATATTTATCTGTTAGCACATATGGCATTGAACATCTTCAAGTAATGCCTTAACATTTTTCAGTTCTAAATTACCATTATTTACTTTAAACAAGAAAAACATGTCTCTACAAGTGATAAAACGTGCGTTGGCACGGAAACTCGCATAAGTGCAAATTTGTGCTTTTCGGTTTAAACTGGACCCGAGTGATACAACCAACCCAGAAAACCACAATCTTTTCAACTTTAAAGTTTGTTCGAGTCGTTTATGGCAATAATGAAAACATGGACTGGTAGGCCTACCAGGAAAAATATTGCAGGTAAAAGTGAAATTCATAATTGTTCTTCAGTTGTCTCCACGGAATGATTATACTGTAGATCTGATACATTAATAGGTTTCTGATTTAATGCTATCAGACTTTGGGTCTGTAAATTAAAATGAGCAATTTTTCATCCTAATTTTTTGTTCAGTTTGAAAGGTGTAGAGTTATCCAGAAAATAGCAGTGAATGTTTTTCTCTTTTTCAATGTTATTGCTTTATTAATATTCCCTATAATTTTATATGTATGAATCATATGCAATCTAAAGGACTGTGGTTATTTATATAATAATTATTATATTAGTAGATACCATGTGCCCCATTTGTTTTTCCTTTATATTTTTTAAGTATTATAAAGTGAATCTGGACTTTATATGCATCAAACGATCATGTGTTGTACATTCACACTTTATATGTACAGCAAGGTTTAACCATGGATTTAACAAATAAAACATATTTGTCCTGCATAAAGATGAAATCATATTGTAAGGGGGTTCAGTGGAAAGGAGGAGGCAAGAACCGGCTTGACAACTTAAATAATAATTTAATAAACAATTTAAACAAAACACCCAACCAAAAACACACAGTACAGCTGCCTGCAATTTTCTCTCTCTCGAACTGTCGTCCCCGGCCGCCTTTATCCCTCGCGCGCCCCATCAGGCTGACTGGGGACCGGGTGTGTCTCATTCCAGCCCAGCCCGCCCTCCTCGGCTCTACACTCCTCCCAGCGTTGCCTCAGGCCGGGGAGCCCCAGGCAAGACGTACATCCCCCACCCTTCCTCTCCGGGGTGGGGGGGGGGCGTGCCTTATGCCCCGACTGCCGGCGTGTCATCCCCGCCTTCCTCGACCTGGGAGGAGACAGGAGGGGAAAAACAACAAAACAAAATGGTGAGGGAAAGGTCAACACGGATTGACAGAGAGAGAGAGAGGAGAGAGAGAAAAAGAAACTCACCGGTTCTCTGATGCGCCGTCACGTGGTCCTCGATTACTACTCCACCCTCTCAGGCGGACTGCAGTCGCTCCTCCACGGGTGGACCGGAGTCAGACCTCCGACCACAAGCGGACAGAACGCCCCTCCGCGTTCCCGGTGTCCCATGGGGACACTCCTCCGCCCCTGGCAGTGGCCCTACCACTCCAGGCGGTCGGGGAGTCGCTTCCCTCCTCCCCCCGCGGACGTCGGTCTTCTCTCGACCCCTCCGCGTTCCCGGGGGATGGCAGGGCACTCCTCCACCCCCGGCAGCGGCTCCCTCGCTCCAGGTGGTCGGGGAGTCCCGTCCCCACTCACCTCGCGGATGGCGGCCGTTCCCCGCGTCCGGGTGGTCGGGCTACTCCGTCCCCGTCGGACGGCAGCGGCGCTCCCCTGGGTGGACGGCAGTGTTGAGGACTCTGCGACGGGAATCCCTCCTCCTTCCCGGGTTTCGGCACCAGTGTAAGGGGGTTCAGTGGAAAGGAGGAGGCGAGAACCGGCTTGACAACTTAAATAATAATTTAATAAACAATTTAAACAAAACACCCAACCAAAAACACACAGTACAGCTGCCTGCAATTCTCTCTCTCTCGAACTGTCGTCCCCGGCCACCTTTATCCCTCGCGCGCCCCATCAGGCTGATTGGGGACCGGGTGTGTCTCATTCCAGCCCAGCCCCGCCCTCCTCGGCTCTACACATATATTAGATGAAATCATGTTTAATGATCCTAAAACAAATATTTAATTCACAAAGAAAAGTTTTTTTTTTCCTATTGTACAAACATTTATAGATTTTTTTCTCTGCGCATGAATGCAGCAAGTGATGCTGAAGATGTTATCTGCATCCACTAATCTAGAGTGGGCTATACTAGTTACTACACTGTTAAAAATAAAAGAAATAAATCTCTGAAACTGAGTTGTCACCATTATGGTGGGCATTTGGAAACAAATTTAAAGTGGAGATTTAGAGTAAAATAAATTAGTTTCTCACCCACACCTATTATATCACTTCTGAAGATATAGATTTAACCACTGGAGTTTTATGGATTACTTCTATGTTTCCTTTGTGATTTTTGGAGCTGCAAAAGTCTGATCACCATTCACTTGCATTATATGGACCTCATGGAGACTCTCGTAGGCGTACATGGACTCTTTGAGTTTAGAGGGATTGACGCCCGTTGGCGCTGTCGTGCGCTGGGTTAATGCGCATGTTTTTCTTTTTTCAGTTTGTTTTGTTTGGGGGGAGGTTTGGGGTTTGAATGTTGCACTAATGGGGAATGTGGTCTGTATAATTTGACACACAATTAATTTTTTTTTATTATATCAAAATGTCAAATGTTAATATGAGAGGATTGTCTCTCTCCATGTGGAATGTGAATGGGTTGGGGCACCCCATAAAAAGAAAGGTTATTTATTTTCTTAAGCGTAAGAAATATGATATAGTGTTTCTTCAAGAAACACATCTTTCCTCACAGGAAGCTGAAAAACTTGGGAAGATATGGGATGGATATGTTTTCTTTAGTGCTGGCTCAAGTAAGAGCAGGGGGGTCATTATATTGATAAATAAACATCTACAATTCAAATCTCTCAAACAGATTAAAGATAAATCAGGAAGAGTCATTATTGTTTTAGCAGAAATTCAGGGGCAAAGGTTGATTTAGGCTAATATTTATGCACCTAACGCTGATCAGGGCTTTTTTATAGATCTTGAAGGGATGTTGCAAGCCGCTGGCACCCCACATCATATAATATTGGGAGGAGACTTTAATCTATTGATGGACTCAATCCTTGATCATAGTGAAGCAAAGGTGTGCAAGCCCCCTAGAGCAACAGTGACACTTCACAGGATGTGTAAAAATCTTGGTCTTACAGATATTTGGAGACTTTTGAACCCATCTGGTAGGGACTATACATTATTTTCATCAGTCCACAAGATTTATTCAAGAACAGATTTTATTTTAAAAAAAATTTATATCTAAGTCCCTCATTCCAACTGTTGTGGATTGCTCAATTGGAAACATATTAGTCTCAGATCACGCCCTGGTGAGCTTGGAGGTGTTGCCACATATGGAGAAAAATAAATCATACAGCTGGTGCTTTAATGTATCCCTTTTGCAAAATCCTGATTTCCAACAAATGCTAAAGACTGAAATCAGTGTCTATATGGAGACCAACTGGTCCTCAGTATCCCCTGTGGGCGTGGCTTGGGAGGCACTTAAGGCAGTTCTTATGGGTCAGATCATACAGTATGCCTCATTCATCAAAAAATCCAAAGCACGAGAACTCGTGGAGTTGGAAGGGAATATTAAAAGTGCAGAGGCAGAGCTGAAGCGCTGAATGTCGTCTGAAGGCCTCAGAGAATTGACCAGATTGAAATACAGATATAATACTATTTTGTCGCAGAAGGTGGAGTTTTGGTTATTCAGGGCAAGACAGTCATATTTTGAGTCAGGGGACAAAGCAGGGAAGCTTTTGGATAGATATATAAAACAGAGAGAGTTTTTTCTACCATTCCCTCAGTGAAATCTGCTGGTGGTGAAATATTTACCTCGGCCATTGATATTAATAATGCTTTTAAAGAATTCTATCTTGATCTTTATAGTTCCACGTCTTCGTCTACTGATGAAGATATTAGAATTTTTGTGGAGTCATTAAAACTCCCTAAATTGACAACTGAGCAAAAAAATTCTCTTGATTCTGAGATAACCTTAGAGGAACTTGACGAGGTAATTAAGGCCTTACCTACAGGCAAGGCTCCAGGGCCAGATGGTTTTGCCACTGAAATGTTTAGATCTTATGCTACAGAACTGGCTCCACTTTTGTTAGAAATTTATTCAGAATCATTAAAGAATGGAAAGCTTCCTCCAACCATGACACAAGCCCAGATCAGTCTGATTCTTAAAAAGGACAAAGATCCAAGCAAGTGTAAAAGTTACCGTCCAATTTCCCTGATCCAGCTAGATGTAAAAATTTTGGCAAAAATGTTGGCTAACCGATTAAGTAAAGTTATGACATCTCTTATACATATAGATCAGGTGGGGTTTATTCGGGGGTCGTAACTCTTCTGATAACATTAGGCGTTTCATCAATATCATGTGGTCAGTGGCGAATGATCAGACTCCGATCGCTGCCATTTCACTTGCCACTGAAAAGGCGTTTGATATGGTAGAATGGGATTATCTTTTTAAGATTTTGGAAATGTATGGGTTTGGGAGTACGTATATTGGTTGAATCAAGTTACTGAATAGACACTCTGTAGCAGCGGTACAAACAAATGGATTAAATTCAGATTATTTTACTCTGGACAGGGGCACCCGTCAGGGTTGCCCTCTTTCCCCATTATTATTCTGTCTTGCCCTGGAGCCATTAGCAGCTACGATAAGAAAGGAGGATGATTTTCCAGGGGTGGTGGCAGGAGGTGTGGCACATAAGCTTCTGCTTTATGCAGATGATATTTTGTTATTCGTCTCTGACTCTACTAAATCTATGCCTTGCCTCTTCAGAATTATTAAATCCTTTTCCAAATTCTCAAGATACAAAGTCAACTGGTCTAAATCCGAAGCTTTGGCTCTGACAGCATACTGTCCAGTAACGGCCTTCCAACCAGGCGCCTTCCAGTGGCCCAAACAGGGAATTAAGTATTTGGGTATTTTATTCCCAACAAATCTGTCTGATTTAGTTAGAGTTAATTTTGACCCTTTAATAAAAAAGGTTTTCGAGCGATGTGGACAGGTGGGCTTCATTACATTTATCGATGATTGGGAAGGTTAATGTTATTAAAATGAACTGTATTCCAAAATTTAACTACCTGCTACAGTCTCTCCCGGTAGATGTCCCCCTCTCTTATTTCAAGCAATTTGAGAGCATAGCGAAGTATTTCATTTGGAGTGGTGTAGCAAATTTTGGTTGTATAAATTAATTAATTTGTTTACGAATCTTGGCCGCATTCGACCACCATTATATGTAGTGAATTTGGTAGTATAAATGTACACGGGATGGGTTAAAGTGCCTGCGTACCTCCACCATTATATGTAGGGAAACAGTATGTGTGAGCTAGGAATTAAATTAAACTGTCCTTATTCTACATTATTATGTAAGGAAATTTATAATGGAATTAGTCGCGTTCGACAACCATTACAAAAAAGATAAATGACAAATAACTAGATTATTTGTTTGAATAACATTCTCCACCATTAAAATCATAATACAACGTCTCGTTGTATCCGCTCACAATTTCCATTGTAAGGAATTAGCTTTAATAAGGGAATTATGATTAATTCTCTTATTAGAGTAATATTATTCTCATGGCTTATTGAAAATAATATTACACATATTTAGGTACAGTTTTGAAGCGAAATCTTTTAAAAACATGGATGAGATTATTTATCAAAATATACCACCGTCAAATTATCTTTAAAAGGGAAATTCATTATAATTAATTATAAATATTTGGATCAGTTAATATAATTAACTTGATGTAGCTGAATTAACATTACAATCAATTCATCTGTTCATCCAGCGAACACTCAGTATTGATCGTCTATCAACTCTCAGAAAGGATGTTTTTCGTGGTCACAGAAAAATAACTCTTTCTTAGCATGTAGCCGTGATCAAATCGTTAAATTGACGTTGATTTACAAGCAGACCAAAATCAACTCGCAAGAATGTACACAAAAGCTTTATTTAACAAAATCACAAACACATAACTAATCTAAACAAACACATACACACAAATCACGCATACATGGGAAATGGAAAAGTGAAAGTGAATGAAACCGGAACAGAACAGGGGAATGAAGCTATGAAAAGAGTCATTTAACCATCTGAAAGAACCATCAGTTTCTTACTTCAAAGCAACTTTGTTAACAAAGGGGTTCACAGCTTATACTAAACCTCTGTTTAGTTAGTTAATTGTATGATACTTGCAATGCCTTGGCTGTTGAGAGAGAGCCCGGATGCAGTCTCAGGAGAAAGTCTTGATGGTTCCTTGATTCGATGGTGTTGAATTTGCAATACATTTCTTCCACGTTGAATGAAGAAATGATGAACTTGCGGTGTTAGTTTGACTCCATTATGGTCGAGGAAGTTACACATGGCTTGATGTGTTTGAGGCCTGCCGGCCCACGACCTCGCAGTCGGACCGGGTGTTTCCGGTCCCACACAAACAGCAACCAGTAGAAGCAGCAAGAGAGAGAAGAGAGAAGAGAGAGAGAGAAGTCACTCCGACAGTGCCCTTTAACTCCTGAGGGAGGTCACTCCTCTCGAGTTTGGCTTGACCAATGAGAAAGGTGCAATTTTCCAGTGGGAAAAGTTCCTTTGTTTGGAAGCTGACTCATTTGCATGATTGGAGTAAGCTGGCAGTTTGTGCCCCTTTATGCTCTGATTAATATAACAAGCATACAATGCACGCTATAAGGCGGTGCTATACACCAATGTTTAGGGCATCACACAAGGATTAATTTGATAGGAAGCATGATACCAATAATTTTACATTATCTAGTGGTTCTGTCATAAAGCATGCACAAAATGGTATACAGTACAAAAGACACTATACGAGACAGTAATAATCATACACACAATGTCCTGAGGATATGCATGTTCATTTATAGAACAGATTGTCTATAAATTAATGAAGTTTTATGGGCTTTATGTGTCTTTCCTATGGGGGAATGGAGTGAGTTTCTTCTCAGCCACATTCCTTTGCTTTTGCATGTGGCTACCTTTCCCCACCTGGAATGTCTCTGAGGGGGGAGTAAGAGCTGATAATGATTAGTGGGAGAGCATTATGCTTGGGCCTACTTGGACCTTTGCTTGTTACGGTCTTGAAATGTCTGTTGGATTATTCATTAAATAATGAATAATTGTATGTCTGATTGGTCCAGATGCTACAGTAGCAAGCGCCCCAGATTACATTTTAGTAAGCTGCATAGGCCGATTGACAAAGGTGGGCTAGGCCTACCCAAGATTTTGTTTTATTATTATGCGTTCGGTCTCAGACATTTGGCCCATTGGTCGCTTCCACCTGAAAGAGCCCCTCCCTGGTTCTGTTTTGAACAAGAAGTTCTTGCCCCTATTTTGCCATTGTAAATCAGGGTGGGATTGGGAGGGTGAGGGGTAATAGTGGGGGTTAATAATGATTCTATGTAGATATGTTTTGTTTTACGATGTTCATATATGTGAATTAATAAAAACTGTTAATAGGAAAGAGAGTAATTAGGCTTCCTATGTACATTTTTCAAAGGTAACCGGTATGAGCAGATTTGGGATGCTCTCTCGTATTGCCGAGTTGGTGTTGGTACTTCCACATTCAAATGCTGATGCTGAACGAGTGTTCTCCATGGTGGGGCTGAACAAAACCAAAACCAGAAACAGTTTGGCTCTTGATGGAACCCTTCCATCCATCATGACGGTGAAGATGGCCGGCATTGAGTCACAATGTTTCAAGTGTGAGCCCCTACCTCTGTTATCAAGGCATCAGAATCTGCCACAAACACCTACAACATGGAACACCGATTGTAAATCGAAACATGCACACATGTACGCATGCTACTGCTAACCAAGGGGCTGATTTGAATCATTCCTTAACCCCATGCCCTATTAATGGGCCCAGTTTTCTTTTAGAATCTAAACTGAGGCTAAAGTTATACATCCATTTGTATTCATTGACATTATTATAAATAAAACATTTTATTTTATTTTTCTTGCAGTATTGGCGCTCCAGCGGTGGCCTTTCCACCCCTGAGCACCCAGCTGTGGCACACAGCCACCCCTGATGTGGCAGTCTCCATGGGTTATGAGGACAGGCCTCTTCCTCCCATGTCCCAGGCTGTTCCGGGGGTGGTCACAAGGAGCCAGGTAAGTGCTTCGATGTCCCTAGACTCAGCATGGCCACGGCGTGGTGTGGCACCTCGCTTTCCGCCCCGCCGCAAGGCCCCACCTGCCGGTTCATCCGACGACGTTGTCCCCTTGGTCCCCCTCGCGCAGAGCTTGGACGCGTGGCTCGCGCTTTCCAATCTGTCACGATGGCTGATCCGGACCGCCCGACTCGGCTACGCGATTCAGTTCGCCAGGCGCCCGCCCAGGTTCAGCGGTATTCACTTCACCTTGGTCAAGGGCAAAAACGCTGCCACCCTGCGAGCGGAGATCGCTACCCTCCTACGGAAGGACACGATAGAACCTGTCCCTCCAGCCGAGATGAAGAAAGGGTTTTACAGCCCCTACTTCATCCTACCGAAAAAAGACAGTGGGTTGTGGCCAATCTTGGACATGCGAGTACTGAACCGGGCTTTACACAGACTCCCACTGCGAGCCACTCACATCCCGGGCAACCTCAACACTACAGGGGACGCGCTGTCATGGTGGGTTACCCTCAGGGTAGACTGGAGACTCCACCCTCAGGTTGTTCAGCTGATTTGGAGTCGAATCGGATGGGCACAGGTGGACCTGTTCGCCTCCCAAGAATCCTCCCACTGCCCACTCTGGTACGCCCTCACCGAGGCTCCTCTCGGCATAGAAGTGCTGGCACACAGCTGGCCCCCTGGCATTCGCAAATATGCGTTTCCCCCAGTGAGCCTGCTTGCACAGACCCTGTGTAAGGTCAGGGAGGACGAGGAGCAGGTCGTCCTGGTAGCACCCTACTGGCCCACCCAGACGTGGTTCTCAGACCTCACACTCCTCGTGACAGCTCCCCCCTGGCGAATTCCCCTGAGGAAGGACCTTCTCTCTCAGGGATGGGGCACCCTCTGGCACCCTCGCCCAGACCTCTGGAATCTCCATGTCTGGCCCCTGGATGGGATGCAGAAGACCTAAGCGTTGCTGTGTCCGGTGCGCTCTTTACACATCTATTTGGATCGCACGCAGAGCTTTAGAATCTCTGAGCAGCTCTTTGTTTGCTTTGGTATACAGCGGAAAGGAAGTGCTGTCTCCAAGTAGAGGATCGCCCACTGGCACATTGACACCATAACTATGGCATATCTTGCCCAGGACATGCCGCCCCCGGTAGGGCTACAAGCCCATTCTACCAGAGGTGTAGCGGCTTCCTGGGCCCTGGCCAGAGGATCCTGTCTAACAGACATTTGCAGAGCAGCGGGCTGGGCAACACCCAACACCTTGCAAGGTTCTACAAAATCCGGGTGGAACCGGTTTCGTCCCAGGTAGTGGCATGCAACACAAGCGGATAAGCCCAGAATAGCTGGCCGGGTGTATTGCTTGCACATAGCGCCTTCCACCTCCCTTGGAGCTGAAGACGTGCGCCATTAATTCCCAGTAGTGTTCACAAACTTTGTTCCCTGGTTGACTTCCTCCGAGTCCTGTGGCAGTCGAGTTTTCGGAGAGACTCGCTGCCGGCCCAGCACACATGCTAACTAATAGTCCTGTTCTGGGGTAGGTGCTCTGCATGTGGCGGTTCCCTGTAAGTCTAACCCCATGCGATATATATCTTCCGTTAGTTCGTTTCCCTGTTGGCAAACTGCGTCTTCCTAGGGCAGAGCCCCTCTGCCCCAGTCTCCATGTTTGTAGTAACTCCTCCCCCGTTGGGTAGGATCTACCTTGAAGACTCTCCACATGGTCGGAAAGACCATGTGACATATTCTTCCACTTAAATATCCCCCTTTCTCTTTGGGAAAAAGAGAAGGGGAAAAGAGGCCACGACTGGGTTAAGCCTGTCTCTATCTTTTGGATAGTCGACTTGTCCCCAAAGGGCCGTTCGACACTCATAACTATGTTGGGGGAGGTTACGTGTCGACCTGGTGTGCTGGCTATGAGGCACACAGTAGTCTGCCCACCACACACCGCCAGTTCACGTAACACAGTTCAGCCAATTGTGGCGTTTTGTATAGGGACCCCTAGTGTCACTACATCGACACAACGTCGAGTGAGTGACAGATAGGGAACGTCATGGTTACTTGTGTAACCTCTGTTCCCTGATGGAGGGAACAAGACGTTGTGTCCCTCCTACCACAACGCTGAACTACCCACTGAAATGGCCGGACCTTATATCGGCTCCTCAGTATAAAACCTGAATGAGTGGTTGCATACCAGCTCCTTTTATACCTGTATGTCTGGGGGAGTGGCATGCAAATACCACTCGCCAATTTTCACTGGCCTTTTATCAAAGACCAGAGGTGTCTCGGGCTCCCAAGAGTGACCCCTAGTGTCACTACATCGACACGTCTCGTTCCCTCCATCAGGGAATGGAGGTTACACAAGTAACCATGACGTTTATCTTTGTCAAAGCAATAAATATTTCATATTAAATGTTTAATTGTATAACATAATCATATCAACATAAAAATAGCACGTTATGACTCCGGCTCTGAATATTTTCCAGTCATGATCACACACAGGCGATGTCCAGGTAACCTCAAATCATGAGATTCAGGTAGTGTCGAAACACGACAGACGTAATGTATTCTTACGCAAATCACAGATGTCACTATAGAGCACAAATTACATAGTGCAGCTTTAAGAAAAGTGGGCAGCTTCACTGCTCAGGACAAAGCAGGGACTCATGAACAATTATTACAAAACATTTATTGATCATCGAGAATCATTTAAGATCATTCGAGATCATTTGTGTAAATTCAGTTACTATTTTGTCTTGTGGAATATGCAGTATGTGAGTATATGTTATGTCAAATAGTTTCTTCAGGGCAGTACTAAATAAAAACAAAATGCAATTTTTATGATCCATTTTATTTATTTTTTTAAATGATAATGCATCCCTCATGGCCCTCTCATGCAATTCAACTGCATATTTTTCTAAGGACATGAGGGAGACAGACAGGACAAATACAGGAAGAGTGTCTCTTTTTCTATCTCTATATCTCTCTCTTTGCAAAGTTGTATCACTTTTCTGAAGTCTGTTAGTATAGTGGCAATAGAGAGAGACAGAGAGTGAGCGATCCATGATGTTATTGCACTGTAGGTTCAGTAAAAGCTAGCTGACATTATTTCCTTCTTTACTACAGCTGCCTGGCAGTCTGTGTGTGTTATACAGGAGGCTCTTTCAGTATTTCTGACCTTTACTGGGGCTTTGTGATGTGACTGGCAAAATTTTTGCTAAATTATATAACGTAGTTCCTTTCTTGAATTGTGGCAGTTTCTAGGTGAAATGTCCACAGAGTGGCCTAAAAAGCGAATAAAAATTTCTCCCAAACAGATGAGATGTTCAAGGATAATGCTTAATTGAGTTTTAAATCAACAAAACCTACCTCCCTAACTTAAACCTTAAATCTTAACCTAACCGATAGTGTCATAAAAGAATGATATTATGTGGTTCCTTACATGTATCACGGCAGTTTCTAGGTGAAATGTCCACAGAGTGGCACTAAAAGCGAGTTCAAATTTTTCCCATACAGATGAGGTGTTCAAGGTTAATGCTTAATTGAGTTTTAAATCGACAAAACCTACCTCCCTACCCTAAACCTTAAACCTAAACACATGGTTTTTGTGTTGAAATACTATGTAGAAAAGTGGCACAGTCTTTTCTTCTTGTATCTCTGACAGAGATGGGACAGATTTTAGGGACAGATGAGTTCAAACTAAGGCTGTCAATCGATAAAAAATGTTTTTTTATCGAATTAATTAATGACATGCCTGTTATTTTATCAAATTAATCGACTTAATCACAATTAAAAGCATGCATCATTATATTCTTAGAAAGGCCCCCCAAAAAAAGATCATTCATATAAATAATGCATAATAATTCAAATATTTATCAATATAATATGCAGGGCCTATAATAAATATACTGAATAATATGTATTGAAATTCAATTTGAAATAAATTGCATTATTGTGACAGATGAATAAAGCATTAATAAACGATACAAAAAGTTGCTTAAGATCTTAATATATTGTTTGTTTTTTCTCATATCATTGAACAAACCTATAGTTGACAGCAGTTGTTTTGCATTGAGCTTGCCAATGTGTCCAATTTTCACAGTACGCGTGTTCCGTGTATTGCGCTGTTTTAATTGTCGCTTTATGGACATTTGTGTGCCTAAGACAAACGCATTTGTAGTGTCTCACTGGTATATAGCTTCATGAACACCACATTTTTAGGATGCTGTGTCAAGTTAAAAGTAGTGGAAACTTTGATAATTGTGTCTCAAGATTCCTGTATTCTGTTGTGCTTCCTCCTAAAGTAAGTAAGCGATTCTTATCGGGTGGCCTATTGATGCAGCTCATAAAAACAGATGTACTTGAAACTTGAGTTGCTCATGTGGTAGTGTAATCCATATTTTATCACAAAATGTATGTACGTGCCAGGGGGCATGAATAATTGTGTAAATTTTAACATGTTATTTTTTATATAATTAATCGCACTAAATGAACGTGTTAAATTGTCAGCCCTAGTTCAAACACTAATTTAGTAACTGTGTATGTGGGACGCCAGCCTGCTGTGCACTGGATTATTCCTGAGAGCCCTATCTAATAACATTACTGACCTCTGAAAGTAACTGTGTGTTTCTGTGTATTTCAAGGACAGTTAGTCAATAAGTCTCACATATGATGCAGGCAGGTGCTGCTGACCACTGAAGCTTTTTTGTCCTATGAGAGTTCATGCATCACTTCCTTCCGGCAGTGTGCAGGTATCAATAATCAATGCTAGACCAGGGAAGGTGTGTGTGTGTGTGTGTGTGTGTGTGTGTTTGTCTGTCCATCTCTCCATTTCTGTGTGTTATGTGCATTTCACCTTTTAAAATTGTAATATCTTGATTGCTAATTTTAGCACACTGTATATATTGAACTCTCACCTCTAGCTGTTTGTTTTCCATATGGTTAGCAAAGCAAGCTAACATCAGCATAGTTGTTCGTCCTCTTTGCTCTGCTGTGTATTTGACCTCCACCAGGGATCTTTTCTCTGTCAGCGGACAATCAGAGCGGCTCCCTAAACAGATAGTTACTGATATTATCCATCCTCTGTGTATCTGTGGCCAGGTCTGGCTGCCATATATGTCAGCATATTTGGTAAGCACAGGGTAGTGGTCTGGATGTGATGGTTAAGTAGGGTGACCAGATTCCTGCATGTGGAAAACGGGATAGCCTCCTCCCAGCAAAAATTAAATTGATTTATCCTTACCTAGGTGCAGGTCAATGCGAAGTAGAGGGTGCATCCACATCTGTAACTGTTGTCACCATGTACTTTTAGCTGGCAGCAATTTTTCTCAGTGTGCACTTGCCTTTCAAGAGTTTATCGTAAAATGCAGAGCAGTCCAGTCCAAAATTAATATGTACGAAAAGCATTGCCTTCATGACTGTTACACTGAGTCAAGATTTATCCGGTGTCCATGCTGCATTCATTAATGAGAAAACACGCTCCACAGATGCAGATGTCCCAGGCAGGGGCATCTGCCTTGGCTAAGACTCCGAAGTTGATGGTCTTGCTCTCCAGCTGACAAAAAACGTCTGTCCATCTCTCAGACACGGCCGTCTTGTTCATGCTCCACTCAGTGATGTGACGAGTGACAATGTTTTTCGTGCAAGCCCACTCATCAAAGAGCGTGGTTTCGTCAATCAAACCAAGAGTGGGGATTCTGGAGTAGAAGTGTTCGAGGCTGCTCTAAGTAGGGTCCACTCAAGTTTTTCTCTGTTTTCCAATGAGTGGCTCCAATTTTGGAGGTAATCCACCTATGCTGAATAAAAGTTTCTCACTTCACAAAAGAAATCATCCACTCGTATGTCACCAGTTTCAACCAGGGCAACCAGGACATCCAACTGCTTTTAATGTCAGAGGATATGAATGATTCCTCCAGCCTGGCCTGCAAGACTTTTTTCAGGTCATGAATGTGCAAAGCCACTTCTGTGACTGATATGTGATCTTGCTCTACTATCTCCAGTGCATGGTTAAAAGTAGCTGTTTTCTTGAGTGCGAAGCCAATCCAAAGTTTAGTGCAAGGATCGATGAAAATGTCTCTTAGAAACTTTGGGCATTTTTCTTGAGAAAGTATGCACACAGACCATTGAAAATGTGTAGTATTCTTTCAAGAGCTGGACCAAGAGAGAGGAAACATGTGTTACCATGCTGCTGTAATTTCTGATAGTCCAGCTGCACAAAAGCGAGTATGTTGCATATGACAGCTTCAGATTTGGTGCGGGCAGAAAAAATTTAGGATCATACAATTTCTTGATCAGTGCAGTCAGCTGACCCAAAACTATGACCGTGCTCAACAGAATGATAAGTAGCACACTTTAAGCAGCATCCACATGCTTTTTTGTATGAACATGCTGCGCGATGTCGGTGCGGCCTCCATGGTCGATGGAGAGGTGAGATCCACAAATCTCACACCTCACTTTACTAGCCTCTGTCTGTGACTCCTTTTTTAGAATTTTAACTCTTTTTGAAGATTCTCATTAAATGTACATGCACGCTTCCTTGGCATTTTTCCAGCCACAATTTCATCTGTGTGCTTTTTAAAACTGACTCTTCAATCAGTTCACTATCTGGATGTCGATTGATAGGGTATTGTGATTGGATAGTTTAATCCAGTCATGTACTTCAAATAACATGGTGTGATTTTATTGGTTTTACAAGCCGTATCCTTGGCTACCTTTTATTAGAATACTCATGTGACTGAGGAAGCCGCTTAGGCGATAGAGAAATTTTAGGAGAGGGGAAATACAGAACAAAACACGATTTGTTTTCAGAATAAGTCGGAACACTAGAAAAAGTGCTTGAATACGGCACCATCCCGGGAAAAACGGGACGTCTGGCCACCCTATGGTTTAGGAACAGCCTACATTTCTAAGGTTAATGGACCCTTTTCACAGACCTGTGATGACGTGTTCCCGCCTTATTTAGAAACGTAAATCTAGTAAACTTTTTCATATTTGCAGTTTTTAATTATTTAGTGTAAATTTAAAACATTGTACTTTGTATTATATTAATCTGGAATTAGTAAAAAAAAAAAAAAAAAAAGATGAGATGAGATGAGATGAGGCTTCTAATACAGCTGCTGAGAGTGTGACAGAAAATGTGCCATCTTCTCTCTTCTGACTGTCGTAATCCACTGCTCTATTTATTTATTTATTTATTTTTCGTTTGAAAGTTGTGGAAATGTTATAGTGACGTTTTGATGTTTGAGTGACTGGATTAACAAAAATTATATTTGCCATGGTCTCTCTCCCATTCACTCCCATTCACCGTTATCAAGGTTTCCCCTGCAATCCTTTACTTTTGCGTTCCAAAACCCGAAAGTGTGAAAAGTGTCCATGGTAAAAGTGTTCTTAAATGAATAACTCAACCTAAAGTAAAATTTTGTAATTATTTACTCAAAAGCAGAAATTTTCAAAGATTCATTACACAGCTTTTGCCTTATAATGACACTTGATATAATGTGAGTTGCGAGTCAGACGGTGTGTGAAGTGACAGAGACAGTTTGCAGTTTGAGTGATTATGCGCCCTCCAGATACTTTCAATCTCTCATCAGTCATTCATGCAGTGCTATTTTGTGAGAACCCTCTCACAAAATAGGATAGGAAAAGAACACCCTACTGGCCGTAGGGCGTGAGTGTGGTGCGACCAGACGCGCGAAGGAGGGGAGCCCGCGTTCGCGGCGTCTAAGTCGCAGGTGCTCAGTGCCCGGTTGCCATGATAACGGTGGTCGTAAACACTGGCTATGTGACCCAGGGAGTGAGGAAACTGCTCTTTTGAGAATGTGGGTACCGCAGCCCGTTCGGGGTAAAGAAAAGGAAACCAAGGATTTACCTTCCGGCCCTCCACCGTGGGATGGAGTGGTCTGGATACCAGCTCCAGGTTTGCAGCAGACATCTTGCTCCCTGGGTTGTCCATCTCAGGGGACCTTAGGAGCATTCCGGGTCCTCGTGCCGGCCCGTGAGGCAGGGGGTGTCAGCTTCCTGTGGGGGGCTCTACGCTGGGGCCGAGAACTGGGCTCGGGCTGAGGCGGAACCGCCTGGGCTTTCGCCACCACAGGGGGATGCCCTTGGCGAGCAGACGGGATACGGGATCTAGCTGTGAGCTGTGCCCCGAACCCAGGAACCAATCATATAGCCGCGAGGGCTCAGGGGAGGGTGGAAGATTCTACTCTAACCCGACACACGCAGCGGCCCGGGCAAGCATGGCGGTCATCTCGCCGTCAGCCTCAGACTGGGTGGGCCGACCCGAAGGTGGCAGCCCAGTCGAGTCCTCGGCGTCTGACATCGCCAGTACACTCTCTGATGCAGCAATCGAGCACTCATCCCATTCCAGAGCTCCGAAAGGGACACTAAGATGGCCCTGGGGTGTGCTGGTCTCCTCTCGGAACTCGCTGGGGGCAAACGAGCATGCTGGGGAATGGGAGGTCCGCGGGGATTTACCTGGCAGAGCCGCGCCCTTTGAAGCCCCCAAATCACCTCCAGCACCAGCTGGGCTGGCCTCGTACGTGGAGGTAAAAGACGAGGCACGGGGGGCGGCTAGAGTGGCTTTCCCCCGGAAGAAGGAAAGCCGCGACTGCAATGTTGCCATGATCATATTCTCGCAATGAGTACATAAACCATCCACAAACGCTGCTTCAGTGTGATCGCTGCCCAGACACGTGAGGCAGCGCCCGTGGCCGTCAGAAGTGGAAAGATAGCGACCGCATCCAGGAATCACACAAAGACGGAAAGGCATCTTTATAAAGATGCGTCTTTAAAAAGACGTTCAACATCAATGTGTGTGCTCTAATAGAGAAAATATACTCTTTAGCAGGAATTTACACTCTTGTAGCACTGTCGAAGTGCCCAGGGGTGAAATCTGCACTCATTGTGCAGAAGGAGAGAAAGCCGCTAGAAATGCGCTATATATCCAACAGCATACGCTTCTTAAGAGGTGAAAGGAACAGCAGTAGTATTCAGCTCGCTGATAGTACAACCACTCAGCTCTGAAGAAAAAATCTGAATGAGTGGTTGTGAATGGGTCTGAAAAATCTGAATGAGTGGTTGTGATCCCTTTATACCCGTATGTCCAGGGGAGTGGCATGCAAATTCCACTCGCCAATTCTCATTGGCCTTTTCTCAAAGATCTGAGGTGTTCGGGGCTCTCAAGAGCGACCCCTAGTGTCACAGCATCGACACAACTTCGAGTGAGTGACAGAAGGGGAACTCTCCATCAACATTGTGCCTTCTCTTTGGTTCACTGTACGGTTTCAATGTGGCATTTCAGTTGAGACTTACAAGGTCGTGCTTGGACAGTAAAATGTGGGACAGTTCGGAGAATAACAACAATAAAAAGCCAATGCAAATCTCATTTAAGTAGTGCTAACACTTTCAGCACTTTTAGAGTTTACGCAATTGCATCACCAGTGCATCTATATTGCATCTCTTCAGCATCATCAGCCAGTTTCAGAAATGCAACTGTCCATATGTTTTTAATCTTCATTAAGATGCAAATAAAAACATTTGAATAAAAAAGTCTGAAAAATCAGTTATTGGGAATGAGTGCATATTCTAAGCATTATCAATTTATAATCTATGCACTTGGCACATAATCCATGTGCTCTTTAATGACAGAGCTGTGATTCAAAGTCTCACCTTTTCACCAAAAAAGCTCTTTAGCAACTTTTGGTTTGTGCTTTTTCAGTTGTAACAGAAACCATTAGTGCCATTACAAGTCACATAACATGCTCATACTCTTGGGTGTTGCTGACCAACCAATCAGAATTAACCACATCAAATTTAAAGTTATGCCATGAAACCAATCACCTAATATTCTGTGCAGTCTTCTCTGAAGGTGGAGAAGTTTTGTGAAGCATGAGGGTGGCTGTCAATGAATTACAGTTTATTGGTTACACTAGTACATGGTTTAAACTAAACACTAAGAATTATGCCTCCCGTTCTTTAATAAATGATTAGTAATAAACATATTCCAGCATTTACAAGTTTTAACCTCCTGAGACCCAAGCGTGACTTTTATGTTACAATGTTTTTTTCTACTTTGGAAACAAAATCTCAACGTTCTCTCTTTGCACTGTCAAACAAACAAGTTATAGCCAGTGCTGAAGCATTTTACCAATCTGATATTAGCACAAATAATTCTGATTCAAAGTAATGGCCAGCATCATCCAATCACTGCCAACCATGTTGAAATAAAATGATACATTATAAATTCTGAATCTATGTACTGATTACCATTGTCCCATGTCTGCCAAACATGTTGAGTGGTCCAAACATCATCTGCAGCCTGAAACTGAACTTCTGGTTGGATGTTAGGAGTGAATGCACTTGGCTGCATAGGAAAGCTATAGGATGCTCACTTGCTCCCTATTTAGTGAATGATTAACCTCTGGTATGCTGTTTGTCTGCACTGGTCTCAGAACAGTTCGAAATGCACCTTATTTTCATCCTAACCCCATATAAAGCCTTTAAAAGTATTTTTTTTTTTTTTTTTTCTCAATGTGAAAATACACAGTAAATATAGGATTTCTAATTAAAAACTAGCACTATTGTCCACTATAGTGGTGACCACTATAGCATGGCTTTTCATGATAAATCACAAAAAAAAAAAAAAAGGCATATCGGATTAAACTACAGACTAATCTTTTGACTGAAACAGGTTTCAATGTAAAAACGTAATTAGATTTTTTACCAGATGTAGTTTTGTTGGCGTTTCTCCCAAAACAAACTGAAATGTGATCGGCACCATGTTTTTTTTTTTTGTTTTTTTTTGTTTTTTTTTTTACTCTTTACTGACAGCCCAGAATGTTCTAAACTGAGATCAGTCAGTTTAAATTAAATTAAATTAAATTATGTATGCGTATAGCGAAGACAAAACATAATGTTCACACAGAAGAACAAGGTGTTTCATGAGGTTAAGCAAACAAGATTTGATGGAGGAAGAAGGGCATTTTTAAAGGTCATATGTGTAATTTTATTTTTATGTTAAAGTACTTTCTCTTATCCAGGGTTCGTACAAGGTGCTTGAAGTGCTTGAAGTACTTGGATTTGGCTTTTTCAAATTTAAGTCCTGGAAAACCCTTGAAAACAGCCATTTTTACCTCATTATCAAGAGGTGCTTAAAAAGTTCTTGAATTATTGAAAATCGTAAAATACATTGCTTAAATCATTTAATAAATGAAATGTATTTATTTATTTTTGGAAAAACATGATGACAGACCACTCGATCACTGCTGAAGCAGGCAGTGCGTAGACGGCGAAGTCACGTGGCACCTGTTACTTTTTGCAGCGCAGTTCAGAATGGGCCAATTACAATCAATTGTTACTGGAGGATTTAAAAAAATATATTTTATAGATACTGCAGTGGCAGAATTAACAAGTATGAATCCTTACAACTATCAATTTTAATTAAAAATTACTCTCCAGAGTGAAAAAATTATATAAGATGTAAAACATTCTGAGATTTGAATGCAGATCAATGGAGGATACAGTTTTGTGAATAAATTAAATTAAAAGGTATCATTCTATAACCCTAACCTTTAATGATATGAAATGGCTTGACTCTGTTTTGCAAATTATTTAGAAAATATATTTGAAATTGTCAATTGTCCCCATCTTCTGGTACACCACTTCTATGACATGTAAAGTTATTTATGTATATATTTTGTACTTATTTTTAATTAGTGCATTAGTGCAAGGCTGAACGTGTACAAAAAAGCAAAACAAAATTATTATTAATAATTTCAGTAATTTAAAAAGAATGTTTGTCCCTTGATTTCATGGCATTGGTGTTATCATTGTTTAAACCTTTTTTTTATGTTTAAATTTTTTTTTTTAAATATAAAAAGATGTGGAAAATAATTTTTAAGGTCAAAGTTCAGAGGCTGCTTAAATATGCATATAGTGATTTTTCCCAGAATGTTAAAAAGTTATTAATTCACATTTTAACTAATATTTTCACACAAAAATATTTGCTGTTGTACCCCATTGAACCCTCAAATTGTGGTGTTGTAACCCATTTAACCCTCATTAGTGTTAACTTTGTGTTAACTTACTTCATTCGTGAAACATTATTAAATAATAAAAGAAAGAACAACAGCCAAGTTGTCCTTTATGAATAAGAAATAATGTCAACATGTTACAAAATGTTTACCCTCAGTGTTTATAGGCAAAATCTGAAATGAATGGAAAATTTCAATATTTTGTAAATTGGAAAGTCACGTTTTTGAGAATGAGCCATTTGCAATTTCAGTCAGTTCCTCACATAAATCTGTTGTGTAACTTTAGAAAACATAGCACATGTGTCATATGGACTAGTAATTCACTTTTGTTGGAAAGCGAAGTGCACATTAATTTCGTCATGAATTAACCAAGAATTGTTACTCTGAGAATATGTAGTTAAAAATGCCCATTGAGATATGTTGTGCTTGTAATAAGTGGTGTTTTATAAAAAAAAAAAAAAAAAAATTAACTGAATGAATAAAATATTTTTATTTAAAATTAACAAATAAAGAATTAGTTTTAATGACATCTTGAGCATAGTCCTGGAAAACAAATAAAATGTGCTTGAAAAGTCCTTGAAAGTCCTTGAATTTAACTTTGAAGCATCTGTACGAACCTCGTTTATCCCAGTTTAATATGCAGACATCTAAATAATTAGTTTGTTGATTTTTGACTATGCACCTCTTTCGGAAGAGGTTAGAGGTTGCTCACCAATGCTCTGAAATGAAATAGACACAGTACATGATCGAGCTACCGCAGGGTTTTGTGTTGCAAGCTACAGTTTTCATCTGTCTGTCCAAGTATACATGTCACAATGCGAAATCGAATATTTGAAAGAAGTACATCAGATGAGGAAGTGTTCGTTGCATGCACACAATGCAGAGGCCGATTGTGGTCTGTTTAACAAGTATACAGTACATGCTGGACGAAGCCTGCAATTGCTAGGTCATTATCTAGTTCTGTTTGTCTGACTTTGCAAAAATTGGACTGGTACAATTTTAGTTGGACTTAAGCTTTTTCATGAGATTTTTAAAAGACAGAATTTGTGTTTTAGTCTGACTGAAATCAAACTTTCAGATTGTATGTAAACATACTACCTGTGAATAGAAAAGGTTTGTGGATTTGGAGCAATTCTCCTATTTTGGCAATGAGGGAGGTTGCAGGAATCACTTCAATCAGGGAGTATGTGTGTGTGTGAATGTGTATGTGTGGGTGTGTGTGAGAGCAGAAGCCTCTGAGCCTAAGCTTTGAATACAGTCAGATTTCAAAGGTATCTTATCTACCAGTTTGTCTGTATGACCCTACATGCCAAACTTCTCCTGAATGTGTGATTGTGTTTTCCTGCAGAGCTATCGTCAGGTGGGTTTTTCAGGTAAATGTCATCTAATAAGCATTTGCTTTGTCACGGTCTAGAGTTGGACCAAATATGAAGGTCATTTGGAGAAATGTCAGGTTTATTGAAGCTCTGTGATGCGCGGCAAAACATGTTTTTATTTATTTATTTTAAAAGCCATGGAGAGAATGTTTAGAGGTTTCCTAAAAGTGCAATAATCCTAGTTCTCTTTTATCTAATTTTGAAGCAGCCACATATTTGAGCAACCTACTTTTCCACAGTTCTGTTTCTGTTAACTAAATAACAAGCTTGAACTCTGATGGCGGAGTAGAGATGCAAATTTATGCTGATGTTATGTGATTCTTAATATGATTTATTTTGATTGAATGCAACTAGATTGCAAATAATGGTGGGACGCAGAGTCTTGGTGATTCAGTAACAACTGTTTTTTTAAGTCAAGAACACTCCAGTGCATCAAGCGATAACTATGCATCCCAACATTCGGTGTCTGACTTTCCCGAGCTGCATGGCTAGCTGGTCAAGACATAGTGTGCTTCATACTCAGTGCAAATGCATGTGTCTCGTGCAACGGGCTCTACATCATGCGTGCTGCAGTTTTTGACAGCCCGAGCAAGAACCTCCATCAACTTGCAATTTTCGCACTGTTTTTTCACCCCACAGTGGGAAACAACAGCAAACCCATCGACTAAGTGTGACCAAGTCTCTCCATCCAAAGCCTTTAGCAATATAGTGTCTCCATCTTCGTCATCTGCGCTAAATGTGATCGCACAATGCGTGCCAATAGTGGGGTGTAGATCATCACAGGCGAACTGAACAGCCGAGACACTCTATGGAGAAGTGGAGGCACGCAAGCATAGCACTACCAATAAATCCTCCTCAAAATCTCTGCGCTCTGCATCCCAGTCTCATGTGCCTCCTTTAGCATCTGCAGTAGTATGGAGGAGTGGGAAAATGTGTCAGTTTTCAGAAAGAAAGCGAGCCGAGAGCAAAGCATCTTGAGATTTATTCATTCACAGTGACTGCAGTCAGTCTGTGTGAACCGCTTCTGCATGGACTTGACCCAGGCAAACAACACAATGCTCATGCTCATCAAACAGATAAATATATTGCTTGCATGGTGGGAAATACATGCAAAAATCATCTATAAAAAGACGTTGTTAAGAAAAAGGCTCTTTACTTTCTTATTTACTGAAAAAGAAACACAATATCCACACAATGCAACAAAGCAGAACACAGAAGTGTTCAAAGGATACAATGTTCATTGGAGCACACACAGGGAAAAGAAAATAATCAGTTCACAAATCCAAACAACGGATGTGATGAGTTGGGTTTCAGAGCACGAGAAGTGTTTTTGCGGCCCTGAAGAGAAAAATTCTAATGAAATGGCACTGTGCTCCAGTTCATTTGGCCTTTATGATGCTCGCATAAGGGGTAGTGTGTAAAGCGCCATCTGCCGATGAAATTGGCTTGATTTTAGGAGATCCCATAGCATCAGCTACAGAAGCAGTGTTGAAGTGACAGTCTTGAAAAGGAACTGATGTTTTCTGTTTGTTTATATTGTGATCATTGCATGCCTATTATTTTTATTAATAATACCACCAAAATTTTCAATTTTCACCGTTATCCAAGTGTGACAACAATTAAAAAAAATATGCTTTGGAATAAAAATCGTAATAGCATAAGTTAGAAATGATGTCACTAGCAGTAACTTAATGCATGATAATACACTCTTAAGTTAAATATTGACATAATTACATCACTTCAGGCAATGGAAGATGATGGACCTCCATCAGTGTTTATAAAAATAAAGCTGTTTTCTCACTTTCCTGCTCACACATCCAGTAATAAAAATATAATATAATATAATATAATACAATAATCTTAGAACACTAAAATGGGTTTCACCTAATCTAGTTTCTCTCACTTTTATTCTAAAGTAAACAAAAAAAAAAATAACATGTTACACAAACCATACATGTACTCTAAAAAGGCGTAAGCCAGTTTCAGATTTCTCATATGAGTCAGAGTGATTTGTATCAAGCGGTTCACTCATCTGCAAAAAATGTAATGCCCAATTCAATTCAGCTCAGCATGAGAGCTATTACGTCTTTGAAGGGGGAATAATTTAACATGATCTCCCCTATCCCAATGCTCTTCCTCAAGCTCTTGTCAAGCACACACACACACCACACACTTAAGGAGAATGACAGAGAAACTTGATCTGTCTTTTCTAGACTGATGTCTAATCTCCGTTCAAACACTTAAGTTCTGTCATGACAACATTTATCCACTGGGTCATTACATTATGTTAGAGCACAGTAACAAGCAAGGACTGGTTTCTCTGAACTTCCTGCTGAAAATTATGGCCATAAAAACAGGTGATTTTAGGTCAGAGTGGTGATACAAGGCTCCTCTGTCACTGCGTGTCATTAACACTGCGAGTATTAACCCACAATGACAAATAACATTTGCCATTACACAATCGTTAAAGGAATAGTTCACCCAAAAATGAAAATTCTCTCATCATTTACTCACCCTCATGCCATCTCAGATGTGTATGACATTCTTTCTTCAGCAAAAAAAAAAAAAAAAAAAGAAAAGATTTTTGGAAAACTATTTCAGCTCTGTAGGTCCATACAATGCAAGTGAATGGGTGCCAAAATTTTGAAGCTCCAAAAAGCGCATTTAGCAATCATAAAAGTTATCCATATGACTCCAGTGGATTAATTAATGTCCTCTGAAGCGAAACACTAGGTGTAAGAAATAGATCAATATTTTAAACTTTTTTTAGCGCTTCAATCCTAATTCAGAAGCAAATAATCTTCATGTGCTCTTCAGGAGCTGCACTCGGTGCGGCTCAGGAAGATGGTCAGAGTTCAAGTGAATGAGACACTCAAACGCAACATTCATATCCTTATTTGGACAGTAAAATGTTATTGAAATTTAAAGATCACAATAATTGTGGTTATCTCAAATAAATGTGATTAGATCAAATAACAGCGATAAGATGATTATTTAATAATCCTGACAGGCCTACAATATATGACACTCTCAGGAACATGCTTGAACAAAAGTTTATATGTACTGATAGCTCCAGTGCTGTTTTGTGCTTTTCCACTAAGATGAGGATAAAGTTGTTATGTTCTGGGTTTAATACAAGTAAGCCTAATTGACTGCATTTTTTGCATAATGTTGATTACCACAAAAATAATTTTGACGCGTTGAAATACATTTTTGCATTAATCACCATTATGCCACATGCTGTCAATTGATCGGAACATTCCTTTAATTGACTTGTTGCCTCAGGACCGAAACATTTATCCCACAAAAGAAAACTAAATTGACCCAAAATTCAAACATTGAAATAATTAACTAAAACATTCAAACACTGAATATTAAAATTATAAATATAAAATGTTTTTTTTAATAGCAATTAATTTGAAAAATTTCTGACACCAGTGGTGTAGCTGCAGCATCATGCAAAAAAGTTCTTCTTACCGATGTCATTGTAAAAATGCACTATTTGCAGTCAGCCATGATTCATTTATTCTGCGGGGAATACTGATACAAAACGAGTAATGTTTGGTTGGTCAAATCTTAACATGTCAAGAATGTCCACCCAGCACCATGTGTAGGATAAGGCAGCTTTTCTCTGACTGATATGACTAGAGTAGTCTTCAACTCATGTGAGTGTACATTTATTTTTCAACATATTTAAAAAATATTATTCTACTATTGAATTTCAGTTTTTGCAATTGGCCAAAAAATTACTGAATGCACCTTTAAAAAAAAATATTTATCTTTGCAGCCAGTAATTCACCACACACACAGACATATTGTTGTTGGTACAAATCATGTTTATCCTCATTGCAAGGTAATATGTATTTAATGTTGTATGGTTCATATTTTCTTGTTTTTGTAGATGAGGGCATTGTCATGCAACCTGTTCATGTTGGCATCTTCCTAATTTTTGACAGGTGACAGATGAATTTGCACCAAAATACTGTAGTGTGATGTGAACAACAAAAGATGAGAAGCATTTTCTTCTTGATTTTAAAAGCCAATTAATATTTCTATCCTAAATATGCACAATTATATACTTATTTGTATTTTATTATTGCATTTAGCTTCTTTTTTTTCCGCTGCTGTCCACGACCCTATCAGAACACACTGGCCTGTACAGTCGTGGATATTGCATATCCATGTGTAATCTCATAACAGTTAAATCAGAGAAATGCACCATGTTTACCAGTCATCAACAGCATGCAGAAAACATAGCATTTTATACCTGTCCAAATAAAATGAAATTATATTCAATTTGATCTAATCCTGCCTCGCTGTTCTCCCTGGATACTCCACTTAGATTGTTCCCATGCTTTTCAGAGCATAAATAATTGTAGACAAGTTCTTTGCCTCAAAGCATGTACAGGTTGTTTAATGCATTTTATTCAATGATTAATTGTGTTTTTATAGAGAAGGAGTATGTTGTGTTGTGCTGTTGTTTATGGCTTGACTACTCTATGCAATTAGGACTGTTTTCTCTTTTCATCTAGGTTATGGTCTTTTTCCAGTTTTACTTTCTTAACTCACTGGCCCACCTCACTAAACAAGTCTGAAGCTTTCCCCTTTTTCTGCATTAAGATTTATCGAGTGTTGTTTTGTGGTGCATGCAATGTCTAAACAACTGCTCTCCTACTAGCAGGCCCAGATCTTTGCTGAGCTTAGCAAAGATTTGCTGTTAAATTTGAGAAAACTGACATTGAAATAATGATCGTTGGTCTTCAGTCTGTCCCTAAACTCTTGGCTTTTACTTTTTGGTTTGTTTGCTTCAATCATAACTTATCTTCAGTATTACAATAGCTACAGTTAAATTACATGTATTTGGACATATTCTTTAGAGTTTTTAAGAGCCAAACTTTCTTCAGGAGGACTTTTGTCTAGAAATGTGTTCTCAGTAGGCCAAGGGCTCTGTTTAACTAAGAACTTTTTACACCTTTATTAGACACAGTTCAATAACTTTCTCTTTTGGCTCTTTGATATGTGCAAGAAAGCCCTCTTGAGCTTGGTATTTCAGCATGCCTGTGTGTGTCAGGGGATTGGAGTGCTTTCAGTTATTGTTTAATACAGACTCCATACAGAGAGACACACGGTTTAAGTACAGATAAAGTAAACACTTCATTTTTTGCACTTGTGAGTGATTCACTACATAGCCCAAAGTATGTGAACACCCCCTTGAAATGAACAGGTCTAGCTATTTCAGTTACACTCATTACAAATAGGTATTTAAAATCAAGCATACAGCAAGGCGACCTCTTTAGACAAACACACTCCCTTTGGGAGGACCCTTTTCTGTTTTCATCTTGACAATCAGCTTGCACCAATAAAAGACCTGAACCCTATAAAACACCTTTGGAATGATTTGGAAGGCTGACTGTGAGCCAGACCCCATTGCCCAACATCAGTGCCTGACTTCACTGTTGTTCTTGTGTTTGAATGGGAGTTGGCTTGTGCCAGTATCAGATTTTCATATCATAATTGCTGAAGATTTATTTATGGTATGCAGTATTATCATTGTACATTTAAGTTTAAGTTAAGACCAGCTTAGACCAGTGTGAATTTCCTCAATTTTACAGTTGGTGTATGCTGGTTTGGTGATGGTCTAGCTGATGGACCGTATAGCCATACTATTCACCTGCAAAAAATAAATAAATGCTGGTAACATCATGTCTTTCTGTCTTTCTATGCAGGTGTATACTGCAAGTTATTCCCATTTATTTTTCTGGCGCTGACAGAGCTCAAATAATACATCTCTAGTGTCATGCTGAATTCCTATTGGTAGAAACCAGCTGTGCAGACATCATGTAATCATGTACACCCCAGGTGATGTCATTCTATTATCGTACAGAACTAGAAAACATGGATACCACACACATATATAATTGAGAGGAGGAACAAAACTACATACAGTATAGAGCAGAAAAAAAAAGAAAAAAAAAAGAAAAGAAAATAAACACATCGAAATGCAGACAAAAGGAAAATAAAAACAAATTTTTGTTCAACTTTTGTGTAGGTTTTGAAAGCCTCAGACGATGTTCATATTCTCTTTTTATATGTGGCTGAGCAAAATGGAAATGTTCTCATTAGGGACAGAGAGGAGAAGTTAAAACCTCGTCTCTGCAGTCCTTCTCATAATTAGGCAGCAGATCCATAATTAATCTGGTCATTAATAACTGTTCATCTGGCCGCCCTCAGTACTAGTTCTGACTGACTGCCAAAGGGCCATGACCTGTCTTTGATGGGAATGCAAAATCAGACTTCAAATGGAGCTACAGGAGGCTCACTTCCTGTTTAATGAGGACTTAATTGTGCTTTCAGGAGACACTGTATGCATACACATGCACGCACGCACGCACACACGCACGCACACACACAGGTTTCACATTAAGGACACATATTCAATGAGACCCTGCAGGCCTTACCCATAATTCAGAGCTTGAGTCCTGGTGTTTTAGCCCCTGGTTGTCAGTCCGGATGAACTAGAAGTTCTAATTACCAAAGAATGAAATGTCCTATTTTTTTGTCACTCTCCCTTTGTCTGGCCTTGTTTGTCCCTTTCTCGGGGTGTAGTTACACCTCTCAGTCGTCACTCTGACCCTCACCTTATGCTGATCTCACGCCCCGCTGTAAATAATAATTATCTGTCACCCAGTCTGAGTTATAAAACTGAGTTGTCACATTTGTTTTACTTCCTAGATAAGACATAGACATAAGCCAGTCCATTTGTTTATGTACATTTGATATCGTCCTCATAGCCAATAACATTATCAGTAATAAAAAATGACAATTCAATGCCAAAGACCGTAGCTTACCTTAGCTTACCTCAGATTACCTTAAGAAGTAACCCAGCTAAAACATAATGAACCTTATTTTAAGACCGCTACGTCTTGGGCGCAGTTCTATGCAATACACTGTACAGTATATGCAAAGTCAGTTTAGAGTGTCTTTATTTATATCGCTTGCACTTTTTCATGTGCCATTGTAATTCTAATGTTTGAACATGCACTTTGATTCCCTAGACTGAAAATTCACATACTGAGTTCAGACTTTGCACTAAGAATAGATGTGATTATTAGACATCTTAAGTGCAATAACCAATTTCTCACAAAAATGACAAATTAGATTTTTCATTGATTCATTTACACAGACCTTCCATTTACAAAATACACCCACAGTTTGCACAAGCACTTCAATCCAAGCAGAGTTGCGCTTTGCCCTGGCACGAAAATTGCACTTGGATTTAACGTTCTCATGAAAATTTGAAAAGACGTAGAACACAGCCGCAACGCATCACAATGACCATTCTCCCCTTACCTAACTTGTCCCAGTTTTCCAATAAACTTTTTCCTACAATCTTAACCTTAAATTTATCTCCCATGTCTTATTATTTAAGAACACTATTTGCCGAGGACAGGAAGACTGATAGATGAACACACTCAACCAAAAATATATGAAACTTTTTCCATGAATAATTTTGAAAACTTAGATTGCCTTTAAATTGCATAGTGCTAGGTTTCGTAGTTTGAATACTGTCATTGTCAACTTTGTCAGAATCAGGAGCTTCTCTCCTTCCTCAACTATGTTTCTGAGCTCAAATGAGGCCTGGACTTTTCTGAATTATCAATCACAACAAGTTTCTCATCTATAGCAGTGACATCCATCAAACACAGAGGAATCTGCAAGCTCCAATAAACCCCACTTAATTTAGTTTCACTCTCTTCATAGCCTTAAGTGCATGTGGAATTAATTTGTTAAATTACAGAGAGTCAGTGCTTATTTACCCAGCTGGACAGTTCACAATGCAATCTTAAAATAAGTGTAGAAACTGTCATTCATAAAGAGCTCTTATTAAAAATGAAGTTTAGAACTCTTTGGGATTGTGTTGCAGTCTCAGTGGTGTGTGTTTGGGTTGGGACTATCTGTTTGTTCAACCAATAAAAGACAGATGGAGTTTTCTGGAATCTGTTTTGAAACTAGGTGTGTTTAGCGAAGCCATTATCTGTATCTCTATCTGTTGCAGTGGCAAAATGATCTGTATCCAGATATAACCAGATGTGTGCATGGCTTAAACCGGAAGTGCGTCAAAAATAAATGAAAAGCCCATTTTTAAATGTAACTATTCTATTTATTGTTTCCATTTAGCAAATATGCCTTGTATAATTCTTTAAATTATTTCTTCTTTTATTATTATCTTTATTTATTATTACTTCTAATTTTACTAAGCGCACAAAGGCCATTTAGGTTATTTATTTCCTTTAATCACAGCCTTTTGTGGTTTAATAATCACTGATGACTATATCATGATTTTGATGTAATTTTCATTCATAATGCAGCCCCGAAAGATTGTGAAATTAGTCTAATGATGCGCTCCTTAGGAAGTCAAGTGACCAAATAAAAAGCACATTAAAATTATCTCAATATTCATAATATTGCTTCATTTTAAATTGCCAGCAAAATCGTTGCGATGATATTCCAGCCCTTCACAGACCTGCAGTCCATGGTTGTTCTTTGCAAGTGACTTGTGTTCACTTTGTTTTAAAAAGAAACCATTTCACCCCTCTCTCACTAGGGTTGCAACTAACGATTATTTTGATAACTGATTAATCTAATGATTATTAGAACAATTATTCGACTATTCGCCGATTAACCATTAGCTCTTAACCGATTATTCAGCTTGTGCCCTGACTTAAAAGGTTGTATTAAACGTGCTTACTAACAAAAAATCCTATTGTTATCAAGTGTTTTTGTCTTGTTTTCCATTTAAAATTGTCTAATAATCCTTAAAACAAGAAACATTTACTTGAGAAGCAACATAAACTCAGCAAAAAAAAAAAAAAGAAAAAAAAAAAAACGTCCTCTCACTTTCAACTGCTTTTATTTTCAGCAAACTTAACATGTGTAAATATTTGTATGAACATAAAAAGATTCAACAACTAAGAAATAAACTGAACAAGTTTCACAGACATGTGACAAACAGAAACGGAATCATATATCCCTGAACAAAGGGGGGGTCAAAATCAAAAGTAACAGTCAGTATCTGGTGTGGCCACCAGCTTCATTAAGTACTGCAGTGCATCTCCTCCTCATGGACTGTGCCAAATTTTCCAGTTCTTGCTGTGAGATGTTACCTCACTCTTCCACCAAGGCACTTGCAAGTTCCCGGACATTTCTTGGGGGAATGGCCCTTGCCCTCACCCTCCGATCCAACAGGTCCCAGACGTGCTCAATGGGATTGAGATCCGGGCTCTTTGCTGGCCATGGCAGAACACCGACATTCCTGTCTTGCAGGAAATCATGCACAGAATGAGCAGTATAGCTGGTGGCATTGGCAAGGGTACCACATGAGGGAGGAGGATATCTTCCCTGTAACGCACAGCATTGAGATTGCCTGCAATGACAACAAGCTCAGTCTGATGATGCTGTGACACACCGCCCCAGACCATAACGGACACTCCACCTCCAAATCAATCCCGCTGCAGAGTACAGGCCTCGGTGTAATGCTCATTCCTCCGACGATAAACGTGAGTCCGACCATCACCCCTGGTGAGACAAAACCGTTACTCGTCAGTGAAGAGCACTTTTTGTCAGTCCTGTCTGGTCCAGCGAAGCTGGATTTGTGCCCATAGGCGATGTTGTTGCTGGTGATGTCTGGTAAGGACCTGCCTTAGAACAGGCCTACAAGCCCTCAGTCCAGCCTCTCTCAGCCTATTGCGGACAGTCTGAGCACTGATGGAGGGATTGTGCGTTCCTGGTGTAACTCGGGCAGTTGTTGTTGCCTTCCTGTACCTGTCCAGCAGGTGTGATATTCGGATGTGCTGATCCTGTGCAGGTGTTGTTACACGTGGTCTGCCACTGCGAGGACGATCAGCTGTCCTTTCTGTCACCCTGTAGCGCTGTCTTAGGTGTCTCACAGTACGGATGTTGCAATTTATTGCCCTGGCCACATCTGTAGTCCTCATGCCTCCATGCAGCATGCCTAAGGCACGTTCATGCAGATGAGCAGGGACCCTGGGCATCTTTCTTTTGGTGTTTTTCAGCGTCAGTAGAAAGGTCTCTTTAGTGTCCTAAGTTTGTATAACTGTGACCTTAATTGCCTACCGTCTGTAAGCTGTTAGTGTCTTGTAGAGCCGAGGAGGGCGGGGCCGGGCTGGAATGACGCACGCCCGGTCCCCAATCAGCCTGATGGGGCGCGCGAGGGATAAAGGAGGCCGGGGACGACAGTTCGAGAGAGAGAATGACAGGCAGCTGTACTGTGTGTTTATAGTTGTGTGTTTTTGTTTGAGTTGTTTATTAAATTATTATTTAAACTGTCAAGCCGGTTCTCGCCTCCTCCTTTCCACTGAACCCCCTTACACTGGTGGAGAACCTGGGAAGGAGGAGGGATTCCTGTCGCAGAGTCCTCGACACTGCCGTCCACCCAGGGGAGCGCCGCTGCCATCCGACGGGGGACAGAGTAGCCCGACCACCCGGACGCGAGGCGAGTGAGCGACAGGACTCCCCGACCGCCTGGAGCGAGGGAGCCACTGCCAGGGGCGGAGGAGTGCCCTGCCATCCCCAGGGAACGTGGAGGGGTTGAGAGAAGACCGTCGTCCGCGGGGGGAGGAGGGAAGCGACTCCCCGACCGCCTGGAGTGGTAGGGCCGCTGCCAGGGGCGGAGGAGTGTAAGGGGGTTCAGTGGAAAGGAGGAGGCGAGAACCGGCTTGACAATTTAAATAATAATTTAATAAACAACTCAAACAAAAACACACAACTATAAACACACAGTACAGCTGCCTGTCATTCTCTCTCTCGAACTGTCGTCCCCGGCCGCCTTTATCCCTCGCGCGCCCCATCAGGCTGATTGGGGACCGGGCGTGCGTCATTCCAGCCCGGCCCCGCCCTCCTCGGCTCTACATGTCTTAATGACCGTTCCACAGGTGCATGTTCATTAATTGTTTATGGTTCATTGAACAAGCATGGAAAACATTGTTTAAACCCTTTACAATAAAGATCTGTAAAGTTATTTGGATTTTTACTAAATTATCTTTAAAATACAGTGTCCTGAAAAAGGGATGTTTATTTTTTTGCTGAGTTTATAAGATATGTAGACTTGCTTTAAGTGAATGTATCATACATGTATAAGTGTATTTTGTATATAAGTGTATTTTTTCACTTGGACAAAATATACTTATATTCATGATCTATTCTCTAATAGCATGTCTAAATATCTTATATGCTGCTTCTCAGGTGAATGCATCTTTTTTTAAGGATTTTTAGATATTTTAAAATATTTGTATTTTTAATATTATATTCAACATTCTCAGATAAATTGTTTTTCTTCTGTAGTATAGCTGCTAAAGAAAATGTACGTTGTTTTCAAGGAGTTTTAGATACTTATATTGGATAAGCCAAAACAAAAACAAATCAAATGTATTTTGTTGCAGTGTATAATGGGGTGAAGACTATCCTCTCTCACCTTTCTGTTCACTTCAATCCATCTTTAACACACAAAAAAAAAAAACCCTCTCTCTTATTAATAAAGTTGCATATTGCCAATTTTCTTCACGATAAGAAATGCACAGTGACATATAATATGATTCAATAAGTCGCGAGCCATCACATTATAATCTAGCTGCATAAGCATGTGCGCTTGAGGGATGAGCGTCCCCACGACAGAGTGTGCATCAGCCGGGTACAGTTTCAATCGCTCCACCTTAGATCGGGACATTCGAGCAACTCTTAGAAGAGGCGAATATATATATATATATATATATATTTGGTGATAACTTTCAGATCATTTGTATATAAACAAATTAAATCTTGTAATGACTAAACATATCAATGTCACAACCAAGTATAGTATTATATTTATTAAGTATTAAGTATTCATAAATCTAGCCTATCAGGCTTCTTTATGGTACGTGAAGATCTTCTTAACACAGGTTGATCATTTGTCACTACAGGATGAGTATTGTTGTGCTGAGAAGATGAAGGAGATGAAGTCTGTGTGCTCATAGTCGTTGTTCCTTGAGATGAGACTTGAATTTCTTCCTCACTTTCCTGATCCAATGTCTGGTTTGTTTCTGATGTCTTAAGAAGACTTCTGCGATTCCTTCTTAAAACTTGCCCATTCTCTGTCTTGACTGTGTATGATCTAGGACTCACTTCTTCTAGAACAACAGCTTTTCTGTCCCAGTTGCTTGAATCTCCAAATCTCACAGAGTCATTTTTTGACAAAGGAATCAGCTTTCTTGTTTGTTTGTCATAGTTTTCCTTCTGTCTTTTTTGTAGAGCTTTTTGTTTCTGTTTCACTGCCTTGCTTTGTATTGTGCTTTGTCTTGTGTCTTTGCTGTATGGAAGTGTAGTTCTTATCTTCCTTCCCATCAGAAGTTCAGCAGGAGGTGCAGCATGTTCTAGAGGAGATGCTCTATAACTCAAGAGAGCTACATATGGATCTGCATTGCTCTCTGATGCCTTCTTGAGCATTTGTTTCACATTGTGAACTCCTTTGTCCGCTTTCCTATTGGACTGAGGGTACAGTGGATTTGAAGTCACGTGCTTGAAATCATAATAAGCAGCAAAATCTTGAAACACTTTGGAACTATAATATGGACCGTTCTCACTCATCACAACATTTGGTATCAACTACCAGCAGGTAATCCTTCCCATCGAGATGAAATAGGTCGGCAGAGGTGGACAAAGAACACAACTCCATTATTTGAGTGAAAGTACAGATACTACTGGTCAAATATTACTCCATTACAAGTGAAAGTTGTAAAGACTGATTTTTACTTAACTAAAAGTAGAGAAGTACTTGGTTTTAAAAGTACTTAAGTATCAAAAGTACATTTACTTTTTTATGTCAACGCATTGTTTTATTATTGTTGCATTGTTGTATGTAATACTTACAATACCTTATGCCTCTGAAGCAACATACTGAATACACTGACTAGATTCTGGATAAACTGAGAATCACAATGTTTTTGTTTCAAATAAAGATCATGATTCTCCCACGATTCTGAATGCCAACTAAAGAAAATAACATGTAATTTACTAGAGGTTCTGCAAAATATTAATTACTGCAGTCTATTTAAAAATGTTTAATTGATTTGAATGAATTATTTTTATCTGTTTGAATGATTCAATAACTCACTCAAATACTTCACTTATTTCATTACTGGATGAATCAGCATTTTTGAACGAATCTCTTGAATGAATGATTCAATGACAAATAAAAAAATTTAAGTCACTTGTCGCCACCTGGTGGCGAAACAATGTAATCGGTACAATCATTATTTCAAGCGTCAAGTTACTATTAAAAGGTGTTTGCCCTATTTTGATCGTAGACATCAGTGTTTATATGCGACCTGTAAACTTTTATCCCAGTACTTCTGTGATAATTTGAATATTTGTAACGTAGAAAGAAAAGACTGTTTATGAAGCTGTTTCATACCTATACATGATAACTGCTCTCTCTGGCTCAGCGGCAGCACCAATGCAGATTTGAATGTTCCGGTATGATTTTTGTCAAAGGTTTAATAGACAGGCGAATCGTTATCATTTAGGAAAGAGATCGTGTGGGTGTTTTAATCGAGATCGCGATCTTTTTATGATTTAACCGTGTGGCTCTACACATAACTATAGTAATTATGCAAGGTAACAAAAATAAAAAAATAAAAACCTATAAAAGTTACAAGATATTAACTTATTTAACTCTTAAGCTCATTTACATTTGAATTCACACTTTTACATGCTAACTAACGTCATTGTCGAATCTTACCTATGCGTTAGCGCTGTATCCACAAGGCTATGGCAACTTGGCGGGCAAATCCATAAAAAATTATTTGACCGACCATACTTCATACTGAAACTTTAGCTTTAAAGCACAGATAATTTCAAGCTTTCACAAGAGATTAAAAGTTTACATAGACCTTGATAGAAATGTAGTGTAGTGAAAAGTACTATATTTGTCTTTCAAATGTAGTGAAGTTAAAGTCACAAGTTTCCAGAAAAAATAATACTCAAGTAAAATACAGATACTCAGAAACTGTACTTAAGTACAGTACTCAAGTAAATGTATTTCGTTACTGTCCACCTCTGTAGGTCGGTACCCACTTTTTGCCATGGATACTCCGGTAGATCTGCTATGACCATTTATTCTTTTGCTTATTTATTTTGATGCTTAAGACAAATTTCACAGGCACTGACCATTTTCTCAATGTCTGCATTAATTCCAGGCCAATAAAATGAATCTCTGGATCTCCTTTTGCACTTCTCCATGCCAAGATGTCCCTCATGTATCCTTTTGAGCAATTATTTTCTTAGCACTTGCAGAGTTACAATTCTGTTCTGCCTCAGGAGAAGACCATTTGCTATAATGAGCTATGCTCTGACATTATAGAATTGCTTGCATGAGTCTTTAGCCCTGCCATTGTTCAGGTTTGAGATCACATTCTGCAGCACTGGGTCTTTTGATATTTCTTCAGTTATCTGTTTGGATTTTCGATCAGACATTGGAAGTTCTTCTACAACCAGATTTACATGCATTTCCACATCAATTTCTGTAGAGCTTACATTGTTTGACTCACACATGGATGGTGCACAAGACAGAGCATTTGTTAGGATGATGTATTTCCCTGAGTATACACTAACTTGAAGTCATATCTCTGTAATCTCATCATCAAACGTTGAATGCACGGTGACATCTCATAAATAATGTTTCAGAATGATGGAAATTAAAGGCTTGTGAATGATGGTAGGCCATTCACATAATCATGGAATCTTTCAAATCTAAACACAAGTCCAAGACACTCCTTTTCAATCTGACCATACCTGCATTCAGGAGTCATTGTCTTTGATGCATAGGCTACTGGTTTCCAGTTTCCAGCATCTGCTTGGAGTAAGACAGCACCTAAACCATCTTTTGATGCATCTGTGGAGATTTTAATTTTCTTGGATGCATCAAAGTAGGTAAGAACAGGTTTTGTAGTCAAAGCTGACTTGAGCTATTTCCACTCTTGTTCATGCTTGTCCATTTGAATTCAGTTTTGTGATTCAACAGTTCTCTGAGGTTTGCTGTTTTTGCAGAGAAATTTGTCATACATTTCACAATGAAATTCACCATTCCCATGGTCCTCATGACACCTTTCTTGTCTACAGGACTCTACAGATTGCCTGGATTTTGCCTCTGTCAGGCTCAACACCATGTCTGGACAGCTTGTCACCTAAAAAAGTAACCTCAGTGACACCAAACTGACATTTTGCTTTGTTTAGTTGCAGTCCATACTTTCTAATTCTCTGAAACAACTTCAAAAGTCTCTTATTATGCTCTTGCATGGATGATCCCCATACAGTTATGTCATCCACATAGACACACACTCCATCCAGTCCTTCAATGATGTTCTCCATTGCACAATGAAAGATTTCAGAAGCTTTAACTTTGCCAAAGTGGAGTCTCAGGAACGCATACCATCTGAATGGTGTATTAACATTACTGTTTGTTTGAATGGCCTGACAGAGCATCATTCAATACGTTTATATGATCAGTTATAATTTTGCTACAGTGGGTTTTGCATAGTCAATCTACAGTCCTTATATGTCTGTCCAAGTATACATGATACAATGTATAATCAAAAATTTAAAGAAGGTCATCAGCTGAGCATTTGTTAAATAAATGTCATGAGTTACCTCTGTCTGACCAGTTGTGGTCTAATTAACGTGTATATGCTGGACAAAGCTGAACTACAACTGCATTCTCTAGGTCTGTTAGTCCAACTTGATAGAATTTTAGTCAGACTAAAGTGTTTACATGACATTATAAAACCCCAAATATATTGTTTCAGTCTGACAGAAATCAAACTTTTCAGGTGCATGTAAGCATACTGTTTGACTTAACTAATGGTTTGAGTATTGGGGTAGCTATAGAGTTTTATCAAGATAAGATGAGGAGACTCACTTCATATAAAATAAAACAGCTTTCATCTCCTGTGAATTTACCTGAAATTAAACATATTTTTCTAAAGTGCTATCAGTTTCTTTATGTGTAAATTTTTTAACAAAGTAATATTGTTCCTTGTCTGTCACTCACTCGATGTTGTGTCGATGTAGTGACACTAGGGGTTCGATCTTGAGAGCCCCAATCACCTTTGCTTAAAATAGAAAAGGCCAATGAAAATTGGCGAGTGGAATTTGCATGCCACTCTCCGCCCCAGACATACGGGTATAAAAGGAGATGGCGTGCATCACTCATTCAGATTTTTTCTTCGAAGCCGAATGCACGTGTGTTCGTCCTCTCACTCTTTGCTATGCTGCTGGATTCTTACAGCGCATATCAGCGGTCACCCTCACATGGTTGAGTGCTGTGTTTCCCCTGGGCGCTTTGGCTGCCTGAGTCTGCAGGTGCTAAAAGAGTATATTAGAAAGAGTATATTTCCTTCTAAAAGAGCTCGCGCAAACACTTGCCGTCTTTTTAAAGATGTCCTTCCGCGTTTGCACTACTGGATGTGGCCATTATCTCTCCCCTCCGGATACCCATGAAATCTGCCTTGAGTGTCTGGGGCGCCAGCACACCGAGGCGGCTTTCGTGGAAGGGTTATGTTCTCATTGCGAGAACATGCCCATGAGAACTTTGCAGTCGTGGGTCACTTTCTTTTTCATGAAGTAAGGAGCCACTGCGGCTGCTCCCCAACCCGGTCCGTCCTGGGCTGACGCTCAGCCGGCCGGGTTGGCAAGCACCGCGGGCAATCTGGATGTGGACATGGGAGCGTTTCCGCCGGCTCAGCCCCCGCAGACCTCCCATCCCCCAGCACACTCGTTCTGTCCGGACGAGCTGTCAAGCGATGCAGGCGGTCTGCCTCAGGGCGGGTTTAATGTGTCGTTCATGGCTCGCGACGAGGATGAGCTTTCGGTCGCGGCATCAGAGGGTGGGCTTCTGCTGTCGGAATCGGACGAGCTCTTCTGAGCTTCCGCCCACGGGTGGTAGAGCACAGGATGAGTCGGACACTGAGATGGCAGCCGTGCTTGCCCGGGCAGCTGCGAACATCGGGCTGAAGTTGAACCCTCCACCCTGCCCTGAGCGTTCGCGGCTGGGTGATTGGTTTCTGGGCTCGGAGAGCGACTGGCCGCACCCCGCCCCGGTGCCTTTCTTCCTGGAATTGCACAAGGAGCTAACGAAGTTGTGGAAGGCAACTTTTACTGCCCGTACACGCTTTGCAGGCTCATCCACTCTGACTAACCTCGACGTTGGAGCAGCTAAGAGATATGTTGAGCTTCCCCAGGTAGAGCGCACCGTAGCGGTGCATTTATGCACGCAGGGCACAGCCACCTGGCACGACCGACCAAAGCTCCCTTCCAAGGCCTGTAAGTTCTCTTCCTCTTTAATGACAAAGGCTTACAAGGCCACGGGTCAGGCCGCATCCGCCCTGCATACCATGGCCATCCTGCAGGTCCACCAGGCCAAGGCGCTAAAAGACCTGCATGAGGGTAGGACTGACCCAGGGCTGATGCAGGAACTTCACACTGCGACCGACCTCGCCTTACATGCGGGACGATGTCCACGCTTGTGGTCCAAGAGCGGCACCTGTGGCTCAACCTTGCAGAGATGCGTGATGCTGAGAAAGTCCGCTTTCTTGATGCGCCCATCTCCCAAGGGGGGCTTTTTGGTGACACTGTCGAGGATTTCGCCCATCAGTTCTCGACGGTGAGAAAGCAGACCGAGGCAATAAAACACATCCTGCCGTGGCACGACCCGGCCACCTTTAGGCCACCGAAGTCCCACACCCCGTCTGCTTCTCGCCACAGCCGTTCCCCTGCGGTGCCAGCCCTGGCTCCTGAACCATCAGACCCCGCAATCCGGCCTCAGAGAAAAAGATCCTCCCGCGGGAAGTCGGCTCCGCCTGCCCATTAGTCGGCCCACAAGAACCCCAGATGGGCTTCGAGGCAGTCCTGACATGGCCCGCCCAGGGATGGGGTGACCGCTCTGGACCAGTCTGGCCTGGGACATCTCTCCAGCCCCACCATCGCCCCTGGGCCAGCGTGTAGTGAGTATGACATCGCCAAGTGCCCTCTGGGCCTCAGCATTCACATGGTCAATAAAAGAGCAGTTTCTTCATTCCCTGGGCCAGCACACTAGCAATGGCCAGGCTCTGGAAGTCTTTCCGGTCAATCAGGCGAACGCGAGTACTTCCCGTTCCCTCGTTCTCCATCGAGAGACAACCGGCGAACAGGTAAGTGTGCTGGTCTCTGGGGCCGCTCGCCCGCCCCAGTCACCGGCCACCGTTGTGGGATTGCGGAGCAGCACATCCCCCCAGAGCTGTCTTTCAGGTGGGGTGCCTGCTCTGCCTTGCCGCGAACCACCCTGCCCGGGCACGGTAAGTCCAGTCGTCCCCCTGGTGCCACTTTCACGGAGGCTGGAGGCCTGGTTAGAGCTCTCCAGCCCCTCACGGTGGCTCATCAGGACGATTTGCCTCAGCTACGCGATCCAGTTCGCCAGACTCCGGCCGTTGATTCAGGGCAAGCATGTGTTGGTCCGAACCAACAACATGGCGACCGAAGCGTAAGCGAGCCACTCACCTTCCGTGTGCCCTCAACCGTGCAGCGGACGCGCTCTCATGGCAGGTAACGCTCCGCGGGGAGTGGAGACTCCACCCCCACATAGTCCAGCTGATTTGGGAGAGATTCGGGGAGGCACAGGTAGACCTGTTCGCTTCCCAAGACTCCTCTCACTGCCCCCTGTGGTACTCCCTTTCGGAGGCCCCCCTCAGCACAGACGCCTTGGCACACAGCTGGCCACGGTGGCTAAGCAAGTATGCGTTTCCTCCTGTGAGCCTCATTGCACAGACTCTGTGCAAAGTCAGGGAGGACGAGCAGCAAGTCCTGTTCGTTGCGCCGTACTGGCCCAATCGGACTTGGTTCTCGGATCTGATGCTCCCGACAGTAGCACCTCCCTGGCACATTCCCCTGAGGCAGGACCTTCTCACTAAGGGGCAAGGCATGCTCCAGCACCCGTGGCCGGACCTCTGGAATCTCCACGTCTGGCTCCTGGATGGGACGCGGAAGACCTAGCAGGTCTTCTGCCAGCGGTGGTAGACACGATCACTCAGGCCAGGGCCCCCCTCATGAGGCGGCTGTATGCCTTGAAGTGCCATCTTTTCGCTAACTGGTGTTCTTCCCGTGGGGAAGATCCACAGAGATGCGCTGTCGGGTCTGTGCTGTCTTTTCTTCAGGAAGGGCTGGAGAGACGGATGTCTCCCTCTACCCTGAAATTGTATGTGGCTGCCATAGCAGCTCACCATGATACACTGGACGGCAGTCCCTCACGACAGTGCAACCTGATCAACAGGTTCCTCAAAGGCACGAGGAGATTGAATCCTCCTAGACCGCACCTGATCCCCTCTTGGGATCTCTCTGTGGTCCTACCTGCCCTACAGAGAGCCCTGTTTGAGCCACTGGAGCAGGCCGAGCTCAGCACTCTGTCTCTGAAGACGGCCCTCCTGGTGGCACTCACTTCCATTAAGAGGATGGGAGACCTGCAGGTGCTCTCTGTTACCAATGAATGCCTGGAGTTCGGGCCAGCACACTCTCACGTGAGCTTGAGACCCCGGCCTGGTTACATGCCCAAAGTTCCCACCACTCCTTTTCGGGACCAGGTGGTGAACCTGCAAGTGCTCCCTTCAGAGGAGGAAGACCTGGCCTTGTTGTTGCTGTGTCCAGTTTGCACCCTGCGCATCTATCTGGACTGCACGTAGAGCTTTAGATGCTCGGAGCAGCTCTTTGTCTGTTTTGGAGGACAGCAGAAGGGGAAAGCTGTCTCCAAGCAGAGGTTGGCCCATTGGATTGTGGATGTAATTTCTCTCCCATATCAGTCTCAGGACTTGCTGTGCCCCTTGGGGGTCCGGGCGCACTCCATTAGAGGTGTTGCGTCTTCCTGGGGACTGGCAAGGGGGGCCTCCCTAGCAGACATATGCAGAGCTGCGGGTTGGGCTACACCCAATACCTTTGCGAGGTTTTATAACCTATGCATAGACCCGGTTTCAACCCGAGTGTTATACGGTAACATCAGGTAGACCGGGCGGCCGGTTGGGTGTACTTCTTGCATTGTGCCTTTCCCCTTTTTCAAAGGAGATAATGTGCACTTTTTGTCCACAACAGTTCCCCGTACCGGTGAACTCCGGACGCCTCTTTATTCTTTAGCACTGTCCGGTGACGAACTCGGCAGAGGAGTAACACCACCAGGCCCAGTACTCATGGCATTCCCCTTTTCAGGTGAGCCCGTGTGCTTTGGCTCAGTGCTCCATGCGTGGTGATTCCCCTTTGGTAATCCCATATGATGAGCTTCCACTGTTCGGTTTCCCCCTTAGGTGTAACCTGTGTTTCCCCTCATCAGAGCTTTCTCTGTCAGTGTTTCTTCTCAATTGGTACAGCTATGTTTTTTAGAATTTAGCATGTTCTTTACCTCAGCAGTTATTTCAGGACAGAATTGTGCTCTTGTATGTTGGGGGAATACAATCTAGGCCATATTTGATAGAATTCAACTCAAGGACAAGTGCTGTTACACACATGAAAAGAGAAGAGCAGAGAAGATTACAAAAGATGAGAGGAATCGTGGTTTGGCCATCAAAGGCATTGTTGTCTGTGATGGGGGATTGGATGAAAACAGGAAGCACTGAAGGGGCTGTGAAGGTGAAAGAGGTTGCGTGTGATGAAGCATGAGTGTTTTGTGGGTATTAATCTAGGCCTATAAATATTGCTATGGCTGAAATGTGTGCATGTTACATCCCGTATAGCTTTGTACATTTTTGCTCTGCTCTCTTTCTTTCTCTGAGTGTATGTGGGTGTGTCTCGTTTGTGCTCTCAGTGTCTGTTCCAGATGCCACCGATTCGTAATTGGTTCCACCTTAACTATGGAAATTGACTGTTCCTGATTGTGTGCCTAATAACATCCCTGTGCTGCCTTTCAGGTGTGAGCTGTGTGAAGTTTCCTTTTAGTTACATTTTTTCAGTAAATATCTCAAGGCTGTTTAGTGTTTGTTTTTTTTATGTTAAATGAAGGCATTAACAAATAAAATGTTTTAATTTTAGTTTTCCTTTTTGTTAACAATAGTAACACTGGTTTGTATGAAGTCTTTGTGTCTTTCTGTTTCATAGAGAGTAGAATAGCCCTTGAAATGAAAAGCATGACCGAGTAAGCAGTGTGTAATTACAGTGGAAACCAGATGGCGGGGTGGGGTCCTGGGTGCAGGGACATAACATGGGTTGTGACCTTTTCTGCAGTGGGCAGCCAAAACAAGCTGCCACACTGTCACACAGGATGCTAAACATGGTTCACTGAGGCCTATGCACACCTTATCACACATTCTGTTTCTATTTTTTATGTGTGCGTCAGATCTGAGACCTCATCACACACACTTTTTTCTTTCTGTGTTTTTAAAGTTTTAAAATTTAATTTGTGTTTTGGATGTCTTGTATTTTTAACCCTTGTGTGACCTTTGGGACATTTTTGTCTTTTTAATTTTTGTTTTTCGATCATTTTGGTTAATACCAAAATGCCTTTTGCCAAAGATGTGTATTTTGGGGGGAATTTTGATATTTCAACCTCAGTTCCTATAATACATCTATAATACACTGTGTACGCAAAATAGTTACACTCAGAAAAGATAATTGTAAATGAAAACATACTGTATTTTTTTTTTAAACTCAAAACTTCCTTCCCATTGAAAAAAAGAGCAATTTTTGAAATTAAGCTACCAAAATGTCTGACATTTGAATACACAACGATATGACCACCCACATCTAAAATGCATATTCGAAGTTTAGAAACCTGTGTCACGTTTAAATGTGTTTTTGTTCATGTTTTGTTTCCATGCCTTTTATTTTGAAATTAGTCATGCTTCTTGTTCCTGTTTCATGTCATGTGGTTTCCTTGTCATGTGACCCTCTTGTTTCACCATGTTTATTAGTCCTGTTTTTTCATTGGTTTGTTTGTGTTTTATCTTATTATCAGTTTTGGTTTATTATTGGTTCCTGTTTATTAGTCTTGTTATCATGTTCATTATTTTATTCCCATCATTGGTTGTCTATGTCATGTGGTTACATCCATGTATTTAAGCCCTCATGTTGCCATTGTCTTTTGTCAAGTATTGTTTTGGTGTAACATTTTCAAGTCAAGTCATTTATGTATGCTTCGTTTTGGATTTCACATTGTTAACAAATACTGCACTTGGGTTCACACTTCATCGTCATCGTCTGTTCCTGTCTTCAGCCTATCCCGCCTTGCCCGAACGTTACATAATACTTGTCCTGCTATGAACCCAGCAGTTGCACTCCTGTGTCTCAGCCAGGGGAATCATTCCCTAGAGGATTTTGTGGTGGACTTTTGCAATTTGGCAAATGAGGTAAGCTTTAATGATATTGCTTTGAAGGACATTTTCTGTTTTGGACTAGAAGAGCCTATCAAGTCTTGTTTGCCTCAAGGCCAAATCACATGGATTTGATGGAATTTATTAATTATGCCTTGCTGCTGAGTGGATCCAACTTCACTGCAGGAACGGAGTATGCCAGCACTCCTACATTTGCCACCATGCCGGAGTCCCCCGTCATGGCCGCCACACCTGAGTCCCCCACCATGGTCGCCAAAAGCCAGCATCCACACCTGCCACGGTCCACGAGCCAGTGTCCACGCCTGCCACAGTCCATGAGCCAGCGTCCATGCCTGCCCAGGTCAACGAATCAAGCCTGCCATGGTCAACAAGCCAGTTCTTGAAGCTTTGTCCATCCCAGAGCCAGCACTGCAAGACTTATCCGTCCCAGAGCCAGCATTGCAAGACTTATCCGTCCCAGAACCAACGTTGCAATCCTCGTCTGTCCCAGAACCAGCGTTGCAAGCCTCGTCTGTCCCAGAACCAGCGTTGCAAGCCTCGGCCACCATGTCTGTCTCATCATGCCATGTTGCCATGTCTACCACGTCATGCCATGTTGCCATGCCTGCCATTCCTACATCGTCATGCCATGTAGCCACATCCTCCTTCGTCATGCCATGCTGTCCCACCTGCCATGTCAAGCCAAGCCACTACACCTGCTATGCCTATTTAAGCAGCCCTACCTTGTCAAGTTGGCATGCCTGTCCCATCATGCCAAGTCACCATGAACCTGCCACGGCTCCATCCCCTGGGCCTCCCACGGCTCCGCCTTCCGATTCTCCCACAGCTGTGCTTATGGCTGTCTGGAAGTAGAAAAGGAGAAGGACTCCTACTCCTCGGGCACTGCCTGTGTTCACAGCCACGGAGACTGTTCCCCGTCACTGCCTGAGCTCATGACCACAGAGGTCATTCCTCTGTCACTGCCAGTGTTCACGGCCACAGAGACCTTTCCCCTGTCACTTCCTGTGCTCATGACCATGGAGGTCGTTCCCCTGTCACTGCCAGTGTTCATGGCCATGGAGGTCGTTCCTCTGTCACTGCCAGTTTCCATGACCACAGAGATCGTTCCCCTGTCCCTTCCTGTACTTACAGCCACAAAGGCTGCTTCCCCATCAATGCCAGTGCCCACATTTTCAGAACTGTAGCGTGTGGGTGTGCACGAGGTGATAATCTGACGGGGTGTGAACTGCGAGGTGATCATCTGTGTTTCGTGACTGCGATCGGGTCCTTGAATAAAGTATAACATGTGAGGAAGGGCAGCCAGTGGAGTTTCTGGTTCCCCCTTTGGGAGATGGTGCCCTACGAAGACTGCATAATATGCTTATTCATCTTATTCAGCCACGCCCCTTTTGAGCACTTCCATGTTTTGTCTCTTAACCTCTGGTTTGCATTGAAGCTACTGAGAAGAGTCAATGAAAATGGATTACGTGTGGGAGCAGAGAAGGTATTTTTCATCAAGAGTTGATGGTGTGAGTCTACACTTTCCCTTTACTACGTGAAAATTTCACTGTAAATGTTCATTTTTCCAATACCCACGGTGGTAAATTGGACCTGGCAGATCACATTTAGACAGCTATGACACGCTGCAATTTTTTCATGATACAAGCATTTAATTTTTATACATGTAATGCTTATATATACAGCATATATTTGTTTTAACTTGTTAATAATATGTGTTAAATCGTGTAGTTGAAGTGAAATTTCAAACGGTGACAGATCGTATTGTTTCACATGCAAGTTTATGACATAAAAGGAAATTACATTTGTACTTTTTAAAATGTATTTTTCACTCCACATTTTTAAAAGGCTTAAATGTGATTCAAATTGTTGTAACGGAAAATAAAATAAAACACTTAGTTTTATGAGCACAGAGGCATATCAGTACGTCCACAGCATGAAGGTAGGATCTTGTGGATTGATGAATGGAGTTCTCATGTTTTAAAATCTCCCCACTCTGCTTCCAGTTATTATGATATCCCCTGAACACATTCAAATACTCATAACTTTTGACAAAAAGATCAGTTTCATGTCTTGTCAGTTCTTCAGTAAAAGAAGCTCATTGGTCACCAATTGGCCACCTCTGTGACAGAATGATTTTTTCTAACCCTTTAGATGTGCTTTTCCGTTGCTTGAACCATTGACTAAGCAGGGAGTCCCAACGATTAGGTGATTAACGACCTCCCGTGAGACATTAATCTGCACTTCATCTCTCTCCGCCTGGCCTACAATTATGTTAATGAAGCTCACACCTGAAAATCACTGGAAAAATTGGCTAGTGGGGCACCGGCTTATATTGGAAAGGATAATGTACAGTCAGCCGGTCATTATCACAAAGTTAACCCCAACAGCGTGATCAGGACTCCAGCGTGATAATGACCGGCTGACTGTATATTATCCTGCTTATTATATGCCTACATGCCAAATAAATAAATGAACATAGCTCACTCTGCTTTTTTGGGGAGTTGGGGTCATGTCTTTTCTCACCAAGGGCACCAAGTGAGCCAGGACCACCACTGATCTTAAAGGGAGGGTTCACTAAAAATGGAAGATTATGTCATCATTTACTCACTCTCATGTTGTTACTAACCCGAAAGACTTTCTTTCTTTTGTGGAACACAAAATGTATGAAAAAATAAAAAATAAAAATAAAAACAAAATGACAGTCAAAGTCCACCTCAATGTCCCAATTTAACCCCTGGCTATACACACATATGAGTTCACAGAAGGCAAAATAAATTTTATTTTAACAATACAATACAATTAAATACAGCTAGCAAGCTTAAAGGTGTATGTATGTGTGCATGTCTGTGCAGTACACAAAACTGTGACCAAATCAGTTCATCCAGAGACTGTATGAAAAAAGGGCAGTAGGTTAATAGGATTGCTTTATTGCTTTTGAAGATCTTCTGGAAGACTGTACTATGTTTGAAGGCCTCTCTCAGTCCTCTTCATTAAGGACTGTGTGGAAAAAAACTGAAATATACAGTACACACACAAACACACATACATACAAACACAGACACAAAGAAAATCTCCTCCCACACAATCCTTGTGACACTTAGCCATTTACAAACCATAACAGGAAATACTAAGACGTATATTCCTATGTTATTGTTCTGCATTTATACACTATAAGAAATAAGCCTGCTTTGTGCACGTGGGTGTGTTTGTGTGTGGCTTTTGTTTCAGAGTTGATAAGAATGTAGTCACGCAGAGGATGGAACAGCAAGCCAGTGGGGCATCAGATTAAGACAGGCAGCAATTACAATGCAGTGAGTGTGTGTGTATTTGGGTGACCAGACGCCTCCGTTTTCCGGGGACAGTCCCGGTTTTTGGTGGTCTGTCCCTAACTGGAGATGTCCCCGGATATGTCCCAGTATAGTATATAAAACAGGCCGCATAGTGAATTATATTACATGGCAAGTAAGCCAGAGCAGCAAAGCCTACTGTGTGCTGTTTATTTTGACCAACAGAGGGGGCTGCTCGCCAAAGCAGCTTCAATACATTCATCTTCCTTCACTGATTACTTGATCGAACCAGTTTTGCCATTAAGAACTGGACCAGGCAATTGAAGAGAATTATCATCATTGTTATAAGCTTCAAGGTAAGGTGCATACTAGCTATTTATGTTATAAAGTTATTTGGTTATGTATTTTATAACAGGTTCTGAATTCGGCGCAGGATTGTATTAAAAGTTTGGCCTTCATAATGTGGGAATTCCCATACAAACTGCACAGACTGTAACATGCTGGTGAAAAGTAGTCAAATTAATCCCCGCAGATGAACAAATAAAATCAACAATTTTATCTTTGTATTGGACTATAAAACAAGTCTGTGTGATAATCTCTCATTGTGATCAGTGTAATATGCATACAACAAAGGAAGCACCTTCTCACATATTTGCTCATTTGTTATTTTAACATATACCCAAAATAAATTTCAAATAAGAATATGACATTAATAACATGGAAAAATAAATACAAATTTATAATAAAATATCTGCAAAAAATGTACAGTAATTCAGTACATTACAGCATAGATCATGCCTTGCAGGGAAACAAGTGACTGAAAAGGAGCACCATAATGCATAAGACTTTATCAAAATAAAAGGAAGTAATTAAGAAAAACAAGTCCACATGAGATACGCAAAGAGTTAGGTAAAATAGTTTTATAATAATAATTATTATCATTATTATACAACAAGGAATATCTTTGTGTCATATGATAAAATATGTTTTAGATGCTAAATGTTTACATTCTTCATTGTATTCCATGAAAATTTAATCCATGTTTGTTTACTTCAATTTTATGCCACAATGTCATCTTTACAACATAGAAAAGAATGAACTCATTAAAGATGAAACAGAAGAGCACTAAACATGATCAACTTTACCTCTGTGTTTGAATTTCATTGAGACAAAGGCTACTGTATTCATAGAGCATGATACACAACACAGTAAAAATTATTTCTTTGATTTAACTTTATATTTGTAGCCAAATCAACTTAGATTCACTAATCTGTTCAGATAACATAATAATTTGTGTTTATATTGAGCAAAATAATGGCAATGCACTGATGTAATGTAAAAAAATAATAATAAAACAATAAAATTAAAATAAAATCCACTAATTGTAACTATACCTTTTTATTCAAATTATTTATTTTATTATAAAATTTTATTTTAAATAAACTCAAAATTTTAAGGCAGCCAGGTTACTTACTTTTTTAGTTAAACCAAAATAACTTCTCACAGTTATCACATTCACCATGAATGTGATCAAATCCGATTTGTCCCCTTTTTTAATAAGTAACATGAAATTACAATGACCTAATGACCACTGAACTTGAAATGTCCCTGTTTCTCATTTCAGAAATCTAGTCACCTTAGTGTGTGTGTGTGTGTGTGTGTGTGTGTGTGTGTGCATGCGTGTGTGCATGCGGGTGTGCATGTGTATGTGTAAACTAAGTAGTGGCTTAGTTTATGTAGGGTGCTTCTTAAGTGTACTGAAAATATTCATGCACACTAACCATAACTGATACCTGATATCACTGAAAAATGTGAGTGACATAGTTGTTCCCTATCTGTCACTCACTCGACGTTGTGTCGATGTAGTGACACTAGGGGTCACTCTTTGGAGCCCCAAACACCTCTGCTTTTTGAAAAAAGGCCAATGGGAATTGGCGAGTGGAATTTGCATGCCACTCCTCTGGACATTCAGGTATAAAAGGAGCTGGTATGCAACCACTCATTCAGATTTTCTCTTCGGAGCTGAGCGGTTGTGTTCAGCGAGCTGAATTACTCTGCCGATCCATTCACCTCGAAAAGCTGTTGGATTTACGGTGTCTTACAGCGGCTTCTCCCCCTCTTGCACTGCTGAAGTGCAGAGAACGCCCATGGGCGCTTCAGCAGCTAAAAGAGCATATTTTCCCTTCTAAAAGAGTGGCATTAACGGAGAGCGTCTTTTTAAAGATGCCTCTCTGTTTGTGTGTATTTCCTGGTTGCGGTCGTTACCTCTCTGCTTCCGATGGCCACGATCATGGTCTTATGTGCTTGGGTGCTGCCCACACGGAGACAGTGTTTGTGGACAGGTCATGTTCTCACTGCGAGAGCGTGACCTTGGCAATGTTGCGGTCACAGTTTTTCCTTCCCTTTCTTCCCGGAGGTGCATGAGGAGCCCATGAGGTCACGGCGGGCACCTTTCACTGCCCGGACCCGGTCTCTGAGCTTCTCTGCTCTCACTACCCTCGGTGGTGGGGCTGCCAGGGGGTACTCGGTACAAGGCGGTTGTGGTGCACCTGTGCTCGCAAAACGCCGCCACCTGGCTGGGCCACCTGAGACCCCCGTCCAGTGCCTGTAGGGTTACGTCGTCTCTGGCGACTAAGGCCAGTGGTGCCGCTGGACAGGCCGCCTCCGCCCTGCACGCCATGGCTCTCCTGCAGATACACCAAGCCAGGGCGCTAAAAGAGCTGCATGAGGGTAGTTCTGACCCGGGATTGATGCAGGAACTGCGCTCGGCGACCGACCTGGCTCAACCTGGTCGACATGAGAGAGGCTGACAAGGCACGGTTCCTTGACGCCCCAATCTCCCAGGTTGGCCTGTTTGGCGACACCGTCGAGGGCTTTGCGAAGCTGTTCTCGGTGGTGAAGCAGCAGACAGAGTCTATTCAACACATCCTGCCCCGGCGCGGCTCAAGACCCCGCACCCCATCTGCTCGTCGCCAAGGGCGCCCTCCTGTAGCAACAGCACCGGCTCCACCGCAGCCCGCCCCCACAGCCCAGCCCCGGCGTGGAGCCCACAGCAGGAAGCAGACGCCACCCGTCTCATGGCCGGCCACCAAGAACCCTAGGAAGGCTTTGAAGTGCCCCTGAGACCGGCGACCCAGGGATGAGGAGACCTGATTCTATGGAGCTGGTAGAAAGACCACTCCATTCCCCGCTGCATGCCCAAGAGGCTGCAGTACCCAAAACTTGGTCTTGGTCTTACCTCGACACAGACCCTTCCTGCAGTTTGCTTTCAAGGGCCGGGTGTACCAGTACAAGGTCCTCTCCTTCGGCCTGTCCTTGTCCCTTCACGTCTTCACGAAGGTCGCAGAGGCAGCCCTTGCCCAGCTAAGGGAAGTGGGTATCCGCATCCTCAACTACCTCAATGACTGGCTAATCCTAGCTCACTCTCGGGATGTGTTGTGTGCACACAGGGACCTGGTGCTCATGCACCTCAGCCAACTGGGGCTTCTTTGGGTCAACTGGGAAAAGAGCAAGCTCTCCCCGGTTTAGAGCATCTCTTTTCTCGGCTTGGAGTTGGACTCAGTTTCGATGATGGCGCGCCTCATGAACGAGCGTGCACAGTCAAGTGCTGAACTGTCTGAAGGCGTTCGGACAGAAGACAGCGGTTCCACTGAAACATTTTCAGAGGCTCCTGGGGCATATGGCATCCTCAGCGGTGGCCACACCGCTCGGGTTGATGCATATGAGACCACTTCAGCACTGGCTTCAGACTTGAGTCCCTTGCTGGGCATGGTGCCGTGGGACACATTGCGTGGTCATCACGCCGATCTGTTGCTGCCTCTAAAGCCCTTGGACTGACCTTGCATTTCTATGGGCAGGAGTTCCCCTAGAGCAGGTCTCCAGGCGCGCCGTGGTTATGACGGAGGCCTCCAAGATGGGCTGGTGTGCCGTATGCAATGGGTACACAGCCGCCAGCTCCTGGACTGGCCCGCGGCTGCGTTGGCACATCAACTGCCTCAAGTCGCTGCGAGCCACTCACATCCCGGGCATCATCAACACCGCAGCGGACGTGCTGCCACAACAGGTTACGCTCAGGGGAGAGTGGAGACTCCACCCCCAGGTGGTCCAGCTGATTTGGATTCGATTCGGTCGAGCATAGGTAGACCTGTTTGCTTCCTGGGAATCCTCCCACTGCCCTCTTTGGTACGCCCTGACCGAGGCACCCCCCTTACCATGCTCATACAATTTCTGCCTAGAAAATAAAAAAAAAAATTGTATTTGCTTTTTGAGTTAACAACAAATCCAAAGATGTCCTAATGATAAATATTTTTTCAAGTATTGTAGAATCTGATGTCGCATTAAATTCCTTTTTAGTGTTATCCAGTTCAGTTTCAAGAAGTTTCTGTCTTGCCAATTGTCTGCGTTGCTTGCTAGATGAGTATGAAATAGTCAGCTCTCTAATATATGCTTTGCAATTTCCCAGACTAAAGATGGGCTAACTGAACCAGTAGAGTTAATGGAAAGAAATAATTTAAGTTCTGTACGAAAAAAGGAGAGAAAAGCTGTATCCTTAAGTAAGGTATTGTTAAATCACCACCTTTTTGTTCACTGAACTACTATATCTAAATATACAGTGGCATGATCTGATACCAAGATATTACCCAACTTACAGAAAGACACTGATTGCAAAAACAGCTTATTAATAAGAAAATAGTCAATTCTTGTGTGACATTTGTGTGGGGCAGAATAGAAAGTAAAGTCTCTTTGTGTGGGGTTTAAAGTTCACCAAGCATCCAAATAGTCCAATTCTTCACAGATAGCTACTAATGCCTTTGACTGCTTAGTCTCCTCCCCCCCCCCCCCCGGTCAACAACTTTGGGGGCGTGCTGAAGTGGGTTTCGCCCAGGGTGCCATACAAGCTAGAACTGCTACTGATTATAGCAACTATTATACAAAAAGAAAACAGTGAACTCAATACATTTAAAAGGGGTATTTCCCCCATAACAAGCAATAATAAAGCGCTGTTCAGCGCAAAACTAGGCTCTTGCTGTACAGCAGTGCAAACCTCATGGAGAGTATGGCTACTTGACAAACACACACTGAACAACTTAAGTAACCCCTTTAACACAACCTGCCTCACTCATTAACAAGTTAAAGTACAAAATCAAACCTACAGGACAAATATTACTTTTGCAACATACCATAAAAGGTAGGCAGGAAACAAAACATTCCATTAAGTTATTTAGGCCTACTTAAGACCATCTGGTATAGTCCACTTCCATTCAAGAGAAAATGTTCTCTTCGAATTCAATTTGTCGAGTCAATAAAGGCCAGAACCTCCTCAGGTGACGCGCAAACTTTAGTAATTTTACCGATGGTGACTCGCAGTTTAGCTGGGTAAAGCATGGCATACTGGGCTCCCATCTGCTGTAGCTTTTGCGGCGCCACATAGAACTCCTTCCGTTTGCGTTGAAAATTTGCGGAAAATTCCGGATAGAATGATATTTTACTGTTGTTGTACATCAGATCTCCTTTTTGTGCCACACGTCTGCTGGCATCCACAACCCGCTGCTTATCCTGAAAGTTGTGGAAGCGAACAATAAGCGGACGAGGCCTAACCCTGGTGTCAGCGTTCGGCATAGAGATGCGATGAGCTCTCTCCAGCTTAAGCATCCCCGACTTAGTTTCAATGCCGAGGAACTCTGGGATCCAAGTCTGAAGAAACGCGGTCGGGTAAGTACCTTCAACATTTTCAGGCAGGCCAATGATGCGTAGATTTCTAGATCATCCAAGTGTTCGGTGAGTGAAGAAACTTTGTGCATGAGAGTCTGGAGCCGCGCGTTTGCTGTATCGACTGATGACTCGACCTCAGCAATTCTGTTCTCGGCTTCATTAAGTCTGCCCGTCGTTTGCTCAAGTTGTTGCGAATGGAAGCGACCCCAGCTTATCGTCAATCACCTTTGTGATTTTCTCAGTCATCTCCTGCAGCGCCCTGGATAACGCTGGATCAAGCTGTCCAACATCGTCACTCATGTGCGAATCTTCGCTAACCGCGTCCGCAGGTAGATAATTTTTCTCAAGTTTCTTCGCTGGTTTTGGCATTTTCACAAAAGAATCAGGCCAAAAAGTTTCTAATGACATAGTACCTCAGGTTGCATTGCTAAAATTGATTAAATTGCGTACTCAACTGATTGAATGAGGAATTTCATAATGAATGAGGAAGGAGCATCAGCAAAAGTGTCCACCTCTCATGCCGCCATCTTGGCCCCCTTCTCATAAGCATTGTTTCCCCTTCTGCAAAGATATTGCACAAACAAGGCTCACCCATTCACTGGGGCTCTACAATTCTCATAAGCTAGCCTACCCTTCTGCAAGGTATGGTACAATAGTAGCATGTTGTACAGCCATATACAGGCTTATGTTTTCATCATTCATTTATATTTCTTCTTCTTTCAGATTTGTTCCTCACCTTCTGAAGACCTGTTTTTTGTCCTGAGTCATATTATTTGGTTTTGTATTTTCTTTTGGGGGCATAGTTTAAATTAGATTCTAATTCATTTTGGGGTAATCTTTGCTCCCCTGCCATCATCGCCTCTGGAAGGATCTGATGGAAGCAGCATTGGAGCGCTGAACAGTAGGACGGGGCTTACAGAAAATTATATAAGTATCTTTTTTTTTCATATTAATTCCAAATAAGTCCATCTGATAGAAGTCCTTCTGATAGAAATGTAAGCGTAGTTCTAGCAGGAAGATTTTGGGATTCATTCTATCAGGAGTCTCATCCAATCACAATACAGCCTCCGCTTTATAAGCCTCCCAGCTGCCTCTTGAACTGGCAATCCCTGGCATGGGAATTGTATGCGCTAGCAAGAAAGCTAGAAAAGCCATGGCCTCTAGCCCCGGATGCTAGTGCATTTCTTAAGGCTAGGAGAGTGAGTTTTACACACTGCACAGCTATCATATACCAGCTGGCTACCATTACACTCTAAATCTCACTCCCAACCGGGTCACGGCACCAGTGTGTTGTCCTACACGACCCACCCCGAGTGGGATTTGAACTGGCGATCGCCAGCATGGGAGTCGGACCACTAATAAGGAGGCTATAAAGCCATGGCCTCTAGCCTCAGTCATTAGTGCATCTCTTAAGGCCAGAAGAGTGAGGTTTACACACTGCACAGCTATCATGTATCAGCTGGCCACAAGCAGTTACACAAGCAGCATCAGAGCACTGAACCATAGGACACGGCTTATGCCAAATTATGTAAGTATATTTTTGTTTGTATTCATTTTAATAATCTCAAGTCTTTCTGACAGAAATATTCTTCTCTCTTCAGTAAAAGAAGCACCGCTTCGAAAGCACATCCATGTTTGCAGTGTGTTGCATTGCTTTCATAAAAGAGCAAATATGAAGCAAAATAAATGAGTACTCTTCCTAAAACATCTTTTTAAAGATGCCCAATGTTTCGCAGGTGTTTTTTATCTTGTGAGTGACACATCTCTGTCTCTGACAGGCATGAGCACTGTCTTTTATGCTTAGGCCAAGCTTATGCTAAAGCAGTGCTTTTGGGGTCTGATTGTGTTCACTGTGAATGCATGAAGCTCAGGAACCTGGGCTCACGGCTTGCTTTCATTGAGAAAGTGGAAGCTGATCCCTCTCCCTCCTGCTTTGCTCCTTCTGTGTCTCCTGAGGGACCACACGAAGGGGGTGAGTGAGGGTGGGATACAGAGTATGGAGATTTTTGTTGCTTGCCCAAGCTTTGCGCACCTCCACTTATCCGTATATGGGGTCTTCTCTCATACGGTTCACTCGTGATGACATGCACCCTAAGATTGATGCATATGGTTTTATCAAGTTTGGCGTCGCAGACAAAGAGGGTGATGCTATATTGCTGGAGGCCTCTGATGCTGAGACCTGTTCAAGCTTAGTTGAAGAGCAGAATGTGTGCATTTCCCTTAGAGCGGTGGAAAACAGTGCTAAATCTGCTTCAAAAAAGTTTTTTTCCAGAGCTATGTGACCAGCTGGTCAAGTACTTGGTAAGCACATATGTCTCAGGTGCAGTGGCCTTCACATCCTTGGACAGCGCCAAGCTTAAAGGATATTTACAGCGTCCTCCAGTCAAAGAGGCAGCAGCGGCATATTTATGCCCCTCCTCTTCCACACTGATTTGGAAATCTAAGCTGGTGCATCCATTCAAGCCATGTTGGCTCACATCCACGCTGAGTAAGACCTTCAATTAAGTGGGTCAGGCTGGTGTGGCTCTACACAACATAGCGGTGTTGCAGGCCTACCAGGCAGATCTGCTGAAGGACTGGGATGAGTGTGGCCCCAAGTCCCTCCAAAAGCTGTGTCGTGCCACAAATTTGGCTGTCCGGGCTGCCAAGACCACTGCTCAGGCCATCGGCAGATCTATTGGTAGCCTTTTGTCCGCTATGTGCTTCAGTCCAAAAACCGCCCATTCTCTGTTCCACCATGCCAATGCTGTAGAGGTAGACAGATATATATATATATAAATATATTCCGATAGTTGCCGATATTTTATTTACATTTTTCCCCTATTTTTTTAATTTTTTATTCCTTATTAACAAACCTTATCTGGTGAAATATATGCATACAAAACTCTTCATCTGGTGAATCTATAAGCTATAAAAATCTTAATTTGGTAAATACTCACATATAGATCATTGTAACAGAGCCAAATCTCTGTAATTTCAAAATAAGAGTTCCTTGTGTGTTTCAGGCTTTTTTAGGGTAAAAAGTCCGGCATAATGCACAAAATATTCATTTTTTAAATTATTTTTGGGATTTTGTTTGCACAATAAACTACTTTTGGGATTTTTTTTTCATTTTGCAGCCTCAATGTCTGTGCCAAAGGAAAGAATGACTTTTTTGTATTATTATATAGACCACGACCTTAGTTCTTGTATCAGCAAAATCCATTATCGGACCTCTAGCGGGTTGTGCCAATACTACTCTCAGAAGTATAGATTCTCCTCAAAGATGTGATGAGAGCGTACTGACAGGCAAAGAACAGTAAGGCTTTTAGAGCCATTATTTTCTGATCACCAAAAAGAGTGGTGGATTATGTCCATACTAAACATGAGAACCTTGAATCGGCCACGACTCAGACACAGATTCTGTCTTATGTGCACCCTCTAGAATGGTTTGTATAAATTGACTTGAAAGATGCATGCTTTCATCTGCAGATTGCCCCTCATCACAGGCCATTCTTGAGCACAGATACAGTATCTGTTTCTCACTCATTTGGAGCAGTTGGGACTCAAGGGTCAACTGGACAAAGGGTGCATCTCAGTCAGTTCCCTAGTTCAGTAGTCAGGGCACTGATCAGTGAGTCTGCCATTTTTAGGGCTGTCTCATTTGCAAAATCGCACTGAAATGTACACTCCCTAAAAAAAACACACAATGCACTGTAAAAAACGGAGCGTCGTTGCTCACATTGTTCCCTTACCGGAAATGTTGTCATGTCTTCAGAAGTCTCTCAAGTTGTTAGTAAATGAGCACAAGTGTAAATATATGATGTCAAAGCCTTATTTTCTCTTTAAAAGAGATGTTGTTAGTAATGTATTTGATCCCTAATTACAATGAAAGGGAAACAATCTTTTAAATATTAGAATTGTTCAATGAAGGTTTACAATACACTCCTTTATATTGTTTATATCTTGCTTGGTACGAGACATCTGAGAGCTTATCGGCTAGTCTGGTCCTCCTGGTCTGGGACTTAGTGTTGGTATTAAATGCACTTACAGGCCACTTGAGGTAAGCCTATGTATACTCTCACTGAAGACTGTACTGCTACTCGCTTTGGCATCAGTAAAATCATTTGTGGACCCTTTCAGTCAATAACGCTTCCTAAGAGTTAGGACCTAGCCTGTCAAAGGCCATTCTCAAGCCCAGAGGGTGTTATGCATCCATAGCACTGGCCTTTGCAACTAGGGTTCAGGTTGTTACCTTGCATGGGTTCTCTTAGAACCTCCTCCCTTTGAGTCATATGAGGCTAAAAGGCTGCACACACTCTACCCTTTGAGGGTATTGAGCATGTACTTTGACCGGACGAGTCAATTCACAGTATCAGAACAACACAAGGAATTGGCCATCTCCAAGCAAATAATTTCCCAGTTGGTCATGACTCATGGATGCTATTGTGATTGCATATGATTCGCTAGGCACACATGTCTCATGGGTAGAAAAGCTAATTCTACCAGGAGTATGGCCTCCTCTTGGGCATGGACGAAGGGCGGGTCATTAGAAAAATATGTCTGGTGGCAGGTTGGGCTTCCGCTAACACCTTTGCCAGGTTTTATAACCTGAATCTATCTTCCCTTTCTTCCCAGAGGAAGAAGGTTGATCATAGCTTCAACTTCGGGTGCATTGTCAAAGTAACTTTCTTGAAAGGGAACGTCTCCATTACTCTCGTAGCATGGATTATTTTTTATGGTGCTTTTCACACTTTTTCAGCAACAAATAGGACATTCTGTAAACTGCCTTAGTGTTCCATGGCAAAAAGAACAATGAGTAAATAAACAATAAATAAATAAAGCAATGAGCAAATGAAGACAATGTCAGTTAATTTCATTTTAAAATATAGCCTTGGGTTAAGTATTGAAATCTCCTGAAATAAGTTGAATATGGCATCAGAGTGACATTTTAAATACGGAAAAAGAGTGACGTATTATTGATGCAGGCAACGGACCAACAAGGACTTCTGGTGGCGTAGGCAAAAAGTCACCATAGGGACATATCGTTATGAGAGTGTTTAAATAGAAATGAAAACTTAAATGTCATTGATGTAAGTGACTCAGAGCAAGCAATTTAAGTAAGGGTTCAGATGAAAGACATAAATGGTCTACTAAAGAAAACTGTTGAAACGTTTGCGTCTCCTAACAAAATGTACCTCAGTGATAAAGGTATTGTCATAAGTTTATCTAGGATGGCAATAGTATGGCAATTTTTTTCTTTTTTTTCAGAACTATATGTAATTACACATATGTGAAATATTTCTCACATTAAATCACCAAAACGAAAATATGAGGAACAAAATCACAATGTGTCTTCATCTTTTTGTGAATGGTGCAGATTTACTGAAAGAGTCCGAGATGTGCTCATACTGCATATGATGCTGTGCTGATACAATATTATGCAAGGAAAAACAGCTGAATAATTTCATCATCATAAAGGGACAAAATGTATTATTTAACCAAAATAAATTATGAGAAATATTTACAGCTGGTAAATCTTCTCAGCACACTCGCAGTTGGCAGGTGTAGCAAAATAAAATAAATACGTTTTGGACTATGTGTCTAGGTGCTTACACATACAAGAAGAGAAGTTTGCTAATAACCCCCCTTACTTTAAAATGCCAAACTCTATGGAGATAATATATGTTGTTTTGAAAGAGAGTGAGTGAGTTTGTGGGTGAATGATGAGTGTTTAACTGATCCAGTCATTATTAGTTGCCATGAGCCATGTGAGATAGCAACATGCAGTGCATGTAAAGCAAGCAATATAGACTGCATATGCTAAATTATTATTCTCATCACGTGTGGTGTCAGCATATATGTAGAAATCACCATGGTGTGGATAATAGTATTTACCAATGGGTTTTAACAACAAGTGCCTGGCTGGGTGTTTTTGACCTCCATATGTATAAGGGCAGATTAAATGGGATGAAAGCAGAACTAGTAAATTGGCAATGTTTATTACTGTGAACAAATTCGCCTGGAAACAATTACTCAAAGCGTAATCACGGGAACACAAGGATGATAATAGAGAACTCACAGTAGGGGGAAAGGCTGTGTGATGAAAAAAGGGAAACAGCCATTGTGCGTGTTCATATGTGTCACAGGGGACAAACAATTGAGGTGTAGAGTGAACAGATCCATAAAGGCAGATATTTTTAAGGACAATATGCACAAATAAAACCTCAAAATAACCTTAAAGATTGTCACAAAACTTGAGTTGCATCACCATGTTTTTAGGACAGGTTTACAAAGAAGTTGTAAATATGTCTGACCCCCTTAATTAAGTCTTGAACCCTCCCACAGGAAGTCAAACTTCAAGTTTGTATATACTCTGTTTCAAAAGGACTTTCAAATTCAGTCACCAAAAAAAATAACCACTGTCAAACAGAGAAATCTTCTCACAAAGAGAAATCATGTTCACCTGAGAAAGCAACCATAGCAACAGAAGGCGCCTTGAACACTTTTCATTAGGATCATTATCGGAGGTAACATTGACAAAACATCTTTTTATAGTTTTACATAACACAAATATAGCACAAAAGAATTTGAGTGTTTTGTTTAAAAACTCTTTGAGATTTTTGACGTTTGGCTCCAAAAGACAGTTTGGGTTACGTGAAATGAACTTCAGATTGCGCAGAAAAAATTCGTCATCACAATATTTTCTGGGAGTCCACTGTATTTGGATAGGTAGGTGGAATTTTCAGTTGGCTAACGGAACACCGCTGAACTGGTGTTTCTTGCTCACCACAAAATGAGTAGTGAGCACTGGTTTTCTCCCGTGCTACCTCCCATTACTCTCTCTAGTGTGCTAATTTTAATATTTGCGGTTCGAAATTTAGATTTTGTTTTTGTTTCCATCTGTTGCATTTGTTCATGCTTTATCATGTCTTTTATTTTGAAGTTTAGTTCAGTGCTTCCTGTTTCTTGCCATGTGTCTTCCCACCTTTTTCATGTGTTTTGTTCTTATTGGTTCCTTGATTTATTAGTCTTGTCTTGTTATTGGTTCATGTTTTATTTGTCTTGTTATCTTGTCATTAGTTATAGTTTGTCATTGGATGTCTTATGTTGTTTGCCTTTGTCCTCTGTCAGGTATTATTTGTGTAATGTTGAAGTGGAGTTATAGTTTATGTTCTGGTTTATATTCTGTTTTGGTTTCACTTTGTATTCATGTTTTGTTTTTTTGTTTTTTTGTTTTTTGGATGTATTGCACTTTTTAAAATAAAACTGCAATTGGGATCTCACATCATCTTCGTCTGCTTTTGTCTCCTGCTCTGCCGCCAGCAATGTTACAAACTCAGGCATTAAGCACAGTGCTATGCTTCAAGTCAAATGCAAAAAGTCAATGGGCATGGCCATGAAGTTTTGGTATTTTCACGCCAGGCTAAGTTTAGGTTTAAGTGGGTTTGGCGAAATTGCTAGTTGCATCCTATTTTATATTCCATTCCCTGCCAAGCACCAGAAAATACAGCACATTCAAAAGAATTTTGTAGAGTAAATGAGCCGTATGCAATGAATTAGAAGAGTAGAAATATGGACTTGAATTCTTTTGTGCATTAACTGCATTCTTGTTGAATGTCAGGCATGTTTCTATGACAGTGACACGCTCCTTTTATTCACATAGAAAATGTGATTTTCATCAGGATTTGGATGTATGCTCCATGATATTAAAGAGAATGTAAGTATTATTAATAATTTTCATCTACTGACACAAAATCAAGACTGGTGTTAACAGTGATTGTATCGGCATGCACTTCACTTCTACCAGTTGATTTTGAAAAATAAAATTAATTAATTGAAACATGAAAAAATTAAAAAAATATTTCTAAATTCAAATTACACCTAAAATAATAATAATAATAATAATATAATCAAAATAACAAAGTAGTAAAAAAAAAAATCATACCAAATCTAAACATTTATCCCTCTCCAAACACACTTTAAAAACTTTTAATTTAAATACTCAATCCAGAAATAATAAGAACCACATAGTGTAGAAGGGTTGGCACTCCTCAGAACACGTAATATTTCATTCTTATTCTTTGTAATTTTCACATTAATGAGGAAAAACTGCTGTTGTTGACGTGACAGTTGTAAAAGTAGCACTTACTTTTTATGACGAGGAGAAAATCATCTAAAGTGCTCTAATCCTGCAGACTTTCACCTCTGAGACATCCATATGGTATCCATTAAGGCTGCACAATTGATTGAATTAAGAATAATATAGCGATGCGGCCTTGCATGATTACTACACAGCAAAAGGCTGCGTGTTATGAAACCTCTAATGCACATGTTGAGCAGAGCAGTATTTTTAGATGATGTTTATCATATTACAAAATAAATCATCTTGCCGGACAGTGAAAGACGAATTTGATGAGTCCTGGTCAGGGGTGGACTGGGAACAAAAATCGGGCCTTGAGAAAATTTGTAAAGTGGGGTTGGGGGGGTTTGGGCGATGTGTTTCGCTGTCCCCTTTGGCATATCACGGCACCATTTCATGGCCCCCTTCAGTTTATCGCAGTCCCCTTCATTATATCGTGGCCCACTTCGACAAATCGCGGCCCCATTTTGCAGCCAGCCCACCGGGAAAAGTCCCGGTTCTCCTGATGGCCAGTCCCCCTCTGGTCCCTGTTACCTTCTCTCCCCCTCCGTGCAAAACAGCTGAATGTCAAACCATACTCTCCTAACAAATGCTTTGGGTGAGTAAAACGGGGCTGATGAACACTGTTGTCTTTTCCGTGTTTCCTGTAGTGTTTCATGGTTGATTTAAAGATGGCACTGCATGACTTGATGATGTTGTTTTGTGATGTGATGGTTAATCCCAGCTCTGAGACTATATTTACATCCGGAGGTCATTTGAACAGAGGCAAAAAAACTCTTGCAATGTCTCATTTCAGAGGACAGCAGAGTATGTGCATTAATGTAGAATGGTGATTAAAACTGAATGGAACTATCTGTGCAAAACAGTTTTAATGCATGCATTCCATTCAATCAGAATCGAGTATTCGAACAGAACATGGTATTATTCAAAATTAAACCATGACCTATAGATAGTTTAACACAAATCTCATGAGTTTTTTCTTTCATAAAATGCCTACAACTTTGATTGCCAGGGATATAATTTGATGTTTTACTATATTTTCAGAGTTTGGATATGAACTTAATTACCACCTCCTGGTGGAATCTCCAAACTGCAAATGTAGGAACTGAATTACCCAAAGCCCACTTGTGCTTTGCACTAGCACGAAAATTGCGCTTACAATTAGTGCTCTCACGAAAATTGGATAAAATATAGCACACTATCGTTGCGATCGAGTCAGGACGATTCTAAGGGCCTTGGACAGACAGGGGGCCCTGCAGAACCCCCAAACTTTTCTTGTGTGATTTTGTTATAAATGGCCACTTCACACTGGTTAACTAAAATGAAGACTGCTCTTTGTTTTATTGGCAATCAGTGGTTCATCTCAAAAGCACTTTTTAAGTGCTAAATGCGCTTTCTATCTGTACAGTGCACGTCTGGACACCCCATAAACCAGGTTTATTTTTTTACAAACAAAATTATTAACTTGTAAAATTACAACCTTATGTACTCTATATTACAATATGACACTATATTTCTATATTAGGCCACTCTACAATCAATCAGTGTATTACAAAAATAATATAAGTGTTACATGAATTGAATACCATAAGAAGCGCATATATGTTATTTAGGACCCATGTATGTATTCTAGGGGTTGTCATGGAAATTCTCTCATAATAAAAAAAAAAAAAGTTCACATGATAGAAGACACCTTAATTGAGGAATATATGGAGTGGCATATTAAAAGACCACTTAATGTAAAAATTATGTCTTAAAAACTAAACGCTGAGTCATGTTTGAACCACATATGTGTTCTAGGGTTGTAATCAACATTTAAAACATAAAAAAAATCCAATATTTCCATTAGAAACAGTCTCAACTCAATAAAATTACATTCATTTATTGTATTGTTATTTCTATAAAAAAATCATTATTTTAATGAACTTTTCAAACTCAAAAGTGTTTTTTTAGTGTCACTTATTGCATGTGTAATCATTATTATGTTCATGTTCATTATTAAAGATAACATTTAATGAAAATAAATAAATAAAAAATAAATGTTGTACGAGTTGCAATAAGATAGCGAGTGCAAAGTTGTCAGGGGGCCTAAAAATCCTTACGGCGCCCCTGCCCGCAATTTGCCTATGATGAGCACAATTTTAGATTGCACAAGCAAATTAGTACTCATTATTTGTGAACTTAGTAAATCCAGGGCCAATGTGTGCAGTTAATGACTGTCCCAATAGTCAAGCAAAACTAAAGTCTTGGCTAAAACAACATTATGATTATGACTCACCCCTCCTTTTCTTTAAAAAAAGCAAAAATCTGGGTTACAGTGAGTCACTTACAATAGAAGTGAATGGGGCCAATCTGTAAACGTTTACTTACTGTTTCAAAAGTATAGCCACAAGACATTAACAATATGTGTGTTAACTTGTGCATGTTAACCCTTGGCCCCCACTCTAGCTCCGCCCCTGCTTGAGTCAGGTGTGAGCTCACATGAGCACGGAGGTGCATTCAACATGGCAGCACCCTGCTGCTAGACTAAACAACTGTGCTGCTCTTTGCATTTATTTGGATACTTGCAATACCACACAGATATAATAGTTTATTTTAGATTCTACCAACATACTTCTTGCCATGGAGAACTTGGAAGACTTCATCGATGACTACTTTTACTACGAGATGGATGTTTACACGCAAACAATGGAAGAACAACACAACCCAGCCAAACGGGAAAAAAAATGGCTCAACTACTATCTAGTGTTAAGATATTTAGGCTTTTCTTAATAACAATTAATAATTAAGCCCAGCATTTGACAAAATATTGGGAAAATAAGACCTGCCATTTGTGGTGAAACCGATTATGGTGATTAAGCTCTGTTTTTTAAGCGTCTTCGTACATTTGTAAACATGCTAATTTCATTTGTCTTGCTTTTAAAGACTGACTTTAGCTTGAGCCAATAGCATTAGAGAGTGGGCTGTAAAGGAGCATATAATTGGTTGAAACCACTGAAAGAATACACCCCTAACTGAACTAGTCGGTAATTTCGTTTGTGTTGTGAATGAACTGAATGTGCTGGTAAACTTGTTCGTGACCGACATGAACGAATCAGTCATCATCATGAATCATGAACAATGATCTGCTGACTGGGAGAAGGAGCTGCATGTAATTCGTTCATATCATCAATCTCGTTTAACAAGAAAAGGAGCCAGATGAATTATGAATAAAAGTGAGTGATGACCACACATTACAATGACATATGGATGTTACTGAACCTCATAATTATTTTTAGGCAAGCATTGTTGTCCTTTTTTTGTATAGCTTGATAAAAAGTTGTGCTGGGCAGTTCACAGTATGATAGATATGCTTTGTTGTCATTTGTGGGGAAAGACTTATGATGCTTTAAAGGAAGTTCACCCAAAAATGAAACTTCTCTCATTATTTACTCACCCTTATGCCATCCCAGATGTGTCTGACTTTCTTTCATCTGCTGAACTTAGAATACTTTCTCAGCTCTTTTGGTCCATACAATGCAAGTAAATGGGTGCCGAAATTTTTAAGGTCTTACAATCACATAAGTCAGAATAAAAGTAATCCATAAGACTCCAGTGGTTTAATCAATGTCTTCAGAAGCGGCATGATAGGTGTGGGTGAGAAACAGATAACTTTTTTTGGTGATTCACATTCTTCATGAATATCGCCCCCAACTGGGCAGGGAGAACATTTTTAAGCAAGAATAGGACTTAAATTTTGATCTTTTTCTCATCCAAACCTATCAGATCACTTCTGAAAATTAAAATGGATTAAAACACTGGAGTCGTATGGATTACTTTTATGATACCTTTATGTGCTTTTTGGAGCTTCAACATTTTGGCACCCATTCACTTGAATTGTATGGACCTACAGAGCTGAAATATTCTTCTAAAAATCATAATTTGTGTTTGCAGAAGAAAGAAAGTCATAAACATCTGGGATGTCATGAGGGTGAGTAAATGATGAGATAATTTTAATTTTGGGGTGAACTATCCTTTTATCATTCTGCAGTGCTGAAGTCACTTAGTAGAGTTTCAATAAAGGATAATTAGACTTGTTCTGGTCAAGAATGACTGCTTTCGGTTCAATGCTGTTACTTTAAAGACAGTCATTTGGCACCATCTGCAGGTGCAAATCGCAACTTGAAGATATGGTCAGCGAATCAAAAGAATCGAGTCACTGAAATGAATCAAAATCACCACCACTATAATATAACATCTAACACACACACCTTCATTCTCACACTTACACATATACACACTACGTCAACAGACACCTTTGTCTGTGTTTTATCTCATGTTTTGTCTTATATCTCCTCTGTACTCGTCTAAAGATTTACTGTACACTCAGATTATCTTGTGTTCAGCTGGACTTGTATTCTTTCCTAATTTGGCTCTTCATAATATGTAACTGGATGCTCATTGTGATATTCAAGGATGGGGTAAGGGGAATATTCTTTAAAAAAAGTCTAAATATATATTTTTAGTTGGAATGTGTGAGGCATCTATTCACCAATTAAAAGAACCAAAGTACTAGGCCACCTCAGAAAACTAACAACAGATATCTGCCTTCATCAAGGATCTCACCTTTTTGAAACCGAACACAAGAAACTTCACATTTCACACAGATGTGGCTGGAGGCTTGCAAATCCTATTTTCAATGAATACAACAATTTTTCACCTATCCTTAAATCATATTCATGCATTAATAAGTAATTCTATTATCTCAGATATCATAGACTTCTTAATTAACCCTATTGTTATTTCCGACCATGCACCAGTCACTCTGACTATTTAAACTAAAAATGCTATTAAAACCACACAGAGATGGAGGATGAATCACTCTTTACTTCAAGACATAGAATTTGATGATTTCTTTAAATGAGAGTGAGCTCTTTTTTTTTTTTTTTTTTTAATGGAATCAAACAACTCACCAGAAATTTCTCCATTAAAGGTGTTGTAAGCGATTTTAGCGTTCTGAAGCTTTCACGTGACCGAGCTTTTTAATTAGCCTCGCCCCTTCATTCCAAAACCCCGCCCTCCAAATATAATTTAGTGACCAAAGCCAAGCAAAAGAGCAGCATTGTTTGTTCCTGTGGCTGTCAAATTTAACAGGGGCACAATAGCGCCCTCAACTGACAAACATTATGATTCATAGCCTCAATGATGCACTTTAATAACAACACTATGAGAACGAACACAATTATTGACAGGTGAAAAGTGTCATTGTTGTAACAATGTGATTGTTATCTGACTGAGTGTAAGACTGTGTGTGTGTGTGAGGCAGTGCAATAAAAGCAGAGACACGGACACATGCTGCTCATCTGAGTCTTATATTCACTCACTCCAGAAAAGTGAAACAATTGTCCGTGATACGCGGACACATTTTTGTTTGCTGTTTACAAACTCTACAGCTATCACAGAGACCAGTGGGATATCACAGGAAACTTATTTCATTAAGATCTTTAAAGGAGTAGGGACATTTTTTGCATACTTTTCCATGAAACAAATCGCTTACAGCACATTTAACATTATGGGAAACAGGTAAAGCAGTGTTAAGAGGGAAAGTAATTGCATACTCCTCTTATAAGGACAGGAAAGAACAGGAACTAGAGAAAAAATTAGAAAATAGATTAAGAACATTACATAACACCTATGCACAAAACCCCACAGAACAAATATTAAAAGAACTAAATAGATAAACACAAGATAAAATTGAAGAAATTATATATATATATATATATAAATACAATTCCAAAAACAACAGCTAAGATGCACTCATTTTTAATATAATGAGAAATCAGGAAAATATTTTGCCAATCTGATTAAATGCAACAAAGAAAAATCATTGATAACAACAATAATGTATCCCAAAGGTAAGATTCTCCATACTGCCCAATAAATTAATGATTTTCGATCATTCTACAAACACTTGTATATTGCAGTGAGAAACAGGAAAATCATGAAAAGACTAAAATCTTTTTAAGTAGTATAGTTTTACCAAGTTTAACATCATCCCAAAGGGAAGCACTAGATGAACCAGTACCAGAAGATGAATATAAAAAGGCTCTATATTTATTATTGTATAATAAAGCTCCTGGATTAGATGGTTACCTACCAGAATTTTATAAACACTTTTGGCTAACAATCTCACCCCTATTCTTAAGAATGAGGACAGAAATTAAACAGCCTTCATCTATTCTACCACACAAGAATACAGCATTAATCACAGTCCTATACTCAAATAAAGACCCAACAACATGTACAATTTACCAGCCATTATTCCTCATCAACACAGATATGAAAGTAATTACAAAAGCTTTAGCCAAACAACTATTATCTCATTTCGTATCCATCCAGACCAAACAGGCTTCATAAAAGGATGGCACTCATTAAACAACACACGACATCTATTCAATATCATGAACCTCAGTAAACAACAAAACAAAAATATCATTATTGTATCACTTAATGCTGAAAAAGTATTCGACAATGTAAACCGGATCTTTCTCTTTTCATCTCCAGAAAAATTCGGCTTAGGTAAATCATTTATTAACTGGATTAAAAAATTATATTCTACACCAACTGAATTAGTCATCACAAATGGCACAATTTCTCCAACATTCCAACTACAATGAGGAACCAGACAAGGATGTCCACTTTCCCCGCTTCTCTTCGCCTTCTTCATAGAGCTGTTAGCTGCCGCAATACTACAGAATGATAAAATTAATGGCACTCATCTAAAAAAAAAAATAAAAAAAAACATACATAAAATGTCATTATATGCAGATTACATTTTACTATTTCTACAAAGCCCCAAGATATCACTTAAAGAAGTCAATGAACTGGTTAATAACTATTCAAAAATCTCAGACTACTCCATAAACTGGACTAAATCTACTATCTTACCATTACATGGAAAACCTGAAGACACTGGATTATAGGACACCCCTTTACCCCCTTTACTCAAACCAGCACGTATGGCACCAACAATCATGACATGATCTAAATCACTGAGATCACATTTTTTCCCCATTCTGATGGTTGATGTGAACATTAACTGAAGCACCTGACCCAAATCTGCATGATTTTAAGCACTGCACTGCTGCCACACGATTGGCTGACTAGATAATCGCTGAACTAAGTAGGTGTATGGGTGTTCCTAATAAAGTGCTCGGTGAGTGTATATCTGTTTTCACAGTCCACAGTACAATGCGAAGACGATGTTTTCAAATGTATCTACTTGGGAGAGTGTTTTCGAAAAGCTCAGTATGGAAGGAAGGCCAAACGAAAACGTATTAGTTTGGACGTGGCTTTAATAGTAGCCTAAGTACATTCTACTGGAGAAAAAATAAGCCTATAATAAGCCTACTTACGCTTAAAAAAACAAAGAAAGGAGGTTTAGCAGCACCTAACTTTCAACATTACTATTTAGCATCCCAGCTACAATATCTCTGCAAATGGATAAAGTGCAACTACTCCCAAAACCCATGGCTAGAGCTAGAACAAGCCAAATGGAAAGACATTGCAATCTCAAATCTCCCATCTTTAAGTAGTACAATTAAATGGCTTAACTTATTAAAAAAACAATATGATCAGAACAACTATTACTACCTGGTGGCATATTAATAAACAAGCCAATAAAAATGTTTCGAAACCACACAAAAATTCACGTAAATGGCATATCCCGGATTTTAACATCAATAAATTGCCTCATGTTAACACCAGATAAACCAAAGGTAATACAAACTTACAGCACCTTTTCATAGATAACAACTTCCATTACATTTTCAGAACTGGCACAAAAGTATAATTAAGGTACAGACCAATATTTCTATGACTTACAAATCAAAAGCACTATCAAAGCCAAAATTAGAGAGAACACAATAGAATCACCAACACTTTTAGGAAGTATTAATAAGATTAGTAATTCAACAAAACTACTTGCCAATGTATATACTCATATCAGTGACGTGCACAGACCTTAGCAGGGACAGGGGCGGAAGGATGAAAAAGGGCAATGAGTTTTTATTTATTTTTTGATGAGTGGAAATTATATATACTTAACTAATTTCTTTACTTTTTGAACATTTTCTTGTATTATATACTGTACGTGTCAGTGGTTTTGAATGGTTATTATGGTAGCCTATATGTCCAAAAAATGGTAATACCATGGTATTTTTCAGAAAGTGAATAATAAGTCCAATGGCTTATTAGTTTCAACAAAAAACAAACGGATTTGGCTGAGCCAGACATCTCTTTCAGTTAATGGCAGTATTGTATCCACCTTTTTACTGGGGTTCTTACTGGGGAAACGAATGTGGGTGGGACATCCACCAGAAGTTGTTCTACAGCATTCCCTAGCTCTTGCTGCAGTCATTTTAAGACCATGTTTACAGCTGGTAATAAGATGCATTTTGAATGATCTGATCGCAAAGGTCAGCGCTAAATATAGTTGTAAACAGGGTGCAAATTGTTTTCTTATTGGATCACAAAAAACACATACAGAGGTAGTCAAAAACCACGTCACATTTGATGTTTAAAACGGTGTCCTGATGCGTCCCGGACAGCAGCGAAACACCATCACTCACCAGTCAATCACCCGCCGAACAAATGTTCAAACTTACGTGCGGATTTAAAAGTCTTATCGGAAAACTTGAACATATCCAAGTATGAGAACTTCACAGCTCTTCCTCAGTGTGTCTGTCTGATTTGAACATGCAGGGTGACAAGATGACAAGCACACACATCTGAAGCTGAACTAACACAGGTACTCCACTAAAACAACCAATAATTTTGCTCAAAATGTTGCAATCGTGCTTAGATTAAATCTCAACTGCATCTGGGAGAAAGAGCGTGCCGGTTTTGTTCGCGCTTTCTTTGTCTTTATGACTTTTGGGCAGTTTATTATTGTTCAGTAACACACTGATACAGTGATTGATGTATGTCCTCATGAAATCGTACATGCTCTCCTCAAAATCCCAACACCACAACGAAAGAATGAATGGCTGTACGCTGCAACAACAGCTGTGTTAACTTGACAATGGAAGTAACGCCCATATTTCTCGCTAAGCATCATGGGACGTAGGAAAAATTGGATAAAAGACGAATTGAATGTCTATCACTGAAAGCGACGCAACCACTCCCATTATAATTAATAAAGCTTTCTACACTGCAGGTGAACGATGTGCAGTAGCAATTGAGTATTATTCTTTTGATGAACTTTCAACAAGTGGAGTGGACTTTTTATCTGACCTGTTACTCATCCGAGGTAACAGCACTTCGATGCTCCAGGGTGAATTTCAAACTGCATTTTTTGCTCCCATGAAGGGCACTGCTCTGGGAGGGGACGTCACTCGAAAACTCATTCAAAACAAAAGTGAGAAAATGAATCCTTTCTCGAAGGGCCCTTCCACAAGACTATTAGCGAAGGGTACATTCATACAGTAATGCCATGTTTCCTTCAGAGTACCCACTTCAAGGGCTCTTCACCTCGGAGTGAGCGTAGGGAATAGGGAGGATCTGCTGTAGTGTGCTCTTAAAGGCACCTCTGCTTAATTTTCATTAACACAGCTGTGATTTACAAAGAAATCTCATAATAACACATTATTAATGTTATTTTAATATTATTACGAGATTTTGATTTTGTTTTATTGACTATTTTAATTTAAATGATAAAATTTCTTACATTTTTTTAATAAACACATTCAACATAAGTAAAAATATAAACATACAGTACAGTTGGTCCATATACTCTTACACATAACCCATATCACACAATATAAGATGTTCAAAATGGGTCTAGCAACCTCAGAAAGGTGCATTCACTGTAGTCTCAACACCTCAGACAATTATTATCATGCACTGTGGTCATGTCCATCAGTTTCCACTTTCTGGAAAGATGTTTCTACTAAGATGTTAGATCTATTACGTAAAACTCAATATCCTGGCCCTCCCATCCTTATGTCTATTAGGCGATCTCTCACAAATAAACCCCCCATCTGAATATACAATTCCCATACTGATGTCTCTAGCCATCGGCAATAAAATAATCTTGATGAACTGGAAAAACCAAGACAAAATTTCAATTACGCAATGGATACACTCACTAAAGAAACACATTAAGGAAAGAAAAGTAGCCACAATTAAAAACTAATTACACAAATTTACTCAAGTCTTCACTCCACTCCTTTTGGCCTTAGATCTTGAGATGACTTGATTGATGAATTGATTACTTTCAGTAGCCTATCTATGTATGTAGGAAAGTGTACAGTATAAACACCTGAATGTCAAAACACCGTCTCATGTATAAAACTATGATCACTACTATGCTTTCTATTATTACTTTTACTCATATTGTTATTATCATTATTATTATTGTTAATATTAATATTACTGTAACTATAATGGTTAAATGCCTATCCCAGCATCTTTTCTTTGTTTCCTTCATTTATATATGTGTATACAGTTTATATATATACTGTCACAAACGCCACTTCTGAAAATCGTCTGCCACCTGAGGTCTCTCTCACCTGAATACTAACAATTGGACTACAAATCCCAGAACCCACATACCTGGTCTGATTGCACATACACCTGATCCCCATTTTAAGAACTATTTAAATGCTGAGCAAATTAGAATCAATGCCCCACCATCCCCCCCCCCCCCCATGGCTACATTACTGAGTGTTTTGCCACTGTCTATTTCCTGCCTTCTGATCCTGGTTTGTCTATCTGGATATTGTTGTTACTTGTCTGCTGCCTGCCCTGACCATTTGCCTGTTACTGACTATGTTTACCATTGCTGTTATCCGTCTGCTCCCTGCCTTGACCATTTGCCTGTTACTGACCACGATTATTGCCCTGTCTTCATTACTGTTGTTGTTCCTGGTATTTCGACCCATGCCTGTTTGTACTCCAATTATTCTGCTGTTTAATAAACTGCACATGGATCTTAATCCCAGTTCTACTGAGTCCTTGTTACATATATGCATATGTATGTGTGTGTGTGTGTGTACAGTATATGTGTATATATATAATTTTCTTTCAGTATAACTGTGAATAATTTCAGATCTTGTTAAGTGCTGCCCATCAAAAGCTGCCTGGCAAGTGTTCGCGTGTGTCCTGCGGGACGGAGCGGTGGTGATCTGCGCTGGTCATTTTGTTCAGGGATCTGCAGGCCCCTCTCTCTCTGTATGGTGTGTTGCTCATTTTGGGTCGGTGAGTGTTAGTGGCTTTTCATGTTATTGTGTATGGGTACCTCAATTGCCCTGAGTGCCGGAGCTGGGTTTTGACATTACATAACAGCTGTAGGGAAGCACTCAAATAGTCCCTTACATGACCTGAATGGTAAAGCTGGATCTCTACATCATGTAGTCTCTGGTATGAAGCACTAAGTTGTGCGGAGAATGCTGGAAACCATGGATATTGCAGTGCTCCTTGGAGCAGAGAGCAGGGACTCTCAGCTTGGGCCAGGGCGTTGACCCAGACATGACTATCGTGGAGGGTGGGTGCAGTCCCTGATCGTTTTGGGGTGGTGCGCCACACTGGGTGTCCGGGAGTCTGTGTGCCTTTTGACTGGATTGATTGGGTAAATTCAGCTGTTGTTTTGTCTATCAGATGGCATCATCAAGAAAGGCAAATTATTTTATTATTATTATTATTATTATTATTATTATTCATTTAGACATGCTATTAAAAACTATCATAGCACCCAACTTCTCTTTATCATCTTCTCTCTCCTGTTTTTTTTTTCACTATAATTGTGCAGTACTTTTATTCTTGGCTGCTTAAAAAGGTAACGAACCCCATTCATAAATCATATATACAGGTGCATCTCAATAAATTAGAATGTTGTGAAAAAGTTCATTTATTTCAGTAATTCAACTCAAATTGTGAAACTCGTGTATTAAATAAATTCAGTGCACACAGACTGAAGTAGTTTAAGTCTTTGGTTCTTTTAATTGTGATGATTTTGGCTCACATTTAACAAAAACCCACCAATTCACTATCTCAAAAAATTAGAATATGGTGACATGCCAATCAGCTAATCAACTCAAAACACCTGCAAAGGTTTCCTGAGCCTTCAAAATGGTCTCTCAGTTTGGTTCACTAGGCTACACAATCATGGGGAAGACTGCTGATCTGACAGTTGTCCAGACGACAATCATTGACACCCTTCACAAGGAGGGTAAGCCACAAACATTAATTGCCAAAGAAGCTGGCTGTTCACAGAGTGCAGTATCCAAGCATGTTAACAGAAAGTTAAGTGGAAGGAAAAAGTGTGGAAGAAAAAGATGCACAACCAACCGAGAGAACCGCAGCCTTATGATTGTCAAGCAAAATCGATTCAAGAATTTGGGTGAACTTCACAAGGAATGGACTGAGGCTGGGGTCAAGGCATCAAGAGCCACCACACACAGACATGTCAAGGAATTTGGCTACAGTTGTCGTATTCCTCTTGTCAAGCCACTCCTGAACCACAGACAACGTCAGAGGCGTCTTACCTGGGCTAAAGAGAAGAAGAACTGGACTGTTGCCCAGTGTTCCAAAGTCCTCTTTTCAGATGAGAGCAAGTTTTGTATTTCATTTGGAAACCAAGGTCCTAGAGTCTGGAGGAAGGGTGGAGAAGCTCATAGCCCAAGTTGCTTGAAGTCCAGTGTTAAGTTTCCACAGTCTGTGATGATTTGGGGTGCAATGTCATCTGCTGGTGTTGGTCCATTGTGTTTTTTGAAAACCAAAGTCACTGCACCCGTTTACCAAGAAATGTTGGAGCACTTCAGGCTTCCTTCTGCTGACCAGCTTTTTAAAGATGCTGATTTCATTTTCCAGCAGGATTTGGCACCTGCCCACACTGCCAAAAGCACCAAAAGTTGGTTAAATGACCATGGTGTTGGTGTGCTTGACTGGCCAGCAAACTCACCAGACCTGAACCCCATAGAGAATCTATGGGGTATTGTCAAGAGGAAAATGAGAAACAAGAGACCAAAAAATGCAGATGAGCTGAAGGCCACTGTCAAAGAAACCTGGGCTTCCATACCACCTCAGCAGTGCCACAAACTGATCACCTCCATGCCACGCCGAACTGAGGCAGTAATTAAAGCAAAAGGAGCCCCTACCAAGTATTGAGTACATATAGAGTAAATGAACATACTTTCCAGAAGGCCAACAATTCACTAAAAATGTTTTTTTTTTTATTGGTCTTAGGATGTATTCTAATTTTTTGAGATAGTGAATTGGTGGGTTTTTGTTAAATGTGAGCCAAAATCATCACAATTAAAAGAACCAAAGACTTAAACTACTTCAGTCTGTGTGCATTGAATTTATTTAATACACGAGTTTCACAATTTGAGTTGAATTACTGAAATAAATGAACTTTTCCACGACATTCTAATTTATTGAGATGCACCTGTATCTCTATGTCTGTTGCAATAAAAAAAAAGTTCTAGCCAATTTTACAACTTTGTCATGTTTACTTTTGCCATGTTGCCATGATGATGTAATGTCAAAAAAACCTAAAACGACTGTTAAAAATGATGATTTATACAACTTTACAGCTTAATGTTTTAACAGAAGAATTAATGTAAGTGCTCTTATAAAATTATAAGCTTCACATTTCTGCCTTTAAGCCCTCCAAAAATTTGCCCCATTCACTTCCATTGTAAGTGCTCCACTGTAACCTCAATTTTTTGCTTTTTTAAAGAAAAGGAGGGACGAGTCGAATTTAATTTTGGTAGTAATCAACATTATGCCACAAATGCTGTCGAATGATCTTAACTTGTACTGAACCCGGAATATTCCTTTAGTCCAGGTTTAGGCTAGTACTAAAATACAGAGATTATGTATGTAAACCTAACACTTATAAAGCTATATGAGCCTACTACACTGTAATCTCCTGCAAAATAATTGTATTTTATCCTTACAATTACAGCAGAATGAATGCATGATATCTTAAACTCTACAATACATGAGCATATTGTTTTATGGACCTCTCCTGTCTCTGTAGTTAGTACACAAGCTCAGTAGAATGGACTCTTCAGGTTCCAGCTTGACTCTATATATGCTTTAAAATAAATGTAATATTCTAGAGTCCTCATCAAAACATGTCTAACCTTACAGCTGTGATAGGCTTCTGAGCTTTTCAGGTTACTCACAGCTTCTCCATCGCTAGCCACAGACTCAAAGGAATTAAAATGCTTCTATGTGTGATATTTGGAAAACATCCTCCCACCAGTCATCAATAACAGATGGGCGGGGAAGAGCAATATTGCATCGCTTTAATTCTTTTTTCCATTTGTTTTCAATTTTCGTTCATTTTTAAAGCTGCGTCAGTACATAACATAGGCCTAATGCTAGTTTACGCTCAATCGGAGGTTCTGCAATGTTGTGGATAGAAAGTCATTTAAAAAAGTCGACATCCCTGAAAGTCATTGTATAAATTTCACACGGGTTGCAAACAACTACTGGTGAATTTAAATCGCACAATTATGAGCTTAATGTCACCTTAAGGAATAAAAGAATTAACCTTGTTTTAATTAGCATACAATAATTTAGTGCACATGTGTAATTAATCAGTTACATAAAACTAAACTAATCATCGATAATAATCTTTTTCACAAACAACATTTTAATACATGATTTTACAAGTTTTCACAAACAGCCCTTACAAGTAACAGCTTAGAGAAAGGAAAGTGAGAAAAAGAAATGGAACAATTAGAAACAAACAGAAAAAAGAGTGTAAAAGTGTAGCCCTTTGTGTTACCTGATCCTTCCTTTGCCTGTGTCCCATTTGTCCAGTCAATTAGCACAAACAGTTCACCTCATCAGCAATGCAGATGTTCCCAGTCAGCAGCTCCCAGTAAGCAACCAATTACTTTGAGCTTTTACCAACATCAAGACTGAAGGGCTGTTTGCACAATATGTTACTGAATCTCTCTGAATCACAGCTATCCTAATTATAGACTAATTAAGTAATTCATAAACAGCATGCTAAATCACATGTATACTTAGTTTAACAATGGTGTCAAGTGCTACGACTATGCTTTTCAAACGATTCTGGGTCAATCTGCAAAAATGCATAATCAGAATTTATTATTTTTTTGAAAAAGCATGCACAGAACAAAACATTACAGATACAGAAGTGCCTTGTGATGTAGGCTACAGCATTGCAAAAATGGAAAAGAGGGCACATCTGCAGCAACATTTATACCACAAATAGGTGCACGGTATTTAAAAATAACAAAAGCCACAGAGCCACTTCAGATAGTGAGTTACTATATCTGATAATTGTATTTCTATTGGTCTGAGCATATGTATTTTTGTATGACTTTTATGCATAATTTCATCATATCATCATTTCCTACTATGCGTATCGGCATGTAGGGCAGCAACAAAAGCCCGCCACTGCTGTCTGTTCTGGGCTAACCATTATATGATCCCCCAGGTCTGGTTCATGGCCTTCATCTCGCTCTCCACTGCTCTGCGCCAGGTGTTTCTTGGTGGGCCTCTTTTGCATTTCCCTTCTGGTGTCCAGTGAAGGGCAGTTTTGGAAATGTCTCTTTGTTGTTTCCTGGAGACGTGTCCAATCCATCTCCAACGTCTTCTGGTGATGATGGTGTCCATGCTCACTTGATTGCATCGAGTGATGAGCTGTTGGTTGTTAGTGGTACTGGGCCAAAAGATGCGCCGTATTCTTCAGAGATTTTAGTGGAATGTTGACAGTTTGGATAAATCGCTCTCTCGATTTATGCATCATTTATGCCCCCTTAATTCAGCAGTTTGTTTCTGAAAATTAAAGATGCATTGAGAATGAAAAAGCCATATCTCCCTCTCTCTCCTAGATAATATTGCAATACTTCCTCATAGTTCAGACAATGAGCAAACATGTTTCTTATCAAGCTTTTGAAGAGCTCATGATATCTAATCAGATTCTAAATAGAAAAGATTCTAAATATTTTCCAGCTGAAAATTTACTGTCTTGATGTCTGTCTGTTGGACTTGGCTGGTTGACTGTCAATACAGATGAAAACCACTTTAAGGAGTTTTTCTTCACCCAGAAGAGCTTTCAGAGTGAAGAGTTTTATTTCAGCATGGTTCTATGATCAAAAAGCATCATTCAAAAGGAAAAGAGAACTGATCCAAGATCAGCATTTTTGCTCTGCAATATAAAGTAACTGTGAATTTTCTTTCTCACTCACTGCTAAAACGTTTTATGCTGTCACCATTAATTCCTGTTTGCCCTTAACCTCCCCTTACTAGTCACTTTCATTTTATTCCTCACTACACTTTGCACTTATCCATCCCTTTTCTGACTTTTAAGGCCATATAAGATGACCTTTATATTCAACATACATACAATGTATGCCAAAAATGTGATATACTATATATGATATTTAGGGATGGACATACAGTCTGTTTAATGGGTTTACAATCCTTAAAGTCTTAAGTCACATCTAATTTTACAACTGTTTTCCAAATATTTGTGCACTGGAAATTTTAATTAAACTGTCTGAGGTGTATGTGTGTCACACAAGTTGTGTTGGAGGTGAGAGAGGCGATGTATCTATATGCAGGCTTTAATGATGAAGATGAAGACATGAGACAATGTGGCGTGCCATAAACGAAATCAACCAACTAACACAAGCTTACACGAACAAGAACTGACAATGAATGAACAAAACTGAACGGTATATATACACAAAAGGATCTAATGAGAGAATAGAAGACAGGTGAGGATGATGTGGAACAGATGGAGGTGATGAGGGCAGTGCACTGTGGGAAATGGAGTCCAGGGGCAAACTTCAAAATAAGAGTCCATGGAAAACATGAGGGAGACAGAATGTGACATTACCTGACACCCCCACCCCCCCCCCGCCCCCTTTACAAGGCGACTTCTGGCTCCTAAAGATGGAGGGGAAGGAGGAAACAGGTGACCAAAAGACAGGGGTTGAGTCAGGAGGTTTTGGGGGCGGCCTCAGGGCTGAGACAGTCAGGAGGCCTGGGGGGTGGTCACAGAGCAGGGACAGGGTCAGGAGGCCTGGGAGACTGAGTCATGAGAGGCGGAGCCAAGGAAGGTGGAGCCAGGGAAGACTCAGGGGGCGAAGCCATGGAAGGCGGAGCCTTGGAAGACTCTGGGGGCAGAGCCATGGAAGGTGGAGCCATGGAAGGTGGAGCCGTGAGAGGCTTGAGGGGTGGAACTGGGGATCCTAGTGCCCGGAGCGTAGCCGAAGGCTCGAAGGACCAGGGCGGAGCCAGAGGCTCGGAGGACCGAGGCGGAGCTGGGGGATCAGAGGACTGAGGCGGAGCCGGTGGGCGTGAGGACCAAGGCGAAGCTGGAAGGAATGAGGTCCCTGGTGAAGCCGAAGGCGGAGCCAGGTGACCGATTGACCAAGGTGGAGCTGGAAGGACGAGGGACCCCAGTGACACCGATAGGCTGACGGCCCACAGTGGAAAAGAGGGGACGTAGAGCGGAGGTGATGAAGAGGGATCGGAGGGCTAAGGCGGAGTCCAGGGTTTGGAGGGCCAAGGTGGAGCCGGAGGGTCGAGGATTGTTTATCAGCTGGGTTGCTAGGAGACATTTCAAATGAGAGTCAAACCCCTGCTAAGCTAACGGGAGAATTGCAGTTCCGAATATTGGGGAATGGAATGCATTTATGGTCAGAGATATCAAGTAGGAATATCCCACATCCAACTTGAATGGAACGCAGCATAACCATGTACCCTGATGAAATGAAATTTATTGCAAGCAACATTTAAATCGCAAATATTATTAGATAGATTTTTCCAGTTATTATAGACTTCCTTGGTAGATTCATATGAAAAATTATGATTTTTGAATGTCTGTTCGGGAGACATTCATTTCACAAAACAGTCATGCTGCAGTTAAAATTAGGCTTGCTTGACATTAAGTGTCATTTCAAGTTCTGGCTTTCGTGCGTGGATGTGTTTTTAAAATGTCAATTGGCATTACTAGTTAGCTGCGAAATAATGTATGATGCCCAAAGGCATAGGGGGTTTTATTCATTGTGAAACTGTGTTTTCTTAATGGCATGAATCACACTGAAGGCTTAGACTTAAAATGCACGGCCCGCCACTGGAAATCTCAGTATATATTATTTCTTTAGATAGGGATAATTTTAGATAAAACTAAACTAAATTGAAAGGACAAATTGAAAATGAAGTAGAACTGAAAAAACAAAATTTAAATTTGAAACAATAATAACTCTGGTTTAAATGACTAACATAGCTTTCACTTTCTTTAGTTTATGTTTGAGTGGAGGGAAAAAAACAAATAACTGAAATGTCAACAGAACGCAATAAGAAGTGTGTTCAGGGATCCTGCAGATCCTTAAAAAGTCTTAAAATGTCTTAAATTAAGTTTTCCAAAATGTAAGGTCATAAAAAGACTTAAATATTTTAAATGATACAACAAAAGTCTTAATTATAATTTAAAGATGTCTTAAATTTGGAGGCGGAAAAACAGGAATCCTGATATAACCTAATGTGATAATCAAACTTCAAAAGAATACAATTTAATTAAATAAATGCATGCGCTGCGTCCTTCAGAGTGAAAACATGCCTGTTGTATTTTTCCCAAGTGCGGGGGCTTGTGAGTGTTTTCAGCTGTTGCAGAGCAGTTCACAATTATTAGGACATATCTGAAATTTATGACAAGCGATCACTAATGATCATCTGTTGATGATGATGGTATAGTGTTGATGAAATATGACAATGTTTACTTTTAATTGTTTAGATTGTAATACGTTGTAGATTATTGTAGGAGTGCACATTTTATTTCCCTTGAGTCTGACTCTGCCCCTTTTGGACTCGACTAAGGTGGACTCGAACCCAACACTATGTCGTACCATCAGTCAGTGTCTAAATGCAGTTATTTGAAGGATGGTGAGTTATTAGGCCCCTCAGGAGGCTGGGAATTCAACTCCAAACCAGCCAGGGATGAAATACAGATCAATTGTAACAAACTAAGTAGCTCTGAGTCTTAAATAAATAGTTCACCTACATGTTTACATTTTTTAAATGTATTACATTATGTAAATGTTTTATAATATTTTATTATTTTATTTCTTTATTTTTGTAAAACACTAAAGGAATGTTTAGCTCTTTTTCATACAATGAGAGTTTACAATATAATGAGAATGGCTGTCAAGCTCCGAAAAGAACCTGAAACCTGAACATGTTATGCTGAAAAGTAGTTTTATGTCTGTGTTTTGTTTATTAAAAGTCTTTTTGGTTGATAAAAAAATAAAAAAAATAAAAAATAAGAAAGAAAAACACTCCGGTTCCTGACTATGCCGCCATTCGGTCCTCAGCCAGTTGTGCAGCGATCCTCCGCGACGCCAGGTAATGGCACTGGACTTTGCCTCCTGGCGGATGGCAGCGGGCATCTCTGCCTCCTGGCGGATGGCAACAGGCTCCTCTGCCTCCTGGCGAACCGCTCCAGTACCACCAGGCCGTGTATCCACGGCGTCGCAATCCTCCGTCAGCGGCGAGGGCTCTCTGACAGCACATCTTCCTCCAATCCCGGGTTTCGGCACCAGTGTGGCAGACAAATCTCTTGTTCATCTGAAAGGAGGAAGCACAACATAAAACTGCTTTTCAGCATAACAAAACATTGACGCACACACATAGCAGCTGCGTGTGTCTCTCTCGCTCTCTCTCTCCGGCGTCTCCGGCTCCTCCTTTTCTCGCTTTCTCCTGCTGATTGGGGCAACTCAGCGCCAGGCGTCCATCGTCACGGCCCGGCCACGCCCTCCTCCTCATCACATAGACTTATGGAAAGAGAGAGAGAGAGAGAGAGATGGTGTGAGTTTAAATACAATATTTCTCAAACAGTTAAAAGAAGTCACATGGTTGTCTAAACTAAAATGACACATTTAATTTAATTTAGCCTGTTTGTCTATTTTTATCTTTCGCTGAAATAATCTTTCTGTACATTTCTGTCATGTGTGTCTGACATCAGCTGTTCATGTGATATTCTTGAGCCTCCTGTGAGCTGATATACACTATACTCAGGGGACAATTTGGACTGAAAGCGCTGACATGCTCTCACTGTGTGTCTGGCTTTCACTGACTCCGTCCTCCTCTCCTCTCTGCTTCAGTTTATCCCATCAGTCCATCCCTGCCCCATGAGAAGAGCAGAGAGGAAAAGTGGATCATAGAGTGCTTATTCGGAGATTAGCAGGCAGAGAGAGAGAGAGAGAGAGAGAGAGAGAGAGGGCAGTGAAATAAATGAGAATACAGACAAACACATACAGGTGGCATCTATAATCTAATATTCATTACTATTCAAGCTTTAGAGTTAGTGTTTTTGTGTGTTTGATCAGAACCCATTTTTGTGATGGGAAAATAAACACAAATTTATAAAATATGTTTGGGTTGTGTATACAAATGTTAAAAATAAGAAATCAAACTTAACTCACCAATGCATTATTTTATTTTTATTTTTAATACTGTACAAACCAAAAAAGTGATGATCTTAATGCTTACTGTCTTTCAGAATATGAATAATAATCATTCCCAATGTATTTATTCGTTTTGAGAGTTACACCAAACTCTCAATGCATTTAAGGTTGTAATAAAATGTACTGTTAGCCAATAGCAATTTTTGCTAAATAAAGAATACACCCATTTTAAACAATTAAACCTTTATCATTATGAACTAAATATAACTTATATTATGATCTCTCTTTAGTAGAAATTGTAACAAAGTGTAACACATTCAATAATACCTAAATAAAAGTGTTCCTTTGATGCTATTCTATTGGAAAAATATGTTTAGCTGTCTGGACCGCCTGGAATAAAAGATTAAAATTAGGTAAATATGTTAAATGTGGTTCATGTTGAATTTATGTTGTCATAAAAAAAGCAATGACATATAAAGATGATAGTCATAGAGAATTATGAGGCTGGCTCAAATGCAGTGGCGGGCCTTGCATTAAAAGTCTAGGCCTTCAGTGTGATTCATGCCATTAAGAAAACACAGTTTCACAATGAATAAGACACCCTATGCCTTTGGGCATCATACACTATGTCGCAGCTATCTAGTAATACCAACTGACATTTTAAAAACAAGTCCACACACGAAAGCCAGAACTTGAAACGACACTTAATGCTCAAGCAAGCCCAATTTTAACTGCAGCATGACTGTTTTGTGAAATGAACGTCTCCCGAACAGACATTCAAAACTCATAATTTTTCACATGAACCTACCAAGGAGGTCTATAATACCTGGAAAAATCTATTTAATAATACTTGCAATTTAAATGTTGCTTGCAATAAATGTCATTTTATCAGGGTACACGGTTATGCTGCGTTCCATTCAAGTTGGATGTGGGATATTCCTACTTGATATCTCTGACCATAAATGCATTACATTCCCCGATATTCGGAACTGCAACGCTTCCGTTAGCTTAGCAGGGGTTTGACTCTCATTAGAAATGTCTCCTAGCAACCCAACTGATAAACAATGCTGCAGTGCTAGCATTTGTGCTACAGGTGTACGATTATCAAAAGAGATTATAATATTTTATACACCTGTTTCTGCAAGTGTTAATATTTATTTATATTTAGCTTTAATATAATGTAATGTGGAAACTATCTCATTTATCGATATTACTTAATAAAGTGAATGTTTATCACATTTATTTTGTATATCTCCCTGAGTGTCGACAAGTTTGTGTGACATCATGCCCCTGCATCTCGGAGTTGAGAATTTCTGCACGAGCCAAAAAATTGTAATTCTGACATCAAGATGCATTCCATTGCACTTTTCCAAGTAAGAAGCTGTAAAGTCAGACTTTCCGAGTTGAATGGAACGCAGCACTACTTTTCAAAACTTGATCTGACACTGAATGCTCAAGCAGGCTAATTTACACTTAGAAAACTCGTGATGTTGCTATAACAATGCAAAAAGCACTTACCAGTTTACTTGAAGTGAAAATCAGTCCTCCTTTCATGATTGATTAATTAAGCAATCACACGGTCATGCAGAACATCTCAGGTTTGTAAATCCATAAGGATCTCTTTCTCAATGACGATAGCGGCAGTAATGACAGTCGACTCGTCAGCAAGATCTCGTGCTCTTCGCTCTCAAATTACGTCACTTAAAGCGTGATTGCGTCACTCAAGGCCAGCTAGAAGGTCTCGACCGGGACATATCCTAAAGATCACAACCACCAAGAACAAATAAATCAATCTGATTGGCTGATGAATCTGACAATTTGACTTTAGTTGCCTATTCATTTGCACTGTTGAGGGGTAAAGTAGTTTAACACTCTTCTGTTTTGTTGTACTCTGACTAGCTGTTTTTCAATGCAAAAAAATGTAGGACTCCAAATAAACACGATAAAAACAGTGTGTGAAATTCACATGCGTCTCTTGCAAGACTTTAGGTAACCAGGAGGTTACCTTCTAGACATGACCGTTAATATGGCGGCTGTAGGAATGGAAGTCCCTCCTTTAGGTATAAAGAGACAATTACCTTTTTGTTAGTTTGTTTACTCTAGAATGTGCGTAAGTATTAACTGGATCTGCCTGAGAAAAAAAAAAAAGGTTTGAAGTACCCCATGTTCGCGCCTTTGTCTTATTGTAGTACATGTCCAGAAAAGCACTTCTGCTTATGAAACAAACCCGGCTAAAATGCTGCAGTGTGGATAATGGAGAAGATGCATTACATTGTGTCCTTTCTGAAAGGTGTCATTATTCATTCAGGTGCCTCAGTGAAAGTCAGTGAATTAACACACCTGAATTTATATCTTAGTTCATAGTAGAAAGTCATCCAGGTTTTAAACAACATGAGGGTAAGTTGATGATGACAGAATTTTCAGTTTTGGGTGAACTATCCCTTTATCATTTATTTTTGCTTAAATTAACTGGTCCTCATATACAGTAAGTTGCTATAGGTGTTTGTTTGCTTTTTTTTTTACAATGTAACCATAGCAACTGTTAAGTCAAGGTTCACTGCCTTAGTAAAATGAAAACATTTTTGTTTTACTTCTTCACCCACAATTTCACATTTCTTCTCATGTCTTATTCAGTGTGCTCATTATTTGCATTACATTTTATACTGCTTTCTGTGAGAACACTTCATTTATTTTTTGAGGGATGTTCTTGTTTATGATGTAATAATCTTCAAACTGCCTTGAGGGGAAATCACTGAGAGACACACATCCTTTAAGCACATGCTGTGCTACCCTATGTAATGTATCCTTTTACTGTGACTTTGTTGTAACATGAGGAAAGAGAGAAGTCGTCAAGTGCTTCTCTGACATTTCTGTCATATTTAATGTTGATGACATAAAATAACTGTGAAATATTGCCATATAACAGACTTCTTGCATCCGGTTTTGATGTGGACTTCACAGGGTATCGGCAGGGTCCCTACAGTCATGGAAAACCTGGAAATATCAGGGAATTTTAAAATAGGGATTTCTAGACCTTGAAAAGTCTTGGAAACAAATTAAATACACAGTGTAATTCACACATACTTCTTTGTGCACCAACTGAGTGCTACATAAAATTTGGCCAAAATAAACAAGGTTAGAAGGAGATGAAGCTCTGGTGTTGTTATTTAGCTTAATTCACATTTATTTCCACATTAAACACTGAAATTATCTAATATATAAAATTGTTTATTTTATGTAAAAACTAAGACTGTCAATCAATGTTGTCAAATGTTCCGTCTGGGTTTGATTCATGAATAAATTCCCCTTAAAGTGTGCCTTTGTCCATCACATACTGATAAACAGGTAAGTGGTGGGATTTTTTTGTGTGTTTCCAATAATCACAAAGAACAAAATAAAAAAAGATATAAAGTAAAATTTAATAAATGTGTTTACAATGCATTTATTCAATTACTGAATAATCACATCATCATATTTGCATTTATTTACACAAGCATATTATATCAGCATACCAGAAACCCATAATCTGCACAATTGTATTTGTGCTTATGGTATTTGATGACACTGCAGGGCATTACAAATAAAAAAATATTGTAAACTGAACTTTAACAGATCCCCTGCTTACTGTGTAGAAAGCATTGAACACTGCATAACAACCATTTGGTTTGGAATGCATTTTATGTGTGCGTGTTAAGGGGCGGTCACACTAGGCTTTGAGCATGCAAATATTTTTCGGACAACACAACGGACCAGGATAAGATGTCACACAGGAGGGCTTATGGTGTAAATAAATAAAACAACACAAATAACAAATAATATTATATTAAAAATGTTAAAATATATTGTCTACTCACTTTCCTGCAACATTAAAACATGCAGCTTTAAAATATATATTCTTTGTATTGAGCCAAGAGGTCAGCGAGTTAACATTTTGATCTATTCATTTCTATTGGTCCTGTGTCCTCTCATCATACGGATTTGTGGTTCAGAACTAACCAAACTTGAACTTTCAATATGCAGCGTAATGCGAAATCTTGCGTCTCCGGTCTCCCGTGTTTGAATGCATTTGAATGGGAGTGAATGGTGTGACAATGGACCTGGCTTGTTTCCAATCATTTGGCATAATAATGTCCACCTTTCAGCGTGCTGCTGAATCTACTTCCTCTGAACAGCCCAAACTCATAACAGCAAGATGAGGACATCACGCTTTTTTCTGTTTTCATACTCCTTGGACACTTAAATCCCCTTTGGTGTTTGGATATTTTATTTAAAATAAAAGCCTCTCTGAGGAGTGTCACCTCTGATTCTACTGTGTCTGTTTTCATTCCCCAATAAAACGATTAATGATAAAACCTGTGGACAGGATAAATGGAGTTGGCACAGTTGGGAACATTCAACAAACAGTGGTTGATGTCTCCCTCTCCCACTCGCCTGGAGGCTGGAGTTGGCCTGAAGTCAGGACAGAGTATCCACTGGGGAAGTTCAGGACAGGCCCCAACTCTTCCTTTCTCCACCAAGCTGTTGAGAGGATGAGTTTAGCATATAAATTGCCATCATCCTAAGTTTTGGTTGCGGCTGTTGAAGAGACCCATGTTTCTTTATAGCTACCATGGAGTGAACAGTAGAGAGAGAGCACCTGGGCAGGACTCCCCTTGGATACTATCCTGGAAGAGGACTCCCCCTGGCGTGATAAAGGAGCAGATATTTCCAATTATGGAGCTGAAAAAGGTTGGTAGCGGAAAGAAGAGATGAGACCAGCGTGGCACTTGGTAGGGGATATAATGAAGGATCAGTCTCCCCTTGAATCATTGTTGCCCTGGCCCTCCTAACCCCATCCCAATGCCAGAGACTCACAACAGGGGCAAGTGTCAAGAAGAGTGGTGTGATTTATTGAGTACTGCTGACAGCATGTGATGAGTTGCACCTGAAACTAATTTACACATCCACAGTCACACACATAAATCAAAAGAAAAACTATGTTCATGCTGTCTCATGCACACATAAAAGAAAATTATTATTAGACAAAACATTGTCTTCCCCCTCTCATTTTCTATCTCCTCTTTACTTTTTCCATGACTTTTTTGAGTAAAAGTATCCCCATTTTATTTTTTAGTTACATCACCAAAGAAAGAAGGCCATTGTAATATATTGAATTTATAGACAAAACTACTGTATACCATTGCTGATCGAGGTTTGATTATTGCTTCTTATCTTTGACATGTTTAAAGCCATGTACACTATATAATTTTTGCTATAATTTTTGCTGTCTGAGACAAATTTTGCGAGAGTTTTTTTCTCTTTGTAGTGCAAAATCTGCAGTCTTGGACCACTTAATGTGACATCGGTGATGAATCTAAACCTCTGACAAAGTTCTGGCATTGTGACTATTTTGGGTAATAGTCAACAATAACTGACATGTTTGGCTATGTTTAGACTGCAGGCAAATCTGATTTTTTCTCAAATCAGATCTTTTCAGGCAGATTGTCTGCACTATTAATTGCAAGTGATCAAATCAGTTTTGCGCAATCAGACATAACCAACCTATCTGCATGGGTTGCTTTGGTAATGACGTAGGCGTACCCACGTGACGATGCTTTCAAAACAGATGCGGGAAAAATGAAGGTTCATCATCTCACTCTCCAAATAAGCACCCTGTCCAGTTGCGGTGCAGAACTCCTCCATCGCACAAGAAAATGACGCACGCCCGAACCCCAATCAGCCTGATGAGGTAAGCAAGGGATAAAGGCCACCGGAAACGGCAGTTCGAGAAAGAGAGAGAGAGAACTATGGGCAGCTGCTCTGTATGTGTTTATGTTTGTGTGTTTTTGTTTAAGTTTATCATTAAACTTTATTTATATTGTCAAGCCAGTTCTCACCTCCTCCTTTCCCTTTTAACCCCTTTACAATGATATGATACATAAAATTTTGTTTCCTGTCTGCGGTTTTGCCACGCGGAGGCCATGTTGAAGGGTTCGGATTGCCCACAGTGTGACTTGATAAATGTCAGGACGGGATTCAGTCAAGCCGCGTGTTCATTCTGGCCACGTGTCTGCCAGCGCTGCATGGCCGTGTGACTCATGTGGCCCGCACAACGGTTTTCTTCGGTGCTGAGGATGAAGACGCCATGTCTACAGCAGTGTCAGATTCCGAGGATTTCGCCGGAGGCAAGGCTGAGGCCTTTCCTCTTAGCGGACAGAGTTCTGGGCCCTCGGTAACTTATACGGAGTTGCTGAAGGTTATTACACGTGCAGTGGAGAAGCTGCACCTGGACTGGCTGGATAAAACTAAGTCGGAGGATCGTAAATCCATCTTGAACGACTGTTTCTTAGCGGGCCAACATGTAACTATGCCTTGTAGGCCACTCCCTTTTTCCCCAGGCATCCATCGTGAGATTTCAAAGTCCTGGGATCAACCTTACTCAGCCAGGATTACAAACCAATCGGTCTTTTAAATGTGTGTCAAGCTTCCGACCATGGATATATTTCATTCCTGGCAATGGAGGAGACACTGGTAGCCCATCTCTCTCCTTCTTCGGTGGCCATGTGGAAGTTGAGGCCTACTCTTCCCTTGAAGCTGTGCAGGATGACTTCATCCTTATTGAACAAGGCCTACCTGGCTTCGGGTCAAGCAGTTTTAGCTTTGCACACACTGGCAGTTTTGCAAGCCTACCAAGCCCACTTTATGAGGGATTTAGATGAGGGAGCTGGACTGAATGCTGAGGCCATCATGGAATTATGCCGGGCTTCTGATTTGGCGCTGAGAGTTACAAAACACATTGCTTGTGCTGTTGGTCGGAATACGGCGGGCCTCATGGCATCGGAACGCCATCTGTGGCATATGCTCATGGATATTTGTGACAAGGACAAGGCCTTCCTTATGAATGCACCTGTGTCACAATCTGGGCTGTTCGGTGACGCAGTCCAATGGCACCTGCATCTGTATGGCCGTACGCACTGTGCGTACCATGTGCGTGCCGACTGACATGAGAAATATTTACTCTCAGAATAATTCATCAGTCATGAAGTGTTTCCCGTGGCAGTTTAAAAGAACTAGCAATTACCAATTTGTGAATGAATATTTCTTTTGAATAATTCTTTTTTTCAGTGAATTGGCCAAATGGGCTTTCAGAACTGTCCAAATCGATTCGTGATTCAGTACAATACGTTCAGACTGCTCTCTTACGGAATCATTTGGAGCGGTTTCTCACACAGTAAAACAGTATCGGGATATTTACGAATACAGAGAACAAACAATGCTGAATACAGTGGAAATTTACCTACAATCAACTGTGACAAAATGCTGTCTTTTAGAGATAACTTTGAGAGGTAACTTCAGCTAGTGATGTGCTATGTGAACAAGGGGTTGTTCAAACTGAAGGTGTTTTTGCGTCCACTCACACTGTTTTTCAGTCGTTTTCCATGTAAACATTCACTAGATGGATGTCTTTTGACAACTGCGTCACATTTCTCAGTGCGTCAGTGTTTTTAGAATCTCTCACGGGAGCGTTGCATTTTTAGAAGCAGCTTTAAGACATAAAGAACTTCTTCAACTGATAAAAACGCATCTCAAGACACCTGTGTTCTGCTCTATTTGTTGTGGCACACGTCTGTTCTGAACGGTGACTGGAAGAAATGCTTTAGCCAATAGTTTCATGGATGCTACTCATAATTGAGAAAAAAAAAGCTTTCTCAAATCCACCAGAATTGAATGCTTTGGTGTTGTTTTTGCAAAAAATTCTCCCGGGAGAGCATGCCCCGTACTCCCCTAGATATAACGTTGTACAAGGTTGTACAATTTCTGTGCGTTCCCTCAGACAAAATCCTGCTGGCGCCCATGACGCAGTCCAGTTGGTGGTGGAAAAATTCTGTGCTGTAAGACAGCAGACTGCTGCATTCCAGCAGATGCCTCCTTACAGAAAGAGAGAAAAGCCCACTGCAGCTCCGGTGCGCTCACGTTCGGCATCTTCACAACGTCCCATCAGAGAGCCGCATAAGGCGCTGGACATGAGTTTTGCACCCCCTCAGAGGAATTGGGGTGCTTGTATATTCCCGCCATCATGGGCGCATCTGCGTAAGTGTTTGGATGTTGGCCCGGCCCCATTTAAATGGCCATCAGGACGCCAGAAGCGAGCCTGATGGACTTGTGGTGAAACGAAGGGTGAGCCCCCATCAACAAAACTGAACAAAACTGGACTGGACAAATGTATAAGTTTCTCTCCTGATTGCCCTTCAGAAAGTATCAGGATGAGTTCACCGTTGTACATGCCTCGAACACCCGACAACCAGATTATGGTTAGTTTCCCCCCGCAGCTTGTGCTGGGGAGCCAACATTAAAAAAATGCTCGAATTCAGCCTCTGTCTCCATGACAAAGGGTCTCGAGATTCGAGAATTCGATGTTCATCAAGCACAAGTGAACACAAAACACACAGTGAACAAAAGCACCACACGTTGTCCCCCCATAAAGAATGCTGTGGTCTTTGTGGTGAACCAGTTTTTACAACAAAAAAAAAAAACATCCCCCCCAATGTTCACACATTCTTCCCCATTCAAAGTACCAGGGAAAAGGTTTATTCTGTCACAGACATTTTCTCTGATTCATTTTTGGGGGTAAAGCATACCAATTCTGCATCATTTCATTCAGACTCACACTGGCACCACGCACTTCCACAAAATGCATGGACCACAAGGTGATAATGACAGATGCCTCCTCCATGGGTTGGGGTGCTGTACACGAAAGTCGTCCAGCCTATGGAGTCTGGACTGGCCAGCGGCAATATTGGCACATACACTGGCTGGAGATGCTCACGATGCTGCTGGCATTAAGGTTTTTCCTTCGAAAGATTAAGGCACATCGCATTCTGTGCCCGTGACATAGCTCCCTAGGGGGTGTCGCTTAAGCATCATCAGCCAATTGCCATGACTGTATAAGGGCTTCAGATCACGTGACACTTGGATGGTGTCCCATACCGATCATACACAGCGTCTCGATCCCCTCAAGGTACCAAGTTTACGTACGTTACCAACACTTATTTACAGAATTTATTAATCTTGGTTAAAGTTAATTAATACATATACTAACACATTTCTTAACATGAAAAAGGTGTATAAGTAAGCGTTATACATTAGTTAACAAGAACTAACAATTACCAACATACATTTACAGCATTTATTAATCTTGGTTTATGTTAATTTATAGATATATAGTTAATGTGAACTAACAAGAAACAGCTCCTCTTTACAGTGTTTATTCACGTTAATTTATACAAAAGCATATCATTATAAAAAATTTTACATTAAAAAGGTGTTTAAGTTAACATTACTCAATGCATTAGTTAACTTCAACTAATACATAAAAATAACACATCTTTACAGTATTTATATGTATTGTTAAATGTTAATAATATACATTATATTACATATAAAACTCCAGTTACTACCTTGGTCTGTTTGCCTTCTAGCTAAGTTATAATAGTTTCCACCATTTGACTTTATCTGATATGACTAGCAACCTAATGTCTGATGTAACTTTTGTAAACTAATCTTTAAAAAATTTAAAAAAAGAATCATAATAAACGTTATTTATTTTGAAACAATTGTTTTCAATAAGTCAAATCAACAGTGGAAAATATTCTACTGACCTGCTAATAAGACATATTATTTGGATATCCTTCTTTTTCTTCCTTTTGTTATTTATTTATTTATTTGAGTGGAGGGGGAGAGTTTTGTTGTTGTTAGTGACATTCGCTCTGATAAGTTGATCATCTGTATCCATGGTTACACCGGTACACCTCAATCCATCAGATTCACTGCCTCCCTTGCCTCCTCTGAGAAAACAGATTATAGCCCTTTAAGAATCGTTCACATATATAGATGAATAATTACATTTACATTTTACATTTATGCATTTGGCAGATGCTTTTATCCAAAGCGACTTACAATGCCCTTATTACAGGGACAATCCCCCTGGAGCAACCTGGAGTTAAGTGCCTTGCTCAAGGACACAATGGTGGTGGCTGTGGGAATTGAACCAACAACCTTTTGCTTGCCAGTTCAGTGCTTTAGTCCACTACGCCACCACAAACAAACAAACAAACAAACAAACAAACAAACAAACAAAAAAATATTTAATCGAGAAATGTTACAGAAATTGTAAATTACAGTGAGCTTAACTTGCTTTTTTACCATTTGTACCAGGGAAATTATATTCAGAGAATGATGGAGGCCAGTTTATACAATATTACAAAGATCACTTCATAAAAATGCATGTGTTTATACATTCAACAATAGCAAACTATATCTATTGCTCTAATACAATTTCCATTACCCAGCTTTTGGTCACTCAGCTATACAGATACAGTATATGCTATTAAACCATAATTAATCATAGATTCGATTTCCTCTCTGAACCATGTGGGCGTACATCATGGGCTATGTGGCCACCTAATTTCCACCTAACTGAATAATATTCAAGAAATTAGAGTCTTGTCAAGTATCCTCGCTCTAATCATGATTACGGTGGCACAGAAATGCATAAATCAGTTGTCATGCAAATTATCCTTAATAGAAGGCATTAAGGAGCTATAGTGCTGTTTACACTCTACATCTGAGATGAGATAATGATACTAAGTTGTGCTTAGAATGTGAAGATGGGGCAGCATGTGTGCTGGGCTTTCAAAAATGTGGAGTCTGTAAGGCATTTCCTGTTGACGTGTGATCTGAGGGGTGACTGAGCAAGTGTGTGAAAGACACAAAGAGGACAAGCAGAGACCAACAGTAAAAATACAGGAAGAGAAAAAGGAAGTGCTTGAAGCATGTTATGACATGTTTGAACCTGTGCTGACAGCAGTAAACAAACAGGTTCAAAACCAGGAAAGCAAAGTTCATTTACCAAACATGAGCACAAACATAAGCAGTATTTGACCAAAGTTTATCCATGCTCTGTCACTTGACACACTTAAGCAAAACCTGAGGCTGAAAGATTCATAAGCCTTGTAGAGTATGGCTGATCCCAGGCCCTCTAAATCTCCAGATGGAGGTCCGGAGAGAAAGGAAGCAGCCTGAGAGGCATTCTTGCACTAAAAAGAAGTCATTAAGGATGGACTTTCGATCCTCTTACTGAGTTTCATCCAGCCAATCCAGGTGCAATTTCTCCACTGAATTGCGGACCTCGTGGCAGGGACACAAATTCCTGCATGTAAATTTGATGGGTGAACATCAAGGCGAGTAAGGGGAGAGCGAGAGAGAAAGAACCGAAAGTCGGCATGCTGCTCGCTTTCCTTTGCCTCTGCGCCAGCTCCCATGGGTACAGATGGCGTACTTTGCTAGCAAGACACATGGCCAAAAAAACAGCACTTATGGAAATATGCGGCCTGCTTGAATCCTTCATGAAGGAGGCGAGCCTCGTGTGAAGTGTATGTCCGTTTATTGCCTTGCAATGCGGGAAATCAAACTCCTCCAATGTAGTTTCCGCATGCCAAAAACCAAGACCAGCAGCCATATCACCCTGCAGCTCTTGCCTGGTTACCCACTGAAGCTAAGCAGGGTTGAGGCTGGTCAGTACCTGGGTTGGAGACCTCCTGGGGGAAACTAAGGTTGCTGCTGGAAGAGGTGTTAGTGAGGCCAGCAGTGGGTGCTCACCCTGCAGTCTGTGTTGGTTCTAAAGCTCCAGTATAGTGATGGGGACACCATAATATAAAAAGGCACTGTCTTTCAAATGAGATGTTAAATCGAGGTCCTGACTCTCTGTGGTCATTAAAAATTCCAGGGCAATTCTCACAAAGTGTAGAGATGTAACCCTGGTGTCCTGGCCAAATTCCCCCTACTGGCCCTTATCAATCATATCCTCCTAATAATCCCCATCCATTTATTGGCTGTATCACATTACTCTCTCCTCTCCACCAATAGCTGGTGTGTGCTGAGCATTCTGGCACACTATGGCTGCCGTCACATCATCCAGGTGGATGCTGCACACTAGTGGTGTTTGAGGAGAGTCCCCCATTCACTAGGTAAAGTGCTTTAAGTGTAGTGTCAGAAATTCAATTCAATTAAAAAAACTTTATTGTCCATCCAGCCTCTGGGAAATGCGGCGAAAAAAGAAACAAAAGATTCTCCTCCCGGCCCTCCACCAGGGGATAGAGTGGTCTGTGCACCAGCTCCAGAGAGATGGGTCTCCTTGCCCCTGGGTCACCCATTTCAGGGGCGCTTCGAAGCTTTCCTTGGGTTCTTGGCGGCCAGACATGAGACGGGGGGCGTCTGCTTCCTGCGATGGGCTGCAAGCCGGAGCCGGGCCATGGGGGCGGTCTGTGGCGGAGCCGGAGATGTTGCTGCAGGGCGACGCCCTTGGCGACGAGCAGACAGGGTGCGGGATCTTGAGTCGCACCTGGGCAGGATGTGCTTTATAGCCTCTGTCTACTTCTTCACCATTGAGAACTGCTGGGCAAAGTCATTGACAGTGTCGCCAAACAGGCCAACCTGGGATATGGGGGCGTCAAGGAACCATGCCTTGTCAGTCTCTTGCATCTCTACCAAGTTGAGCCAGAGGTGGTGTTCCTGGACCACGAGAGTGGACATCACCTGCCCGAGAGACCGCGCTGTGACCTTCATCGCCCGGAGAGCGAGGCCGGTTGCCGAGCGCAGTTCCTGCATCAATCCCGGGTCAGAACTACCCTTGTGCAGTTCTTTTAGCACCTTGGCTTGGTGTACTTGCAGGAGAGCCATGGCATGCAGGGCAGAGGCGGCTTGTCCAGTGGCACCGTAGGCCTAAGCTGTCAGAGACAACTTAAACCTACAGGCCTTGGACAGGAGCTTCGGGCACCCCGAGCACAGGAACCAATCGTCGAGCCGCGAGGGTTCAGGGAAGAGCAGAGGGTTCCACTCTAGCCCAACGCTTGCGGCTGCCTGGGAAAGCATGTCCATCATTTCCACATCGGCCTGAGACTGGGCGACCATTCCCGAAGGAGGAAGCCCAACCAAAGCCACAGCGTCAGATCGGACGAGCCCACTCTCCGATGCTGCGCTCGATAACTCATCATCTTCTGGGGCGCCTGACGAGATGTCGAACCCGCCCTGAGACGAGCCGGCGATCTCGTCCGAGCACGCGGTCGGGGCAAGCGAGCGTGCTGGGGAATGGGAGGTCCGTGGGGAGACACCTGGCGGATGTGGTCCCATTGAGGTCCCCAAATCGCTCCCAGTGCTAACCGGTATGGCCTCATACCCGTAGGTAGAAGGACCGAGGTGGGGAGCCGCTGGGGTGGCTTGCTTTCTTACGAATGCAAGCCACGACCACAACATTGCCATGGTCATGTTCTCGCAATAAGGACATGATCCATCCACGAACAATGTCTCCGCATGGGCAGTGCCCAGACACGCAAGACAGCGATCGTGGCCATCGGAAGCAGAGAGATAGCGACCGCAACCAGGAATAACACACAAACGGAAAGGCATCTTTAAAAAGACGTTCCGTGTGTGCCGCTCTTTTATGATTAGAAAATATACTCTTTTCAGAATATACTATTTTTTTGCTCGCCGAAGCACCCAGGGGCGTTCTCTGCACTGCACAGGCACAGACGGGGAGAAGCCGCTGAAATGTGCCATCAAATCCAGCAGTCTTTAACGAGGTGAGTTTGTTTTGTTTTTTTCTAGAGGAATTGTATTCAGTGCACTGAATGCAACCGCTCGGCTCCGAAGAGAAAATCTGAATGAGTGGTTGCATTACAGCTCCTTTTATACCTGTATGTCCGGGGGAGTGGCATGCAAATTCCACTCACCAATTCTCATTGGCCTTTTTTCAAAAGATCAGTGGTGTTTCAGGCTCCCGAGTGTGACCCCTTGTGTCACTACATCGACATAACGTCGAGTGAGTGACAGATAGGGAACAAGAGTTTCTGAATCTTACATACTGCACCTTTAATTTTATAAATGTTATATATAAGGCTGTCAATCGATTACATTTTTTAATTGAATCAATTACATGATATGCTGATTAATCAAATTAATCACATTTAATCAAATATATAAATATTTGCAAAGAAAGGCCTTAAATAACAATAATAAAATATACAGTATAATGATTAAATAATTATTCATATATATATATATATATATATATATATATATATATATATATATATATATATATATTGTGGCAAGGAGGAGGCTAATCAAGCCCACAAGAGGGATAAAGGCGGCCGGAGGTGGCAGTTCAGGAGAGAGAGAGCTACAGGCAGCTGCCCTGTATGCGTCTGTGTTACATGTCTTTTGTTTTAAGTTAATCATTAAATGATTCTTTATTTTGTCAAGCCGGTTTTCGCCTCTTCCTTTCCGTTTTACCCTGTTACACACATATATATATATATATATATATATATATATATATATATATATATATATATATATACATACAGGGTTGGGAGGGTTACTTTTGAAATGTATTCCACTACAGATTACAGAATACATGCTGTAAAATGTACTTTGTAACATATTCCGTTAGATTACTCAAGGTCAGTAACGTATTCTAAATACTTTGGATTACTTCTTCAGCACTGGTAGATTTTTTCACTTGTTTTGACCATAAAAATTCTGCCACTACAGTAAGACAAAATACACGTTAAAAATACATTCTCTGAAAAACCTAAATATCTTATCCAGTGTTGTTTCTAAAACAAGATAAATCAAATTGATCTTGTTATAAGGATTTTTAGATATTTTTACAAGCAAACAATAATAAAAAATTTTTTATCAAAATTACAAGTTTTTTTGAAAAAAGAAATTATGATCTAACGCGAATTTTCTTGATAAAAAAATATGATCGTGCCTGGTAACGTGCATGTAAAATGGCTAGAAATAGCATTTTAGCTTAGCGTAAAGCTGACAATTTACACAAGATTTATTTCTAATTCTTCTACTCCAAACTTACTTCAAACTTACTTCTCTGTCTGCTCGTATGAATGTAACACATCATAAGAAAGTGTTTCACCGCTGTTCAAATGCACTTTGTATCACATCATTTATATATATATAAATGTTTTCCATCTGAAAGGACTAAATATTAAATGAAACAAATGACAATAAAATGTAAAGTAATCTCTTCAGTAATCAAAATACTTTTTGAATGTAACTGTATTCTAATTTCCAATGATTTAAATTGTAACTGTAGTGGAATACAGTTTTGTATTTTAAATATGTAATCCCATTACATGTATTCAGTTACTCCCCAACCCTGTATATATATATGTTTTATATATAAAATATTATAAAATAATAAAATCAGAGAATTAAAATGTATTATATTATTGTGGCAGATGAGTAAAGCACTGATAAGACAATACAAAAACTGGCTTTAAAAGGCAATACATTGTTTATTTCCATATTATTGAACATAAACCTATCACTGCCCTACAGTCCACAGCAATGCATTTCTCAGTTGAATTTGTCAGTCTATCCGAGATTTATTGTAAGTGCATTTTTAAGGATGCGTCAATGTACTTCTGCATCAGACAGACGGATACTTTTAGAGTGTCTCACTTTGGTTGCGTCACATCATAAACAGCATTTTTAGATCGCTGTGTCAAGTTTAACATAGTTTAAAAATTATAAAAACCTGTCTCGAGATCCTTGCATTCAGATTTGCACTCCGTTCAACTGTGTTTGAATGCAAGAATGCGTTCTCATCTTTTGCTGACACTTTTTACTAATCTTTTTTCTGTCATCTTGCTGTCAAGCAAGCCTGAGTGTGGTTTGATTTGATATATCACATATTGTCCTAATTCATGTTTATTTCAGCGGGTTTCGTGATGCACATATGCAGAGCACATAACCTACTGTAATATCCAAATCTGGAAAATAGACTCTCCCATCTTAATGATAACAGGCGCAGTTAGTCTATATGGGCAGGTAGGGCAGAGTCCCACCTAAATATTGATCCACTTAAAAAAATAGATCCATAATATAAACCCATAAATGTGTTCATAATGCTGACATATGTATTTAAAAGCAGGCCTAGTATACAGTGCATCCGGAAAGTATTCAGAGCTCTTCACCTTTTCCACATTTTGTTATGTTACAGCCTTATTCTAAAATGGATTAAATTCATTATTTTCCTCACAATTCTACAAACAATACCCCATAATGACAACATGTTTGTTTGAAATCTTTGCAAATTTATTAAAAATAAAAAATGAAAAAAATGACGTACATAAGTATTGACAGCCTTTGCCATGACACTCAAAATTGAGCTCAGGTGCATCCTGTTTCCACTGATCATCCTTGAGACGATTCTACAACTTGATTGGAGTCCACCTGTGGTAAATTCAGTTAATTGGACATGATTTGGAAAGGCACACACCTGTCTATATAAGGTCCCACAGTTAACACTGCATGTCAGAGCACAAATCAAGCCATGAAGTCCAAGGAATTGTCTGTAGACCTCCAAGACAGGATTGTATCGAGGCACAGATCTGGGGAAGGGTACAGAAAAATTTCTGCAGCACTGAAGGTTCCAATGAGCACAGTGGCCTCCATCATCCATAAATGGAAGAAGTTTGGAACCACCAGGACTCTTCTTAGAGCTGGCCGCCCGGCCAAACTGAGCCATCGGTGTAGAAGGGCCTTAGACAGGGAGGTAACCAAGAACCCGATGGTCACTCTGACAGCTCCAGCGTTTCTCTGTGGAGAGAGGAGAACCTTCCAGAAGAACAACCATCTCTGCAGCACTTCACCAATGAGGCCTGTATGGTCGAGTGGCCAGACGGAAGCCACTCCTCAGTAAAAGGCACATGACAGCCCGCCTGGAGTTTGCCAAAAGGCACCTGAAGGACTCTCAGACCATGAGAAACAAAGATTGAACTCTTTGGCCTGAATGGCAAGTGTCATGCCTGGAGGAAACCAGGCACCGCTCATCACCTAGCCAATACCATCCCTACAGTGAAGCATGGTGGTGGCAGCATCATGCTGTGGGGAAGTTTTTCAGCGGCAGAAACTGGGAGACTAGTCAGGATCGAGGGAAAGATGAATGCAGCAATGTACAGAGACATCCTTGATGAAAACCTGCTCCAGAACGCTCTGGACCTCAGACTGGGATGAAGGTTCATCTTCCAACAGGACAACAACCCTAAGCACACAGCCAAGATAACAAAGAAGTGGCTAAAGGACAACTCTGTGAATGTCCCTGAGTGGCCCAGCCAGAGCCCAGACTTGAACCCGATTGAACATCTCTGGAGAGATCTGAAAATGGCTGTGCACCGACGCTCCCCATCCAACCTGATGGAGCTTGAGAGGTCCTGCAAAGAAGAATGGGAGAAACTGCCCAAAAATAGGTGTGCCAAGCTTGTAGCATCATATAAGACTTGAGGCTGTAATTGGTGCCAAAGGTGCTTCAACAAAGTATTGAGCAAAGGCTGTGAATACTTTATATAACAAAATAACAAAATGTGGAAAAAGTGAAGCGCTGTGAAAACTTTCCGGATGCACTGTAAGTTTTTATTCAATTTTTAAGTCATAATGTAGCCGAAACCTCCATTACACTGTATTTGAAATAGATTTAGGAGCATGTGGGGCAGAGAATCCACTGCCCTCCTGAACTCCACAGTGCCCCTCATTTTCCCAATGGAAATTTGTGGTCGAATATGGTGCTGCAACAAGCCCTCATTGAGACGCATCGGGGCACACTGATGTGCACAGAACTGGGGCTACAGGGCCGCAAGCCCCTGCCCCTTTCATTCACAGATCTAACAAATGTAAAGGTGCCCTTTTAAGCGGAGGTGCCTTTAAGACCACAGAGGTGTCTTTAACCCTTTCACACGTAAATTCTAAACGATTTAACTGATTCCCCCCAGCATGAATTTTTTTCGGCGGTTATTTTACAACGTATCAATTTTTAAACTCCAGTGTGACGCACCAAGCTTGTCACATGACACTCTGGGCAGTCACATGACGGTTCACCGCTGACTTGTCTCACTTGGAGCTGGAGGACAGAGTATAGGTAAGCGATGCAAGTAACGTTTTGCTTTTTTCTTCACTTTAAAACCTTCCTAATTGGTTTAAAACATGTATAAACTATATTAAATGTTTTAACCAATGGTTTATATTGACATTTCTTTTTTATTTATTTTCTCAGGCTTTGAATTTCGCTCCCACATGCAACTTTTCTGCCAGCGCATTACAGGATTGCTACTGGTGAGTACATTTTAAGTCTTTTTCTATTGAGAAGCTCCCAAAATTGTTTGCAAACATGAGTAGACCATGATAAATGCATGAATAATATGTTTATGATCTGTATTTATCGTAGTTTGTTGTAGTTTACGTAATGGCTCATGCTGTAAACTGCGTGTGTAATGTTGTGGGCATATTGCACATATCTAATGTTTTATTGTGTTCACTTTGATCAAATGCTATTGTGTGAGGTATAGCCTATATTCCAATGCTAATATTAGGAATGGGTTGCAATTGAAAGTAGCATGATTTACATTTACATTTATGCATTTGGCAGATGCTTTTATCCAAAGCCCAGTTACAGGGACAATCCCCCTGGAGCAACCTGGAGTTAAGTGCCTTGCTCAAGAACACAATGGTGATGGCTGTGGGGATTGAACCAACAACCTTACCAGTTCAGTGCCGCTTTCCACTCCATGATATGTAATTCATCAGCAATATACTCTAATGCAAAGGCAAAATACACATTTTACACAATTGAGTTACGACTGAAATCGGGTCTCTTGGATTATGATCTGTCTTGTGTCAGATGGGTTTGGCTTAACTATGCTCATATTCCAACAAACAGAGTATGACAATTGGCTGGACAATTAAAATAAAGTTTGAAGCCATTTTTGTATTTGTTTCTGTGTTGGCATAGTTACTATGTTTGACATTTGTAATGCAGTATAGTCACACCGTTTCCTTCCATCTCCATTAGATGCTCAAATGTGTTAGAGTATATAGGGAATATAGAGAAATAGCCACATGATGTCAAAAAAACGTATCTTTGCTCTGTGAGAGACAAGAGATAAGTTCAGTATTAGCATTATTCTTAAAATTAGATTTTATTTAATTTTATCTATTGATCTATGCTTTTTATATTCATTTGTTTATAGATAATAAAACCTTTTTAAATAAATATCAATATATTTATTTTAACAAATAAAAGCAACATAACTATAACAGCTACTAAATCACATTCATAACATTCAATTACACTGCATTTGTGGTAAACAAAAGCCCACAATGCACACATTTCATAGATTATAAACCAATTACAAGGAAAAAAACACAATTTACAATACATAACAATGGAAATATAACCATAACTAATACAAATGTCATAACAATAACAACTATTAAACATTTGCTTATTTTATTTCACAGTTCTCAGTAATGCTTCAGTGTGTGGTACTCAAAACATGGGCTAACACAAAAGGGAGTGTTGCACAGCTCTCATGTACACGGTGAGTACCTTACTACTTTACTACTCTGCTTTCTCTTTGGTCATTTTGCAGGTGATCATGGTCATTCTCATCCTATTTGCCTCCCTGTATCACAGGTGCTGTAACATTGCTGGGAGAATGTGGGACTGGTATACCAGTATCCTTCCTCACATAAGGTCATTACATTAGACATAGAGATCCCAAGCCCCTCATAATGGTGAATATCTGTGGTGGCTCTGATATAAATAATCATGTCTTGATTATTGAATATTTTGAAATACTTAGCGTGCATGTCACACACACACACAAAAATAATGTGAAATCGGTTTCTTTCACTTCATCACTGATTCATCCATGGAGAGGAACAAAAACTTTTGTAAATTTAAGTTGTAAATGTCCTGAGTCTGCATAATGTGAAGTACTATGTTACTTGGCTCTGCTTTATCAAGAGGCAAAATAAATGACATATTGAATAATGATGAAATGTTCATTTTATTACAGTTATGGTTAAACAAAAAACACAAAATTCATACACAATAGTAATTTTAAGAACTACTTACAAATGTAATAAAAAAAACTAAAAAAACATTATACATATAATAATATTTACGAAGCAGTATGAAATAACATTACATATTAACTATAAAGAACATTTAAACAACATTTTATAGGTTCAGTAATGTTTGAGTGTGTGGTACTCCTCAAAGCATGGAGTAACACACAAGGGAGTGTTGTACGGCACACATATGTATTTTGTAAGGTGCCTCTTCTTTGTCTTCCGTGTGCTGGAGAGACAGACCTTGCAGTGCCGCCTGGTCCTGCTGCCCTGGGAAATGGTTTGAGGAACTTCAGAGGGGAAATGCCTGGCTGTCAGACGCAGGGGATTGTCTGAGGCAGGACGGCCCCCACTGCACTGATACCGTGGTGAACTGTGCTCCTCAAGCATCCCTCTCATCAGGTTGATCCTGAATTGCTGGGAATCAGTGGAGTGCCCTTTCAATAGTAAGGGGCCAGTAAGGACATGACGACAGACCCAGAGATCCCAGGTCCCTTGTAGTGGTGGATGTCAGTGGTGGATCCAGTGGAACCAGTGAGTACATCACACAAAACTACAATATAAGCTCAATTACATTAATCTCAGTCTCATTTACATTACTCAGAACCCACTTTGCCAGCTTTCCTTTCACTCCAGGTGGTGTTTTCTCCAGCTGTCTGCAGAATAGAGGTTTGTTTCCTGATCTCCTCAACATTAGACCTCTGTGGGAGATGCAGGTGGGGTCTGACTTTGAGGTCCAGGAGGGGTAAAATTGCTGGTAACCCTCCAGCAGGAAGAGCTTACCTCCTCCACCTTCTTAGGTGTGGTGTGTGCAGCCGATGAAGCAGTGGCTGAGACATTAAAAAAATATATATTTCTCTGAACCTCATCTGTTAATTGTTTTCTTTTAAAAGCAGACCTCTTTTGCTGTGGCAATTGTGTAAATAAATAAAACTGTAGATGCAATTAGTGAAATAATTTGTGTAAAATCTGTGACGAGCGCCAATGCGAATCTGAGATAAAAGTGACATGCTGTGACACTTGTCACTGGGGGAAAGGGAAGACTATGAAGCATAAAAAAAGAAAGAAAAAGAAAACCATGATGCATTACTGACGTCAATCCTTTATTTCAGATTCTTAGTTTTTATACAAAACATCGTATTTACTACATTAAAAATGTGTTATTAGATTATCAAATATGTCAAACATGTGTTTATATAACTTTTATAATGATTGTATTATTATCGAGGTAAATGTAATTATTGATAGGCTGTGACCATGGCCATGTTTGTTTACATTGCAACGCAGACTTCAGTGTCCAGAGCATGTCAACATAATATTTGTTTCATGTGAATAAAAAATTACGTTTGAAAGGTGATAATTTTTGCTGCTGTCATATGATTTGCGCTGTAAACTTGTACTCTAATACCTCTGTGTTTATTTGAATGCCCGTTACATACATTTATTTTATCATGTGTTTGAAAAGACTGAGCGGCTATTTTAGACATGAATGACAAGCACTTAGCCAATCTCTCTCTCCACAGCAGCAGCAGCAGCACAACAGCAGGTTTGGTGAGTTTCTCAGTTAGTTTTTCCGCAAGAACACAGTGTATGTGAATGGACAGTAAACTTGTATTCTATGTGTGTTTGAATGTTCGTAACATAAAATAAACATTCTATGGTTTAAAAAGACCGTTCTAGCAGCTGTTTTAGACATATAAATGACAAGTGCTTAGCCAGTCTCTTTCTATGTAACTGCTAAACAGTACGACAGCTGATATGGTGAGTTTCAGTTAGTTTTACACGGTTATACACTGTGGATTGAGCAGTAAATTTGCAGTCTTCTGCATTCGTTTGAATGCCTGTAACATAAAATAAACATCCTGTGGTTAAAAAGATTGTTCAAGCAGCTGTGTTAGGCATGTAAATGCCATTGCTTAGCCAATCCCTCTCTGTAGCAGCAGCAGCTAAACAGAGGGAAAGCAGATTTGAATTTTAAAATTTGCCAGTTGATGATGTCAGACACGAACGTTCTAATCAAACCGGTTTGATGGTACTCCCCAGGGACCACTCTGGAATGATCAAACCAGTGTGATGGTACATGTGAAAGGGTTAAGAGTGTGGAGATTTAAGCAGAGGTGTCTTTACTACAGCACAATATTAAAATCAATGAACATATGTGTAACATCCTGTCGATTCTGTTGCAAATTCTGACAAATTGGCCATCAAAAAAGCTTGGTCCTGACAAGCTAGACATAAAAATAGTTTGGAAATCAAAAGACAAAGGTAGGTGAAAAGACATTACATGTATTGTATGACAAAAACGTGTAAGTCAACAAGCACAACAAGAAAAATTATCCCGACCAAATAGTGCTATTGACCTTATGCATCAGAGAAACTAGTGCACAGCCATCTTGAAAATGTTGTCTTTGAACTTCCGGTCCAGAGGTTGCTATATAGATCTCTCTAGTTTTGATATCAAAGTTTTATTAGCTAGCAAAGTGGATTTACAGGTTATAGAGTTGCCAAAAGTTATCATGAGTATTTTAAATTGTTCAGGGGATGTCATAAAAACTGGAAGCAGAGCAGGGAGATTTTAAAACAAGAGAACTTCATTCATAAACACACAAGATCTTACTGGATGGCTGATATGGCTGATATGCCTCTGTGCTTATGAAAGTCCAACACAAAGTCATTAAAAAATATATACGTAATACTGACCATCTTGTCGTGTCATTCACCTATAGTTCATGTAAGCAGATTTTATGAGTGTTAAACCGAGATATATTCACACACACACACACAAACACACACACACACACACACACACACACACACACACACACACACACACGTACGTACGTACGTACGTACGTACGTATGTACATGTAAATGTGTACGATTTAATTTAAAGTCCATTTACAATTTTAATCACATTTAAGCCTTTTAAAACGTTGGGTGACAAATACATTTTAAAAAGTACAAATGTAATTTCCTTTAATGTTATGAAATTGCATGTAAAATAATACATATTGTATTATTGTGTCACAGTTTAAAATTTTTATACCTAAAAAATAAAGCAGAATTAAAAGTATAACAAATAAACTCTTGTATCATGTAAAAGTGCAGTGTGTCACAGCTGTCTGAACGTGATCCGCCAGGTCCAATGTACCTCCATGTGTGTCGGAAAAACAAACATTTTCAGGGACAGAAAAAAACACATCACTAGCATTTTCACGTAGTTAATGGGGTGGCATAGACTCACATCATCAACTCTTGGTGGAAAAATACATTCTGTTCTCCCACATGTAATCCATTTTGATCGACTCTTTTCGGTAGCTTCAATACAAACAGGAAGTTAAGAGACACAACACGGAAGCGTGAAGTGCTGAAAAGGGGCGGGGCTGAATAAGGTCAATAGCCTTCAATGTAGTCATGCATGTCCTTCTCTTTTTCAGAATCACAGGCCAACTGCCAGTATATGAACAAGCAGGACATTCTTTCAAATTCAATGAGCCTGTATGCTAATCATGTGCAAATGAGACTTAAATTAGCAGTTTAGTAAGGGTGGCTGTGTCGTACCTGCATTCCCCTTTTAATAAGAGGGATTTGACAAGTGAGCGTAAGGTGTGGTGGAGGTCTGCCTTCACTTAAAATGAGTGAACCATAAAAAATACAGCAGATTTTTGCCTTTTTAATGCATGAAAATGAAGTAGGAAGTGATGATTCAGTGTAGAGGAAGGGCTTGTGCAGGCACTTGAGAAAACAAATCATTATCCATTTACATTTATGCATTTGGCAGGGCAACAGTGCATTCAAGCTGTAAATCTTTTTTTTTGTGTGTTTACTCAGAATCAAACCTATGACCTTGGCATTGTTAGTGCCATGCTCTGCCAGTTAAGCTACAAAAACACACCTGTTCTTTTGTTTAATGCCTGTGTTTTTTTAGCATGACTCTTATTCCACTAGAGCTGTAAAACTTAGATATTAACAGGGGTGGAAAGAGTATTGAAAAATCATACTCAAATAAAAGTACTGTTACTTCCCAAAACACTTCCCATAATGACCATGAAAGGGAAATAATTTTTAAATATTAGAGTTGTCTGAACAAAGTAAAATATATACTCCTTTATATTTTTTTTATTTATTAATGTTATTTATATTTTGTAATAACACTGTTCATTTGAATATCTACAACGTAAATGTGTGACAGTCTCATTTATACAACAATGTTGTTTATTAATACCAGCTGTGTTTTAATGTGTAAGCTCGTAATCGTGTTGCAGGTGATTGAGTCATAAGTGTCCCAATGATCAGTGGATGAACACCCTTGCCAGTCCCCAAATTTGTCACAATACTAATTCACGACATAGGGAGCTGAGGAGCTGATTGAGAGGCATCCAGGGTCACATTCTGTCAGGCTCCATTTTAAAAATTCTGTATGGAATGCCCACTTTTCACAATCCAATCAATTTGTTGAATACCCTGTTGCACTTAGAAATGCATCACATCACAAGTAAAATGGGTTGTGAACAGGGTTTCAGGTTGAGTTTAAAAAATATGCTCTTTACACTCCAATATAAAACATTCTAAATAAAGATAGGGAACAAAAAAAACAATTTAAAGCAAATTTGCAAAGCAAGTAAGAACACAAAGAACTAGCTTTATGATGTCAAAGGTTAAATGCTCAAAACTAATCCATCCACTCGCAACAGCTATTGTCAATTTGATCAGTTCTTTAATTAACATGATGCCAGCTACATCTGATGTGCATTAAAGTTTTCATATGACGAACCAGACCAGACCGAGAATTAATGATATTGTGCACTGCATTAATTTATGTCAGTCAATAATGCAGCATGCTATTAGTCTCAGAATGTCGGAATCTCTGATAAACATGAAATATGGTAATTATACTAATCAGACTTCTGAATCACACCCAGAAAACACAATTATCTTTAGCTGGCAGGATTTTATAAGCTGACAGTAAATCTGTCTCCACTGATTTTTCACACCATCTGAATTTTGACGACACAAATTGTTTATTCTAAATTACATTTTTAAAATTACATGAAATTACCCTTTAATATCCATAAGTTATAATGTTGATAATGTGAGTCAATGACACTTATTTTATGCTTAATCAAGGAGTTCATTTTGCTGCTTTGGTCACCATGTGGATTATATGGAATACATAAGACACTGCCAGGCAACATGTATACACACCTCACAGACATAGACATGCAAGTGCATAAATGCATATTTAACTACGTGTATGTGGTTTGTGAATGGAATGGAAAAACAAATTTGCAATAAAACCATTTACATATACAACATGCACCTCTTTACATTTCTAGTGACTCGTGGAGAGTGTGTTTACAGATAAAGCTTTTTACTTCAGTTTCAGCTGAAACACACCTGATCATTTTCACCAGGTAGAACACAGAAGAAGTGGCACGGCCTGTGGCACATCTCTCAGATGTGTGGTCCCTCAGGCATCCTACTAGCAATTGCTCAATCGCAAAATTAAAAAAAACATACACAAATGTACATACATGTATAAACAATTTATTCACAAACATTATTTAACATGCATCAACTATCACTGCCTGTGACTGCCTAAACCAGTGGGTTAATGGAGCGCAACAGTAGGGTTCCAGAAGTAAAAAATCACATTCATTTTCTCCATGGAGAAATTGATTTTGTAGTGACAATGTAAAAACCAATCAACACCAAACTACAGTGAACTCCAGGTTTGTTAAGTAATAGTACATGCTCCTATAGAAGCCGCAAATAAGTGTGATTTTAAATTTATTTGGAAAAAATGTTTAATAGCTGAATTTCTGGTTCCCACTACACTACAAATGAATCCTGAAGAGAGATCTGTCAGCCAGAGAAGCCACTTTTACCATGGAAACAGAAATTGCAGCAAAAGAACTCCACAGCAACCGTCCAACCGTGCCATAAACCATTGCGAATAACATTATGAAGTCGATCTCCCTACACTCTCATTATTACTCTCACTACTTATTTTGACAAACACAGTTTTCTTTGGTGTGTTGAAGTATTTCCTACTGAAACAGGAAATTAGGACAGGACATGTTGAATGGCTCATCCTTTTTTCAAGTGGTCCAGTGAAGCAACACATACTTTTTCACCGAAATGGTGCTGCTTTTCTCATACAAGAGCTGGGGTTCAGCCAGAGGCATGGGAAACTGATCTAAAAACCGGCTTGCTTTTCTACTGACTTGAGAACCTAACGATGATGTCATTGACTACATTACAACATAACCAGCCCACAAACACACAGCTCATCTTGGTCTTACAAGTTCTAAAATATAGTTTAATATCCAAATCATCTGTAAATAATATTTTATTTTAGGCAGACAGAAAATTACAAAGCTGGAGTTTACAAGTCTTTTGAGTTTTGATAACATTATTTTAACATACAGTCCTCAAAGTGGGCATGAATGCAATGGTACGCAGTACTGGTAATGATGTGCAATTTGTGTCACAGTGTACTGCCAGCTATTGCTTGTGTACTTCATCCCAGTCTAAATTAACATTCAAACCAAGTTGGTGTTTTTCTTATGTATTAGATCACTCAAAAAGTGATCTGCTTTTTCCTTTTCATACCCTCAACAAAATGTCATGCTAAGAACACATACAAGATTCATATTCCCACCGAACTGTGATTGTTTTTCCAAGTCACGTTACAAAATACTGCTTGGCCTTCTAGCACTCTTTTCCCATGCTGCATTTGTGTATGCTTATATAACATGAACATGTAATAGATGAATGCACATAAACATGTACAAATCAAAACACAAACACACACATATTGCACAGACCATTGTATTGTGTGGGAGAATAAGTACACTTCATATAAACAGAACCTTGACCCATCTCTGAATTACAGTTACGCAAGACAGAGTGGGAAAAGATCGACATATTATAAAACATACTGTATGGTATTTCAGTAAAGAAGAGGTTCTATAATTGTTTTGTGCTTTCATGCTTTAGATCATACAGTACTCACCATTTGCACACTCATACTTTACATTTTATTTCTCATTATTTTATTGTCTCTCTTTATACCAGGGCTCTTCAACTACTTTCTTGCAGGGGCCAGATTATCCAGATAAAAACATAGAGGGGGCCAAAATTTTTTTCCGTATTTATCTTAGCAAATACTTTCATCGCAAGTAACATGTTACTTAAAAAACACCCTTAATACTGTACATTTATTCATATTAAAATAGTCACAGGGTATACTGTACATTGAAATATAATTTTTTTAAGATCTGGCCATAAATTCCTTCATAAGATCTGGCTGAAGAACAAACATGACTTATACTCTTAACTAACGAATAACTTTTGATCAACTTTACTTTGAAAAAAAAAAAAGAAAAAAAAAAACATAATAATTTTAACATTTTTGTCACAGTCTCGGTGAGTCCTCTGGTTTGTTCCAGTTTGTCATTACATGTTCTCTCAGCATTGCCATGGCAGCCTTGATTGTTTCCATGGTAACGCTGATCATTACAACTTGCTGCGAGCGAGCGACACCTGATTGCCATTAGTTCCCTGACTATATATAGTTTTGTGTTTGCCGTTGGATAGTTGTTTTTCATTTGAAGCTTTACCAGCATTGCTGTGTTGTTAAATATCAGATCATTGTCTCTGCACTTGGATCTTTTGTCTCATTCTTCCTGACAATTTTAGGGCTATTGTTTACAAATTATTAAAACTGAGGAGAAACATTTAGATCTGCTAAAGCCCTCTTACAATATCAACCCACATATGAAAACAATGGTATATAAACTGTCATGTTTACTTAAGAATGCATTTAAATTTTCTTTTTGAAAAAATAAAATGCCTATTCTTCCATTTTATCTATAAAGTATTATCCTATACAGTGAGGAAAAAATTTGTCCTGCAAATATTGTGAATTTACACACAATAGCCAGTGCAGGAGCCAGATGTTTGTGTAGGTAATCTTTGGCAGAAGAAGAACAAACTGAGTTGATGCTGTTTGTGATTGAGATGGCTGACTCACAGCTGACATATTAGCAGGATATTTGCAGGTTCAGTTTCACATTATAATTTTTTTCCAAGCCCTACAGACCCTAAACAGATGAGACAAGATCTTTGACACTTGAAATATAGTGAATAAAAGCAAACTTTTCAGCGCATTTGCTTTTAACATTCAGCTTTCATAATCGATTGCATTTGTTGCCTAATGTGCATATGTGCTGACAACATTTCTGTCACATCTGCAGTGATCATTTTTACATCTGTAGGTTTGATAGCACTCCACACAACCAAACAATTTTATATAAATACATTTGATTGGAAAAGACATTATCAAATGCTCGCCTAAATGGTGCGATCCATCTTTAGCAAAGAAGTGTAACTAAACTATCACCAGAAAAGCTTAAACGCGTGCTACGGTATGGACAACTGATGATGGCTGAATGCTGTTGCACATGCCAATGAGCATTGTTAAACTCACCGCTGATTACTGAGGCTCACGCCTATGAACGCTGAGTTTTGCATAGAGAGCACTCTGGTAATTCAGATGGCGAGACAATTTGATCAAAAATCAGTCGGAGTGCCGGACAAAGATGATTGGCGGGCCGGATTTGGCCCGCCGGCCGCCAGTTGACTAGCCCTGCTTTATACCATTAGAATAATATGTTTGTGAATGATATTACAGTACTGTCCTTTTTTACAGCATAAAATGAAAACAAAAAGAAAAGAAAAAATAATTACACCTAAATAAATAAATCAAAGAAAACCTCTGATGCATCATACAACACGGACACAGATTTTCATTACCAATACTGTGCAAATTGTCAGTAAATACATAGAGCTATGTTTTTTAATATGACAACAAATTCAATTGTACTTATCTAATCTTGTGTATACATATGGCAATAAAATACTCTTCTTTCAGATTTAAAATAAAAAGATATCGATGATTTGACTATTTCGTGTGCTGGAGACTCTTTCCCTACATAATGTAGGCCTATACACTTTACATTCATATGTTAAACAAACTGGCACCCCAACGTCCCAGCATCCCAACGACTCCACAGGCATTTTCTCTGATCACTGACATTATGCCCCTGAGGAAGGATTTTGAATACAGCTGAGCTTTGATCACTTTGTCTTTGTGACAGATAAGAGTGAATATGCACAGACAAGTATCCCACTGTTTCACTGTCAGATGTAAGACGTCAAATTTCTGATAAACTTGTCTGTTATAATTCTTGTCTACAGTATACGTATCTAAGATTTTATGTTAAGATGTCCCCTCAACACATTTTTGCCTCTAATAAAGGCTTGTAAAGGCTGTCAATTTTTCTCTCTGCAATTCCAGTCTTGACTAAAGGTCTCAGAGTTCATGTGAACTTTATAATTCTCGCAATTTAAAATGTTCCAAAAGATCCGAATGACACAGGCCGTCTGCACTATAGACTCCAAGCAAATAGATATCAAAGTCTTTTTATAAGATATCACTCAGCAGTCTGTACATACACAACTCTCGAAGGAGACAGAGAGGCATTTAAATGGCACGGACACCCCAGACAGCAAACATTTACGCAGACTAATACAGCCACACAACCCTCCAACCAATACATCTCTGATTAAGCACAACAGCAAGGACCCGTTGAACTCTATCCAGTTTCTGACCAGTGGGGAACACCTTCCTCTCACAATATTAGTTTTTTTTTTATTTGATTTTCGTGAGTTCTACAGTAGGTGCTAGCGGGGTGGAAGACATTTAAGGATAATTAGAATATTGGAATATTAGTATAATACCCGTGCCAAAACCTTAAGAAGGTCTTAAGAAAAGGGAAACCTAATTGATCTTCTGTGCAAAACTTCTGATAAACACAAAGGGGCGAATTCACTAAACAGTTATGCCACTTTTGTGTCGAGTTGGGTTACTCGAGTGCAGTGGTCTTAGACTTGATAGTCTCAATTCCAGTGATATCTATAAATGGATAGTTGTGACCCTGATATTGACACATTGTTTTTTCTTGGTTGTGAAGCTTAAAATATGCTTAAACTAGTTATGGAATAGCTTAGTGCTAAGTTTACAGTTGTAATCTATGTTCAGATCCACAAACAGATTCACTTGGAGTCCAACTCGGCCCCAATTGGATTTGGACTTGATTTGAGCTTTATTGGTTAAAGACCAAGGCCCAGTTGCAAGAAACCCCTAAAGTTAAGAAAACCCTAAGCTATAATTGTAAGTAGGGATGCACCAATGTTTCGGCTGGTGACATTTATTGGGCAATTATTGACCAAATTAAAACCATCGGCAAATCAGTTTATTTATAATTAATTATCATCACAATTTGTAAAAACTCTGTGAATTCAAATGCACAATCCAGAAGTAATTATAGCCACATAATGTAAAAGGGTTGGCACTCCTAAGAACATGCAATAGTTAATTTTTAATCATTCTTGTTCTCACATTAATGAGGAAAACAGACGTGACAGTTGTGAAAGCAGCACTTACCTATACATGATGAGGTAAACCCATCCAAAACACTTTAAATTCAGCAAACTTTAACTTCTTAGACATTGACAGGGTTGGGGAGTAACAGAATACATGTAAGGGGATTACGTATTTAAAATACAAAATATAAGTAACTGTATTCCACTACAGTTACAATTTAAATCATTGGTAATTAGATTACAGTTACATTCAAAAAGTATTTTGATTGCTGAAGAGATTACTTTGGATTTTATTGTAATTTGTTTCATTTAATATTTAGTCCTTTCAGATGGAAAACACTTATACATATAAATAATGCGATCCAAAGTGCATTTGAACAGCGGTGAAACACTTTCTTATGATGTGTCACATTCATACGAACAGACAGAGAAGTAAGTTTGAAGTTTGGAGCAGAAGGAATAGAAATAAACCTTGTGTAAATTGTCAGCTTTACGCTAAGATAAAATGCTATTTCTACCCATTTAAATGCACGTAATTCACGTTGGATCATAATTTAATTTTTTCTAGTAAGATCTTTGATGTTAGGGCGAAAACTGTATTCTTGGTAATAATTTTTGTATTGTTTTCCTGTAAAAATATCTAAAAATCCTTAAAACAAGATCAATTTGATTGATCTTGTTTTAGAAACAATACTGCATAAGATATTTAGGTTTTTCAGAGAATGTATTTTTAACATGTGTATTTTGTCTTCCTGTACTGGCAGAATTTTTATAGTTAAAACAAGTGAAAAAATCTACCAGTGCTGAAGGAATAATCCAAAGTATTTAGAATATGTTACTGACCTTGAGTAATCTAACTGAATACGTTACAAATTACATTTTACAGCATGTATTCTGTAATCTGTAGTGAAATACATTTCAAAAGTAACTGTTCCAACATTGGTATGATATCCATTAAGGCTGCACGATTTATTGAGTTAAGACTGAAATTGCTATATTGTCTTGTGCAATTAAAAGATTAAAAATAGTCTGCATTCAGTGATTCAGACAGCAATGTGTATGCAAGTGGCACCCTCTAGAATTGTGTATGGCATTTCTGTGAAATTGCCCAACATATGCATAATATGTATTTGTGATGTTCTATTATATACAGTACACACATGTAAAATGTGCGTTCTGTTTTTTTGAACTGCAAAAACAGAAGTGCAGAAATGTTTTAAAAGTACAGATTTTTTTTTTTTTTTTTTTTTTTCACATAAATCATGATGCTTTGATAGTTATTTTTTCAGTATTTTTATATTTTTATCTTCTATTTATCTTTATTGTTGCTCTCATTAAAATTTTGGCCTGCCATGTGTTCAACAGATCCAATCCATGTTCAGTGAATATGATTTATTTTTGAACAATAGAAAAAAGCTTTTGTACCTCTTTATACATTTTAAAACACAAGTTCTGAGCAAAACAGTGATATGATGGCAAAATAAGCTAAGCGGCAAAATATTGTTATCGGACAAAGTTTTTTGTACTTTGTACAAAAAAAACAAAAAAAAAACTTTTGAGCCATTTCAGAGCAAATACATAATTATCGAGATATTTATCGAATATCGTAAATAGGCTGAAAAATATAGAGGTATAATTTTTAAAACATATCGCCCAGCCCTAGTTTCAACACAAGAGATGGGAACCCAAGTCTCCCATGCTCCTGACATAACGTGCTATCAGTTGTGTCAAAGGAGAAGGTAAACACACTGGAAAAGGCGCAAAACTGTCTGATGGGAAATGTCGCTTGTCAGTAACTCAACATAATAGGGCCGATATCTGGGTACTGGAACATTCTGAAGCAACATGACAACTTCCCATGTGATGTTGTCAAAAGTTCTCTTTTCCATGTCATAATAAATGGGGCCTGAAGCTTTCATGGTTCCAAAAGGATGCAAAGCACAATAAAAGTATCATAAAATTGGTCCATACGATTCATGCATTGTATTCCAAGTCTTATAAAGCAGTGATTCCCATCCGGGAGGACATGTTTCACTCATTCTGTTTAATGTGTCCAAAGATGAGATCTATGCAATCAATTTGTCATTGAATACTTTTTTTTTTTTTCTCTTACCACTCTCCATCATAGGTCGTATAGCAAAAGTTAAAATGTGTATACTTCCAAAAATCTATTATTTATTCACCATGACCCCAGTACATCCAACTAAGAAGTGGTTTACATCATTAAATAGAACAATAAGCTAATTTTACTGGGAAAAAATAAGCCTAAAATAAGCCTACAAACACTTAAAAAAAGAATAAAGATCAAGGAGGTCTAGCAGAGCCCAATTTACAACACTACTATTAAGCATCTCAATTGCAATACCTTTGCAAATGGATCAAATGCGACAGCTTCCATAACCCATGGATAGAGTTAGAACAGCCAGAATGTAAATAAATAACCATATCTGATCTTCCTTCATTCACAAAAAAATCAAACAGCATAACATTTATAACAATACTATGATTAGAACATCACTCACTGCTTGGTGGCAAATTAATACATTGACAACTCATGAGTTCACACCACACATCAACTCACCCATATGGCATAACCCTGATTTCACTATCAACAAATCACCTCTTAATAATATCAAATGGAAAGAAAAAGGTATCACACATTTGCATCATCTGTTTACTGGTAACAACTTCATTACATTTACAGAATTAAGACAGAAATATGACTTAGGAAAAGAACGTCATGGTTACTTGTGTAATCTCCGTTCCCTGATGGAGGGAACGAGACGTTGTGTCAATGTAGTGACACTAGGGGTCACTCTTGGGAGCCCGAGACGCCTCTGGTCTTTGATAAAAGGCCAATGAAAATTGGTGAGTGGTATTTGCATGCCACTCCCGCGGACATACGGGTATAAAAGGAGCTGGTATGCAACCACACATTCAGGTTTTATTCTGAGGAGCCGGGACAAGGTCCGGCCATTTCAGCGGGTAGTTCAGTGTTGTGGCAGGAGGGACACAACGTCTCGTTCCCTCCATCAGGGAACGGAGGTTACACAAGTAACCATGACGTTCCCTATCTGTCACTCACTCGACGTTGTGTCGATGTAGTGACACTAGGGGTCCCTATACGAAACGCCACAACTGGCTGAACTGTGTTACGTGAACTAGCGGTGTGTGGTGGGCAGTCCACTGTGTGCCTCATAGCCAGCACACCAGGTCAACACGTAACCTCCCCCAACATAGTTATGAGTGCCAAACGGCCCTTTGGGGACAAGTCGACTACCCAAAAGAGAGAGACAGGCTAACCCAGTCGTGGCCTCTTTTCCCCTTCTCTTTTTCCACTCCCTAAAAAAGAAAGGGGATTATCCGACTGGGCCGCCAGGTCTAGTCGGGGGGTGTCCCTCCCAAGGGGAAGACACCGCGGAGACCACACCTCGCCCAAAGAGAGAGGGGGGATATTTAAGTGGAAGAATACTTCATATGGTCTTTCCGACCATGTGGAGAGTCTTCAAGGTAGATCCTACCCAATGGGGGAGGAGTTACTACAAACATGGGGACTGGGGCAGAGGGGCTCTGCCCAAGGAAGACGCAGTTTTCCAACAGGGAAACAAATTAGCGGAAGATATATATCGCACGGGGTTAGTCTTACAGGGAACCGCCACATGCAGAGCAGCTACCCCAGAACAGGACTCTTAGTTAGCACGTGTACTGGGCCGGCAGCGAGTCTCTCCGAAGACTCGACTGCCACAGGGCTCGGAGGAAGTCAACCAGGGAACAAAGTTTGTGAACACTACTGGGAATTAATGGCGCACATCTTCAGCTCAAAAGGAGGTGGAAGGCGCTATGTGCAAGTGATACACCCGGCCGGCAATCCCGGGCTTATCCGCTTGTATTGCGTGCCACTACCTGGGACGAAACCGGTTCCACCTGGAGGTTGTAGAACCTTGCAAAGGTGTTGGGTGTTGCCCAGCCCACTGCTCTGCAAATGTCTGTTAGAGAGGCACCCCTGGCCAGGGCCCAGGAGGCCGCTACACCCCTGGTAGAATGGGCTCGTAGCCCTACCGGGGGTGGCATGTCCTGGGCGTGATATGCCATAGTTATGGCGTCAATGAGCCAGTGAGAGATCCTCTGCTTGGAGACAGCACTTCCTTTCCGCTGTGCACCAAAGCAGACAAAGAGCTGCTCAGAGATCCTAAAGCTCTGCGTGCGATCCAAATGTGTAAAGCGTGCACCGGACACAGCAACAACAGGGCTGGGTCTGCCTCCTCCTGGGGCAGTGCTTGCAGGTTCACCACCTGGTCCCTAAAAGGAGTCATGGAAACCTTGGGCACATAGCCCGGTCGGGGTCTCAGGATCACGTGAGAGTAGCCTGGACCAAACTCCAGACACGTTTTGCTGACAGAGAACGCTTGCAGGTCTCCTACCCTCTTGATGGAAGTGAGCGCAGTCAGGAGGGCAGTCTTCAAGGAGAGTGCTTTAAGCTCGGCTGACTGCAAAGACTCAAAGGGGGCTCTCTGTAGACCCTGAAGAACTACAGAGAAGTCCCATGAGGGAACAAGGTGCGGTCTGGAGGGATTCAGCCTCCTGGCACCTCTTAGGAACCTGATGATCAGGTCGTGCTTCCCTAAGGACTTACCGTCGACTGCGTCGTGGTGTGCTGCTATGGCGGCAACGTACACCTTCAAGGTGGAAGGCGACAGCCTCCCTTCGAAACTCTCCTGCAGGAAGGAAAGCACTGATCTGACTGCGCATCTCTGGGGGACTTCCCATCAGGAAGAACACCACTTAGCAAACAGACGCCACTTAAAAACATCCAGGTGCCTCGTAGAGGGGGCCCTAGCCTGAGTGATCGTGTCTACCACCGCAGGTCTTCCATGTCCCGTCCAGGGGCCAGACATGGAGATTCCAGAGGTCTGGTCGCGGTTGCCAGATGGTGCCCCGTCCCTGAGAAAGAAGGTCCTTCCTCAGGGGAATTCGCCGGGGGGGGGGGGCTGTCGCGAGGAGTGTGAGATCCGAGAACCATGTCTGGGTGGGCCAGTTGGGTCCTCATCCTCCCTGACCTTGCACAGGTCCACCTGTGCCCGTCCAAATCTACTCCAAATCAACTGGACCACCTGAGGGTGGAGTCTCCACTCTCCCCTGATGGTAACCTGCCATGACAGCACGTCCGCTGTAGTGTTGAGGTTGCCCGGGATGTGAGTGGCTCGCAGCGACTTGAAGTGCTGCTGGCTCCAGAGGAGGAGACAGCGGGCGAGATGTGACATACAATGAGAGCACAGACCACCTTGGCGGTTGACATATGCTACCTTTGCAATGTTGTCTGTCCGAACTAACATGTGCTTGCCCTGGATCAACGGCCGAAACCTCCGCTGGGTGAGCAAAATTGCCAGCAACTCGAGGTAGTTGATGTGCCAATGCAGTCGTGGGCCCGTCCACAGGCTGGTGGCTGCATGCCCATTGCAAACAGTGCCCCAGCCAGTTTTGGAGGTGTCCGTCGTGACCACAATGCGCATGGAGACCAGTTCTAGGGGAACACCTGCCCGTAGAGGTTGGTCCAAGGGCTGAAAAGACCACGTGATGACCACGCGATGTGTCCCGAGGTGCCATTCACATCTCGGGACTCGAGTCTGAAGCCAGTGCTGAAGCGGTCTCATATGCATCAACCCGAGCGGGGTGGCTACCACTGAGGTTGCCATATGCCCCAGGAGTCTCTGAAAATTTTCAGTGGAACCACTGTTTTCTGTTTAAACGCCTTCAAACAGGCCAGCACTGACTTGGCGTGCTCGTTCATGAGGCGCGCTGTAAAAGAGACTGAGTCCAGCTCCAAACCGAGAAAAGAGATGCTGTGAACCGGGAGGAGCTTGCTCTTTTCCCAGTTGACCCGAAGCACTAGTCGGCTGAGGTGTGAGAGCACCAAGTCCCTGTGTGCGCACAACATGTCCCGAGAGTGAGCTAGGATTAGCCAGTCGTTGAGATAGTTCAGAATGCGAATGCCCACCTCCCTTAACGGGGCAAGGGCTGCCTCTGCGACCTTCGTGAAGATGCAAGGAGACAGGGACAGGCCGAAAGGGAGGACCTTGTACTGATACGCCTGACCCTCAAATGCAAACCGCAGGAAGTGTCTGTGTCGAAGAAGGATCGAGACGTGGAAGTACGCGTCCTTCAGGTCTACCGCCGCAAACCAATCTTGAAGCCGGACACTCGCCAGAATGTGTTTTTGCATCAGCATCTTGAACGGGAGTCTGTGTAAGGCCCGGTTCAGTACTCGCAGGTCCATGATTGGCCGCAACCCACCGTCTTTTTTTTGGTTTTAGGAAGTAGGAGCTGTAAAACCCCTTCTTCATCTCGGCCAGAGGGACAGGTTCTATCGCGCCCTTCCGTAGGAGGGTAGCGATCTCCGCGCACAAGGTAGCAGCATTTTCGTCCTTGACCAAGGTGAAGTGAATACCGCTGAACCTGAGCGGGCGCCTGGCAAACTGAATTGCATAGCTGAGTCGGACGGTCCAGATCAGCCATCGCGATGGATTGAAAAGTGCAAGCCACGCATCCAAGTTCCGTGCAAGGGGGACCAAGGGGACAACATCGTCGGACGTACCAGCAAGTGGGGCCTCGCGGCGGGGCGGAGCTCGAGGTTCCACACCACGTCGTAGCCGTGCTGAGTCTAGGGACATTGAAGCACTTACCTGGCTTCTTGTGACCACCCCAGGAACAGCCTGGGATGGGAGAGGAAGAGGCCTGTCCTCGTAACCCGTGGAGACTGCCACATCGGGGCGGATGTGTGCCACAGCTGGGCGCTCAGGGGTGGGAAGACTACCGCTGGAGCACCAATCTTGCAAGGAAAAACCCATGGACGGTAGTCGTGATGACAACCGTGCACACCAGGTATGTGACCCAGGGAGGAAGGAAACCGCTCTTTTGCTGAACTGTTGGGTACCGCAGCCACTTGGGCATGTGGTGAAATCAAAGAGAAAGGCAACAAAAGATTTTCCACCCGGCCCTCCTACGGGGGATGGAGTGGTCTTCTTACCAGCTCCAGGTGAGTGGGTTTCGTCGTCCCTGGGTCGCCCGTCTCAGGGGCGCTTTGACGACCTCCGTGGGTTCTTAAAAGCTGACTGTGAGATGGGTGGCGTCTGCTTCCTTCGGTGGGCTCCACGCCGGGGCTGGGCCGAAGGGGCAGGCTGCGGCGGATCCGGTGCAGTCACCGCAGGGGGACGCCCTTGGCGACGAGCAGATGGGGTGCGGGATCTTGAGCCGCGCCAGGGCAGGATGTGCCAGATAGCCTCCATCTGCTGCTTCACCGCCGAGAACTGCTGGGCAAAGTCCTCGACGGTGTCGCCGAGTAGGCCAGCCTGGGAAATTGGGGCAGATAAGAAGCCATGTCTTGTCAGCCTCACCCATCTCGAGCCAAAGGTGGCGCTCCTGGACCACTAATGTGGCCATCGTCCGCCCGAGAGACCGCGCCGTGACCTTCGTCGCTCAGAGAGCGAGGTCGGTCGCCGAGCGCAGTTCCTGCATCAAATCTGGGGTGGATCTACCCTCCTGCAGTTCTTTCAACCCTTGGCTTGGTGGACCTCCAGGAGAGCCATGGCATGCAGGGCAGAGGCGGCTTGTCCAGCAGCACTGTAGGCTTTAGCCGACAGGGACGACGTGAACCTACAGGGCTTGGACGAGAGCTTAGGGCGTCCGCGCCAGGTGGTGGCGCTCTGTGGGCATAGGTGCATCGCGAGCGCATTATCCACCGGGGGAATCGCCGTATAGCCCCTGGCCGCCCCGCCATCGAGGGTAGTGAGGGCGGGGGAACTGCGGAATCGGGGCCAGGCAGTAAAAGGTGCCTCCCATGATTTCGTCAGCACCTCGTGCACTTCCGGGAAGAAAGGCACTGGAGCGGGGCGTGGCTGCTTTGAGCAGCGCCGCGAGCCCAGGAACCAATCATCAAGCCGCGAGGGTTCAGGGGAGAGTGGAGGGTTCCACTCTAACCTGACGCTCACGGCCGCCCAGGAAAGCATGTCCATCATTTCTGCATCAGCCTGTGACAGGGCAATCGTCCCCGAGGGGGGGAGCCCAGCTGAGGCTTCTGCGTCTGACTGGACAAGCCCGCTATCCGATGCTGCGCTCGAGAGCTCATCATCTTCGTGGACAAGAGGCCAGACTCGCCATGAGACGAGCCGGCGGATTAATCAGGAAGCCCGACTGGGGCATGGGAAATGGGAGGTCCGCAGGGGGATACCCATTGGGGTTCCCAAACTGCCCCCAGTGTTAGCTGCGCTGGTCTCATACCCGTAGGTAAAAGGACCGAGGTGGGGAGATACCGCAACGTTGCCATGGTCATGTTCTCGCAATGAGAACATGAACCATCCACAAATGCTGCCTCCATGTGGGTCGCGCCCAGACATGAAAGACAGCGATCATGACCATCCGAAGTTGAGAGATAACGACCACAACCAGGAATAACACAAAATCGGAAAGGCATCTTTAAAAAGACACGTCTTTAAAAAGACGTTCCGCTCTTTTAAAGAAATATACTCTTTTAGAGGAAAAAGCTCTTTCAGAAAATATACTCTCTCTTTTTTCTGCCGAAGCGCCCAGGGGCATTCTCTGCACTCCACAGGTGCAGAGGTGGAGAAGCCGCTGAAATGCACCGTAAAATCCAGCAGATGAGGTGAATGAACTCGCGGATGAATTCAGCTTCATTGAATATAAACGCTCGGCACCGGCGAGAAAATCTGAATGAGTGGTTGCATACCAGCTCCTTTTATACCCGTATGTCCGGGGGAGTGGCATGCAAATTCCACTCGCCAATTCCCATTGGCCTCTTTTTAAAGATCAGAGGTGTTTAGAGCTCCCAAGAGTGACCCCTAGTGTCACTACATCGACACAACGTTGAGTGAGTGACAGATAGGGAACTACCAGTGCTGAAGAAGTAATCCAAAGTATTTAGAATACGTTACTGACCTTGAGTAATCTAACGGAATATGTTATAAATTACATTTTACATCATGTATTCTGTAATCTGTAGTGGATTACATTTCAAAAGTAACCGTCCCAACCCTGAATATAGGTTACAAATTACAATGCACAGAAATAATTTTTAATGTCCTGTCAATTGTCTCTATTGGTTAACAATAATTTTTGTTATTAAGTACATCTTTGTACATATCTCTGCCTTTATTTGTTTATATGTTGTTATTATATTGTACATGGCATTAATTAATAATAAAAAAAAGAATGCTTTTTTTAACACCCTTTCTGTTCTTAACAGTCAGCTCTCACTCTCAGGAATGTGACTTTACAGTAAATTGTGTTGCCCTAATACCACAGTTCAAAAGACTTTCAAAAGAATCACAAAGTGAAATATGATTTCTGTAAATCATCAAATTGAAAATAACTGCTGCTGTAAGCCCCAAATACCTAAAAGCTTTATATCTGCTTTTACCTTAGGAAGTTCTCTAAAAAATTTGCCATTGTTTTCATGTCTTGGCTGAATAATTTAATGTTATATCTTAATTGTCCAGAACAAAATATGCCATCCAGAAGGAAAAGCATGCTAAACAAATCATCAGGAAATATGTTTTCGACTACTGATGATAAAACATTTTATATCATCGCAAAGGGGATCTAAGCTTTCAAATGACTTCTAGATGGAGCTTCTAGTCCACTCAGAGGCTAAGATATTCAATGAAACAACAAGTGTGGTGCTTGAACTGAAAATTAGATTGAATGTCTATGGGCGAGCACATATTTGTGGGCTAAAATGCGTTAGAGTGCCACCTATATTTCAGATCTGTATATTGTGATGGAATGTGAGAGAGAAAAAAAAACATATTTTTTCTAATACTTTCTGCCACCTAGTGGAATAAAATGAGACTTTTCAAAGTGAGATTGAGTGAACAGAACCAGAATTACATGATTACAAATTTAGGACAACAAAATATATATATATATTTTTAAATATACTCTGTATATCATAAGATTATAAACACATACAATAGTATTTATGAATAATTGGAGTCCTTTTTTTATTTGGGCGGTTCTCTGAAAAATGAGACCAATTTTTTGCCAGTCCACAGTTTGTGTGAATGGTGTGCTTTTAAATTTGAGAGTGAAAAATTGCGGGCGGCAGCCCAAAAATGCACCAGAGTTTAAGGGGTTAATCAAAAACCGCAAATAATGAAATATTTAGATGACATTCTAAATATGTGCATTACTATGCACTCAACGAAAACACTTCTGAGATGCTCACTGAACTGACGATATTCTTAAAGAGACAGTATACTGTATACAGTATATGCTTCATATGCAATAACTTATGATATTTTAAGACATCAAATTTATTGATGGAATACATGGAATTTGTACTTTAAAAAAAAGCTCAAATACAATCAAAATGATGAAAATCTAATGATAAAATAAAATGTGTAAATGTATATTTCTTAATGTTAAAAGGTCCCCTTTGAGAGATCATTTCTATCGTATGTAAGCAAAATGGACATTATAACTGAAACTCAAATGAATCAGAATCAAATCGAAATTATTGTTGGTACACAACTGTTCCTTTAAAAAACAATACAGTCTTTCAATTGAGATCATTCATAGTAATTCATATTATTCAAAATGTAATTCAAGAGGACATTCTACAGCTTTGACACCATACGAAAGCTCCTCACCTCAACATTCCCCCATTGTATACTGACGTGTAGTAATGGTTCAGTGAATGGCTTGTCTAGCATAAGAATGTGTGTGTAAGTATGTGGGGGATAAGAAAATGCTGCTCATACAAAATCACAAGTTTCAAATATTCCACAGAGCTGACAGTCACACATATAAGGTCAGGGTGTGTTTATGAGATTTAAACTACCACCAACTGAGAGACAACAATGAAACACATTTACACTTAAATGAAATCCTGCCGCTGAAATATGGACACAAAGACATCCAAAGGCACTCATACCTGTGAAAATGCCAATACATGCACACAAACACTGGTACTCACCAACTCCTCTCTGTGTGTGTAAGCCCAGTTTGTCCTTCTCTAAGTGGACACATTTGACTACAGTTTGACCTTTCTCAGAGCATGTACCAGCTCCAGAGTCCCAGAGTTTCATGCTGGGATTGCTCAGGCTTAGCAGATGCCCTTTTCATCTGACCACTGTCTCTTTCCTCACACCATACAACTGTTAAAGATAAAACAACTAGTATGTTTATTCAAATGCCTGTTTCAGTCTTGAAGTCTATTTTATTTCATTAAAGGTGCTGCAAGTGATTTTTTTTTTATTTATTTTTTTTTTTAATGGAATGGCACAGTAATGTTGTATAATGATGTGTCATGAAATATCACACATATCTCTACTACAGCCCCTAGCAAATAAAAAATATGACAGAGAACTGTGGTCAGATTTTTTGTTAAGCCAGTCAGAAGACTTTGTAGTGTTTCCTGCCTGTCAATCATTTTGTGTTTTCTCAGAGCTGCCCATTTATGGGAAGCAAGAAGCTTAGAGGATGGTCGTTGAGGCAAATCATTCATTCACATAATATTCAGTATCATAAGCAGTTCATCAGAAGTTCATAAGCATAAGCAGTTTTTAGTCATGCAAGAATGCTATTTTACTACATTTGTTTTGACAACATTGACAACACTGAGATGGCATGCTACTGCTTTATCTCTGATTACAACGGTCTCAGAGATACAAATGGTATCTTTGTAGGGCTGGATTTTGGAAAGAGAGCATGTCATCCTGGGAAGTTCATACTTGCGAGGTTGAAAGTCGTAATTACCAGCCTGATCTAATTAAAACTGTTTATTACACATATCAGGGCAGTTCCGAGGAGAAATGTCCACTATGTAGTACTAAAAGCGAGTTAAATATCCATACCGAAGAGTTTTTTAAGGTTAATGCTCTATCGAGTTTTAAATCAATAAAACCTTCCTCCCTACCCTAAACCATAAGAACAAATCTAACTGATTGTGTCACAAAAGCAAAAATGAGATGAAAAACAGATTATGTTTTAAGGTGAATGTTCTAACAAGTTTTAAATCAACTAAAAGTATCTCCCTACCCTGAACCTAAACCTCGTGAAATCACCTTACATTCACTTTACAGTCATCTTATCATGAAAATGTTTAGATGTCATAAAATAGCATTGTGTGAGAAACAGAGAAAAAAGTGTTTATGAATGGATTTTCAGCCATTTTACTCCAGATTTCTGTGAAAGGGAATAAAAATCATTGTTGTTGTAGTGCATCTAATGTTTATTTAACCAAGAAACTGACATGATACATACAACAAGAAATGAAAAAATAATCTTGTGAATGTTGCCATTCCAACATAACAACAAACTTGCCTTGAACTCAATGGCTAAGTCTGTTGGAAGTTTCAGAATGGCTAACATTGCTTACAGCACCTTTTATCAATTTGAACTGGGTGTGTCACGGTCCGGTCACCTTGTCAGGTTGGGGTTCTACCTGACGGGACTGTGACAGTATCGGCCTGCCTCGGTGTTTTGAGTACGTGCTTTGTGTGGGTGCACGGGTCCGGTGGTGGGTTACCACAGTGTGCGAGCTGCCGCTATACACCCTCCGGTGATGTCACGGCCCTGTCACCTTGTCAGGTTGAGTTTTTGTCTGACGAGGTTCATCATCGTTCCCTGTCAGTTTTTGTCAAAGCGTGTTTACGTTTTGCCCTTATGTGTTTCAGGTGCCGCTGGCATGCTGAATCAGCATTTCCATGGGAACCCTGATTGTTTCCATGGGCACTCTGATCATTACAACCTTCAGCTGTGAGCAGCACCTGCCTCTTTTTTGTTTCCCCGCTTATTTAAATTCCCTCGTGTGTCATGCCCGATGTTGGATCATTGTTATTCTGTTGTGTGTTGTTTCAAGGTGACCAACGTGATGTTTGATGTTTGCTGTCAAGTGTTAACCATTCTCTCTTGTTTAGTTAGAGATTGCTCATGTGTCTGTTGGTTGCCTGTCTCTAGAGGTGTGTTTACCATCCTGTTCGCTGTTGCCTTCGCCTGTATTGTCACCCAGTTTCCTTGGAGGAGGATTCCTCGGTCTCTGCCCGTGTGTCGGGGGAGAAACTCGCCTGGGCTTTGCTTTCTACTACACCAGTTTCAATGGACTCTCTTTGGATTGCTCCTGACTTCCACAATGCATGCACTCATCATACTAGCACACTCATTCTTTAGCCCACTGAGCGGCTATAGCTTTTGACTCTGCTCATCACTGAAGTCAGTGCTGGGTGCGCATGTCCTTGTTTACAAAAGTTTTTTTAAACTCATTGACTGTTTCCCTCTGCATTTAGGTCCCTTTGTCTCCCCTCACCGACAGAATAATCCAACTGCACATGGACTCAGCAGAGAAATTATTTCTTCACTCCACCCTCTCGCAGCGAGAAGCCCTGCTGAGATAGCACCAGGAACATACTTCGAGCCACATATTGGAAAGGATGGCATTGCAGCTTGCGGGACTCACCACAGCAGGTTCAACAGCTCCGCCCACCTTCTGATCCTGGCTCGCCTCAGGACACACCCCCATCGGCTTCATCGGCTCCCCACACCACTTGGCGTCCAGAGGCATGCATTCTCCCTCCAGCTCTGTTCTCAGGTGAGGGATTCTGTCTCACATTTTTGTTCCAATGAGCTCTGTCCTTCACTTCGCAGCCCTCTGCTTTCCCATCTGAGAGAATGAAGGTGGCTTACATCATCCTGCACCTCACCGGAGAGGCTGCTGAGTGGGGAACCACCATGTGGGACAATGAATGCCCTTGTTGTGTCTCGTTCTTGGATTTCGGCGCAGAGCTCTGCTGTGTGTTCAACCCGGTCGTGCTGCAGTGTGATGAACCGATCACCACCCGGGGGAGGAGGAGGTGCCAAATGCCTGCTCCTCTGCCGCTGATGACATCCATGGCTATGGAGGCCATTCCCTTGCTGCTGTCTATATCCTCGGTCACTGAGACCATTTCCCTGCCACTGCCTATGTCCACGGCCATGAGGGCTGTTTCTCTGCTGCAGTCAGCACCCACGCCTGCCACAGTCAACGAGCCAGTGCCCATGGGTGCCACGGTCAGTGAGCCTGTTCCTGAAGCCTCATCAGTCCCAGAGCCAGTGCCTGAAGCCTCGGCCATCCCAGTGCCAGCATCCTCGGTCAGTGCTCCCGGCTACCTGGAGGAGGAGGAGGAGAAGGATAAGGGCTCCTGTTCCCCAGACATCCCAGGCCATGGAAGCCATTCCCCTGTCGCTGCCAGTGCTCCTGCCACGAAGACCATTCCCCAGTCACTGCCGGCGCTCACAGCCACTGAGACTGTTCCCCTGCCACTGCCTGTGTCCATGAAAGTCGTTCCCCTGTCTTTACCTGTGTTCACGGCCATGAGGGCTGTTCCCCTGCCACTGCCAGTGACCATGAAGTTCATTCCCCTGTCTTTACCTGTGTTCACGGCCACGAGGGCTGTTCCCCTGCTGCTGCCAGGCCAGTGACCACCACGAAGGTCGTTCCCCTGTCCCTGCCTGTGTTCACAGCCATGAAGGCTGCTCCCCTGCCACTGCCAGTGCCGACGACCACGGAGGTCATTCTCCTGTCCCTGCCTGTGTTCACAACCATGAAGGCTGTTCCCCTGCCACTGCCAGTGCCCATGACCACAGAGGTTATTCCCCTGTCCCTGCCTGTGTTCACACCATGAAGGCTGCTCCCCTGCCACTGCCAGTGCCCACAACCACGGAGGTTGTTCCCATGTCCCTGTCTGTGTTCACAGCCGTGAAGGCTGCTCCCCTGCCACTGCCAGTGCCCACGACCATGGAGTTTGTTCCCCTGTCCCTGCCTGTGTTCACAGCCACTAAGGCTGCTCCCCTGCCACTGCCCACGGAGGTCGTTCTCCCATCCCTGCCCATGCTTACAACCACGGAGGCTGTTCCCCTGTCACTGCCTGTTCTCACATCCACAAAGGCTGTTCCCCATCACTACCTATGCTCTCAGCCACAGAGGCTGTTCCCCAGTTGCTGCATGTTCTCACGGCCTGTTGTCTGTATTTTTATTTTGTTTGATGTTCCCATTGGGACGCCAGGAGGCGTCCCTTTGAGGGGGGTACTGTCACGGTCACCTTTTTAGGTTAGGGTTCTGCCTGACAGGACCATGACAGTATCGGCCTGCCTCTGTGTTTTGTGTACCCCCTGTGTGTGAGTGCACGGTCCGGTTGTTTTTGTCTGATAAGAGCCGTGGCATCATCGTTCCCTGTCAGGTTTTGTCAAAGCATTTTTACGTTTTGCCCTTATGTGTTTCAGGTGCCGCTGGCATGCTGAATCATTGTTTCCATGGGAACCGTGATTGTTTCCATGGGAACACTGATCATTACAACCTTCAGCTGTGAGCAGCACCTGCCTCTTGTTTGTTTCCCTGCTTATTTAAATCCCCTCATGTGTCATGTCCAATGTTGGATCATTGTTATTCTGTTGTGTGTTGTTTCAAGGTGACCAACGTGATGTTTGATGTTTGCTGTCAAGTGTTAACAGTGCTCTATTTAGTTGGAGATTGCTCATGTTTCTGTTGGTTGCCTGTCTCTAGAGGTGTGGTTACCTTCCTGTTCACCATCACCTTCACCTGTATTGTCACCCAGTTCCCTTGGAGGAGGATTCCTAGGTCTCTGCCCGCGTGTCGGGGCAGAAACTCGCCTTGGCTTTACTTAGTACCATACCAGCTTCAACGAACTCTCTTCAGATTGCTCCTGACTTCCACAACGCACGCACTCATTATACTAACACACTTATTCCTTAGCCTGCTGAATGGCTATATCTTTTGACTCTGCCCCTCACTGCAGTCAATGCTGGGTGCACCTGTCCTTGTTTACAAACATTGTTGTTAATAAACTCATTGACTGTTTCTCTCTGCATTTGGGTCCCTTTGTTTCCCCTCACACTCTGACAGAGTGCTTGTTTACATACTTGTGCAATAGACTGACTAGACAAGTACTTCAAATCTGGCAACTGAAATGAGTCTTGGGAGCTCAGAGCCAGACATCAGAATCATAAATCACTTATTACTGCAGCTGCTTCCAGATGTTTCAACACAACCAAACATTGAACAAATTTGAATTACCTTGACTGGAGCTCTGGAGGCAGTTTCAGATGCTAATCTTCTTTTATTGGTGGAAATAATTCAATATTACTGCAAGACAATCCAACTATTTTTAAGTGTTATTTTAAAAGCTTGAACCGGAAATCATGTGAGTTGAAATGTGAGCCAAAAGTCTCACAGAAGCACCACAAAATGTCATGGTGTTTTTCATGTCAAATTTGCTTTTTCTGACACTATCGGTTATGTTAAGGGTTAAAGTTTAAGGAAGGGAGGTACATTTTGTTCATTTAAAGCTGGATAGAGCATAAACCTTAAAAACCTTATCTGTTTGGGGGAAAAAAATCGAACTCGCTTTTAACACCTCACAGGGGACATTTCACCTCGGAATGGCGGCGATACATGTTAGGAACCATTTAATGTCATTTTTGCAAAAATGTTGCCACAGTCATATAATTTTCATGACATCAGGCTGGTTTAATTGCTGAATTCCTGGTGAAGAACTACACTACCCATAATACTGATGAGCTATCCACCAATCAAAAAACTTGCTGTCACCATGGTATTGTTAAATTCCGCCAAGTTCTAAGCAGCTGACACAATACATAAAATATATATATATATATACACCGATCAGACACAACATTAAAACCACCTGCCTAATATTGTGTAGGTCCCCCTCGTGCCACCAAAACAGCACCAACCCGCATCTCAGAATAGAATTCTGAGATGATATTCTTCTCACCACAATAGTACTGAGCGTTTAACTGAGTTACTGTAGACTTTGTCAGTTTGAACCAGTCTGGCCATTCTCTGTTGACCTGAAGGCATTTTCATCTGCAGAACTGCCCCTCACTGGATGTTGTTTTATTTTTGGCACCAGTTTGAGTAAATTCTAGAGACTGTTGTGTGTGAATGTCCAGGAGATCAGCAGTTACAGAAATATTCAAACCAGCCCGTCTGGCCCCAACAATCATCCATGCGATTATGTAAACAGCCAATCATGTGGCAGCAGTGCAGTGCATAAAATCATGCAGATTCAAGGTCAGGAACTTCAGTTAATGTTCACATCAGCTATCAGAATGGGGAAAAATGTGATCTCAATGATTTGGACCGTGGCATGATTGTTGGTGCCAGATGGGCTGGTTTGAGTATTTCTGTAACTGCTGATCTCCTGGAATTTTCATGCACAACAGTCTCTAGAATTTACTCAGAATGGTGCCAAAAACAAAAAGCATCCAGTGAGTGGCAGTTCTGTGGACAGAAATGCTTTGTTGATGAGAGAGGTCAGCAGAGAATGGCCAGACTGATTCGAACTGACAAAGTCTATGGTAACTCAGATAACCACTCTGTACAAATGTGGTGAGAAGAATAGCATCTCAGAAAGCTATTCTGAGTTGCGGGTTGGCGCTGTTTTGGCAGCACGAGGGGGACATACACAATATAAGGCAGGTGGTTTTAATGTTGTGGCTGATCGGTGTGTAATATATATATATATAATGACTGCTTCATTGATCAAGGGATATGATTATCACATTGAGTGTGAGGTGCCAGTGTTTAAATCCCAGACAAGTATGATTTGCATTTTTATTAAACCACTTACAGTAGCTGAGGCATATTTGATTGCATTTTATTTTGTGATTACACTGACATTTAACCTAACCCGGACTGTTGGCCATTATTAATGTAAAATCCATCCCTTCAACACTTTTGGTCTCTGGCTGGTAAAAAGACTTATTGAGAAGGGAAGAAAGTATAGCACAGGGAGCTGCACGTAAGAAGTTACCCGTTACAATTAAATTTAATTGACAGAGGCAGGCAGAGTGGAGCGCAGACACAATCCCATAAAACTGGCCCAAATGAGTGATCTAGAGTGCGTGTCTGAGAACTGTGGGGGTTTGCCACTGTGATGAAAACTTAAAGGTGCACTCAGTAATGTATTTCCTCATTTAAAAAGACTTCCTTCTGAAGAAATTAATAGTAATTTTGAAACAAATGCATAAAATCATGACCACCCAAATGAGATGCAGAGTTCAGTCATATCAGTAACCTTATAAAAGCTCTTTTATTCTACATGGAACAGGGGCGCCTCATGGGGGCAGCCATGTTAGAATCACATGGCCAGCTGAATACTACTCGCTTCATCTCAGTAACTGCCCTGTTATTGGACACTTTCACTCATGGATTAAATTAAACCTGGTTTACTGTGCAAAGGGAATTTTTTCAATGGCACTGGTAACTGAAAACTACTGTGTTTAATTGATACAGCATCCAGGCCACTACAGTAGGTGTCAGTGTAAGCCATACTTCAACATACTTCAAAAATTTACTGAGTGCACCTTTAAAAATGAAGAGCTATATCAATTTAATATTATTCCATTTTAAGCCACTTGAAAAGTCTCATTTGCAAAATATAACGTTGCAGTTATGAGGAAAACTGTTTTTAGTGTTCAAATGCAATAGCAGTAAATCATTTTTGTTAACTCCCCAGCAAAATTGGCTTCCTTAAAGGGATATTTTACCCATACGACTCCAGTGGTTTAATTAATCTCTTCTGAAGTGATCCAATTGGTTTTGGGTGAGAACAGATCAAACTACTATAAATCTTGATAGCAGTCTCCTTGGCGATCATGATTTCAAGCTCGATTACACTTCCTATGGCAAAATCTAGTGCTCTACACATGCGTCAAGCACTAGGAAGTGTAATCGAGCTTGAAATCATGATCATGCTTAGAGACTGCAATGGCAAGATGTACAGTGAAAAGAGAGTTACATTTTGGTCGGTTCTCACCCAAAATGGATTGGATCACTTCAGAAGACATTGATTAAACCACTGGAGTTGTATGAATTACTTTTATGATGCCTTTATGTGATATTTGGACCTTCATAATTCTGATCACCATTCACTTGCATTGTGAGGACCTACAGAGCTGAAATATTATTCTAAAAATTTGTGTTCAGCAGAAGAAAGTAAGTCATACACATCTGGAATGACAAGAGGGTGAGAAAATGAAAAGATAGTTTTGGGGTGAACTATCCCTTTAAGTTCACGTACAGTACACCCTTTTTAAACAAGCTTGTGCATATTTTGAAGAGGGGGTGGTTGGACTCCAAGCGGCAGGTGCTGTCTTTGGTTCAAAACTCTTTATTGATTTTTGTTTTTAAATGCCTATGTAGAAAACTTATTAGTCACGGAATACAATCTTCAGTCTATAATTTACAAAGATATTTCACCCACTCCTTTCCTACTCGCCCCTATAAAGAACGGGTGAATGAGTAATCCAGGTGAGAAGGCAATGCTCGAGGAGGAATCTCTGGTCTATGCAGGGGTAAACACTCCTATTTTTAGCATGCTTCCACCAAGACACGCACCAAAACAACAGAGTCAACTGAATGGATTTAGACTGGGTGAGAGAGAGTGTTTATTTTTAGAAAGCCACATTCATATTTTCATAAGTGAAATGCATGAATCAAGTGTGTGGCTTGCCTGCAGTGTGTGTGTGTGTGTGTGTGTGTGTGTGTACTGATTTAACAGAACATGCATGGATCTTTCACAGATACTCATTATTTGCATATTTATGTGGAACAAATGAATGTTCAGAGTTTGCAGATGTTAACTAGCTTAAGAGAAATGCATGTGCATGTCTGTTGGTATGTGCGCAGTTGTGCTTGGTTAATCTGTGTGAGCAGGTGTGTGACAGAGAGAAAGTGCATCTGAAACTCAGGGGACATCTGCCTCAAGGGAGATTTGAGAGCTGTGAAGTTACAGGCAACTGACTGTGCAGTCTTTGTGTGTGAATGTATGTGCGTTTATGGGTCTCCTGATTGGATAACGGTAAAAAAGATGACTATAACCTTAAAAATCAGAGAAAAAGTGAATATTGAGATTCTACATGCTTATGCTATAATTATAAACTCACTCATTCACATGTGCATGCACATAAAAGCACATACTCACATACACCTGTGCATTGGTACAGGATGACACTAAAACCAAAAAACACATAGGCCATAGATGGTGGTGCATTAAAGTCAACATGAAATTTTACTTCTGCAATCTGCCATATTTGAAAGTGAAACAGGATTTTCAATGACAAAAATGTATGTAGTGACTATTCGCACTAAGTGTAAATAGCATTAGCCACACAGCCTGGCTATTTGCACTCCAATAGTCTGGTGAAACCAGACAAAATCCAGTTTAATAAACAGCAAGAATTTGGCTTTTGCTCACGCCGGGCCCCTTTTCCGATCTCACTCTTTTCCCTATTCCCATCCCATCAGCATAGTGTGATTTCAGATCGGATGGGCATGGTCTCGACTTAGTTTGCGGTCTCCGTTAATTGTGCATGTCTGGAGCTTGTCAAGTGTAACATTAACTAAGACACAACATTATATAGGCTACATTTTCCACTCCTTAAAATGTCTATATTAATGTATCACACAATTCACACGTAATGATTTCCATGTATTCATTTATAAACCAACCTGAGCGCAATTTTAAATTCCTGACCTGAAGTTATGATTTCACAGCGGATCTTGTCTTTTCACCTCTAAAAGTTGATCTAATTTATTTTCACATCACCGATAAAGGTAAGTATCTGGTTAAGGCTTTATTCCAAAAAAGTTTAAATGCTTTATAAAGTGTACATCTATTCAGAATATTCCTGCTCATGTGATACAAAGAAACATGCACATGCATTATTTTCCTCTCCCTTTAAACTGTACTAAATGTTAACATAACATTATTATTATTATTATTATTATTATTCTTTTCCCACTATTTTGCTAATTCTGTACATGTAATTAAAGTAAATAATTATGTCCTCCACATTGTGTTAAAATATGTGTGCACAAATCAGCCTTGAGTGTAAAATTCCTGATATATTTATGGGACTTTCACCTATTTGTAGGCTATATTTGTAACATGGAGGCTTGGAGGCTTTGTTTAGAATCCATGTGCAGTTTTATTGTAGTAAATTATGTAACAGCCCCCGTGAGCAAATCCTGACGGGAGGAGGCATGTTGCATCAGGGTCTACCCCGACCTCTTGGTGTTAGACAGTTTGTGTGGTCATGATGGAATTCCGAGATGAGGGAAGGATCAAGGATGTCCCCTGCATTATCCAATAATGCTCCTCTGGTCCATAGTCCTCCCAGTCTACCAGGTACTGGAGTGAGTGACCCCGGTGACAGGAATCCAGGAGCTTACTGACCACGAATGCCTCCTCACCTTCCACCATCGTGATCCCTCCAAGGGTTTTAACAGGAAAACATAGAAAGTGGGAGAGATGCGATAATTAGCAGGGAGGAGAAGTTTAAATGACACTGGTGTAACTTGATTGATGATTTAGAATGGACCTACAAATCTGGGACTGAGCTTGCGGCAGGGTAACCGGAGACAAAGGTACCTTGCAAACAACCAGACCCATTGCCCTGGTTGATAAGCAGAAGCTAGACGATGGTGATGATTGGTCTGGTCCTTTTGCCGACGTATAGCTCTCTGGAGATGCACGTGGGCTTGATCCCACCCTTGTTTGAGTCGTTGCATCCAATCATCAACAGCGGGAACCTCAGATGGTTAATCAGACCAGGGGAATAGAGGGGGTTGATATCCAAATATGAATTTGAATGGTGTTAGACCAGTGGAAGGCATGACAAATGAGTTTTGAACATATTCCGCCCATGGAAGGTACCAGCAGACTGGTTCATTTGGCAGTATGTGTGTAAGTAGCGCTCAAATTCCTGATTGAGGCATTCGGTTTGTCCATTGGATTGTGGATGGTAACCAGAGGTTAAGCTAATGTTGACATTGAGTTGTTTGAAGAAGGCCAACCACACTCGAGAGGTGAATTGTGGTCCTCTGTCAAATACTATATATTTGGGGAGACCGTAAAGTCTGAAAACATAATTAAACAGGGTTTCTGCAGTTTCCAGTGCAGTGGGGAGTTTGGGCAGTGGAAGCAAGCAACAGGCTTTCGAGAAGTGGTCGATTACAGAGAGAATGATTGTATTTCCCTGTGATATGGGAAGGTCAGTAATGAAGTCAAGAGCTATGTGGGACCATGGGCATTGAGGAAGGGGCAAAGGTTGTAGAAGACCAGCAAGAACTTGCCTCAACAACTTGGATGTGGCACATACAGGTGCATCTCAGTAAATTAGAATGTCATGGAAAAGTTCATTTATTTCAGTAATTCAACTCAAATTGTTAAACTCGTGTATTAAATAAATTCAATGCACACAGACTGAAGTAGTTTGAGTCTTTGGTTCTTTTAATTGTGATGATTTTGGCTCACATTTAACAAAAACCCACCAATTCACTATCTCAAAAAATTAGAATACATCATAAGACCTTAAAAAAAACATTTTTAGTGAATTGTTGGCCTTCTGGAAAGTATGTTCATGTACTGTATATGTACTCAATACTTGGTAGGGGCTCCTTTTGCTTTAATTACTGCCTCAATTCGGCGTGGCATGGAGGTGATCAGTTTGTGGCACTGCTGAGGTGGTATGGAAGCCCAGGTTTCTTTGACAGTGGCCTTCAGCTCATCTGCATTTTTTGGTTTCTTGTTTCTCATTTTCCTCTTGACAATACCCCATAGATTCTCTATGGGGTTCAGGTCTGGTGAGTTTGCTGGCCAGTCAAGCACACCAACACCATGGTCATTTAACCAACTTTTGGTGCTTTTGGCAGTGTGGGCAGGTGCCAAATCCTGCTGGAAAATGAAATCAGCATCTTTAAAAAGCTGGTCAGCAGAAGGAAGCATGAAGTGCTCCAAGATTTCTTGGTAAACGGGTGCAGTGACTTTGGTTTTCAAAAAACACAATGGACCAACACCAGCAGATGACATTGCACACCAAATCATCACAGACTGTGGAAACTTAACACTGGACTTCAAGCAACTTGGGCTATGAGCTTCTCCACCCTTCCTCCAGACTCTAGGACCTTGGTTTCCAAATGAAATACAAAACTTGCTCTCATCTGAAAAGAGGACTTTGGACCACTGGGCAACAGTCCAGTTCTTCTTCTCCTTAGCCCAGGTAAGACGCCTCTGATGTTGTCTGTGGTTCAGGAGTGGCTTAACAAGAGGAATACGACAACTGCAGCCAAATTCCTTGACATGTCTGTGTGTGATGGCTCTTGATGCCTTGACCCCAGCCTCAGTCCATTCCTTGTGAAGTTCACCCAAATTCTTGAATCGATTTTGCTTGACAATCCTCATAAGGCTGCGGTTCTCTCGGTTGGTTGTGCATCTTTTTCTTCCACACTTTTTCCTTCCACTCAAATTTCTGTTAACATGCTTGGATACAGCACTCTGTGAACAGCCAGCTTCTTTGGCAATTAATGTTTGTGGCTTACCCTCCTTGTGAAGGGTGTCAATGATTGTCTTCTGGACAACTGTCAGATCAGCAGTCTTCCCCATGATTGTGTAGCCTAGTAAACCAAACTGAGTGACCATTTTGAAGGCTTAGGAAACCTTTGTAGGTCTTTTGAGTTGATTAGCTGATTGGCATGTCACCATATTCTAATTTTTTGAGATAGTGAATTGGTGGGTTTTTGTTAAATGTGAGCCAAAATCATCACAATTAAAAGAACCAAAGACTTAAACTACTTCAGTCTGTGTGCATTGAGTTTATTTAATACACGAGTTTCACAATTTGAGTTGAATTACTGAAATAAATGAACTTTTCCACGACATTCTAATTTATTGAGATGCACCTGTATTTGACACTCACATACGTAGGTGTCATGTGTATTCTGTTGATTCATGTCTTTTATTTTGAAATGTTTAGTTCCTGTTTCCCTTGTCATGTGATTCCTGTTTTCCCTCCATGTTCATGTGTCATGTTTTCATTGGTTTATTGTTTAATTATCTTGTTATCAGTTCTGTTTGTCCATTGGTTTATGTTCCCCCATGTCCATGTATTTAAGCCTCATGTTTTCCATTGTGTAGTTGTCAAGTATTGAATGTGAGTGTAGATGTTTATGTCAGGCCACGTTTATGTCAAGCCAAGTTTATGTCAAGTCAGGTTTTTGTCAAGTTCTTGTTTATGTTTAGTTCACGTGTAGTTAGGGTTTTGGATTTCATGTACTTTGTAAATAAACTGCACTTGGGTTCTTCATCTTCACGTCTTCGTCATTGCCATCATTGCCAGTTCCTGCATACGTTACAGTAGGTTGTTGCATCAAGAGTGAGTGATTCCCACCAGAATCTGTTTTGAAGGAGACGGATGGTAGCCTGTATGCCTGGGTGATCAGAACACGATGTGTGAACCCATTTGAGCACTTGTGGCCACATGTTGGCAGGAACATAGGTCTTATCAGTTGGACATTCAGCAGGTGGTGGGACTTGGATATTAGCCTGGATCAAGTCATCCATAGTGCACCCAGTGCACCAGAGCTATCACAAGGGAAGAGGGTATTATGGTTTCATTGTTGATGGTCTTTTGCAATTTGTCATGTATTCGAGATAATGCATCAGCTTTAGTGTTCTTAGAGCCTGGTCGGAAGGTGATAGTGAAGTTGAATCGGGTAAAGAACAATGCCCACCTGGCCTGATGGGGATTTAACCGCTTGGCTGCTCGAATGTATTCAAGGTTACAAGGATCCACGATTACTTTAAATGGGTTCCTCTCTCCTTCCAACCAGTGCAGCCACTCCTCAATTGCAGCCTTCATAGCTAATAGTTCCCAGTTGCCAACATCATAGTTCCATTCTGCAGAGGAGAGTTTACAGGAGAAGAATGCACAGGGAAATAATTTAGCTGGGTCACCATGTCACCAATACTGTGTCGGATGCATCCACTTCCAGGATGAAGGATAACGTAGGGTCTGGGTGACAAAGTATGGGCACTCTTGTGAAGCATCTCTTGAGTTCCTCGAAGGCAGCAGAGGCAGCTGGGTGCCACTGGGTGGTGGCTGCTGGACAGGGGTCAGAGGACTGGGCAGCGGCTGCTGAACAAGGGTCAGGAGGGAACGGCTCAGGGTGTGGAGCCGTGGAAGCTTCGGGCACTGGCCACGACAGGGGAATGGCCTCCGTGGCCGTGAACACTGGCAGAGACTGGGGAACGGTCTCCTTGGTCATGAGCACTGGCAGTGACAGGGGAACATCTCAGTGGCTGTGAGCACAGGCAGTGAAAGGGGAATGACTTCCATGGTTATGGGCACTGGCAGTGATGGGGAAACAGCCTCCGTGGCTGTGAGCACAGGCAGTGATAGGGAAACGGCCTCTGTGGCTAGTGATTAGCCAGCTCTGCGTGATTTAGTAAAATGTAGAATGACATAATATAAGAAATATTTAAGATTCCATAAAATTTCGTGATCAGTAATCAAATAAGCAAATTTGTGACATTAAATGTGTGAACTCATTTTGTGCAAAAGGACAGGTTTTCTTTCATTAAAGCACTTTCACAAGATGGTCTGTGAAAATTCACATACAGGATCATGATTATATCATAATCATCGGGTTTTCTAAAAGATAATATAATTTGTAATGAAAAATAAACTATTAAATTAGAAAAATGCAAAATAGAAACATTTTCACAAGTGGACTCAAACATGCGCATGTTTCGGCACAGCCATTGACCAGGAAAAATAAAAAATGGCACTTCATGTCAAAAAGGTTGCTGACCCCTGCACTAGCTTAACAGCAGCAAGTCATAGGTGAGTAGCAATTAGCATGTTGCTATTAAAACAAATGATTCGATTCCAAGTTGTATAGTTCTCAATACATGTAATCTAAAGTTGCATTACAAAACTACTGACCAACAAACTCCACTTGAGCAAGCAGAGTGACCTTGTATAAATGATAAACTAGAGTGATCCTGAGTAATTTGAGGCCTTAATGGGAAAGCATACAACCCAGGCAGTAATGAGTAAAGGCAGCTGTATTGTAGGCTACAGCATGTTGCTAAAGAACACTGATAATGTGAATTCGATCAGGAAGCATAAATTCTTGTAGCAAAGAGCCAGCAGCTAAATTGATTTGAATATGAGCAAAAGTCATATGTACAGAATTTAGAGCAGAGCTATCCAATATTTTCCTGGAAGGCTACCACTCTGCACTGTCCAGAAATGTTAAAGTTCAGAGTTCATTTTCTCAAAGTCCAGAGTTTTTCAGATTCCAGCTACTGTAAAATAATCCTCAATAACTTAAATAGCTTATTTAGGTGTTGATAGAACGAAAGTCAGTGTCCACAGAGTTCCAGATAGAATTAAAACAGAAACATTAAATAATATCCTAAGAGAGGAAAGACAAACCTCAGACAGATCCCCCTGCTTGAGTGACTACATGTCCTTAACTCCAGGATAAACATAACTTGTAAGTCTTCTGATGTGCAACAGAAGTCCATTGGCCGAGAGCTTGAAGGCATTTTAACAGAAGCTGCTGCTGTTTCTGCTCCAATGGGACAGAGTGACATCACCAGGGTGAGGAGAGAGAAACTGGCAACCAAGAACAGCAAACCAGGATCTGGACCTCTGGCTTATCTCCTCCATGATGAATATCATCAGGGTACGCATGAGGTCATAAACTCGTATAACAGGACATGGAACCAAAAATAAAATCAGTATTAGAAACAGCAACACACACATATTTTCACACATTCAGTCTACCATACATTGTCTACTTACACATAATTTAATCTACCATGAGTGTCTAAGAAGAGATATTTGAGTCAGATGATACAAGGATAAAACTGTATAATGGAATCTCAGAAAAACTTAGATGCACAAGATGTTGGTTCCACAAAAAAAATAAAAAAAAAAAAATAAAAAAAAAAATAAAAACACCCATGACTTTCAACCAATGGACAGTAGTGCAATAAAAAGCCTATATGGCTTGTTGATGCAATAAGTATCTATAGACTGAATGACTGACCTTAACTTATGAACAATGCTGCTTTATATGAGGTGGTTGATGAGGCGTAATAAATGCACATAGCGTCTACTATAGCAACTTGCATTTACAAAGCAATACAGAAAAGAGTGTAGCCGATAGGGATGGGTGGATCGATCCTAAAGTATCGATACTTCCGATACTGATGTTGTATCAAAAATATCAATCCTCACACAAAAATATCGATTCTATATATTTTTTTTAAAACTAGGGATATTATTATTTGGTTACCATGAACATATATCATAAGATTCTAAGTGAAATAAAAAGAATTAGGCAATATTAGCAAATACTTGTGCAGGATGGGAACTATTTCTTCTTTCGCTCATCTTAATGTGCATAAATGCTGAAAGACACAAGAAGACGAGCACCTGCGCCATCACAACGCTCGTTCAAACAAGAGGGATCTGTGCCTTGTAGAGGTAATGAGAGAAAAACAGAGATACTGCTTCTGGAGTAAATTTGCACTAAATAAAACATATCTAAAGGTGACATTTATTATAATGTGTGTGATATTTTTACAAGTTTATTTAAGTTAAAAGTTGTTAGAACTTTGATAATGTTCTGTAATGGTTCTTAATAAATAATAATAATAATAAACTAAAATTAACCATGGTTTCACTTAAGTAATATTGTAGTAACCATGACTGTAATAACCATGGCTGTAGTAACCATGTTTTTTTGGTGGAAGCCATGGTTTTATTGCTGTAATATTGTAGCAGTAACTATGTTTTAAAGAGCACCTATTATGGCTTTTCAAATATTACGTTTCATGTAGTGTGTTAAATAGCTGTTTGTGAATGTAAAAAAGTCTGCAAAGTTTCAAAAATCAAAGTGCACGACAAATGGAGTTATTGACTCCCAAAAGAAAGAACCAATTCTGAACACCCGACCTCAAACACTACACTAAGCGGAAGACCAATCACAACAGACTGGGCCATCTGACCAATCAGAGCAGAGTAGGCTCTCTAAAAAGGAAGCGTTTAGAATGAATCCTTTAGAAAGGATCACTGAACGAGTCGTTTTTGACACTGAAAAAAAAAAAAAGTAATGCTGCAATTTAAATTATGAGCAAATTAAAGTGTTTTTTGAACTTGGATGCATGTAAATCTGTTGAATGAGACCTTTAAAACAAAATTAGGTACATTAAAAACCATGGTTAAACTGTGGTTACTGTAGTAAAACCAAGGTTAATATTTGTAAGGGTGAACAAAGCAAAAAATTTTGTTTTGGCTCATCAATGTAAAAATAAAAATAATAATAATAATAATAATAATGACTTGAATTATGACAAAATAATATTTTAAATTGCCCATTTTATCCCAAGAAATTGCAAAAAATAAATAAATAAATAAATAAATAAATATCTATTTCATAGAGGTATTGGTATTGGAATCGACGATATTGGACTTGGCATTATTGGTATCGTATTGGAAAGAAAATAAGTGGTATTGCCCATCCCTAGTAGCCGAGGGAATCAAAACACTTAAAATCACCATGAATTCAAAATGGACTATTTTCTTATTGGTTGTTACTGATTTTATTATAAAAGATTTATCCGGGCACGTCATTTAAAAAAAAAATAAAAAAAAAATTGTTTGCCCTCTTAATCTTTAGTCAGAAACAACTTTTCCCCCCAGTTTGCAACAGCTTCTCTTCTCTGCTCATATAGGTCCTGCCGCGATGGCTGAGCAATAAGGTTTACCAATAGCCAGACGAGTTTCAACCCCTCCCCTCCCCCCGTCATTCACATCAAACAATCACAGCAATTACTGTAGTAAACAACATGGTGATAAGGTATAGTTAATGTTGCTCCCCTCCCCAAACCATCTTCCCTAACCCCAGACTACCCTGGTTGAATGCCTGCCAGCTAGAAAAACATTTGAACAGCTGGCCGGTAATAAGATCACTTCTCAAGTTTTCCTGGTAAGCGACTCTGACATTAGCAGCATGGTAAATCAAATCACTTTATTGTCACTCAACCATATACACAAGTGCAACAGTGGGTGAAAGACTTGGGTGCAGTTTCGAGCAACATAGCAGTCATGACAGTGATGAGACATGTACCTAATTTAGTGCCATTGTATTTGGATCAATCAGACAGTGTTGCCATTTGTGAATTCCGTGCGTTCTACAATAAACATTTAGTTTTTGCACTGTAAAGAATGACATTGATGATTTAAATACACTGCAAAACCTAAAACTGCATTTTATCCATCTGATGGGGGCTTGTGAGTCACAGAAACTATGATATGTGTATTACTTTGCATCTACATAAAAACACATGTTAGACCAACAATATTCCCCCAGATGTTGCCCCAACTAGCCTAACAGAGTTGTTTGAATGAACAATTTCATATTGAACAATGTTGCTGATTTGCAAGTTCGCAGCATGCATTGGAACATGAATAAATTATGTGGTTAATGTTATAGGCTTATTTTTTTATTTTATTTTATTTATTTATTTATTTATTTATTGCTGTTTTCTGACTTTATTTTTGGTGATATTGTTGTTCCCTATCAGTCACTCACTCAACGTTGTGTCGATGTAGTGACACTAGGGGTCACTCTTGGGAGCCCGAGACACCTCTGGTCTTTGATAAAAGGCCAATGAAAATTGGCGAGTGGTATTTGCATGCCACTTCCCCAGACATACGGGTATAAAAGGAGCTGGTATGCAACCACTCATTCAGATTTTCACTTCGGAGCCGAACGGTCATGCTCATTGAGCTGAATTCTACTGTTCATTCACCTCTGCTGGATCTGATGGCGCATTTCAGTGGCTTCTCCCTCCTCTGCGCTGGTGCACTGCAGAGAATGCCCCTGGGCGCTTCGGCAGAAAATAAGAGAGTATATTTTCTGAAAGAGCTTTTTTCCTCTAAAAGAGTATATATTTCTCTAAAAGAGCGGCACACACGGAACGTCTTTTTAAAGATGCATCTTTTTAAAGTTGCCTTTCCGATTGTGTGTTATTCCTGGTTGCGGTCGTTATCTCTCAACATCGGGTGGTCATGATCGCTGTCTTTCATTTCTGGGCACGACCCACACGGAGCGTTTGTGGATGGTTCATGTTCTCATTGCGAGAACATGACCATGGCAACATTGCGGTTGCGGCTTGCATCGTAAGAAAGCAAGCCACCCCAGTGGCTCCCCGCCTCGGTCCTTCTACCTACGGGTATGAGGCCAGCGCGGCTATCACTGGGGCCGATTTGGGGACCTCAATGGGATCGCCTCCGCCGGGTATCCCCCCGCGGACCTCCCATTCCCCAGCACGCTCGTCTGCCCCAGTCGGGCTTCTGGATGAGTTCGCCGGCTCATCTCATGGCGAGTCTGGCTTCTTGTTCGGAGCCCACGAAGATGATGAGCTCTCGAGCGCAGCATCGGAGAGCGGGCTTGTCCAGACGGATGCAGAAGCCTCAGCTGGGCTTCCCCCCTTGGGGACAATTGCCCAGTCACAGGCTGATGCAGAAATGACGGACATGCTTTCCCGGGCGGCCGCGAGTGTCGGGTTAGAGTGGAACCCTCCGCTCTCCCCTGAACCCTCGCGGCTTGATGATTGGTTCCTGGGCTCGCAGTGCCGCTCAAAGCAGCCACGACCCGCTCCAGTGCCATTCTTCCCAGACCCGCTCCAGTGCCATTCTTCCCAGAAGCACTGTAGGCTAAAGCCTACAGCGCTGCTGGACAAGCCGCCTCTGCCCTGCACGCCATGGCTCTCCTGCAGGTCCATCAAGCCAAGGCATTGAAAGAACTGCACGAGGGTAGTTCTGCCCCAGATTTGATGCAGGAACTGCGCTCAGTGACCGACCTCGCTCTCCGAGCAACGAAGGTCACGGCGCGGTCTCTCGGGCAGACGATGGCCACACTAGTGGTCCAGGAACGCCACCTTTGGCTCAACCTGGTCGAGATGGGTGAGGCTGACAAGATTGCTGCCCCCATTTCCCAGGCTGGCCTATTCGGTGACACTGTCGAGGACTTTGCCCAGCAGTTCTCGGCGGTGAAGCAGCAGACGGAGGTGATCCGGCACATCCTGCGCAGCTCAAGATCCCGCACCCCGTCTACTCATCCCCAAGGGCGTCCCCCTGCGGTGACTGCACCGGCTCCACCGCAACCCGCTCCTTCGGCCCGGCCCCGGCGTGGAGCCCACCGCAGGAAGCAGACGCCACCCATCTCACAGTCGGCGCCTAAGAACCCACGGAGGTCGTCAAAGCGCCCCTGAGACGGGTGACCCAAGGACGAAGGAACCCACTCACCTAGAGCTGGTAAGAAGACCACTCCATCCCCCGGTGGAGGGCCGGGTGGAAAATCTTTTGTTGCCTTTTTGTTTGATTTTGCCACATGCCCAAGTGGCTGCGGTACCCAACAGCTCAATAAAAGAGCGGTTTCCTTCCTCCCTGGGTCACATACCCCGGTGTGCACGGTCGTCATCATGACTACCGTCCACGGGTTTTTTTCTTGCAGGATTGGCGCTCCAACGGTGGTCTTTCCACCCCTGAGCGCCCAGCTGTGGCACGCAGCTGCCCCCGATGTGGCAGTCTCCACGGGTTACGAGGACAGTCCTCTTACTCCCCCGTCCCAGGCTGTTCCGGGAATGGTCACAAGGAGCCAGGTAAGTGCTTCGATGTCCCTAGACTCAGCAAGGCCACGACATTGTGTGGCACCTCAAGCTCCGCCCCGCCGCGAGGCCCCACCTGCCGGTACGTCCGACAATGTTGTCCCCTTGGTCTCCCTTGCGTGGAACTTGGACGCGTGGCTTGCGCTATCCAATCCGTCGCTATGGCTGATCCGGACCGTCCGACTCAGCTACGTGATTCAGTTCACCAGGCGCCCGCCCAGGTTCAGCTGTATTCACTTCACCTTGGTCAAGAACAAAAACACTGCTACCTTGCGCACGGAGACTGCTACACTCCTACGGAAGGGCACAATAGAACCTGTCCCTCCAGCCAAGATGAAGAAGGGGTTTTACAGCCCTTACTTCATCATACCGAAAAAAGGCGGCCAATCTTGGACCTGCGAGTACTGAACCGGGCCTTACACAGACTCCCGTTCAAGATGCTGATGCAAAAACGCATGCTGGCGAGCATCCGGCATCAAGGTTGGTTCACGGCGGTAGACCTGAAGGACGCATACTTCCACGTCTCGATCCTTCCATGACACAGACCCTTCCTGCGGTTTGCATTCAAGGGTCAGGCGTATCAGTACAAAGTCCTCCCTTTTGGCCTGTCCCTGTCTCCTCGCATCTTCACGAAGGTTGCAGAGGCTGCCCTTGCCCCATTAAGGGAGGTGGGCATTCGCATTATCAACTATCTCAACGACTGGCTAATCCTAGCTCACTCTCGAGACATGTGCGCACATGGAGTTGGACTCTTTGACAGTGCGCCTCACGAACGAGCACGCCCAGTCGGTGCTGGCCTTTTTGAAGGCATTCAAACAGAAAACAGCGGTTCCACTGAAACTTTTTCAGAGGCTCCTGGGGCATATGGCATCCTCAGCGGTAGCCAACCCGCTCGGGTTGATGCATATGAGACCGCTTCAGCACTGGCTCCAGACTCTAGTCCCGATATGGGCATGGTGCCATGGGACACATCGCATGGTCATCACACCGGTCTGTCACTGTCTTTTCAGCCCTTGGACTAACCTCTCGATTCTACAGGCAGGTGTTCCTCTAGAACTGGTCTGCAGGCGCATCGTGGTCATGACTGACGCATCCAAAAGGGGCTGGGGCGCTGTTTGCAACTGGCACGCAGCCACTGGCCTGTGGACGGGCCCGCGACTGCATTGGCACATCAACTGCCTCGAGTTGTTGGCAGTTCTGCTTGCCCTGCGGAGGTTTCGGCCATTGATCCAGGGCAAGCATGTGTTAGTTCGGACAGACAACACGGCAACGGTAGAATATGTCAACCGCCAAGGCAGTCTGCGCTCTCTTTGTATATCACAACTCGCCCGCCGTCTCCTCCTCTTGAGTCAGCAGCACTTCGAGTCGCTGCGAGCCACTCACATCCCGTGCAACCTTAACACTACAGCGGACGTGCTGTCATGGCAGGTTACCCTCAGGGGAGAGTGGAGACTCCACCCTCAAGTGGTCCAGCTGATTTGGAGTCGATTTGGACGGGCACAGGTGGACCTGTTCGCCGCCCAAGAATCATCCCACTGCCCGCTCTGGTACGCCCTCACGAGGCTCCCCTCGGCATAGACACGCTGGCACACAGCTGGCCCCCTGGCCTACGCAAATATGCGTTTCCCCCAGTGAGCCTACTTGCACAGACCCTGTGCAAGGTCAGGGAAGACAAGGAGCAGGTCGTCCTGGTAGCACCCTACTGGCCCACCCAGACATGGTTCTTGGACCCTTAAGGCACTCTCCTTGAAGACTGCCCTCCTGACTGCGTTCACTTCCATCAAGAGGGTAGGAGAATTGCAAGCGTTCTCTGTCAACTAAACGTGCCTGGATTTCGGTCCAGGTTACTCTCACGTGATCCTGAGACCCCGACCGGGCTATGTGCCCAAGGTTCCAACGACCCCTTTTAGGGACCAGGTGGTGAACCTGCAGGCGCTGCCCCAGGAGGTGGCAGACCCAGCCCTGTCGTTGCTGTGTCTGGTGTGCGCTTTACGCATCTACTTGGATCGCATGCAGAGCTTTAGAATCTCTGAGCAGCTCTTTGTCTGCTTTGGTGCACAGTGGAAATGAAGCGCTGTCTCCAAGCAGAGGATCACCCACTGGCTCATTGATGCCATAACTATGGCATATCACGCCCAGGACATGCCACCCCCGGGAGGGCTACAAGCCCATTCTACCAGGGGTGTAGCGGTTTCCTGGGCCCTGGCCAGAGGTGCCTCTCTAACATGGGCAACACCCAACACCTTTGCAAGGTTCTACAACCTCTGGGTGGAACCGGTTTCGTCCCAGGTAGTGGCACGCAATACAAGCAGATAAGCCCGGGATAGCCGGCTGGGTGTATCGCTTGCACATTGCGACTTCCACCTCCTTTTGAGCTGAAGACATGCGCCATTAATTCCCAGTAGTGTTAACAACTTTGTTCCCTGGCTGACTTCCTCCGAGCCCTGTGGCAGTCGAGTTTTCAGAGAGACTCGCTGCCAGCCCAGTACACGTGCTTACTAAGAGTCCTGTTCTGGGGTAGGTGCTCCGCATGTGGCGGTTCCCTGTAAGGCTAACCCCATGCAATCTATATCTTCCGCTAATTTGTTTTCCTGTTGGCAAACTGCGTCTTCCTTGGGCAGAGCCCCTCTGCCCCAGTCTCCATGTTTGTAGTAACTCCTCCCCCATTGGGTAGGATCTACCTTGACTCTCCCACATGGTTGGAAAGACCATGTGACGTATTCTTCCACTTAAATATGCCCCCCTCTCTTTGGGCAAGGTGTGGTCTCTGCAGTGTCTTCCCCTTGGGAGGGACACCCCCCGACTAGACCTGGCGGCCCAGTCGGATAATCCCCCTTCTTTTTTAGGGAGTGGAAAAAGAGAAGGGGAAAAGAGGCCATGACTGGGTTAAGCCTGTCTCTATCTCTTGGGTAGTCGACTTGTCCCCTAAGGGCCGTTCGACACTCATAACTATGTTGGGGGAGGTTACATGTCGACCTAGTGTGCTGGCTATGAGGCACACAGCAAGTCTACCCACCACACACCGCCAGTTCACCTAACACAGTTCAGCCGATTGTGCCGTTTCGTATAGGGACCCATAGTGTCACTACATCGACACAACGTCGAGTGAGTGACAGATAGGGAACGTCATGGTTACTTGTGTAACCTCCGTTCCCTGATGGAGGGAACGAGACGTTGTGTCCCTCCTGCCACAACGCTGAACTACCAGCTGAAATGGCTGGACCTTATATCGGTTCCTCAGCATAAAACCTGAATGTGTGGTTGCATACCAGCTCCTTTTATACCCGTATGTCCGTGGTTTTTTGTTGCCACTGTTAGTTGATTATTGTGTGGTGATGTAAGGTCTTTTAACTTAATGAGTTTTTTTGCTTGTCACCGTTATTGAGGTTTGTGTGTTAAAGGTTGAGGTCTATTGTGTGTCCATGTCAATCAATTGTACTTACTGCCTTGCTAGACATATCTCTCTCCAGAGGCAACAACTGCAGTTAACATAATGTAAAAGTAACTGAAATGGTGACAAAATGAAAGTTCTTGAATTATGAATTGATAGTTGGCTGAACAAGAATTTTTGTATTTAATGAACAAACAAGTTATTATTGACTAAACAAAGCAATGTTACTGAGGACATTTATTAAGACAGTTGTTGAGAAAAGTCAAAAATCTCTTGCAGCCTGTTGCAGTTATATTTTGAGTTTTCGCAACTTTTCATTTTTTACAGTGTACTCTTGGCACAGTGCTTTAGCAATGCCCACTGCACATTTAAACAGGATTTTTGGTAGTATGTGAAAAAGATAAAGGGTTTTGCACTGAAATACTGTGCTCTTAATAACGACAACTGCTTTGTGAATTTGCCCTTAAAATGTTTAAGTGGAATACTCTGTACCGCTGCTCCCTATGTACTTATTACACAGTCTGCATAAGGCACCAACTCCATAGAGGGGCACTATCTTACCCTGGGGGGCACCAAAAACTACACCGGCTGCCCTTCCTCGCACGTTATACGTTATTCAAGGACCTGATAGCAGTCACGAAACACAGACCATCATCTTGCAGCGTGTACTATGTCAGATGGTCACCTCGGACAATCAAACCCTCATCTGTGCTTCCATTCTAAAGCTTGCTGCTTCAATCCTAAGTAAAAGTGATTCAGGAACTGATCAGAGTCTAGTCCAATTACCACTGTGCCCTTGAGCAAGACAATTAACCTCTGGCTGCTTCGGGGATCCTTTCCATGCAATTAGTGCAGCATAAGTCCCTTTGGGTGAAAGGTGTCTGCTAAATGGAAAGTAACTAAGACAGACAGTCCTGCTCTCCCTTTCACAAACCCATCCCTTTATTCAATCTATCTTCAATCTATTTCTAAATACATGATAAATGAAGGTGTTCTATCATGTTACTGCAGCATTCAGTCAATAACTGATGATTCAGCCCCACAATACAGGCCAGAGGATGGTAAAGAACAATAAATGAACAGCAAGACTTCTGTTTTCAAGTCTTTTACCTGGGGCTCTTATTTTGAGAAACAACAACAACAACAACAAAAAAGCACTTCTTCCATGTGTTGGGTTTCTTGTGAAGTCTTGCAATATTAGTGGAGTGAAGTTTTCTGTTTACTTCCTTTTCCAGGAATAAGGTAGGTTTTTCTGGGTATTTATATATCGTTAAGTCTTTAAAGCTTGTTGCTTCTGCAGTAATTGAAGCAGGTTTGCAAGCACTATGATCTGTAAGGAATAGCCCTATATCTATTTCCCTCTCTCTTTCTCTTACTTACATTTAGCCAAACAATTATAGAAAGTGGCTTATCAGCCCTCCGCCTGCTCTGAGAAATGCAGAGCTAGAGCATGTAAGACACTCCTGGGGGAACAGCAGGTTATTCAAAAATGATTGTCCATATTGCTGTCCAATCCTATTGCATTAGCATGTAAATCACAGAGTGTGGAGCCCACACTGAGACGAATTCACATAAACACCTTTCTTAAGAATGCACTCACAGATTTACTTAAGGTGAAGTGTGTAATTTCTGTGCAAAGTTAGTTCACCAAATGTAATTGCAAAAGTAATGGCTGTTTTTAAACAGCCTTCCTGACCTCTCCCCCATATGCCATTGGTTAGTCAAACAGATAGTCCCCCCTTAAACTCACGCTATTGATTGAAACAATATTGACATTTGGGGAATCGGCTGGTTGGTATGCTCAAACAGGGGTGCGTTTCCTGAACAATGATGTAACTCACTGCTTAACCACCATAGTATGATGCATCATTGGAGAAATGAACTAGGTGGTCACGACTGTTTCGTGAAACAGTAATAACTATGTTGCATATCTATCATTCGAACCATGTTGGTTCGACAACATAGAGCTGTCGTTAATGACGTTATGTATAGGGTGGATTAATAACTTCCAGGAAAATGAAATTACAATAACTCACTTACACGTACACAAGAAAGACGTTTGATGTAAGAAAGCTGCTGAAGACACAAAATCAGCATGCACCGAGGCAGATGCATTGCGCTGCAATAGATGTTTCCCTCTACATCAGACTTCGAGTTCCCCCGGATGCACTTGAGCACAAACGCACATGCGACATGCGTATTCAGAAGAGATCATCCCTATGCACTATTCATGACGTTGACGTTGGGCTCCAAAATAACAGTAATTTGGAATTCAATTTTTAAGCTATTGTTATTGAAAATTCAGTTTGAAGCTATCTATTATGATTGTTCTCTCTTAGAAGTGCCCTTCGGAGGCTGATTTATGTAAAGCAACCACAATGGTATATTTTTTTAGTTGCCTCTACAAATTAAGCTGGAACAGGAGAAAATATTCAACCTTCACTTACTAGTCTTTGCTTTTCCTGTCTAATGTTGTAGATGAGAAGAAAGTAAAGGCTATTCTTCACTCAAAAAAGTTTCTAATCATTCCCCATACAGTATACTGTACCTCCATCTACCCTACTTCCTGAACCATTGTCTACTGGTAGTGAGTATTTTTATTTCTTATTTATTTGCAATGCAGTTTTTATTTATTTATTTATTTATTTATTATTATTATTATTTTAAGGGTCAGAAGGCAGCATTTGTTAAGCATTGCCCTGTGTTCCTGTCCTGTTGAATATACAGAATCTAGCATGTTGCTCTTTCAAAAAGATTATTTTTTCTTGGTTTAGCCAGGGTCATCACATCACCACCATTGAGTGCCTCATTGCAGTACTTTATTTTTACAGATTCAAATCAGACCCTTGGGGCTTGGAGAGGGGCTTAGTGAAACTGAAATGGTGGTAGACTAATTAGCTAATAACCTTGTATTAATGAATAAAAAGATGTCTGGCCTGCGTTAAAGATCATAGAGTCATTTTCAGAACCCCTAAAGCTTTTACACTCATTTAATACTGATACAGTACTCCTCAAACTAACAAGCCTACTTTTCAGTTTTTACCCATCATCCATGATTTTTTAAAGATGCACTCATTAGTTTTTTTTGTTAATGTTGCCCTGAATGATATGGCAGTCATCTTGGACACCTAGTCAAAAGATTCCAGTTAAACGCTACAGTGTGGAAGTGCCCACCCACTTTTATGGCCGTATTGGTTCCGGAAGTATTTTTCCCATTATTTCCATAGGGATTTCATAAAGTAAATCATAAAATAATTCTAAGCCATGAATCAACCCAACCAGCTCTGAGGGGAATCATAACATTACAAACTTTTATTTAAAACAAAAGAGTATCTGGAAATCAGACAAAAAGACAAAAGGTACAAGATGTCTTTTGTGAGGGAATAAACTACAATCCAATGAAGCATTGTGAATGACATAATCAAATTAAAAACAATGGAAAAATATAAAACGAATCCTTTAAATTTGTTGATTATAAGTATATAGCAAAATATTCAGAAATACACAAATATATAAGCAGTTTAAGAGTGTAAGGAGACTGACTTGGTTGCGTAAATGTAAATAAGCCACGACACCATGGAATTAAGCCACAACACAATGAAAAAGTCACAGGACAACAGAAATAAGCCACAACACAATGAAATTAACTCACGGCACAGTGAAAATAAGCCGTGACATAACAAAATTAATCAACAACAATAAAATTAACAGAAAATCTATATTTTTTAAACTCTGAAGTCATGTGGCAGTCTGAATAAATGCATGCAAGATCATGAGGCTGTTTGGAAGAAGCAGGGAGCTGCCCATCCCACTGCAAGTCTCTAATAAGATAAGTTCCGCAGTCAACGTGTAATGGGTGTTCACCATGGAAATCTAAACAGAAGACACTCCATGTTTGTTAGAAATGTCTTTTTGAATAAAAGTGTATTTGATACAGTACCTTAGGAAAAGTCAATGAAGATATGTGAAATAAGAGTTTTGCTAGAAACCAGCTATGAGTTGTCCATTGCACTTCACGCAGTGGTTCGGAGTGTGACCCACTACATGTATTATAAAACAGCTTTTATTAGGTCACTAAATGACTGGATTCTTAATCTCATGTATGACCCCCCCCCCCCCCAAAAGTAGCCTACTAATAATGTTCTTATTTATATTAAAACTTCTTATTACACCGGTCTGATATTCTGATTGGTCTATGGCACCATCCAGTGGTCTGATATTTCTGAGTAACAACCGCACATTCGAGGAAGAAGACATATCAGTCCGCTCATCAGGGTATTAAGTCATCTTTCCTACCTCTCGGATCACTGTGTGATCTCTACAAATAAACTAAAAAATAAGTATAAATCAGTGTTTCATGTCCATTTATTTATTTGTGGAGTAGTCTTTTAATAAGCTGGAAAATGAGCAGTCAAATGGTCATTATTTACAAAATAAACACCAACAGAACTCTAACGCAAACCAAGGTGGAATAACAACCGACTGACTGTACATTATCCCTTATATAATGAAGAAACAAATACTGTGTCTTTAAGTCTTTCTATTCAGTTTTTAACTGTAACTTTTTGAACAGTTTTTAACTTTCTATTTCTGTCTCTATTTTGTCTTTCTAGGTCTTTCTTTCCACTGCTTTTTAAACAGATAAAAGTGATTGGCAAGACTCATCGAATCACTGACTTACATTAACTAAAACAATACATCGTACCGGGAGACTCTGAGAAGGGGTGGTACGCAAGAAAAACTGCTGGTACTCTGTTGACTGAATTAGAGAAGCACTAATATATATATATATATCTACCGGTCAAAAGTTTTGAAACACTTGACTGAAATGTTTCTCACGATCTTAACAATCTTTTGATCTGAAGGCGTATGCTTAAATGTTTGAAATTAGTTTTGTAGACAAAAATATAATTGTGCCACCATATTAATTTATTTCATTATAAAACAAAAATTGTATAAAAATTAAAAAAAATTTTTTTGAAATTGATGACTTGGACCAAATAATAAAGAAAAGCAGCCAATAAGTGCCCAACATAGATGGGAACTCCTTCAATACTGTTTAAAAAGCATCCCAGGGTGATACCTCAAGAAGTTGGTTGAGAAAATGTCAAGAGTACATGTCTGCAAATTCTAGGCAAAGGGTGACTATTTTGAAGATGCTAAAATATAACACAGTTTTGATTTATTTTGGATTTTGTTTAGTCACAACATAATTCCCATAGTTCCATTTATGTTATTTCATAGTTTTGGTGAAAAAAAAAAAAAAAAAAAAAATAAATTAAAAAAAAAAAAAATATATATATATATATATATATATATATATATATATATATATATATATATATATATATAATAAAGAATGAGTAAGTGTTTCAAAACTTTTGACCGGTAGTATATATATATATATATATATATATATATATATATATATATATATATATATATATTGTCATAATGCGTGCCGTTGAGGGATCAGGGAGGAGCCAGGTAGGCACGGTACAACAAGGTGGGTTCAAGAAAAATTGCTCTTTATTTACAAGTGGTGATACAGGGTGGTGCTATTTATATTAAAGCGCAAAGTAAAAGACAAAATAATTAAATCAAAAGAACAAAAATGGTTTGCAATCAACAGTGTTGCAGCACATTCATTTTGATGAACTAAACAAAGTAAAATTGCTTGGAGCAGCAAAAACCTAGGCACTAAACAATGCACAAAGTCTTGAGTTTCTTTCCTCAGAACTGTGGCCTGTGTCACAAAGCAGGATTAAGCAGCTAGCTAGATAAGTTTAAACTTAGTTTAAGCGAACTCTGAATTTGCAGTACCAGTAAAGTGGATAGGCTTTCATCGGGGTTCATCCTCATAGTAACACACACTAGGCTAACCTGCTCTGGGTCAGGTTATGTTCCCGATCAGAGATCACATCCAGATTCTGGACCAATCAGCTGTGAGCAAAGTGACAGTCACTCTGCCCAGTATCTCTCACTCCAAATTTTAGAAATTTACAAAATAAACAATTTATGATCATTATTTATTGCAAGAAATATATTTTGGTAGTCTTGCATTTGTTTAAAGAGAGATGAGATGAACATACAGTATTTCACTTGAAGTTCAATAAAAGCACACTAGCACACAAAATATGTCTTTATTGTGTCTTATACTGCTAGAAAGAAAGAATAAGTCTTTATTAGTGCATACTATCTTCTCATTTTCCAATTGCTCACATTTTTATTATTTGATAGTGTATTAATGTCTAATAGTATTAAATTATATTAAGTTTGATACTAAAGTTTTGTATTTTTTATTTTTTTATTGTTTATTTAATTTTTTTTTTAATTACAAGCCCGAATGTTCTTGTTGTGGACCTATATAAAGTTACTTTCACATCAATATATTATCATAATATATTAATATTTTCATCACATTCAGATTTTTGTTCATGCTCTAACAGAAGCAGCAATGTTTCTTCTTGCTGTGTAAAAGCCTTTAAATCCTTTATCATTTACAAGTGATCCTCTGTGCTGTGTGAATGTATTATAATTATTTATTATTTCATAGTGATTATTCGTGTTGTGTAAATGTGTTTGATTGATCATATTTTTTAATGTCCACTTTTGCTGTGTTATAACTGTGTTTAAATTCTTATAATTTAACATAATTTTCATAAATATCTTCAGCAGATTAGTAAATCTCATTGCCTTCAACATCCATATTATATAGGCTCTTTTCCCCAAAAAATATATTGGATCAAACCACTTCTGTAGGGTTGTGGCTACTTCTCAACTGCACATTATTTCAAACACAGTACACAGTCACGACATTGCAAAGCATGAACATAAACAAAAGCACAATAAACATCAATGAAAACACTTTCGGGACAATGAATATACATAAAATAAATTTCTCACACTAACACAGATGTTAGTGATACCCGGTAATAGATGATGGTATATCCCTTATTTAAGTAAGTGAGCTCTGGATTACATGCGATCACCAGAATGGACCAAGAAACAACAGGTAAGCAACTAATATTATAATATGAATGTGTAATGACAAATTACCAGTAAATGACTGGTTAGAACAAATACGTTCACCTCTATCACACTGAGCAATTAATTTCATCCTCTGTAAACGTGAAATTGTTCAATGATCATGCCAAAGCATGCCAAAGCATATTATCAAAACAGCCATAATGTGTGAGCGGATAAGGCCCATTTTAGTGATTTTTCTCATCACATCTGGAAATTGATTTGGTCATAATGGAAAGCCCTGTGTTCCTGGTCATGAAACAGCAAAAACAAAAGTTCAGTTTGTAGACTTAGAAACACATTGTTTTTCCACTTGTGAATAACTGTTTCAAAATCAGCAATTGCTTTAATGATGTAACATGAAAAAAACATGGACAGCAAAAATACTATTCTGTTCATGTTTGCTTTTATTAGGGTTACTGATTACATCTGTCTCTCAACCACTCGGACATCATGTGCAGATCACCAGGGTGTTCTATGTGTCTGCGACTGGTGCACAAGACCTCGGTCAACAGCGTCACTTTATATCATCATTGGAGCAAGACGAGACAAGTGGTGAAGTAGTACTGAAAAAAACATTTGCATTATCAGGAGAATTCAGACACAATTCACTCTGGTTGGGTCGAGCCCACCAGAAGATAGCAGCGTCATCTCAATCATTAATGGTGCAGCAAATGGCTGGAGAAAAAGTACTGAAAAATGGCTGTGTGCATGTGTATTTACATGTATCTGCTTGCCGTGAGTGTCTACCACTCCAGAGACTCAAAGCATGTGGATCAGGTACCCTATGATGAAGATCAGTTATTGTACTTCCAACACACGTGAATCAAACGCTGGTATAGCCATCAATGGCTTTCCCACAGTTACAGATTTAATAAAACACCTTTGATGAAGGGCCTTCTGGCTATTTCTCTCACACAACAGAGAGATAGACAAACAGAACAGAGGCTGAAGTTGGAGGCAGAAGGGATTAAAGGAATCACAATGAACAAAAGGCTGAATCAAAATCAAAAGAGTCTGAAATCACCAGACTCTAACCAGTGGTAACTCACCTCGTAAGTGTGTGATGAGCAAAGTGAGTTGGAGTAGGAAAGTTGGCATAGGGGAAACTGAGGTTATAGAGAGAGAAAGAGGTTTGTTTACCTTGCCACATGCAGCGATTCTCATTTCTCATCTCTTCTCTTACTGACTGTCCTAGAATGCCCTGCTGTGATGCGATCTTTTCAGGACTACAAATGCATTCCACAACACGTGACCCTAAGCAACTCTTAAACCAGACACCATGAGGCAAAAACCTTTTCTGATAATGCATAATTTCTGGCTACACAGTACGAAAAAAGCAGCACGTCAAATGAGGAGGATGACAGTTGTTTTGAGAAAATTAAGAATGGAAACTAAGAATGGCTTACTTATATTTGTCTCTGCCTATTAAGCAAGAATATAAGAATTTTAACACAGAAAAATTTTACACACTTCAGCTTTAATAAGGTCAGATTCAAAAAGGTGGGGAAAATGGAAGAACCAACCACAGTGCTATAGGTATCCAAAAAGTTGCTTCTCATGCTTGAATTTTACTTGTCAAACAATAGACAAGTGAAAAGAGTAGCTGAAGGTAAGAAGACAATGTCAACATGAAAGATGTTCGACAATGTATAGACAGCTGCATACTAACGGAATGTACTTCATAAACAATCAAGAAGTAAGTTCTTCCTTGAATTGCATGCATACTATAAAAGTAAAAAGCAACAGGTTTGCTTTCAACTAGTGTTTTCTTTACTGTGGTTTCGTTTGTACCAATAGATGTTTCTGCTTATGTTCCTAATAATACAATGAATACAATTTTTTTAAATAAAAATCTATCTTTAAAAATAATTTGGATGCAAAGAACAAGGGAGTGTTGTCAAAAGACTTTTATCGTGGCATGGCTTAGAAGGAAAAGGCTGTTAAAGACCTTATTCACACCTGCCACTAGCAATCTTTGATTTTTAATGGGGATGACAACGAGGCTGTGCAGGATAGACTTACTGTACCATCTCTTCAATGGGCTGTACTGCAGTTTTGTCTTGTGTATTGTGTTGATTCATGTCATTTATTTTGAAATTCTAGTTCCTGGTTCATGTCATGTGTTCCTGTTTCCCTTGTCATGTGATTTCTGTTTTCCCTCCATGTTCATGTGTCATGTTTTCATTGGGTTATTGTTTAATTGGCTTGTTATGAGTTCTGTTTGTTCATTGGTTTATGTTCTCCCATGTCTTGTATTTAAGCCCTCATGTTTGCATTGTCTGGTTGTCAAGTATTGAATGTGAATGGGTATGTGCATAGTCAAGCCATAGTCAAGCCATAGTCTAGTCCATGTTCATGTTTTGTAGTCAGGGTTATTGGTTCACGTTTGTAAATAAACTGCACTTGGGTTCTTCATCTTCACGTCTTCGTCATTGTCAGCAGCCAACAACGTTACAAGTTTAAAGTGTTTTTGGATCGTTCTACAGACAAAACATTGATAAAATATCTGTCCAAGAACATTCAGTATACAAAGCACTCCAGACAACATGAGTTGTAGAAAATCAGATGTGATCTAGGAGCTTTATATAGCTTTTTACCATTCGTAACATTGAAGAGACTGTAAGTCTATGCCAAACAGCCTCGTTTTTATACCCATTAAAAATCAAAGATGGTGCTAGCGTGAATATGTTCTATAGATAGTGGTTAAGATTGGAAAAGTGGGACAAGCTTCTTTAGGAACAGATAGGCTCTGTTCACATGGCAGGGAAATGTTTTAGACAAACTGTTAAAACTGCAAGTTAAGTAATGTGGCCAGATCTGATTTTTTATTTTTATTTTTTCTGTTCAGACAGCAGTCGCTCCTTCTAGCATGTCCACTTCAGTAGCAGTTTCTCCGAGCAGGCAATGGAGGCAGTGCCTCCTCAAAAATTTGGGTGAGAAAAATAAACAACAGTATGTAAATAAAACAAATAAAATATTATCACCACATTTTAGCTCAAACAATGTGTATAGCAGTCATCTTTCTAAAGTCACTCAAACAGCGACACCCAGCATATAAAGTTCCTGAGGGAGGCAGCATCTCTCAATTCTCCCTTCAGCTCACTGCAAAATCAGTGAGCTCCTAAAGCATGGTGTGAATGTGTGTGTGCATGGGGGGGGTTTGGTTAACCACTGAATATAGGCAAAAAGTAACCTGAGGGGAGACATAGACATTAGACTAGATAGATTAGCGCTGATTCATTCAATATGCTGTCAATCAATTAATGCGATAAACCCCACCTCTCATGCTCTCGTCCTCACAGCGGGTCTCCGCAGATCGCTATAAATGGGACAAGCTGATGTAAGTACAGTAAATTTTGCACAGTAAACAGCTAACTGACATGGACAACAGCACTTTTGGTCACATCCAAATCAAATTGAACACAAAATTGCTTGAAACATGAAATTGTGTGCTAGTGAGCTTGAGCGTATGCTCTTAAATGTGGCAGCTCATGCCTTCATGAAACCTGCAGTGTTTACCAAGGAGTAGATGACAAATTACCCAAAAATAAGATGACTATAAAAATAAAAGGCAAAGAGATGAAATATACATGAAATACTGTATGCTTGTTGCTGTATTCTTGTAGGTATGAAGCAAAATAAAAAAAATAATTATAATACAATGTACACTCTTGATGAGTCTTTGATTTAACTTGATTTAATGAACAGTTTTGAACTTATATACAAGTATAAAATAGAGGTACTTCATGCTTATCCATCCATCCATCTTTGACTGCTTATTTGGGACCAGGTCACTGTGGCAGCAGACTAAGCAATGTAGCCCATACGTCCTTTTCCCCGGCCACATCCTCCAGCTCAACCTGGGGAATTCCCAGACCAGCTGAGAGATATAATCCCTCCAGCATGTTCTGGGTCTTCCCCTGGGCCTCCTCCCAGTTGAACATGCCCTAATCAGAAAAACCTCTGCAGGAAAGCATCCAGGAGGCACCCTAATCAGATGCCCAAACACCTCAACTGGCTCCTTTCAATGCAGAGGAGCAGCAGTTCTACTCCAAGCCCCTCTCAGATGTCAGAGCTTTGCACCCTATCCCTTAGGGTGAGCCCTGACACCCTACGAAGAAAGCTAATTTTGGCCGCTTGTATTTGCGATCTTATTCTTTCGGTCACTACCCAAAGCTCATGAATATAGTTTATAGTTGGAATGTACACCGACTGGTAAATTGAGAGCTTTTCTCCTCAGCTCCTTCTTCACCACCACGGTCCAGTATAACGTCTGCATTACTGCAGATGCTGCACCAATCCGCCTGTCGATTTCACGCTCCAACTTTCCCTCACTCGTGAACAAGATCCCAAGATACTTGAACTCCTCCACTTGGGGCAGCTGCTCTCTCCTTACCTGAAGAGAGCAAACCACCCTTTTCTGGCAGAGAACTATGGTCTCAGACTTGGAGGTGCTGACCCTCATCCCAACCACTTCACAGTCAGCCGCAAACCTCCCAAGTGCCCGCTGGAGGTGAAGTCAAGTCATTTTTATTTGTATTGCACTTTTCACAACACACATCATTTCAAAGCAGCAGAAATTCATGCATTAACAGACAATAAACACTGTAATATCAATAAAGTCTTAGAGTAATTATTGTGTAGTTTAATTCAATATGATTGTAGATTGTGTATAAAAATAAATCATTAAATCAAAATTGCATTTAGAACCCCAGTGAGCAAGCCAAAGGTGACTGTGGCAAGGAACATAAAACACAAAACTCCATAAGATGTTGGTTAATGGAGAAAAATAACCTTGGGAGAAACCAGGCTCACTGTGGGGGCCAGTTCCCCTCTGGCTAACCAGCATGAATATAATGCCAATATTATTTTTTTATGTACAGTGCAGGTCATGGTTTAAAATTAGTAAACTATGTAAGTGTTAAGGGCCAGTGTTTACACAAAGATTTTGTATGAACTATAAGATTAATGACTAATGTCCATCCTGGATTAACTGCAGAAGTTCACATAGATGCATTGTCCTTTGTTGGCAAATAATTGAAAGTCTATGTATTCCATTTTAAGTGTGTAGTCCATCATTACACCAAGGTGATGCATCGCAGTTAAACCAGCAGGTCATTGCGGTGAAGTCTATCCTAAGTCCAAGGTTCAGGCAGTGGCATATGAAGTATCCCATGTCTTATGGTTGGTCACAGCATGATGATAGGTCACAGCATGATGATGCCAACAGGACCACATCATCTTCAAATAGCAGGGATGCCTTCCTGAGGCCACCAAACTGGACACACTCCACACCTCGACAGCGCCTTGAGATCCTATTCATGAATATCACAAACAGGATCGGTGTCAAGGGACAGCCCTGTCGGAGTCCACCGCCCACTGTGAACAAGTTTGACTTAATGCAGAGGATGTGGACAGTTCTTGCTACTGTTATACCTATCTATCTATAGTCGAGCGGTTATACCTATATCATCAGACGAGGCCAACAGTTCCCCGCACCAGCCAACAACAGTCTGGACAAATCCCTGCTTTCCACACCTGAGCTGTCTTACGGTTTGTCAGAACCTTTTTGAGGCAGACCAAAAGTCCTTCTCCATGGCCTCCACGAACTCCTCACACACCTAATATTTTTTTGCTTCCACAATCGCTGCCACTGCAGTCCTTCTGGCCTGCCGGTACCTGTCAGCTGAGTCCGGAATTCCGTGTGCTAACCAATCCCGAAAAGCCTCCTTCAGCCTGACGGCTTCCTTCACCACAGGTATCCATCAGCGGGTTCTAGGAATGCCACCCCGACAGGCACCAATAACCTTCCAGCCACAGCTTGCAGTGGCCCTCTCTGCAATGGAGGCCTTAAACAGGGTCCACTCTGACTCCTCTAGCCTCCTCTGGGATGTGGGAGAAGCTCCTCCAGAGGTGGTGATTAAAAACCTTCTGGTCAGGGGTCTCCACAAAGCATTCCTAGTTCACCCTCACAATCCGTTTGGGTTTGCCAGATCTATCTGGCAGTTTCCCCCGCCATCTGATCCAACTCACCACCAGGTATTGATCGGTTGACAGCTCAGCTCCTCTCTTCACCCAAGTGTCCAGAACATATGGCTGCAGGTCTGATGATACGACAATAAAGTTGATCAAAGTTGATCATCGACCACTGGCCTATGGTGCTCTGGTACCAAGTACATATATTAACAACCTTATGTTTGAACATGGTGTTTGTTATGGCCAATCCATGACTAGCACAGAAGTCCAATAACAGATCAGGTTCAGATCAGGCAGGCCGTTCCTCCCGATCACTCCCATCCAGGTATCTCCATTGTTGTCAATATGGGCATTTCATGCTTATTTACAGTGTAATTTAAAAGGTATTTCATATTCCTTCCCATATGGAAATCTGATAAGGCAATTAGCATACAGTATGCATAATAATTTTTGTTTGGGCATATGCAGTATGTACTCTACATAGCCTATTCAAATTACAACCCCAATTCCAAACAAGTTGAGACAATATGAAAAATGCTAATAAAAACAAAAAGGAGTGATTTGTAAATTACATTCACCTTTTGCTATATTGAAAGCATTACAACTAAACAATATATGATGTTTTACCTTGTGAATTTCCTTTATTTTTATTTTTATTTTTTTTATGTACAATGTATTTCAATCAATCAATCACATTTATTTCTATAGCATATTAAAAACAACACATGTTTATCAAAGTGCTTTACATTAAATAATAAAAAGAAAGATTTAAAATACACACATTTAAAACACATGGACAGTATAGAACATAAACCCAAGAATAAATACAATGCATCTAGACACAGTAATAGGCAAAAGAGAAAAGATGAGCCTTCAACTGAGATTTAAAAGACTCAGCTGTACCACAGGATCTACTGTGAAGAGGCAAACTATTCCAAAGGTGAGGGGCCACAACAGAGAAGGCACGATCCCCTTTAAATTTTAAACGAGACTTGGGGACACTCAAAAGCAGGCTCTGTGAAGATCTTAGTGGTCTAGGTGGTTTTTGTTATTAATTTTTTTATTGATTCATAAATTAACACAAAAAATACAACAACATCTATATAATGAATAAAAAACTTTAAACATTAAAGCCCACTATATTCCCTCCCCCTACCAAACTCTCAACCCACCCTGACCCCCCCACGAACACCCCTGTGGTCAATAGAATATAGACACACACACAGAAAACTAAAACAACAACATAAAATAACATACAATAATCAAGTATAATAATAATAATAAAAATAAAAAAAAAAACTCTAAATTACTCCCTCCAACGCCCCACCTCGAGATTCCCTCAAAAATGCTAAATAATTGCCTCATTACTTATTGTAAGTTTCCCTAACCCCCATCCTAGTGGTCGACCCCTCCTCGAAGGCAGTCACCCTCCCCATCTCCGCGCACCACTCCGGGAACGAGGGTGCTCCGTCCGACTTCCAACTCCTCAAAATAACCTGCCTACCAATCATCACACCAGTCAAAACCCAGTCCTTCATGTACTTATCTACCAAATCCATGACCTCCCTATCTCCCAAAATACAGAGTCTGGGGCAGAACGAGACCTGAGTGCCCAACACATCACACACAAAACTTTGCACCTTCAGCCAAAATTCTTGGTTCCCTATCTGTCACTCACTCGACATTGGTGTCAATGTAGTGACACTAGGGGTCACTCTTGGGAGCCCGAGACACCTCTGGTCTTTGATAAAAGGCCAATGAAAATTGGTGAGTGGTATTTGCATGCCACTCCCCCGGACATACGGGTATAAAAGGAGCGGGTATGCAACCACTCATTCAGATTTTCTCTTCGGAGCCAAACGGTCATGCTCATTGAGCTGAATAGCACTGTTCATTCACCTCTGCTGGATCTGACGGCGCATTTCAGCGGCTTCTCCCTCCTCTGCACTGGTGCACTGCAGAGAATGCCCCTGGCCGCTTCGGCAGAAAAACTAGAGAGTATATTTTCTGAAAGAGTGTTTTTCCCCTCTAAAAGAGTATATTTCTCTAAAAGAGAGCACACACGGAACATCTTTTTAAAGACACGTCTTTCTAAAGATGTCTTTCTGATCATGTGTTATTCCTGGTTGCGGTCGTTTTCTCTCAACTTCGGATGGTCATGATCGCTGTCTTTCGTGTCTGGGCGCGACCCACATGGAGGCAGCGTTTATGAATGGTTCATGTTCTCACTGCGAGAACATGACCATGGCAATGTTGCGGTCGCGGCTTGCTTTCATAAGACCCCAGCGGCTCCCCGCCTCAGTCCTCCTACCTACGGGTATGAGGTCAGCGCGGCTAGCACTGGGGGCGATTTGGGGACCTCAATGGGATTGCCTCCGCTGGGTATACCCCCGTGGACCTCCCATTCCCCAGCACGCTCGTCTGCCCCAATCGGGCTTCCGGATGAGTTCTCCGGCTCGTCGCACGGCGAGTCTGGCTTCTTGTTCGGGGCCTGCAAAGATGATGAGCTCTTGACCGCAGCATCGGAGAGCGGGCTTGTCCAGTCAGACGCAGAAGCCTCAGCTGGGCTTCCCCCTTCGGGGACGGTCGCCCAGTCACAGGCCGATGCCGAAATGATGGACATGCTTTCCCGGGTGGCCGCGAGTGTCGGGCTAGAGTGGAACCCTCCGCTCTCCCCTGAACCCTCGTGGCTTGATGATTGGTTTCTAGGCTCGCAGCGCTGCTCAAAACAGCCATGCCATGCTCCAGTGCCATTCTTCCTGGAGGTGCATGAGGAGCTGATGAAGTCAGGGGAGGCACCTTTTACTGCCCGGCCCCCAACTCCGCAGTTCTCCCGCTCTCACTACCCTCGATGGCGGGGTGGCCAGAGGCTATACGGCAATTCCCCCGGTGGATAAGGCGCTTGCGGTGCACTTATGCCCGCAGAGCGCCGCCACCTGGCATGGATGCCCTAAGCTCCTGTCCAAGCCCTGTAGGCTCGCATCGTCCCTGACGGCTAAGGCCTACAGCGCTGCTGGACAAGCCGCCTCTGCCCTGCATGCCATGGCTCTCCTGCAGGTCCACCAAGCCAAGGCGCTGAAAGAACTGCACGAGGGTGATGAAGGTCACAGCACGGTCTCTCGGGTGGACGATGGCCACACTAGTGGTCCAGCAGCGCCACCTGTGGCTCAACCTGGTCGAGATGGGCGAGGCCGACAAGACACGGTTCCTTGCTGCCCCCATTTCCCAGGCGGGTCTATTCGGCGACACCGTTGAGGACTTTGCCCAGCAGTTCTCGACGGTAAAGCAGCAGACAGAAGCAATCAGGCACATCCTGCCCCGGCGCGGCTCAAGATCCCACACCCCGTCTGCTCTTCGCTAAGGGCGGCCCCCTGCGGTGACTGCACCGGCTCTGCCGCAGCCTGCCCCTTCGGCCCCGCCCCGGCGTGGAGCCCACCGCAGGAAGCCGATGCCACCCATCTCACAGCCTGCGCTGAAGAACCCACGGAGGTCCTCGAAGCGCCCCTGAGACGGGAATCCCAGGGACGAGGGAACCCACTCACGTGGAGCTGGTGGAAAGACCACTCCATCCCCCGGTGGAGGGCCGGGTAGAAAATCTTTTGTTGCCTTTTTGTTTGATTTCGCCACACGCCCAAGTGGCTGCGGTACCCAAAAGTTCACAAAAGAGCGGCTTGCTTCCTCCCTGGGTCACATACCCGGTGTGTACAGTCGTCACCACGACTACCATCCATGGGCTTTTTCTTGCAGGATTGGCGCTCCAGCGGTGCCCTTTCCGCCCCTGAGTGCCCAGCTGTGGCACAAAGCCGCCCCCGATGTGGCAGCCTCCACGGGTTACGAGGACAGGCCTCTTCCTCCCCCATCTCAGGCTGTTCCGGGGTGGTCACAAGGAGCCAGGTAAGTGCTTCGATGTCCCTAGACTCAGCACGGCCACGACGTGCTGTGGCACCTCATGCTCCACCCCGCCGCTCCACCCCACCTACTGGTACGTCCGACGACATTGTCCCCTTGGTCCCTCTCGTGCGGAATTTGGACGCATGGCTTGCGCTTTCCAATCCATCGCGGTGGCTGGTCCGGACAGTCAGACTCGGCTACACGATTCAGCTCACCAGGCGCCCGCCCAGGTTCAGCGGTATTCACTTCACCTTGGTCAAGGGTGAAAACGCTGTCACCCTGCGCGCGGAGATCGCTACCCTCCTACGGAAGGGCGCGATAGAACCTGTCCCTCCAGCCGAGATGAAGAAAGGGTTTTACAGCCCCTGGACCGACCTCTCATTTCTACGAGCAGGTGTTCCCCTAGAACTGGTCTCCAGGCACGTCGTGGTCACGACAGACGCCTCCAAAACGGGCTGGGGTGCTGTTTGCAACGGGCACGCAGCCACCAGCCTCTGGACGGGTCCGCGACTGCGTTGGCACATTAACTGCCTCGAGTTACTGGCAATTCTGCTCGCCCTGCGGAGGTTCCGGCCGTTGATCCAGGGCAAGCACGTGCTAGTTCGGACGGACAGCACGGCAGCGGTAGCATATGTCAACCGCCAAGGCGGTCTGCACTCTCGCTGTATGTCACAACTCGCCCGCCGTCTCCTCCTCCGGAGTCGGCAGCAGCTCAAGTCGCTGCGAGCCACTCACATCCCTGTCTATTCGCTAAGTGGTGTTCTTCTCGACACGAAGACCTCCAGAGATGTGCAGTCAGATCAGTGCTTCCTTCCTGCAGGAGAGGCTGGAAGGGAGGCTGTCCCCTTCCACCTTGAAGGTGTACATTGCTGCCATAGCAGCACACCACGACGCAGTTGACGGTAAGTCCTTAGGGAAGCACGACCTGATCATCAGGTTCCTAAGAGGTGTCTGGAGGCTGAATCCCTCCAGACCATGCCTCGTTCCCTCATGGGATCTCTCCGTAGTTCTTCAGGTTCTACAGAGAGCCCCCTTTGAGCCTTTGCAGTCAGCCGAGCTTAAGGCACTCTCCTTGAAGACTGCCCTCCTGACTGCGCTCACTTCCATCAAGAGGGTAAGAGACCTGCAAGCGTTCTCTGTCAGCGAAACGTGCCTGGAGTTCGGTCTGGGCTATTCTCACGTGATCCTGAGACCCCGACCGGGCTATGTGCCCAAGGTTCCCACCAACCCTTTTAGGGACCAGGTGGTGAACCTGCAAGCGCTGCCTCAGGAGGAGGCAGACCCAGCCCTGTCGTTGCTGTGTCCGGTGTGCGCTTTACGCATCTATTTGGATCGCACGCAGAGCTTTAGAGTCTCTGAGCAGCTCTTTGTCTGCTTTGGTGCAAAGCGGAAAGGAAGCACTGTCTCCAAGCAGAGGATCACCCACTGGCCCGTTGACGCCATAACCATGGCATATCTCGCCCAAAACATGCCACCTCCGGTAGGGCTACGAGCCCATTCTACCCGTGGTGTAGTGGCTTCTTGGGACCTGGCCAGAGGTGCCTCTCTAACAGACATTTGCAGAGCAGTGGGCTGGGCAACACCCAACACCTTTGCAAGGTTCTACAACCTCAGGGTGGAACCGGTTTCGTCCCAGGTAGTGGCACGCAACACAAGCGGATAAGCCCGGGATAGCCGGCCGGGTGTATCGCTTGCACATAGCGCCTTCCACCTCCTTTTGAGCTGAAGATGTGTGCCGTTAATTCCCAGTAGTGTTCAAAAAATTTGTTCCCTGGTTGACTTCCTCTGTGCCCTGTGGCAATCGAGTTTTCGGACAGACTAACTGCCGGCCCAGTACAAGCACTAACTAAGAGCCCTGTTCTGTGGTAGGTGCTCCGCATGTGGCGGTTCCCTGTAAGGCTAAACCCCATGCAATCTATATCTTCCACTAGTTCGTTTCCCTGCTGGCAAACTGTGTTTTCCTTGGGCAGAGCCCCCCTGCCCCAGTCTCCATGTTTGTAGTAACTCCTCCCCCATTGGGCAGGATATACCTTGAAGGCTCTCCCACATGGTTGGAAAGACCATGTGACGTATTTTCCACTTAAATATCCCCCCCTCTCTTGGGGCGAGGTGTGGTCTCAGCGGTGTCCTCCACTTGGGAGGGACACCCCCTGACTAGACCTGTCGGCCCAGTCGGATAATCCCCCTTCTTTTTTAGGGAGTGGAAAAAGAGAAGGGGAAAAGAGGCCACGACTGGGTTAAGCCTGTCTCTATCTTTGGGTAGTCGACGTGTCCCCAAAAAGGGCCGTTCGACACTCATAACTGTGTTGGGGGAGGTTACGTGTCGACCTGGTGTGCTGGCTATGAGGCACACAACAAGTCTGCCCAACACACACTGCCAGTTCACGTAACACCGTTCAGCCTTGTGGCATTTTGTATAGGGACCCCTAGTGTCACTACATCGACACCAACGTCGAGTGAGTGACAGAAAGGGAATGTCATGTTTACTGGTGTAACCTCCGTTCCCTGATGGAGGGAACGAGACGTTGGTCCCTCCTGCCACAACGCTGAACTACCTGCTGAAATGGCTGGACCTTATATCGGCTCCTCAACGTAAAACCTGAATGAGTGGTTGCATACCAGCTCTTTTTATACCTGTATGTCTGGGGGAGTGGCATGCAATTACCACTCGCCAATTTTCATTGGCCTTTTATCAAAGACCAGAGGTGTCTCGGGCTCCCAAAAGTGACCCCTAGTGTCACTTCATCGACACCAATGTCTCGTTCCCTCCATCAGGGAACGGCGGTTACACCAGTAACCATGACGATCTTAAGGCACCCCCAAAAAACATGGATGGTGTCTCCATCTTCAGTATGGCATCGCCAACAGATGGGTGTGTCCTTAAGACCAAGCCTATACAATCTAGAAGGGGTCCAATAAAATCTATGTAAAATCTTAAATTGCATAAGGCGAACCCTTGCATCTCTAGATGCAGACTTTATGTTGTTTAGAATCCTTGCCCACACTCCCTCCTCAAATACCAAGTTTAAATCTTTCTCCCAAATCTTTTAAGATAATTTAAAGCTCCGTCCCCCAGACTCTGAATTAACAAGGAGTAATACACTGATGCCTCATGACCCTTCCCAAAAGCAGCAATCACCACTTCCAGAGTATCTGCCGCTCTAGGGGGGTGTATGCTACTCCCAAAAACAGAGCAGAGCAGGTGGCGCAGCTGTAAATACTTATAAAATTGAGATCTGGGAATCCCAAAATGTTGAATCAAATTTTCAAAAGATCTCAATACTCCACCCTCATACAGGTCACCAAGTGTATTAACCCCCCTCACAATCCAATGTGACCAACAGAAAGGGAACTTATTAATACATAGTTTAGGGTTCAGCTATATGCTCGAGGCTACATTTAAATAAATATCAGAATTAAACCCTCTGGACACTTTTGTCCATATCGAGTGCAAATGCAAAATAACAGGGTGCGACATAACCTCTCCAGCTAGTTTAATCAAAAGGCTTTGCAGTGGCAAGATAGGGGCTAGAACTTCCTTTTCAATACAAAACCAGGGAGAAGCTCTCTCAGGTGGAAGCAACCAATGAACCAAATGTCTAAGACTGAATGCATAATAATAAAATAAAATCTTGGGTAGGCCTAACCCACCTTTGTCAATCGGCCTATGTAATTTACTGAAATTTAACCTGGGACATTTACCATTCCAAATGAAGGACTTCCCTATGCTATCAAATTGCTTGAAATAAGAGAGAGGGACATCTACAGGGAGAGATTGTAGCAGGTAGTTAAATTTTGGAATGCAATTCATTTTAATAACATTAACCTTCCCAATCATCGATAAGTGTAATGAAGCCCATCTGTCCACATCATTCGAAAACCTTTTTATTAATGGATCAAAATTAACTCTGACTAAATCAGACATATTTGCTGAGAATAAAATTCCCTGTTTGGGCCATTGGAAGGCACCCAGCTGGAAAGCCGTTACTGGACAGTACGCTGTCAAAGCCAAAGCTTGGGATTTAGACCAACTGACTTTGTATCCTGAGAATTTGGAAAAGGAGTTAATAATTCTGTAGAGGCAAGGCATAGATCTAGTGGGGTCGAAGACGAATAATAAAATATCATCTGCGTAAAGCAGAAGCTTATGCGCTACACCTCCCGCCGTCACCCCTGGAAAATCATCCTCCTTTCTTATCGCGGCTACTAATGGTTCCAGGGCAAGACAGAACAATAATGGGGAAAGAGGGCAACCCTGTCGGGTGCCCCTATCCAGAGTAAAATAATATGAAATTAACCCATTTGTTTGCACCGCTGCTACAGGGTGTCTATAAAGTAACTTAATCCAACCAATAAATGTATTCCCAAACCCATACTTTTCCAATATCTTAAAAAGATAATCCCATTCTACCATATCAAATGCCTTTTCGGCGTCAAGAGAGATGGCAGCAACCGGAGATTGATCATTCGCTATTGACCACATGATATTGATGAGACGCCTAATATTATCAGAAGAACTACGGTCTCAAATAAACCCCACCTGATCTATATGTATAAGTGATGTCATAACTTTACTTAATCGATTAGCCAGAATTTTGGACAACATTTTTACATCTAACTGGATCAGGGAAATTGGGCGGTAACTTTTACACTCGCTTGGATCTTTGTCCTTTTTTAGAATCAGACTGATCCGGGCTTGTGTCATGGTTGGCGGAAGCTTTCCATTCTTTAATGAATCAGTATAAACTTCTAACAAAAGTGGAGCCAGTTCGGTAGCATAAGATTTGAAAAACTCAGCGGCCATTACCTCAACAAGCTCCTCCAAGTTTATCTCAGAATCAAGAGAATTTTTTTGCTCAGTCATCAGTTTAGGGAGATCTAATGGTTCCACAAAGTTCCTAATATCTTCATCAGTGGATGAAGATGTAGAACCATAGAGATCAAGATAGAACTCTTTAAAGGCATTATTAATATCAATAGCCAAGGTAAATATTTCACCACAAGCAGATTTCACTGAGGGAATGGTAGAAAAAGACTCTCTCTGCTTTATATATCTAGCCAGAAGTTTTCCTGCTTTATCACCCGACTCAAAGTATGACTGTCTTGCCCTGAATAACCAAAACTCCACTTTCCGTGACAAAATAGTATTATATCTATATTTCAATCGGGTTAATTCTCTGAGACCATCAGATGACATACAGCGCTTCAGCTCTGCCTCGGCACTTTTAATATTTCTTTCCAACTCCACGAGTTCTTGTGCTTTGGATTTTTTAATAAATTAGGCATTCTGTATGATCCAACCCCTAAGAACCGCCTTAAGTGCCTCCCAAGCCACGCCCACAGAGGATACTGAGGACCAGTTGGTTTCCATATAAACACTATATGTGGCATCACCTCTAAACTCACCAGAGCATGATCTGAGACTAAGATATTTCCAATTGAGCAATCAACAACAGATGAAATGAGGGATTTGGATATAAAAAAAAATCTATTCTAGAATAAATCTTATGGACTGATGAAAAAAATGTATAGTCTCTACCAGATGGGTTCAAAAGTCTCCAAATATCTGTAAGACCAAGATTTTTACACATCCTGTGAAGTGTCACTGTTGCTCTAGGGGGCTTGCACACTTTTGCTTCACTATGATCAAGGACTGAGTCCATCAAAAGATTAAAGTCTCCTCCCAAAATTATATCATGAGGGGTGCCAGCAGCTTGCAACATCCCTTCAAGATTTATAAAAAAGCCCTGATCATCAGCGTTAGGTGTGTAAATATTAGCCAAAATCAACCTTTGCCCTTGAATTTCAACTAACACAATAATTACTCTTCCTAATTTATCTTTAATCTGTTTGAGACATTTGAATTGTAGATGTTTATTTAGCAATATAATGACTCCCTTGCTCTTACTTGAGCCAGTACTAAAGAAAACATGTCCACCCCATATCTTCCCAAATTTTTCAGCTTCCTGCGGGGAGAGATGTGTTTCTTGAAGAAACACTATATCATATTTCTTACGTTAAAGAAAATAAATAACATTCCTTCTTTTTATGGGGTGCCCCAACCCATTTACATTCCATGTGGAGAGAGATAGTACACTCGTATTAACATTTGACATTTTGATATAGTAGAAAAAATAAATTGTCAAAAACAAAATTATACAGACCACAATCCCCATTAGTGAAACAATCAACCCCCGAACATCCCCCGGAACAAAACAAACAGAAAAAAGAAAAACATGCGCATTAACCCCGCGCACGACAGCACCAACCGGCGACAATCCCTCTAAACTTAAAAGGTCCATGAACGCCCACAAGCTCCTATGACAGCTTTGCCATCGGATTGCTCAATTTTGCCTCACAAATTTGTGAGGCAAAATTACATAACAGAAAATACTAAGTAAAATAAACACAGTCAATTGGAAGAATGAACACAAAGAATGTGTAGATTCATTTACAGAACTGTCTCAAAGGTGTGATCTTCCACAAAACAAATTCCAGCTGATATAAAACCATTCAGATTCCTCGGACAGACAAACAAATGTTCAGTGAGCTGGCTGTTATGAGTTCAACGGATGACGCAATCATTCCAATGTTTCGTGAAAAAAACTCAACAAAACAAACTAAAGCCAGCAGGAGGAATAAGCACGAAGAACGAACAGATTAATCCACAGCTGTTCCAAAGGAGTGTTATTCAATAGAACAAGCTCCAGCCGCTAGGCAGAACCAATACAAAAAGAAACAAAATCGGTATCCCGGTTCCCCGGATGATCCAGTCAATTCACTCGGAGGCCACATAAAAGTATATACCATGACTTACACAATCCATAAGCTTTATAAAAGACATCCTTTGTGTGAGCAGCATGTAGATATTTTGCGGTTATCCATAGTGTCTACTCTCAATCTGTCCGGGAACTTCAATGCAAAAGTAATCTTTCATCAATGCAAAAGTTTCTTTAAGGAAAAGTGTTATTCACAAAACAAGCTCCAGCCGCTAGGCGGAGCCAATGCAAAAAACCCAAAATGTCGCCCAGCTTCCTCAAGAGTTAGGTACAGCGAGTCAGGCCCACTCACATGAGAAACATCCAATGGTTTACTCAGTCATTGATTCTATAAAAGACATTGGCAGATTTGGACATGTAAATACTTTGCGACCGACCCTCGTTTCTGTTCTCAGTTTGGCAGGAAACATTAGAGCAAACAAGATCTTTTTCTGATGTAAGAGTTTCTTACATTCCTTGAACCGATCGCATTTCTCTCTTGTCGAACTTGCAAAGTCCGGGAACAAGAAAATATTATGGTTCTTCCAAGAAAGCTTCCCTTTGCTCCTCGCCTGGCACAACACAAGATATTTATCGGACGATCTCAGAAATCTGGCCAGAATCGATCTGGGCCTATCTCCCTCAGCAGATCTCCGAGCCGGCACTCTGTGAGCACGCTCGATTTGCAGCTTGTGGCCTATGTTGAGCAGACTTGGGAAAAACTCGTCTAGGAATTTCACCATATCTCTGCCCTCCTCATGTTCAGGAATTCCAACAATTCGAACATTATTCCTGTGGCTTCTATTTTCAAGCTCTTCAAGCTTTTCAAGGAGATGTTCCAGATCAGCTTTGGTCGCGGGCAGATTAGCGGTTAATTCCCTCTCTGAAGATTCCAGAAAATCGATTCGTTTTTCAACATCAGTCACTCTTGTACCTAACTCAGAGAATTTTTTTCCATCGCCATGATCGATCGACGTATTACAGCGAGATCCTCCAAGTCAGCAAGAATCTTCGTCAACATCACCGACATGTTGGACAACTGACGCTGGATTCCTTCTCCCGCCGCGCCATACAAATCCAGTCCCCGGTCTGTAGGCCTGTCGGGGCTTTCATCCTGAACACGTAAGGGTCTTTTAATGTCTCCAGAGTCCGAGGATTTTGACTTCTTTGCCATGTTTTGCAACAAAGGGCAATTGTGTAACTGGGTGTATCAAATTTCACCAGATTATAATATGAACATAATCGAAAATTCAGCAAAGTGTGCAGAGCTCGTCGCTCACACGTCTGCTCCTTGCATGGTGTCACGTGACCTCCCGGTCTAGGTGGTTTGATATTGATGTAAACACAACTTCTTCAGATTTTGATTCCTTGAGCTGGAGAAAGTTAACAGCCATCGATCTTTTAATATCCTCAAGACAGTCAAACAGAGAATTTAAAGTAGAATTATCACATGGCTTCAAAGGGAGATAAAGCTGAGTGTCATCAGCATAACAGTGGTATGCAATGTTGTATTTTTGACAGATAGAACCTAACGGAAGCATATATAAAGAAAACAGAAACAAGGTATGATGAATACCTTATTTCGATGTAGCGCAGTGAAGATGGGTGCTGAAATGGAAGATCGGAAACATATGCCCCCACAGCAGAGAACCCAGGAGGTTCAGCGGGAATGCCAAGAGCCCTTCTCAGTCTCACCGTCACACCACCTCGCTTGCCCCATCTCTTATTGTGTTTCCTTTGATGAAGTGAGCAGTCCAGGAAGCAACAGATGTCCGCCGGTAAATGTGCAATGAATGGGGAATCAGATGACTCTTGCCCCCTCCACTTCCAAATAGATACATCCACAGCAGAGTTTCGAAGGCTGAGAAGGAAATCATAGACGTGAAGTGAGGTACCTTGATGCACAGACAAACACTGAAACAGGACGACGATGGGTAAAACATGCAACACAAACACCAAACGACGGCCTGCCAACAGACACACTGGCGCCATCTTGGATTGGTGTTCTCTCTTTCAAATCAGATGATTGCAAAACACTCCAAAAATGTTGAGACAATGAGTGTTTACCACTATAAAACATCCACATTTCTTCTAATAACACTTAAGCATTTAGGCACTGAAGACACAAGTTTGTTAAGTTTAAAATTGGAATTTTCCCCCATTCATCCATTATGCAGGTCTTCAGCTGCACAATTGTACAGGGTCTTTTTTGCCATATTGTGTGCTTCATAATACACCACACATTCTCAACTGGAGATGGTCAGGACTGCAGGCAGGCCAATCTAGCACCTCTAGCACTCTCTGCTTATTCGGCCAGTATGTAGTTTGAAGTTGTCCTGCTGAAAATTTCAGGATGTCCCTGGAAAAGACGGTGCTGGATGGCAGTATATGCTGCTCCAAAATTGTTACATATCTGTCTGCATTAATGGTGCACTCACAGATGTGCGAGTTGCCAATGCCATGGGCACTGACACACCCCTGGCCCATACAGACACTGGCTTTTGGACCTGATGTTGATAACAGCTTGGATGGACCTTTACCTCTTTGGCCCAGAGAACACAACGGCTGTGTTTTTCAAAAACGATTTGAAATGTGGGCTCATCGGACCAAAAAACATGGTTCCACTGTTCTACTTTCCATCTAAGATGAGACCAAGCCCATAGAAGTCAGCAGCGCTTCTGGACAGTGTTGATGTAGGGCTTTTGCTTTGCATAGTAAAGTCTTAACTTGCATCTGTAGATGCAGCGGCGAATGGTGTTGACTAACAAAAGTTTACTAAAGTAATCCCAAGCCCATGTTCATGATATCCATTACAGATGAATGATGTTTTTATATCTGAGGGATCAGAGATCACACACATTCAGAAGTGGTTTTCTTCTTGCCCTTTACGCACCGAGATTTGACCATATTCCATGAATCTTTTAACTATATTGTGCACTGTAGAGGGTGAAATGCCCAAAATACTTCCAATTTGTCTTTGGGGAACATTGTTCTCAAAGTGCTGGATTATTTGCTGAAGCATCTGTTGGCAAATTGACAATTCTCGAATGATTCTTGCTCTTGAAGGTCTAGGCTGTTTGTGGAGGCAACTTATATACTATGACCAGGGTTGGGGAGTAACGGAATACATGTAATGGGATTATGTATTTAAAATACAAAATATAAGTAACTGTATTCCAATACAGTTACAATTTAAATAATTGGTAATTAGAATACAGTTAAATTCAAAAAGTATTTTGATTACTGAAAAGATTACTTTGCATTTTATTATCATTTGTTTCATTTAATATTTGTCCTTTCAGATGGAAAACATTTATACATATAAATGATGCGATCCAAAGTGCGTTTGAACAGTGGTGAAACACTTTCTTATGATGTGTTACATTCATACGTGCAGACAGAGAAGTAAGTTTGGAGCAGAAGAAATATAAATAAACCTTGTGTAAATTGTCAGGTTTACTCTAAGCTAAAATGCTATTTCTAGCCATTTTACATGCACGTTACCAGGCATGTTCAAATTTTCTTATCAAGAAAATTAACATTAGATCATAATTTCTTTTTTTTTTCTAGTAAGACCTTTGATATAGCGCATAAATTATATTCTTTATAATATTTGTAATTGTTTTCCTGTAAAAATATCTAAAAAGCCTTAAAACAAGATCAGTTTGATTTATCTTGTTTTAGAAACAACACTGCATAAGATATTTAGGTTTTTCAGAGAATGTATTTTGAACATATGTATTTTGTCTTACTGTACTGGCAGAGTTTTTATAGTCAAAACAATTGAAAAAATCTACCGTGCTGAAGAAGTAATCCAAAGTATTTAGATTATGTTACTGACCTTGAGTAATCTAACGGAATACATTACAAATTACATTTTACAGCATGTATTCTGTAATCTGAAATGAAATACATTTCAAAAGTAACCCTCCCAACCCTAACTATGACACGACTGACTCACCTGTTTAACATCTCCTGTTTCACATTGCCTTGTTATTTTAACTCGTCAAGTTGTTATTAGTCTTAAATTGCCCCTGTCTCAACTTTTATGGAGCATGTTGCAATCATCTGATTTGAAATGACTGTACATAAAAAAACAATGAAATTCACAAGGTAAAACATCATAAAATGTTTCAATATAGCACAGGGTGAATATAATTAACAGATCACTCCTTTTTGTTTTTATTAGCATTTTTCATACTGTCCCAACTTTTTCGGAATTGGGGTTGTATATGATAAACTATGATTTAAGGAAAATATGTGCTGCATATAGGACAACAGCCATTTTTAGTATTTTGTTATTTTGTTAATATGCTGTTGCATTTAAAATATGAACCCTGAGATGGCACTCTACCTCCTCATTTCAAGAGTTCACCACACACCACTGGTCCACATTGGTTGTCAACAAACTTACAGTAACATACTGCGTGAAACTTCAGCAATGGATGTTTCATCATTGATTGTGTTTTTCATAAAAGCAGCAAATCTGAACACATTTTTCGCAGACAACAGTGTGAAACATGCTCTGTGGTTGTCATTTGGCATCTCTGGAATGATGCCAAATGACAAAAAACACATGAAATCTGATCTGTCTGTTTAGACGGAGATGCATTAACAAACATCTGATTTTATTCCAACTTTTAAGCCATCTACGAAGTTGGTTTGGATCAAGCTTGTGAAAATGTTATGTTTTTTTTTTCCCTCTTCAGACAACAAAAAAACTAAATTGAACAGAGTCAGATAGGAAACAAGGCCAAAGAGTTCAGCTTGTTGCAAGAGAAAATATCACCCTAATCTCATAATCTCTCATGAATGTGGAGGCTTTTTTTTGCAATCAGATGCACTGTTAAATGTCTTAACCTGCTGGACATTACTGCCTGCTGCATCTCCGCCAGTGCCTTCAGTCATCAAGCTACAGGGTCATCAGACGGGACTCACCTATCACGGATGTTTCGCCCCATTAATCCCGGAACATCTCCTGGTGATGGGGCAGAGGTCAGGGATGTCTCCCTGCCACCTCCCCATAGCTGGACACCAGATCCTTTTGACTGCCTCTTGATCTTGCATTCCCATCAAGACATTCCTCCTTTCCCTTTGGGATATACCATGCAACCAGGGTTCAATACACCCCCTCCCCCATGAGCAGACCTACCCTACGTCCAAGGCCTCTTCTCTTTTAAAAAAGGTAAGCTATCAGTTTCTGCCCACCACCCGACTAGTGTCCATCCTTAAACGAATCCTCAAACAGATTAAGTAGGAGAGCGACGTGAAAGGCAGCAGCGAGACTGCGTCAGCTGCCCCTCCAATGCCTAGCTTGTCATGGTTTCCCTCCCCCACTCAATCCCTATCTAGAAACCCTCTGATAAGGACCGATTGAGTCAGCAGAAATAATTCCTCCCCACCCCTTTTCCTCTTCCACATACCACCTCCTCACCACATGTGACAATTGTCCCCTATTCCTACTTTCTTACTTCTGCACACCCCAGTTTTCATCCTTCCTTCTAAACCAGTGGTTCCCAAACTGGGTGCCGCCAGTACTGGCTTGGGGTGCTACAATATTTCTGCTCAGTTTAGTATTTTAAAAGCCACCAGTTAAAAGTACCGGCAGTACCGAGTACTGACTCAATTCCGCATGCTGTTTGCCTATAGCCAGAAGCTTCTAAAAGTCTTACATGCGTATGCTTTCTCGTGGTGAATGCAGCTACACATGTGAACATTTAAATGCATTTCTTGATGCGATATCAGTGTAAGCAATGTATTATGGGAGTGTTAACAGACGAGACAAAAATCTGCACTGTCTTGACGTGATATTAATGTAAGCCATTAATGTATTACATGATGTAGACAGGACAAAAATCTTCTCAAAATATCCGATCTGTGCAATGTGTAAATGCAGCCTAATAGACTTGCTGCAGCTTTTATTAGCCTATCGTTAATATTAATCAAATGACAATATTGACATTAAAAAGAGAAAAGCACTCACAATCCTTGGCTGGATAACTTCAGAAGCTTTAAGCCAAATACATTTCAGTAACAGGTCTGCATTTCTGTCAAACTCTGACTGTACTGAATCTTTATTAATGTATATCTAATAATCACAGAGTAAATTTAAATTGTTCTATTTTTCATTGAAATACTTTTTTCATGTTTTTATATCACAATTTTTTAAGTGATTAATTGCTTCTGTTCTGTTTGTGCCCCTCTCTCTCACGAACTGGCGCTCCCGGCTCGTCTTTATCCCCCACCCAGCTGATTACGACAATTCAGCACCGGGTGTGCGTCGTCACGGCCCGGCCACACACTCCTCCTCGTCACATTCAAGTAGACATCTTAAAAAAAGAAAAGAAAAGGTTAATCCTAAATCACCTAAATGTACCACACATACCAGTACAACAGATAGAACCTTTGTAATCAGCAGTTAAAACACTCAGCTCTTTATGACTCACACAATCAATGCTGTGTGTTAGCCTGTTCAGTTACGCTAAAGTCGGTTTCTGACAGCCTGTGGCTCTTGTGGGGATTTTCTCCTGACAATCCCAGATCAGGCCATTCTGTTGGGGATAATTCCCTGTGGACTCCTGGGGTATAAGGCCAGATGAGACATTACCTTCCAATTAAACTTTCACCAGCAGAAGCTTAAACTGTTGGGATTTCGGACTGGCCTTGTGTGACCCAATATAGTTAAGGTTGATTAGAGGACTCAAACAAACCCATCTGGATCAGGTCAAGACTGCATGACATGCAAGATGATGGGCTCTTTTTGTCAAGTGGATGTCCTTTTCTAGACAATTCTGGTTTTCTGAATTGACATCTAATCATGAATGTTGCTTTGCAATTGTCATCTGTCTTTTGTCTGCAGGATGACATCAACCTGGATGTAATTGTTTTCTTCATCTTTTTTTAAAAGGATGTGGTGCCTGTAGCTATATACAAGAATAGCAACCTCGAGTTTACTCAATGGCACATTTACATAGGTTGAGGCATATCAAGCTTACAACTTCTAACTGCACTTTCCAGGAGTGGAATATTCAAGCGTGAAATCCTTGCCCTGGAAAGGTACATATATTAATACCCTGCCACGACATGCTAGGTCTCTGTCATCCCTGTTCAAAGATTTAATTCTCTGAGCTTCTTGCCCAGGCTGTGGCCTGTCATCATGCCAGGTCCCTCGTTCCTCTAATTATGCATACCTTAATGTTTCCAGCTCACTATCCGCTCAGTCTGACAGCTTGGCACTCCTCATGCATGTTAATCACTCAATGACTTGCAAACAGATAACAGCGTAGTTAAAGACATCAGCACTCTATTGTAGCAAGTTGACACTAGTCAGTATGAATGGAGCACTCTACCTGAGAGTCTTGATGAACAATGACTCTATAACTGATTAGCAGTTGGCAACTGATTACAATGACTATTTCCCTTGGAGAAACAAATCAACATTTAAAGTTTAAAATATATTTCATACTTCAGATCTCAAACACAATTAGTTTCCCAGTTTATGAATGTTTGTATTCACTCTCACACTTATTGACTGTACATCCTATTCACATGTAATATCTGATAAGATATTAAAGATATTAAACCAAATGGTTTTGATGGAATGGTTCACCCAAAAATTCAGTCATTGATTTACTCACCTTTGTTTGGCCTCATGTATCCAGATAGAAGACAAAGGCAGACCTAACACAGTCGTAAAAACCTAACTCAAGCCCCCATATACCAAGTCGTAAATCTTACTGATAAAAATTGCACCAAAATCAAACAAAGGGAGTCCAAAACAGACTATAAATCCCATGAAGCCTTGCTCACTAACGGATCAAACTCTCAACTCCTATTGGATGAGGCACACAACAGAACATCCCTCAAACCATGACATCATCAAGAGTAGAAATACCTCTGAAATGCTTCCGGGATTTGCTTCCAGCAACTTTGCTTGCAATGTGTAGACACAGCTCATCGCCGCTCTCAGGTGCAGCTTCGTGGCACAAGAAAGTAACGTCCAACTTGAAACAGTGGCCATAAAATCTCCATCTCGCTGGACGAGTTGAGATTATGCTGTGTTTAACCGAACACTCTAACGGATCCGAAGGAGACCGCCAAGCAATCCACATCTTCATCCGTTTGCCTGCAGAAGTGAAGTGATTAAAGATTTCTCTTCCATCTTCAATCAAGTCGACATTTCTGAGTTCTCCGCCAGCCCGCCGAGAATCAGCAGCCGTGCCCGACAACAGAGCAAGGAAACACCATCCCGTCATCACCCGAGCCTCAAGGAACCGTGTCGGAGTTAAAGAACGGATGAACACACATTCTACGTCCTCATACGATTCAAGTAAGAGGTTTACATCTGGGCAGAGATAGAATATTATAGTGTGTTATTCTTGTGTTTCAAGGTTTTTGCTTGTACAGTTTACGGACCGCCATGTCCGCTCATTATTAATACTCAGGGTATTAATTATAACAAATTTGTTTTGCTGTATTGTGGTCCAACCAAATTGGACTGTTGTGCATTTTCGCCATCGCGGGTGAGACCGGCAAACTGAGTTTATCCATTAAAGAGTCAAAGAACGCGGGACTTTTACGAGCCGTCCACCGCGTCTCTGAGCGATAAACTAACAGCTGCTTTCTCTCCCACGATCACAAAATCGGCTTTAGGGCTGTCACCTTATTCTCTTTCTCTCTCTCTCTCTCTCTCTCTCTCTCTCTCTCTCTTGTACTAACCACACACACACACCCTCATGTGTTATAGGATTATTTTGATTTCCATATCTAATCATATCACTGTTTAGTCTGTAGTTGTAAGTCGGAAGTTTATTGACTGCATTGTACTAATTATTAATTGATATTACTGCATAAATAAACTTTGTTTATATTACAGAGAGAAGTGTTTTGGTTTGTTTTGCATACGCCTGTGTCATGCTGACGGGATGTCAGTGCTTGGATTCAAGCCTTCATTCATTGTTTTTTTTCCCGAAAATCGATATTCTTCGGATGTCGATTTTCCTAAGAAAACAATCGAATATTGAGACTGTTATACTATCTGGTTATTAGTCCCTGATTCCAGGGTGGTGCCCCGTCAATGTTAATCCTTATTAATATTCTGTTGATTTTTGATAATTGATAATTATCTTTGATGATTGTTGAATTTGAATGATCAATAAGCTAGTGTTAATTTTAATTAATGTTTCATCGATGTTAACAATTAACGATTATCTTTGATAATTGTTGATTTAAAGGATTAAAAAAGCTAACATTGATTCTCATCAATGTTCTATTGATTTTAATAATTAATAATTATCTTTGATAATTATGAATTATTGCTAATAACCAAACTTGCTCCTAAACGTAGCGCACTACATTTACTGGAGCCCCATATGAGGTTTTAATGAGTTAGATTCAATTAATTAATTTAAATATTAATTAATAACTAAAGAAATATTTTTTTAATGCAGAACACAAAAAGAGACATTTTAAAGGGGTCATGTAATGCGGAATCACATTTTCCTTGATATTTTGAAATATAAGAGGTCATTCTACTATATAAAAAAAATACTGTAAATTACAGAACTCAAAACTTAATCCCCAGTGAAATAAAAGCATTTATTGAAACCAAGCTTCCAAAATGCCCCTTTCTCTGCTTTCACAACAACCCTACATCACTTGGGGTACTCATTAATTCAAGACGGCCTCTACAGCAACAACATCAACACCTATTTTAAAATCATCGCACCCATGGCCCATCTACTGGTGCTCACTTGGCTCACAAACAGAGACAGAGAGAAGGACAAAAGGCCTACTGTCTGTGGCCTAACTACTCCTGAACAGGAAAGGGGATGCATCCGGACTATTTTGAATAATTTTTGTATGCAAACATTCACTACACAGACGCCTTTGACTAATGTCATCTCAAGTTTCAACTCTGAAGAGTAGATACGTTTCATCAGCTGCTGTGGCTCCTGTTGTTTTTTGTTGTTGCTTTTTGGGGGGGGTTCTCCCCAATTTAGCATGCCTAATTCCCATTGCACTCTGATTCCTCATGGTTGCGCAGTGACTCTCCTCGATCCAGGTGGCAGAGGACGAATCTCAGTTGCCTCCACTTCTGAGACAGTCAGCCCACGCATCTTGTCACGTGGCTTGCTGAACGCGTTAGTGCGGAGACCTAGCGGGTGTGGTGGCTCACGCTATTTACTGTGGCATCCACGCACAACTTACCACGTTCCCCACCGAGAGCGAGAACCACTTTATAGCGACCATGAGGAAGGTAACCCACGTGACTCTACACACCCTAGCAACCGGGCCAATTGGTTGCTTTGGAAATCTGGCTGGAGTCACTCAGCACTCCCTGGATTCGAACTCACGATTCTAGGGGTGGTAGTCAGCATTTTTGCTTGCTGAGCTACCCAGGCACCCGGCTCCTGTTGTTTTGTTGTTTAAACTGCTCAACAAACTGTCCTTTCGCCTATGAGCGCTATTTTTAATTGTTGGTGTATGTAAACATGCACTAGATGGATGTCTTTGTCCGTTTTGATTTGTTTCCGGTGATGTGCACCTCAGTGCAGGATGATGAACTGGATGTGTGCGTCTTGTGATTAAAGCAGTCATAATAGGAGTCTTTGCCAAGTAATTGTCACTGAAGGATATGAGACAGTTTAAAACCCTATTGGACTTGATCAAAAAATAAACAGTTCCATTTATTCATATTTCAAATGTCATGATTGTTTATGATGCTGACACGCTGTCTACACCGGACGCGTCCATTGATGCAATGCAACAGCTTGAGGCTGTCTACACCGGGTGCGTCGACACGAACTTTCTGAAACATTTCTTTTTGTTGTTGGCAGTAGTAGCGCCAGTGCAAAATGGAACGGGACACCTGTTTGTTTACTGTTGGAGTGATGCGCCACAACAGATGCTTTCATGGTAGACAGCATTATTGATTATAGCATCCGGTGTAGACAGGGTGTGAGTGTTAACAGTTGTGTTTGAGGTGAATAGTGTAATATATTCAGATGCAATGTGTTGGAGGTGTGTAATGTGTAAACTGTGAAATGTACATTTCTAATGTTTTGGTGCTTGTTCATTCTCTTCCGACTGAGTTTCAAAAATGGCTGAATTTGAGGGGTTGCACACTTTTAGCCAATCATAACAGAGGGCGTTTAACATTGAAGATTAATGGAGGAGCTGAGGCAAACATCTAACTTTTCAGAAAGATTGTCAGAGACAGGGAGGAAAATTATCATATATTTTGGTGAAAAAAGAAACTTTACTAACATTATCAGTGGACCTCAGGGAAGATAATGAAACAATAAAAAAGAGCATTTAATGCCCTTTAAGGAATATCTGGTCCATCTTTTCAGCACAATGCCAGTTGATAGTGACTCACTTTCAAGCTTAAAAAATTTCCCAAATATATCATAAAAGTCAAGATTTATTTCTAGCACATTTAAAAGCAACAGAGTTGCACCAAATTGCTGTACAGTAAAATCTAAAACATATTTAAAAAAAAAAATCCAGGTGCAAATTCGCAAGTGAACACATTAATAAACAACATGCGGCATACCAAATATACAGCACAATAAACAGAATACAGTCTGTGTAACTAAACCATAAAACACTTAAGCTAAGAATTATCAAAAGATAGAGAATACAGATAAGATTTAAGAACAGATTTAAAAATAGCTAGTGAAGGAGCAGACCTCATGTGAAAGGGCAGGCTGTTGTAATGATGTAATATGAGCATGGATTGCAGTCTCCAGATCTTTTGGAGAAAGAAAAAGTTTAAATTTAGCAACAGATCTTAGATGAAAGAAACTTCCCTTTACCACTGCACTAATTTGTTTATCAAAATTTAATGATGAATCAAAAATAACCCCAAGATTTCTTACTTGTGATTGATCACTAGAGGAAAAAGGACCCAATTGCAAGGCAGATGGAGGCCTGGGGTGGCCTAAAATCAAAATTTCAGTTTTACTTTCATTTAATTGCAAAACATTATTTGCCATCCAACATTTAATATCCTCAAACAGTCACAAAGCACTTCAAAAGGACAACCACTGTCAGTTTTAACAAATGTCTTGTGAGACATACAATTATTAGTGAGAAACAAGCCAACATTTAAGTAGACTTCTGTTGCATGTTCATGACCACTATAAGAGAAGCTTTTTCACAGGGACTCACATGTTCATGCAAGAACTTGTGTTGTTTAGCGCTAAAATTAGATGTAGAACTTTTTTTATCAAGACTTTTAAAGCTATATGTCCAATGCTGAGTTCACTTTCACAAATACTAGCTTTTGAATCTTTTAAATCTATAAATATTTAAAATCTACCACTCTCTACCTCAGATCGCATTTGTTGAGCTTCTTCATCTGCACATGTATATTGCATAAATTACGGCACTAAAATAAATTTTAGATAGCAATACATTTTGTCAAACTATGCAATTTTAACAAATTGATAAGTTCCAGGTTGTAAAATTTAAATTACATAAAACAGTTGACATGGTGATGCATTATTAGAATGACAATATGATTATTCAAAATATCTAACAGGGGAGAGAGAGATATGTATTACTGACCTTTAGATTTTCTTTCCACATGTGAACAGATATTGTCGTTTTTTTTCTGGATGCATCAGGTAATTGTTTTTTGCATAGTACTTTTCACAACACAAATAGTTTCAAAGCAGCTTTACAGAAAATTATACTGTATTGTCTGTAATGTCTTAAAGTCTTCATTGTGCAGTTTCATAAAACAATGAGACCTTTATATATATATATATATATATATACACACACACATACATCCGTGTACTCAGTTCTGGAAAAAATTAGGAGACCACTGTAAAATTATCAGTTTCTCTGGATTTACTACTTATAGGTATGCGTTTGTGTAAAATGAAAATGTTTGTTTTATTCTATAAAGTACTGACAAAATTCCTCCCAATTTCCAAATAAAAATATTGTAATTTAGAGCATTTATTTGCGGAAAACTGATCAAAGTAACAAAAAAGATGCAGTGTTTTCATACATTGAATAATGCAAAGAAAACAAGTTCATATTCATTTTTAAACAACACAATACTAATGTTTTAACTTAGGAAGAGTTCAGGAATCAGTATTTGGTGGAATAACCCTGATTATCAATCACAGCTTTCACGCGTCATGGCATGTTCTCTACCAGTCTTTCACATTGCTGTTGGGTGATTTTATGCCACTGCTGGCACAAAAATTAAAGCAGCTCGGCTTTGTTTGATGGCTTATGGCCATCCATCTTCCTCTTGATCACATTCCAGAGGTTTATATACATATATATTTATATACATACATATATTATTTGTTTTTATATAAACATACATATATTATTTGTTTTTAGGACCCATGTGAACAAGCCAAAAGCCACTGTGGCAAGAAACACAAAACTCCAGATGTTGTTAATGGAGAAAAATAACCTCTGTGGAAATAATAACCTCCCTAATCACGTTCTCCTTTGCCGTCTTTAATTTTCAATATACACCAGTTGAGGTAAAAATAAGGAGCCGAGACACTTGCAGGTAGAAGAATGCAAGCTTTACTCAATAGGGAGCGAACACAGAATACAGAGAGTGAAAGTGAAAGTATCCCTCTCGCAGGTCCAATATAATCAAGTACCGCTACTCGGTATACTGTAAAAAATAATAATTAAAAAATACAAAATTGGCAGCTGTGGTTGCCAGCATAATTATGTAAAAAGTACAATAAAATTGTAAACAACTTTACAGAACAACCTGTAAATTTTGCAGTTTAAAACTTGTTTATTTTACGGTGCAGTACCGCCGTTTAAATTATTAAATGATAAACTTAAAATATTAACCTTCTGAAACTGTAAAAACCTGCTTTTCACTTTATAATGTATTGTTAATCACAGTAGTAATTACAGAAGGGCACATGATGACACGAAATTCATCAATAGTGGCCCTTCCTAGAGCAATGACCAATAAACATGTAGAGACAGTGCTCAGTGTCACTCATACAAACACTTAAAACCATCAGGGTAACACATGTGAAATTAAAATAATGCAGTAAACATTAACTAAACTATATTAAATATAACACAGAACACCCTAAAGTACATAACAGATATTAAAAATAAGAAGAAACATAACTATTCCCATAAAATATAATGAAATGCAATGGGTCACGCAGGGAATTCCTGTAATGCCCGATTACTGTACCGTAATTTTAACAATAATTTTCTGTAAAAAGTACATGTAGTCTCTTATTAAACAATGTAAATTTTAACAATTAATTATATGGGAAAATCATATATTTTTTTTTTTTTTTTTACAGTAAAACTGTATGTATTGTCCTTTTAGATATATTAAAAATGTTTTACGTATATTTTACGGTAACTACTCTAACCACTAAGTTTTTTTTTTTTTTTTGTTTTTTTACTGTAGCATTTTTACAGTCTGGTTTTTTTTTTTTTACAGTTTACTGATGATACATTAGATCACTTTCTGATAATATCAGAAATTCAATTTTTCTTTCATGCCCGTGGGCCATTAACAGGCATTGTGTTTGTGATGGAGTGTTGTGGAGCACTCTTGGAGTGAGGGAAAATAACAAAGCTCTGATTTTCAAAAGAAAAAAAAAAACAAAAAAACACTCCTTGCTCCAGGCAAAATCAGGTCACACCACGCTCCGCTTCCACTTCGCTCCACTCACATACTCTGGTTAAGATTAGGCTTGGGCTTTGGGTTGTGGCGTACAGTTTATTAAATATGCCTTCCTCTTCACTGTATTGCAGCCTGTACAGCTGAAAACAACTCACTTTACAACACGCCCAAAAACATTTACTGCTTTGGCCACTGGGGGCAGTGTTTTGCATTCCGGAAAGCAGAGACTGAGTTTAGCTAAAGAAAAGTCAACTTACTGTTTCTGATTTCACTGTGAGATCAGTTTGACTCGATTGTGGCATCATGTGGATTCTAGGCTGGGTAAGTTACTAAAAAACTTTTCTAAAATAGTAATCGATTAGTGACTTTACTGATTACTTCATCATATTCACAGTAATAATTACTTTTAAGTTACTGTCTAAAATGCTTCACAAAAAAGCTTTAGTTTTTTTGCTCAACAAATTCTAAAGATCTCTATCTCCTCCTTGCTCATTGATGCAAATAGATGTACAGTACATATTAATGCAATTCATGTCTTAAATGTACTCTACATAATATTATTTGATAAATGTGTAACCCAAGTAATATACTTAAAAGTAAATAACTATCTTGAAAGTCAGTAATTATAATCCATTTACAAACATTTTAAATGTAGTGCATTACATTACTTTTTATATTAAAATATAATTAGATTACATTAATTAATTACTTAGTAATTAGATTACACACAACACTAGTCTAGACCTTAAAAAAAGATATTTTTATATAGACAAGAGCACTTCTACAGAGAGCATACATTTGCAGGGAATGACGAAAGGCTGTATCGGTGGGGTTGTGTGGAACACCAGTTGTGAGACTGGCAGAAAATGTGCATCTCTGCTCATAAGACAACTGTTATGCAATTATTTGTGAAAGAGACTCATTATCTTTTCAGAATTATTTGGAATCATCAATTACATTAAGCAAGCAGAGAGTTTTTCAGACTGATAATTTCATCTTATTTACCATCTTATTTAATTATAAAAGTCTTCAATAATTCAGCATGTAGCTCAGTGAACAGAGTGACTGAAAAGCATCATATTCAGACTATTTGCAAGAGAAAATGAGCATCTCATACACATCCTTCCTCTGACTCTCTCAAGGTCATCAAGAGCAATGCACCACAAGCATTAATAAGAAGCACTAACAGTCATCCACAAATGGCAAAGCTTTTAGTGTTAATTTCAGCACTAGACTAGTTACTGGAGTCTCTATTTAAGTCATTCCTTTGTTAATGAACTAATTAGGCTGAAAAGCAGCAAAGGACAAGTGTGCCATGGGTGAAGCAGCACTGAATAAAGAATGACGTTTGTAAAGTATCCATTAATTTTCCAGTTCACGTAAGGGCAGACGTACAGGTGAGGGGGCCAGATTCAGATTGGAGGGCATAAGAAGGTTTCATTCTAAAGGTGATGGGTTGATCATTGATATTCACCTAATTTATAATGAGTTAAGCTCTGACCTCTGCCAATGACCTCTTTTGCCGTTGCTGTACAGACATTTTGTGATTTTGAATGGAAGTGTTGGCTAAAATCAAAGACATGAGGCTTTGCTCAATAGATGGATCATAGCCGATCATCCTACAGCATACAGTTATTTTATTACAGGAAGAAATTATGCATCAAGTATTATGCAAAAAGAAATCAAGACGGATTCAAAACAAGTGAACCCCACATTGAATTTTCTTAAATCAAGCCATAAACTAGTAAATAATTAAATATAAAAGCAATAAAAAGGGCAAAAAGTTGAAAAGTTGTGGTTGTACAGTGATTTTAGCACAGGTAAGGGGTGTTCTTAGACTCAACGCGAAGCTTGGGCTATGTCCACAATAATACATTTTCGGTAACACTTTACAATAAGCTTCCATTTGTTAACATTAGTTAACAATGTTAGTTAACATGAACTAACAAGGAACAATGTCCCTGTGTTGTCATAACCCCATTTTACTTTCTTTTTTTTTTCTTCTTAACACAATGGGAGAAATTGTGAAACAATATTGTGCTCAGTGATGTCATACAATGGCAGTTTATGGGGACCACCTCTTCAAGCTTCAAAAGAACACAAAATATAATTCAGAAGTCTAATAAATTATTCCATGAGACTCATGCTTGTAATGAAAACATATGATAAGGTTTGGTGCAAAACAAACCGAAATCTAATGTATCATTTATTGAAACTGTTGACTGACCGTTGCTCTACTCTGCACGTTCATAAGACTACACGAGACCAGTAGTTCATGCAGCACACTGGCGAAATGGAGCGTTCAAGCGAAAACACGTTTTGTTTATCTAAAAACAGGTCCGCCACAGTGACACTAACAAAACACAGCTGCACATAAACCAGAGAACAGAAATTATTTAACATGTCTGGAGAGTTTGTAGTACAAGAATAAATGAATTTATTTTATTTTTTTTAAGTGGAGTATTCAATCAAACAGAGAGATAGAGTAGGCAGGAATGTCTGTCACCTGTTCTCCATTTCTGAAACTCTGTCTGAAGAGAGCAATACCTCAGCGAACTATTCGGTAGGTGCAGTGGTGTCTCAGGGTCATTATTTAGTGTGGGGCACAAACAATCACTTAATCAATTACTTGACTGATCTTTGAAACAATGACAAATAATTCCAAATTCATTTTGACAGATAAAAAAGAAACAATAAACATTTTTAACCTAGTGCATCAGTTTGACTTCACTCTTTGTCCCTCATATTCCTGCTGTGCTTGTGCCCTGTTTATTCCCTGGTCTGTATTAACTGGCACCATCATCATTTACACCTGGTATTGTGCATCTCTTTTGTGTTTGGAGTAGAGGGTATCTGATTTCAACTGCATACATCAATCATTACTTCAGTGTGTTAATGCATGATAATAAAGCACAAACTGCATAATAACAAAAGAAAACACAAAAAAAACAATGCATTATTTCAGCCAATTATGCATCCATTTAATATAAGTGCAAACGACACGTTTAGAGCAGAATTGTTCATTGTCTTAGTAGAGTAACTGTGGTAACTGAGCTTCACAGATGTGCTTCTCATGTTACACTTTGTTCACATCAGGGACTATGAAGTTCTGTGAACTTGTGCATGTGTGTATGCTCTTTGACCAGCAAAGTTTAAAAACCTTGTTTTAGCACAGAGTTTGATTGACAGGTCTATTGACATTAGAACTGATTGGTTTCACCAGACTCAAACAAGGGGAGTCAAAAAATCTATCATAAAAGCCTATCTACTGTCATTTATGTGCCATTATAATGGTACGTCCCTCAATGCCCTAGTACTTATAAGATTAAAACAAGTATGACTGATAAAAATAGATCATGACAGAAATTATACAGAGAGTGACGAATAAATACTTTTTTCTACTGCAACCTCTGAACATGATGCCACACAAACATGAGGGGCAGGGAGAGGGGCAGGGGGGGCCTGGCCCACCCAATCGGGAGCTTGGCCCACCCTGGCCCCAACCCCCATAACAACCAATCACAAAATTGGTGCAATGTTCAATTCAGCTCCAGATGTTAACATTGTTGATACAGCTGTATCAAAGATGGAAAACAGGTTTTCCACAAATAATTTAGAGCTGATGCAAGCCCTCTCATGTTTGATGCCAAAATCCAACAAATTTCTTGACATTCAGCTGCTTGAGCCTTTCTGTAATCTTGCAGGGGTTGCAAAAAGTGAGCTGCATAGTGAAATTCTTGTTGCCAGACCAATGCTGACCAAAAAGCTTCCAACTGATGCTGACTGTTCGGCTGTTTGCAAACTCTTGCAGGAATACAAAGATGCATTTCCAGGTCTTCATTAACTGTATTTGTCTGCCCTGGTCATGGGCTTTTCTACTGCTTCATGTGAGAGCTCATTCTCCACTCTGGCAAGAATTTTTACACCGTTTCGCTGCACAATGCTCTGTTACTCTGCTCTCAGTATCTCCCGATGCTCATGTCAACAGCTTGACACAAATACAATTGAAGTTTTTGATTGGCTCAGGGGCAAAGGAAAACTAGCCCCTCAGGCCATCACTGAATGCTCGTTGCACATGCGCATGACGTTCACCAAATCACCATTGATTAACATTGAGGATGAAGGGCTAGCCCCACGCATTGCAAATGAGAACGATTAAATGGCTTTTACGCAACATACCTTAATAATAATAGATTTTCTCAAAAGAATATATACTTTTTTCTTGTATAATGGACATAAAACACGTTTAAGTTGCAGAAAATATATAATTTCTTAAAATAAATGTATGATGATCCCATGCAATTTGCACAACAGTGCTACCTCTGGCGGGGCTTAGCCCCACTTGCCCCTAATATAGAGATGCGTCTGGGTAGGTGTGACATTCTCAGCCAAAATCAAGCAGTTTTTAACGTCTCATTATATGCTGGCTTCAAAATACTGTATTGAGAATGTTTTTGGACTGGTGCCAGTTCATAGCGGGCAGGTTTCCCACAGCAATGCTGAAAATAGAAACCAAGTGATCGACAGATTGTCCTGTCGCTAGTCACAGCTGTTAGGACAAAAACTCTTCTTCACATAGAAAGATAACTTTTATCACGTGTCGTTTGCCATCATGTTAAGAAACAGTGTGACTGTGGCTGCCCTCAGCTTCCTCTGTCTATAACTGCATCCGGAAACTGGAAAATGCTGCCTTCGGAGTTTGTATACAGAGGTAGGATGAAAATAAGGCCAGTTCCCTTAAGAGTTCCATTCATTCATAAACACTGTAAGTTAAGCCGTTAACTGATTACAATTTCGGATGCAACCTATCTCTCGAGGTTTCACTGAGTACTCTGGCTAAAAAAATAAATAAGGCTGGGTATATAAATGCATCTATTCTTCGACTACAGTACAAACTCTTCAGACTTGTTTTGCAAGTTTGGTTCTCTGGTTTGTGTGCAACTGTGTTCTGATCTTTAGTATCGCTATGGTGGACCTGTTTTTAGATGCAATTTTGCTTGAATGCCCCATTTCACCAGCGGGCTGCGTGAACTACTGGTCTTATGCAGTCTCATGAATGCACGGAGGAGAGCAACGGTCAGTCAAAAGTTTCACTAAATAATGAATTAGACTTTGGTTTGTTTCTCACCAAACCTTATTGAATGCTTTCATTACAATCATGAGTCTCATGGAATAATTGATTAGAATTCTGAATTATACTTTTGTGTCCTTTTTAAGTTTGAAGAGGTGGTCACCATAAACTGACATTGTATGACATCACTGAGCACCTTCATATTCTCCCTTTGTGTTAAAGAAAAAGAAGAAAGTCATATTGTATTATAACAACACTGGTGAGTATACAATGACGGAATTCCACTTTTGGGTGAACTATCCCTTTAAGCATTTATTAATATTAGTTAATGTTAATTTGAACATACTAATACATTTTTTAAATCAAAATTAGTTAACATTGGTTAATGCACTATGAACTAACATGAACTAACAATGAACAATTATATTTTTATTAACTAACATTAACAAAAAATAATGAATGATGTAACAAATATATTGGTAATTGTTTGTTCATGATACCTAATGCATTTACTAATGTTAACAAATGGAACCTTATTGTAAAGTGTTACCACATTTTCATTTAAAACATCTTTTTTGCTATGTTTTGGCCTTCCATCCACACTGAGATGGCATTTTTGTCCAGCAAAAACTGAGCTTTTCAAAAACACTCTCCCAAGTGGATAAATGTGAAAATAGCCTCTTTGCATTGAAGTGTGGAAAGGGAAAACAGAGATATTTGAAAACGATGACGTATTGTCATGTGACACAGTCATGTGATTCATCCAACCCAAAACAATCAATGTGGCGTCCCACATTGTAGTGGTGTTGCTGTGTCAGCTATTTACTTCCACGATTTAGGACGATTGCGTTCATATCAGCAGTGAACTGTACCCCAGACCACCTTTTCAAGCAGACTCGGGTGCAGTACGGGGGTGCACACCTGAGTTCAGAAAAAAAAAGCATTCACATCCAAACGAACTGAACCTTGACATCAAATGAACCCATGTGCGCACCAAAAGTGCTAGTGTGAAAGAACTAGGAGTGTAACAATATATTGTGTATTGCAATGTATAGCGGTTCAAAAAATGACAATATGTGTCGTGGAGACTGGACAGTTTTTTCTATTTTTCTATTTATTTATTTTTTGGTCTGTTCTCTCCTAACGCATGACACGCAACGTCCTACGCCAACGTCAGTCGCTTCATAGCACACTAGCAGCTGCTGCCAGAAAGATGTTGAATAATGAGTGCGGCTGAAACTGACGTGGAAATAGAGGATGCCCCATCCTCTTAAGTCAGATATATGGCAACATTTTGGTTTTCCTGTTACATGAATGCTCGACCAAAAGATTACAGAAAAAAAAGAACGGTATGTAAATACTGTAAAAGAACTATAAAGTACACATCTTCCAATATGATGCTGCATGTGCAACGTCACCACAACGACAATCTCCGTGAGCAACATATGACAAAGAGAGTGATCAAAGGCCAGACATCTTTGCAAAGTAGTTTTACAGCCCCGTTGTCGCATTTATGTGCAAGAGTGAAAGAAATAACCAGATGCATAGGCCTTTTTATGGCAAAGGACATGAGGCCATTTTCTAATTTGTTTCAAGACTATTTGTTTATGGTTTACCTTTTAAAGTTTAGTTTAATTGTTACTTTAGTAGTTCTTTAGTAGTTCTATTAAGAAGTTTAGGGTGCAAATTTCCTAATTCTAATTTCATACTAAAGCTAGTTTATTTTTCAGTGACAGCCCAATTCTATTTGTAATTTACAGAGAAGGAAATTTAAACTTTGACTACTGTTAGAGTTAATTTATCCAAAAGAAACTGTTTGAGGATTGTTTATTTTTACATATAAAGATAATTTATGTCTGGCATTTATATTAGGGCCAAGCTGTCATTATTTAATATTCCCATTACTGCAGTTTTGATTGCAAAATGTACAAATAAGAAAACATGTTGTTGGTTGAACATTGTTGATGTTTAAGGAAATAAATGCATTGTTTTCATTTCAGTATTCTTTTTTTTTTATATATATATATATTTAAAATATCGAACCGTGAACCATGAACCCTGTATCATGAACCGTACCGAATCGCGAGTTTAGTTTATCATTACACCCCTAGAAAGCACCCTAAGAGAACCATGAAATTATGAGGAATACCAGGAGATTACTGAACAGAACATCAGGCCATTAGTCATGTTAGGATCAAATTAGGTCTTTCAACAAGAGACTGAAACCCAAAGGATTTAAGAAAATCTACCAAAGAATGGCTCAGTAGAAAGAAGACCTGTGTTTAGATTTGTCAAGTCAGTCCTAACTAAAATCCAATTGAGATTTTGTGGCAGGATCTGAGGCAGGCAGTTCATGCCAGCCACCCCTCAAACCTCACTCAGTTGACTGAGTCCTATAAGGAAATGTTGGCACAAATCCCCCAAACCAGATTTTAGAAACAGATTTTTTGGCTATAGAAGATGTTTACTCCAAGTTGTCACTGATAATGATTGTGCCACAAGCTATTGACTAAAAGCGTTCACATACCTTACACACCATTCAAAATAAATGTTTTTGTTTGTGTCCTGTATTTGAAACAGCTTCATGAATTGGGTTTCATATTAAAATTTAATATGTTAATTTTAATATTTTATACAAAAATTGTGACCATCCCTGTAGGGTTCACAAATTTTCAAGCAGCACTGATTTACAGTATGTAAACAAATTATAAGCACACTCTTCCTCTGTTGCAAAACAAACTCCCCTACTCTACTCTGCATCCAGATATTAAAATGAAAGTGCTCATGACAGCCGTCAGCCTGGTTTTTACTTGGCATGGACCCGTCAAGCATACTTTTAAAGGTGACACTCAGTTATTGATCTGTGTAGACCAGGTGCTATTTTTGCAGAAATGCCAATGCTCTGGCCTTAGAGACACCCAGTCTTTTCTAAAGATAGGACTTCAGAGGAAGTAACTGCTTAGATGAATGATACAGCAAAAAAAAGTCTTTGAGAGGTATTTCAATTCAGCTATCCACCAGTTTGTTTTACTTGTCACAGTAAAAGAAAGAGTAGCATGGACTTCCTGCAAAATGCTGGATTTTCTCACAGTCATTTAACTTTGATTTGTGGTGATAACCATTTCTCAAACAGCCAGACTCTATGGTCTATAAATATTCACAGGAGACAGGAGATTATGTGTAGCTATTATGTAAGGGTGACAGGGACATGATGATGGGGAGAGGAGAGACAGCCAGGGGTCTGATGGGACCTGGAAGCAAACACACTACTTTATGTCTCTTCTTTGGTTATATTCACTCACTGTCTCTCTTTCTCTGACGTGGTACTCTGGGAGTGATTGGCAGATTATAAGAGTCAAAATGACAGTAGTTATGTCTTAGGGAGATGTCATATCAAACTTGAGAACAGCTGGAGTAATATGACTGCAAAAGGAGACACTGGCCCTTATTAATGTAATGTTCAGAGGATGAGAGCTTTTCTGCTTGGCTCTCGCACAATACTGAAATTTGCACTCAACTTACACAACACAAACATACAGTGGCCCCAAAAAGTTTTTGGACACTTAAGTCACACTAACAAAATTTGTACATTTCATTGTATTAGATAACAAAATATCAAACCAAGTGACATCTGCAAACAAATGATGCTAGAACTTTTTTCTGAACTAACTTAATTTTTCTTAGCCATTTATTTCAAATACTTTTAAACAACTGGTCCCAAAATTTATTTTAGTGGATGCACAGGATCAGTTCAGTCAGTTCTCTTCAGATTCACACAGGTGTCCTAGAAGAGTAACCACAGGTGTTGCTTATCACATTATCTATGGACATCACAGAATGTGTCCAAATATAATTTGCCTTTATTTCGAACAAAATGTCTATTGTTTTCTCATTTGAAACTTGACAGCCTTCTTTTTCTGAAATGTTCTATTTGAAATGCTGAAAATTGATACATTTTTAGGTGAGGCTTAAGAGTCCAGATATGTTTTGGTGCCACTGTATGTCTCTAAGTTATTAGAATGCAGCTTTTATCAAGGTAAATCCATTTAAATTTGATGCTGATGCTTTGAGAGAATTGATGAACTCACGGTCCCATAGAGCTGTAATCTGGGACATTTTGGATGCATACATTTCCATCTCCCATTTTAGAAAGCCCTCACCTGGTACTTCTTAAAAGTGGAAATCATCATTCTGGATCAGTTTGCCTTTTAATACATTGTTGACTAAGAAAGCTGATCAAAGTGCAAAATCAGTCTTTTGATAGCAGATTTCTATTTTTGGCAAAGAACAACATGTGACATTAAGATTTCTTTTTAGAGGAAAGACATTAGATTTTGCTTTAGCTCAGGAGAAAAATCTGAAAAGATTGAAGTTTTTCTCTGAAGATTTAAAAGTGTCCATTTGCTTTTTATTGAAACAATTTCAATATTAAAAGAGATATATGGAAACTGAAAAATGAAATGAACACATCAGCATTTAGAAAGGATTTGTTCAACTCTAATCTTAAAGGAATATTCCGGGTTCAATACAAGTTAAGGTCAATCGACCACATTTGTGGCATAATATTGATTACCACAAGAATACATTGACTCGTCCCTCCTTTTCTTAAAATTATATATATATATATATATATATATATATGAGTTACAGTGAGGCACTTAAAATGGAGGTGAATGGGGGCCAATTTTTGGAGGCTTTAAAGGCAGAAATTTGAAGCTTATCATTTCATAAAAGCATTTACATTAACTACTATATTAATGCGTCTGTATTATTTGAGCTGTAAAGTTGTTTAAATGTGTAACGATGGCAGACTGGAGAAGGCAGGATCCAACTGCAGTTTTTTTTTTTTTTTTTTTTTAAATGCAAAACTAGACCACAAAGCACATTATAGACTGAATTAACAGAACAAGAACCGACAATGAACAGAGGACAACACAGGGATTAAATACACAGAGAACTAATGATGAAACTAGGGACACCTGACACCAATGAACACAAGGACCAATGAACAAAGACCATGAAAAAGAACTAAAAAAAAACCCATAAACAAATGAAAGACACGAAATGAACAACATACATAGCAACCCCTGGTGGTCACCTGGGTAATCCTTACAAAATGGTCATATTTACAGTCATTTTAGGATTTTAGGGTTTCTTGACATAATATTGTCATGGCAACAAAGTTGTAAAATTGGCTATAACTTTTCACAGGAAAGGTTAGTAAGTGATTTTATCACCCTAAAATCATGTTTACATGCATATTGTTTATGTCTTGTGGCCATTCTTTTGAAAAAGTGAGTATTTTAACATTAACAAATTGACCCCCATTCACTTTCATTGTAAGTGCCTCACTGGAATCCAGATTTTTGCTTTTTTAAAGAAACGGAGGGACAAGTAAAAAATAATTTTGTGGTAATCAATATTATGCCACAAATGCTGTTGATTGAGCTTAACTTTTATTGAACCCAGAATATTCCTTTTAGCTGAATAACTTTGTATTACCCAAAGTAGAGATGCTTGCATTAGCCAGCACAACTAATCAAAGGAAAAGGACTGGTAAAAAAAAAAAAAAAAAGTGAAAATAATGTCGTCGTGCAACTGTGAACATACCAACACCAGATCTGTGTACACATGGCAAAATACATTTATTCTGATTCATTGTGACAATAAGAGCTATGTTTCATCTGAAGAGAATGAGATGAGAGTAGAGATTGTCTACAGAGAGGGCAGGGCAGATACAGTTTTTCTCTGATGCTATTTAGAGTTGTATCTGAACTGAACAGAACCTCTGTGCTTGGATTGGAGAAGCTCAAGGCAACGTCAAGATCAGTAACAGGTTTGGTGGAAATGGCCACGGTCGGCATCCATTGTTGCATGAACTGATTCTGTCAGTCCTAATGAAGTTAATGCCTGGGAGATAAGCATGGTTTTGACTCAGCTCTCAGAGAATATTGCCGGCCACTTCAAAATGGGGACAGGTGAAGGTCAGAGAGGTCAAGTTCTGTCCGTAAGCTGAGCATGAACACACACACACATACTGTATATAGCCCCAAATGTGCGTTCACAAACATGCATGCAACTGCAGACTGCATACACACATGTGACTGCAGAGCTTCATGTGTTCTTTCACTAGGCACGTCACGTGGTAACACACAAAGGAATTGTAATCACTTTCAGAATTACACATCATCAAGAGTATATTAAAACATTTCTGAAATAGACCGTTCACAAAGAAGTAAGAATTGGGGAAGAATTATAGTGTTGGTTGTGACAGCACATTAAACGATTTGTCCAACATGTGAGTCACATAGAACAAAGTTGTTGTTTTTTTTTTTTTTTTCCTTTAAACGTCAACTGTGCAATTTCTGCACCACTAACGTCACCAAACAGAATTGCAAAAATAATGATTTTTTTTTTTTTTTTTCAGTTTCCAGATTTGTTTCTCGAACACTCCCCCTATCTGCCATAGGTCTGGAAAACAGGTAATCCCATCCCAAATTCATGCAACTGGTTGTGCTAATGCTGCTGTCTAACTGGTTAGGATGCTTAATCAAACAGAACAATGTTTTGATAGCGCCACAGTGTTAACACTCTTCTGGGAAATCAATTTACGAATGGCTTACTTATAGCCATCTTAATAGCGTTTTTTACACACACCCCTCAGGTCATACAAGTACAATGAATAGGGGTAAATACAGGTAAAGTGGGACACTTTCTGATAATCATAATTGGTATTGTTTTAGAAATATGATCCAAATGGCTAAATCAATGTCATCCTATACTATTTTAGGATGATCTTAATGCTGATGATAGATAATTACACAGAAGTGTCACACTTTACCTGTATTCACCCTGTCTTATTCTTACTATAGGAGTTTATTTTGCTTGTTTTCCAGTATACATAATGAAACGTCTTCAAAACAAGATAAATTTAACTTAGAGTTTCATATTCAGACTTTTCCCCTTGTTTTAAGTATAAACCTCACTAAATGTATTAAGTCCTTAATAAATTTAGTGAAAGAGAGAGAGATTGGGAGAGAGAGAGATAAAGACTTTGGCATCAGTATTCAACTGATGTGTCCATTCTCACCCAAGTCTCCCTGCCCTCGCTATTAGTCGTGTGTAGTTAAAAGGGAAAAAAAGGTTTTATTTATTCATGGCCTTCATGCATTCACTCATAGAATATCCCATACCTCAGCTTTTGTGTTTGAGAGATAACAATCACTGTCAATTTTTGCTTCTGAGACATCCATTCAATTTGTTCTCCTCTGCTGTCTTCGTAAAATGTCTGAGCATTCGATAACGGGCACTGCTTTGAGTTTCTTGATGCCAAAAGCAAAATCAGGTCCATTTGTGTGGATGCACCCCCTCTTTGTATTAGCATTTCATTACTGAGTTTAGAGCTCTGCACCTATTCCATATAGAAATCAATATTTAAAGAGCTTGGTTCACAAAAGTGTATTCTAAATGCAGCATTGGACAGTCAGAATTAGGTCTAAATTGAAATCCCCACTGTTCTGAAAGTTTAATGCTGAAAACTGTAATGAAATTGGAGCTTAGAGAGGGGACTGATCATGTAGATTCACTCACTCCCACATTCATTTATCCACTTAATTATTAATGTATTAAAGACCCCTGCTATGTCATAAGGACTATAAAAATGCTCTGCATTGATGACTATAAAAATCAATGCAATTTTGGGATCACTTTCCAGTATAGCAGTTTATGCCTATACTGGAAAGCTGAGACTTCTCTGCAGTTCAATTAGGTCATTAAAGTAAGTCTAAAATAACAGCAAACAGTGTACATCATATTATAACCAAGCTTAATAAAAAATAAATCACATTCCTCAAACATGCAGTACAGTGAGGTTGCCAGACTCTGTTTGTTTCAGCATTTAAACATTTGTTTTAATGAAATATAGTTACATAATTTAACAGAAAGATAAATTTAGCTACCTGTTGTAATTCAGTGTAGCAGGCAGGGCCATAGCTAGAGGGGTGAAAGGTGGTAATGATTCTAGGGGCCCACAGGTCCAGGGGGCCGTATAACAAATTCTAAACTGTATTTTGTAATAGGAAAGGGGCCCAAAGCAATATACAGCCAGGGGCCCCAGAGTACCCAGCTACGGCCCTGGTAGCAGGCACATTAATACAGGACCATACCTAGAGGTTCTGCAACTTCTGTTCTCCCTGAAATTCTCTGGGCCACTTTCTTTTTCTCTAATCAAAGTTTTCTTACCAGTATATTGCTTTCCCTCTATTTTTATGTATATTCTTTGATTTGGTTCCTTTATTTCTGTTCATCGGTTATAACTGTCCTCTAATCTTTCATCACTGTTCTCTTATATTCAATCTAATTTCTCATAGCTTATCATTCCTCAACTCTGTTTTAGCTGATTTAGTTTGACAAATTTGTGGATAAGCGGTAGACATGTAGTATAATAAATTACTATTTTTTTTTTTTTTTTTTCACAGTCTCTTACTGTGAAAGGGATAGTTCACCCAAAAAATGATCAATGATTGGATGATACATCAAATTCCCTGACCAATTAAAAGCTCATTAAAAGGATAGTTTACCAAATTTTTTTTTTTTTTTACATTTTGTCATTATTTACTCTCCCTCATGTTGTTTTAAACCCATATGACTGTAGCTGGTGGGTTGAAAATAATCACCACAGGAAACAAAATTATATTTGGGGGTTTTACTCTGACAAAAAAAAAAAAAAAAACAGTGGCCGATGGGGCCATATTATAAAAAAATAAAATACAAAAAATAAAATACAAAAATGAAATATGATTCACCAAAATACGGTAGAGGCCAGTTCTTGCATGTGCACCAAAACATGGTCAAACTCCATTCATGCAATCCATATGCATCCCAAAGACTTCTCAACTGATGAACAAAACTGGGAGCTCTCTTGCACAATAAATGTTCTCATGTTTCTAAACAGCACACATGTGCAACACGAGAGAGTGCTGGAAAACAGGTGTCGCAAAACTCCGGTTATTAAAGGGGCCACATCCAATTTATATCTAGAATTAAATTTCATGAAATTTCTCCACTTGGCTACATTCTCCCCTGCTAAAAGTCATTGTTGACTTAATACGTAATTTTCACTTCTTTAACAGCTTCTCTACAGAACACACTACCCAGGCTTGTTAACACGTGAGAGAAGACTTCAGGACTGTGAAACAGCATTGCTTGCTGATTTTGGCTCATTAAATGGGTTTGAGTGTATGCCAGCATTGGCTCTTTTAGTTCTTCTTGTTGCTGGTACAGGCTTTGTCATCTCTGGTTCAGACAATCTAGGAGCCGTGCCAGTGTCAGGCTCAACTCTCTCTGGACCAGACCATCTAGGAGCTGTGTCACTGCTAGACTCAGCTCTCTCTGTTACCAAACCTTGTTGTTCAATGTTCTCTGAAATCCAGGGCTGGATTGGTAATCTGGCATACCGGACATTTTCCCGGTGGGCTGACGCACTTTGGGGCCGATCATGGGCAGACTGGCCATCGGGAGAACCGGGACTAAGCTGAAATGAGCCGCCGCATTATGCAGAATGGGCCACAAAACAGCGCTGCGATATGCCGAAGGGGCCAGCGATATGCAGAAAAGGACAGCGACACAACACAACATCTTTTGGACCAGTTTCTATGTAAAATCCCGGGCTAATTTCTCTTCCCAGTCCACCTCTGCTGAAATCAGTACAGGTTCACCCATAAGGGCTTCAGCGGCTGAGACAGGGTTTTCAGGGTTCACATTCTCTGTCTTTTGCAGACTAGGATACGTGACCTCTTCAAACACAACAAACAGGATCAGAATGCACAACCTCAACCTGCTCAGAAACGGATTCTCCCCTTGATTGTGCTGTTGTGGGAGAACGGGTAAAAGGGGTAAGTCTCTCATCAGCTTTGTGTTCGGCGTATTCCCTGGCTTTTTCATGAGCTTCTCTCAATCTGTCTTGGTGAATCACTAACCAGTCATTCTTTCTGTCCGCAGTTTAAGAACTTGCACTGAGCGTTACACTGAGGCTGATAGGGTGTGGTGCGGGTTTTCTTTACACTATACATTTTACACAGCTCAGCAATCATGTCGCTTTCATTTCTGCCCTGATCAGAATGCAATCGTTCAGGCTCACCATATTTTATGAACACTTCTTTCAGAAGGATCTTGGCAGTGGTATCAGCCCTCTGATCCTTGGTTGGAAATGCCTGTGTGAACTTTGTGAAAACATCAGTCACAATTAACATGTTCTTATGGACATCAGAGGCAGATTCAAGCACAGTAAAATCTACTGCCACTTCTTCAAGGGGCCTTGAAGCCAGAAATGGCTTCATAGGAGGATGTATCCTTGGCTTTATTTATTTATTTATTTATTTATTTTTTAATTTATTGATTCCATGCAGCAAATCAAATAGACACAATAGAAAATGCAAAATCAAACCACATGAAATCACAACTTTTCCTTATCTTAACACATCCCCAAAAAACATGGGTTGTGTCCCCGTCTTCTGATTGGCATCACCAGCAGGTGGGTGTGTCTTTAAGACCAAGCCTATACAATCTAAGGGGTCCAACAGAATCGATGCAAAATCTTAAACTGCATCAGATGCACCCTTGCATCTCTAGATGCAGACTTGCCATTTTTTAATCCTAGCCCACACTCCCTCCTTCAATACCAGGTTTAAATCATTCTCCCATAATCTCTTGAGAGAAGTTGAAGCTCCGTTCCCCAGACTCTGAATTAACAGGGAGTAATACACTACATTAGTTCACTCTCCGTCTCTGTAGCGGATGTAAACTGATCCTTCCGACGGGTGAATATCCATAAAGCCGCGGGTCCAGACGGCATTCCAGGCCATGTCATCAGAGTGTGCGCGAACCAACTGGCTGGTGTTTTTACGGACATTTTCAACCTTTCCCTCTCCTTGTCTGTGGTTCCCACATGCTTTAAAATGTCCACCACTGTGCCTGTACCAAAGCAATCCAAAATCACTTACTTAAATGACTGGCGTCCTGTTGCTCTGACCCCCATCATCAGCAAATTCTTTGAGAGACTAATCAGAGATTACATCTGCTCTTTGCTGCCTGCCTCACTGGACTCACTGCAGTTTGCATAGCACAACAACCGCTCCACTGATGATGCCATTGCATCTACACTACACACTGCTCTCTGCCACCTGGAAAAAAGGAACACATATGTGAGAATGCTGTTTGTAGACTACAGCTCAGCATTCAACACCATAGTGCCCTCCAAGCTTGATGTGAAACTCCGGTCTCTGGGCTTAAACAGCTCACTGTGCAGCTGGATCCTGGACTTCCTGTCAAGCAGACGCCAGGTGTTTAGAATGGGCAGTAACATCTCCTCATCACGGACCCTCAACACTGGAGCCCCGCAGCGCTGTGTTCTCAGCCCACTCCTGTATTCCCTGTACACACATGACTGTGTGGCAACACACAGCTCCAATGCCATCATTAAGTTTGCTGATGATACGATGGTGGTAGGTCTGATCACTGACAATGATGAAACAGCCTACAGAGAGGAGGTGCACACTCTGACACGCTGGTGTCAGGAGCACAACCTCTCCCTCAACATCAGTAAGACCAAGGAGCTTGTGGTGGACTTCAGGAGAAAAGACAGAGAACACAGCCCCATCACTATCAATGGAGCACCGGTGAAGAGAGTCAGCAGCTTCAAGTTCCTCGGTGTCCACATCACAGAGGAACTCACATGGCCCGTCCACACTGAGGCCATTGTGAAGAAGGCTCACCAGCACCTCTTCTTCCTGAGATGGCTGAGGATGTTTGGAATGACCCACCACACCCTCACATGGTTCTACACCATCACTGTAGAGAGCATCCTGACTGGCTGCATCACTGCCTAGTATGGCAACAGCATTGACCTCAAAGCCCTGCAAAGGATGGTGCGAACTGCCAGACACATCATCGGAGGTGAGCTTCCCTCCCTCCAGGACAGCTAAACTAGGCGGTGTGTGAAAATAGCTCAGAGGATCATCAGAGACTCCAGCCACCCGAGCCATGGGTTGCTCTCACTGCTACTCTCAGGCAGGCGGTATTGCAGCATCAGGACCCACACCAGCCGACTTCATGACAGCTTCTTCCCCAAGCAATCAGACTTTTGAACTCTTGATCTCTCACGATCAATATACATCAGCACTGCACTTTATTAATCTTATTAATCTCACACTGGACTGTCATAAATTATATTCTCTCTTAACAACACACTGGCAACTGACTATCAACTGACAGCCTGAATGTCAATACAGCAAAATGCAACCTATTTTGTTTTGTATACTGTGTATTCTATATTGTGTGTATGTGTATTTTATATTGTCTGTATTGTATACTGTAAATTGTATATTATTATTTGTATTTTGTGTTGTGTGTAATTATGTGTATATTAGATATGTAAATTGTGTTGTGTAATCTAATGTTCATGGTAAATTGGTTTATGTCTCATCACTCTCATGACTGCTATGTTGCTCGGAACTGCATCCAAGACTTTCACCTACTGTTACACTTGTGTATATGGTTGAGTGGCAATAAAGTGATTTGGTGCTTCATGACCTTTTCCAAAAGCAGTAATCACCACTTCCAGAGTATCTTGCGCTTTAGGGGGTTTATGCTACTCCCATAAATAGTACAGAGCAGGTGGCACAGCTGTAAATACCTAAAGAACTGAGATCTAGGAATCCTAAAATGTTGAACCATATTTTCAAAAGATCTCAACACTCCACTCTCATATAGGTCACTGAGCATATTAACCTCCCTCACAATCCACTCTGACCAGCAGAAAGGGGATTTATTAATGCATAATTTAGGGTTCAGCCATATGCTTGAAGCAACATTTAAATAAATGTCCGAATTAAACACTCTGGACACTTTTGTCCATACTGCGTGCAAATGCGAGATAATGGGGTGTGACTTAACTTCTCTGGTTAGTTTAATAGAAAGGCTTTGCAATGGCAAAATAGGGGCAAGAACTTCCTGTTCGATACAAAACCAGGGAGGGGCTCTCTCAGGTGGAAGCGACCAATGAGCCAAATGTCTGAGACCGTATGCATAATAATAAAACAAACTCTTGGGCAGGCCTAGCCCACCATTGTCAATCGGCCTATGTAACTTATTGAAATGTAATCTGGGACACTTACCATTCCAAATGAAGGACTTTGCTATACTATCAAATTGCTTGAAATAAGAGAGGGCGTCATCTACAGGGACAGACTAAAGCAGGTAGTTGAATTTTGGAATACAATTAATTTTAATAACATTTACCTTCCCAATCATATATAAATGTAATGAAGCCCACCTGCCCAAATTGCTCAAAATCCTTTTTTATTAAGGGGTCAAATTAACTCTAACTAAATCACACAAATTTGCTGGGAATAAGATGCCCAAATACTTAATGCCCTGTTTGGGCCAATGGAAGGCTGAAAAGCCATTACTGGGCTGTACGCTGTCAGAGCCAACGTTTCAGATTTAGACCAATTGACTCTGTATCCTGAGAACTTAGAAAAGGAATTAATAATTCTGTGGAGGCAAGGCATAGATCTAATGGGGTCGAAGACGAATAATAAAATATCATATCAAAAGCTTATGTGCCATAACTCCTGCCACCACTCCTGGAAAATCAACTTTCTTACTTATTGCAGCTGCTAATGGTTCCAGGGCAAGATAGAACAATAAGGGGGAAAGAGGGCAACCCTGCCGGGTGCCCCTATCCAGAGTAAAATCATTTTAAATTAATCTATTTGTTTGTACCGCCACTACCGGGTTTCTATAAAGTAACTTAATCCATCCAATAAAAGTATTCCTGAACCAGTATATTTCCAAAACCTTAAAAAGATAATCCCATTCTACCATATCGAACGCCTTTTCACCATCAAGTGAGATGGCAGCAACTGGGGTCTGATCATTCCCCACTGACCACATGATATTGATGAAACACCTAATGTTATCAGAAGAGCTGCAGCCCCGAATAAACCCCTCCTGATCTATATGTATAAGAGATATCATAACTTTACTTAATCAGTTAGCCAAATTTTTTGACAATATTTTCATGTCTAGTTGGATCAGGGAAATTGGATGGTAACTCTTACACTTGCTCCTTTTTAAGAATCAGACTGATCCGGGATTGTGTCATGGTTGGCGGAAGCTTTCCATTCTTTAATGATTCCGTATAAATGTCTAACAAAAGTGGAGCCAGTTCTGTAGCATAAGATCGAAAAAATTCAGCAGCAAAGCCATCTGGCCCCGGAGACTTACCTGTAGGCAAGGCGTTAATTACCTCGCCAAGCTCCTCCAAGGAATTGTTTTACTCAGTCGTCAATTTAGGGAGATCTAATGGTTCCACAAAATTTCTAATATCTTCATCAGTAAACGAAGACGTGGAGCTATAGAGCACAAGATAGAATTCTTTAAAAGCATTATTAATATCAATGAAGATATGTAAAAAATTTCACCACCAGCAGATTTCACTGAGGGAATGGTAGAAAAAGACTCTCTCTGCTTTATATATCTAGCCAGAAGTTTGCCTGCTTTGTCCCCTGACTCAAAGTATAACTGTCTTGCCCTGAATAGCCAAAACTCGATCTTCCGTGACAAAATAGTGTTATATCCATATTTCAGTCGGGTCAATTCTCTGAGGCCATCAGGCGACATTTGCCGCTTCAGCTCTTCCTTGGCACTTTTAATATTCCCTTCCAACTCCACGAGTTGTGCTTTGGATTTTTTGATGAATGAAGCATTCTGTATGATCCGACCCCTAAGAACCACCTTCAGTGCTTCCCAAGCCATGCCCACAGAGGATACTGAGGACCAGTTGGTCTCCATATAAACACTGATTTCGGCCTTTAACATTTGTTGAAATTCAGGATTTTGCAGCAGGGATACATTAAAGCACCAACTATATGATTTATTTTTCTCTATATGTGGCAACACCTCTAAACTCACCAGAGCATGATCTGAGACTAAAATGTTTCCAATTGAGCAATCAACAACAGATGAAATGAGGGACCTGGATAAAAAATAAATAAATAAATAAATACAAATCTATTTATTCTAGAATAAATCTTAAGGACTGATGAAAAAAAAAATTTTTTTGTCCCTACCAGATGGGTTCAAAAGTCTCCAAATATCTGTAACACCAAGATTTTTACACATCCTGTGAAGCGTCAATGTTGCTCTAGTGTGCTTACACACTTTTGCTTCACTATGATCAAGGACTGAGTCCATCAAAAGATTAAAGTCTCCTCCCAATATTATATCATGAGTGGTGCCAGCGGCTTGTAACTTCCCTTCAAGATCTATAAAAAAAACCTGATTATCAGCGTTAGGTGCATAAATATTAGCCAAAATCAACATTTGCTCCTGAATTTCTGCTAAAACAATAATGACTCTTCCTAATTTATCTTTAATCTGTTTGAGACATTTGAATTGTAGATGCTTACTTATCAATGTAATGACTCCCCTGCTCTTACTTGTGCCAGCACTAAAGAAAACACGTCCACCCCATATCTTCCCAAATTTTTCAGCTTCCTGCGGGGAAAGATGCATTTCTTGAAGAAACACTATATCATATTTCTTACATTTAAGAAAATAAATAACCTTCCTTCTTTTTATGGGGTGCCCCAACCCCTTCACATTCCACGTGGAGAGAGACAATCCACTCATATTAACATTTGACTGTGGTAGCGGGGGCGTGGTCAAGCATCTCTCCGGAGAGAGAGAAAGCGGTAAGGGCGCTTACACCTGAGCTAAATTATGTCTATCACCTGTCTCTAATTTCAGTGAGCACGGGGAGAGCGGCATAAAAGGAGCCACACCGCCAGTAGAGAGAGAGAGAGAGACCGGCATAAGAAATGCAATTCCAGCACGAAAGTTATTGTGAAGTTGTGTGTAGCTAAAGTCAATAAGTGTTCCTGCAAAGCTGTAAAAAAAACTTCAAAACTGGATAAATTAAAGCACCCACCTGAACTGGGAAACCTCGCATGTCGCCTCCTCCTTTATCCCAAAACCCTTACATTGACATTTTGACATATTAGAAAAAATAGATTGTGTGTTTAAAATAAAATTATAATGACCACATTCCAACAGTAGTGCAACAATCAAACCCCCCCCCCCCCACAAAAAACAGAAAAAATAAAAATGTGCGCATTAATCCTGCGCAAGACAATGCCAACAGGCGTCCATCCCTCTAAACTCAAACAGTCCATGTACACCTACGAGAGACCCTGCGGCAACTTTGCCATCAGATCGGTCAAGTCTGGTGCTTCTATATAAATTTTGTGAGACAGAATTACACAACAGAAAATTATCTATAAAACAAACTCCAGCCAATAGGCAGAATAAACACAAAGAACGTGTAGATTCATCCACATAACTGTCCTGAAGGTGTGTTCCTCCAAAAAACAAGCTCCAGCCACTAGCGGAACCAGCACACACACACACACAAAAATAGGCCGTTTAGTTTCCTTGGGCAGTCAAACTAATGTTCAGTGAGGGGGCCCATTCGGCTGTTTCATGAGTGCAACATATGACTTAATCACTCCAATGTCTTGCAAGAAATATTCCACAGAACAAATTCCAGCCAATAAGAGGCATAAGCACAAAGAACGTGCAGATTCATCCACAAGCTGTCCCGAAGGAGTGTTATTCCACAAAACAAACTCCAGCCGCTAGACAGAACCAGCACAAAAAGAAACAATAAAGGTGCTCAGTTCCTCGAACAGTCAAGTGAATGTTCAGTGAGTCAGGCCCACTCGGCTGCAACGTGAGTACAACAAGATGACTTACACTCCATTGACTTTATGAAGGACATCGCCTGCTGTGGGCATGTAAATATTTTGTGGCCATCCTTAGTATCTATTCTCAATTTGTCCGGGAACATCAGTGCAAAAGCGACCTTCCATTGATGTAAGAGTTTCTTGCATTCCTTGAAATGATCACACTTCTCTCTTGTCGAATTTGCAAAGTCTGGGAACAAGAAAATGCTGTGGTTCTTCCAAGAAAGACTTCCTTTACTCCTTGCCTCACACAACACAATTTCTTTATCGGACGATCTCAGAAATTTTCCCAGAATTGTTCAGGGCCTGGCATCGCCGACATGTTCATCAGTTGACGCCGAATCTCTTTCACCTCACTGGCCAAATTGAGTCCCGGGCTTTCGGCCTGCTGCTCAGGGGCTTCAGCTTGAGCACGTAAGTGTCTTTTAATGTCTCCAGAGCCCGAGGATTTTGAATTCTTTGACATATTGTCTTCCTAGAACAGTTAAAAATCAGGGTGTATCGAATCTCACCAGTTTATGACACAAAAAAGTATTCAAAGAAGCAAGTGTGCAGAGCTCGCCGTTCACACGTCCGAACCTTGCATGGTGCCATGTGACCATCTGACTGTGGCAACTTGGTTAAGATGCACCTTTGACACTTTTTGATCCACTGCTCCACACATTATACACGCCAACCCAGAAGCATCGTTGACTCAACAGACTTAGTGTGCGCTCAATGTCCTTATGTCCCATACTGTCATGAACACTTTCAAGGACCTGTGTTTTAGACATGAGGGTAAGAGCAGCTGTTGACATTCACCACGATGTTGGTAATACACAATGTGATAAAGCAAGCCATCCAGCTCTCCGTAACACACTTCCACTTCTTTATCAATGACAGTACAGTCTTTGATAGACCAGATCTCTCACAAGTGGTGGGCTTTTAAGTTCCCAAAAGGTTCTGAAAGAACTGAGAGTGTGATCTTTCAACTGAAAATCCTTCTGTTCAGCTGTTGTATAACCTGGCAGAGTAGGCGTACTTTCGTGAGGGTTACTGCCTTCCTCTACTCCACACTCTAAAGCACCAATCTGTCTAACCCTACAGCACTTTTCACCAGCCATCACTAAGTCAGGTTCTAAGGCTGTTTTTAATTTGTTTATGATAATCCAGATGACAATAGAATCATAATATTCTGCATCCTCAGGAGTGGCAGGCTTCTCCTGCTGAAGGCTGCCTAGAGAGTGCATTAGTAGCTGCATTGTGTCATCCTGGGCAGTATTTCACCTCAAAGTCAAAGATGCCTAATTGAGCAAACCATCTTTGCTAAATTTCACTGAGCTTGGCCATTTTAAGATGGCACAGAGGGTTGTTATCTGCAATGACCACAAACTTGAAACCTAGCAGATAACCACTGAATCTTTCAGAGATAGCCCACTTGAGGGCCAGTAGCTCAAGCTTCATGCTACTGTAAATTCTGTCATTCCCTTCTGCTTTACGAAGTCTCCTACTGACATAAGCTATGACTCTCCTACACTCACCCTGCTGTTGGTATAAGAAATCACTCAGGCCTTCACTGCTCGCATCAGTCTCCAGTGTGAAAGGAAGATTGAAATCTGCATACCCTAACACAGGAGCATAAGTAAGCTTCTCCTTCAGCAGCTCCAATGCTGAATGGTACTCTGATGACCACAAAGAACTAAACTATCTCTTTATGGCACCAAACTGCTTTATACTCAGGTTCACTAAATCATGAAGAGGGCTGACAATTATAGAAAAACCTTCAATGAATTCCTTAACTGTACTGAGGATTTTCCATTGTTTGACCACTTAAAATTTACCTGGAGCTGAAATCTGATTACCTAAGAAAGTTATTTCTTGCTGCAAGAAATTACACTTTTCAGGCTTAACTTTGAGACCTGTTTCTTTTAGTCTGTTAAAAAATACTTCCAGTCTCTGCAAGTGCTCTGGGAAAGTGGGTGAGTACACCAGTATGTCGTCAAGGTACATTAGCATGATCTGAAAAATTAGATCACCCAAGGAAGCCTGCATAAGACGTTGAAACATCGAAGGTCCACTGCAAACCCCTAAGGGCATAGAAGAATACTCAAAGATCCCAAATGGAGTCGTAAATGAAGTCTTATGCCTGTCTCGCTCGTGGACAGCAACCTGATGATATCCACTAGCTTAATCAATGGAAGAACAGATCTTTCATCTGTCCTAGGCAGAGGAAATTCATCTTGCTTGGTCCTTGAGTTCAGCTGCCTGTAATCGACACAAAGCCTTAGACTGCCATCAGTTTTTCTAACTAGCACGATAGGTGAAGCATAAGCACTAGCGCTTTCTTGGATCACTCCTTTCTTTTGGTGAAATGTTCTCTGACTTCCCTATAGTAAGTAGGTGGCATATGCCTATAAGGCTGGGCCACCAGTACATCATCCACCACGTTAATCTCATGTTGCACTTTGTCTGTAAAACCGAGGTCTTCATCCTCAAAAGAAAAAACATCAGTACTTGATGAGTACTTCATCAATAAATCACTCAGCTCTGCATGCTGTTTAGGAGTACCACCAATGTGTAGTTTGTTGAGAAACCCTTTGGAGCTGTCCTCCAGTAACTTAACTTTTTTGTGTGTTTACACTGATCTCTTCAATATCAGCAGAAATTCTCTGAAATCTCACCTCACACGTCTCACGTAGTATCAAACTCTGCATAAACCAATTGTCTATATCTGCTAATGATGTTCATGCCAATGAGGCCTGGTACAGCAGGAGAGTTTTGTGAGTCTCTGACTACTTGGAAACCACATTCTGGTAGAGTAATACCCATGGTTTCAACCTCCAACTCAAGATAACCTAGGTATGGTATGTCTAAACCCTAAACCATTGGCAGCTGTAATCTTCATCCAGCCTGCTGTGTATAGCATATCTTTATCCTCCAAAGACAGGTGTTCTCTGAAGAAACTCTCATAAATAGTACTGACCTGGCTTCCTGTATCAAGCAAACAAGAGGTCATTACTCCATTAATCTTTAGATTAGCAACAGGACATGAGCCTATGACTGCCCTCGCACTGCCTGGCTCACAGCAAGCGAGGGTGCAGGTTTCCCTGCCGTACTGATGTTTTAGCATTCTCTGTGACAGTCTGTTTGTTTTTCTTCACACACCTCTTAGCTATGTGTCTTACATCATTACACCGGAAACATATTGGCTGGCAATCATCTATAAACCTTGGCTTCATCTTGGCTTTACTATGAGCCATAGGTTCTGACTTAATGCATTGGAAACTGAGTTTCTCGACAGCTTGAGCTAGCTCTCCTACAGCTTTTCCTAGTTCTGCAACAATTTTTAAAACTTATTCAAGAGTAGCAGGGTTTTTCTCAGGTATACCAACAGAAACGCACTGAGCTTCTGCTGTCTCTGACAAAACACTTCTGTTGCTGACCAATTTTGTGACTCAAGATTTAGGATCTTCTAGAGACCACATAAGGGTCTTATCTCGCACTTCAAATAGTGTTGACTGTGGCTTGTCTCTCACAAGCTTACGAAGCTCCCTTCTAAGGCCTGCTTCCCTAATCCCCTCAATGAATTGTTCTTGGATTGCCAAATTCACATTTGATATTGCATTTGATGATTGTTTCAGGATAGAAGTCAGAATTTGAGACAAAGCAAGAAAGTAAGCACGAATATCCTCGCATTCCATTTGTTTAAGGCTATAGAATGTTTGTGACAACTGAGACACACTGCGCTTTTGTCGGAAAGCTTCTCTCAGGTCCACATGGTCACTTTGGTTCATTTCCCATCCGTAATCTGACCTCTTCTAAGGCTGCACCTTTCAAGAAGGAGAGTACGAGGTCTAACTAGTCCTCTGTGGTCTGATTTCTAGCATCTAACACCCTCTCTACTTCTTCAATAAGCTAATCAACATGTCTTCTAACTTTGCTGAAATCACCACTAAATGGTTGGATGTGATGCTCTCTTAGCAGAAAAACATAAGACCTGGTAGGCTCTCTACTCAAATTGATGATAGCTGCCATGGTCTCTTCATGCTTTCTGTTGAGTTCCTGAATCTGTCAGTGAACATCATGCATACTACTACCTGCACCATGTTCATCATCAGTGTTTTGTAATACTGGACTATTATCATCAGATTGTGACATTTTTAAAAGTTTAATTTACTAAAAAAATGGTGTCAGTTCACTTGTGGGCAAAAAAAAAAGCCTCTTAATCAGTCTGTAACATTGAAACCAAAGGATATTTTGTCGAATGTCTGTATAATATACTTCTTTCCTTACATGTAGAAAGTCACTGGATAGGTGTCTCATCAAATAGTACCCCCGTGGAATCAGCAGAACACAGGTGCTCTCTCTCTCTCTCTCTCTCTCTCTCTCTCTCTCTCTCTCTCTCTCTCTCTCTCTCTCACCAGCAGTCTCGTCACCTTGCCATGTCTCAGCATCTGTTCACTGGACAACTGCACCAAGGAGGACAGCCTCCACTCTGTGTCCCACTGGCACTTATCTTCACCTCTACCATATTTCAAAAAGAACAAAAAATGTACCTATTGGCTCCCAAAAGTCAGATACCCCGGTTAAAAAATCTAGCTGGTGGATTGAAAATAATCACCACAGGAAACAAAAATATCTTTTGGGATTTTATTCCGACAGCTGTTTATTAAGAAGAAAAAAGAAAACAGCGGTCGATGGGGCCATATTATATATATGTATAAAAAAAAAAGAAAATACAAAAAATTAAATACAAAAACGAATTCATCGAAATACGGTAGAAGCCAGTTATTGCATGTCTATCAAAACATGGTCAAACTCCACACATGCAATCCATATGCATCCCAAAGAATTCTCAACTAATGAACAAAACTGGGAGCTCTCTTGCGCAACACGTTCTAATGTTTTTATCCAGCACACATGCACAACACGAAAGAGTGCCGGAAAACAAATGTCGCAAAACTCTGATTCTTAAAGGGTCCACATCCACTTTATGTCTAGAGTTAAATTTCATGAAATTTCTCCTCGTTGCTACATGACTTTCTTCAGTGGAACACCAAAGGAAAAGTTAGGCACATGACAGCCACACCATTCACTTTCATTGTGTGAAAAAAGATGCAATAAATTGAATGGTATCTGAGGCTGCTATTCTGCCTAGCATCTCTTTTCTTGCTCCACAGGAGAAAGTCAAATAGAATATGTATTTGGAACAACATAAGGGTGTGTAAATGGTTGCAGAATTTTAATTTCGGATGAGCTATCCCATTTAAATTACTTGTTTGATAAACTTGCCTTTCCTATAAAGTAGTTCGGTTTTGCATTGTACCCTACACTGCTTCTGGTCTCTTTATTACTTTCTTTGCTTTTATGGCAAACATACTTTTATGCAAAATCCACAAGAGAAGTTGAAAAACAGGCAAATAAAAGTCTAGAAAAAATGTTTTTTATTTTTTATTTTAGACTTGCTTAGTGACAAAGTGTAAGTTAAAAACAGACCAGTAAACAAACATTTCCGCCCATAGATTTCTTCAGTGCTCACCATACAAAAATCATAAAAAAAATATCTTTTGCAGACACATGATTAGAGACCAGTACCAATTACACAAGAAATTACATCTGAGAAAACAACTATCAGGAGGCAAGATGACACATCTCCTTTTTTCGTCCCAGTGGCATGAATGAGGAGATGGACCATGGTTGTTTTCTCAGATGTAATTTCTTGTGGTATGGGTTGTTTAATTTCTTGTGGAATTATTTGTTTCTTTTTTCTGTACTTCTTTTGTCCATTTTCCACCATTCGTCCTCCGCCACCCAGATTGAGGCGAGTCACTACACCACCATAAAGACTTAGAGCACATTGGGAACTGGGTATTCCAAAATGGGGAGAAAATCTGTTTTTGTAATCTGTTTTTCATTCAGTACTTCTCTTGTGGATTTTGGATACATTTGTTTTGTCTCTATGCACCTGAAGTTATTATACAAGTCTTGTTTGAGCACAACAATTCCTTCTACACAAAATACTTTTATGGAAATTTTAATTTCTTTCCTGACAACATACTGACTCACTTTTGACTAACTCATCATATCTAGTCTGTTCAGTTTCAGAACATTTATCAGAGTGCAGGATCAGACTATTTTTTTGGAAAGGGTGGAGGGGGCTATTGATTGAAATATTAAAACTACCTGCATCATGTAGAGCACGATTTGTAGATTAATTATTTTTTTATAGAGAAGTGAAACACATTGAATTACTGTATTCTACATTAGTAGATTAGAAGAAGAATAAAGTTGTTTCAACCTTTAACCTCATTAGTGATGACCCTGCATTAGAGTGTAATTGAGATTCTGTTCTCATTCTTGCAAAACTCTAACACAACCACGTTTTCATTTTTCCTTACAAAGTGAGAACATAAGACAAGTCAAACAGTGATAATAGCAGTTTCCTATCTGTCACTCACTCTACGTTGTTTCGATGTAGTTACACTAGGGGTCACTCTTGGGAGCCCCAAACACCTCTGCTTTTTGAAAAAAGGCCAATGAGAATTGGCGAGTGGAATTTGCATGCCATTGCCCCGGACATACGGGTATAAAAGTAGCTGGCATGCAACCACTCATTCAGATTTTCTCTTCGGAGCCGAGCGGTTGTGTTCAGCAAGCTGAATTACTCTGCCGATCCATTCACCTCGAAAAGCTGTTGGATTTACAGTGCATTACAGTGGCTTCTCCCCCTCTTGCACTGGTGAAGTGCAGAGAACGCCCCTGGGTGCTTCAGCAGCTAAAAGAGTATATTCTTTCTCTAAAAGTGTATATATCCCTTCTAAAAGAGTGGCATTAACGGAGAGCATCTTTTTAAAGATGCCTCTCTGTTTGTGTGTATTTCCTGGTTGCGGTCGTTACCTCTCTGCTTCCGATGGCCACGATCACGGTCTTACGTGCTTGGGCGCTGCCCATGCGGAGACATCGTTCATGGACGGGTCATGTTATCACTGCGAGAGCTTGACCATGGCAACGTTGCGGTCGCGGTTTTTCCTTCGTTAGAGGGAAAGACCACCCCAGTGGCTCCCCGCCTCGGTCCTTCTACCTACGGGTTTGAGGCCACGTCGGTTAGCACTGGGGGCGAATTGGGGACCCCAATGGGAGCCACTCCACCGGGTAACTCCCCATGGATCTCCCATTCCCCAGTACGCTCGTTTGCCCCATTGGGATGAGACCGCCGTCTCGTCTCAGGGCGAGTTTGTGATCTCATTTTGGCGCTCGCGAAGTGGATGAGCTCTCGATTGCAGCATCGGAGAGCGGGCTGTCCAGTCTGACGCTGAGGACTCGACTGGGCTCCCACCATTGGGTGTGGACGCCCAGTCACAGCCTGACACACAGCTGGCAGCCATGCTTGCCTGGGCGGCTGTGTGTGTCAGGCTGGAGTGGAATCCTCCACCCCCCCTGAAACCTCGCAGCCTGACAATTGGTTCCTGGGCCCGGAGTGCCGCTCACGGCCGCGCACCACCCCGGTCCCTTTCTTCCCGGAGGTGCATAAGGAGCTCACAAGGACGAGGTGGGCACCTTTCACTGCCTGGACCTGGTCTCTGAGCTCCTCTGCTCTCACTACCCTCGATGGTGGGGCTGCCAGGGGGTACTCGGCGATTCCGCAAAGTGCCACCACCTGGCGGGGCTGCCTGAGACCCCCGTCCAGCGCCTGTAGGGTTATGTCGTCTCTGGCGACTGAGGCCTGTGGTGCTGCTGGACAGGCCACCTCTGCCCTGCATGCCATGGCTCTCCTGCAAGTGCACCAAACCAAGGTGCTAAGAGAACTGCACAAGGATAGTTCTGACCCAGGATTGATGCAGGAGCTGCGCTCGGTGACTGACCTCGCTCTCCGGGCGACGAAGGTCACGGCACGGTCTCTCGGGCAGGCGAAATCCACCCTGGTGGTCCAGGAGTGCCACCTATGGCTCAACCTGGTCGAGATGAGAGAGACTGACAAGGCACGGTTCTTTGACTCCCCCATTTCCCAGGTCAGCCTGTTCGGCGACACTGTCGAGGACTTCGCCCAGCAGTTCTCGGCGGTGAAGAAGCAGACAGAGGCAATAAAGCACATCCGGCCTCGGCGCGGCTCAAGAACCCGCACCCCGTCTGCTCGTCACCAAGGGCGTCCTCCTGCAGCAACAGCACTGGCTCTGCCGCAGCCCACCCCGCGGCCCAGCCCCGGCGTGGAGCCCACCGCAGGAAGCAGATGCCACCCGTCTCACGGCCGGCTGCCAAGAACCCAAGGAAGGCTTCGAAGCACCCCTGAGACGGGTGACCCAGGGACAAGGAGACCCACTTCTATGGAGCTGGTGGACAGACCACTCCATCCCCCGGTGGAGGGCCGGGAGGAGAATCTTTTGTTTCATTTTTTGCCGCATGCCCAAGAGGCTGCAGTACCCAAAACTTCAACAAAAGAGTGGTTTTCTTGTTCCCTGGCTCACATGTCAGGTGCGCAAGGCTGTCGTCATGACCACCGTCCACCATCCCATTTTGGCAGGTTTGGTGCTCCAGCGGCAGACCCCCTGCCCCTGTGCACACAGCTGTGGCACAAACATGCCCACACCAGGTTGGTTCCAACGGACTGCAGGGACGATATTCCTCCTCCCCCCTCCTCGACCAATCTTATGGTGGGCCTCAGGAGCCAGGTAAGTGCTTCGATGTATCTGGACTCAGCACAGCCACGGGGTTCAAGCCCTCTCGAGAAAGGCAGTGGGTTGCGGCCAATCTTGTCTGGCATCAAGATTGGTTCTCGGCGGTAGACCTGAAGAACCCGTACTTCCACGTCTCGGTCTTACCTCGACACAGACCCTTCCTGCGGTTTGCTTTCGAGGGCCGGTCGTACCAGTACAAGGTCCTCCCCTTCAACCTGTCCTTGTCCCCTCGCATCTTCACGAAGGTCACAGAGGCAGCCCTTGCCCCTTTTAGGGATCAGGTGGTGAACCTGCAAGCGCTGCCCCAGGAGGAGGCAGACCCAGCCTTGGCATTGCTGTGTCCGGTGCATGCTTTACGCATCTATTTGGATCGCAAGCAGAGCTTTAGAAGCTCAGAGCAGCTCTTTGACTGCTTTGGTGGACAGCGGAAAGGAAGCGCTGTCTCCAAACAGAGGATCGCCCACTGGGTCGTTGATGCCATTGTGATGGCATATCACACTCAGGACGTGCCGCCCCCCATGGGATCACGAGCCCACTCTTCTAACAGTGTAGCGGCCTCCTGGGCCCTGAGCAGTGGCGCCTCTTTGGCAGACATCTGCAGAGCAGCGGGCTGGGCAACACCCAACACCTTTGAGAGGTTCTACAATCTCCGGGTTGAGCCGGTTTCGTCCTGTGTATTGTCAGGTACGAGCAGATAAGTTCCGGCACAGCTGGCCAGGTGTACCGCTTGCGCATAGCGCCTTTCCCTTCCCTTTTTCACGAGCTGTGATCCCTGGATGACTTTCCTCCTTAGCCCTGTGGCAGACGAGTTTGCAGAGAAACTCACTGACGGCCCAGTATGTGTGCTAATTAGGCCCTGTACTGGGGTAGGTGCTCCACATGTGCTGGTTCCCCGTAGGTGACCCCATGTGATATCTTACGCTAAATCGTTTCCCTGTCGGTAAACTGCATCCCGGTCACCATGTTTGTAGAAACTCCTCCCCCCTCGGCTAGGACCTACCATGCGACTTCTCCACATGACATACTTCCAACAAGACTCGGTAAGATCATGTGACGTATTTCCACTCAAAATATCCCCCCCCCCTTCTCTGGGTGGGGTGTGGTCTCCATGGTGTCTTCCCCTTGGGAGTGACACCCCCCCGACGTAGACATTTATGGTCCCCAGTTGGTTAACAAATTCCAATCTTTCTGGGGAGAAAAAAGAGGAAAAGAGGCCATGACTGGGCTAGCCTGTCCCTATTTTTTGGGCAGTTGACTTGTTCCCGAAGGATTGTTCGACACTCATAAAAGCGCTGGGGGAGGTTACGTGACGGCCTGGTGTGCTGGCTACGAGGCACACAGCGGTTTGCCAATCTCGCACCGCGAGTCCACATAACACAGTTCAGCAAGTTGTGGCATTTTGTATAGGGACCTCTAGTGTCACTACATCGAAACAACATCGAGTGAGTGACAGATAGAGAACGTCCTGGTTACTTTTGTAACCTCCGTTCCCTGATGGAGGGAACGAGACATTGTGTCCCTCTTGCCACAACACTGAACTACCCGCTGAAATGGCCAGGACCTTGTCTCAGCTCCTCAGCACAAAACCTGAATGAGTGGTTGCATGCCAGCTCCTTTTATACCCGTATGTCTGGGGGAGTGGCATGCAAATTCCACTTGCCAATTCCCATTGGCCTTTTTTCAAAAAGCAGAGGTGTTTGGGGCTCCCAAGAGTGACCCCTAGTGTCACTATATCGACACAACGTCTCGTTCCCTCCATCAGGGAATGGAGGTTACAAAAGTAACAAGGACAATCTGCCCTGTTTCTGTACGCCCTCTGATTACAGAACTTGACCCTTCTGGACGATACAAAAATCAGATCACTTTCACTGCAGTCACTCACTTCCGGCTAGTGAAATTAATGCACTAACAAAGTCAGTTTTGCATACACTTTGTTAGTATTTGGTAGCAATGCCTTTAAATTTTTAAACTTGGGTCAAACATTGTGGGTAGCCTTCCACAAGTCTTAGTCATCATTGTGTAGCTTGACTAAATATGATGGTAAATTGTGTAGAAAAATAAATAATTAATTATTAAATAATAATTGTATTTAGAACCCCAGTGAGCAAGCCAAAGGCAACTGTGGAAAGGAAAACAAAACTCCATAAGATGTTGGCTAATGGAGAAAAATATCCTTGGGAGAAACCAGGGGCCAGTTCCCCTCTGGCTAAACAGCATGATTATAATGCCAATATTAGTTATTTGTGTGCAGTGCAAGTCATGGTTTAAAATTAGTAAACCAAATAAGTGTTAAGGGCCAGTGTTTAAACAAAGATTTTGTATGGACTGTAAGATTAATGATTAATGTCTTTGAAGTCCATCCTGGATTAACTGCAGAATTTCACATAAATGCATTGTCCTTTGTTAGTTGGCTGATGAAGGCTTTTGTTGGCAATTCATTGAGAGTCTATGTATTTCGTTTTAAAAGTGTAGTCCATCATTAGACCAAGGTGATGCAGGCAGAGATCAATGAGGTGCATTGCAGTTCAACTGGCAGGTCATTTCGGTGAGGTCCATCCTAAGTCCAAGGTTCAGGCAGTGGCAAATGAAGTCTTACAGTTGGAGTTGGCATCAGTTCGTCCTCTGAAGTCCATCGTAATAGACTGAAGTGATGTCTTGCTGGCACCGGCTGCAGTTAGTCTTCACCACTCAGCGACACATAGCAGTGGAGTCCAACACCAAGCAGGAATGGAGCTGGATCTGGCAGGCTCTGGTAACCTCGGATATGAATCCCGAGGCTGAGACAGGGAAACAAATAGAATAATATTAGAATAAATGCCATTCAATTTATTGCAGAGTTATATATTATGAGAAATGTTTCTGGGTCCGGCAAACCTAACTAAAGCAGTCTAATTGTGAGTTGATGAAAAAAGTAGGTGTATACCTGGCTGAATAGATGAGTATTTAGTCTATACTTAAACTTAGTGAGTGTGTCTGCATTCCGAACAGTGTTAGCGAGACTATTCCATAACGAGGAGTTAATAATACTAAGAAGAATTTCTGAGATTACAGGGAATCTCCCTTTTAAGAGCTTAGTTGGTATTGGATCTAACAAAAATGTTGTGACATTTGATGTTTTGAAAAGTTTGTTAGCTCTTCATGTGAGGAAAATTATGAGACACTGTTTTCTGAGGTGCTGTGACAGATGATTGCATAATTCAGTTTTATTTCTGATGATTTCTATTTTGTCAGTAAAGAAATTCATGAAGTCATTACTATTGTGCTGTGACAGAATATCTGGTTCAGTCAAGGCTTTATTCCTTAACCAATTTAGCCACAGTAATGAATAAACACCTAGGATTGTTGTGGTTATTTTCTATGAGTTTGCTCAAATATGTTGACCTGGCAGCTTTTAGTGTCTGTCTGACACTATCCTTCCATTCACAGCAAAATACTATACCTTTAATCTTGTCTTCTTCCACTTGTGCTCCATTTTCCGAGCTGATTATTAGTGAATCTAAAGCTAAGCTTTAGTGGTCGAAAAATAGTTCTACCTGAATGATAGCATGGTGTAGATTGAGTGACATTAGCTGATCGCAGCATACAAGAGACGAGGTAAGGATCTGAGATGTCATAGCTCTGCAGTAGAATTTCTATAGTATCAACATCAACACCATATGACAGAATTAAATCTAACATATGATTATGATGATGAGTTGGTCCTGTCAGATTTTGTCTGACTCCAAGAGTCTTGAGAATATTGATATGTGCTAACCCCAATGTGTCATTTTCATTATCTATGTGAATGTTAACGTCACCAACAATTAAATCTGTATCCACAGTAACTACTGATATATATCTGATATAAAATTAGCAAATTCACCAAGGAAATCAGACAATGGCCTGGGTGATCTATATACTGTAGCAAGGGAAAAAGACGACAGAGACTTTTTATTTATATCTGACGGCGTCACATTAAGCATTATTAGTTCAAAAGTCTTAAACTTATATCCTGTCCTCTAAGTAACACCAAAAACTTCACTGTAAATTGTAGCAACACCTCCTGCTCCACCCTTCAGATGAGGCTCATATTTATAACAATAACCTGGGGGAGCAGATTCATTTAAACTAATATATTCATCTGGTTTAAGCAATGTTTCAGTCAAACAGAGTGCATCCAAAATATGATCTGTAATAATTTAATTTACAATTAGCGCTTTGGCTGAAAGAGATCTAATATTTAGTAGCCCTATCTTTATATGATGTTTATCTTAAAAAAATTTCAAGTTTGACCTAAATCCATTTTCTTTTTCTAAATTACTTAGTGTTTGGTAGTTCGGAGAACAGACACAGTCTCTATGTGTTGTAGTTAATGTGATCTGTGTGACATCTCAAGGCAGCTTGCAGATGGATGGTTAAGCCATTCCGTCTGCTTCACTCACTCATTCACTCACTCATTTCGTTCACTCCTTGCTGATATAGTGCACTCACTGCCATCCAATAAATAGGAAATAGTGAACGAGTGAATGAGTGAGCAATATCGGATACCATTAAATTTCTAATAAAATCAGAAATCAGAACAGTTAAGCGGAACAGTCTGTTTATTGAACATAAATTCTTTCTCACTGAAGTTGCATGTACATATGCTTTCTATGGCAATCCCCAAGAGATTAAATTGCAATCACACATATTCACTGGGTGAAATTACTCCATGAGTCGCATCCATTTCAGTTTATTATTTAAAAAAAAAAAAGAAAAAAAGAAATTTGATCAATACAACTCATGTTGTTATTTTGGTCTGCGTAACGGAATCGGAGAGAAAGTTGAGGCAGTCAGTATGTTGGTTGGTTGAAGATATACAGAATCAATGTGTGTGACAGACCTCTGAGTTAGATCTCAGCAAAACAGTCAGTAGATGTGACAACCTCGGCCAAAATCGAGTTGTTTTGATGGCAGTTTCAATGTACTGTTATGAGAAGGATTTTAGACCACACAGCAGAATTCACTGCACATTGCGCTTCCCGGCACAACGCAGCAGAAATAGAAACCAAATGATTGACAGAATGTCCTGTTGCAGTCGTGGCTGGTTAGAACAAAAAATATTTGTGGTTTTTGGTAGAGGTTTTTGCACTGAGGTGCCATGCACAAAAGTGGTGCAGCTGTTGAGTTAAACTCCCTTTGTGTTTGTTTCTGTTCAAAGTAAAATGCCAGCAGCTCAAGGCAGAGTCATGAAATGTTTCAGGAAATACAGGCCTGATTTTTCCCAGTGAAGTACTCCCTATAAAATGTGAGTTCATTAGAAAACTTGATGGGGAAGGAATTGATAGATTTGATAAAGGTGAGCTGTCTCATGCTTTTACATGTTAAGAGATACTGTATGTCCTCTATGGTTTGTAAACCTCAAGCTTTCTCTAGTGAATATGTGTGTAAAGAAATCAATAAATATGGAAATACGGTGGACCCTATTTCTGTGCAACTGCACCTTACATACATACAAATACAACCTTGCATTGATTTAAGAATAAAGAGGTGAGAACTCTTGACAAATAGAAAAGGTAAACTGCTACAGCCAAGTGGAATAAGACTGATGTTCTTTGGTGAATGTGACTAGACAGCCTTTAGAAGGAGCTGCAGGCTTCTGTGATTGGGAAGCGATTGTAATTTGTAATTGTAATAAGTCTGTGGAAACAACAAGGTCCATCTCTCTCCATCTTGTTCATTCACTCCACCTTGTTCTCCTTCCCTCGTTCTCTTTCTTGTCTTTGTTGAACCAGAGAAAACAACACATACCTCTATGCACCCCAACAAATTGTATGATGTAGGGGAAAATAGATTAACGGTCCTTTATTGCACAGTAACCTTCCTGCAGGGTGCTACCATGTCTTTATTAAAGCAAGGAGAACAGCAAATATGAATCTGTAACTGGGTGAGAATTGTGCATGCATTCGTGTGAGAAAGCATGTTTTAGCACCTGTCACCACTGAGTCTCATCTGCACAACAGAGCTGTGGAAACATTCAGAGTTGGACATCAGTACTAGGATATGGACATAGTCTACAGAGAGATAACATGTGAATGAGCCCCACAAGGCCAAAGGGTCAACAGGACATTGGAAGAGAATTTGCTGTACACACTCCAAAAAAATAAATAAAAATGTTCAGTGAACTTTGTGCTTCAGACCCTGTTCCCATGTCCTTCCAAACTCTCAAAAAATGAGAACAACTGTTACAGTCAGTTAAGGAAGTCTTTTCTAAAACAAATAACTTGTTTGAATATATTTGTTTTATTCTTTTTGTACTAAATTTCATTACTTTTTCTAAACCTAAAACAGCAATTAAAAAAATAGGACTAAGCTGGATTCAACCTGAGGTCACCTGCACACATACACAGGGGCAGCATTACATGGGGGATGGTTAGGACGACAGGGCCCTGGACAGACGGGGCAGAGCAAAACCCCATAGACTTTTCCTGTGTGATTTATATATACAGTAAATGACTACTTTGTACTGGTTATCTAAAATGAAGAGAGCTCTTAGTCTTACTAAATAATAAAAGATGATCTAGTGTGTGGAATCCACCTTACGATTTTCAATAGTTTATCCCGAAAATGTTTTTAAGCGCTAAATGCACTTTCCATCTGTTCAGCATGCAGCACAACTTGTGTACATCCTCACGCTGGACCAGGCTTGTATAAACCGGGCTCGACTGGATTGTGAGGAGCGCTAAACGGTGCGGTACAGACCACAAAACCTGAATTAAACCATGAATTTTTTACTTTAAAGCACTTGGGAAATGTAAAACTGCTCATAAGGCCAGACAGATCTGACATTCTAAACAACACTGATGAATAAAAGATGAGAAAATAATTGCTACGTCTGAATCCTTGTTGCCTCGGTGACTGTTCAGTCAATGACTTAACAGACAGCGTTTGCATATGAAGGTACCTCCTGAAAACGGTTTCCGACAGGCTTCTGAGGCAGCAATACGTCATATCGTTGCTAGGAGACCAGTATTCATTTAGTTCAAACGAATTTTAATCTAGAACAAAATCAAGAGGGTTTTGGCGATAACCAAGCATATATTTAAAAACTACTGTACTACTTCCACACGAGAAATGGAATCAAAGTTGGGAAAAGTGGAAAAAACTTACATTTATATACAAACTGGCCTTCATCTGCTGCTTCGGCCGCCATTTTCTTTCTTCAGCTTACCCGCTGTGGAACTGCATGCACAGGATTGTGGGATTTGATAGACAGCGAAGGACACATTTATGCTACCTTCAAAGATTTATCAGATGAAGGTATCTCATTAGTAAGGATTTGACATGAACATTGGATTCGAATGTGCCTTTATCCCTTCCTACCTCCGTATACATCCTCCGGAGGCAGAATTTTCCTGGTTTGGGACACAACCATCTATGGAGCCAGAATGATCTTTAAAATAATACATTTACAAAATGCAATACATAAATGCACAGCACAATTCACATTCACAAAATTCATAAATTCAAAATACAATTCACATGTCAGAGCACAAATGTTTCCACAATTGCCCACACAAATACTTCTCACTTTCATTCATGAATTCAAATAGTTTTTACAAATACATATCTATCGAGTTCTTGAATTAATTTGCATCAAAACATTTGTGAATGTTGTTTCAGCTATTTAGGAATCGTTGAATCTGCATTTGCAAATCGTCATGTGTGTGGCTATTTTGAGACTTTCCTGCCAGGTTTCGATTCACAAATGATTTTTTATTTTTTTTTATTTTGAGGAAGTCCTTTTTAGCCAATCACATTGAGCTTTTAATCCACCAGTCATGACATGCCTTGCTGAACTCTGGTGGATATCGATTTCCCATTACCATAGTTACTCAATCATTCCTATGAGAAAAACAAGCGAAGATACACTATATTGCCAAAAGTATTCGCTCATCTGCCTTTAGACGCATATGAACTTAAGTGACATCCCATTCTTAATCCATAGGGTTTAATATGACGTCGGCCCATCCTTTGCAGCTATAACAGCTTCAACTCTTCTGGGAAGGCTTTCCGCAAGGTTTAGGAGTGTGTTTATGGGAATTTTTGACCATTCTTCCAGAAGCGCATTTGTGAGGTCAGACACTGATGTTGGACGAGAAGGCCTGGCTCGCAGTCTTCGCTCTAATTCATCCCAAAGGTGCTCTATCGGGTTGAGGTCAGGACTCTGTGCAGGCCAGTCAAGTTCTTCCACACCAAACTCTCGCTCATCCATGTCTTTATGGACCTTGCTTTGTGCACTGGTGCGCAGTCATGTTGGAACAGGAAGGGGCCATCCCCAAACTGTTCCCACAAAGTTGGGAGCATGGAATTGTCCAAAATCTCTTGGTATGCTGAAGCATTCAGAGTTCCTTTCACTGGAACTAAGGGGCCAAGCCCAGCTCCTGAAAAACAACCCCACAACATAATCCCCCCTCCACCAAACTTCACAGTTGGCACAATGCAGTCAGACAAGTACCGTTCTCCTGGCAACCGCCAAACCCAGACTCGTCCATCAGATTGCCAGATGGAGAAGCGTGATTCGTCACTCCAGAGAACGCGTCTCCACTGCTCTAGAGTCCAGTGGCGGCGTGCTTTACACCACTGCATCCGACGCTTTGCATTGCACTTGGTGATGTATGGCTTGGATACAGCTGCTAGGCCATGGTAACCCATTCCATGAAGCTCTCTACGCACTGTTCTTGAGCTAATCTGAAGGCCACATGAACTTTGGAGGTCTGTAGCGATTGACTCTGCAGAAAGTTGGCGACCTCTGCTCACTATGTGCCTCAGCATCCGCTGACCCCCGCTCTGTCATTTTACATGGCCTACCACTTTGTGGCTGAGTTGCTGTCATTCCCAATCGCTTCTACTTTGTTATAATACCACTGACAGTTGACTGTGGAATATTTAGTAGCGAGGAAATTTCACGACTTGACTTGTTGCACAGGTGGCATCCTATCACAGTACCACGCTGGAATTCACTGAGCTCCTGAGAGCGGCCCATTCTTTCACAAATGTTTGTAGAAGCAGTCTGCATGCCTAGGTGCTTCATTTTATACACCTGTGGCCATGGAAGTGATTGGAACACCTGAATTCAATTATTTGGATGGGTGAGCGAATACTTTTGGCAATATAGTGTATATCTGATAGATTTGGCTATTTTAACAAAGAAAAACATGACGAAAAGCTGTTGTGTAGTTTGTTTGTTTTGTTTTTTTTGCACATTAGACAAAGCCAATAAACACGAAATAGATTTTTTTATTGCCTTTCAACCAACACATATAGAAACTTAAAGAAGACCACTGTGACTGCAGTCGACCAGTTGCTGCTGGATACTTGGTTTATTGTTTTTTGTCTGAGCGGATTCAAGACTGAATATATCATCATATCATCACAACAGCGGTTCCAGCAGAAACATAATGATGAGCTAACACCAGAGAACAAGACAAGACACCTGAAAAACTTGACATGAATGGAGTAGAGTGCTGCTTATATTGCTTTTCATGCTTTAATGAATCAAACTTCTCAGGGGATATTGTGCTTACCGTTCGGTTTGGGGAAGTGTTCAATTAATAAGGCAAAGTTGCTGTAAAATGTTTAGGTACATAGTAATTGGTATGATACTCATCTCCAGCACTGTCTTTACTACCACACAAAGTACTTATTAAGAAGAAACAATAATGAAAACTGAACTTCTTATGATTGTAGTCTTAATTGTCGTGTTATTAATAAATTGTATTCAACACTCTTAAATGTGTATGTCTCCATATTTATTTCCAAACTGCCATGCCTCTACATTTCATATCGCATGCGTGACCCTCCCCCCAGACGTGCTCCTGTCCTTCTACTTAAAGGGGCAAACATCTTTATACTACATCTCCCCTTCTAAGAAACAAAGGCACTTGAAAATTCACATTATAGATAAAATAAAATATACTCTGCTTATTTTCAGCAAAACATAAACACATAAAGTACTGTATTCACACAAATCCCTTGTTTTAGTTTAACCAATTAACTCTGGAACATTTGGTTATTTCAATTGCATAAGCTCCATGTTGCCTCATGTAACCTACAGGTGCTCATATATCTAGTCTTTTTGGTTGGATCACTGTTCTGCCTGAACGTGTTTTGTATGCTATGGGTGACTGAGTATTCTAAACTGACTGAGCCTCAGTTGAGCTCTTCATTGAAAAAGTCGATCCATTCTCGGGACATTGCTCACGTTCAGGGGAAGTTTCACTCAACTTTTCCAGTGCTTGGCATAGGAACAAGATGTCACCTGTTCCTTCTGATAGTACCTTGAGGACCATCTATCAAGTATGAATGTGGTGCAGAATGTGGTGACACTACAATGCCTTGTGTCTTTGTGTCTGCAATCCATACTTTCTGTCCCGACGAGAGATGGCTGAGGTCTGTAGTGTGGTGTCATGAGTCATAGACCTCTGCCTCTTTCTCTCTTCTTCTCCTTTAGTTCACAGCCACTGCAGAATAACCAGGAAGGTCTGGGACCAGAAGTGAGTGATGCTGCAGCACCAGAGTATGCAACCTTCTCCCCATGAGGAGTTGGGTTGGACTATAGCCATTGGCCAAAGGTGTTGCTCTGTATGCTTGAAGTGCTAGGTAAGGGTCTTTGGTTTTGGTGAACAAATGCTTCACCATCTGAACGTGATGCTCTGCTTCACCATTGCTTTGAGCAAACTGGGGATTACTGGTATTATGCTGGAACCGATAGTCCTTTGCAAAGCTAGCAAACTTCTGACTGGAAAACTGGGGTCCATTATCAGAGAAAAGAAGATCGACTTAAGGTGTACAATTATATCATCAGATCTTGTAGGAGTCAGTTTATCAATCTCCACAAATCTGGAAAATTATTCCACCACATATATAATATGTGCTGCCATGTAGTGAGAATAAATCTGCACCTAACATCACCCACGGTCTGGCTGGAAGCTCTGTGTTTCTCCCTTTTATGCATGTTTCATAGTTCTGAACATGCTCATATAGCTGTCCACTTAACCCAGGCCACCATACATTCTGGCATGTTGCCGACATCTAGCGACCCCTTGGTGCCCCTCATACAATTATTCTAGCACTGTGTTGCACATAGCAGAGGGTATTACCAATCTGGAACCCTTTAAAAGTAGACCATTGTGAACTGTGAGGACTACTCTTTCCACCCACAACTGTCTTACCGGGCCTGTTATGTAGCTGAGGTACGGCCATCCATCTTGGCACAGTCTCATTACCTCAAAACAAGTGCTATCTGTTTTTAGCTGTGCTCTGAATTACACCATGTATGTGGAGCTTACGGGCATATTGTCCAATACACCATCTATATAAATGTTAGTGTCCTCCATCACATCCTTGTCTGAGTTACATCCCACAGTGCTTTGTGTATCTGCAGTTAAGAGTGCATTTCCTGGTGTGTGTGTGTGTGTGTGTGTGTGTGTGATGGTGTAATTGTATCTCATCATCCTCAGACAGAACCTCTGAAGTCTAGGAGGGAGCTCCGCCAGCTCTTGTGTACCCAGCAGACTTATGAGAGGTTTGTGGTCTGTCTCTAGGTGAAAGTGTTTCTCTATGAGGAAGTCCTTAAACCTTTCGCATCCCCAGGTTAGTCCTAAAGCCTCCTTTTCTACCTGGGCATATCGTTGTTCTGTCAAAGAGCGAGATGCATGTGCCACAGGTCTCCAATGCTCCTCTTCTTTCTGCAAAAGAACAGCTCCAAGGCCGTACTATGAAGCATCATCAAACATTTTCAGCTCTTTATTTGAATCGTATAGCACCAGCACTGGTGGGGATGACAGCTCACATTTTAGCTGGTTAAAGGCCTCTTGCTGGGTGCTACCCCAACATCACTGGTTTATATTAGACAGTAAATCCCTCAGTGGTCGGTCCTTCACAGCAAGACATGGGATAAACTTGCCTAGTTGATTGATCATACCTAAGAAACTGCAAACCTAACTAGTGTTATATGGCTTTCTCATCTCCAAGACCGTTCTAGTCTTAACTGGATCAGGCCTCACTCCATTAGCTGAGATTATGTGACCCAGGAATTTGACCACATCTTTCCCCAGCTCACATTTCTGCATATTAAGTGTAATGCCAGCTTTCTCATTTCTAGCCAGCACTGCATGTAGCCCCTCATCATGCTGACCCTGTGGATTCACTCCAGATGAGTACATCATCCATTTGGCACACTACCCCAGACAGCCCTTCTATGACCACAGACATGCATCTTTGAAAATGCTCAGGGGCTGAGGCAATGCCAAAAGCTATCCGATTAAAATAAAATTGTCCATATGGGGTTATAAATGTGGTGAGCTTTGCAGACTGTTCTGACGGCAGTATTTACCAAAACCCCATTCTTTAGCCTCAACTGCATCAATTTCAGCTCCACTTTTCATGTCTCCTCCTAGGTTACACTACTGCTTTTTGATTGTTTCACTTTTTCGTGCCATGTTAATGGCTTTTTCTAAAATGAGCAGCTCATTATGCAGTGCACCATAGTTGCAGTTCTCAGTGAGAGTGTAAATTGCTGTTATGAAATTGCCCACAGATTCATTAGCTTGTTGCACTTTTTGATAAAATCTTGAACTCTCATAAATGACGTTCTTTTTGGGCACAAAAAGTTCGTCGGATAAAGGCTGTCCCCTTAACATGTCATCTGTCTCATCTCCCATGCAATATATTAACATGTTCACCTGGTTAGCCTGAGAGCTGAGATGCAGATTGCTGGCCAGTCTAAATCTTTCAAACTGCCTTATCCATTTCAATGTAGCACTCGGAGGCACGCTTACAACTGGCTGGAACTGTAGCGGCTGCACTGCGGGACCCGTATCATACTCACTCATCTCGCTAGCCCCTTTCCACTCAGTTTTCTCTCACTCTCTGTACTTCCACAGTACTTCTGACACCATGTCATGTTATTAATGAAGTGAATTCAACACCCTTCAATGTGTATATATCCTTATTTATTTAAGAACTGCCATGACTCTACAATTCACATCACATGCGTGATCCCTCCCCCAGGACATGCTCCCGTCTTTCTAGTTAAAGGGGCAAACATCTGTACACCACATTAATTGTTGTTACATTGCATTACTGCATATTTCTTGTTTTATTAAATGTACTTAATCCCCATCATTATTGAATCCCCCTTCTTTGTGTTTTTTTTTTGTTTTGTTTTGTTTTTCTTTTGTTTTGTTTTGTTTTTCTTTATAGTTTTATTCTATGCGTCCTATTTTAGCTGTACCAAAGTATAAGCCTTCTTTCATTGTCTGCTGAGGCTGTAAATTGTAATATGAAAATAACTAAAGATCTTCCATTGAAATTGCATCAGCTTTCATGGGTTTCAAATATTTAAATATTTTTTTGTGTACAAAACACTTTAATAATCATATTAAAAGATATAAATAAACATTTTGATGAAGAAAACAAAGCAGGTAAATGTTACGAATCAAATAACAAAACATTAACATAAAAACTGTAAATATAAACTTATGTCTTGAGACCGCTGATCTGTATGACTCTGCAGCTCAAAAGCTTGTAGCCAAGTCAAACTGAAAGGCAATAAAAAATCAGTTCCAGGTTTTTTTTTACTTTGTCTGAAGTGCAAAAAACACCTTTTGTCATGTTTTCTGTTGTTAAAATAGCCAAATCTATTGTTTTTCTCATAGGAATGACTAACTATGGTAACAGGGAATCGACATCCACCAAACTTCAGCAAGGCATGATACAACTGGTGAATTAAAAGCTCAATGTGATTGACTAAAGAGAACTTCCTCAAAAAAAAAAAAAAAAAAATTGAATTGAATTGATTTGAAACCTGGCAGGAAATTGTCAAAATAGCCACACACAAAGCCAAAGCAATACACGATCCAAAACTATTCATAAATAAATGTAACAACACTCACAAATATTTTGATGCAAATTAATTCAAGAACTTGATAGATATGTATTTGTAAAAAACTTTTTAAATGTATTTAAGTGAGAAGTATTTGTGTGGGCAATTGGGGAAATATTTGTGCTCTAACTTGTGTATTTATGAATTGTATTTTGTATTTATGAATCGGATTTTGTGAATGTGAATTCTGCTGTGCATTTCTGAATTGTGTTTTGTATATACTTTTTGAGATCATTCTGGCTCTTTAGCCATAATGTGTGCCATTTCTGTAGTAACACCAACTGTAGGAACAGGTAGGGAAGAGCAGGGCACAAACTAACATGGGGCTAGTTGTAACACACATGATCTGAATGTTTCCACACACACTGATATGATAAATCTTCATTGTTTACTTGTTGGCATATCAACACTGTGTAGAGAAAAACTGCGGCAAAATAAAAAACTAAAAAACTTTTTGCCAAAAGTTCATTTTCACAATAGCAAAAGTAGAACTTCAAATGAACGTAAATTTTCATCTCTGTTTTTAGTGTTTATTTAAAACGAGGCAAACTTGGTATCATTTTAATCTCCAATCTTTTAGCTAGCATCTTTTAATTCTTAGCTAGCTAGCAGAAGTGACTAGCCAGGTTTAAATCCCAGTTGCACTGATGGGCACATCATAAGAAGTTTTTGTGAGGGTTAGAGTTAGGGGATAGAATCTATAGTTCGTACAGTATAAAAATCATTATGTCTATGGAGAGTCCTCATAAGGATAGCCACACCAACGTGTGTATGTACAGGTGCATCTCAATAAATTAGAATGTCGTGGAAAAGTTCATTTATTTCAGTAATTCAACTCAAATTGTGACACTCGTGTATTAAATAAATTCAATGCACACAGACTGAAGTAGTTTAAGTCTTTGGTTCTTTTAATTGTGATGATTTTGGCTCACATTTAACAAAAACCCACCAATTCACTATCTCAAAAAATTAGAATACATCATAAGTGAACATTTTTAGTGAACTGTTGGCCTTCTGGAAAGTATGTTCTTTTAATATATATGTACTCAATACTTGGTAGGGGCTCCTTTTGCTTTAATTACTGCCTCAATTCGGCGTGGCATGGAGGTGATCAGTTTGTGGCACTGCTGAGGTGGTATGGAAGCCCAGGTTTCTTTGACAGTGGCCTTCAGCTCATCTGCATTTTTTGGTCTCTTGTTTCTCATTTTCCTCTTGACAATACCCCATAGATTCTCTATGGGGTTCAGGTCTGGTGAGTTTGCTGGCCAGTCAAGCACACCAACACCATGGTCATTTAACCAACTTTTGGTGCTTTTGGCAGTGTGGGCAGGTGCCAAATCCTGCTGGAAAGTGAAATCAGCATCTTTAAAAAGCTGGTCAGCAGAAGGAAGCCTGAAGTGCTCCAAAATTTCTTGGTAAACGGGTGCAGTGACTTTGGTTTTCAAAAAACACAATGGACCAACACCAGCAGATGACATTGCACCCCAAATCATCACAGACTGTGGAAACTTAATACTGGACTTCAAGCAACTTGGGCTATGAGCTTCTCCACCCTTCCTCCAGACTCTAGGACCTTGGTTTCCAAATGAAATACAAAACTTGCTCACATCTGAAAAGAGGACTTTGGAACACTGGGCAACAGTCCAGTTCTTCGTCTCCTTAGCCCAGGTAAGACGCCTCTGACGTTGTCTGTGGTTCAGGAATGGCTTAACAAGAGGAATACGACAACTGTAGCCAAATTCCTTGACATGTCTGTGTGTGGTGGCTCTTGATGCCTTGACCCCAGCCTCAGTCCATTCCTTGTGAAGTTCACCCAAATTCTTGAATCGATTTTGCTTGACAATCATAAGGCTGCGGTTCTCTCGGTTGGTTGTGCATCTTTTTCTTCCACACTTTTTCCTTCCACTCAACTTTCTGTTAACATGCTTGGATACAGCACTCTGTGAACAGCCAGCTTCTTTGGCAATGAATGTTTGTGGCTTAACCTCCTTGTGAAGGGTGTCAATGATTGTCTTCTGGACAACTGTCAGATCAGCAGTCTTCCCCATCATTGTGTAGCCTAGTGAACCAAACTGAGAGACCATTTTGAAGGCTCAGGAAACCTTTGCAGGTGTTTTGAGTTGATTAGCTGATTGGCATGTCACCATATTCTAATTTGTTGAGATAGTGAATTGGTGGGTTTTTGTTAAATGTGAGCCAAAATCATCACAATTAAAAGAACCAAAGACTTAAACTACTTCAGTCTGTGTGCATTGAATTTATTTAATACACGAGTTTCACAATTTGAGTGGAATTACTGAAATAAATGAACTTTTCCATGACATTCTAATTTATTGAGATGCACCTGTACATGTTTATACTACACTGTGGGGACCAAGTGTCTCCACAAGGATAGTAAAACCTGAGATCACCTACCTTGTGGGGCCCAGCCAGCGGTCCCCCTGAGTGAAATGGCTTATTAAACATACTAAACGAAGTTTTTTTTTTATTTTTTTTTTTTTTTATTTTTTTATTTTTTGTATTTATTTATTTTTTTTTTTATGTAAAAATTCAAAAAGGTTTCTGTGAGGGTTAGGTTTAGGGCTAGGGTTAGGGTTAGGGGACAGAAATTATTGTTAGATCTGAATAAAATCCATAAAACGCATGGAAGCCTATATGATATAAAAAACAGTTTGTGTGTGTGTGTGTGTGTGTGTGTGTGGGCGGGGGGGGGGGGGCATGTTTATGTGGTTTACGAGTACAATTTTTTAGGTTACAAACTGGTAATTACTAGGGTATTATGCTATAAATGTGGTTTATGAGGACATTTCTAGTGTCCCCATAATTTAAATCGTTTAAAAAACATACTAAACTATGTTTTTTTGAAAATGTAAAAATGCAGAAAGTTTTTTGTGAGGGTTAGGTTTAGGGTTAGGGGATAGAATCTATAGTTCATACAGTATAAAAACCATTATGTCTATGGAAAGTCCTCATAATGATAGGTAGACCAACGTGTGTGTGTGTGTGTGTGTGTGTGTGTGTGTGTGTGTGTGTGTGTGTCTGTCTGTGTGTGTGTGTGTGTGTGTGTGTGTGTGTGTGTGTGTGTGTGTGTGTGTGTGTGTGTGTGTGTGATCCATGCATTTCAGCCAGTGCTGTGGCTTTGTTGTGTATTTATTGTCAAGTGTCAAAATTGTTGCCATATTATATGTGACAAAGTAAAGAAATGGCTTTTATTGACATAATATTTTAGTTTATCTTCTGTTTATTTTAATTAGATCAGATACAGATCTTTCATTAGGCTACTTTGAAAATTGTTAATACTTTATAATTACTCTAATTAATAAACTAATACATACATAATTCACAATAAACTGTTAAGCATTGTATAGCTCATATGAGAGTAGTAATGTTCACGTTAACACATTATCTTGTATTGCCATATATATTTGTTTTATTTGTGTAGACTACTATAATGTGCTTTTCTGTGTATAGTGAAATTGTTTTCCTATATAGAAATATAAATTGAAATGATTTGATATCACGAGAAAAAGGCACCACCGACAGCAGTAAAAGGCAAAAAATAAACAATGTGATGTAGGCTAATTACGGGACACAGTTGTCTGGCATCTGCGAAGAGCATCAAAAACTAGCACGGATGCAATACATGCAGTATTTTCACAACTTATTTCATAAGTTCAATTTAAATGTAGGTTATATGTATATACATTACGTTTAGCAGGGAAAACAATTTACAGTGCAAATTATGGTTTCTCCAGGGATGATTGTGCAGCATTAGGAGCTGGAAATGTCCCGTCCCTTACTGAAACGGAAAATGTGATTGGTAAGCAAATATCCAATCGTGTCTGAAATGTACGTTCTGATTGGTGGATCAGCTTAGTTGGACTGTCTGTTTTGTTCATGCAAGCAGTTGCGCTCCCACATCCCGAAAAGTCTGCTTGGTTTTATTATAACAAAGGTAGTTTTAATTATATATTTTCAATATTTAGGTTACTGTAAAGTAAAATCAAGGGCTTTAAAGCCTGCACCTCTTTAAATAATAGGCCAAGCTATCAGTTTTTCATATGTATAATATCTATTCTATTTTAAGAACTTTTAAGGTTTGCCTTCAGATATTCCAAGAGGCGACTTAACCCTAGAACACATATATAACTTCACCCTGCTTTAATACCCTCCTGGGTCCCAAGCGTGACTGATGTGTGCATTTTTCATTTCCCTTTTTGATTGTAACTAGTAGCACCTAATAAACATGCAAAAAAATAAAAAAATAAACAAATAAACAAATAAATAATGAGAGCACATAGTTTTCCTAAAAATGTATGTCCTGATATGGGGACAGCGGGACTAAGTTGTGAAATTTTAAATAATACCTAGCTATAGAAAGTCATATTATTTTTCAAATTGTCTATTATATTACCAGGGAGTATTGGTTATTCATGTTTTTAAGATGTTACAGACATTACAGCGGATTTTCTGTAAATCTGCTTTGGAACAATGTGTACTGGGAAAAGCACAAATAAAAACTTTACATATAAAAATTATTTAACTTGATTTGATTTTTATGTAACAATGTTTTTGTTTGTTTTTTTGTCTTTTTTTTTTTTTTGTCTTTTTTTTTTTTTTTTTAGCACTTTGGCAACAAAATCTTAATGTTCTCTCTTTGCTCTTTGCAAACAAACAAGTGATAGCCAGTGCTGAATCATTTTACCAATTAGAAATTAGTATAATTAATTATGATACAAGTAATGGCCAGCATCATCCAATCACTGCCAACCATGTTAAAATAAAATTATATATTATAAATTCTGAATCTAAATTCTGGTTACCATTTTTGTGATAAATCACTCAAATTTTCAAAATGGCATATCAAATGAAAGAGACTATAGTCTTGTGACTCAGGTTTCAACATAAAAACTTAATGAGTTTTTTTTACAAGATGCCTACACCTTTTAAATAGGTGAAGATGTTCACCTATTTAAAACTTTACAACAAAATATTACTACATAATAGAGAGCAACAGTCAGGTTCCAGAAGTAACAATACCATTCATGTTCTCCATAGAGAAAAATAACTTCCAAACCTTTCAACACAGAGCTACAGTGAGCTCCTCTGAGATTGTTAAGTGATGATATATTAAATGACTGTGACCTCACACAGCAGTCAACTGCACTTCTGAGTTCTTTTGAGCAGCGGCTTTCAATAGAGGATATGAGCATCACTCCAGTTTAAAAAAAAATTTAAGCATTAATGTAATATTTTTTTTTTAAATAAATGAAAGTTATTATAAAGGTACATCCATGGTTTATGGCAAAGAATTTTATGGAAGTTCTTTTTAAACTATCGACAAAACCAGTTTTAACTTTTTCAATAGTCCTGTAAAATTATGCTGGACATGCAACAGGTTCATGAAAACATCCTCACATGTTTAACAACTTTAACTTCTAAAGCCTGACAACTGAGGCATATAAAAATTAAAACTACAATCAGACATACAATATGCATCTTTACTGTTTAAAACATTGGTCTACATACACTAAATATATATGTATATGATGTAATGTATTTTAATTATCTGAATTATAGTATTTAATAAATATTTACAATACAATATATATTATTTTAATAATTATATATTATATTATATTTAATTGGGGGTCTGACAGAGTAAATATTGATTTGTGATTAACTGAGATTAATTGGATGAATTAATCAGCACATCACACAGTTAATTCATTAAAAAAATATTGATCAATAATAAATATACAAATTTTGTTCTAAATGAAATAAACTACATATGATTTTAGGTTAAAAAAATAACAGTCGAATCAATTTCCATTGTGTCTGTGTTGGTCTGGATTTGGATTTCCACACGCCATTTGTTTATGGCCAATACAAATTATTTATGTAGTTCCAGTGCAAATAAATCAAGTAAACTTTCATTATACAAATTTAAATTGATTGCATGCAAACAAAATTAAGTTGTGACAACAGGTTCAGGAATTGTGTTGCATTAGACTTTAATTGACTAAATTGAACAAGCAGCAAAAACATCCATTTTTGAATGCACATATTGTGATGTTAGATCAACTCTGAAATGCAAGATAAATTATTTCATAATTAGAACAACATGTCTATAGTTTTATCATTCGTGGAATTTAGGATTTAATATGGAATCGTGCAAGTTAAATTAAAAAGATTCTATTATTGAAACCTCGGCCTGAGTGTCATCAAAACTGATGGCAATGCAAGGAGGGATGAATCTCTTGAGTGTGAATCTGTGTAATCCGCAACCAATACTCACATTGTAATGAATTACATATCCAACACTGAAAAACACTGTTTTTTAATTGTTTTGACTAGACCATTGCATGACATTCACCATTTTGTTACTGAGCCTCTTTAGAGTTAATTTGGCCATGTTAAACATACAGTATATTTTGCTGAAAGATAAACATTCTCCCAGTGTTTGAATTGAGTCAGAGCTCTTGGGGGGTCTCCTTACACTAACCACCCATCCAGCTAATCATTGCGACCTCTTTAAACACAGATTGATAGTATCTTGGTCACACTATTGTGTTTCTCTAATAAAAGATTAGAGCACCACATGTTTACCTGACAACAAACATCACAAACATAGTTTACCTGATTTAGCTGCGCTTTTGTGCTGGAGATGTGCAGCGCTTGAAATAGTTTCACTGTTGCCTTGTGTTCTTTCTCTGCTCAATGCTCTGATGTTACACGCTATGTTGTCTCTGCTCCATACTCTCTGACTATGTCACTTCATTGGCACTCGGCAACTCTAATGCATTAATAAAAATTAATGCAGGGAAAGATGACAATATCGCTGTAGAGGAGTTTGGGGTTGCAGAAAAAAAAATGTTGGGATGAGACTGTCAACCTTTTTTGAACTAAAGAATTACGTCAGGCACACTCACGACTCCCCGAGATATCCCACAGGAATCTCTACCAAAAATGTACAAAATAATTCAATATATTTTATTAAAATTATTTTTTTGATATTTTAATGAGTTTTAAGACAAGAGTAAGATGTTAGACTCAATAATATGCTATCATTTTTAGAATTTAAATTGGTCATCATGGCTGAGATGCATAGTCTATGGTAAAGTTATAACTAAGAAATAGCTCAATGGATTTTACATACACCTTGATGAATTGTTTTCTCTGTTGTTACTATCTTTTATCAGCATAGCTTGCATATATAAAAGAAGAACCACCAGTAACTGCTCGAACCGCTAATCACGAGCACTGAAACGTCTGCAGGAATGAGGCGAGAGGAGGATCTGTGTGCAGGCTTTTAATAAAAACTCAGAGAAATAAACAAAGAACTCAAAACAAGACCACAAAACAAACCGTTACATCTATGGAAGGTTGACAGCTGACAAAGACAGAGAGAACAAAGAGCAAAATATACACAAGAACTAACAAGGTTAACGACACAGCTGGGATCAATCAAGGGGAACACAGAGAACAGAGACACAACAAAAACCAATCTTCAAACTAAAAGTCTTAATCCTTCTAGCAACCTCTAGTGACTGCTAGGGAGAATGTCCCAAGTGTTACAACAACATAATAGATTATGAAAAGATATTAAAAGATATTTCTTAACATCGCGTCCATGTAATAACTTTACATCTGTAATGTCAGCTAACATTTAGTGTTAGAAAAAACTGTTACCGGCAAAACAATGTGCATATTAACTGCGTTCATATTAATTAACCTCTACCAACTTATCTTTAGTTCAAGATAAAATATAACTTAATGTTAGTAATTTAGAATACCAACAATCATATGTCAAAGAAGAATTACATCTTGCCATTATTGTGAGGTGAAAATTATGTTTCACTCTACCAGTGTCACTCAGTTACCGTCTTTAAATTCCTTCAGAAAACAGCGTGCTGGGCACTCGAGTTTGCTTACATTTTCAGACGTAAAAATATGTTTTGAATAATTTTTTTAAAACTGGGACAGATAATGGACAATGAATGTGAATGGTCGCATTGTGTCTTGGCAAAAATTTTGAAAAAATCTATAGTTTCCTTTCAATTCGCTCACTCAACGTTACGCTCCTGAGCCCCCAATCTCTCTGAATGGTTTTCCATCACGCCAGTTTTAATGGCTAATGACTTTTGAAGTCCCGCCTTCTATGCTCAGCGAGCATATAAAGGCGGGCCAAAAGACAGCTTCTTCAGAACTTCTCCTTCAGAGTTGAGATTGGATCTCTCTCAGTGGATCACACCTTTGCTATCAGTTACACACAGAGACAGCGGACAGTGATATCTTCCCTCCTGCCTTAGCAGCGTGAATTTCGCCTACAAAGTTTCAGCAGAAGACCTGTTCCCTGGATGCCCAGCGAAAAAGTACTTCTTTGCAAGTATAATTGTTTGTGTGTGTGTTTTTACCCACAGCACAACAAAACTAAAAGAGTAATACTAACGATATATATGTCCTTTTAAGGATGGAATATCGCAATTGTATCCCATATGGTAGACAAATCATTCTACCGCTGGACGGGCACAATTGTTGTCACGCTGAAGTAGCATTCATAGATGCCCAATGTGTTCACTGCAAATGAATGAGCATCAAGACACTACGCTCACAGCTGTCGTTTTTCTTGGAGGACACCACCACGTCTGCAGCTTCCCACAGTACTCCCGCTGTGGCTCCGGACAGATCACAGATGAGTGGTGCACGAGGCACAGACATTGAGCGTGGGAGAGTTGAGGAAGTTCAGTTAAAATCAAGTATTCTTGCAAACATAAAAATAAGAGTACGCATCTCAAAGCTGTTGCCCAGAGATGTAGTTGCATACTCAATAAAGAGCTCTTTTGCTCCCCACTTTGCCGCAAACCCAATCCCTACAAATTCTTGACCAGAAAACCGAGACTCTGTGCCCACTCGTACTTCACATAAATGCTTTGAGCACGTTACTGGGCATTTCCAGGTGGGAACCGTGATGTACGGTTACACAGTTCAGTGCACACAGTTGAGTGCAGGACACGCTTGCATTGTGTTCAGAGGTATAGAACCTCTTTATGGGCTTTTGCAGCTGTTACTTTCTTATTCCAAAGAAAGACGGCGGTCATTGGCCAATCACGTGCTTTAGTCGACTGATTTGGACCCTAATCAGGTTTCCGTTCAAAAAGACCCAGTTTATTTATTCTCCATCACCTGAAAAGCTTCAAGTTGGGAGAATGATTCCTCTGCTATAGAATGCAAGATGTCACAAAATGACTTCAGCGTATTGTAGTGCTTGGAGGCAGAAGAAAATGAAGAGAATTACACAGAGAGGCCCTCTAATTTTTGATATATTATATAGAGAATTATTGATATATTCTTGATATATTCTGTTGTACTTAAGATATAAAGCTCATGACTAACAGATAATATTTTACCTTGTGGGAGTCAGGCTCCACCTGTTCATTTCACCACCCATCCGGCATCCACAATCTGAATCCACAAACAGAAGTTCAAAACATCAACACAACAGACAAAGACTTTCTGCGGACCCAGCCAAAGAACTACACAAGTACAAACCTCCAAACTTTCATAGAAAGTGCTGGTGTTTTACAAATAATTACTTACCAAAGCTCAATAGCCAACCTGTGTTTATGTTCGTCTGTGCGTATTAGTTTAGTTTTATGTTGTAGATTAGTTAATAAAGTCTTGTTTGTATTAAAAGAGAAGTTGACTGTGTATTTGAGAAATTCATATTGGTGCCTTAAAATCTGTCAATCCTAAATGCTATGTGCTCATAAACAATATTTCAATCTATTTGTGATATTATTCTCAATGGCCATGAAAGTAGTAATACTGTAAAAATTAACCTTACGTCTTGATCAACTCATCGCTGGCCGAAGACTTTGATCGGATGTAAATATTAGTTTTTTGAATATTCCTTCAATTAATAATTAATTCCCTTATTGAGCTACATTTCTTGCATTAATGGTTAGTGAAAGACACAGACATAAGCTTTAAGCCATAAGCTAACCAATATGCAAATTCCCTACATCTAGTGGTGATAAATGGCAGCAGTTGTAAATATACTGTCACAAAGTCGCTAACTCCCTACAGCCTTCTAACAACATGCCTTTGTTCAGCAGCATTGTCCACTTGAGAAGCACTCATTCGAATGACCAAACACAGTATGATCACCACGAACAAGTCCAATGGGGCTAAAATGGCATATAAAATGCCTTAATAACTGGCAGTATTTCTGGTTTTGAAATCATTCCGACCAAAACACAATATAAAGACGCGTGAATCAAACAAACAACACGTCAGTGGTGACATATATGAAATACACCAGAAAGGAGTTTGGTGGTGTCCAGTGTTGAATTTGATGCACCATTTGATGCATGTGTCAAAACACCTTAAATTGGTCTGGGCAGTTTAAACTTTCCTGGCAGAGGAATTTGCGGAGCTGATCTGCTGTCGATGGTCTTTTCATAAAACTTCAAAGGAAGCGAGACACGCTAGCTTTCTCGCCCTATCTGCATAAGATCGGTCCTTGGTGCTGAAAGCACCCGCAGGCCTCAATACCTCATGGGAACTGTCCAACTGTCGTGCTGGAAGCATTATGACTAATTCCAGCAGAATGCCGCCCTGCTACTGATTACTTGTGGCATGAATCTTTTTGTACACTACCACATAAGGGCTAGTTACACTAAGAAATCACTCGGGAAGGTTAACCCCTTCCCTACCTGGACAAAAGAGTGTTCCCTCTTGGCAAGTAACTCTTGTTATGCAGTTGACACAGGTGGCTAATAAACATGAAACAGCACTGAAGCATCTGGCTCATGACACAAATTTTGTATACTTTAATTTTGTCACATACAGAATGTCACAGTAACACAGCAGTCTTTCACTATAGCACAAGGTGTTGTACTGTCGTAAATAAAGCCCTACCTGTCCTCTGCTTGAGGGACAACAATACTTAAAGTAACCTGAAGTCTAAGGAAAAAAAAAAAAAAAACATTTGTTCATAAAAAACATAGTTTATAAACTATTTTTTGATTTATGATCAATGTTGGGCAAACTTATTTCTGTTTGTACTTGAATACTGGAAGCTTCTATTTAGAGGCCAAATTCCTTGTGTGTGTGAACACACCTGGGCAAAAACACTCTAATACCTGGTGGTATCAGATTGTAATACAATGGTACTGTGCTATACACTTACCATATTTATGTACCATTCTGTATTTTCATGGTACTTCAATGTACTTCAAAGAATAACATCACCCTACCATGTTACTTTCATAAATGGTTAGTGTTCATATACTATTGTATTTACGTGGTGTTTCAATGTAATTCAAAGATAACCATAGTACTACCATGGTACAGTGTACTTTGATATATAATTGCCATATTCCTATACCATTGTATTTTCATGGTGCTCAAAGTTATGGTATGTCCTAAAAACATGGTACTTTTTGTCTTTACCTGCAGTAGTTGTTCACAAGCTGCACACTTGGTGAACTTAATAAAGACCTTCTTCGTCACTGGCAAATGATAGGACATATTTGTAGGTTTGGTTTCCATTGATTGTAGATAAATATCCACTGCAACCAGCATTCTCTTTGTTCTCCATGTTATTCCATTAGTGTGTTGGTGAGGGAGACACTGCTCCAAACGATTCAGTGCAGAGGTGAGCAGTCTGAGAGTGATTCAGATTGAATTGGTAATCGGGTTTTGTGATCACGTGTGACCAATACATTGTAAGTGAATCTGACATCTTTAGTTCTGATTTAAACCCACCAACAGTAATTACCAGATACACGGCTTGATGTATAATGCAGTGTTGTAGCTTTTGTCAAAGCTACCCTGCTACCTAATTATTCAAATAGCTATGCTACTGAAAAGCTACTTGATTTTAAAAACTTGTGAAGCTACCACCTCACTACTGAGAAATGTACTTAAGCTAATAGCTTCGCTTTTTGTAGATGCAGTTGTTTTTGTTGTTGTAGTTTGCAGTTTGCTTATGGATTTAGCCACTAGTTTACTAATGGAGCACTTCAATGCCTAATTTTTCAAGCCCAGATTAGTCCAAACTTTGTTTAAAGGAATTGTTCACCCAAAGAATGAAAATTCTCTAATCATTTACTCACCCTCATGCCATCCCTGACGTGTATGACTTACTTTCTTCAGCAGAACACAAATGAAGATTTTTAGAAGAATATATCAGCTCTGTGGGTCCATACAATTCAAGTGAATGAGAACCAAAATCTTGAAGCTCCAAAAGCACATAGTCCTCATAAAAGTAATTCATATGACTCTAGTGGATTAATTAATGTCTTCTGAATAGTTAGGTTTATGGACTAGTTTTGGCCACTAGAGGCCCTCATTGTGTTTCATTTCAGTTTCCCGCCATTGTATCATGTGTTATTGTTCTCACCTGTGCCTCATTTTCTGTGAGTGTATTTAAGTTGCTCTGTTCCTCTGTTCTATGCTCAGTGTTTGATATGTTGAGACCGACCTCTCCAGTCTTTTGGTAAATCCCTCTTGTGATGTCTCTGGATTCTTTTGCTCTGTTTGATTTTCTGAATTTTGCTTTTTGTTGTCCAAATTTTTTCCCTTGAAGTTTTTTTTGGGATTTTTATATTTTACCTTTTTGGGAAACACTCATTTCCCCTTTGAGGTTCTAAACCCTCTTTTGCTTTTTGTATTGACTCCTTCGAACTATTTGGAGTTTCTATTTTGGAATTACTTTATCATTTTTTTCTATTGACTTTGTGGAACATTTTGGGATCTTCTGTTGGAATTACTTTATCATTTTTCTATTGACTCTTGGAATTTTTGGAGTTTAAGTTTGGAATTACTTTATGGATTGTTTTGGAATTATTTTCTGGACTAATTAAAAGACATTTTAGTGTATTTTCTGACTGAGCTCTCATTTCTGCAACTGGGTCCTCTGCCTTCTCCTACATTCAGCATTCACAATCTAGTTCTAACCTTGGTCCTTACAGAAACACTGAGCCACAAAATGGACCCAGCAAATTCCTCCAGTTCACAGGATCTTCTCGGGGCAGTTGCCCATCAGGGGGCTGCCTTAGCCCAGCATGAGACCCCGATGGCTAAACACGATGGCCTGCTGTCTGACATCCTGACTTGCTCTACAAGACATTTTCTGGTGACTTCCTGCCACCCTTGATCCAGACTCAGTCCCTGTGCATCAGTCAGGGTCACCTAGCCCCAGTCCTGTGGCTGAACCCAGATTACCTCCACCTCAGCACTTCTCAGGAGGCCCTAGTGCTTGTAATGGCTTCCTCACTCAGTGTGCCCTTACTTTTGAGTTGCAGCCATCATCCTTTCCCTCTGACAGAGCCAAGCTTGCTTATATTGTCACCCTCTCTGGAAGAGCCCTGTTCTGGGCCACAGCCATCTGGGAGGCACGCAGCCCCTTCTGTTCCAGTTATGCCTCATTTGTTGGGGAATTCAGACGAGTATTCAACCATCCTCTCCATGGCCAAGAAGCCTCGAAGGAGCTTCTGTCCATCAAGCAAGGCAATCGTAGCGTGGTGGAGTATGCCATTCAGTTCCGCACCATCGCAGCAACAAGTGGCTGGGGCAAAGAGGCCCTTATCACTTGCTTCCAGAATGGTCTCTCAGAGGCCATCCAGGATTAGCTTGCCACCAAAGACCTGCCTGACAGTCTCGAGGTCCTCATAGATGAGGCCATCCGCTCGGACAACCGGCTAAGAGAGTGAGTGTGTAGCCGTAAGCTTCTCAGCCCAACTCCTGTACGCCCTTTGGCTCAAGTCTTCCAAGAACCCCCCGAACTTATGCAGCTGGGAGGTACCAGGATTTCCCCTGCTGAATGTGACCGTCGCATGAGGGAGCGGTGCTGCCTTTACTGTGGCCTTTACTGTGGAGGTCTGTGATGGGAGCTTCCCTAACCACTCCTCTCACAAATTCAGGATTATTTCTTCCAGTCACACTCTCCTGGTACGATCATAACCACTCCTTGCAGGCCTGGGTAGATTCAGGTGCGGCTGGAAATTTCATGGACTTTTCCCTGGCTAAGAAGCTCTGTATTCCCTGTGAATCCCTTTCCTCTGGCTGTTACTGCTCTGGATGGATGACCTTTGGGCCATGGAGAGATAACACATCAAACATTCCCTCTACGCCTTTCCATTTTTCAACACCATGAGGAGATGGTTTTCCATCTCATTCAGTCTCCCTACTTCCCTGTAGTCCTTGGTCACCCCTTGCTTCTGCAGCATAATCCCCATATCGACTGGTCCACCAACACAGTCCTAGAATGGGGTCCCACATGTCATGCCACCTGTATTTTTTCGAGTTCCCCTGACACCACTCCCAAGTCCCAAGAACTCCCTGATCTCTCAAGTTCCCCCTGTATATCACAATCTCCAGGAGATCTTTAGTAAAAGTAGGGCCACCACACCCCCCCCCCCACCGTCCCTACGATTGTGCTATTGACCTGCTCCCGGGCACTATACCCCCTAGAGTCCGTATCTTCTCTCTTTCTGGACAGTTACATAAAGGAATCCCTTGCCGCAGGATTCATCCGGGCTTCCACCTCTCCCGCAGGTGCAGGATTTTTTTGGGGGCAAAAAAGATGGTGGTCTTCACCCATGTATTGATTACAGAGGCCTCAATAAGATCACTGTCTGGAACCGCTACCATTACCTCATGTCCACTGCCTTTGAATTGCTTAAAGGAGCCTCAATCTCCACCAAACTCGACCTGCGCAACGCATATCACCTAGTGCGCATAAGGCAAGGAGATGAATGGAAAACAGCATTTAACACCCCCACAGGGCATTATGAATACCAAGTTATGCCCTTCGGCCCCACAAATGCCCCCGCTGTGTTTCAGGTATTGATCAATGAAGTCCTTCAGGACATGTTCAACAAATTTGTGTTTGTTTACTTAGACGATATTCTTATCTTCTCAGGGTCCTTGCATGAACACATTGGGCATGTTCAGAAGGTTCTCAGTCACCTCCTGGATAATCATTTGTTCATCAAACCAGAGAAGTGTGAATTTCATGTGACCACATTGCAGTTCCTAGGATTCATCATCAGCCCGGGCAACATTCAAATGGATCCTAAGAAAGTTCAGGCCATTACTGATTGGCCCACCCCCACCTCAGTGAAGGACATTCAACAGTTCCTAGGATTTGCACATTTTTACCACAAGTTTGTGTGCAACTTTAGTGCTGTAGCAGCTCCTCTTATATCTCTAACTAAGGGTAAAAGTTCCAAATTCATTTGTAGTTCTGAGGCCGAGGATGCATTCCAAGACCTCAAGCACCATTTCACCTCTGCCCCCATCCTGACTCTTCCTGACCCAGAAAGGCCTTTTGAGATCGAGGTGGATGCCTCGAATATGGGGGTGGGAGCTATTCTCTCTCAGTGAGGGGAGGACAACAAGCTGCACCCCTGTGCTTTCCTGTCACACCATCTAACACCTGCTGAGAGAAACTATGATGTGGGAGACCGGGAACTGCTGGCCGTCAAGCTAGCACTTGAACAATGGAGACATTGGCTTGAGGGAGATCAACACTCATTTTTAGTCCTCACTGATCACAAAAACTTGGAGTATATCCAATAGGCTAAAAGGCTTAATCCTCGCCAAGCTCGGTGGTCTCTGTTTTTCAACCGGTCTCGAGTCTACTCGCCCACTAATTGTGAGGATTCCATGAGGCCCATCATCCCTAGCTCTAAGGTTGTGGCTCCAGTCAGGTGGGAGATTGAAACCACAGTAAGAAGGGCCCAAGCTCAAGAACATGACCCTGGGGGGGCCTGCTAACTGTTTTTTTTGTCCCAAGCTCTGTCCATTCTCAGGTCCTCAGGTGGGGTCACAGCTTCCACCTTACCTGCCATCCTGGACCCTTGAGTTCCTCCTAAGAAAGTTTTGGTGGCCTACCATCAAGGAGGATGTCCGGGCATTTGTGGCTGTATGCCCAACATGTAACCAAGGAAAGGTGCCTCATCAATCTATTCAAGGATTGCTCCATCTGCTCTCCATCCCTCGATGGCCCTGTTCTCACCTCTCTATGGACTTTGTTACTGGCCTCCCATCGTCCTAAGGTAACACTACCATCCTTGTTATAGTTGACGGGTTTTCTAAGGCATGCAGATTTATCCCCTTGCCTAAGCTACCCTCTGCCAAGGAGACTGCAGAGATAATTATTAACCATGTGTTCAGAGTCTTTGGAATTCCACAGGACATTGTCACGGATAGAGGTCCACAGTTCTCCTCTCGTTTCTGGCGTGCCTTCTGCCAGCTGCTAGGGACGTCGGCAAGTTTGTCTTCTGGCTACCACCAGGAGTCCAACGGCCAAACTGAGAGGTTGAACCAGGATCTAGAGACCACTCTGAGGTGTATGGCTGCGAATAATCCTAGCACCTGGGCATCCTTCATCATGTGGGCTGAGTATGCTCATAACACTCTTTGTTCATCTGCTACTGGGATGTCTCCATTTGAGTGCTAGTTTGGATTTGTCCCCCCACTGTTCCCAGATCAAGAGCAGGAAGTTGGGGTTCCTTTGGCATGATTCTTTGTTCGCCGCTGCCACCTAACCTGGAGGAAGGCTCGGCACAAACTTCTCCAGGTGTCTCCGCAGTATCAGCGCCAGGCCAATCGTCATCGCCGACCAGCACCTACCTTGCGCCCGGGCCAACAGGTGTGGCTTTCGACAAAGAACCTGCCTTTGCGAGTGGAGTCCTGCAAACTGGCCCAGCGTTACACTGGCCCATTCCGTATTGCAAGGAAAGTAAACCCTGTTACTTACCGTCTATACTTGCCCAGGTCTCTAAGAATTAATCCCACTTTCCATGTTTCCTTGTTAAAGCCTGTTGTATCTTCTCCTTTTGTTCCCACAGTCAAACCTCCGCCTCGCATTATCAGAGGTCAGCCAATGTACACGGTCCATCGGATTCTGGACTCTCGATGAGTACGGAGGTCTCTTCAGTATCTGGTAGACTGGGCAGGCTCCCAGCCCCTGATTGTCCTGGAAGAAATGTCAGGAGCCGTTCCTAGAGGAGTGGGTCCTGGTAGGTTTATGGACTAGTTTTGGCCACTCACCTGTGCCTCATTTTCGGTGAGTGTATTTAAGTTGCTCAGTTCCTCTGTTCTATGCTCAGTGTTTGATATGTTGAGACTGACCTCTCCAGTCTTCTGATAAATCCCTCTTGTGATTGTCTCTGGATTCTTTTGCTCTGTTTGATTTTCTGACTTTTGCTTTTTGTTGTCCAAATTTTTTCCCTTGAAGTTTTTTTGGATTTTACCTTTCTGGGAAACACTCATTTCCCCTTTGAGGTTCTAAACCCTCTTTTGCTTTTTGTATTGACTCCTTGGAACTATTTGGAGTTTATCATTTTTTCAAATTGACTCTTGGAATTTTTTGGAGTTTCGGTTTGGAATTACTTTATGGATTGTTTTGGAATTACTTCTGGACTAATTAAAAAGACATTTAGTGTATTCCCTGACTGAGCTCTCATTTCTGCAACTGGGTCCTCTGCCTTCTCCTACATTCAGCATTCACAATCTAGTTCTAATCTTGGTCCTTACAAGGTGTGTGTTTAAGAAATAGATCAATATAAAATTATTATTTTTTTTTTTTTTTACTATAGATCTTCACATCCAGCCAGCTGTGCTATGGGTATGCATGTTCACAAGAGGGTGGAGTTCAAGCTGCCTCTCGTATGACATAAGCCCGTTGGCATGTTAATATTGTTAGATCCCTCAGCTGGTCTGAAATCGGCAGGGGAAAAACATTCACTGCATAACCTCAATATTTTAAATGACTCAATGGGTGTTTTGATATCCCGGTGAATAGCATGAAGCCATAGCTTCAGTCACTCAGGATCATTGATAGGGAATCTGTGAAAACTTAGTCTTTTCTCTTGCGATAATGCCTGTGAACATAATCTAGCATTTTTCTGTAGGTTAAGGCATTCTGGATAAGCACATGCAAGCACCATCTTGAAAAAGAAACAGATTTTTAAATATTTATATTTTTCTTATACACGCCCAGCGTTTCGCCTCTGAAGACATAATTTAATCCACTGAAGTCAACAAATCAGTCAGCATAATTAACACTCCAAAACAGTAGTACAAAATGTGTTCTCTACCAGGTGAGTACCTTCTCATCTGTACTATTTAGGTTAAGCTCTTTAATTAATCATTGAAATGCATGGATTTCAATTTCACAAATCAGATTAAAGAAGATATGACATCAGCCCATTCACATATTTTCCCTGCCAACACACGCTGTCTCCTTTTCTGTCATATCTCTTATTAAAGTTATCTCGCCTCCTTAACCATTATGTAGTCTGTGCTTGCAATGCTTTGATGATAGTCATTTGATTGACACGCAGGCTGCGTCGAAGTGACAAAATGGCTGTGCAACAGTGCCAAGTCCTCTCATTTAAAATTGCATCAAGTCTCAACACTAAAAGGAAAATGGAGCTATTTGTTTTTAATCGTTTTTGAAATTATCTCTGTATTACAGCTTGTGAAATACATTTGACCCATTAAAAGGGTCAAACATGGTCAAACTTTCTTGGACAAAGTTCCACCATCATGATTACGATGATTGATTCCCGCTATGGAACTGAACATGATTACTATAAGTGTTGAACTAGATCACTTGCGGTGGTACCCTTTGCAAATATTTCTGCAATTTCAGTTTCAACCAGGATTTGTAAGGATTTGTATGTCTGTGAAAAAAGGTGTAAAGGTGTTTACCTTTTGGATGCTGTCAATACATTAATATTATATGTTATAGTATGTGTAAAATTTACTTTATATGTGCACACTTTATTTGCAAATACCAATTAATACTAATGATATCACTCTGAAAGTGAGACCCTTACACCTTTGTTCATAACAAAGCTACCTCTTTTTTAGGAGAAAGAAATTATCTTTCCACAAATATCTCAGCTTTGGACTGCTTCCATATCCATTGCCAGACTGAGGGTTAATCCCAGGTGAGATGAGAATGTGTGGTGGGTTTTGTAATTGCTATGTCTTAGCAGAGAAATATATATTTAAAAACATTTGCATATCATGGGAAACATGGCCCTGTCACTGGTGACATTCCCTATTTTCCAACTTGTTATCTATGGCTTTGGGGCTAGGAGGAGGATGGGGGTGATGTAGCTCACATGCCACAATCCAGCAACAGACAGCTAAAAATAGATCAGCCACACTCAGCTCTGGAACCAGAGAGCCGATGAATGAGCATGTTTTTAATATGCACCTCATTCAAAAATTCATGAGATTAACTCTTGCGTACATTGAGGTTTTTATTTTTGTGTGGGAAACAATGTTTAAAAATCCTGGCTTCTGGGACTTTATCAAAATGATAGGTTCTATCTACAGGCATTAATTCTGCTTTGTAGTTTATCATCAAAGAGTAAAAGCTGCAGATAGTGGAAAGAGAGGCTGTGTGTAATCCAACCTAATGCAGGGTGGTGTTATTAAATAATCATGGCTCTGTGATTTCATCTGATTATTTGTCCTAATTAACCAGTATATACAGTAATTGCCCTTTACAACACTTTCGAGAACCGAGTTTTCTTACAATTAATCCTTCACAATAGAAGAGTGCCTTACAGCTTATGAAAAGGTTAGAGATGCAACATTGTACATTATATTGTTTGAGGGAGTAAGCACTAATAGGAAGCACATCTACTCTGGGTGTGGAAAGATTTCAGGGGTCTGTAAGATCCAAGTTATGCCACAATACATACAGTACATGTGTGCTACATTCCCCTGAAGCCAGATAGCTTGGTGTGAGAAACAAACCGATAAAAGTCTGATTATCCAGACTGATCTCACACTGATATCATAAACAGTGGTTTGACTTTTCCTTAGTTAAAAATGGTCTGTGCTCACTGTAATGTGAAACACTACCCCCAGTGGCCAAAGCGGTAACTGTTGCTGGGCGTATGGGCACGAGTGAGCTCCATTTATTGCCCACGGAGGGGCGCCAAAAGCAAATTGTTAAGCGAGTTAAGCGAGTGTTAAGCGAGTTAAGCGAGTTACTGTACAGGCAGTAATACAGTGAAGAGGAACGCATATTTTACAAACTGTAACCACCCAACCCAAATCCCAGACCTAAACCTAGCCATAAGTGGGGTAAATATGTAATGTTAGAGGGAAAAAAT